>NC_050076.1:26424920-27658920 GCF_009764565.3 Dermochelys coriacea | reverse complement strand
AACATGCGTACCCGGGAGCCCATGACAGACAACATGGAGAAATTCGCTATTGAGACAATAGCAGCAGAGCAGAGTTGCAGCGGAAGTGGTGGATGACGATGGTTAGCAGTCCTACTGAAAGTCTGCTGAAAGCAGTATGGTGTCCGCACACAAAAAAGGCCTGAAACGATTGTCTGCTGTTGCTTTCCCGGAGGGAGGGGCGACTGACGACATGTACCCAAAACACCTGCAACAATGTTTTTCCCCACAGACATTGGAAGCTTAACCCAGAATTCCAATGGGCGGCGGAGACTGCGGGAACTGTGGGATAGCTACCCACAGTGCACCGCTCCGTAAGTCGATGCTAGCCATGATAGTGAGGATGCACTCTGCTGACTTAATGTGCTTAGTGTGGACATACGCAATCGACTGTATAAAATCAATTTTTTAAGATCGACTTCTATAATATTGACCTAATTTTGTAGAGTAGATATACCCTTAGACTGAATCCTGGGCTGCAGTACCCTGTGTAACCACTGTTCTTACCCTGCAAGTCTCACTGGGTTCAGTATTTGTTGCTCTTACCTTTGGAACTGTATCCACCGGATTACCTTTTTACAACAAAAGTGTTATTTGCGTAACCATAGAAACAATGCATAATTTAAAAGAAAAAAGATTTTAAAACGGAAGGTGTATGTGCTATGTCTATCTTACCTGGAGTCTAACCACGCTCCTGATGGGACCTTCCATAGGTCTAACTCACCAGGACTGCCACATAGCAGTCCTTATATTCTCAGTCTCAAATCAATCTCTCTCTCTCTCTTTCATGTGTCTCTTTGACACCCCCACCACCTTTTCAGAGACTGGTTCATTCCTGGGTAAACCTGTCTGGAAGCCAAGCAGGTGGTCACATCAGAGAATCAAAGTGATGAATTGCTCTTGTATTGTCTCAGAAGTGTTTGCTGTTAAGTGTCTATCAGGACCCACCCTTCCCCCTCCTTCCTGTGTGCATTTTTGTGTAATCCTGTTAACTAAATATATGCATACAGTGGACATCACAATCACCTGGTCAGCAAATAATATTAATAAATTATTTCTGGCAACTCCAGATCTGTCATATGCACCTCTAACTATTGAAAGTTCGGAGGAAACTTTCCCTGTGGGAAGGCTATCCAATATCAGCCTACTGCAGGATTTATTCTTTTGAAGCAACTGGACCTGGTCCCTGGCAGTGACAGGATACTGGACTTGATGCACACCATAAGCATTTCTTATGTTCTGAAGTAGAAATGTTCAGATCTGGATTCTTCTTACCTCCAAAAGTTGAGTGGTGGGATCATTTTGTTTTTTCACAACTGCAATTTTTGTGTATCTTATTTTAAATATATTGGTGCTGGAAATAATTTTCATTTAAGTGGGAAGATAGCTGAGTGCCATTAAAACCATTTCTTAGACCCTGAGTACCTATTGAGCAACTATATATACTTAAAAAACAGAAAGCGATCGAGAGAGGAGAAGAGGAACAGAAAGAAATATTGTATTGTTGTTACTGTCTTTCCCTTTAAAAAATGCATGGTGCTAACAAAAGCATAATTTAATCTACACAGTAATAATTCTGTTAGTGTACTGTTCATTAACTCAATTGCATACACCAGTTCATAGGAAAGATGTTTTCAGTGTTCTGTTAGATACACAGCTGCACTTATTTCTGCTCCTGATGCAGAAGGACCATAAAGCAGTGGAATCTTATGGTTCTGCTATGTGGGGAAGTCAGATTACAGAGCTTTTGTCTACATGGCATACTAAGCCCAGTTCTGTGGGACCTGGTCTTGTGGACTTGTGTTTCCAAGTCCATGCTTAAGTGTCCACACTGCAATGGAAACCTGGCCTTCACATTTGTGCTGGCATGCCCATACTGCAGTAGTCAGCTTCTAGTCAGAACTTTATTTTCTGTGGGGGTGTGCTATCATATCCCAAGGTTCCTAGTGCCCTCACCAGTGGAAGCTGCTCAGGGTTTTTTTTTCATAGTGGGTTATGGGAGAACTTGTCTGTCTGTCCTGAGGCAATTGACTAGAAGCATTTTGGGTGGTTGTAGCCCACAAACACATCTAGCTGAGCCATTTTGTGTCCATATGCTTCCTGCAGGCAAAGCCAAGACGGATCCACCCTGGTGGAAAGACTTTTCTGCCTCATGCTCTCAGCCCTATTTTTGGGACACAGTCGGAGCATCTGTGAGATGCTTGTGGACATTTCAGCGGCAGGTTTTTGAACTGCCAAGGCAGCTCTTGGAAGAGGATACTGACGAGCCAGCTTCAAACCAGCTGATGCTGCTCATACCTGTTGGCTTAGCTGCAGATTCCCCTGTGTAGACGGTGCTTCTGGAGCCGGGCCAGAAGCACAGATAGGGGGGATCACACTGTCTTGCGGACATGGATCCAGAACTTTAATGTGAAGAAGCAGACATTCTTGAAAGTCTGTGAGCAGCTTGTCCCAACCCTTCAGCGCTAGGGTGCACACATGGTGGGGGCCATGCTGATCCAGAAGCAAGTCACTATAGGCATCTGGAAGATGGATACCTCAGACTGCTACAGGTCCATGGCTAACCAGTATGGAACTGGCAAATCAACTGTGGGGGTTGTGGTGGTGGAGGTTTGAGGTTTATGATCAGGACTCTTGATGCACCCAAAAATGGTGGGCGTTACAAATGTTCCTGAAATAATTGCAGGTTTTCAGACAATAGGCTTTTCAGACTGCACCAGGACCCTTGATGGGTGCCTTTTTCAAGATGTACATGAATACATAAACTACAAAGGATACTCCATTGTTATGCAGGCCCTGGTTGACCATAGGAGTAGATTCGTGGACATCAACGGGAATGCACTGGTAGGGTGCACAATGCCACGGTGCTCGGAGATTGGATTTTACCTTCATGGAGAAGCTGTGACATTGTTATAAATGGAGTCACTATCCCCACTGTATTCTAGGGGACCCTATCCCCTGTTGACATGGCTTTGGAAACCATACGCTATTTTCATAGAACCTGGCAAAAGCAGGTTCAACTATATATATTCAGTACCTGTAGAATGGTGTTGGAATGTGCATTTAGCAGACTGAAATCCCATTGGCACTGCCTTCAAAACCTCTGGATGCCAGTGTCATTAATGTAGTCAGCATTATTGTGGCTTACTGCACTCTGCCCAATGTGTGAGAGGAGACGGGGGAATCTTTTCACCAGGAATGGACTTGGGGCACTGCTGGATTGCTGAACCAGTATACACAGTCAGACAGTGCACCTGTCATGATTAGTGCTTGCTTACTGTGCTTTCACTGTCCCATGCATGAGGGAAAATGAAATGGTATTTGAGGTTGCTCTGTGTATGAGTGTGGGCCAGCAGTGGGAAGATTTTTGTAAATGTGTTGGTATTATGCATTATGAATTCTAGAGATGGATTATGCATTGTATCCATACTGGCAAGGTGCTGCCATTTACAGTTTATGGAATACTGTGATGAGTTTATAAATTTTTATTATGAAAGTTTGAGATTGGGCATAGGATGATACTCATGGAAGTTTGTACCACTTTTAGTGTTACATATAATAAAACTTGTGGTTGTAGCCTTGTGTGCAAATTCAACATTTTATTTTACATGAGTATTTACATGTTGTAAGAACCAGAAATCCTCTGCAGGCACAATAATGGAGAGGAGACTCAGGCTGTGGGTCAGGTCCGGAGCTGAAGGTGGCACTTGAGCCTGCAGTCAGGTAGCCATGAGTGCAAGTAATTGCTTGAACAGCTCCTTCTGCTGTGCTCTGTCTTCCTCCCTCAGCCTGCAGTCATGTTCCATGAATCTGTCTGCCACTTCTCCTCATGCTGGGCAGCCTCTGTGTGTCTCTCCACCCTGCATGCATCCTTATGGTTTTGGTACTCCTCGTGGTCCTTTTGTACCTGCTAATTAATTTTATGTAGCAGGTCTCCTACCAGCTCATCTCTCACTCTTTTTCTTACCCCACAGTAGATTAGTCTGCATCCACAGGCTCCTGATACCATGTGTTTGGAAGGGACTTGAAAATAGAGAAAGAGAGAGAACATTATTATTTGAGCACGATAAAAAATACATTTCCTACTTTATGAAAGGGGCTGCTTTAATTCAAGATCAGAATTTATCAATGGGATATATTCTGTTCTATTCACATCAAAAACACTATCATTTTGGATATCCTTTTGAGCAGCATTAAAAACTAGCAGACATCATGGTAAGAGACAAATTGAAAATTCAATTCAAATTATTTCTATATCCCCTTCGGGGTGGGCGGGGGGGGGGGAAAGGAGTTGCTTGGGGCACACTTATGAGAGGTCTAGTTACTAGCGATGATTATTCAGTCCTGTCAGGCAGGATAGGCTCTGGAGAACACTGATATTCTGGAGGTCCCTGAGAGGAAGTATGAACTCCTCTTTGGGGCCAGCCATCTATGTATGGTAGGGAGCTGTTTAGGCATCTGGAGACCCAACAGCATGTCATGGAATGGAGGGGGCTTGAGAGTTAGAGGCAGCCCAAATAAGAATGCCCTGCCCCAAAACATAATAGACTGTCTGGAGTTCCTACTCTGTGAGAAGTTCACTTTCATCACCAACCAGCAATGGGTGAAAATTTCTACTGATTTAGCATGAAGACACAGTACAGCCTCCTTACGAGCCCAGTACATCCCTGGACAACCCCTGACTGACGGCTAGCCATTGGGATCCCTAATACAGTCAGCCAGCCACCCTTTGCTGTAACTTGGACTCAGACATTAAAGCAAGCAATGGATCAGATGCATAATGTGGCTTGGTTTGCACTCATAAGAGCCAGGTTTTTAGGGACTCAGTTCATGGGCAGTCTAGGACAATTTGGGTGCAGATTTATAAGACATGCGATGATATGTGGGAGGGGTATGTGAGGCTGTGAATTGTGGAGTCCAAACCCACACTTATAACAATCAATGAGTAACTAGTAAAAATTTCATGGATGACTGCTTGTTTAACATTTTTCTTCTTTTCGCAGTGTGCATTTTGAAACTGCGGCATCAGGGGTGGAGAGTGGTGGGAGGCAGAAAGTCAATAGATAAGTGGTGTGGTTTCTGCCCTGAATAGAAAATCACAAAAATCCCAGCTTGTATTAATAACTTCATAGGTCCATCAGCTGGCATCCTTGACTCCATGGTAGTCTGTCTTGAGCCACATGATTCACTCTCTTCATTCACTTCTTCTGCTGTCCAGTCGATCTCTAATGCTGCCAGTTGTGCCAATATAATTTTATAGACATGATCATTCCTTGTGCTCTTAGTGAAGTCAAGTGTATTGCTTGCTTGATAACTGAGGTTAAATAGAAACCAGCTATGTTCCTTTGGTCAACTAGCTGTGTGCTTTTGATGTCAGACTCCATCTTGCTGCTGGGCATAGCTAATTCACATTAGTGTTAACTGACTGTGTTGTTTCCAGTTGAGCCGTCCGCATGAAATGAAGGGTCAAATGCCAAGGGGTTGCATTTGAATCAGGAGGTTGCTTCGGGTTCTGGGGAAGTGGGTAAGTTTTGGATTTGAAGGGCTGGGAAGCGCAGCACAGGGGATTGTGGGATAGCATTGTCAGACTCTCCAGACCCAAGTCTGGTGATCTGGACTTGAGCTGCGTCCACACTGCAAAATGTCTGGGCTCTGTCCCGTGTCACAGCACCACTCTGACCGCAGGCTTGAGTCCAGAGGGGTTCCTGGCCCAAGTCGGACTAATTTCTGTGTGAATGGAAAGGGGGTCCTTGGCTTAAATCTGAATCAAAGTCCAGATTTAGTGTGTTATGTAGACTGTGCAGATGTACCCCTGTATACGAAAAAGGATTGCTGTGCAGTAGCTTCTCTGACAGAAGTTTGGAGCAAAGGTTTTGGGAAGTATGGTCAGTGGGTCCATCAACCAACATCCCCACTTCCCTTTTTCCTGTCTCTCTCCTTCCCCTTTCCCACCTGATGATGTTTAGGAAAGCTAGTACTGTATACATTCTTGTCTTCCCTTCTGTTAGAGAGAAGCACTTATTGGATCAAGCTGCTGAAAACAGCAAAATAGCCAAACATGCTGGCCCTCCTCTATATGCAATGCCTCTGACAATCAGTGTGTCGTTTGAAATTATTACCCTTGTTCTGTCCTCCCTCCTCTCAGTATATGGAATGTTTTCCAACATAATAATCGGACTCTCACTACAACATTAGTATTAGTTTTTGTGTGTGAATTCCTGTATATTTCAACACAGTGCTAAAAGGTCTTTAAGTGAAAGGTTTCCTGTTACATTGCCCATGACTATCATGGGTTCCCATAACTATTTCACCAGTAAAAGGAAATCCTGTCTTAAGTAAGCAAGAAGAACCACAGATTTGTTCAACTACAAAATCATGAGAGTTGCATGGTCATATTTGTGAACTCTATTCGATAACTGTGTGGCGTGGGAAATTGTCTCCAGAGAGTGAAGGGAACTAGAGGCAAGAATAACCTTCTTTAACATTGCAGTGAAGGACTGGGCATTAAAGTCTGCTGAATAATCACTCCAACTGGAAATTTCTGGATACTCTGCTTCAAAGTGCTTTCTCACAGCTGATGTACAGTAGCTAGGCACAGTGTGCCTCTGAGAAACTGTGAGTGCTACTTTGAGTGAGTGATCACACAGATTCCATTCTTGGTGCACATGTGCCAAATGCTAGAACGATTGTGTTCTTTTGGGCAGCAGTGTCTGTTGGGATCATGCCTGTGTCCTAAGTGCCCCTCTCCCCACCCAAGGTCATAAAGGGCAGAGTGGGCCAAACCACCCCTCAGTTCCTTCTTACCACCCAAGGCAGAGAGAGATTGATCCCTTGCAGTATCTGCTTACTCTGCACGCTGTATGATATCCTTAGCATTTTATGATGTATTAGCACAGTCAGTGATGATGTAGGTTTCTTTTTAGGTTGATTGGTTAAATAAGTACAGTGTATATAGACTAGAAAGTTGAGTTATTATAGGACCACCCCAGAATAATGGCAGAAATGAAATCGCCAGGATTTTAGATCTGTCCCTCATGTGGTGCTTCAGTGCCCATCAGCCACGGGTGCACTTTGTGCCTGCTGTGTCTTGGAGATGTCCCAGTGTGATGCTCTGTTAGTTGCACTTTTCCCAAGTTTACCAGAGAATGAGGGAGGCAAAACTGAAACCTTTTCTGGTTAAAGAAGTTGATGCAGGCATTCTCTTAGTAAGTGCCCTGTTGAACCTGGTAACACTTTGAGGTTCTGGGCCACATCCACTCATAGGCACCATTCGTCCACTCCTACGTCGGCATTGACATTTGAGAGGGGCAGACAGAAGCAATGTTGTAAGGATGAGCATACATGCAGATTTCCTCTCTGTCACCTAGCAGGAGACTGAAGAGTCATTATCTGCATGACTCATCTCGGGCTCCTACTTCCAAGGACCAATATGCTGAGAGAGCCCATTCTGGTACCCTGGCATTGACTTTCAAGGCAGCGCATACAGTAACTTCTAAAGCAGCAGACCATGCTACTCTCAGTACTAACCCCATGGCACCAAGCCCTGCATTGAGTCCTGTTATTGTAGCAGTACCTTCCGCCTCAGTACCAATTACCTCTGCAATACCTGCTATCTCAGTACTGACTGTCTCAGTATTGAAACCTTACACAGTATCCTGTGACTTATCAATGGGCCTGGTACAGGAGTCCCATCTGAATGAAAAACTTAGAGAGGTGACTACGAAACTCCCAGCCCTCCCTATATAAAGACAGGGTACACCTGGCAGGACTGCCTCCCCTCCTCAAGGAGGATCACTGCAACAGCTGACCAACTCAATTCCAATAATTCTAAAGCTCTTTGTCTCGCTAGATTTCATAGTCTGCAGTCAGAAATCCACACTGACTCCAACTCAGAGTGCTGAGTTCACAGTAGCACTGTTTTACTCTGAGATGGTGAGACTTGCCTACCACAAGAGAGATTTCAAACATCAATCAATTTCAAGCCCACCCAAGAATCAGTGAGAATGTCTGGCTTCTGTAACACAGAGCCTCATGGACTTCTGCCACACAGCATGCTAGACTTCACTTTCACTCCATGCAAGGGTAGTTGAAATCAGTGTATCCACCCAGCAGACACTGCATGGACATGATCGTCATACTCCTACAAAAATCCTCACCATGGTAAAATAGTGGAAAGATCCTCTTCAGATGTGCAATGGAATATTCTTTTCTGCACCTCTGCCTTGCAAGACTCTACCTGTCTAGGTTTTTACAGTTTATTGTGAAAAACAGTCCAATAGAAATCATTTAGAGAATTGTGAAAAGATACCAGTTAAAGGCCAGATTGTGACTGGTCTAATGCACCTGTGTAGGGATGTAAGAGATGGTGCAAGGTGTGCCCTTTTCTTCCCTGTGCTGGCTACCTGCATTGTTGGTAGCAGTGTAGGAGGGAGAACAGCTTCCGTGGCGTTGCTATTACCCATCCTGTGCAGGTGGGTGGGGAGTAGGCAAAGTGTTGGGTTTTCCCATTCAGTGGACCAGAAGAACTAATCAGTTCTAGTGTCATAGATTGCTTCCCTCACACCCCACCCTGTCCCATCTCACCAGCTTTTAATTACTCTGGTGTTACCCTTCCCTGCTTTTAATTACTCTGGACTTAGCGTTGCCTGTTTTAGAATGTACATTTTACCTGTGCTTGCCTTGAGTGCCTATAGCTTCAGGGAGGACGCTTAAAACTGTGTGTATGCTTGAGTGTGCACCAATGGTTCCTCTAATTTTTTCCATCCGTGTGCGTAATACATTTTGTTATGTGTAATGAAGCAATGTGCGCCACCAGTGGAAACAAAAAAGCTAGATATAATATATATTTTTAAAAAGTTACCATAGGGATAATTACTCCAGCTCGGACATTTTAGGCATTTTAAACTCAGTTAAATTTAATCTTTGAGTGGAAAGAGAGAAATAAAAATTGCAAAATGCATAGACCAGTCAAAAAACTAAAATAATACACTTTGAAAGAATAAAATTACAGGGAATATATGAGCATTGTAGGAAGTATCAAAAAGTAACAACAACAATAATACAAGTATGTGTTGGGAGGTTAGTATGAAAGACTGTGTGCGACAGTGTGTGTGACACAGAGACTGTGAGCATGTCTACACTGGCAGAGTTACAGCGCCACTCAGAGCGCTGAAGGAAAACTGCTGTTGTGTGTTCACACTGTCAGCTGCTTGCACAATAGCGTGTTCACACTTGTGGCACTTGCAGTGGTATTCGGAGTGTTGCATTCTGGGCAGCTATCCCACAGAGCACCTATTTCTCTTCTGCCATTAAGAGTTGTGGGAAGGCGGAGGGGGTTGTGGGGCATCCTGGGTCCTGTCCCAGTGTCTCGTGATGCATTGCTTCTCATCCCAGCAATCGCTGTGCTTCTGTCCACATTTGGCGCCATCTTTCAATTGTTTGTGTATTGTGCACCCTGCCTTTCTGGGCTGCAGGAATGGATCCTGAACTATTAACTAGTATGCTGCTTCCTCTGACCAACACATCATGAGTGGCAGTGGAGTTATTCCTTAAACTAAAAAGGCAAGAGAAGTGCGACATTGATCTAGCCACACGTAGTAACTATGACACAAGATTGCTTGTGGCATTCCCGGAGGTGCTGACCAGAATGGAATGCTGCTTTTGGGCTCGGGAAACAAGCACTGAGTCGTGGGATCACATCGTGATGCACATCAGGGATGACAAGCAGTGGCTGCAGAACTTTTGCATGAGGAAAGCCACATTCATGGGACTGTGTGATGAGCTCGCCCCAGCCCTGTGGCGCAAGGACATGAAAATGAGAGCTGCCCTGCTGTTGGAGAAGTGCATGGCAATTGCACTGTGGAAGCTGGCTACTCCAGACTGCTACCAATTGGTCTCTAACCAGTTTGGACTGGGAAAGTTGACCATTGGAGTCGTGTTGATGGAAGTGAGCAGGGTCATTAATCGCATCCTGCTCTGAAAGACCATGACTCTGGGCAACATGCGTGACATTGTGGATGGCTTTGCACAAATGGCCTTTCCCTAACTGCAGCGGGGCAATAAATGGCACACTTATTCCAATTCTGACACCAGACCACCTAGCCACTGAGTACATTAATCACAAGGGGTATTTCTCAATGGTTCTCCAGGTGCTTGTGGATCACCGGGAGTGTTTCACAGATATTACCATAGGCTGGGCCAAAAAGGAGCATGACACGCATCTTTCGGAACACTGGCCTGTTCAGGAAGCTGCAAGCAGGGACTTTCTTCCTGGACTAGAAGATCACTGTAGGGGAAGTTGAAATGTCCATTGTGATCCTGGGAGACCTCACCTACCCCTTAATGCTATGGCTTATGAAACCATACACGGGGCAACTTGACAGCAGCAAGAATGGTTCAACAACAGGCTGAGCAAGTGCAGACTGACTGTTGAGTGTGCTTTGACCGTTTAAAAGCCCACTGGCGCTGTCTCTATGGGAAGCTGGACCTGGCAGGTGACAATATTCCTAGGCTTATAGCCACATGCTGTACACTCCATAGTATTTGTGAAGGGAAGGGTAAAAGCTTCACTCAGGGCTGGACTGCAGAGGCTCAGCGCCTGGAGGCTGAGTTTGAACAGCCAGAGACCAGGGCTATTAGAGGGGTGCTGTGTGGGGCCATAAGGATGAGGGATGCCTTGAGACAGCAATTTGAAGCTGAAAGCCACTAATATTTGTTATGCTCGGGAGTGCAGTGCTTGTAATGCCAGAAGGTGATTGGTGCAGATGATGCAATATGTGGGTTTAACATAATTGTATGTTGCTTTGCAGGTCTCATTCTGCTTTCAGTTAATAGAATAAAGATTGCTTTCAAGCCAACACAATTCTTTTATTAAAAGACAACAATCGGAGGAGAGAGTCAAACAAAAAAAGCATCAGCAGTGAGGGGAATGGGAAAAGAGAGGGTCCCAGGATATCTAAAGATTTGTGTATGTCCAGGGATCATATCCAACCTTCTCCTTTGGAGTACAATGCAGTGGGTATTGTGCTTCAGCAGGGCCAAACTGCAGAGGGATGGGTGTTGCGTGCAGTGGGTACTGGGAGTCTGCAGTGCTGGACTGTGATGGGGAAGAAGTGGAATGCTGCGGGTACAGACTGGAGCCAGGAGGTTGATAAGAGTGTGTTGGTGGTGTCTGGGGGGCGCATAGGAAAGAGTTTTGACAGTGGCTGCAGGGGAGGGCGGGCGCGGAGCTGCTCAGTTTGAAGAGCTAGTATCGCCTGAAGCATGTCTGTGTGGTGCTCCATAAACTTGAAGAGCCACTCCATGGCTTCATTCTATCGTGCCGCATTCTCCTTTCGGTCCCTCTTCTTGCTGTCCCGCCACTCCTTGGGGGGAGGACAAAATGCAGAAAGTTCTTCTTAGGTCTTGGCTGCTTCCTAATTCTGCTCAACGGGCGATAACAAAGAGGGAGGCTGGGCTCCCAAAGTATTCTCTGTGAAGTTTAAATGAAGCATTTTACAGAAACGTTGTTGACAACTTAGAGAACACTGATTCAGTGATTTAAAACACAGCCAGTACTCTTACACCTGTCACTAACTGGCTGACCGCAGGCAAGCACGCATGAGCCACAAGACCCTCCAAAATGGCAAGTAGCTGCAGGGACACGGTAAATCGCTCTTCCTGGACCCTACTGTACACTGGGCATGTGGCTCTTTGGAAGAGCCAGCACTGTAGATGGGGTCTGATAATCATTCCTGTCCCCACGCTTTCCACAGGATGTGATCATAGAATATCAGGGTTGGAAGGGACCTCAGGAGGTCATCTAGTCCAACTCCCTGCTCAAAGCAGGACCAATCCCCAATTTTTGCCCCAGATCCCTAAATGGCCCCCTCAAGAATTGAACGCACAACCCTGGGTTTAGCAGGCCAATGCTCGAACCACTGAGCTATCCCTCCCCTCATTAGGGATGATACCTCGCTGCTGGGGATGAGCAGAGAATCAAGGGACGATTTTTTCCAAGACTACGCCTTGGTCCCTGGCCCTTATGCGGCTCACCTGTGTGCAGCAATGGTCTCCCCTCACCCTCCCGTGATAGCAGGAAAGTTATTGTTAATGGGGCAAGAAACAAAGCAACTCTGCTGAAGAACCTGCAGCAGTGAATTGCCCAGTATCTGCATGAGAGTTTCCTGGAGATCTGAGGGAGATTCCTGTGAAGTGAGGGAGTCAATCAACAGCCTGTTCCACCACTCAGACTAGGCATGCGGTGGGAGACAAGCCTGTGTTCTGCAACCCTCCTGCCCGCAACAACTCATTTCAGCGATTCCCAAAATCAGATTCACTTACCGGGGCCGCCTCCTCCTGTTTGCGCTTCGCCAACCTCTGACAGCTGTGACTGGCTAGCCTCCTCTGGGATAGAAAAGAGCTCCTGGCTGCATACATCTCTGACCTCCGAGTCATCCTCTGCCTCTGTGTCCCCCTACCCCTCCAGATCTTCATCCAAGATTTCCTCCTCTAAGCCATCGAAGTATCCACAGGGCCCTTCGCAGTGGAGATGAGGTTGCCACTGAGTATCGCGTCCAGCTCTTTGTAGAACCAGCAGCTCGTGGGCAGAGCTTCTCACCCCTTGTGGTAGGCATTCCACAGCTTCTTCACTTTGACCCTACACTGCAGTGTGTCCCGGTCATGGCCCCTTTCTGTCATACATCGTGAAATCTATTCATAGGTATCATTCCTTTGGCTGAAGCACAGCTGGGACTGGACAGCCTCCTCTCCCCAAATGCTGTTGAGGTCCACCAGCTCGGCATTGCTCCAAGCGGGGGATCACCTGGTGCATGGAGCAGGCATGGCCATCAGGAAAGATGCACTGAGACCACTGTACACATCACCGAGCAAACAGGAAGGGGACTTTCAAAATTCCAAAGGAATTTACGGGGTAGGGATGAGGGTTGGTCACCTGAGGGTAGGGCAGTAGAGTTCAAACCGATGACTAGAGAGACTAAAACAGGCATTGTGGGACACCTCCTGGAGGCCAGTCGCAGCACTGTAATTGACCAGGGTGTCTACACTGGCACCGCAATGCTGTAGTCCCAGCGCAGAAAGTGCTGTTTCTCTCATTGGGGTGGCTTTTTTACAGCGCTACAAGTGCGCAGTTTCTGCGCACTAAGTGGCTTGACAGTGTGTACACCTCGGGAGTGACAGTGTTCAAAGCTGCTTTACTGTGCAGAAACTTGCCAGCGTAGACAGGGTCTGCATGTGTGCTGGCTGCTGGGGAAGTTTCTGAGAGATGTCATGTACTGTCTCTTTAAGGCATGCACTGAAAGCTGTCCTACTTCTGAGCCATGTGCCCCCTCCCTGGCTCTGGGGGGATGGGGTACGTTGGCAGGTGGGAGGGGAAGAGTGAGTGAGTGAGTGTGTGCGTGCGTGCGTAGGCTGCTGGGGAAGACTCTGAGAGACCATACTCTCTCTCTTCAAGGCACTCGCTCACTGCCCGGAAGGCTCGTTCAGAGCTGTTGCAAGTCCTGAGCCCTGTGCCCTCTCCCCTGCTCCGTGGAGATGGGGTACAGGGGTGGGGAATGGGGGACAACCTGATTTCAGCACCTCCTCCCCCTGCTCTGCACAGCCAGCAGAAGGATCCCTGGAGCAACTGCAGGAGCAATGTGGCTGCAAAGCAGTGCGGGGGAGGGGCACCTGAACACACACTGCCAGATGTGTGCGACTCTGCTAATCAAGTGTGCGGCACTTGAATCACTCCTGGGCAGCCTTGCAACCATGCAGCTTAGAGGGAACACAGGTGTGCACACAAAAGTGGAAGTAAATCTTGTTTAACAGATCATTGAGAAATCTGGAGTTTCAGAAAGTAACTTGAACTCCCAGATCCATCTAAGAATAGTAAACTAAAGTAAATGACACATCCCCCTCTCCAAAGAGCTACCCATATTTTCTTCTGAATTTCATTGTACAACTAGAGGGAGGAGAAATTAAGACATCACTTAAATTATTAGTAACTACACTTTATAATTAGGCTTGGCAGAATTCAGTTTTTATGACAATTTCAGCACATAATATTGATTTTTAAATATCTTTTCTGATATTTATCTATTTAAATTTTCACAGTTACAGGAAATTGGAGGTCATCAGACAATGTAATGACAGTAGACACTGAGATTCGAAAAGTTAGCTTTATAACTATTAAAACAAAAATGATCATCACATGTCAAAATACACAGTGCAAATATCTTTAAATCAACAAATCATACCAGTTTTTACTATTAATTTGCTAGTGCATTTGTAACAAGCCTAATTCAAAAACCTAAATCACTGGATTTTGTCCTTAAAATCTTACTTTGCCTGTATGCACATTTTGATTATTATCAATGAAAATATTTTTTCATCATTTTGTATGTTTATGGTAAAATTGACGTTGACTCATAAAAATCTAATCCTTCCAGGCGTATTTATAATTACAGTTGGTATGATTTATTGGATCAACAGAATAAACCATAAAACATGTATTACAAGTTCAGTACTAAAATTTATATACAAGTGAAGAACATTTTAACAAGTTATATAGTATTTGGCCTCCATCCTACAAACCGTTACTCCTGTGTGTGCTTGCAGTGGTGATAAAGTATACAGAAGGTAATATCTGTTAGGATCAGAGCCTTACATGTCAGTGAAAGATTTTTCAAACTCAAGTCTGGTTAGTAGTTGTATCAGCAATAAGTCTGCTAGTGGTTGTTTATGGCAACCTAGGGCCATCTGCAGTCAGAATTATGTACACAATTGTTACTGAAAATTGCATTTCTGATTTCCCAAACTAAAAATGCATAATAGCTGTAACTAAAAAGCATAGCTAGAAATCTAGTATAATGAAAACAAAAGCTGATGTTAACTCTCGTAATTGGTTTAACCCTTTCAGTGCTTCTATCCCATGAAACCCAGGGATTTTTATTGATGTAAAATTAGTTTTGCTGAAAATGGTCATTTATATATTGCTCACCGTAAAACCATGGTTCTTTGGTAGTCTTTCAGAATGTGTTCTGGGGTACTCAAAGGTTTAACTTCAGTCTAAATAGATTTGCTTAACATACATTATTTCTTACTGGATACAGTTATTAATAAAATGGTCAGCAACTTTAAAAATGCAAATGTGTGATGCCAGAAGTGTAATGTTCATTCTGCTAATTCAGCCCACATAAATAGCTTTTCCCTCGCTATGCTTAGTTGTTTGGCATTTAGCTGCAAGGTGATAGCTTTTTTTTTTTTTTTTTTTAAATTTGGCTTATTGGTATTTTCTTCAGTTGCATTTTTCAGATTTTAATTGGTTTGGGTGAAATCCTGGCTCCCACTTGAAGTCAGTGTGCTTCGTTATCAACTTCAAGGGAGCTAGGATTTCACCATTTTTCTGCTGAGCCCTCACAATTTATAAATTCATCTATAGTACTGTATGACTAAAAAGCTGTTTTTCCCCCTTTATAATTGTTTTAATAAGCATTCAGGCCTGGATCCAACATGTGCTTAAAACTCAAGCACAAGAGTATTCCCACTGACTTTCATGAGACTACTTGTATGCAACTAAGCATACACTTAACCACTTTGCTGAATTGGGGCCATAACCAGTAGTTCCTCTGTTCCAGTGTGTGTGTGCTTCTGTCATAGAACCTAGATTCAAACCGCATAGATTCAGTTCCCAGAGAAGTAAGTGGGAGTTAACGATTGATTTTATTGGAGTAAGACCTGGATATTTATTATTAATAAGCATGTAAATACCTATATTATTTGCTATTTACCCAATGTAGTAGCTTTACATTGGCGTCTCATCACTACTGTCTCCATTGTTTTGCTTCTTGGTGCGTTTGTGCAACATGTTTATCAAGGATTTTCTAAAGGACTTACAAAGGAAAAAATATATGAATGGATCTAGGCACGCATTTAAAGATGTCAACCAGAGGGTGCTCTCTTTTATATAGAACAATATGTTCTGATCAGAGCATTGAAAAACATCTCTTGTTTGGCTCAAGGTATAGGGAATTCTAGTAAAATGGAATGGCACAAAACAAACAAAGAACACTGCAATAATGATAAATACCTTAATATTTACAGGTTTTCTGGACACCTTCCCCGTGTATCTTGTTCTTTTATATGATTTATACAGTTCTTTAGTTATGAGTATGTAACATACAACTATGATGACCAAATTAACCCAGAAGATAAACTGGCAAATGTAGTTCACAATTTCATGCCATACTAACCCAAACTCTGATTTCAAGCGAGCACATTTCTTCACTGTTTTACGTGTGGGTTTTTTGTTTGTCAGAATCATGTTAGGTAGTGAGAGAATAAACATTAATATCCATATTACCATGGACAGAATCTTAGCACCTAACAGGCTGCTAGGGCTTGATGTTTTAAATGGTCTGGCAGCTTTCTGATAGCGATCAATAGTTATTAGACCCAGAAACAAAATACTAATGTACATGGTGAAGTAAAATATGACCTGTGTGACCTGGCATACAAATCCCCTCAGTGCCCAAGACACCATTTTTGCGTCACTGAGAATTTTGAATGGAAAGGTCAGGATCATGAGGATGTCAGAAATGACTGTGTTCTTAAGGAAGATGATGAAATTAGATTTACTGGAGATTTGAAAAAACACCCGCATCGCCAGGCCATTCATGACAATGCCCACGAAAAAGAGAACAGTGTAGAACAAGGGAAAGAGAACTTGACTGATTTTGTTATCACTGTTGCAGTTGCTTTCATTTCCAGGATAGCTGAAGTTGTATTTGGCATTCATTTGTACTTTGATATCTTTTCCCCCTGTTTAAAAAAAAGGATTCAGGGTTATCATTTATTAGGCAGAGAACTGCAGCATTCATTTTATTCAGGGTGGATAAACATCACTGATATAATTTTTAATTGGATTTTTAAATTAAAATACAGGTTTATTTTTTTTAAATATAATCTATTTACATTAATTTTGAAATTGACAACTTATGTTAAGGCATAAACCTATTACAATTAAACTCATTTAAAACGTTTAAATAATTATATTAAGCAGAACATATTTGCTGCCACATTTGATAGCAAGTCAAATCACTGAACTAGTGGAAGTCACTGGCTAAGCACCTTTACCCTGAGTTTGTTGAAGTGCTAACCTAGCTTTTGACAGCAGTAGCATCTTCTGCAGGTACAGAAAGGATATCTTTTTCATTTCAGTTTATTCAGCTAGTTCAGTTCAAAGACTAATTCATTCAAAGTTAAGAAGCCTATTGGGAGTTTAAAAAGCAGGAAAGCTTGTTTTCCTATTCCAATCTATTAATAAAAGCTAAGTGTAAAAGGATGAAATCTATTAGCTCTAAAATCTTGAAAGAAACAATCAGTCCAATTCAGTAACTATAGATAATACTTCCTTTGTTTAATAAAGCAGTTAGTTTTAAATGCAGAACATGTTTTGATAAAGAAAAAAGTTAAGTATCCAGCATGTTTAAGGTAGTTTCATTTAATTAAAAAAAAATGCTCCTTTTGAATTTCCATCCAAATAGAGACTGACACAAATCACAAAAAATTAATCTAGTAAATAAGAAATGCATCACCCACCATTTTCTAACATAAAAATGTAAAAATTAATCTGAATACATGTAAGTTAACTGTATAATTGTTTAAATGTGTAAAGATATATAAATCCTTCTGATTAGCAAAAAGAAGCACCAAATTTAGTATAAACGTTATATTTAGTTGAAAATCAACATATTTTAATGGTTACCAACTCATGAGAATCAACCTTTCTTTAGGAAAATAACTAAAAAGTACAAATGCAAAATATGATTAAAATCAATTATTTAAATCAAGGTTTTGTGCTTGCTGATTTAAATCATAATTAAAACTTGTGATTTACATCAATCTACCCACATTGTATTCTGGTTATTCTATGTATATTAATATTGTTGGGTTTTATGCTAGCATAATGTCGGGTATTTATCACCACACCATGGATGACAGATCTGCAGATACAGGGTTAAATTCAGAGGCTGTTTTTCTAACAATAATTTAGAGAAATTTCAACCACGATCAGTTCAGACAGAGATAGGCACCCTTAACCCCAGTTAGACTCTCTTAGACATTGGTAAGTTGGAGAAGCTTGAGTTTCAAGAAGCAAGATGAAAGTAAAAAAAAAATTTAAAGTTAGATAGGGTGAAGGCTAAGGAATTTAAGCCCTCTTACAACCTTGTCTTCTCCTCTCTTTTGACTCGCAGGGTCAAAGAGGTGATGTGCTAGGGGTGTGGGTAAATTACAAACTGGTATCAGTAAATGGATGTTGAGTCTAAACTGGACTGACGCACAGACAGAGGGTTGGGGGTCAGAAGAAGGTGTAAGACGCACCAAGAGTTTCCTCTCTGAATATGCCCCACGGATTATTCCTTTTGGAGATGCATGATCTTTCCAAGTGGTTTCATAGTACTTATGTTCTGTGGGGAATTGCTAAGCAAACTCTAACCAGCTACTGTATCTGTGCAAATACCACCTTGTGGATGACAGCAATAATGCACTCCACGCAGTTGTGGATTATAGGCCTTTGGTCACAACTGCTAACTCACAACGGCACAAATGATTAATTCAGGGGCAATACAGGGCAATCATTTCATTTTTTGCCTGTATAGTGATCTCTCCAAACCGTAGTTTTCAAATGGGGGAAGGAAAATGTTCTTCTCATTTTTTTTAATACTGGATGGATTGCTTATATTAGTTGCTTTTGGCTACAAATTTAGTTATTAGTGATAATTGGATTAGCTGCTAAAAGGAAACCATATATAGTGCTCAGTAAATTATCTACTAACTTTTTTTTCCTCTCTCTTACCTAAGTCCTCCATCCTAGGACTTTTAGGCAGCTATGGACCTATCTCCTAGCCTGATTATTTTTATTTCCCTTCCCGGTTGCCTATCGTTGCCCAAGTCTCCCTCTGTTGTTCTTTTCCCTCCCCGCACTGCTCCTGTGATGTCTTTCTTGCTGCTGCCCCCTCTTGCTGATCACTTCTCTCAGCGCTCTCTCTTGACCTCACTTTGTGCCTCTTCTAAAGGTAGTTTTCCCCGTCTTCCTGTGCTCTGACTTGTCTCTTTCCTTAGTCATGCTGCAGCCACTAGAGGCTTTCCCTTCCGAGTGCGGAGGGAGGGAGGGAAGGTGGAAGAACTTTTGAATCATCTCTCCTGCTGGCTGCTGCCATCCATGGGTGGGAATGGGTGGGCAAGGATCCGCTCTGCCCCAGCTTTGTCACTGTAGACTGGCTTCAGATTCAACCTTCCCCCATCAACTTCAGCAAGAAGGTAGGAGGGGATTCCAGCTGTGATCTGGGGGCAGGAGGCATCTCTAGAGCTGCTTCCTGTCTTCAGTACTCTATCCGGCCAACTCACTGGCTAACGCTCTGAGGCACCTTCAAACTTTCACGCCAACTGCTGAGCTGCAGTGCTTGTGGGGAGGAAAAATTGCAGGAAAAGTTTTCCTGCTGCATGGTCCCCACAATCAGGCTATCTGTTTAAAACCCCTCATAAGTACCTGCAGTCACCTATTATTGCTGTGGGCCTTAAACCTTTAGGCACCAGGAGGAGTGGTATCCCAACAGTCCATTTTCTGAGGCAGACTTCAGCACTTGCATGGGGGCAGGGATATGCTTTGAAACTGTGTCCTATAAGGTTTGCCTCCCCACGTACTGTCGCTGTCCCACCTCAAGTACCAAACTCTACTAACAAAGTATCCCAGGTTTTGGGACAAAGCATGAAGACCCCACGCTCCCAGGGACTCCTGTCCTGCCTTCCGGTTACCACAATAACATGAAATGAAAATCTTGAGGCACAGCTCAGCAGCCTTTTGCGTACTCTACTGTCGGAGATCCCCAGCCAGCTGTCAGACCAAAAGCTTCTTAAAGTAAACAGGTCCAACTCCTCAAACGGTGATCCCACAGGAAAGCACAAAGCGTATAGAGCATGGCAGATCCACCATTAGGGAAAATCCCTTCCTTGGCCCCAAACAGCAACTTCACATGTGACCAAGGACCAAGCATCTCAGCCCTTAAATGTGAAAGCCATGCTGAGTGCACAACCAGTTCATTAGTCTCTGGACCTGACATCCAGCTGTTAATATTTAAGACCAAAAAGCCAAGCATGTTAAAGTGCTTTGAGATCCTGAAATGCAAAGTCCTACAAAAGTGTAAAATAGTATTACTATTATTTACTACTTATTAATTGTACATTGCTTTCTTTAGTCTTTGTAAGGAGGCCCAAGTAGTTTTGCTGTGCCAAAAGGAAAGAATAGCAAAATAGGACGTAGGATGGGAAATGTTGCTATGAATCATTTGCTTTAATTATACCTAATAGCTGTTATAAACAAAAAAAATATATATTTAAACAAGATTTAGTTTGAGATGTCAAAATATTTACCAACAGATCCTTTCAAATAATTGAATATGATGCAACTTTATTTTCAAAATGTCATATTATTGTCACAAACAAGAACATCTGTGATCTGTGACCATCAGAAAAAATTAGAACCTCACTAATTTGCTTTTTGATAAAGTATGTACTTCATAATATGTGTACATATAATGGCAGTGTCTCCCCACTTTTCTGCAAAGATTAAGCTGTGTTGGCAGTGTCCTGTAGCTTGGACTCATGTTAAGTCTTTGTTTAAACTTCACAATATTAGTAATGTACTATGAACTGTTCTCACTAAGAATTAAAGTGCACTTGTCAAATAAACTAACAAAGTGCTGCTTTGTTTTGGTAGTTGGTTTACCTGTTGTTTACAAAAGTAAGAACATTGGATTTCCCAGCAATTAATACAAAAGTATGATCTAAATGGTCTGCTATGTAATCCAAATATGTTTGGAAAGAAGGATGAAAAACCATATAAGGAAGATTGCAAGAGCAAAGTTTTAACTGAGCAGTGAACTTCAAGCCCTTCGGTGATACAATTATAAACATTACTATACTTCAGTATTATCCCAGTAAGAGTGGGAGGTTTATTAATAACTTTAGATGCTGTGAGTTATTAGATGATTGCTTCATTATTAAAAGGTGCTCACTTGTATTTCCATCTGTAAAAGATTGTATGACAGGAATTTATGAAACACCATGTATTTTAAAATGTAAATATATTTTTAGCTGCACATATCAATTGTAATTAAATGGCTATTACATAAGCTTGAGGGAGCAGAAAAGAATATGTTGAGAGAAAGAAAATTACCTTACAACCGTGGAAAAATGGCGAAATATTAGGTCTTTCCTGTGATGGGAAGTTAATATTGCTGGCAGATCATCATTTGCTGTTAATATTGCTGGCAGATCATCATTTGCTGTTCCTTTTCCCCTCTGGTTTTCTTTCCTTTTTTTAAGCTTGAGACTCAGAAAATAGCATTAGTTTAGTAGCTTACTTCAGTAAAAATCCTTCAGATCAACAGAGAGAGAGAGAGAAAGAGAAGGAAGCTGTACATCCCAGCTTTAGTACTTAGAAAGACTCTCTGCTCTCCAGGTTAAAACTTGTGTGTCTTAGCTGTGCAGACAGTTTCAAATTCCAGGCAACAGCCTCGCTGCTTCTGCTTTTATTTCCTATAAAAGAGGGAAAAGAGACGTGGTTAAAAAAAGGGAGACATTAGCCTTCTGCTTTCAATCCATTGAAATACTTTGTGAAAACTACAGATAATGTTTTTTTTAAAAGCTTTTATATAGTTGTTACTTTGTACAACTCCTGAGAAGTTCAGAATAATATGATTAATATCTTTCTACCTTGTGGTAATATATCTATTATTACGGAAGATGTTCCAGATTGTGTATTTTTTATTTTTTTCTTTGAAAACATTTGTGTTTAAACAGCAGGTGAAGTGGTGATTTATTACTGTTGAGCAGAAAATTATATTAATGTACAATTTATTGGTCCTTTATGTAGATTTCAAAATATTTCATATCATTTTCCCAGTTCTGTTTCTGCTTATTTAATAATTTACATTTTGAAACTTTAAGAATGAACAAAATGTAATTTTCCCTAGGTTAAAAATTGATTTGTACAGTCGTAACATAAATGACACTATGGTATGGCTCACCATTTTGTTTTATTGCCACCGAGGATTAGGATTAATAAATACAGATTTTGAAGAATAAGAATACAACTTTGTGAGAAACAAGCTAAACATGTCTTTGTAATAGTTCAGGGGAACCTGTTTACTTACAAGCTCTGAATTCTGTTTGATATTATGAACTCTCAATATATCTATATCAAGTACAAACTCCAGTTTGTTTTCTGAACACACTTTTGATTATAAATCTGTTCTGTGACTTCACCATGGCTCTTAAGCTTCCATGTTGAGCTGGAACATACAAGAGGTTTCAGAAAGAAAAGGAATACTTGTGGCTCCTTAGAGACTAACAGATTTATTTGAACATAAGCTTTCGTGAGCTACAGCTCACTTCATCGGATGCATTCGGTGGAAAATACAATGGGGAGATTTATATACACACACAGAGAGAACATGAAACAATGGGTTTTATCATACACACTGTAAGGAGAGTGATCACTTAAGAGGGTTCAGAAGAAATTTTTCCACCTAGCAGAGAATTAACAATGAAAGTTCTTTTAGTCTTGATTGTTGTCCATTCAAATGGAAGCATCCTTGGACAAAGAGACTGCTACTGCCCTGGGCAAAGCAGTTTTTCAAATGTTGACTCCAGGTGTTTGATGATCAAACACCAGGGTGCCTGACAAGAAATTTTGATCACCTGTCAGAGTTTTGACCAGGTGACTGGAAGTCTATAAAAAGAAGTGTGTGTCTCTCTCTCTCTAGCTGTTTGAGAGAAGAGACTAGAACCAGAAGGCAAAGCTGTTCGGGGGGAGAGGAACGACCTTGGATTTCCTAGAAGACTCTGACCAAATCCCCCGAAATGCTCAAGAGTGGCAAGGAAATTGAGCTGGGGAATTGTGTATAGCTGTTCCTTATTTTGCACAGATCTGTGTCTCTCTTGTGCTGTATAAAGTAATGAATGATTGCTTTAGAAATCTTTTTGCAAGGTCTGTTAATTTACTTTGATTATCACTTGACCCTGAACTGGTAAACTATAAATCAGAGTGCCCATAAGGTTGGAGCTTTGGGAAAGTGTGCTACTGGGGAACCTTTGGGGGGATGGATTCAGCACTGGGCTTGGTGTTTAGGGCATGTGGACCATGTGGCCTGACTCCCAAGCAGGGTGCCAGACAGAGTGCCTCTGCCTAGGGAGTGGGCTTTAGAGGCTACTGGGAACTGACATGAGTCATTTCTAAATGAATAGGTTTGGATAATTGTATTGAGTGACTGGCTTTGGCCTAGTTTTGACATGATTGTTGCCTTAGTGACATTATTATTAAGTAAACTTGCTTACAGCTGCTGCTGTATCGGGCAAAGATGATATTTTTATCATGTGCTTTAACTGGAGAATAATGGATACACAAAATGTGCTGCCAAAAGCCAATTAGAGAAAAACAAATCTGTAAATCACTTAAAGGGTAAAAGTGGTCTGATCAAGCATGCATCATCAGTGCATGGTCAGTAATAAATCAATTAGGAAAGAGAAAGAACATGAAAATAGCAAGGACAACAAAATCAAGCCAATTGACGTTTACGCATATGTACTCTAATGAGTTGCATTATACATAATTCTTAATGGTGATTTGAAGAGTATTCATGAATATGTAATTTACATGTGTATAAAATGTGGTAAATTATAAGGGACAGTTGGTGCTCCATAGGAAAAATCCATCATGATCTTTCTGTGTTTCAGGAGAAGATAACTGGTCATTGTCTTTTTCTGCTGTCTGCTGTTTTCTACTTTAATGGTCATTGTAATTGCAAGGCATGTGTGATTCAAAATACAGATTGGGATTAATAAACCTGAGTGTCTCGGACATGAATGTGTGGTATTCTTACCCAGGAAGGCTGAAGGAGACGGTGCTTTGAGCCTACCCAGACCAAAGGGGATACAGTCCCCAGCCTGTTGGTCCAAATCCAACAGCTTGATCAGTGCCCAGCTGGGGGCACATGACCCAGTCTATGGCAGTCCCATAAAACCCTAAATGATTTAGATTTTCTTTAATTTTTGTAAAAGAGTCTGATTTGCTTCTCCAAGTTTCTAAAACAAAATACTGGAGTGGTCAATGATTAGAGTGAAATGTCATGAGGGCTTATGGGCTGCATTTAGAATTATTTTCTTTCTCTAACATGCAGAATGGGGATTCACTGAATAAATGTCTGCAGAATCCAGTAAACAGTAAGTTCACCACTGACTTCCTTCACATAAGTTTTGTTTCAGTGCTCAGATGTGTGGAGAAGAAACTGATACGTTTAATCTTTCTCTCAACTTTTCTCTACCCAGGTACATTTTTCACTGATAGCAAAAAGAAGTTGCTAGTGGTTTGTCTAGGAAACATGCTAAGTTATGTTTTTAGCTAATGTAGCTCCTGTGGGTACATTGCAGTCAGGGTGTGAATGGCAGCCTGTGTAGACTTATCCTATATATATTGGTCCCAGAATCCTGTAGATCTCTTACCCACTTATGTTGGGCTTTAGATAGATCTTTTGTTTTGAAAAACTGTTATTTCACCTTATCTTAAATAAGATCACTGCGGTAAGAATTGATCGACTGATCTGTGTATTTAAAAATAGGATTCTATGAAAGTATATTAAATCATTCATATAAGAAGCAAATGACAGTCCAAGTAAAGTGTGTATTATTTGAACTTTCTGCAGGTCTGAATAATGAGGGAAAAGTAATTCCAGCACAGCACTATTCTGGCAGAATCTGCTCTTCTAAGCAATTATTCAAATGTGATGGGTGGTGATATTGAACCAGACTGCTAAACATCTGTTGAAATACTGCTTTTAAGACATTTTGTTGCAGGATGCATTTGAAACAGACCAGGCCAACAGGGTTATAAATAAAGGATGTCTGCATAGAATGAACACGTCTGCTTTGTGTGTGTTTGAATGATCATTCATATAATTTTCTCTGAGCACTTGACTTCAGTGCACTGTACAAATGATAATATGCACAATATCCTATGTGGTAGGAAAGTCACTGTATCTCCTTTTCATTGATGGGAGAATTGAGACTAAAAGAAGTGAAGTGACTTGCCTGCAACCATGAAGCAAGTAAATGGGAGTGCTAGCGTTCATTTCCAGGCCATGTGCTTTCCTTTTGCTCATGCTGCTGCTTTAATCAGATTCTTTCTTTGGAACGTTGCCCATCAAGGTCTTTTCCTGTTTCACATGGCATTTCCTCTAAAATGCACTAATACAGCATTCCAGTAAACTCATGTTAGATTGTTTGGCGAGGATCCTAAAGCAAATGTACTTTCTATGGAATGTATTATAGCTTAAAGGATAAAGTCTTACTGTACTGATTTATCACTGGACTTGTGTAGTTTTTCAGTTGTACCAATGGCTATTAGTACCATATTTGTGCTGGTCTCTGGAAAGGAAGCTTAAATCTTTTATCTTTGTTGTATCAATACAGAAGGGAAATGTCTGTATTAGTACTGCTCACTGCAGCCCTAACTGACATAAAACGGTTGGGTGTGGTGGAGAATCTGAGTCACATCTGCTTTCAGGGTAATTGTAGGAGTCAGTGGCACAGGCACCAGTGCAAAGTTTGTCCAGATGCTGGCCATGTGTCACTGAGGAGGCACAAATGCTCTGATGCTTTCCTGTGGTACCCAGGGTCATGAGGCACTTCACTACCACCTGCACTTAGCATGAAGAAGTCTTGTCTGTGCTTGCTATGGATCATCTCCCTGATGCCACCAGCCTCTGACAACACAAGCGCTGCCTTCCAGGCCTCCACAAGACTTGCTCTTTCTCCACAGGTTAGCGATAGGCACACATCAATCCCCAAGTCTTCTGAAGATCCCTCTGGAGTGCCCAGCCTCTGATCCACTGAACACGAACAGAAGTCTCAAATTCACTGCTCCCAAATGAATAGTACACATCACGTTACAAGATTCAATCAGGATCACCATTCAACTTCACATACTCGGTGTGGGTGTGTGTGTGCGTATATGTATGTATGTATAAAGTAAAAATATTAGTAGCAAATGGTTACAAATAAAATCATAACACTCTTTCTAGACCCTAAACTTAACTCACAAGGCATTCCTCTATCTCCTACAAGTTAGCTTATCCCAAATACTTTCCCCAGAACTTTCAACTAGGCTGGCTAATAGCCTCCTTACATAATAGCAAGCATGTTAGCAGCTTGTCATCACAAACTGAAGGATGCCAGGGTGTGTCTCTGCATCTCAAGGTACGCCAGACCAAACCTTTGATTTTCACCTGAAAACAGGTTGCCCTCCAAACTCTTACTGTTTACCTCTTCCTGTTCATTTCCTTCTGAAGTCTCCGCAAGCTGGTCATTAGCATTTGTCTCAGTATGCTAATAGATTTCCATTGTAAGACACACAATACATAATGGTCCACCAGGGAGATAAATGTCTCCCACCTTCTGTCTGGAGAAGTTTATCTCAAAGCATGCTACTTTTGAGTGACCTGCCTTTAACTACAAGGCCTATAGAATGTAATTTCAGCATGTACTGTATACATGATTACTCACATTATGTAATTACTGTACATTATTTTCTGTACATACATCTCACAATGATTATGATGGCCCATGTGACACATACTTTCTGTAGAGACTTTACATGACCCCTTTTGGTGAATCCAGGGGATCCCGGTGCCATTTGCCAGTTGGCATCAATAGGTTCTTGGGTCACAGGTTCATTAGGGCTTGTTTTTGCTTTTGAGATCTCTGCTGCTCAGTATTTCGTATGGGAGAGGGTGAATAGGAAAAGTTGGCAAGGGCTAAAGTGAATACTGCGAAGTTCATATTTATGCATCTGAGTTTAAGTGATTTGAGTTTCAAAAGTGCTGTGCACCTGGCAGCTCCAACCTTGGCAAAATTAATCTGTACTGTGTAAGTAAATCCATGTTGTACTTAGTGTTTGGAAAGAGAATTCATTGTCTCTTCTTACTCCTTAATAGCAATCAACAAGAGAAAATGAAAGTTGCTTAATTTGTTTGCCTTGCTTGTTTCTCAGGAGGAATCTTCTAGTCATGAATGTAACCAGCGCATGATTCTTCTTTATGGTGTTGGCAAAGAGCGTGATGAGGCAAGGCATCAACTGAAGAAGATTACCAAAGATATCCTGAAAATCCTGAATAAGAAAAGTACTACTGAAACGGGAGGTAAATACTGTTCCGAGCTTTCCAGAGTCTGTCATGCATAATGTAGGAACTGTGTAGAGAAAGTTCTGGTTAGAGCCATGCAAATTTATAATATAATTTGACTTTCTTTCCTTCCTAATCAATCAATCAAATACTGGCACTACACCTGCAGCATGAAATACCTAGAATAGATCTGCCTTATAACTGCACCAGTACACTTTAAAATCATTTCAACTATATGTCTCTCTATCCATATGAATAACTTGGCTGTAAAAATTATGTTCAGGCTAAAATCCGGAATACTCAGTCAGCCTGGAAAGATTTATGTTTACTACCATTTTAGCAAAATGGTTTAAATATTTTCAGCTCTTGCTAAATGTCTTTTTTTTTTAAACACTTGAATGACTTTAAAAATATTTTTCCCGAAGTTGCATCATGTTATATGCTGTGAAATGTTTTTTTCTAAGCACAGTAGAAAACTGGTGTGAATGGTGTTTTATGTGGTCATACAGAACCAAGCATTTACTTTTTTTTAATTTTGTTTTTGAAGCAGTAAAAATGCAAAACTACATGGGCTCTGTTAAATACAAAATGACCAAAATAATGTTTTATCTGTTAAGTTGGGGATGAAGGGCAAAAAGCCAGGAAGAACAAACAAGAAGTATTTCCAACTCTGGAGACTGTGTTTACAAAACTGCAGCAGCTGTCCTATTTCGATCAACATCAGGTGACATCTCAGGTACTTCCTGTGCGTAACATTGTAGCCATTTAAGTTGCACTCTTTACATATCAAGTAGGAAGAAAACTGTATAATAAAAAAAAATCTGATCCATACATAGTATTAATTTTAATGCACTAGTACTTTAAAACCAAGTGAAATGCTTCCTCGATATTTTTAAATACCTTCTCCAAATTGTTTATTTTGTATTGGCAAGACGTTAGCAAAGATATTACTAATGTCATGAATATTGTACAGTACATATGAAATATTTGGAACTATCACTATAATATTCAGCTATCTCTATGCATAGATTATTAATTGACTGCAATGTATTTATTGCTCATTACTAAATTAAAAGCTTCTTTTCAGTTCATCAGTTTTGTGCAGTATGCCACTCATTGGTCTAGGGTGCAAATTTCATGAAAGATGGTGAAATCTTTTCCATGTTTCTGTTTAACGTATGTGAGAGAGAGAGCTACAGAGAGAGATTAAATCTTCACTTGATTTAAATTTTTTGTAGGATTTAAACATTTTTAGCTTATTTTTGCTTCTGCTATCAAAGCTACTTTAGTAAATAACTACAAAACACAAATGTGTGAATTGTTTTAAATTACATGTGGGCTTTCCACAGAGAGACTTTTATAAAGAACGGCAAATTTGTTTCCATTCAAAACATGCTAGTTTGTCAACATACTTTCAACATTTAGTGATGAAAGTGATTAGTGCTAATTATCATTATAAAAATGCCACTAATGCCAGTAATGTTTCCTTTAAATATATTTTTGAGATCAGCACCGAAAACAAATCGTAAAAGAAAACTGGGCATAAATTCAATAGATTTAGAAATCTTGTATAGCACATTGTTGAAGTTTTTTGGATGATTTTGCTATGTATGTTTTATGATTGATTTTTGTTGTTAGAGCATCTTAGCAATTAATCATAATGATCAACAAAAATAAGTATGAATTTTTAAATGGTCAGAATTTTTAAAGATTTAAACACGGATTCAACACTACAAATCACATTTTTAAAATGTCTCATAAATAGAAATGAAATTGCAAAAATTAAGAATAAGTTGATCCATTTAGGCGACAAAGCAAATTTTTTGTCTCGTTTTTGCTGGCATAGAACACAAAACTGAGTCAGAATTGAATATACATTGTAGTAAACCAGTAAGTAAAAAAAACCTTTCCTCAGTTATCAGTTACTAGAGCATTGGCATGTTGTAAGGTGCTTTTATTATCTGATGCTTTAGTAAACAATTATCGAAAATCACTTACCTAAATTGATGTTAGAAGTGTTAATATTTAGGAAGAGAAATACTCAGTTGTTACAATGTTTTAATACACAGATGTTTTTCATTTTCACAGATCTCCAGTAATGTTCTAGAACAAATAACTAGCTTTGCTTCAGGTACATCATACCATCTTCCTTTGGCTCACCACATACAGCTTATCTTTGATCTTATGGAGCCAGCACTCAATATCAATGGGCTTATTGACTTTGCTATACAGGTAACAAAGCAATTACTTTGTTCTTATGTATGTCAGGACAAAGCTACAATGTGATGTTTCCATTAATGGTACGTGTCTAACAAATAGGCTTGTAGTTTGTATAACAAAGTCACGTGCTGAACAGTGAAATGCTGTACAAATAAACATTCTGTGGTGTTAGAGTAGATTTTTCCCCTCACATTATAAATATGAAATTATTACCTTGATAATAAACATATATCTGACTGGCATGTGTCCCATGGATAGGATGCTGTCCTGGTTGTTAGGAGACCTAGATTCTTCTAGATTTGTGACTTTGTGCAAATCACTTAACCTACCCGGTTTCAATTTCCCTACCTGTAAAGTAGGGCTGCCAATACTTAACTTCCATTTTGCAGTCCTTTGAGATCTATGATCAAACTCACTATATAAGAGCCTTTTGTTTGCAACTGTACTTTTATTTTTTCTTAATAATTGGAGAATGTATTCCAATTGTCTTTAAAATGTGCTGTAGTTTTTGAAAAATAGCAATTCCAGAACATCTTAGTCCAGAATATTTTATTTAATGTGGTTTCAATGTCTGTTTTAATCTAACTGTGAAGAAAAATTCTTTGTGTGTGTTTTTTGTACTTTTTCAGTACTTTCTTCTTGACTTGTTAAACTTGTTAAATAACAATGAATTTTAGCATGTTATTGTGTGATGTTTCAGTATCTTTTCTCATTTATAATTCTTGGAAATGTTTTGTATAGCTTAATTTGGAAAAAGATATTCAGTTCAGTATTTATCTTATACTTTAGCTGTTAAATGAACTGAGTGTTGTGGAAGCAGAACTACTGCTGAAGTCATCCAGCCTGGCAGGAAGTTACACCACAGGATTATGTGTGTGCATTGTTGCTGTTTTACGGAGTTACCATGCCTGCCTAATTTTAAATCCAGAGCAGACAGCACAAGTTTTTGAAGGGTTTGTAGCTACTGTATTTTTTCTATGTTTGTTTCTAATATGCATAATTAAACTAAGAATGTATTAAAATATGTCAGCTGTGTACATTGCATTGCATATAAATCAATCAAAAACCATTTAAACTAGTGCAAAAATTCAATTTGAATGGTTTATTATGGTTAAGCTTAAATCATTGAGGAATTGACTTAAGCTAACTTGATATAACCTACTTTTATACTGAAATAAGGATTTTACATTAGTTTAAATTTTTTTAAATGATTTGTACACAGTGCAATAGTTTCTCTGCAGATTTTTGCACTCATTTAGCTAAACTGATTTAAAATATTCTTTAAGATCTGAAGTGGTTATCTGTCCTATTAGCTGTGGGTAGTTACAGTATGGTTCGCTCAAAGGTAACATACTGTTGTTGTTGTTTTTGCTTTGTGTTACAGTAAATTCCCAAGTGTTCCACTGTGTTGGGCAGTATACAAACATCAGATAGGACAGTCCTTACCCCAAAAAGCTAACTCTGTAAATAATGACAGGTGGGCATAGAACACACTGGCCTCTCAAGTGTGACAAAAAAGGGCGAACAGTAGGTAATTGTCCCTATATAAAATCATTGATGCAGAGGATACTGTGGTCTTCCTTCCTCAACAGTGTTTTATTGACAATCACTGTAGACACAGGAAGAGCCAAATAACCTATTAAATGTATGCTTCCATGTACTGTTACAGTGATATTAGCTAAAAACTGCATTCCATTGGTGCAAAGCCCAATTAAAATGTGAAATGCTTAGTTCTTCTCTGTGCACATTAAGATTATGCTGTGCAGGTTAGTAATTGTTGCACACTTTTGTATCATTATTATTAGGGAACAGGGCTGTAAATCTTGGATCTGTTTTTCATGGCCCTGAGTGTGCAATGAGCTCTGTTTGGGCAGACCCCTGTGGCCTGTGTGGAGCCCTCTTGATGTTGGCAGGAATTCTCTTGTATGTAATTCACAGCAGGATTGTGGCCCATATGTGTAAAATACTATGAACGCTTAACTATTCTCATTTTAAAATTGTGACACTAGGTTTCAAATTAAATCCTTTGTACCTATTGAGAATGCATTCACTTAGACTTTTCTATGGACTGTGACAAAGCTGTCCTTGCCTCCATGGCAGATGCGTTTCCTGGCAGATTTTGCTAGCCTCAGAGGCTCACTATGACCCTCCACGTAACCCTTCTTTCTCTAGAGACAAGGGTCACAATCTACTGAGTCATTTTCATCATAAGCCAGCAAGGGAGGTAAGGAGAAGTTATCCTTCCTTGGCAAAGTCTGTTGTCTCCCAGTCTCAGTGATTAATCGGGGCAAAGGTGGGCAGGGGGGGAGCACGGGCTCACCCTCTACTCCGGGCTCCAGCCCAGGGACCCTAATAGTATCAGCTATAGTAGCTGACCTTTTAGAAACATGACATGTACAATTCCCTGGACTACTTCCCCCACAGCAGCCCTCACTTGCTCAAACTCCACTTCACCCTTACCTCAGGGCCTCCTTCCTTGTATCTGATATGGTGTGTACAACTCAGCCTCTCCAACAGCGCAACTTCTTCCCACAGCTCCTGACATGCACTCCCACCTGACTAACTGGGAGGCTTTTAACTAGTTTCAGCCAGCCTCTGATTGGCTTCAATGTCCCAATCAACAGTGTCCCAATCAACCTAGCCTTCTCCCTGCCTTCTGGAAAGTTCTTAATTGGCCCCAGGTGTCTTAATTGACCTGGAGCAGCTGCCATTTCACTTATCCTGGTACCAGGGATTTGTTTAGCCTGGAGCTAATATATCTATCTCCTACTACTCTTCCATAGCCATCTGGTCTTTCCCCGTCACATATCCCACCCCCTGCTCAACACCATAAAGTTGGACAACTTGGGATGCCAGGCAGTATGCTCATGACAGACCATCAGTGTTGCTATGGTGGCATCCAGCCCTGTGCCATATGCGGAACTGTAATGGTTGGAGGGATAAGAACCACCTGGTGACCCTTGCATTCTTTTCCTTATTCCGCTGCATCCACTGAATGGGTGCATGGTCCATCGCAAGAGTAAATGGCTGGCCTAAGAGGTAATAACACAGTGTCGCCATAGCCCATTTGACAGCAAGGCATTCTCTCTCGATTACTGCATATTTCTGTTCTCTTGGGAGAAGCTTTCTGCTTAGGTAGAGGATTGGGTGTTCCTCTTCTCCCGCCATTTGCGACAGAACTTGCTCCCAACCCACCTCGGAAGCGTCTGTTTGTAAAACAAATTCCCTGTTAAAGTCCGAGGCTATGAGTACGGTGTCATTACAGAGGGCCGTCCGAAGGTCTGTAAATGCCCCCTCTGCTGCGTCGGTCCACTTCACCATGTCTGGACCTCAGGCCTTCACCAGGTCCATTAGGGGACTTGCCCTAGTGGCGAAGTGGGGAATAAACTGTCGGTAGTAGCCTACCACATCTAGGAATGCACGGACCTGCTTCTTTCGGGTCGGCCGGGGCCAGTTTTGAATTGCCTCTAGCTTATTCGTTTGGGGCTTCACTATGTCCCTTCCCACAATATATCCCAGGTACCTAGCCTCTGCTAGCCCTATGGCGCATTTAGCGGGATTAGCAGTGAGGCTAGCCCGCCTTAAGGTGCGCAGTACTGCCTCAACTTTCTCCAAGTGGGTTCCCCAGTCTGGCATATGGATGATGACATCATCTAGGTATGCAGCTGCATAACTAGTATGGGGGCGTAGCAGCTTATCCATGAGGCGCTGGAATGTTGTTGGGGCCCCATGTAGCCCAAAAGGGAGGACGGTGTACTGGAATAGCCCATCCGGGATGGAGAATGCTGTCTTTTCTTCAGCTTCTTTGATCAGAGGATCTGCCAGTACCCTTTTGTCAGATCCAATGTAGTCAAGAATCGGACACTACCCAGTCGGTCAACCAATTCGTCGATGCGTGGTATGGGGTATGCATCAAACTGGGATATTTCATTCAGTCGGCGAAAGTCATTACAGAATCTCACTGTACCGTCAGGTTTAGGCACTAGAAAAATTGGACTGGACCACTGACTGTAAGATTCTTCAATAACTCCTAATTCTAACATTTTCTTTACTTCGGCCTTGAATTTCCTCTCTTTTGGCTGCTGGGATTCGGTAGGGTCTCAATGTTACCATGGCTCCGGGGATCGTGCAGATATGGTGATAGATCTCCGTTGTCCGCCCTGGTTTTGTAGAGAACACATCTCTGTTGCAATTAATCATGTCATCTGCCTCAATCTTTTGGATCGGCGTCAAGTCAGATGATATCCTCACTTGCTCATGTGAGTTATCCTCCTGGGGAAGGATCTCCTGCATGACTAAACATGCCTCTCGATCATGCCAAGGTTTTAGAAGATTGATGTGGTAAATTTGCTCCGATTTCCGGTGGCCTGGCTGCCACACCTTATAGTTCACCTCTCCCATGGCTTCGATTATTTCATAGGGTCCCTGCCACTGGGCCAACAGTTTACTTTCTGCTGTGGGCACCAGTACCATGACCCGATCCCCTGGTTGGAACCATCGAAGCTTCGCTTGGTGGTTATAACGGGTTCGTTGGGTCTCCTGTGCTCTTTCCAAGTGTTCCCGTACAATGGGCGTAACTCAAGCTATCCGATCTCTCATCTGCAGTACATGCTCAACTATATTCCATCTGGGATTTGGCTCCTCTTCGCAGGCTTCTCTGGCTATATCCAATATACCCCGAGGGTGGTGCCCATATAGTAGTTTGAATGGAGAGAGACCCATGGAGGCTTGCAGAACCTCCCGGATGGCGAACATGAGGTAAGGCAATAGAGTATCCCAGTCTTTCCCATCCCGGCTCACCACTTTCCTGATCATGGCCTTGAGGGTCCTATTGAAACTTTCCACAAGGCCATCTGTTTGCGGGTGCTATATAGAGGTCCGTAGGGCTTGTACATGGAGCAACGAACAGAGATCTTTCATCAACTTGGACATGAAAGGTGTCCCTTGATCAGTCAATATCTCCTTGGGTAGCCCAACCTGGGCAAAGATCTGTACTAGCTCCTTAGCTATTGTCTTGGAAGCTGTGTTGTGCAGGGGAACAGCTTCCGGGTACAGGGTTGCATTGTCCAGTACAACAAGCACATGTTGGTGGCCCTGAGCTGTCTTCTGTAGGGGCCCTACCAGGTCCATGGCTATCCGTTCAAAAGGAACCTCTATTATTGGAAGAGGTACCAAAGGAGCTCGCAAGTGCGGGCGAGGGCTATGTAACTGACACTCCGGACAAGAGGTGCAGTATCGCCAGACATCTTCATGTACTCTTGGCCAGAAGAACCTCCGCAAGATCAGTGCCTGGGCTTTCTCTACCCCTAGGTGTCCTCCAAACAGGTGGCTGTGGGTGAGACTCAATATGAGTTTTTGATGTTTTTGTGGCACCAGAAGTTGTTGTATCTCTTGCTCCTGCATTTGTACCACACGGTACAGGAGATCTTTCTTCACTATAAAGTATGGTCTGGGACCCCAGACCTTCCCATCCATGGGTATCCCATCGATCTCGGCCACCTCTTTCCTGGCGTTATCATATCTGGGGTCCTCCGCCTGGTCCTGCCCAAAAGTCTCTTTCCTGGGACTAACTTTCCCAAGGTCCCAGGGGCCGGCTTCTGCTTCTTCCAACGGCTTGCTGCCGTCATGGGTGGGGGCAGCTTCTGGCTCACCTTCTGTCGTGGAAGTTTCTCTGTTGGCTGCTTGTGTCCATCTGCCTACTAGGGAGGTCTTCTGGCCCTAGGTCAGGATCCGGGTTCCCAAGGCCTTCACGGCTTTCCTCTCCTTTTTTGTCTTCTGGGTCTTTCGGGGGGCTGAGAACAGATCCTGAGAAATCTCAGCAAACATCGGGGCTTGACATTCCCCCGGTGACGAGTCGCTGTCCTCAGGGTCCCCACCTCCCTCCAGCCTCTCCGGGGGGAGTAAATTTATCAAACCCTGGATCGTTCCTCCCAATGACTACAGGCTATGGGAGTTTAGGAACTACGTCCACGGTCACCTCAATGGGGTTTCCCTGAACCTCTATCTCCACTGGGATGGTGGGATAATGGCTCACGGCCCCATGCATGCATGTCACTGCTACGTGTTTGGTTTGTAGCAGCTGACTATTTTTTACCAGCTTACCTGATATGAGGGTGATAGCACTCCCAGAGTCCACAAGCGCTGTAGTCTCTGCTCCATTTATCCTCACTGGCCTGGTGTAAATATGCGTGGCTTATGTGACCCCTGCGAGGTGGCTAAGGGATCATGGGACCTCCCAATCCCCCAAGTTCCATTGCATAGGCTCCTCAGTGCTGGGACACTGTGCTGCTATGTGTGCCCACTCCCCACATGCATAACATCTATAATTGCTTTTAATCACTCCCCTATCCCAGGGGCTAGGGGTTTAGTTGCGGGGCTCCCCCCACTCAGGCCAATCGCTTCCTTCTGGGATCCCTGCTGGTTTTTAGCCCCCCCTTCTTCCACCTAGGACTCCCCAGGGGTTTGGCTATCCAACCTTCCAGGGTTGGGGTCGGGTGCTTGCTTCGAAAGGGACCTTCCTTGGGTAGTCGGGTCAGTCCCCCCACTGTCATCCGTCTTTCTACCAGTGTTATCATATCGTTGTACGTGGACGGATTGTTCTGGCCTACCCGTTTGCGGAGATCTGGCAGCAGTCCCTGCATGTAATGGTCTATGATGAGGGATTCTAAAATCTCCTCCGGCCTGCACACCTCGGGCTGTAACCACTTCCGTGCGAGGTGTATGAGGTCAAATAGCGGGGACCTTGGGGGTTTGTTCTCCTGGTATTTCCACTCATGGAACCTCTGGGCCTTTACCGCTGCCGTTACCCCGGCTTGTGCTAGGATCTCTGCCTTTAGACGGGTATAGTCAGTGGCATCTGTGGCAGGCAAGTCAAAGTAGGCCTTCTGGGCCTCTCCACACAAAAAAGGGACGAGGATGCTGGCCTACCGCTCCTGGGGCCACACCTCGCGCTGAGCAGTCCTTTCGAATGAGAGGAGATACGCGTCTACGTCATCTCTTGACATCATCTTTGGCAGACAACCAGCGGCCCTCAGGGTTTGCGTCCCATCGGACCCCTGGGCCTGGGTGGTGAGGATTTTCAGCTGTTCCACCACCTCTCTCAAAAGAGCACGATCTTGGGTTGCCCGGCTCATCAATAATTGATTGGTTTTCTGCTGTAGCCGCATAGACTCCTGTTGTGCCATTGCCTGAACCCAGGTGGCCTCCTGCTGGGCTGCTGTGGCTTGTACCAGAGCTCTTACCACCTCCTCCATTGTGGTACAAAGCAAACAAACAAAAACAAAAAAAAATCCAAACCCCCAGTACACTTTTTTTAAAAAAACCTCTTTCTTCTGCCATGCTGTGAACGAAATCCCACTCCTGATCCCAGTTGTGACAAAGCTCTGTCCTTGCCTCCATGGGTCCCGCATTTCCTGGCAGATTTTGCTAGCCTCAGAGGCTCACTGTGACCCTCCACGTAACCCTTCTTTCTCTAGAGATAAGGGTCACAATCTACTGAGCCACTTTTATCATAAGCCAGCAAGGGAGGTGAGGAGAAGTTATCCTTCCTTGCACAGTCTCTGTTGTCTCCCAATATCGGTGATTAATCAGGGGACAAAGGTGGCGGGGGGGAGCATGGGTTCACCCTCTACTCCGGGCTCCAGCCCAGGGACCCTAATAGTATCAGCTATGGTAGCTGACCTTTTAGAAACATGACATGTACAATTCCCTGGGCTACTTCCGCCACAGCAGCCCTCACTTCCTCAAGCTCCACTTCACCCTTACCTCAGGGCCTCCTTCCTTGTATCTGATATAGTGTGTACTACTCAGCCTCTCCAACAGCACAACTTCTTCCCACAGCTCCTGACATGCACTCCCACCTGACTAACTGGGAGGCTTTTAATTAGTTTCAATCAGCCCCTGATTGGCTTCAGGTGTCCCAATCAACCTAGCCTTCTCCCTATCTTCTGGAAAGTTCTTAATTGGCCCCAGGTATCTTAATTGACCTGGAGCAGCTGCCATTTCACTTACCCTGGTACCAGGGATTTGTTTAGCCTGGAGCTAATATATCTATCTCCTACTACTCTTCCATAGCCATCTGGCTTTGCCCCATCACAGAATGTAGACCATTGTCTAGTTATTGGCATGGGTATGTTAATTTTATAATATTAAAATGTATAGTTGGGTATTAGAGAGACAAGGTGGGTGAAGTAATATCTTTTATTGGACCAAATTTGTTTGGTGAGAGAGGGCAAGCTTTCAAGTTTATGCAGAGGTCTTCTTCAGGTCTGGAAAAGGTACGCAGAGAGTCGCAGCTAAGTGCAAGGTGGAACAGGTTTTTAAGACAAGAAGTTAACACCTTATAAGAGACCATTCAAGGTGAAATGGGCAGTTGTTAAGTTTTCAAAAGTCTGAGTTGGAATTAATCTCTGATTTTTTTTTTTTCCCCTCCAGATTATGTGGTGTTGTCAAGCATGTTGTTAATCCATCAGAATGTTCTTCTCCAGAAAGATGTATTTTAGCTTACCTCTATGATCTCTATGTGTCATGTAGCCACCTGAGAAGCAAATTTGGGGACCTTTTCAGGTTAGTAGCACAAAGATGTTACAAACTTAAATTTAACTGTAGAATCTACTAACGAGCAGACTTCTGCCTTTATGTATTCTATTAATGAACTTTTAATTCAATTTATCTGCTCTTTAAAATGCACCTTTTCTACCTGCTAGTTTTCCTTTGCCCTACTTGTGAACCATTGTGCCTACCCAGACTGTTTAAGGTTTGAAACGGGTCATGATACTGCTTGAGTGCTCAGAACAGCCTGCATATCTCTGTGCCCACTGACACCTCACTGAAGTCAGTGGAGCTCCATGTGGGTACACAGATCCACCTGCAAGTTGCTCAGTGCAGGAGGGAGCTATGAGAGTAAGTGCCCACGTGCTCATGCACACATACAGAATAGAGATAATGCTAGCAAAGTAGTTTAATTCTGTTAATTGCAGTTTAGTTTTCATTAATTTAAGATCCTCCATAATGTACTAGTACTGTAAATCTACTGTAATAACTATACCATCATTGAAAATAATGACGGCTTAGCTGACACCAGTACAATACTCTGCTTACTTAATCTTTCATTAGAAATAGGTAGAGACGCATCAAAAAGTGTGTGTGGTTTGCAAGGTGCTATTTTGCAAGGTGGAAACTTTCAGTTCCTTGTTCTAAACTGGAATCTTACTTTAGAAACCCCAAAGTCAGTATTTTTGGCTATTTTGAAAAAAACCTTTTGTCTGTGCACCTGCTTATTGTGAAAGTTACAAACCAGCTTACTCACATTTTTTTCCCCATTTATCCTTGTGGTTTTGATCTGCATGTTTCATGTTAGAGGTTTGCATTGCATAGTTATCTGAGAGAGTTACCAGTAAGAGAACCTGTAGATATTGTAAATGGATTTATAAATGCACGTGACCAGTATTTCTACAATGTTGCTTTGTAAAAAATTATGAAATATGGGGTAGCTTCTTAACTACAGATGTGTCTAAATAAAACAGTGCATTTATTCTACTGCTAACCTCATCCCCAGATTTTTCAACTCCAAAAGCTATGGCTTAATAGAGCATATAAAATGGCAACAAAAAAACCCACCACCCCCAAAAAAATCCCATAACCAATAAAAGATCTATTTTATTGGTGTCCTATAATAATACTTTAAAATGGCATGCTAATAACATGGGAGTTCTAACTGCATCTGTACCCAGCACTTGTTTGACAGGTTTTCCTGTCCAGTGTAATTAAAAATGGCTGATTTTAAAATACAAACCCTCTGAAGACTGGTAATTTATAAAGAAATACAGGGGGTTCCTTAACTATAGCAGTGCACGCAAGGCACTAGCAGTACAAAAGTTTAATCTTTGATGGTGCCTTACTGTGTGTGACACACAATAGTTAACTACTTCCAATCACTCTTTCAGCTCCTCTCTACAACACTGCAGGTGCCATTGGTTCCCTCTTTTAATAAATTTCAAAATATATTAAAATGTTGTATTTAAGAAAACATTCACTTTATACTTGACTCTTACCGTCTCTTGACTTCAGGCTTTAAAGGTGGTTTCTCTGGTATCATCCTAAACAGTTGACATAAGGAAGCCTACTGGGGCTTCCAGGCATTTTTATTTACTAATGTTTACTACACTTCCTTTTTTTAAACTCTCTCTCCACATTTTTTTATGATTCTGATCTTCCAACCACTCCCTCAGCATAACATGTTATCAGAAATTCAGTTTACAAATCCACTGTATTAAGATATGGTAACCATTGTGACCATTAGGAAAGAAGAATAATTCTGTTTTGTGTTCCAATCTGTAGAATAGATTTAGTACAAAAATTTCTGAAGTAGCTAAGTTCCATTTTCCAAAGCACCTAAGAGGAAAGACCATTTGAAAGTCAATGGGATTTAGGCTCCTAAGTGGTGTCAGTGCTTTTGAAAATGCTGTCCGAATCCCTAATTGTCTGGTTGTGGCCTTCTTCTGCACTGTATGTGTACTGTACTTGCGTTGTTTTTCAGGAAGCTAATGTGTTCCATGAGCCTGTTTTACATCTATTAACAAAGTTTGAGCTGATTCTGGCATTTATTAGATTGTTCAGACTGTAACTTGTGCCGCATGGGTTGGGGGATGGAATGTAATGAGCTTTCCCCCTTCTACCTACATCACTTGTGAAAAGGCTAGCTGCATTGTGACTAGTGAGTGAAGCCCCCTGCTATATGCTGCAATTCCAACAGTACTGGATTCTTTAAAGGGGCAGAGTGAGATGAGGACCGTCTCCAGTGTAACTGGCCAGACTCAAGAGGAACACATGCAGCCTGCATTTTTAATGGGTGGTAGAGCTAAGGCTGTAGTGTGTCCTTCCCCCAAGTCTCAGGAGGAATCCTGGCTGAGTCTTTCTGAGGATCCTACTGCAAAGTGGGCCCCAACCAGCCAACATATAACTGGCTCTTTAAGACATAATCTAGCCTTCAATCTTTAAGCAGCATGCCAATGATTAGAAATGTGGAATAAGAAGCTTCATTTCAGAAACGGTAAGCTACTTATCTCAAGGAGAGGAGTTTTGTTAGTATTGGGGGAAAAAAGCCACATTTTCAGGTGAAAGTCGTGCAAGCTTTTTTACCTTCTAACCAATGAGTTGTATGGAAGTAGAAGTATGGTGAGTGACAGCAAAGTTCTGTAGGCTTCAATGAAGTTAAATGTGGATGCAGGTACAAAGGCTGATTTTACAAAATGAGAGAAAACAGAGATGATGGAGAGAGATTTTGTCAAATAAGTAGCGAAGTAAGTGGAATTGACATTCAGCATCTTCAGCAAATGGCACTTCCTTCCTTGCATACCAAAGGAGTAGCTGGTTCTGCAGGGTCTGGATTATCCAGTACCTCTGGTGGTATACTTTTGGCTCCAAACTACATTAAACTCCGGTCTCATTACTTTGCTTCAGCAAAATGTGTGCCAAAGTTATAGTGCTGATTCATTGATTAAATTAATTAATTAATTACATGTACAAGCTACTTTGAGCTATTCCATTGGATAAAATACACAAAATAATACAAAAAGGATGCACATGTAAATAACCACTGCAGCTCTCAGCCCACTTTCTCCTCAAAAGCTTAAGGGAAGAGAGAAAAGATTGACTTCACAGTTGTTTCTGTGGTGTTCATGTTACTTTGGTGTCTTAATAATTACAAGCCAATTGCATCCCTTGTTGAACTACTGACTTCAGGGTAGTTGCATGAAGGATAATTTTGGTCCACTTAAGAACATAAGAATGGCCATACTGGGTTAGACCAATGGTCTACCTAGACCAGTATCCTCTCATCCAACAGTGACCAGTGCCAGATTCTTCAAAGGGAATGAACAGAACAGGGCAACCATCAAGTGATCCATCCCCTTCATCCAGTCCCAGTATCTGGCAGTCAGAAGCTTAGGGACTGCAAGCCCAGAGTATGGGATTGTATCCCTGACCTCTTTGTTAATAGCCATTGATGGACCTATCCACCATGAATTTATCTAATTCTTTTTTTAACCCAGTTATAGTTTTGACCTTCACAACATCCACTGCCAATGAGTTCTACAAGTTGACTGTACATTGTGTGAAGAAGTACTTCCTTGTGTTTGTTTTAAACTGGCTGCCTATTAATTTCATTGGGTGACACCTGGTTCTTGTTTTATGTGAAGGGGTAAATAACACTTCCTTATTCATTTTCTCCTTGCCATTTATGATTTTATAATCTTCTATGATATCCCCCCTTAATTGCCTCTTTTACAAGTTGAAAAGTCCTAGTCTTTTTAATCTCTCCTTAGGGTTATGGAATAGCTCATATGGAAGCTATTCCATAACCCTAATAATTTGTGTTGGCCTTCTCTGTACCTTTTCGCATTCTAATGTATCTTTTTCGAGATGGGGTGATCAGAACTTCACCCAGTATTCAATTGGTGGGTGTACCAAGGATTTAGATAGTGGCATTATGATATTTTCTGTTTTTTTTATCTATCCCTTTCCTGATGGTTCTTAACATTGTTAGCTTTTTTGACTGCCACTGCATGTTTAGCGGATATTTTCAGAGAACTATCCACAATGCTCCAAGATCTTTCTTGAGTGGTAACAGCTAATTTAGACCCCATCATTTTGTATATATGGTTGGGATTATGTTTTCCAATGTGCATTACTTTACACTTATCAACAGTGAATTTCATTTGCCATTTTTTTGTCCTTTTTAAGTCTTTCTAATCTGCTTTGGATTTAGCCTGTCTTGAGTAGTTTTGTATCATCTGCAAACTTTGCCACCTCGCCGTTTTACCCCTTTGTCCAGATCATTTATTAATATGTTGAACAACACTGATTCTAGCCCAGATACCTGGGTAACCCTGCTATTTACCTCTCTCCATTCTGAAAGCTGGCCATTTATTCCTACCCTTTTGTTTCCTATCTTTTAACCTGTTATTGATCTGTGATAGGACTTTCCCTCTTATTCCATCACTGCTTAGTTTGCTTAAGAGCCTTTGGTGAGGGACCATTTCAAAGACTTTCGGAAAGTCCAAGTCCAAGCTTGATTTTTGATACTTTTTTGTTTTTTTTTTTAAAAAGACAAATTTAGCTACTGTCGTCCTTTCTTTTCATTGACTGTCCTATGATTAGAGAATACTTTGAATAATGTGACTCTGTGATGCCAGAGGTCTGGATTTCCTATTGTGGATCCCATTTGCACTGATGGAGATGTCAGCAACTGATAAACCAAAAGACTAATGAAGCTTGTCTCCGTACAATACCATTTAACGCCATAGACACATAGAGCAATGACCATTTAAACTGCTTCTGGCTGTGGAAGAGGTAGTGATGTATTTCAAGATGATAAAGGCAAAAATCCACAAAAAATTGTTACTGATGGTTCCTTGTTTCTAGTACCACCTCTCTCTCCCAGTGCATCTGTCTCCCCCAGCCTGAGGTCAACATATACCTATGGCACTCAGTGATGTGAAAAATTCACACAGAAAAACCCTTTCCGTCACTATAGGATGTGTCTAAGCTATGGCACTAGTGGCTTAGCTGCAGTGGCATATCTGTGCCACTGTAACACCTGTAGTGTAGACATGGTCTCAGATTCAGTGCCTTTCTGCTTCTCACCAGAGGTCAGAAACTCCTCTTCCTGGTCTTTGGGAAAGGACCACAGTGAAAATCCCAAGAATAATTTACGACCTAAAATCTATTAAATGAAAACAAGTTTGTGAGAAAATGGAGTTTAAAATTAAATTGGAGCTAAACAGTAGTAAACTACACCCAGCCTCTGGTAGGCAGACAAAAACCTTATTTGCAGGAGAAATTAAATGCTCACATTAGAAAATTCCTGCCTCTGAGGATATGTCTTCATTGCGGAGTTAACCTAGGTGGTTGCACCCTGGGTTAGCCTACCCCTGGTGTGAGGAGCCACACCCACATTACTGTGTCCTCATTGGTGCTGTACTCACCCATGTGTGTGTCTCTAGGAGTTCTGGGGGCATAGCCCATGGTTGTTTGTGCGGCTGCATTAAGCTAAGCCACTCTGTGATTCTTTCCAGTGAATTATGGAACAACTTGTCTATCCTTCTGGGCATGTGGAGGAATTATGGGAAGGCACTGGAGGACTATCAGCACTCCAGTATTTTAGCCACATCCTCACTGCAAAGTGGCTGGGTTAGCAGCCTGAATAATAACCTCACCCAGCCTTTAGCCCCACATAAGCTAGCTAGCCTGGGAAAACACTAAACTTGGCTCAGGTTTTTGTGTATATACAGGATGGAGGTTGGGGCAACACCCGAATAAGAGCCTGGATTAACTTTGCATTGAAGACATACCCTGAGGGATTTGCTGTGTTTGATCCCAATGTCTGATCTCCATTTCCTTGGTGATCACAGCCATCTCTGAGGTGAAAATTACATTTCTGACCCAATAATACTACTTCCTCAACTTGTGTTAGATCCTATCCATACATTGTAGTTTCACCAAAGTTACACCAATTTAGTTAGATCAGTGCAACCCCTGTGTAGACTTTAATTGATTTGAGTGTTTTATGTCATCATATTCAGATTACACTAAATTGACATAAGGAACTCTTAAATTGATTTCTGAATTTAGTAAAATTTACTTGTGTAAATAAGGCCTTAAATATTCAGTCACATGTTAATATCACATGTTAATATCCCAAGCCTAGACTGTCTGTCTTTTGTGTTTTAGTCATAAAAACATGACATTCTCATATCCTTTCTATTTTTTGATTATTTCAGACAAGAAATCATAGATGATACCCAGTTCACTGTGTTAATAATTACAAAGTTATTGTCAAATATGTAGTCTTTCTAAGGTGTTGAGGTTTTATATTTTAAAAAGAATTTAGGTAGGATCCTGATATTTCTTGGCACTTAATTAACCCCTCACCCCCATGCACACTCCAGTTCATTCAGTATGTCGTGAAATGTGAAGGAGGAATAGCAGTCTTCTGAAGCAGCATCAGCATATGTTTACAAGGCATGTTGTACTACATGAAATCCTTGCCAAAAAAGGTGAATGCTCTCTGATGCATCTGCTGCTCAGGTTTTGAATAAAAGTATCACAAAGCTGGTATGGGAACTTGTCAGTTTATATTAATTGCAGGAAAACTTTTGTCAAATGGGCTGTGTGCTACCTGGGTTTGTCAGACTCTCTGTAAAAACACCACAGCTTTCTGAAACAGTGTACAGAAGAGTAATCCAAGTAGGGTGAATTTGCTTGTGTGCATGGGCAACATGTGAACCGCTGGCTGGGGGAGGCTAGCTCATAGCCCTGCTCCTTCTGCCAGAGGTCCCGCCCCTTCCACCTCGCTACCCCCGGAGCCCAGAGCCCCCCAGTGCTGCTGCTGGCCCCCACCCCAGGCTAGTACCCCCAGCCCTGGAGTTTCCCAAGCCGCCTCCCGGAGTGCTGGGAGCGCAGGTGGTACGGCCCTAGTAGCGGCCAACCCACAGGGAGACTGGAGCCAGGCCAAGCTGGAAGCAGGAGGGTATCTGGGCGCGGAGCATGTTTGAGGCCACTCCTGACTGTTTGCTGAGGCACAGCCTCCCCCAGCCTATGATACCCGCCACCCATTCTTGTGTGCTCCAGTGCCTTCTAGGGAAATATAGATTTTCTGGGATTTAACATATATTTCTACTAGCTCTGTGAGTAGTAGTTGGTAGCCATTTTGTTTTAATCTGCATAAATATTTCAACAACCCAGGAGAAGTGAATAATAATTTTGTGTCTCTTTCTGTTTTTAACCCTTAGTAGCGCCTGTTCAAAGGTAAAGCAAACCATATACTGCAACGTACAGCCCTCAAACTCAAACTTGCTATGGGATCCAGAGTTCATGTTGGATTTTATCGAGAACCCCTCTGCTCACAGCATCAACTACTCAATGCTAGGCAAGATCCTGAATGACAATGCAGCCAATCGCTACAGCTTTGTCTGTAATGCACTAATGAATGTATGTATGGGGCACCAAGATGCAGGAAGGTAAGAGAAATTGATTCAGAAATAGAACCATGGAAGTAGTTGAAATAGGTGTTAGTGGTGGAGTGAAATGAAGTATGTGAGATATTATTAGAGCTAGCTGGGGCTGTTTATGTACATGTTTTCCTTCCTTCCTTCCTTTCTCTTTTTTGGCTCCCTTTTTATCCTTTTGGTATTATCTTCATTTACAAATTTCCTCTGTCTCACCGCTTCGATGTTGCACTGTTCTTTTGAGTGGGTTTCCATTCACTAGACTGCATCAGACTAGTTTGCATAACATTACAAGGATTAATAACAAATGGCATATTGCAGGTGTAGGCTTACATGATTCTGGCACTGGATTGCTATCTCAGCACAATCATCATCACACCCTGATAGTATCCTCATTGTCAAGGAATGTTGAGTTCCCGATCAATTCCTTCCCCAGATGAACTATATTATTAATTAATTGAATTATGGAACTCCTAGCCACAGGATGCTGTTGAGGCCAAGTACTTAGTAAGTTTAAAAGAGGCATTGGACATTTAAATGGATAACAAGAACATCCAGATTTGTTATAGCTAATTCATTAAAGAAGAATTTTGGAAGGGAAATAAAATCTCATGCTTCAGAGTTTAAACCATTCTCTAACTATTAGGATTAGGATGACACCTGCATGTGGGTCACATTATCCCACATCTGCCTGCTCTGGAGCTTCTTGTACCTTCTCTGAAGCATCTAGTGCTGGCTGATGACGAGACAGGATACTAGCCTGGGTGGACCCTGGGTCTGAACCAGTCTGTCATTTCCTATGTTCCATGGTATCTGGTCTCTAAATGGAAAGTACCTGTGGCAACAGAGAAGAAAATAGATTGACGTTCCTATCAGCTCAGTCTTTCAAGATAATGACTAGTTCTTGAAGATAAGGCTTTAAGGGACTATCAAAGTGGTTCCCAGGCTTTTCTGGTGATGCATCCTTGGAATAGGCTGGTTAATGATAGGGACCTTTTCCTTTTTTCTCCTGGCACTTTGCCACTATCTTTTTCTTTGTCTGGTTTCTCTCTTGTCTGTTTCTGCCTCTGTTTTTACCTCATCTCTCTCTCTCTCTCTCTCTCTCTCTCTCTCTCTCTCTCTCTCTCTGGCTATGTCTTTGCTACGACCTAGGGGTGTGATTCCCCTGCTTGTGCACACATATTCATGTTAGCTCTCATTCCAACAGTGTGCATATAAATAACAGCGTACCTGTAGCAACACGGGTAGCAGCATCAGAGGCATGGCTCAGCCATGCTGAGTACAAACCTTTCTGAAACTGGTGGGCACGTATTCTGCACTGCCATGCTACTGTGGCCACACTACTATTTATACTTAGACTAGCTCAATGAGAGCTAGCCCAAATATGTGTACACAAGCAGGAGAATCTCACCTCAGCTCGTAATGTAGACATGGCTTCTTTCTCTTTTTAATTGTTCAGCCACTGTAGGGTTCAATGTGAGAGCAAAAAAGAAAGGCAGGTGGCTTTCAAAGAACTTTCTCTGTATTACCCATAGCCACAGATTGTGTATTTGCGTTGGAAGAGCAGATCCAATACCATGCACCTTTTCAACCTCCTGCACACAAACGTCTTCCTCTGTGTGCCCTGCCCTTTATGCCCCACCTGAGAGTCTGGGATCCTCCAGGTGAGAAAACATTGAAGGACTGTTATTGAAAGATCACTGTTGCAGTGATCACTTCAGCATCCACAAAGGACACACTAAACTCAAATTACATTATTAAAAGAAGAAGAGTTCCCAAAAGTGTTAGATTTTGTGGGACAAAACTCTGGTTTTTCCCATCTCATTAAAATTATCCTTTGACACTCCAAATTTGGTCCTAGGATTTTCACTCCAAATCAAGCATACCTCTTCTAGGATAGAACTGAAAGATCTTCTATATGATGATTCCCTTCGCTATTGTCCTTTATGACAAACAATAATTGTCTCCTTTATCCTCGTATTTTGGTATGGTGTTGAAGAGCTCTTCAGTGTCTGGACCTCATTTAGAGATCAGCTTTCTCATAAAGATTAGTTTTTTCTTCTCACCATTACTTCTTTTTCTTAGGATCTCTAACAATGGGCAAATGTTAAAAACTATTCCTTCCATCCAAAAATAGCACTGGATTTCCTTGTTGGACTTGTTTTTCTTAATTATCTGTTCCGCAAACCCCATAATGCAGGTAGAGAAGAGCCTGAATTTTACATCTGGATTTCAACTCCAGTTCCCTCAAAATCCAAATGGTTGAGATATGGAGTTCTGGTTTGACTCCTATTAAGAACACTTTTAATCAAGAATTCAGTCAGAATTCAAGGGCAGATGATAAACTTACCATGTTCAAGGTTGTTCAGATTTAATTCTGACCTTTATCCAATTCAGATATTGAAAACTGTCATCCTCAAGTCTGAGACTCTATAACAGGGTTAACCATATCATAATGAGTGAATTTAAGTAGTATTTTGGAATCATTATAAAATACAATGTGCAATATCTATTCTTCTGACTTCTTACAGATATCTTTTCCACCCACCAGTCTTTCTCCTCATCCTTCTTCACTTTGGTAAAGCTACTGAAAAGTCTCTGATGGATTAAGGAAGAGAGAGGGAATTATCATCATAGCAGAAATCTTTTTCCCCTTTCTGAATGATACTCTCACGTGGTAGATCATTCCTTCTCTTCCTCCCTAAAGAGCATATTGATATTTTGTCATTTTACCCTCCAAAACTCAGTCTGAGGCAGTCTAGGAGTATTGAGGGAGTACTGGCAATGTGGAGTGGCGGAAAGGGAATGATTCATTAAGTCAATGAGAAGGAACACCTCAAGGTTACCAAGGGAGTTTCACTCTGGAAGGGAAAAAGGAACTTGGCCCAGAGTGAGTAACCCACATTTCTTCTCTCTTAACCCATCAACATGGCTCTTGACATTGCACTGAATCACAATTAATTTAATCTATATGTAATCCACAAAGTGACAATGACGCATTTGATTTTGTGTCCCCTTCTTGCTCCTAAATCAGGAGAATTATTCTAGCTACATTGCAGTGAGGCATGGTTTTCCTTACAGTTGATAGCTGGCAGAATGTCCAGGGTGGCCTAGGATCTGTGCAAGATATGGTGGTTTCTTAATTTAGCTTTTGTTACAATATGGTCCATTTTTGAGGGAATGATTTGGCACCTTGAACAAAGCTGGAGCTCTTCTCCCCATGCCACCACTGCATAAGTGTCAGCTTGTGTCACCTAGAAGGGGGAGCAGAGCACTTGTCACGATGGGGTGGAGCCAGGAAGGATTGTATCCCTAAATTCACCTTTCATAGTTGGACAGCAGGTGGGGGAAGGTGATTGAAGCATGTTGGGGGAGACAACTGATAAAGGAGGTGTGATTTACCAGGGTACAATCCAGATTAGTGAGTAGCTGTCACCCCTGCCCTCTAACCTGTGGTGCCCTTTACAATGCTTTGCTGCTGTAGTCTCCACAAGTCTCTCCCAGCAATGTCTGCATGTGTGCTGCAGCCAGCCAGCCACACCTTGGCTCTGACCAGCCTTGATTATACAGCAGGATGACCCCAAAACACCCCCAGTTTTCTATTTCCCCCCAGATATGTATGTCCTGTACTGCCCAGCCATCTCCTGGATAGTACATGTTTATGTGACGTCTGTTATATTTTTAATAGAAATAACAAATGGAGTTTCCGAAACACATTACTTTAAACACGCTGGTTTAGCTAAAACAATAAAACAAGTTTAGAGAGAGAGATTTTAAATGAGTACAAGTAATGAGGCATAAAAGTCAGAAATGGTTACAAGAAAATAAATTTAAAATGCTACTGGTGCCCAGCTTAACAAACTATATCAGGTTCAAGAAAATTTCTCACCATATGCTTTCAGCAGTCTTACTGACCAAATCTCAGGACCCCTTCTCCCAGGGGTTCTTCTCTCTACGAAGACTTCTTCTGTTGCTTCAGGTGCAGCAAATCTATGGGCAGGGAGAGAGGAGGGGTGCCTTGGGGTGTTTGTCCCTCCTTTTTCTAATGTCAGTCTCCCTCTTGAAAAGCATTTCCAGCTGAGATTCAGGAGGCTGAGTCTATGTGGAAGGGTATTCCCTGATGTGTTTTTCTCTCTGTTTAAACTTCCTTTTTCTCTCATACCTAGCTGATTAATCTGCTTAATGCTTAAATGCAAATTAAACAGAGCTCACGTTCCTTTCTTTCAGACAGACCTCAGTTTGGAATATGTGTTAATAACACCATATAGTAGAATATTATAACTTCACATAGAATGTAGCTACACATACTTTATCAGGACAATATTGACCAGCAAATAAATTTTCAAATGATACCTTAAAAGTCCTAACTTGAACCAAGATTATTACAACAGGGTGTCGGTTGTGGACATGGGTACATTCTGTCATAGGAGGATCTCTACAAAATGCAGTGCCTTGTGCAACAGCACATTAGACACATGCCAGTCACTGGGGACAATGCATGTACCAAACGTTGTAGTTAGCAAGAATAGGTCTCCGCAACTGGAGAGACCTAGATGAAATCTGAAATATAGATCTTGACATAAACTTTTATTTATCTCCAAAATATTTATTGCTAATGAGCATTTTTCTTCTGTTAACTTGTTTTCTCTTGTTTTCTAGAATTAATGATATAGCTAACCTTTGCGCAGAGTTGACAGCATGCTGCACAGTGCTAAGTTCGGAATGGTTAGGGGTTCTAAAGGCTCTTTGCTGTTCTTCAAACCATGTCTGGGGTTTTAATGATCTGCTTTGCAGTGTGGATGTAAGTTGAATGTATCTTGAAATACAAGTACCAGTTAAACATATTTATCTTACGTTGCCTCTAGAAGACCCATCACATGGTATCTAAACACTATATATTGTTGAACAGGGTTTTAGAACTGTATCTGTTTGTTTTTGCAAAGCATCTTCTGAAACTCCTGAATTATGTTTTCTGCATTTTCATTGTTTCATTCAAAATAAAATATAGACTACATATAGAGTTGTGTTTTTACTCATACATTTTTTCCTCATTGCACTACTGTAGTGCTATAGGTTATGGGAGGTACCTTATGAAAGAGACAGGCAGATATCTATATGCATATCTTCCTTCTCAATCACTGTTTCCATGAATTGAACAGTCCCACTCTTAAATAGCATGCCTCTGGGCTGGCACTTAGTCATAAGGGTGTAATACACTTCATTGATCCTAACTCAGCTGCTGTAAATTGTCACAGCTCCATTGAAGCCAGTGGGGTTATGACAGTTTCCATCAGTGGAGGACCTGGCTTGATATATTTATCCTAGTACTTTAAAAGATTGGTTTATTCTCTGACCATGCATGTTAAAGGATGGCTGTGTAAATCTAGAATTTTTCTTGCTGTGTGCTAGCAGCTGAGGAGTGAATATGTATGCCACCAATTTCTATTTAAAAATAACATCTTTTCCATCTTTTATAAATCAGTTTTTGTCTCCTATTCATTTAATTAAAATTTAATGTATGAAGAAAAAAACAGTACATTTTGTAATTAACTTAAATCAATAGAAGTTTGCCATTGAAAATATTTGGGAGGTGTATTAAAAAGTGGAGGAAGCTGCTTATTTGTGATAATTTTACTCTTCATTGGTAAGCCAAGTTCACTTTTATATCTTGGTCATTAATCACAACAATGAAGATTTGTGTATCATAATGTGAAAGCATCCCAGTGTTGTTTTTCTTTCAAGGTGAGTGACCTCTCATTCCATGATTCACTGGCCACTTTCATTGCTATACTGATAGCCCGGCAATGTTTTTCTCTGGAGGATGTAGTTCAGCATGTTGCACTTCCCTCTCTCCTTGCAGCAGGTAAGAAAATATCAATATCAATCTGGACACATTGTGATGTGATGTGTTTTTTAAAAACTTTTTTCTTTCTGTTGATTGCAAAAATTTACAACTCATTCTGAAACCACTTTCTGATGGAGAATGCTACTGCAGTATGTGACAGCCAGGATACTCTCTATACGTTTGTAACAGACTGGTCCCATAAGTAGTACTAATGTCAGGGTGAATCAAAGAATCTGTGTTTGATAAATGATATAAAGGTCATATAAAATGCATTCTACTTCTTTGACAACACCATCCTTCTCCCTATTATCCAGGTCCCCTATCTCCATATGATACGACTTCTTTGTCTCTTGCACACAACACATCCAGACAATTGCCAAAGCGTGTCAGTTCTTTCACAACATTTCAAAAATCCAACCCTTCCTTCCAGCCCCCACAACTTAAAATTCTCATTTATATCTTGGTTACCTCCAGCCTCAACTACTGATATCGCTTTCTCTGTGGCCTCCTCTTGCTCCCTTCTAGTCCATTCAGAGTTGAGTGGGTATATTCTTCTGTCTTGCCCACTGATCAGACCATAACACAAAATGCTTGGAATCCCTCCACTAGCTCTTTCTCACCTTCTGTTTCACATCTGTGCTGATCCTTGCTTTAAATGCTCTGCACAATTTCACCCAGGTCTTCATCTCTGCTCTCATTTGATCACTTCTCCCCTTGCTTTTTCCTCCAACAATTAATTCTGCTTAATTAACCTCTCTTCTTCCAAAAACCTACAAATGCTGACTCCCATCAAATAAAATGCTCTAGTTGCATTTGAAATAGGTTCTGTCTTACAGAATTATTTCTGTGGATCTTCCAGTGAATTCCGTATATGATTTCTAAGATCCTTGAGAGAGGTTCCTTATGTCAATGTCCCATTTTCCATAGCCTGTGGGGACCCAGATGCTGAACCTGGAGCGAGAATGACATGTCGTCTTCTGCTTCATCTCTTTAGAACACACCAGCTCTACCTGTTACCCCAAGCAACGGGTAAGTTGACAAGCTTTATGTTCTTTTTCATTTTAGAAAATGAAGTGAATTCTGAAACTTTTGCATAGGCCTCCTGCATCATGCCTTCATTACTTTTTTCCACACTTGGGTTTGAAAATTGTAGGCAATATTAGATAAAAGGGGCAGAGGCCAAACAGTGATTGATTTGGAAGTAATCAAACCATTTCAGTGAATAAAATTCTGCCATGGAATATAATGTTCTGTGAGAAGCTGAACGATTGTTTTTGCATTTTTTATTTTCATTTTTTAAACTGTCTGTGCAGTCAAAATATTCTTGCATACTGAAGTATAGTTAAGCAGCTCAGCAGCACATACTTCTGATTTATCTGGAAAAATAGGGCTTTTAAACCAAATGGTTATGCAGATGAAGCAATTTCACAGCTGAACTCAATGGATTATGGATACTTGAGCATTAAAATGTTATCCTGTCAACGTAGAACTCCAGCCTTTGTCATAGTAAGTTTAACAAAAGTTCAGTTTAAATATAACAGCTGTTTATAGTTCTGGTGAGGACAACTAAACTGGGAGAAATCTTTTATTGCTACAATGCTCTTGCCTCTTTCAAATTCTGAAGATATGTATCTTCAAAAACAATTATTTTGTTTTTGATTGTATCATGTACAATGTTATGAGATCCTAATGCAGACTTTCTTAAAACATATGCATAAGTGGATATAGCAAAACTTATATGTTCAACCGCCATTTTCTCATTTCTTGACCTTGGGCCTGGTCCTCCTCCCTCTGAAGTGTGGAAAAATGTCCAATGACTTCAGTGGTGCAGAATCAGCCTGAACTATACAACAAGAAATTTTGTATTAAATGTACTTTGTTATATAATAACTTTGTTGTGGAAGAGGATGAGGGGGAAAAATTCATAAACCTCTACAGCTGAAACCAAAATAGACTTTACTTTCCTTGATAACTTACAAGTTTAAATTATTGAATTTTATGTTTGAGACACTTCTTTTTTAAGGCTCTTGATTAAAGGCAGGATCAGAACCGTATTTTCCTAGATTTAAATGACTGTAGCTAGTTTTGTTGTTGGCATGCTACTACTTACCCCCATTCATTTTAATTAACTATAGCTGGGTCTACAGCTTCAAGCAAAACAGCATTTTACCTCATGAATTAGTCATTGATGCATTGTAGAAAAGTTCTTGTATAAAGAAGTCAGTGCTGGTAAAGAATAACAATACTACATATATCTCTTTCTCCACTCTTAGGGAAGTCATTCCCAGGAATTCGCTCTTCTTGTGACCGCCACCTTCTGACTGCTGCTCACAACAGCATTGAAGTGGGAGCTGTGTTTGCAGTTTTAAAAGCAATTTTGATGCTTGGTAAGATTATTCAGAGAGCTGTGTCTGTGTGTGTGTGAAGATCTTCAGTTTAACACTTGGCTAAAAAAGGAATCAGTTTTATTCATTTTCTTGAGAATGCACCTGTGATTGGGAATCCTTAGTTATTAAAGTATCTGACTGAAGACAAATTTGGATTCTTCCTGTGCTTCCTTGACACCAATGAGTAGCTTCCCCCCCACAGGTCAAGAGACAGAAGTTTTCTCTGGTGAGTCAGCCCCCAACTTACGTGACTTTAAGCAGATGTGACTCTTGCACACACTTCCTGTAGAAAGTCACAGTAAATTTTAACTTGACCTAGTCTAAACATGTTTTAAGACATTTCTAAGGGGAGTGTCCTGAATCCAGCTCTTAAGCTTCACTTATTCACATGTTTGGACTTGCAAGTAAATCCTAATGCCTGAAATTGAATTTCTGAAGTCTTGAAAGAACCATTGTTAAACAATCCTTCCACAGCAGAGCACTCACTATCGCTCCACTTGTGTCAGTTCTTAAGCCTAAGGCCAGCTGTACACTAGAATCACTTTGCTGGTAGAGCTATAATGGTAGAGTGTAACATCAAAGTACTTCCAGTGTGGATGCAGCATATTCCAACAAACTGCCATCAGACCTTATTCCAGCCCTCCTGCGCAAACAAGCTATACTGGCAAAAATTCAGGTGACATTATACTTCAAGCTGTTGCTGACACAACATAGTTAAACTGACAAAAGTGTATCCTAAGTGGAGATTTATAAAGTACGGGCTGGTCTACGCTCCAAAGTTTTGCTATACCGTATACTATGCTAAAAGTATAGCTATGCTGGTTTAAAAAAAAATCACACCCTAAGCGACATAGCTATACCATTATAACTTCTCTAGTATACACCTACATTTGGGTTGGATTGAGGTGGAGTTAAAATATACTTGTGGCTAACATCCATACTTTATTGCTGTTTGCAGTGATTGGATTAGATTCTTATTTTTCTGGATTGCTGAGGTTTGAATAAATGACTAGTGCATAGGTTGCATTATGCATTGCAATGCAAACTCTGTATTTACAATGCAATTCAATGCAAACTCTCTTGCAGGAGCTTGTGCCAGTTAAAGGCTATATGGTACAGAGATCTAGAACACTCATTTCTCTAGCACCGTCCCACCTCACCCCATCCTTAATAATAATCAAAATATAATATTTTTGAAAGATGGAAATGTTGATTTTTTTAAAAAAATCCCTTCTCACATTTCAAATGAATTTCTTAAAAATTGCACTTAATTTATTGAGAAAAGCCTCAGGTATGCTATATCTAATGGGGTTATTTGCTTAATAAGTAATTAATTTGGGGAGCAGAAATCAGTTTTAGAAAATTTAATCTCTCCCAAAGTGAAAAACATAGTTGTACAGTGAACTGCAGTAGGAGTATATTCAAGGCAGTCTTTTCACAAACCTTACTGCAATGTTGTGGGTTCATTTCAGAAAACTAGAATTTTTTTAGCATCCTTCTGTACAATAAATAACTGGTAACATCTGCGTGACTAGGTCTCCCTTGTTTAGGCTGACCAGACAGCAAGTATGAAAAATCGAGACAGAGGGGTAGGGGGTAAATAGGCGCCTATATAAGACAAAGCCCCAAATATTGGGGCTGTCCCTATAAAATCGGGACATCTGGTCACCCTACCCTTGTTGGTATGTGATTTTCAATTGCAGATACCAAGCTTGATAACCATAACACCATGTAGATGGTTATGGTGTGCAAGGAAGGCAGATTCAGGCTCACATGTCGTTATTATCCATTCACATACATTTTGTCCTATTTTGTGTCATTCGGTCTGTTTTTTAGGCCTGTTTTGTTTGTTTGTTTGCTGTGTTATGATTATTGTTGAAGCACTGTAGACTGGACTATAGTGGCATTATCAGAGTTGGGCCCAAGCCCCGCAGGTCAGATGTGATGTTCCATTTCTGACTAATCTCTATTAATTATAATGTGCCAGATCCTCAGATCATTAGTCAGGCAAACTCCTATTGACTTCCATGGCCGGGGGTTGGCTTAGAAGAACTGAGTAAATACTGTATAAATATCTCATGCTTAGGGCCCTGTATGTTTTAACTTATTAATTCCCTTAATGGTTGGTTTAGTTTTGGGTTATGTTAGTTTTGGGGGATTTTTTTTAACAATATTTCAGTTTTCCATTCTTTCCGTATTCTTTTCTTATTTTCTTGCTTTCAGTCCATTTGGAAATATGTTTGCCATGGCATTTATCTTTTCTAATCAAAATTAATAAAGAATTACGTTTTTAAAATGTTGTTATGGTTTGTTAAATAAGTAAGAATTTTAGAAATGTGTGTAGGGAGATTTTCAGCTACATATCAACACTACCTGTGCCTTCCATGCTCAAAAGAGAGGGGCTGGATGTAGAAACTCTGTTTATAACGACTTCTTATAAGAAGTCATAACTGTAGTACTTGATTAGTGGCAAGTCTCCCTTCTTACCATAAATGTTAGTTCCAAATCTTGCAACTGACTGCCCGGGTAGGGCTCCACGCAAGTGTGGAAATATGTTGGCTTCAGTAGCCCTGCACATGGGTGCAAGGATCCCGCTGTGCAGAGTTAATTGAAGAATCAGCGCCTCATCAAGCTCAATCAGTCAAATACACTGATATATCAGCAGGTTGTGATCTAGTCTATACACAAGAAAGCAGTGTTCAGTTACAAGCCAGTCTATCATAACGTGTCCTCTAATTTTGATGAATAAAAAGTACAGGTGGTTTTAATCCTGTTAAGGAGAGATTCAGGATACTGCTTATTGGAGAATAACATTGACGTGATACAAACTGTGAGGATTTCATATGATGAAATAGATCTTGAGATAAGGACATTTTTCCACTGGTGCAGCTTCCCACTGGTAATGGTGGGAGAACAAGAGTACACGGGTCACCAGCAGTTGCTGACATTTTAAGCACCGTGTTGTGCAGACTTGCTCTGAGCAAGTGTAGACACGATTGTGGTAAAAATACCAGTGCTGCTTATAACTCTGTTTACATTAGCAGTTTCTTCATTACTATCACTGGTATTGCTGTGGCAGTGGCAGCAATGGTGTAAGATTTTAACAAAAAATCCCATGTAGAGACAGACAAAAAGCAAAATATAGTCTCTCTGTTTTAAAGGAGTTGAGCTGGAATAGCGGAGAGACTTTTAACCATGAAGGACAATAGAAAGATGGGCAGATGCTTGGATGACAATTTAAATGGCGATTGACTTGATGGGGATGCTTTATGGAATATTGGTTCATGTGGCTGTATCAAGGTGTTTTAACTGGCTGAATCGTCTGGACTTCCTGTGCTATATTAATTATTGACATTGTCATTAGATCAAATCATGGTGTTTGATAAGTGCTGGAGAGAGCATATGGCAAACCAGTCAAGGTCCACAAGAGTTTTCTGCTAAATTCTAGAATGGGTATGTTGTCCCACTAACTTACATATCACCTGGAAACATAATTATTTTCCTACATAATGCATGATCTCAGATGGTCCCACAACAGTTGTGAAATTATATTTAGCATTCGGGACTTATTTCTCATTGTTAAAAATAGTAGTTGCATCTTGCTTTGTGAGAGGGCTCTTTGATGTAAGATTTCAAATTCTTCAAAGGTTGTTAGTTACCATTTCAACACAGGGCATTATTCAAATATTTACTTCTGCTTCTTGCCCAAACAATCTTACTTTGCTTAGTCTGTCCCCTTTACCACTGCCAAAATTAAATATTGAGATTAAGTTTGTGCAATTGTGCTGATGATTTGCAGAAAGGATGGGTTATTCAGTGTTTGCCCTTTCTGACAGGGCTCCCTCAGCATGCATTGCCCTTTTCCATTCCCAGGAAAATAAATCTCTCTTGTCAAGAAGTTCATAGTAAGGTGGGCTAAGGTGACCACCATTCAAAACTTGTCTCTTGATCTATCGAGAGTTAATAAATCAGAGTAAGAGAGAAGACTTGGAAAAAAGGGACACCTAAAAGGGTAAGTAACCCAACTTTTCCTTATTTTACAGCCAAATCAAATCTGTGTGCACATGAGTACTTGTTACTGGGGGTAGGAAGGATGTAGTCTCTTTCTTGGTTTGGTTTGTGTAACTTTTTCTAGTTCAGAAAAAGTAAATTTCATTTCAATGAAAAATATTTGAAGCAAAATAAGGAAGTAATGTTTTCAAAAACTGTACTCTTCTAATATCCAGTTTTTATTTGTGTTGCCTGCTGTCTAATTTGGCTCTGCACAAACTTCATTTCTGCATTGTTTCTCGGCTAGGACATACCTTCGAATGCTACTTTAACTGACTATGCAAAGTCAAAATCTCAAGACTTCCAATAAGATTTTCACTTTTGTACTCCTGTGCTTCTGCTGTGTAGGTGATGCTGAAATTGGCAGCAGCGATGTTAACTCTTTGAAGAATGAGGACTTCACTATGAGAGGTTTATTAGATGACCTTAATGATGATGAAATTTGGGGTGCCTCTCACACACTGAAATGTGGAAAAGCTATTTCCATAGAAACTGCTAGTCTAAGTGAATATGCTAGATATGTGCTAAGAACTATTTGCCAGCAGGTAATTTGTAAAGCTGTGTTTCTAGCTTTTCTTTATAGACACCATTCTTTTTGTCAAAAATCTGTCATGTAAGAGGCTTTAATATGTTTGAATGCAAAACAGACTTTGACGATGTACTGTACGTATTTTTCATATGGTATTTGAATCTGAGTTCTCCCTTGTAGTTGCTTGGCTTTGACCAGAGGTCATTGAAAAGTCAATGGAGCTAAAATGGGGATGAATTTGGCCTATAGTCTTCAGTATCTTCCAGTCTTTTAATTAACACTATTTTTCCCAGTTGAACCTCAAACCCCCTGCCCTTTTGGTGGCTGGAATAGCAGGCCTTACCTGAGAAATGCCAGAGATGCTCCTTGAATTAGCTGGTAAAAAGTGCTCATGCAACTTGTCGATATTATTTGGTAGCATCAGTTAATTATCAATCTGCTTTTAGTGCTTTTTAAGGAAACAAATTTTGGAAAACAGTTGAAAGTGTACTGTACTTTTAAGGGTTATAAGTTATTGAATGAAGGTGAAATTTCAGGTATCATATAGACTTATATGGAACTGGTTTTCAGTTTGTGAATATCTGCATGTGGAAAATGTGTTTTGTATGCATTGCATCTGTGAAAAATGAGTGTTATATTGACATTATCGATCCAGCTGTTTGATTTCTTTCAGGAATGGGTGGGAGAGCACTGCTTGAAAGAGCCTGAGAGGTTATGCACGGACAAAGATCTTATATTGGATCCTGTTCTTTCAAACAAGCAAGCACAGAAACTACTGCAGCTTATCTGTTACCCTCATGGTATTAAAGAAAGCACAGAGGGTGACAACGCTCAAAGGCAACACATCAAGCGCATACTTCAGGTAATAAAATGTAAAATTATTCCAAATTACTTCTGTAAGATATTAACTCTTGAAGTCTCATTCAGCAGCACCATCAATTCAATGCAGATGTCTTTCAATTCCCAGTATTACCAACCCCAAAAGTTCAAAAGTAATTATTCAAACCCCCTCCCCTCCAATCATGAGGTTTTTTTTTTTTTTTTTTTGCAAATGCATTTTGGGCCTGTCTTTTGCCCACCCCAGCCCCCATGAGAAACAACTAGTGTTGCCAATGCCAGTTCTCCAGATCTGAGTACGGTGATTTTGTCCCCTTGCTGCAGGGAGCTCTTGATAACTGGCTGTTCAGTACTTCCAACTTCTCTTCAGAATTTTAATTAATTAGCGTCATGTCCACCTCCAGCCCCGACATCCGCCTGTACAGCAAGTCCCATCTCTGCTCCTCATGCAACTCCTTGGGTTCTTGATCCCTCCTCCCATGCCTGAGCAGCTGCTGCAATTGGGTTCTCTTATGCCTCTTCCCAGGCCTGGGAGTGGGGCAGCTCCAGGGGTTCTTCACCCCCTTCTCTTTTCCCCAGCCTTGGGGCCAGGCAACTTCAGGGCTTCTTCACATGCACCCCTTTCCCTTTCTAGGTGTTGCAGGAAGGAGGAGGAGAAAGGAGACTTGACCCATTGTTCACAGGAGAAGAGTGGGGAGGAGGGAACAGAACCACCTGAGATACTGGGCTCTATCTGCTCCTTTCTTCCAGCTCCTATGGAGAGGAGCTGGGGCTCTTTCTGCTTCCTGCAGCAGCCCTGATTAGCTGTTCTTCCCCAAGAGTGAGGGAAGTGGGAATAGTGAGCAATCAGAGGGGATTTCTCTCCCAGGCAGGGCTGAAATTCATGCAAGGGCTGGAGCTTCTTCCGTCATCGTGAGTCAGGCTCCAGCCCCAACCAAAAGCAGAAGAGCTAACAACCCTGAGTTCCCTTTCTCCCTATTTTTTGTAGTTGATAGATATTTCCTGTCAAGTACTTTTATTGACCAGCAAAAGTTTCGATTCAAGCGTACTCTCCAAAATCAAATCCACGTTTATCCATTTATTTATTTCATCCTCTGATGGAAGCACAAAGTATATTGGCTGGAGTTTCGAGATCTAGTCCATGTCTAGTCTAGGAGTGTTTGACCATTATAATAATACGAGTATACTATACAGGCAGAGAGCTCCTGGTGTGGGTGTAGCTATACCAGCAAAACTGCATTTGATAGCAGTATAGTAAAAGTATGTCTAACAAGTGAAATTAACTATATCAGTAAAAACACAGTTTTGCTGTATCTACACTACAGACTTCTGCTTTCACAGCTCTCTGTCAGGGATCACGCTACTTCACTGACCAGCACAGCCATGCCAGCAGAAGTCTGTAGTTTAGACATTGCCATCCTATGATTACCATAGTTTTTATCCCTTATCCCTTTTATCCCTAGTTTCTATTTTAACATATTGTGTCATACTTTAAAATGGCAAGATAGAAAGTTTAACATAAAGCTTGTTACTAGCCCTAGAAAAACATGAGGCATTTTAAAGTAAAAACTCTTAATCTGTCTTTAACCCATTTAACTGGGTCAAAATTTGTAGCTCAAAACCATGTAGTATGTAACATCACTATCCAATGAGATACTTATAATGCAATGCTGTGGCTTTGAATTTCTTTGCTTTTGTAAGTTTGTTACACTCAGCGACCTTTTGAAGTATAGATTTTAAGAATGGGAACTAATGATTTTAACAGGTGTTAAAATTTATTAAAGTTCACTGGATCTGTGAAATCCACAGCAACATGCAACTTTGACAAATGTTTTCAAATGAGTAAGAGACTTGAGATGAAAAGAGTTTGCAGAAATAGTAAGCAGCCTTTTAAGATATTTAGATATCTTGGAGAGGTCAGAAAAGAGAGAGAAAATCTGTTCTGAAGACTCACTATCACAAAACTAACTCTGAATCTCTTTCAATCAGTTCAGTCTCCTTCCTCTTTTCTGTTGTTGCTGTCACTAATGGCATTCAGAAATTTGGATGATTTAGATCAGTGGTTTTCAAACTTTTTTTCTGGGGACCCAGTTAAAGAAAATTGTTGATGCCCATGATCCAACAGAGCTGGGGATGAGGGGATTGTGGTGTGGGAGGGGCTCTGGGCTGGGGCAGGGGTTTGGGGTGCAGGAAGGGGTTCTGGGTTGGGGGGGCTCAAAGCTGGGGCAGGGGTTTAGGGTGCGGGGTTGGGGTGTGGATGTACCTCTGGCAGCTCTCGGTCAGCAGCGCAGCTAGGGTGCAGAGGCAGGCTTCCTGCCTGTCTTGGCACCGTGGACCGCGCTGTGCCTGAAGCAGCCAGCAGCAGGTCTGGCTGCTGGGTGGAGGCACGCAAGCACTTAGGGTTCCTGGCCAATGGGAGTGTGGAGCCAGTGCTCAGGGTGGGGGCAGTGCATGGAGCCCAGTGGCCCCCCTGCCTAGAAGCCAGACCTGCTGGTGCAGTGTAGTGCCGGAACAGGTAGGCACTAGCCTGCCTTAGCTGGGCAGCACTGCCGACAGGACTTTTAATGGCCCGGTCGGTGGTGCTGACCGGAGTGACCCAATGCCTTACATGCTGCAACCCATTACTGGGTCACAACCTGAACTTTTAAAATGCTGATTTAGATGGTCAAGTATTACATAAGAACATAAGAATGACCCTACTGGGTCAGATCAAAGGTCCATCTAGCCCAGTATCCTGTCTTCTGACAGTGGTCAATGCTAGGTACCTCAGAGGGAATGAACATAACAGGTAATCATCAAGTGATTCATTCCCCATCACTCATTCCCAGCTTCTGGCAAACAGAGGCTAGGGACACCATTCCTGCCCATCCTAGCTAATATCCATTGATACACCTATCCTCCATGAATTTATCTAGTTCTTTTTTTGAACCCTGTTATGGTCTTGTCCTTCACAACGTACTTTGGCAAGGAGATCCACAGGTTGACTGTGCATTGTGTGAAAAAATACTTCCTTTTATTTGTTTTAAACCTGCTGCCTATTAATTTCATTTGGTGACCCCTAGTTCTTGTATTATGAGAAGTAGTAAACAACACTTCCTTAGCTACTTTCTCTACCCCAGTCATGATTTTATAGACCTCAATCATATCTCCCCTTAGTCATCTCTTTTCCAAGCTGAAAAATCCCAGTTTTATTAATCTCTCCTCATATGGAAGCCATTCCATATCCCTAATCTTTTTTGTTGCCCTTTTCTGAACCTTTTCCAATTCCAATATATCTTTTTTGTTATGGGGCAACCACATCTGCAGACAGTATTCCAGATGTGGGAGTACTATGGATTTATATAGAGGCAACATGATATTTTCTGTCCTATTATCTATCCCTTTCTTAATTAATCCCAGCATTCTGTTTGCTTTTTTGACTGCCGCTGCACATTGAGTAGATGTTTTCAGAGAACTATCCACAATGACTCCAAGATCTTTGAGTGGTAACAGCTAATTTAGACCCCCATCATTTTATATGTATAGTTGGGATTATGTTTTCCAATGTGCATTACTTTGCATTTATCAACATTAAATTTCATCTGCCATTTTGTTGCCCAGTCACCCAGTTTTAAGAGATTCTTTTGTAGCTCTTCACAGTCTGCCTGGGTCTTAACTATCTTTAGTAATTTTGTATCATCTGCAAAATTTTCCACCTCACTCTTTACCCCTTTTTCCAGATCATTTATGAATAAGTTGAATAGGACTGGTCCCAAAACAGACCCCTCGGGGACACCACTATTTACCTCTCTCCATTCTGAAAACTGACCATTTATACCCACCTTTTATTTCCTATCTTTTAATCAGTTACCAAAGCATGAGAGCACCTTCCCTCTTATCCCATGGCAGCTTTCTTTGCGTAAGAGCCTTTGATGAGGGACCTTGTCAAAGGCTTTCTGAGTACACGATATTCACTTGGTCCCCTTGGTCCACATGCTTGTTGACCCCCTCAAAGAATTCTAGTAGATTGGTGAGGAATAATTTCCCTTGACTCTTCAACAAATTGTGTTCATCTATATGTCTGACAGTATTGTTCTTTATTATAGTTTCAACCAGTTTGCCCAGCACTGAAGTCAGGCTTACAGGCCTGTAATTTCTGGGATCACCTCTGGAGCCCTTTTTAAAAATTGGCATCACATTAGCTATCCTCCAGTCACCTGGTACAGAAGCTGATTTAAATGATAGGTTACAGACGACAGTTAGTAGTTCTGAAATTTCACATTTGAGTTCCTTTAGAACTCTTGGGTGAATACCATATGGTTCTGGTGACTTACTGCTGTTTAATTTATCAATTTGTTCCAAAACCTCCTCTAATGATACCTCAATCTGGGACGGTTCCTCAGATCTGTCACCTAAAAAGAATGGCTCAGGTTTGGGAATCTCCCTCATATCCTCAGCCATGAAGACCGATGCAAAGAATTCATTTAGTTTCTCCGCAATGGCCTTATCATCCTTGAGTGCTCCTTTAGCACCTCGATTGTCCAGTGGCCCCACTGGTTGTTTAGCAAGCTTCTTGCATTTGATGTACTTTAAAAAAAATTGCTATTACTTTTTGAGTCTTTGGCTAACCGTTCCTCAAATTCTTTTTTGGCCTTCCTAATTTATTTTTACACTTCATTTGCCAGTGTCCTTTCTATTTTCCTCACTAGGATTTAACTATATATAATATACCATTGTGAAGAATTGAGTTAGCTAACGTGATGCTGGCCAGTGAGGACAAGGACAAATCATATTCATCCTCTCATCAGATAATTATGATCAAACCCTGTTGGAGTTATAGTTTAATCATATTTAGGTGACCTAATGCTGAGCGCGATTTGGTCTGCATTGATGACAAAACATCGCGTCAGTGAATTCAATTTTTGATTGTTTTGTCTGAACACAGTACAATTTGTAATGAACAGCCATTGTTGCATCAGAAAATTTGAACTGGTTAAAAATATTGATGAGCTGATTTTGGGGATAGGGAGAATGCAAAGGAAAAACGATTGGGCTGATAAGTCCTTGAATTGCTTTGAAAAACTTAGCTTCAAAAGTTTTAAAGAACAGTGTGATGATCTACAGTGATGACATGATTTAAATTGTTCCAGTTAAGAGAGTTAAAAAAATTTCTACAATAAACTTGACACAAATATTTTTCATTTTAATAATTTTACTCAGAACTTAGATCAATGGACTCTCAGGCAATCTTGGTTGGAGCTCCAGCTAATGATCAAACAGTGCATGAAGGAACCTGTAAGTATTTGGTTCTTTTAATGTACTTACAAAATATTTAATTTATTAAAGCATGTAAAATTTGAACCTAGCCCATGAGCAAACATACCATGAATATGCTAGTTTACTTATGTTTCACTGTAGGGTGCTGGGTCTGTGGCTGAAATGAACAGCTTGTTGGATAATATTGCAAAGGCGACAATAGAGGTGTTCCAGCAATCCGCTGATCTAAACAATAACTCTTCTAACTCTGGTATAGGCCTCTTCAATCCAAACTCTGTTGGAAATGCTGACACAAGTAATACAAGACAGAATGGTAAAAAGACATTCCTAAGGTATTTTTGTGTAGCACCTTTTAAATTATTTTAATTGACATAATGGTTAATAATGCATAGAATGAAATGAAAACTTCAAAACTTATAAAGGCTTTTTGCACTTGAAATGGAAATGTTCAGAAAATGTTACCTTAAGGTTCTGTTTTTTGCTCTTGTTCAACAGTAAACATTGGTGTTATCCCTAAATTTTTGGAATGTATCATTTGTGGCTGCTCAGCAAATGCTAGCTATCCCAGAAAAACTTTATCATCTGTCTCATTGCAGTTGGTTACAATGACTGAGAATGATGTGAAGAGTAGATTGAGATTTTGGATGAAATAAGTTTGTGATTCTGCTTTTAGCTCTTCTGAACGTCGAGGTGTATGGTTGGTGGCTCCCTTGATTGCTAAACTGCCTACCTCAGTTCAGGGTAGGGTCCTGAAAGCAGCTGGAGAAGAGCTGGAGAAAGGTCAGCATTTGGGATCGTCCTCAAAGAAGGAGAGAGATAGACAAAAGCAAAAAAGGTACAACCTTTGAAAATGTTTGTATGCAATTTTAGAAGGCATGTTGAAAGCAGAGGTGTGCTGGGGAGGCTGTCTTTTTGCTGTTGCAAATCTCATCAGTCACCTTTTGGTGTGGCAAATCCCCAAATCAGGTGTGGTTCAGATCCTGGTTCCATTTTATCTAAAACAGTCAATTTTAGGGCGGGAGTGGAAGGAGAGATGGAAAGATTTCTGGATCGGTGTACTGGACTCTGTTGATTAAATATTATGCAAATTTCAGTAATAAAGCGATGTGAAATGGATAAATATTTAATACCCCCAAATCACAACTGCCCACTCTTGCCTCCCTCCAGCACAGAGTATTTTCATTACCATTAAGATGTCAGTCTTAATTACTGTGAAAATGTTGCATCTTGGCAGTGTCATACCCAAGTTTACACACACAGGTGGCTATCAGAAACTTGCCAGTTTTGCATCCTTAGAGTTACTATAGTAATTACCCTGAATACTGCTATTAATTACATCCTTTAACTTTAAATACTTACCAACCTCTCCTTTTGTGTAGTTGGTCCAAGAAGCAGTTGTTTAAGGTGCCAAATTCTCTAAAACTTGTGATATTTAATTGTTCTATATGCAGGCAGTTGAAGTCGCCCATTATTGCAACATCATTCTATTTTGTTATCTTTTTGATTTCCCTCAGCATTGTACACTTAGCATACTTTTTCTGATCAAGAGGTCAGTAGTGTGACCGTACCAAAACATTTGTATTTTTATTTCTTAGCATTTTTATCCATATGGACCCTACTGTATGGTTCTTGTTAGATTCTATGGAATAATTTTGATATAGTGCTATCCCCCCACCTCTGCAACCTAACCTATCCTTCCTGTATAATTTATAGTATATTTTATTTTGTCATTGCAACATATTTCAGATATGCCTATTATTTCAAGGTCATCTTCTTTGCCAGGCAAAATGGTTGGTATTGACACATGTAGGTTTGGTTTCATTTTATTTGCCATGTCCATATATTATTTAATTCCTTTTCTTGACGCACTTACTTTTTTTTTTTTGGAATTTACCTCTCTGATCTCAAACTGGTTCCTTCTCCAATTCAGCTGTAATTTCTGTCCTACCCTTTATTGGATACAAGGATACCTTTGGGTTATTGACTTCCTTAGCATATTTCTTTGACTAACTTGAGTACTCCTCAGTACCTCTTGGTTTTTCCTGAGCTCCTAGTTTAAATAATCTCCCAACATTTGCCCATTTGCTGTTTCAGTAGCAAGATTCCACTTGGGCTAAGATGGAACCAATCCCTTCTATCTAAGTACTGTGACAGGGTCGTGCTATAGGAGAGTAATAGAAGGCAGATATATTAGCCCCAGGCTAAGTAGGTCCCTTTTCCCTGGGTAAGGGTTCCAGAACAATCAGGAACCTTCTGGAGACAGAACAGGCTGATTAGAACACCTGCAGCCAATCAAGAAGCTGCTAGAATCAATTAAGGCAGGCTAATCAGGGCACCTGGGTTTTAAAAAGGAGCTCACTTCAGTTTGTGGTGTGCATGTGAGGAGCTGGGAGCAAGAGGCACTAGGAGCTGAGAGTGAGAACGTGGACTGTTGGAGGACTGAGGTGTACAAGCATTATCAGACACCAGGAGGAAAGTCCTATGGTGAGGATAAATAAGGTATTGGGAGGAGGCCATGGGGAAGAAGCCCAGGAAGTTGTAGGTGTCGCACAGCTGTTCCAGGAGGCACTCTCGACAGCTGCATTCCACAGGGCCCTGGGCTGGAACCCAGAGTAGAGGGCGGGCCCAGGTTCCCCCCAAATCCTCCCAACTCCTGGTCCAACACAGGAGGAGTCGACCTGGACTGTGGGTTCAGAAAAACAGCCAAGCTGAGGGCTGCTGTGAAGCTCCAAGGCGAGCAAATCTGCCAATAAGCACAAGACCCACCAAGGTAGAGCAGGAACTTTGTCACAGTACTTCCTTCCCATAAAAGTTTCCTAGTGCATAGAAAATTTAAATGCCTCCTTTGATATGATCTTCTCATGAACATATTAAGACTTGGAAGTTTCTTCTGCCTAGATATCCCTGTGCACAGAACCAGAGGTACTCAAGAGAAAGCTATCATAGTCTTATCATATCTATTCTTTCTGTGTGCCTTTGAGTATGTCTGCACCAGAGCTGGAAGGTGTAATTTTCAGCTTGGGTGGACATACCCATGCTAGAGCACTAAAAATAGAAGTATATCCATGGCAGCGGGAGGGGTTAGCCACGCAAGTATGTACCTTTTGTTTTCAGATGGGATCGTACTTGAGTGGCTAGATTCTCTTGCCACTTATGCCATTGTGGATTCACTTCTATTTTTAGCACACTAGCTCAATCAGAGCAAGTACAGATATGTCTACCCAAGGTGGAAATTACACCTGAAGTGCTTTAGTGAAGGCATACTGTCTGAGACATATCTGCTTATGTAACCCACACACCTTCTGGGTGTGGTGTTCTGTCCCATGGGGGAGGGGGAGAGAGAGAGATTAATGAGTCAGCTCTACAGCCTTAGTTAAGTCAGTTGGCTTTTAGCTCATGCCATAGAGGCTCATGCACTAAGCTCCAGAGGTCCCCAGTTTGATCCTGCCTGCCGATGACCAGAGTCTGTCGGCGTTACGCTTACTTGATAAAAAGACAGACTTTTACTGGTGCTTGCATGGCAGAGCCTGTACCACTATGGGAGAGTATTAAACTCTATTTTGCCCTTATACATCATCGTCATTGTCAGATAAGTTCCTGATCGGAGAATTTTTTTACCATTTGCGGTGGTGGTTGTGGTGATGGTGATGTAAGAGTTGGAGGATGCAGTTTGATTTTTCAGATCAGATTGAATGTCAATGGTAGCAATTATAACAATCCATGTTTGACTTGTCTGCGGAGCAAATGTGTTACGGAAGTTATTGAGAGAATAGATAGGGGTTGCTACAGTGCCATCCTTAGAGCCACTACTCTGGCCCAAATCACACTTTGACTTATGCTTTCAATAGAAAAGATTTTCTGCATTGCTTTTATTATAGCTTTGGAGTTTTTCTGATCCTTCTAGCTACTTATCCCCTGAATTATGAGAGCAAAAATTAAATGCCAAATATAGCTGTTGAACAGTTGTACATAGATGTTGAAATGAATATGTACATTTGAGTTGTAATATATAATGGTGTACAGAGCTTTCAGTGAGTGTTACACAGCAAAAGCTACGTTTACATTATGCGGCAGGAGTGTGATTCCTCTGCTTGTTATACATATACTCTCGCTAGGCGTCGTTGAACTAGCATGACTATAAATAGTAAAGCTGCCTGAAACTGGTGGATATGTACTATGTACTCTGCTGCCTCTATCCTTGCAACCATGGCTATACTGCTAGTTATACGCATGCTAGCTTGATAAGAGCGAGCATGAGTATGTGCACTAGGGTTGCCAACCCTCCAGGATTGTCCTGGAGCCTCCAGGAATTTAATGTTTATCTTTAATTAAAGATTGTCATCTGCTGAAACCTCCAGGAATACATACAATCAAAGCTGGGAACTCTAATGTGTACCCAAGCAGGAGAATCACATCCCTAGCTCATAGTGCAGATATAGCTTAAAACACTGGTAAAATAATTGCATGAATTGAATTTATAAGAATGCAAAGGCCTCTGCTGAAGTTTTTTTTTTTTTAACTTTTTTTTTTCTCCTTTCCAAATTCATGTCAGTTTCTGTTGGAATATATCTTAATATATATCCCATAGTCCCATTGGACTGGGTCTTGATGTTCTTACTCTGACACAGTACCTATACCCTTTAGTAGTAGTTTTATTGCAGCTGTGTCTTTAAAAAATTATATTTTTAATTCATGTTAACTAACCTTTGTAAAAATCCCTGGACAATTTACCAGGACCCACTAACATGGATTAAAACTACAATGGCCTTGTCTTCACTAGAATTTTAACACTGGGTAGTTAGCTTTAGTTAAAATATACCTGTTAAAATCCTAATAAGGGCAAGGCAGGTGTAATTTTAATCCATGTTAGCAGAAGGAGGTAAACTTTCAGGAGGAGTCTGGGGTTTACCTTGTCCAGCTAACATGGGTTAAAACTACACCTACTGTGTGTTCATGAGAATTTTAACACGGGTTAGTTAATGTGGATTAAAAATGACTCGTGTTTTCCAGAGTAAGGCTTGAGTGTCTCCTGCAAGGTTCTGTGCCTTTTCATCTCCTACTGACTGAACCAGGAGTTGAGGGGTTCAGCACCACAAATGTAGGTTCCAAATAAAGACTTCAGAATTTGTCCCTTTATGCTTTGATTGGCCCATTTTATACACTGTCTGCTTTACACTTTGTTTAATTTCTGGCTTGTGAGGCTGTAACTTACTAAAACAGACACCAAGATAGATCTGAGCAGCATTTTCGTTCAGGGGAAAATTATAGGGAAGGAAGGGAATGGAGACGGGAAGTATCAAAATAACCTTACTAATTGAATCTTATGTGTTTTGCCTCTTTTAAAGCATGTCTCTTTTGAGTCAGCAACCTTTCCTTTCTTTGGTACTTACTTGCCTTAAGGGACAGGATGAGCAACGGGAAGGGCTTCTAACATCTCTGCAAAATCAAGTAAATCAGGTAAAACAAACACATAATACTGAGCACCCTCCATTTGATATTTGTGCCATCAGTTTTATGTGTATCAGATCATGTAGAACTGGGAAAGTTCTAAAGGTTCAACACACTGATTTTCAGAAATGAATTGTCAAATGAAGGAAGAATAAAAGATGAAGAGAACTTTAGTTTATCCGCTCATAAGAATGAGTAAAAGTTCCTTTAACAGCAATTTAAAAATAACTTTTCCCTTTGCACTGACCAATTACTTTCTTAGAGTGTTTCTAAAAATAATGGAACAAAAATGTAAGTAATCCAGGGCCTGATTTCAGACCTTTTCTGAAAAGCAATAGTAGATTGTTTTCATGACAGGGAAATGCCTCCCAGTGCTTCATGTCTACTGAGTTTATAAAATCATAAAAACTTAGATTTTTCTGGAAAAAAGATCTCTCTCTTGAGTAAATGCATAATTAGAAATAGATAAATTATTTACAAAAAAAATTAGTATCCCCAAATTATCCCATTCCCCAATGTTTTTTCAGGTAACTTATATACATGCACATACACCCTCTCTGCCACTTCTACACCAGTTCCTTTGCTCCCACCATATTCTAACTCTCAAGATTGTAAGCTCCTGGAGGCTGAGACTGTCTTTTTATCAGTGTGTGGACAGTGTCTGGTACAATGGAGCCATGAAACCTGTTTTCAGTCTCTAGATGCTACCACCATACAAATTAATAACAGCCTTCACCCATATTCTCACTCACATCAGATCCAGTCCCTGGCTTTGCTCCCCATCCTCATTTGATCCATTCCTTGATGCTGCTTTTCTCCATTTCTGCTACTGCTCCCTGGACCTCCTCTTTTTTTAAAACTATTTTTAAAGGTTCTTATCTAAATCCATCTAAACCTTGACTTACACCCTCTTCCTTGCAATCCTGTCTTTGTTGATCTGTGGTGTCCAGTAAGACAGAATGGAGGAGCAGCCGCTGATGTCTGAGTTCCATGTGTCTAGCCCATGGTGTTAGGATGTTTGAGGGAAATTATTATTTTTATCAGAGTGGATGACAAAACTACTTATTTTCTCTTTGAAGGAACAGTAGTAAGATATAGCCTCACAATCAAAGCCAACAAATAAGTATCACATCTATTCCAGTTCTTTGTAGATATAAACATTAGATGGGGGTGGGAGGGGAATTATCAAGCCCAAATTCAATGAAGGCGTGAAGATTAAAAGTGAGACAATTCTTCCATAGTTCTTTGTAAATAAGATCTTATCAAGAAGTGATGGGTAGAAATATTTAACAGTTAAATGGGAAAAAACTACTTTTATTCAAACGGCTGTTGTTCTTAGATTCTAAGTAACTGGAGGGAAGAACGATACCAGGATGATGTTAAAGCTAGGCAGATGATGCATGAAGCCTTACAACTACGTCTTAATTTGGTAAGAAAGATGCATGAATATGTTCCCCTTCATATTTATATTATCTAAATTTGAAAATAGCCATTGACAGAAATTAGTTTGCAGTTGATGGAAAGAGGCAAGAGAGATGGAGAGTAACGAAGTCTGACTGCCTGTCTATTGGGTTTTGTTCTGCTGCCCATCACCAGGGTATCTTAGCACCTTCTACATAAAATCAAATAGCAATAGCAAAGTCCCTAGCAGATTCAACTCTTTTTTTTTTCTTTCTCTTGTCCTTTCTTCCTTCTTTTCTTCTATTCCCTTCCCTGCAGTATCATTGGAGAATGTCACAAATGTGCTACTTTTTTTTGAAAGCTGAAAGCCACAGTCCTTACCTATTTGTTCACTATATGTTGATATAAAATGGACGTTTGTTTTTTTTTTTTGGAAACACGCACTTGTCAGGTTAGAAAATCTCAACCGTAACTAGAAGATTCACCCACATGTGGCAGCTGCATGGCTAGATTCCAAAGTCAGCTTTGACAGTTTCTAAATGAGAGGTGGCCTAACGACATTTTCTTTATTTTAATGACAGGTTTCAGAGTAGCAGCCGTGTTAGTCTGTATCCGCAAAAAGAAAAGGAGGACTTGTGGCACCTTAGAGACTAACAAATTTATTTAAGCATAAGCTTTCGTGAGCTACAGCTCACTTCATCGGATGCATTCCACTGAATGCATCCGATGAAGTGAGCTGTAGCTCACGAAAGCTTATGCTTAAATAAATTTGTTAGTCTCTAAGGTACCACAAGTCCTCCTTTTCTTTATTTTAATGCAACTCCCAATAAATGCTTAGCACAGCAGAATAGCCAATACTTGGAAGCAGCTCGTAAATCCAAAATGGGGAAGCCCCAAAATAAAACAGAACAGCTGGGTGTAATCAGGTGGCAGGTTTTAGCCAAGAAAGAAGGTGCAATGTTGTGCACCTCTACAACCTGCAGGTCCAGTCCTTCTCCTATTTAAATTAATGTCACAAGTAATGTGGACTTCAGTGGGTGCATGACTGTGACTTAGGACTATTACTCTGCAAATAGTAAGAACATTCCTTGTACAGAAAAGCCAGTGTGGAAACAGTGATCTTTAAAGCTTTAGACTTTACTGAGGAAATTGTGTCTACAGTGAGAGAAGCAACAAATAAAGATTTAATTATTAAGTATCTTCCTAGCATGTGGCTTCAGACCAGAAGTTAGCAACGATCCTTCCTCCACTCTAATCTTGATGAGGAGATTGATTGACAAAGCTTTGGGTATGGAGTCCCAACTCTTCAGCAACTGGGGTGTGAGGGACAGGTGTTTCCCATGGAAAAGGCATCAGACTAGTTGCAACCATTCCAATCTAACTGAGTCAATGTCGTTGATCAAACATGCGCTCAGAAATATCCTTTTCTTCAGATCTTTCAACAGCAGCAACATTAACTATTTTAATCTAATTTTGGATAAAGAAAAGTGATACTCTTTAAGGATATGATTCAACACCCTTTGAAATCAGTGAGAATCTTTCCATTGACCTCAGTGGGTGCTAGATCAAGTGTTAAATTGGTTAAGACTGATATTGCTGATTTTTCATTTTTCAGCATTTTTATGCAGTGTTGTTGTCTTGAGACAGGGAGAATCAAGTCTTTTTGCCAAAGAATTTATCAAGTTAATGTATAAATTATTTAATGTATGAAAAAAGCCATCAAATATAGTGTAACTAATAAATATTCAAAGATATAAACATGTATGTATTTGAGTTCTCTGTGTTCTGTTGTTTTGCATGTAGGTGGGTGGGATGTTTGACACTGTGCAGAGAAGCACACAGTGGACTACAGACTGGGCACTTCTCCTCCTTCAGATAATTACTTCAGGAACTGTAGATATGCAAACCAGCAAGTATGTTACTCTTATTATAATTCATTAATGTCTGTAATGCTTTGAATGAAAATCCAGATAGTCCTATTTGTGTTTATCGTAGTTTATTGTAGTAACAGCCCTAATTTGGGGAAGCACTCCTAAAAGGCGCAGCACTTAAGCAAGAATTTAAAATAAAGTACCTCCTTAAATACTGTTCTGAATAGGGATGTATTTAAGCATGTGCTTAAGTGCTTTCCTGAATCAGGTCCTATTTTTTCTAATGACCATTTATGCCAGCAATTTATGTGATGTTACAATCTATAGTGGCTCCGATTTGCAAATATTTGTGTTCACATATTTGACCATGCACCTGCATGTGTACAGGGGTTGTACAAGCTCCCTGGAGTTCGTGTGTATGCACAATATGCTTGAAAAATCTGGTTCAATATGCCCAAATAAGTGTCCGTAGTCTTTGCCATAATCTATTTCTGAGATGTATTGACAATCATTTACTATAAAAACGATAGGATTTTAAATGTTGAGTTAACAAGATGTGTTAGTATTGCTCTTTAAGATGCAACATAATACTTATCTCTTTACCTCTTAGTGAATTATTCACAACTGTGCTTGATATGCTGGGTGTTCTCATCAATGGAACTTTAGCTTCTGATCTATCAAATGCATCCCAAGGGGGGTCTGAAGAGAACAAAAGGGCATACATGAATTTAGTGAAAAAGTTGAAAGTAAGTTTTGGACCTCTGATTTTTAACTGCATTCCTGTTAAATCACATTTTAGGCCCATCTTTTAATCTTAACAGTTTTATTGTCAGGGCAGTTGAAAGGAAAAGATACTTCAGCAACAAGTGCCCTAGCAATACCTGAAGGAGTATCATCATACTTTTAGCCATGTTTGAGACTTTTAAATCAGCATTTGACTTAAATCCTGTTCATATCTTCTGTTTTCAAATAAAAAGGAAGTGCACAAGGCAATTTATAGGTGCAACAAAGGCCAAGCTAAAACACTTGATTATATTTAGTAAAAGTACAAGGAAGTGATTCATCTGGGAACTTGCTGTCTTTGAATTGTGAAGCATTGTAACATTTTAACTTCTCTTTTTTGTTAGAAAGAGCTAGGAGACAAGTGTTCAGAAAGTATTGACAAAGTTCGCCAGTTGCTACCTTTGCCAAAACAGACGTGTGACATTATCACCTGTGAGCCAATGGGATCTTTGATTGACACCAAAGGAAACAAAATTGCAGGATTTGACTCCATAGATAAAAAACAGGCAAGAGTAAATGTTTACCTTAGCATCTCAGTTTTGTTATGACTTTTTCATGCATATGAAAGTCATATAAACAGTTTGATGTAATTTTTTAGTGTCTGACTGTATCTGAAACTTATGGAAGTACTGTACTTCTGTTTTAATGTACCTTCCTTAAAAACAGAAACAAACAGCTCATCTTTCTATGCATAATCACTCTAAAAATGATCATAATGTTACCAAGTTAAGAGGAGAAATGGATGTTCTTGGTAGATCGAGAATTCTCAACCTCATGGAACAACACCTTTTAGAAAAATCTTTTTCAAGATAATTGACCTTTTACTGGTACAGGTATACTTTAATGTCATCAGAGATAACGTACATTTTAATTTGAGCTGTATGAAAAGTCACACACAGTGGGTGACACTTTCTAGATTTCCTTACCAATAAAAACTCAAAAAGAAAAGGAGTACTTGTGGCACCTTAGAGACAAACAAATTTATTTGAGCATAAGCTTTCGTGAGCTACAGCTCACTTCTTCGGATGCATTTGATGAAGTGAGCTGTAGCTCATGAAAGCTTATGCTCAAATAAATTTGTTAGTCTCTAAGGTGCCACTCGTTTTCTTTTTGCGAATACAGACTAACACGGCTGCTACCCTGAAACCTATCAATAAAAACTCAGTCCATCCTCATGTAACAGCTCACTGATATTTGCAAGTGTTTTGAGAAGCTTGGATAGATTTGATTTTAGGTGTAAGCAATGGAAAATTGTATGGTTTTTACATAGTCTTGTGTAGCTACCAAGCAAAATTCAGCAGTTTTGATTGTTTCACTTCATTTTTTATTTAATTAATTTATAAAACTGGTGGTACAAAACCCACACAAATTAAAATTGAATGTAAGGTTACTATGAACTCCTACAAACAAAAGCCCCAGAGTTTGAGATTCAGGTTCAATTCCTAATCTATTTAGTTTTGAAATTTGTATTGCTTCATTTTACATTCTAGGGTCTTGACTGCCATCTGATATGTATGTTACCACATGGAAATAACCTATGCCTTGGAGGCGACTACCAGAGTAGCTCTGAGAAAAACTGTTGCCCCATTGGGACACAATCATCCATCCTCACTAACAGTCTTTCCCTAAAAGTGAAGTGTGCCCCCACCCAAGGTCTAGCCACAGGGCACATCAGGCATATAACTAAAGATGAGTACCTTTAAAAATCATTGGAGGGATTTGGTAGGGAAGTAAAGAGCCCAATTGATTTAGTTTTCCTGAAAGGGAAGAGTGGTCTCTGCTTCTCAAAGCTACTCTATAAAGCAAGTTAAATCATTCACATTTATTTCTCCTTTGAAGGAGGGTCTCTTTGGGCTAGAGTGGGCAGCTTCAGTTATCTCAATGCTACTATGTGAAACTAGTATGTTGGGAACACATTTCTCATTCCAGACATTTCATAAATGAACAGTGAAAACCAGTTTCCTTTGATGAGTAGTCCTCAGAAAACTGTCTAGCTTCATGTAAATTGACATACTTTTTGACCTAAATTTCAGCATGAAAAAGAAAAGCTAGGATATTTTTTTTTAGTTGTACCACTCTTTCCAAGGGCAATTCAGCTTTTTTATTTTATAACCCAGGTTCTGCATTTCTTGAAGTATAGTGCTGACACTTATTCAGTTGTATTTTAAATACATGTACTTAGTGAGTGTTTTGGTCCTATGTTTTAATCTGGTGATTAATAATTTTTGTTATTTAAAAGGTAGATTGTTTGCACTGATTTCCAAGGAAGCTGTTGCATGATAGATGAAACGTAAGAAATTTATTGGAAAATAACCACATTTTCAAAAAACCCGGTACAGCTATCAACATGTAGCTTGATTCATTCTAACAGGTGTCAGCCTTGGATGCTAGTTGAATCCCCATACAAACATGTAAATGATAGTTTTTGAGTTGAGAAAAAAAAATCCATACAGTGGTTTTAACCATAGTACTCAAAAGCAGGTAATTCACATTATTTTGTTAAGGTATCATTTAAGAATGCTATTGTACTTTGTATTTCGAAACAGGGACTTCAGGTATCAACAAAACAGAAAGTGTCCTCTTGGGATTTATTTGAGGGTCATAAAAATCCTGCTCCACTCTCCTGGGCTTGGTTTGGTACAGTTCGTGTTGATAGGAAAGTGATAAAGTATGAGGAGCAGCAGCATCTTCTCCTATACCACACACATCCCAAGCCCAAGCCACGAAGCTACTACCTCGAGCCCTTGTCACTTCCTCCAGAGGAGGAAGAGGAAGAGCCTAATACGCCCATTTCTCAGGAACCAGAAAGAAAATCAGCAGAGCTGTCAGATCAGGGAAAGCCTATCACAGACGAAGAGAAGAAAACAAAAAGCAGGAAAAGAAAGACAAAATCAAACTCAAGAGCTGATGTAAGTGACTAAATGTACAGCGTTAAACCAGTAACCAGGTAATTAAAGGCTTTTTGCTGCAACATGTGATTGTCTTCATCACCTACAGAAGTTGCTCAGCAACTTGCAAGATCAAGTGCTAAGAAGAGAGTAAATTGTAAAAATTAAGCAGTAAGACAAAATGTTACCAGACAAGCCTGCCTAAAGGATTGATGTATAGGAATGCACTGTAAATTAATAATACTTGAAAATTAATATGAAATCTACTGAAACATACTACAGTAGCACTTCAGAATTATGGACACCTCGGGAATAGAGGTTGTTCGTAACTCTGAAATGTTCATAACCCTAATAAGACATTATGAACTTCAGCCATAGGGTGGGTTGGGGCTGCAGCTGCAGGGTGGGGGAAGTCAGGGCTCTGGGCCGGGGCAGGGAGGGGTTGGGGCTTCTGACATTCAGGATGGTGGGGCTCTGGGCAGGGGGCTTAGGGCTTCTGACTTGCGGGAGCACCAGAGCTCAGGGCTTTAGACCTGGGGGGAACGCTGGGGCTTGGCTCTTCAGCCCTGCAGTCTCATGGGGGGTAGCCTCTGTTCCTGGCTTCCAACCCAGGGTGGGTGTGGGGGGAGTGGTTGCTAAGGCTCAGGGCTCCCCACAGCTCTGCTCTCAGTTTCAGCTAAAACTGGCACTCCCCCCCGTAGCTAGAGCCCTGAGCCCCGGTGTCCCCCGCAAGGCTGAAGCCAAGAATGGAGCCGCAGGTCTATAGCCCTAGGACCCAGCACTCCCAAGGGTCTAAAGCACTGAGCGCCAGTGCTCTCAAGGGTCTAACACACTGGGCCCTGGTGCTCCCAAAGGTCAGAAACCATTTGGAGCCTTACCTCCCCGACCCTACAGCTGCAGCCCCCCTCCCCCCCCCCCGCGTGGCTGAAGCCCTGAGCCCCTGAGGGTAGTACAGTATTTTCTGAGGGAAGGTGTCTTGTTTTGTCTCTGCTGCTGTCCGATTGATTACTTCTGGGTCCACATGTTGACTGGTAAGTTGACTTGTCCGGTTGACTGGTAAGTTTGTAACTCTGATGTCTGTATCATTGAGGTTCTACTGTAGACTGGATCTGAATTATTCAGGCATACCCACACATAGTTATTATTTTTTCCCTTGCTTGCATTAGAGAAGCACCTGAGTTATATTTTGGATACATTTCTAAATTTCCCAATATCAGTGTGTGTTTGGAACTTGGGCTTTGGTTGAGGCCTAGTTCATATTAAAGGGACATGGACAACTTGAAACAGATCACTAGAATCTAATAAATGGATGCCATTTTAACTTTCCATGGAGTTGGTTGCAATTTGTTACCAAATTTTCCTGTTTTATGTTGTATTTTGTGTATGTGGTTGGAGGGTGTTGCTGTCTGAGACTCGCATAAACACCAAGGTTCAATGCACATGCACAGTATAGAAAGCCTCTAATGTGGCAAACTTAACCCTTCTACAATAGAACCTCAGTTACGTACACCTAAGGAATAGAGGTTGTTCATAACTCTGAACAAAACATTACGTTGTTCTTCCAAAAGTTTAGAACTGAGCATTAATTTAATACAGCTTTGAAATGTTACTATGCAGAAGAAAAGTGCTGCTTTTAACCATCTTAATTTAAATTAAACAAGCACAGAAACAGTTTCCTTACCTTGTCAAATCTTTTTTTAAACTTTCCGTTTTTCTAATAGATTACATTTAACACAGTACTATATCGTATACTGCCTGATTACATACTTCTGGTTCCAAATGAGGTGTGTGGTTGACTGGTCAGTTCGTAACTCTGGTGTTCATGACTGAGGTCCTATTATATATGACCTTTTTTTCACCTAAGGCCAAAACTTGTACTTCGTGATTGAATGGCAAACCCGCAATTTCTGAAACCTTTTGTTTATATAAAAACAGTGTTTTAATACTATAGTCCAGATATAGTGGTATTATGTAAGCTTAAGACTAGCTTGTGAATGTGTTGCATATGCGGATACAATAGTGGTAACTTTAATGTAGATTTTGCGGTTTTTGCCTTTTGTGATGTTTCACTTTAGATTCCCCGTGTTATCTGTGGGTACACTATAAATTGTGTTGATGTGCTCTAGCCTGCAGAAGATACTTTTTATAAGATGAAACTGGATGGAACATTTAAGAGAAGCTGTCATTTTTAGTTACCTGTAAATAGTTTGTGACTCCATCTATTTTTTACAGGATAGTAAACTACAATGGGAACAGTCTCCAATCCTTAAATAATTTAGTAGGAAAACTGGCATTATTTATGAGTTAGTAGGGTATGAACGTCAGTAACATTCCTTTTTATGGTATGTTCAAGGAATATCCACAGAACAACTTATACAGAGTGCCTCCCAACTATTCACCGATTTCCTCTCAAATGATGCATCATCCCCAGTCTGCCTTGTGGGGTTATAACATTATGGGACAACCACAACAACCTAGTTTCTTTGTTCAGAACCAGCCCCTTCCACCAGGTATGTGTAGGCTTTGGAAGTAAATAGAGATATGTTAATTGTTGTATAATAAGAATGTTACTTCTTGAAATAACAGCAATATCTTTAGTTTTTTCCCCGAAGCATGATGTGTCTGCTGAAGCCTTGAGTTTTAATTCTTTAGTTCGCTTAATACAAGGGCTTTACTTTCTCAACTAAAAAAACTGAGGATCACCTCCATTAATGTATTACATTTGTGTTTTATCACTGGGCACAAATGGATCACTGAGATGTGTTAGAGGAATTCTGGCAGAATGCTGATAAATAGTTTAATGGGGGAGTATAAGAAAATATAATTTAAAAAAATAATGGTATTTGCCTTGTTACTTTGATTCATGATGTATATTTTGAAACTAGTCCAATTCTGATTTTTGGTTTGTTGTTATAAATTGATCAATGTCCATTATAAGTGGCACATAAATACCATGGGATAACACATCTTCAGCATTTGCTTGTCATAAGTGTTTGCATACATTATTTTGTTTTTCATTTCATGTTCATGTCCAATGAAAATATTTTGCATACTCTAAGGGGAAATACAGCAAATCTTTAGATGTTATAAAAAATAGCTACCACATCATGAAGGAAAATTATACAACATAAAAATTGTATACGTTTGGTTACAAATATATAAAAATAAAATATTTTTTCTGATGTTTCAACTATAAGTAGATTTTATTTATTCTAGGTAAAAATGTCCAGAAAATGTTAGATGATTGTAAAAATTAATGACAGGTTTCAGAGTAGTAGCCGTGTTAGTCTGTATTCGCAAAAAGAAAAGGAGTACTTGTGGCACCTTAGAGACTAACAAATTTATTAGAGCATAAGCTTTCGTGAGCTACAGCTCACTTCATCGGATGCATTTGGTGGAAAAAACAGAGGGGAGGTTGATATACACACACAGAGAACATGAAACAATGGGTTTATCATACACACTGTAAGGAGAGTGATCACTTAAGATAAGCCATCACCAGCAGCAGGGGAGGGAAAAGCAAGTGACAAGCAAGGTAGGCTTTCATGGTGACAAGCAAGGTAGGCTATTTCCAGCAGTTAACAAGAATATCTGAGGAACAGTGTGGGGTGGGGTGGGGGGGAGAAATAACATGGGGAAATAGTTTTACTTTGTGTAATGACTCATCCATTCCCAGTCTCTGTTCAAGCCTAAGTTAATTGTATCCAGTTTGCAAATTAATTCCAATTCAGCAGTCTCTCGTTGGAGTCTGTTTTTGAAGCTTTTTCGTTGAAGGATAGCCACTCTTAGGTCTGTAATCGAGTGACCAGAGAGATTGAAGTGTTCTCCAACTAGTTTTTGAATGTTATAATTCTTGACGTCTGATTTGTGTCCATTCATTCTTTTACGTAGAAACTGTCCAGTTTGGCCAATGTACATGGCAGAGGGGCATTGCTGGCACATGATGGCATATATCACATTGGTAGATGCGCAGGTGAACGAGCCTCTGATAGTGTGGCTGATGTGATTAGGCCCTGTGATGGTGTCCCCTGAATAGATATGTGGACAGAGTTGGCAACAGGCTTTGTTGCAAGGATAGGTTCCTGGTTAGTGGTTCTGTTGTGTGGTGTGTGGTTGCTGGTGAGTATTTGCTTCAGATTGGGGGCTGTCTGTAAGCAAGGACTGGCCTGTCTCCCAAGATCTGTGAGAGTGATGGGTCGTCCTTCAGGATAGGTTGTAGATCCTTGATGATGCATTGGAGAGGTTTTAGTTGGGGGCCGAAGGTGACGGCTAGTGGCGTTCTGTTATTTTCTTTGTTGGGCCTGTCCTGTAGTAGGTGACTTCTGGGTACTCTTCTGGCTCTGTCAATCTGTTTCTTCACTTCAGCAGGTGGGTATTGTAGTTGTAGGAATGCATGATAGAGATCTTGTAGGTGTTTGTCTCTGTCTGAGGGGTTGGAGCAAATGTGGTTATATCGTAGAGCTTGGCTGTAGACAATGAATCGTGTGGTGTGGTCTGGATGAAAGCTAGAGGCATGTAGGTAGGAATAGCGGTCAGTAGGTTTCCGATATAGGGTGGTGTTTATGTGACCATCGCTTATTAGCACCGTAGTGTCCAGGAAGTGGATCTCTTGTGTGGACTGGTCCAGGCTGAGGTTGATGGTGGGATGGAAATTGTTGAAATCCTGGTGGAATTCCTCAAGGGCTTCTTTTCCATGGGTCCAGATGATGAAGATGTCATCAATGTAGCGCAAGTAGAGTAGGGGCATTAGGGGATGAGAGCTGAGGAAGCGTTGTTCTAAGTCAGCCATAAAAATGTTGGCATACTGTGGGGCCATGCCGGTACCCATCGCAGTGCTGCTGATTTAAAGAGATGAAGTTAAGAAAGCTGCAAATCAGTCAGTTTTCCTTCATAATAAACACACACTAATTTATGTCAAGCAGCACACAGAGAATAAGAGATATTTGTCCTCTATTATGTCAGGGTGGAATGGACTTATTCGTTTGCAGATTGTCATAAAACTACTCACTTTCTGTTCATGAACTGTCATGGATAATTTTTATTTTTCAGGATAAAATGTGTTGTACAGTACATCGCTTTATCATCTTCAGTACCAGGAGTTAGCATTCATAGACCACTTTCAGTCTTCAAAGCTATTTTTCAAATATTTGGTGTCATGAACTCAGGAGTTCATGGTTTGCAGTCCTGTGATCTCAAACTGCTAGACTATACCTATTGGCACAATCCAGCTGTACCCACCTCAATCGGGAGGCTGTTGGAATGCTGGAGCAAGTGTGACTTGAGAGCTGCTAGTACTACTGCATTTAGTTATGGAGATTTCTTTGGCCTTTTATTTATAAACTTTCTAATTAGATTTTGGTTGAGAAATTGAAGAGAGGGGGGGAAAAAGAAGGGAGGGAGATGGAACTAATATAAATACCATGCAAAACAAGCAATCTCACTACTTCTATATGTGTATTTCTCTCCCTTCCATTTGCATGAAATCATTTCTCCCTGTATCCTGTCTTACCCTTCTCTTACCTGTTTTGGCCTGAGTGGCTAGCCAAAAATTCAGGGTTTAGTAGGTTGTTCCAACTGGAAGTAGAAATTGAGTCTGGTATTTCTTTTGTACAACTTTGCTTATTTACAAAGAACGTACAGAGTCCTGTTTCTCTAAATGCGAAGGAATCAAATAACAGGAAACAGATTCTTTGCTCACAGCACCAAGAGCACTCTTTTAGCCTGCATCCTTGATCCCTAAACCTCTTCCCAAGTTTCTTCCAGGGTCAGCCATTATGCTTTCAAATGCTCCTTGAGGCTGTCTGACTGTCTGTTCTTGTCTGTCCTCAGTTTCTGTGAGATCTCTCTTCCCCGCCCATTCTCCCATTCCGCCACCCCCCAAATGCATCTAGCCAAAAGAATACTCAATCAAAAGCTCCTGGATGGGTTCTCACACACCTTTTGTCTTAGGTGGGGCTTATGCTTATAGTTATGGTAACTGAAGGGTGAGTTTACACCTACCAATTTCAGTGAGGTTTTAACTGAACCCATTACAAGTTTCACACAGTATCTGTTAGGGGTCCCAACAATGCCAAAACTCAAAACAGTCTTCACTCGGAGTCCAGATGTTGCTAAAACTAGTGAGCTGAGTGTGGAGGAGGACAAACGATCTTAGCTATACACCACAGAGAACAATGAGGCTGAACCTTTGGTACAGAACTAATTCATACACAGACTCCACACTGTGGCAAATTGATCATCTACAATAATCATTTAGGGAATGGAGCCTCTCGGAAAACGGACATTTGCAGGGAGTACAAAAGAAGGGATATAAACCTGTGCCTAAATCTCCCTGTGGCACCTTAGAGACTAACAAATTTATTAGAGCATAAGCTTTCATGAGCTACAGCTCACTTCATCGGATGCATTTGGTGGAAAAAGCAGAGGAGAGATTTATATACACACACACAGAGAACATGAAACAATGGGTTTATCATACACACTGTAAGGAGAGTGATCACTTAAGATAAGCCATCACCAGCAGCAGGGGGGGCGGGAAGGAGGAAAACCTTTCATGGTGACAAGCAAGGTAGGCTAATTCCAGCAGTTAACAAGAATATCAGAGGAACAGTGTGGGGGGGGGGGGGGGAGTTATATAGGTTGTTATAGGGAATAATCAATATTTTACATTTCTCCAGAGAGCATTCTCTTTCTCCCTGTCCCTTTGACAGAATGGCATTAGAGGGATTAGCGGTCTCTAGTTTTCGTCCTTGTTTCCCTGGGTGGTCCTCAATTATACATGTATTGTTATCTATTTGTATTACAATAGTGCTGTCACAGTGTTTGCTACTCATGGGGTCCCCCTCCTGGCCACTCTGGGGATTAGCTCTTTCAGCCTGAATGCCTTTGTCTCACGGTTTGCCAGCTCATCATCTCGCTCTGTCGCTCTGCAATCGCTCTCTGGTTCCTCAGGAGCGGCAGTGCCTCATGTTGGTGACTTAACCTTCCGGCCAAGTCATAATGGTCCTCCCCTTCCAGAGTTCTGTCGAATCCTCTATGGCATCCTAAGCAGTCCTTAAGTCCACTACCATGGCTAAGTCACTTCCTCAGTGACTGGGATGAACAGTCCCAAATAGTCTCTTCAAGATCACTGCCCAGATTGTGCCACTCATTCATTGGCTGGCAGAGGAACCCAGGCCCACCCGCTACTCTGGGTTCAAGTACAGAGGCCTCTCTCCAGCAGCCAAGGTCTGCACTATGCCAAACCTTCCTGCCTTACTCCTAGACTACTTCCTACCTTTCCTATCCCAGGCTCACATTCTCCACCCTAGCTAAACTCCTATCTCCGGGTCTGCTAGACAAACTCTTCCTCTTTGGTCCAAATCCCTTTTTCTCCCATATCTCAGAAAGACTGACTGCAGCCCTTGTTCTGCTACCAGTTCCCTGGTTTTATAGAACCCCCTCCTGTTCCTCTACAGGGGAGCTTTCCTTAATTAGGGCTCTCATCTCAATGTAAATATCCCCCAGCTTGCAGCCTAATAAGTTAATCATAAACTCTCAGGACTGGAAGGGACCTCAAGAGGTCATCTAGTCCACTCTCCTTCACTCATAGCAGGAACAAGTGTTATCTCTAGACCATCCCTGACAGTTGTTTGTCTAACTTGTTCTTAAAAATCTCCAATGATCTACAGTTCCATAGGCAATTTATTACAGTGCTTAACTACCCTTAACTTCCCAGTCAGGAAGTTTTTCCTAATGTCTATCCTAAACCACCCTTGTTGCAATTTAAGCCCATTGCCGTATCCTCAGAAGTTAACAAGAACAATTTACCTCCCTCCTCCTTGTAACAACCTTTTATGTACTTGACAACTGTTATCATGTCCCCTTTCAGTCCTCTCTTCTCCAGACTAAACAACCTCATTTTTTTTCAGTCTTCTCTCAGAGGTCATGTTTTCTAGACCTTTAATCATTTTTGTAGTTTTTCTATGGATTTTCTCCAATTTGTCCACATCTTTCCTGAAATGTGGTGCCTAGAACTGTACACAATACTCCAGTTGAGGCCTAATCAGCAAAGAGTAGAGCAGAAGAATTACTTCTTGTGTCTTGCTTACAACACTCCTGCTAATGCAGCCCAGAATGATGTTTGATTTTTTTGCAGCATTGTTAACTCATATTTAGCTTGTGGTCCACTGAGACTCTCAGATCCCTTTCCACAGCACTCTTTCCTGGGCAGTCATTTCCGATTTTCTATGTGCAACTGATTGTTCCTTCCTAAGTGGAGTACTTTACATTTGTCCGTATTGAATTTCATTCTGTTTACTTCAGACCATTTCTCCAGTTTGTCCAGGTCATTTTGAATTTTAATCCTATCCTCCTCCAAAGTACTTGTAACCCCACCCACCTCACCTACATTGCCCGCTTCTAGGCAAGTTTGGGGCAAGCACACCCCATCAGAAGGGCCTAGAATTTAGGACCGTTCACTTTGATCTGCCCCTCTGAACCATTTCCTAGAAAGGTATTTCCACCGATGTACTCCTCAAAAGGTTCTGATGGTCTCTTATTAAATGACCTTTGTATGTTTCCCAAATCCATTCAGGATTGTATTCATTGCTTTGGGCAAGCACTCTAGTTTCTGTTTTTCCGGTGTCAAACTGTTGCAATTTGAACAGTTACTTTGAATGTTGTTTGGACGCAGTAATTGTCTCCTCTCTCATCTTCACATCTGAGGCACTCAGATATTACCGTTTTGGGCACCAGCTCCATTATTAGAACCTAGTAAATGGATAGACTTCCAATAAAGCTCTATTTTAAAGGTGCTCTGCTCTTTTTTGTAAACCGTGCTTGCCTATTAATTGTTCTGGCTGGGATTATTAATCTCAATCCAATTCTCTGCCTTTAAAGAGAAAGACCGCTTTCCATAATTTATTTGTATTTGACCTGCAGTAGAATAGACTAGCAGTGATCTGTCAGCCCTTTTGCTTTAAAAGACAGGGAAAACATTCATATTTTGTTTTTCAGGTTCCAGATTGGATCCTGCAGGCTCTTTTGTTCCAACGAACACAAAACAAGCCCTGTCTAACATGCTACAGAGGCGTTCTGGTACCATGATGCAGCCACCCTCCATACATGCAATTACGTCTCAGCAACAGCTGCTCCAGATGAAACTTCTGCAGCAGCAGCAACAACAGCGGCTACTCAGGCAGCAAGCCCAAACAAGGCCTTTCCAACAGGTTTGTTCAAACCCCAAAATATGGAGAGGGAGGCCTTTCTTTCATCTTGTATTATGGTTAATTGCATGTAGCCTCTGAGCCATCTGAGGTTATTTTGATCTCAGTTTACTGCTACAGCAGCAGGTCCACGTACTCCAAGTCTTGTTCCGCCAGGGCCATTTATGCTTTAAACTTTATTTCCCAAACCAACCGCTTTGTCTGTGTGTCCTTTTTAATTCTACTGCAAATCTCATGAAATCATTGGCTGGTCTTCTAATGCTTAATGTCCTATAACTTCCTGTGCTCATCTGTTTAATGAGTATACTGATATTTTAAATGTATGTAAGTAGGGTCAGACCCCTTTTTTACAGACAGCATGTATAGAATTGAATACATTTTGTAAAGCACTACAGAAAGTATCATTAGAGATTGCAAATCCCTATGACCCTATTCTGATCTCAATTGTGTGTCACTTACCTTATAAAACTGGGTGTTATTTAAAACTTCAACAGTGATAAAGAAGAATAAAATTCCACCACTGGCCCATCCCAGCTGACTCTGGCTAAGGGGCTGTTTCATTGTGGTATAGACATTTGGGCTTGGGCTTTAGCCTGAGCTCTAGGACCTTCCCACATGTTAGTCATTTTTTTGTGCACATTTTGTTGTGGTAAGTTGCTGTTCAGCTTCTAACATCGTTTTTGCCTTTCCTCTAACCCTGAGACTGAATTTGAAATAAAAAGCTCCTATGAATCTTCATACTGGTATTGTCAATATTACGTGTACTTTAGGAGAATACTACAGACTTCTTATTATTCTTGGAGCTGCATATAATTTTTAAATAGCACATCACCTTAGCCTGTTTCTAAATTCCCTCAAGGTGAGAATCTGAGAGAGCTTTTCACATTCATGCTGCATGATCCAATATACTGCCAGCAATACTGGGTAAACCAAATTTGCTCTGTTTCTGCTGTTTAATGACAACGTTAATTACATTTAAGAATTCCAGAATTTCTAGGGGGAGCCATTTACACACACGGGGGAGTGTTTCCTCTCGCGCGCGCGCTCTCAAAATTTCTGATGTTTCATACAGAGCAATGAACAAATGTTATACACAAAACCACACTTATATGCTATGTAAGTATGTGGGAAGTGCACGACTTGAACCTAGTTTCCTGGAGATTGGTGCAGGTCCCACCTAAAGCTGATGGCTTAATCAGCTAAAGAACAGTATTTAATAATAAAATTGGCTTCCAGATCCCTGTTACAAAAAATTCATATATGAAACTTGAGTGATTTGTTGCCCTGCCCTTTCACATCTTGCCCTTACTGCTGATTGTGTTTTCAAATCTTTCAAAATCTGCTTCTTGGACATTCTTGGAACAAAAACTTCATCGTTCCTGTAAGGAAATCCTTGGCACCAATAAATATACAGTTGAGCATCAAGCCATTTTTTTTCCTTTGGCTTATTGCTCCTACGGAGTAGTACATTTTTCTAGGAAATGTTTTGCTAATCTGACCTTTGTAAAATGGTATGTTTGTCATCTCGTGCAAGTGACTGTGGATGTGTTCATCGTTGGTCGAGAATGGATGAACAGCAGCTCCTGATGTACAATATACACAATACATACATAAATGAAAAGCAAATAAATAAGCCAACTCAACACAAGTCCTAAGAAAGTTGATGAGTAAATTCTATTGTTTTTCCAGTATAAGTTGCAATTTCATTGCCAATTTGTTGATGGTAATCATATAAAGGATCCATTTGTGGGTAAAATTTGCTGAAAAATTTTGTTTCCCTAAGAATAAGGGCTTCTCTCATCTGATTATTCATATATTGGGGGCGGGGAGGACAGACTCCACTTAACTGTGGTAGAGTCCTTGCAAAACTAGATCAGCAAGTTGTTTAGTTTGCGGAAACTAAATACATCAAATTTCCATTTCTCAAGAATGTGTTATGCTTTTCTCAATAAGTGAATTTAATGCTTATGAAAAGTGCTCACTGGACAGTCTGCAGACACTTGTCTTCTGTTTATCCATAGGGCAGGTGAAACCCAGTTATCAGAGCTGCAAGCTCCCACCACAGTAGATCACCACATTATATAATTTGTCAATCTGAGTTATCTATCTAGGCTCGGTGTTTATATACAGGATATTGGTAGACAATTACTGCGCAGTGTGAGAACCAAATATAGAATGACCAGCATTTCCCAGAGCTTCATTTTGTTGAATTTTATAAACAGTGTAAACTATGTCAAACATAAACTACCTGTCTTCACTTTTAAGGCCCTTTTGGCCTATCCCTATGCTATATATCCTCTCATATGCTATCATGGTGTTGACTTCTGCTTCCACTCTGACAAAGATCTGTCTTGATTGCCCATTTATCAAATTTTCCAGCAAGTACCTACCTGCTTTGTCCTATGCTGCATGAAAGGAGCTCCCTGTAAATATCCATAAAACTATTTCATTATTCTCCTTCAAATCCCTTCTTAAACCTCTCCCCTGCTGTGATGCGTACAAAAACCTCAACAATGATTAGAAAGCTGGTATGCTGAGACAGCTGCTTAGCACATTGTTCATAATCATCTCATTACCTTGTGCTTTCCCCGTATGTCTGTTATCTCTTCATTAGACTGAAAGCTCTGTTCAGCAGGGACTGCCTTTTTGTTATGTGCTTATAGGGTGGCTAACACAATGGGGCCTGTATTGCTCTTTTGGGGCCCTGAAGTTCTACTGCAGCACAAATAGTAAATGATGATACACAGCACTATTCGCAAGCCATGGCTTGGTGTTTGAGAGCCAAAGAGAGAGAGAAACTCCATTTGTTCACTTCCCATGCGCTTCTCTGTACTTCTCAGATGGAAATAGGAGAAATTCCAGCACTGTTGTGGTTTCTTCCGTGAGGATATTCTTTCCTCATGTCTGTTGTCCCTCAGAATGAGGGAAGTTATTAGCATTTAGAACTCAGTGAGTTCATGCTGTACAAATGCTGTTGATTTTTGTTGGCACAAATACCCATAACCAAACACTACTGGGGCGAAGTGCTACTCTTCTGTAGGGCCAGGAAATTCACTTCCTTCTGTTCAGCATTGAAGAGGGATTGACTGCAGGAAACTGTCTGAGCCTCAAGATCCAAACAGATATTAGAACACCCACAAGATATTGGGGGTTTTGTGTGGGCTTCTCCCATCCCCATGGCAAACATGGGGAACTTTCCATATTATAAAACTGTATTGTGTTTGACACACTGCTGATTGTGACTTAGTGATCAGTGTAGAACAAATGAACCCAGATACTACTGTAAGGGATGGCAGTACAAAACCCATAAATAAGAGAGAAACTGTGACAGCCAACTTGATTAAACCCCAATCGACTTGTACTGTAGACAAATCCAAGGGGGACTTAGGAGGGTTTGCAGCTGTGTAGGAGATACTGCTCTTCTGAACAGCAGGAACTTCTGTGCAGCTTTCCACTTAAAAATCCACCCACATCCCTGGGGACCTACAGAGAACAACGGTTCCTTGGTTTCTTCCCACACCTAGTCCTAACCCCAGCAGACACTATGCTCTATCACTATATTTGGTGGGGCTCATCAGGGCAACAGGCAAAATATAACTATGAAGAGCGGAGAGTAGTATGTTGGTTTCAGATATTTTATTATTGTTATTTATTACTGTAACGCTTAGAGACCATTGTGCTAGGCAGAGTGCAAATATCTAACAGTGCCTACCCCGAAGATCTTTTATTGATTACTATTTTCTTTTTATCAAAGAATTAAGAAGTGGTTTAGAAAGAACGTCAGTCAATAAAATATAAAATGGAAAAAAACCTTCAATTGTTTTGCTTCGTTTTAGTTGCAGGTTAAAAGGTAATACAAATTACAAACCAGATAAGACTAAAAAAGATTCCCACTAATAAGAAATAAGATCTCAAATTATATTAGAATTAGGTGAAATGATCAACCATATATAGTGACCCAACATTTCCTATTTCATAGAAAGTAATCCAGTTACAAGATTTCCTATATTAAGCAACATTATTAAGGGCCCAACTCAGTACTACTTACTTAAAGGTCTCATTGGCTTCATATTCAAAAGATAGAGTATAGAGATATCAGCAAATCTCTGCCTGAATAAGTAGTGTTAAATATACTGTGCTTAGGTGAATAAAATCGGAGTTGTAATACAGAAGCCTAAACGAAACTCCTAATTGTTTTATCCTCTCAATTAAGAACATCCCTAACTGTAATAGTTATGCTGACAAAAAAACCTGTGTAGATGCAAAAGAGTAATACATTTAATTTAATTTGGTAATGAATCAATTTAAACTACATCAATAGACACAAGATTTAAATTAGTTTAAGAACATCCAGATAGGTGTTTTGCATTGGCTTCAATAAATTAGTTTTTAAACCTTTTAGTTAAACCTGTGCAGTTTTATGCATAGGCAAGGCTTTCACAACATGCAAGAGGACTTGGTACGGACATTTGGGTTGGCCACTGCCAAGGTTGTGTATATAATGCCAGGCTCAGAAGGCACTCTTTGTGGTGTAATCTGTTTCCTGGGATTTTTATCTGTGATTAAAGGGCCTACTTGACAGCCTCTGTAGCTGTCTACACTAAACATATTGCCAAAATATTCCCCTCATTGCTAACACCATGTGACCTACTTCAGTGGTGGCAGTTATAGTAGACAGATAGCTCCTCTGTCTGTTGGCATTTTTAACACTACATAGTTTAGACCTGCTCTGAGCCTTATCTACACTGAGGTTTAATGCACTGGTAAAGTTGCACAGGTGTTAGCAACAATGGCGAAAATTTTGGCAGAAGAATGTGAGAGTCGATAAGCGCTTTAAAAGTGTAAGTTGATTTCACAGGCTTCCCAGGCACATGCTGTCATACAACCAGAAATTCGTGTGCACGCTCTGCAGCCTTTTCCTCCATCGTTCAAATACAGTAGTGGGACTGAAAAATTTGCCAGTTTTACCTTAGTGAAAAAGACATGGTCACGTCAGCATTTGTGATATTTCTTTTTATTTTCCTGGGCTTAGTACAGGAAATACCTTGACAACTGGAAAGGGAAAAAAAGCCCCCCCCCCCAAATGTTAGCAGCTGCAAATCTTACCTTTATTTAAGGCATTTGGTAAGTTTTGGGCACCACCATCATGAGCTATATTTTTTTAAGGTGTGGTGAAGCAAAGGAGTTTCTTAAATATTTCTATTTCTGTATGTTGCTGCCATCGGAAAATTGAAGATCTTACTCATTGACATAAGTAGCACGGTCTATTTCACAAAACATCCATAGTATGCAATTTTATAGGACCCCCTAATTCTTCTATATAAATCCAGAAGAAACCAACACTTTTGAGCTGGTGGGCCTGTAAATGCCATTCTGTTAAAAACTTTTAGCTATAAAGTAAATATCAGTCTCTATTAAAAACTATTATTTGCTCCACTGATTTCAAATATTACATATAGAATAAAAGGCTAATGTGAATGACAAGGAATCCTATAATAGTTTATAGACCGTTTAGAATTCCTGTACAGAAATCTTATGACAATGCTATGCTTTATTAGCACAATAAAACACCTGTAAGCAATGTTTAGTATTCCTGAAGGACAGTTTTCTGATGGTCAATACAAATAGGCAGTATAAAGATTTTTGTTTAGTTAGGAAAAAAAAAGTATGTCATTTATTTTTTTCTATTAATTTATTACGTACAATGAAGAATGAAGGATTAATACATAACAGTTGCATTAGATATTTGGAAATTGCTTTTTGTGTTATTTTGGTGAATGAATTTACCAAGTTGTAATAAGGTGATTGCTATGATTTAAATGAGAGTAAACTTAGTTGATATTTTTATTACAATAAAATAGTATGTTTCTTGGCTGTTAGTTTTCTGCAATGTATAACCTAGATCATTTTAAAATAAGATACATTAAGACATAAATGAGTCACATTATGACCAAAGTTACTTTAGTATAATGCCAGAGTAATACCATTGACTGCAATACAGCTTACTTTGCACTTAAACAGGTGTAGTCGTATCAGAGTTGTACCCTAGAGTAACAGCAGAATCCGGCACCATTTCTTTATTAAAGACAAACAATTACTGATGCAAATAACATATATTTTACTATTTATGATTAAGAATGTAATCATCCACTTTCATGTAGAAAATGTCTGTGGTATTGACACTAGACTTTCAGTTGATTTTAATGGTAAGTGTAAAGATTCAATGAGGGAAACCATGAATTACAAATGCTTGAAGTAGGGGTCCAGCCTGAGTTGCACAATGAGAGTCTAAGGATATGTCTTCACTACCCGCCGGATCGGCGCACAGCGATTGATCAAGCGGGGATCAATTTATCGCGTCTAGTCTAGACGTGATAAATTGACCCCCAAGCGTGCTCCCGTCGACTCCTGTACTTCAGCGCCGCGAGAGGCGCAGGCAGAGTCGACGGGGGAGCAGCAGCAGTCGACTCACCGCAGTAGACACCACGGTAAGTCGATCTAAGTACGTTGACTTCAGCTACATTATTCACGTAGCTGAAGTTGCATAACTAAGATCGATTTCTCCCCCCCACCCCCGCAGGGCAGACCACGGCTAAGTGCAGTTAGGTATGTTGTGTTAAGAGGATCAGAAGATAACCAGTCAGTCAGTGTAGTAGATGAATAGCCCTTGAGTGTGTTAATCTAGCTATGGGTCTAGGAAGTTGTGATTGAGATCTAAATTCCCTGTAGGTTTATCTGCTACAAAACAAACTCCTTGTGATACCCTGATATCAGTATTCTGACAGTTTGTAAGATCATCTTAACCATATTTTTCTATTCCCACGAGATATGATGTTTCTGTGTCAACTATAGCTACAAATGAATCACTTATTGATGACTTAGTGGTTTTGTTCTTCCTAGTCATAGATCAAATTTGTTTTTTATTATATCTGCATGGTAATGCAAAACATATTGCAGAAGGCAGTCCACAGATGCAATGTTTACTCATCTTCCATATTTTTGTTCTGAGGAACATATAGAATATGCATGTTCTTCCAGTGTGGAAGTATACTTATTTTAATTATAACATTTAAAATATTGTAAATTCAGGAAAAAAAATTCTTACTCACATTATTTTACTATGTTTTTAAATGGAAATATTTTGTAAAAAATTGTTTTAAAAGTGAACAGTTAAAGGACTTTTCTAATATGGCCTACCGCAGATTTGTACTCCTTCAGCACGAGTTAAAACAGTACCAGATAAAGTACATAATTTGATGATAAATATAGTTGCTTAGATGGATATTTTATGTGAAGTGCATTACTATGAAGTTGTGAGTCAGATGCAGTAATCTCATTGCTGTTGAACAGCTGGTCTGTAACCCGTTTTCGATCTTATACTCTGAAACTACTACTTGCCCTCACATCCCATTGATTTCAGTGTGCGTTGAAAATGCTCAGCATCTCTCAGTGACAAGGTGCACAACACTTTTGAGGATTGGATTTATGGAGAAGAGCAAGTAGAGTATATACAAGTATTGTTTATATCTGTGTGACCTGCACCTCCTCTAGCTCTCATCTCCTCCCTGGTTTGTTGACGTCTCCTCTTGTGTTCACCCTCTGTAACCTGATAGCAACACCAGCTGATTGTGATTGGACACCAGAAACTCTACACAGTAGCTTCTCTCTGTGGAGGTTCTGTTTGAGGATGTTTGCATGGAACTGTCCACACAACAGTAATTTATATATTTATTAAAAATAGAGGAAAAATGTAATTAAAACAAAAGAAACCATTTGCTTAACACATCTATATTTACACTTCCCATAATTTAGATAGGGCATTCTCAGGTAAACTACAGAAGAAAAAAGGAAAGGGTTGAATAGCTTACATCTCTTGAAGGTAATCCTCTCTCTGTTAAGACTGATAGCCTCCCTTGCTCTCTAAATATCAGCTCTTCTCTAATGTCTCCAGGACCTGCTTATCAAACCGCTTTTTACGGGTCAGTTTGCATGTTCCAATGTGCCTTTCCTAATCCAGTAGAGAGAGAAGATGGCATAGGCGCCGACTCTGTGGGTGCTTCAGGGCTGGAGCACCCCTGGGGAAAAATTGGTGGGCGCTCTGCACCCACGGGCAACCAAGCTCCCCTCCCCGCCACCTCACCTAACCTCCGCCTCCTCCCCACAGTGCGCTACATCTCTGCTTCTTCTGCCAGCACTTGCTGCCGCGAAACAGCTGTTTTGTGGCGTAACAAGCTCTGGGAGGGAGGGGGAGGAGTGTGTGTGCTCAGGGGAGGAGACGGAAAAGGTGGGGCTGGGGAGGGGATTTGAGAAAGGGGTTGGAATGGGGGGGCAGGGGTGGAGTTGAGGTGGGGCTGGGGGCAGAGCGGGGGAGGGGGTTGAGCACCCACTGATGCCAGCAGAAGTTGATGCCTATGGAAGATGGGTGAGGTAATATCTTTTATTAGACCCAATTTGGTAGTTATGCTTAACAATCTGTTCTACCTTGCGTTTAGCTGTGAGGCTTGGAGTACCTTTCCCAGACCTGAAGAAGAGCCATAGTGGTGTGGCTCAAAAGCTTGTCTTTCTCACAAACAGAAGTTGGCCCAATAAAAGATATTTCCTAATCCAGGGCAGTTACTCCCAATTTCCAAACCAGATTCCTCCATTTACCTGTGCACACAATAAGGTTTGGGAATTTGCTGCATTGAGAGATGGACCATTGAGGACATGAGGACCTGTTAACGATGATTAATAGCTGTCTTTCAAATGCTTAGCTGCCTAGCCCAATGACCACGTTTCACAGAGCAAGTTGTCTGGTTGTGTCTAGTTTTGGCCAAGCCTGTTTAAAATCCATTCCAGCAATTTTTTTTCACTTTTTCCAAGAAATGAGAGTTGTAGTCAGGTCCCCAGATCTTCTGTGATACCCTGAAGCTTTTTACTCTTAAACTCATTTATTTTAAATAGCTTGTGCAAAACTGTTAAACATGAGGTGCATTTGAAATCGTTTGTCTCAGATCATATTCACCTATCATGTTCTCAGTTGTTTATCAAGTTCTTCTTCAAATGGCAAAAGGATTAAAAATAAAAGGGTGTAAAAATATCTGATACTAATCCTTCTAAAGATAATACATTTGGTAAGTGGATTGTGTTAACTGCTGATGGTGGATGTATAGTAAAATGATAATTATTTTCAGACTCTTATGAAAGAATGTCACTAGCCTTTTCTCATTAATGCAATAACCATGTTATAAAAATGTCATGTAAACTGAACTAATTTATATATAATAATAGTGTTTGGGTTAAGGGAACAACTTTGCTAATGAACTAAAGCTAATATTTATTCTCTGTATTGTTTGCCATTTTCTTGCCTGTTCTTTTCCTTCAGGATGTCTGTAACACTGCTGTAGCTCTTCAAGAAGGCTTTGACAACATAATGGTAACCACACTGCTGTCTTCAACTTTTTTTTTTTTCTTTTGCGCAAACATGCATTTCTTTCAACGCACAAGCTGCACAGTTTGCTGTAAATGAGAATGATATGCTTTGAGCTCCCCTGTTACTCAGATAGAGTGTGTGCATGTGTGTAACTAGGGTGACCAGATTGCAAGAGTAAAATATTGGGACATATGGTGGGGGGGCAGCCACAGGCTCATAGCCCCCACTGGAACAATGGGGGAGGGAGGTACACAGTCCTAGGAATCTGCAAAGCGGGGGCGCATGGCCTGGCTCCAGCCCATGCTGTGGGTCAGGGGGCACATGGCCCCGCCTCCAGCCCCTGCAGAAACCACGTGTCGGGGGCGCACGGACCTGGCACCAACTGCATGCTGCGGGTCTGGGGTGCACAGCCTGGGCTCCAGACCCAGCCGCAATGGGAGTCTCAGGGCTGGGGCAGTGAGTTGGGGTGTGGGAGAGGGGTTCAGGGTGCTGACTCCAGGAGGGAGTTTGGGGGCTGGGGCTTGGGGTGCGGGAGGGGGTGTGGGCTCTGGGTGGCGCTTACCTCAGGTGGCTCCCCAGAAGTAGCAACATTTCCATCTGGGTTTTAGGCGGAGGTGCAGCTAGGTGGCTCTGTGTGCTGCCTTATGGGTAGGCGCCATCTCCACAGCTCCCATTGGCCACGGTTCCCAGCCAATGGGAACTGCAGAGCCAGTGCTCATGGCGGGGGCAGTATGCAGAGCCCCCCTAGGACCCAGAGGGAGATATCACCACTTCCAGGGAGCTGTGCGGAGCCAGTTGGATAGGGAACCTGCCAACTCCACATCAGCTGGAGGCCTGACAACCGTACAATATCGGGACAAATGGTTTCCTGATCATACATTGGTCCAGACGCGGGACAGAGAGTTCAATCTCAGGACAATCCCAATTTTATCGGGACATATGGTCACCCTATGTGTAGATTACATATACACATGCACACATGGAGTGTTCCTTTATGACAAATGTTTCCTATTATTTTCCTGTTTTAAATATTTCATATTTTTTGTTCTACAAGATTAAAGGAGAGATGTTTCTGATACCACACACATCTAAGCATGACCCATATCTTCACAATCTTCCCATATCTTCATTCTGATTGCTGGTTTTGCTCCAGTTTTTACCTTCCAATACCTCCCTGCTTTGAGCTTCTATTATGCCAGCTTTAATCATTTAGTAAAATGAGACTTATGGGATTCTGCAATAGTGTTCCCAGTACTGCTCCATGGACTGACAGATGAGCTGTAAAAGTAGTGTGGGCAACATGCTTCTCAGCACCCTATTTCATGCCATCAAAAATTCCAGAGAAGCAATTAATTCCATTCAGATTATGGGCATAGGCCTGTTCCTGCTCCCACTTAAGTGGATAGTAGTTCTGCCATTTCATCAATGGAAGTAGAGTTCTTCCTTGTCCCTCTGTACTTGGAGGCCCCCTCGCCACCCCGCAAATGCTTGTGATCTTGGATCTAGTGCATGCATGGACTGTGCACTGCACTGCTGTCATATTACTGAGCCACCTCGGAAAGCAAGTTTTATAATAAATGTATTTTAGATTTTGCATCAAGTAAAAGAACTATCAGTATAGTATGTTGACATATGAGTGCTAAATATTGAAACATAAACCCTTTTCCCCATTTCAGAAGTCAGAAGATAAATGATGTTTCATGATAAATATAGTGTGTAGCATATTTCACATTTTTGTATTAGTACTGAGTTTTTATCAGAAATTGGAGAAAATCATATACATTTTCCAGCTAACATTTTATGAAAGGATATTGTGTCCCTGGGATGTCTGTTTTCCAAGGGCCAAGTTTCAATAGAGCGTAGCTCCCATTTAGGCATCAAGATAAATGGCTAAGTTTTTTTAAAAAGTCTCAGCATGCTAGGTGGTCTATTAAAGCTGAGATCTTTTAGAAATCTGCTTACAAGTGTCACAGGGGGACCTTTTGAGTGCTGAGCACCTTTGAAAATCTGACCTAAATGGCTTGTGACTTGACATTTTGTCAGCAGACAAGGGGTAAAATCCTGACCTTGTTGAAGTCGATAAGAGTTGTGCCATTGATTTCAGTGGGGCCAGAAATTTCATCCAAATTAAAAAAAAATAATAAAATTACTTGATTAAAAATTAATCTATTGTGACTTGGTGAGGGTCCCATTCTAAAAGCTGTGTTGATGGCTTGTAAGGCATTATTGATTGGGAAAGTTAAGTTTCAAAGTTGGTTGTATGCCTTACTTCCAGTCCTGAGGAGCACTGTTTATGTTGGTAAAGCATTAATTGACAGAGAGAGACAAACTAAAGCAATCTTTGTAAAAATATCTGCTGGATGCTGTGATTTTAATATTTTATATATTTGCAATAAATATTTTTATTTACTAGAGACTTGGCAGCAAAGGGATATAGTTTGGCATTTGTGCAGTTAATAAAACAAGTCTAGATTTATTGTGGGCATACAGAGGAGTCTTTCATTTTATACAAATGTATCAAACCATGATATTTATAGTCTAAATAAGTGTTAGTGTTTTGCTCTCTGTTTCCAAACACAGATTTTGTTGCCAACCTGGCTGAGGTAGCTCAGGCTGTTTAAATGGTCTATGTCAATTCTATTGCCTTACTATAAAAGGTAACTTATGACCACACAACTTATCAGACAGTGCGTTCAGTTCAGTTCCAGTTGCAGTGAGCTTTGCTGCATTTTATTTTATACATGATCAGACCATAAGATAACATTGTTACTATTGTAAGCTTGCATCCGCTCTCAGAAGTGCTCATTTTTGTTACATGCATGCACGATTTCATTTCTCGCCACTTAACTTGCATGCTAGTTTACTCCTGACTAAGTAATGCCTGTTCTGATAAACCTTTAGAATTTATTAAAAAAAAAAAAATCACAGAATTCTTTCTCACAGCATTGGAATTTTCTCTGTGGTTGCCTGTTGCTCTGGATAAAGTTGATTTGTATCATGCCTAGCTAATAGCTTTTTGTTTTAAAGTTCACTTTTGCCTATACTGATAGCTCTTGTCTGACCTAATACCTTATTGCTCAAGTGGTACCCCTTAGACTGTGGTCATAAATAAAAATATGTGCTGCTTTGTAACTCGTTAAACATAGCCTGCTGGGCTTCAGGTTGTACCTTTTTAATTGTTGAGAAAAGTCTGTGTATGAATTTTATGAACAAGAGTAATTAAATTTGGGCGTTCCTGCCTACAGCTTGGTTCTGTCTGTGAAATCATGCATCTAGTCAGCATTTTCTTCATGAATTAGGGCTCAATTCAACTCCCACTGAAGTTTTTGGAAGTGTTTCCATTGATTTCAGTGGGAGTTGAATGGGGCCATTATTAAATGAGTGGACAAAATTCCATTCTCCATTGACTTCATTGCCAGTTGGACATATTTATCAATAGAAGAACCAGAAGCAATGATGACAAAAGGCTGACACATTCCACTAAAGCCCTAGAAAAGAATGTGGGCATCTGGTTCAGGCCTTGAGCCCTTTCTGCTGCTCTTTTCCCAGAGTACAGTACAACCAACCCCAGGTTTTCAGGGGGTTGGGCTTTGTCTGGCTCTCCAGCCAAACTCAGTTACTCCTTCTCAGGGTAATGTCTCTGTGATGGGGTTCCCTGGACTGTGGGACCGCTGAGCCCTCTGTACCACCAATCTGGTGTATCCCTCTCACACTGTGATACTGTTGTTAAGCCACAAACCTCTGGCAGGTGCTGCACGTACACAGACATCACAGACACACCCAATTGAGTTACATGAATGCTTTGCCAGTCACTCATGAACCAATAATAGAGAGCCCCCAGCCAATGCCCCCACTGCTCCCCAGTCTTGTACCCCAGAACTATACCATCTTTCCCTGATCAGAAGCCTGACCAACATAAGTTGATTACCCAGTCTGCACCTCCCTTGATGTGGAGAGGACACACACTAGCATTTGTAAACTGAGCTGAGATTTTCTAAACACTTAAACCAAAACACACTCTTTTAGGTAAAAAAAAACAGATTTATTAAGTACAGAAAGATAAATTTTAAGTGATTATAAGTAACAAGCATAGAGATCAAAGTTGGTTACATAAGAAACAAAAATACATTCGTAATGTGTTCTACAAACTAGACAGGATTTGAATCAAACAATGCCTCACCCTGACAGCTGGTAAAACCACCCTTTCCAGTTCAAAGTCTTTGTCCTCCAGACGTTTCTTCCAGGTGTTGAGTTGGGGTGGGGGGAATGAGAGAGGTCAAGTGATGTTGTCACTTCTCTTCTTTTATAGTTTGTTCCAGCTTGCTGGAAAGATCCATGCTTGTGATGTGGGGGTCTGCCCCCTTTTGTCAAGCAGTGTCCATTGTCTACATGCTCTCTCTGAGAAGTCTTCTGGGATGGCTGTTGGGAGAATAGATTCCCTTTAATGGGACATCAGCACATCTGGCTACTCTGTTGTTGCACCTGAAAGACTGGTTGTGAATGTTCCCAATCTCTCAACATATTTCAGTAACACATACATAGCAAAACTTCCTAACTTTATGTATAATGATAGCACATACAATCCAACAGGATATTAATGTTCAGCAGATCAATACTTTTAAAATGATACCTCACAAGGCATACTTTGTACAAAACATATAACTATATGACAGTAGTGAATTTGGGGGCCCCAGGGGGCTGCTTTGAAGTACAGTGTGTCAGTGTGTCTGTGTACAGAGTCCACTCAGACCACACTGATCTCTTTATGCCCCAGGTCTATTTTCCTGATGCTTTTGTGGCAGTGTCCAAATAATAGTTAAACGTAGGCCTGTTATTTACTTATTTTTGTATATATATACTATCACATTTCAGTAGTTTGTATAGCTTCCAACAATGTGACTATTAACAGGATGAGAGTGAGTGATAAAGAAAAATTCCTGTTGCTCTTGAGGCAATATCTCCAAGTGGCATTACTCTTTGTCTCACTGATGGTACTCATGGTAACATTGCTATTGGCAGTGTGTTATTGTCCAGGTGGCTTTGAATGATAGCGCCAGTGTTTTGCTTGAATGTGGTGATAACACATCTGATGTTTTGTTTTTTTGGGGGGGCTTTTGTGTTTTGTTTTGTTGGTTGTTTTTTTGTTGGGGAAAGTGAAGCTCAATGCAAAGTCTGAATGAAAAGCTCTGAACCTTAAAGCTCCTGTAATTTGACATATGTCTACAAATGTTTGGTGGCTTGAATCTTTAGGCCCAGATTTTTGGTATTTTTCAAAGGTGATTTAGGCACTGAGGAACTTAAATTTCATCTACTGTCAATAGAATTTAGGCTCCTAAGTGCCTAAATCCCTTTAAAATGAGACTTAGACTCCATAATTAATTAGGGGTTGCAATGCTGAGCACAACAACACCTAAATACTCTAAAAATCTGGGCTGTAGTGACTAGGACAATTGTCCAATTAATCTGTTAGAGGCTTCAGAATCACAGAAAAAATATAAGTTTCATTATACCTCTCTGTTTTTCACTTGCAAATTGGTGACCTGCTTGTTCTCGAATTTGTTCCCAACATTAATATTTTCTTCATCATTCTTCCTTTCAAAACCTGTAGATGAGTGGCAATTTAAATTTTTTAGTGTTTTGTTATTCATCGGGGACATCACCACTAACTTGTTCACTTTTGAAAATTAAATCGTAACCAACTCTCCTATTGCAACACTGACCTCACTTTCTTGGGTGCATTTTGTTTGTATGGACTTTAACTGGCTGTGTCACAATGCATATATCCACATATAGGAGACAATTTAAAATCAACAAATGGGAGTCTTTATGAGCAAAAGCGCTGCATGTGTTTTCAGGCTATACTGGAAATGGTTGCATTGTCTGTCTGCCTATTCCATAGGTATTTATATTTCATCATAATATCTGAGAACCTTATGATAGTCATAGTCCTTTATTTTCATTGCGCCCTCTGTTATGAGGGGTAGTTCTTACAATAATTGATCATAATAGCTTCAGAAAGTTATTCTTTGCATATTAAAGCAAGTAATTTTCAGTGTATTGATAAGTCTCCTGCATAATTCAGTGCACTGCCCTCAAGAATTCATTACCTTTTTAATCCAAAAGGGCCAGTTGTATTCCAGACCTTATTTTTAAGTTATAGCCTCTCTACTGTCTTGATGATTGTTGGTTTTTTCACTGCATTGTTATGCTTACAGTAGTGTTTCTGAGCTGAACAAAAAATAACTTTTTTACCTCCTCTCCCGATACCTTCCGCAGACAGATGTAGAGGCACACATTGCTCAGTAGTCAGCTCAGTGTCAGAAAACAGAATTTTCTTGAAGGAAAAGGGTTGGAAACTGGTTAATTCTGCTCAAGACCTAGCTGTTTCGATCCATGGACAGAAACAGAAAGACTTTTATTTAGAATAAGCAGATTTTATTTGATTTGTATTTTGTCTTTCAGGGCCAGCCAATAGATCAGTCTGCTATTTTCGCTCAGCAAGTACGTCCTTCTTCCCAGCTTCCACAGTATCCAGGGTTACAGCAGGCACAGGTACTGAGCTACTCCTATGGAACATTTGCTACAGGTTGTAAGGTATACACATGAAATTCACCCCCTAGCAGAGGGTCCAAGCAGTGCCCTACATCCCATTTAAGACCTGCATTAAAGGCTTAATTGGGACTTAAGTAGTGAGTCTTAGAATTTCACCCTTAATGAAAAGTTATTGACAGTTCCTGCATATTTTAGTCAAATAAATCTTTTTGGAAGGCTTCTAATCTTTTCCCAATGATCTGCCTGTAAAGTCCGTGTGTACCACAGTACTGAGTCTAAAATCCAGCCTGGTGAGAGTGAGGTTGGGATCACTGACTTTGTTCCCCTCATTGTGTCATCATGATGCTACTGATACCGAAAAGAAGTGTTGGTGCTGAAGACCCCAGACACCACTCCTGATTAAGCACCGAATAACTAGGCACGATGTAAATTAAAAACAGAAATGAATGTGTTCATGCTGCAGCTAAGGGAGCCTATTAGAAAAAGAGAAATACACTATTAAAATATAAGGGTAATTGTTGTTTGGTATAATTACACAGTTGAATGTTTTACTGAGGGCTCCATTGTCCAGATTTTGCTTTTTAATAAAGGTTACCTTTTTTTTCTTTAATGGCTTAAGGATATGAACATGTGGCCTTTGTTAAATTGTACCATGGGCTGTTTTCCATGCAGACTGTGCCTCATGGATACACAATGTACAGTACTCAGATGCCTTTGCAACAACAGCAGGCTGGTGGTGTAGTGCTTTCACCCAGCTACAACCCCAGAACGTATCCAGCAACTCATTCCAACCCAGCTCTAATGGAAAGACTAAGACAGCTGCAACAACAGCCAAGTGGGTACATTCAACAGCAGGCTGCTGCTTATATTCAGCCTTTAACAGGCACTCAGCGGTAAGGCTTTATACGTTCTTCTGGTTTATTATATTACAGGGACTTTGTGGTCTTGATATATAGCTCTAATACTCGATTTAAAATTATGTCCATTAATCAGAATGAGGTTAATGGCGAGTCTTGCTGCTGTTACATTTGTTCTCCCTTCCACTTCCCGCCCATTGTTTGTTACAGTCATTTGTTGCTTCTTGTTTTCGATTACAGTAGAACTTCAGAGTTATGAACACCTCGGAAATGGAGGTTATCCATAACTCTGAAATGTCTGTAACTCTGAACAAGATGTTACGGACTTCAGCCATCGGGGCGGTGGGGTTGGGGCTAGGGCTGCAGCTGCAGGATATGGGGGGGACAGAGCTTTGGGCAGGGGTGGCTTAGGGCTTCTGACCCTCGGGAGCACCCGGGCCCAGGGCTTTAGATCTGGGGGGAATGCTGGGGCTCAGGGCTTCAGCGCTGCGGCTCCTTTCCCAGCTTCTGCCCTGTGCAGGGCTCTGTGGTTTGGGGCTCCCCACAGCTCTGCTCCCAGTTTCAGCTGGGGGGGGTGCCAGGTCTCAGTGCTTTAGCTACAGGGAGAGGAATGGGGCTGAAACTGGCACTCCCCTCTTAGCTAAAGCCCTGAGCCCTGTTACCCCACATGGGGCTGAAGCCAGGAACGGAGCCACCAGGCTGAAACCCAAGTGCTCCCGAGGGTCTGAAGCCCTGACCCCATTCCCTGCCCAGAGCCCTGAGCCCCCTCACTCTGCAGCTGCAGCGCTAACCCTAACCCCCACCCTGGCTAAAACCCTGAGCCCCATGGCTAAAGCCCTGCAGCACTAAAGTATTTAGGGGTGTGTGTGTGTGTGTGTGTGTTTCTGCTGCTGCCTGATTACTTCCAGTTCCAGAGGGTGTCCATTTGATCAGGAAGTACGTAACTGGTGTTCATATCTTTTGAGGTTCTACTGTAGATTGTAAATTGTTTGGGCACAGACTGGGCCATCCTCTGTATTGGTGCAGCATCTGTACAATGGAGCCCTTCTGTGTATAAGTGCATTTTGGGTCCATAATACACAGAGAATTTACCAAGTTAACACAATACCATAATCTGGTTTACAATCATAAATCCTGCAGGATCCATAGGGAAATAAATGCTGGAAAGTCTAGGAAACACAAGATCTGTTCATTCATTGAACTAGCGATGGGCAATTTTACTTTGCTTATGTTTGAATGCATTAGATCATTACTAGTTTGAAAGTTCAGCTCAGATGTAGTGGCATTTACGTTCTGCCTAGGAGAGACTATCGGAGAAGTAGCATTAAGGGGAAAAGGAAAAATCAAGAGTGGGAAAAAGATGTAAAAATGGAACAGAAAGCAGGCAGAGTGAATGGAAATTAAATCAATGGAGAGAGGGGGAAATAGGGAAATTCTAATGAAAATGTAGGCTGGGATTTTCAAAAGTGCCATGTGTTGGCCTAACTCTGCTCCTACTGAAGTCCCATGAGAGTTTTACCATCAACTTCAATAAGAGCAGTGTTAGACCAAGTGCCTCTGAAAATCCGGCTGGCACTGTATATACCAGCCAGGCACTTGTGCCAACCTAGCTTTTAGAGCGCTTTTCTGTCTCTTATATGGAGCACATCTTACTCTTCAACTAGAAATGAACATTTTTATCCAAATGTTCCTTGAAAAAACAGGTTAAAATATAGGTGAAAGTTTTTCACAAACTCAGAATTGTTTTGAAAACAAAAAAACAAGTTTTCAAGATTTGCAAAATCTCAGATTCTACAAATGTATCTATCCCTAATTGTAATGGGATAGTATGATTCAAATCCTGTTTTTAAAAGGACACTTTAAAAGATTTCCCATGCTTTGTTAAAAACATCTCTGAGGTCACGTTAACTGTAGGGACTTGAGGATAGAATACTTGTTGGCTTTCTTTCACTATGCAGATGTTATGTTTCAAAGTCAACATGAAGCACATTGATTCCATTTATTAGTTATGTAAGTCATCACAGTCAAAATGACTAATCTGAACCAAGGTTTTAAAGACTAACACATATACAATACCTGATTTTAATCTTGTATAATATGCTGATTTGGGTATTGTAGAGCATTCTCAAACTCTAAGAATAAAGCTTCATGTTTGACCTAGGACTGTAAAATATTTCTAAAATATGCTTAATAACGTATGGCCTGATGCAGCTCCCAGTGAAGTCAATGACAGTTTTACTGTTAATGAGATAGCATGGGTTAGTGGATAAGGCACTGATCTGGGCATCAGGATTCCTGGATTCTACCATGAACCTGTTGTGCGGTCTTGGGCAAATTGTTTCCCCTTCCTTTCCTCTATTTCCTTTTGCACACTTTGGTTTGTATTTTTAGACTGTAAAGACTTTGGTGCAGGGACTGTCTCATTATGTGCTTCTACAGATATTGCAATCCTGTGCAGTATCTTTGAGAACCACTGCATTAAATTTATTAATGCTGTATGTAGGTTTGTGTCCTGCTCCTTGGGATGGATTACCACAGCTCCTCTAAGAACTAAAAACAGCAGGGGGAGACTACCCTGGGACTGTAAACAACTTTGGAGAAGCACTAGCTCCTGGGATTTGCATATGCTGATTCAGGCTGGGTTTGTCACCAACTAAGCAATAAAGAGAAAATGAGGGGTATTTAAAGGGTGAGTTTAAACAGACTGAGGGCCTTCTTTCTGAGTGAGCAAACAGACAGGATTTTTGAAGGCTAGGAAGTGACTCTGGCTTACCATGCTCCCCATGTGGAAGATGGGTGAATTCAAGTATGCTTAGTAAGCCTTTGGTTTTATTGGTTTTTTATGTTTTTTCTCTGTGATGCTTTTCCCTAAGAATGAATAAATAAATATATTCTGCTAGGAAAGAGCTGTGTAGTAGCATATCACTGCTGCATATGCTGGTCATTCTCCGAGGCAAGAAAGCAAAGCACGGGCAATGGCCATTAGACAGACTGGCATGCTGGGGATATCGCACTGTATGGCAGGGAGCTGTACAACCTTAAACCCTGGTCAGAAGGGAGTGGGACATGGGTCCCTTCCCAAAGACAGATCATAGCTGGAGGCCTGAGACCTGACTGGGCACTCCAGGGGTGGGGTTGGGCAGGGGTGGAGGACATGAAGGTGAGGGGAGTACAGGGGCAGTTATCCTGAAAGTGTGACACCTAGCCCAAAGGTGCTCCTATAAAAATAATAATAATAATTAATAACCTCAGTGGGAGCTGCATAGGTCCACAGGATAAAATAGAAAAGCCTTAAGAGTTGTTGCTTATTTACATAAACTTTTGTATTCATGAACTTTTCTATTTTTTAGTAGATGAATTGGTTGCTTAGAAAAACTAAGTACCTATCAGTCCTGGCTAAAGACACTATTTTAAATATATCGTAGAAATAAATATATAGGTATTAAAGTATTGTAATTTTAATTTCACCTTAAAACTTAATTTTTATCATGACATGATTTCAGAATCAGTATCCCTTCTGTCCCCAGTGGTAGGGAGGCTAGCTGCATTTCAGGTTTCAGCCTCATGCCCATCACCCAGATGCTCCGGAGATCTCTCCAGCAGGGTGAAGGTTCTGAGGACTTGATATATTTCAAATCATGCAAAAAAAATATGCAGGAAAAAATGTAACTGCTGTTTTCCCCAACTTAATAAAAAATAAAAAGTTTAAGACCATTTTTATGCACACCAATGAAGCAATAAAAGGCTTTTTCTAAATCTATTTCTGCTGGGATTTTCAAAACAGCATAGGAGAATTAGGCACCCAGATTCCATTAAAATTCATTGGGATTTGGATGTTCAGTACCCTTTGGCTCCCTCGAAAATCCTAGCCTGATTGGAGTAGTTCCAAGAGGCCCTGATCAGGATCAGGTCTCGTTGTGCTTGATGCTGTACAAATAGAGGTAGAACAGTCATTGCCCTGAAGTGCTTGCAGTCTGTTCTGCTTCACAGTTCACTTTAAATGTCCTCAGCATTATAAAAATTATAATCTTGGCCCACACATTGTAGAGTAGCTGATTTTTATCCTTAAGGTCAAATATCCATTTTTTCATCTTAGCAACAGCATCAAGCTTGTGTCCAACTTTTTCTTCTGTTTCTTCTTTCTTCTCTGTTGGTGAAGAGATAATTTCCATCTTCTGATGACTGCATAGTGGGCTTCTAACAACAAAGCATTAATCATCGAGTTTGTTATAAAAATGGCCGAGCCTTGACCATGTTCCAAAACTAACTATCCTGTCAGGGAAATGAATTGTCTCCCTCAGTGTCCAACCAATGAGAGATCCTCTAATTTGAGGGTGTATTTACAATTTTTACTGTAACTGTAATATTCTCTAATTTGGCGTGTCTTTACCTCACCTGCTTCTCATTACTAAATTACACCACTATTGGAATACACTGACCACAGTTTTATTTAATCATTTTACAAATAAATAAGCATTAATCATCATGTTGAAATCCAGCTCATGCACACCATGAGAATGTGTCCCATACTGAATTCTGTCTCACATATTCTGGAGTAACACTGATTTATCAGTTAGGGAATAACAACCTATGCCCTGCTGCCTGTCACACATGATGTTCTTCTTTCTCTGTGTGAATTCAGTTCTAAACCATCTAAAATGCCCCCTTTTGAGCCCAAATGTCAAAATGTGCCTTAAATCACTTCCAATTTAAGTACAGCATCATATTATTATGTGGGGAAATTAAAAAATATTTAGTGTGTTCAAAAATCAGTTTAATCTAGGACTATAGACATGAATGTGTATTAATCAAATTGTACATTTAATACATAGCGTTGCTAGAGGGCAAAGATAACGTTGTTTGGGTTTGCTAACTGTGCATTTCCATACTTTAACAGTTTGGATTTCTTTGAAGTTGAAGCTTAACTCTGAATGTCCTGGGTTTATAATGCTTGTTTTGGGGATAATTACATAATCCTTGCAATGTGTTTGTTAGAAATTTTCAGCCTCAAGTTCATCTTAACATGGTTTTTGTCTAGAACTAAATCATAAGGCTGGTGCAGAATGCCTGCTTCCTAGTTCTACAATAAATGTTACATGCAGTGTAGAAGCTGGCTGCTCATTCGATCAGTAGCTGGATTTCTTCTCTTTAATTTAATTAAAGTACAGATATTGATTTCAACCACATATTACTATCCAGTTCAATTATTAGATAATAGCACTGTAGATGTTTCCATTAAATACTTTTTTCCTAAATATTCTTTCTTGAAAATACAATCTTCCTTTAAAATTTGCGTTTCAAATATACAAAGAACAAATTTTAATCCAGGGAGTTGAACACTGACACTTACTTGATCTTTGTCTGTAAATTAAATAGTTACCCTGAAATAGATTCTTCTCATTCAGACTGACTCATCAGCCTTTGCAACAGAGTTCCTTGATTGGAGGGGGACTTGATACTGTACCAACCACAGCTCCTCACCCAAACCTTAACTCAGTACAGCTGCCTCAGGAACAGATGAGACAGAGACAACAGCAAATTCGACAACAGCGACTCCTTCAGGTGGGACACATGGTTGTGTTAATGAAAAGCATATGTGGGGCCTTATTCTCTGAATCAGGTAGTGGCTTTAACCTGGATCTCCCATGTCACAGGTGAGTACGTTAGATGCCATGTTGTGGAGTGAGTCAGTCGGTCTCTCTCACTCTCCCTCCCCCTAGTCCAGTGAATATTTAATTATTTATACAAATTGGGAAAGCTCCAACAAGAGAGACTGAGAGAGACCCATCCCAGAATAGTCAATAGCCTGGTGGTTAGGGCCCTAACCGCTGGGCTATTGGCTCTTCTGGGGTCAGTCTCTCTCTCTCTCTCTCTCTCTCTCTCTCTCTCTCGTTTTGAACAAAAATATCATCCTGGACCTGAGAAACCTTCCCAGTGAATCAGCATTTTTCAGCAAAAAATAATTTGTCAAAAGATTCGTGATGAGCCTTTTTCCCTCTCCAGTAACCTCCTCTGTGCCTCAGGCTATTGAGCTGTGACAATCGCAATTTATAGTTTTCAGTTATTACAGTATTAATTGACAATAAGAATATGTATATGCCAGAATTAAAATTGGGTGGAAAACAGCCCACGTCTATAATATTTTTGATTATTCTGATTTGATGACATACCCCAATTTGGTAGTTAAATCTCAGTTTGGCAGTTAAAAACCAAAACTCCACATTGGGGTTGACATAGAGGTAAAAGCAACGCACATTAAAAATACTTTGTGTTTTTGGTGACGGTATAATTATTTTCATGCTTTAACTCGAATGCCAATAACTAATTTTTTAAAATATTATAGATAAACTTATGTGAGCATATAGTTAACAGCTGAATATACCAAACAGCCTTTTAAAACTTTTTCTGCAGTGATGTTTCTACAATAGATATTATGAACACTGTCCTGTAAATATTTGTTGTTCATTATCCATGATATGGCCGGCACTGTGCAAATGAAGAGAACAGCAGGGTCCAGCTCCTAAATATTATAGTGAGGAACATGCCTTCCTCAACCAATACTAGAATCATAGCTTAGAAAGATAAGTAATGAAAAGCCAAATTCCATGATCTGTCTCCCTGGAACAGCGAGAGGCTGCTATGCCTTTTCAAATAAAAAGGCTGCTGCTGCTGTTGTTATTGCTATTAATCATTTATATAATATAATACATGTATACATATTATTGTTGTTACCATGGCAATGTTCTTTCAGTTGCAGCTGCAGCAACAACAGGGTCAGCAGCAGGCACTTGGTCTCCAAGCAGTGCAACCACAGCAGCCTTTGGTAAGCAGACATATTAAAACCAGACATTTTTGTGTGCATATGAGGCTGCTTATGGGGTAGATGTTATTACTCCTGGAAGTAAAGCAATCTAGGAACAGTGCCAGTAAGTGCTGTATAAGCTTACTCAGACTGCTCTGCCTTTCCTTGTTAGTGCTGATGTTCACAACCCTGTAGTTTCGTCCATGGTCCTCTCTGACAGTCTTGCCAAATGGTGTGATGGGTTTTATGATATGGCTAAGACAGGTTACCCAATGACTATCTTTTTTTTTTAATGTAAAGACCAGATTTGAACACGTGTCATGAAGCAAAAGGCTTGTGTATTAATCCTTTGCCCCACCTGGTCTACCTAAAACTCAGCATTTTAGTTTGTCTTTTAAAAACACTAATTCTGGGACTGGTGTACCATGAACTACCCAATTACCCCTAGATGTCAGTGTTCAGTTATACTGGGAAAGTTGGAACTGCTCTTACTAACATCAAAACTGTTGAATAGATAATTAACAGATGCCTACTTCTGTCAGTCCGGAAACTTTCATGAGCACTAAATTCATTTAATTATTTTAAATTCCTTAGTTCTAGGCTCTGAATATATTATTTGAGTGTGTGTGATGATGATGATCAGCCTGGGTTTGGGATGGCCATATTGCTCACATGCAGTGATTATACCTTATCCATGCTAATAAATCCTATATATTGCACCAAACTATCTTAGATGCTGTATATGCCACACACTTAACAGAAACTTTGTTTCTGGAGCTGTTTGAGAATTTTTTTAAAATGTGATTGGAACTCCCTCTGTCTTACTTTTATTTCGTTCCCCCTATAAAACCAGGTTGCTGAAAGGCCAGGAATCCTATTATGCAGACTTGGAGGCAGAGATAGAAATATAACCAATACATTTAAAAAACCTCTCAAATTCTTATTTGGATTCTAGACATTAAAATGCCACTATTTCAAGCTCTGGTATAACAGCAAGGGCTGGTGTAATATTGGAAAACTGGGAATCTTTCCATTCTAGGATGTAAACTGATAATGTATTAGCCTAGAAGGAATGAGATATCTGAACTTAACTTTTACTGCAGCAGCGTATGTTGACCATATATTCGGTATATACTATGTATTTTATAAATTTCCTCATGTTATTGAGTAATAAAGAACTATCTTCACTTGCTATGCAGAACTCAACTTTACAGGAAATTTTTTGCAGCATTGCTAACGGTTTTAGTCTTACATTTTTATACAGATTTTTGTTTTAAAACTTTTAAGTGAAAGCAGGATAATATGATTGAGGCCAATTGTGAAACTGTGTGCACTCATATGAACAATGGAATCCAATTGGAATTCTAAGGCACTTTATATTTTCCTTTGACAATTTAAATATATTTGTATTATATTTACTTGATTTTTATGGGCTATTCTGGTGTCTAATTTTAAACAGTGAAAATTCCACTATCATATTTAATCAAAAACTGCAGTTTGTAGCTTAATGCCTAAATATGACTCTAATACAGATAAATGGGTTTAAATCATGAAGAAGTTGTTGTCTTGATGTACTGATAATGTGTGCCAAATGGTTAAAATATAGTCACTCTCTTGTACTTTTGTAACCAAGACATAGTTGCCTGTTATCTGACATTTCAGTGTGTATAAAAAAGGATCTGTGGCCAAACACTCTGAAATGCTGTTCTGGTGTTTTTGTGGGGAGCCAGAACAGAGTAATGGCATAGTGCCGGAAATGTGTTCTAGTGCTTTTTTTTTTTTTTTTTAAGGACTTGAGCATATAGTAACTCTGTAGAGATGAAAGAAAAGGAGTACTTGTGGCACCTTAGAGACTAACAAATTTTTTTACTGATTGGTCGTGTACTGCAGTTGCATGGAGAGTACCATATAATCATACTAACTTTCAGAATATTTCTTTGTTAGTCTATAACACTGGAACCTTTCAATACATCTAAAGTATGAAAGTATTTTGGTAAAAATATTTGAATGACCTGGTCTCCTCCCAGACCATCGAGTAATTTTCTGCGAACATGTTGTTTTACCATGTACAAGTTTGTGTATTTACACTGGAATTTTGAGAACTTTCTATTCTTGGTTATATGTGCCTTTAAAAGTAGCTAACTAAAGGAACTCCATTTAAAGAGTAAGCCACACAAAAATGTGATCCCTGCAAAAAGAGCCAGATTAGAAACAGGTTACCAATTTAAATGAGCAAGTTTAAAGAAAATATCAGCCCTTAGTGCTAAATTGTGCACCCTGAGTTTTTGAACTAGAGTTTTTGTATTCTGGGGAACCAAGTTACCTGAATTGCATTGTGTTTAAGTTGGATGTCTAGCCCTTTTCTTAGGTAGCTGGTTTATTATCATAGGTGTAGCTTGTGGATTGTGTATGTCTGTGTCAGCTTCTCCTGAAACTGCAGTTAGGAGCTGAAGAGTGTACCATATAACATGCAAAAAGTACTTTTCATTAGATTTATAATATGATCTTTGATGTGACCCATGTCTTTGAGCTCATAAAGTAATAGTGATTGTGACATGTACTGTACAGCTAAACAAGCTGTGACTGGGGCCTTTGAGTTTGGCAGAGAAAGTATTAATCATCTAAGGTCTTGTCTACACTGCTACTTACAGCACTGAAACTTTCTTCACTCAGGGGCGTGAAAAAACACCCCCCTCCCCCCCAACAATGCAAGTTTCAGTGCTGTAAAGTGGCAGTATAGATATGCTACAGTGCTCGTAGCTGTGCTCCCGGTGCTGGGAGCTATTCCTTTTGCGGAGGTGGTTTGTTACAGCTCTGGGAGAGCTTTCTCCCAGCACTGGAGCCGCCACTACACAGCCAAAATCAGCTGTGTAGACATACCCTTAGAGACAGAATCATTTCAGGTGGTGCAACACAGGACTAGCCTATCGAGGAGGAATTAACATACTAGCAAATCTCAGGGAGAGAGCTGGGGTTGGAGCTGACAGAAGGCAAGTGTGTAAATTACTCCTTGTCCCATTTTCAAGATGGCTGAAATAAGTCAGAGTTAACACTGGTTTGGAACCATGGCTGAAGACAGCCTAGTATCACCTGCCAAGGCCTTCAAAGCACTGGATCTTCTTTGTATTTTCTTGACCCAGAAATACACCTCCCAGCTGTCCTTTACCTGCAATAAGCACAACACAATGCTCTACATAAAAAAGATTTTTAAACAATTAAAATGATCTTTTGTGCCCTGAGAGTTTTTCAGAGTAGCTGAAAGGTGCTTCTGAAAAGGAGCCCAGGAAGCTTCTGAATCAGACCCAGACCTGAAGTGAAGAGAAACTTCCTAGCTTATTCAGAAGGACCATACTGGTTCCCAGAGGTTCAGTCTAATCACTGAAAAGACCCTTTTAAAATTTTCGGCACTTTTGCTGACAAAATACTTCCACCCCCTACAAGCGGGGTTCGCGTTGTTGACAGGAGAGAGTTCCTGCCAGCAACGAGCCTTTTACACTGCCACTTACCACGGCAAAACTTTTTTCTTGGAGGGGAAGAGGGGGGACTTGTTTAAGCACCTATGAACAACAAAAGTTTTGTTCAATTGGCAGTGTAGACAAAACCCAAGTGAAGATTGGACTGTCACCTAATGATCTGTTCAAGCTATATTGTCTGTGTCTGATCTACCGTGTGCTGCTTTAGCAAAGACTTTCTGAAAGTAAAAAAATATTAGACTATGGAATTGCAGTGGTGGTATAGCTGTGTGGATCCCAGGATATTAGAGACACAAGGGGGTGAGGTAATATTGTTTACTGGATCAACTTCTATTGATGAAAGAGACAGCTGTGTAGCTTGAAAGATAGAAGTGGTCCCGTAAAAGATATTCTCACCCACCTTACCTGATTAGACTATAGAAAGCTTTTGAAGCCTCATTGCTTTGGGCATCTAAAACTTTCTAGACTATGTCAATCTAATTTAATGTAAAGAAACAATCCTGTATTGGCTGGTGGGGATATATCAGGGCTGATACAGTACATCTTTACCATATGTCACTTCTTTCCATTTGAGAAACATTTTAAAAAAATCACCATCCTCCTGGGAAATTACTTCAGTATTGGGAAATCCTACTGATGATCTGCTTAATGTACTTTCATTATAGTAACTTTTGAAGGCTAACAGTGATGGCTGATGTGCTAAATTAAATACCAAAGATACTTGCAAATACAGAGAAAAATCCTGTGACATGTTTTGTTACTAGAATTTGGGCAGTTACCTTTTTGTTTTAAAACACCTCAACATGCATGAAGATATTTTTATCTCCTGAAATAAAGGTATATTTTAAGGTTTATTTTGGCCCTTGCTGTTCTGTCTCCTCAATGACTTTTAGGTCTTAATCCTACAATAAGATGATGATTCTTTCCCTGCTCCTACACTGCACTTAAGGACATGCTTAAAGGTAAGCACATGCATAGTACTTAACAGATGTGCTTACGTGCTGTGTAAGATCAGTGACAGAGTGCTCAGCGCTTTGTAGGATTGAGCTGTTAAAGAGCAATTACGCAAATTCTGCTCTCAGTTACACTGGTATAATTCAGTGGACATTCTCTGGATTTACAGCAGTATAATTGAGAGCAGAGTTTAATCCAGGGACTTTACAGATAGCCTGAGCCTGTTATACTGTATATTATACCCAGTGATAACTGAATTTTAATGTGATTTGTAAATTATTCTTTTTTTCTGCCAGTTTTCTAGCTTTTTGCTTGCTCTAGGTCTGAGACATAGCCATTTATAATGAAGCTTTGAGATAATGCCATAACTACAGAATTAAGATAGAAATCTCTTTCCAAATATACAGTGAATATTCATGGTTTGTTTTGTTCATTTAGGGCCCAATAATACAGCCATTTCCAAGATCTCCTTGTGTGATTAAGGGGTTACAGGAATGGGTCCTTAGTCTTTGGAAAACTGAAAGGAAAGTATCACTTTTAAAGAGAGGTTTGGCATAATGCAAACATCAGTGTAATGGTAACTCATTAAAATGCATAAAGCATTGTAACCTCTTATTCTAACGTGTAAGAATAAAACTCAGGTTTTACCAAATGAAACTATGCAGAATAATAACCTTTTGAAGTCAAATGTCAGTGGTGACAAAACCACACCATGATCCATATTTACTCAGTTTCTCCCATTCTGTAATTTACCTTCTCAAGTTGGTATGAGTTGCATAAGGAACATCTGGAGTTGAGAGCACATGTTGTTGTTGTTCTAATTCAGCAGCTTGATTTTAAGAGAGAGATATGATCAGCTACCTACAGATAAAAGCTCTTAACAAGAAAAGTTTTCTTTAGAACTGCAGCCAGAAGCTTGGAAAATAAAGTGGTGCTAGTCCTGCTGTGTGTGTTAATCTGAAACCCAGACTCCTGTGTAGAAGAGCTAGGGAAGCAATGCATGTTGATGGAGAGGCTAATTTACGGCCAAATTCTGATCTTGTGCCAGTATAGATATAGAGTAACGTCACTGAAGTCAATAAAAGAACATTGGTCAAACCCCAGAGTAACTGAGAGCAGAATTTAGCACTTAAGATTTATTTCCCACCAGTTTTCTATTGGTGTAATTCCATTTACTTGAAAGAATTTGCACCTGATTCTCCTCCGCATAAGCAAGATCAGACTCATGCTCATCATTGTTATCTTGTTTCATATGGGCAGAGTTGGTCTGATCCTGAAAAGTGCTGGGCATCCTCAGTTCCCACTGAAGTCAAAGGGAATTGAGGACACAATCACCACCTAGTAAGTTGTGTGCAGAACCCTGGAGGATCAGACCATTTTGTGCTTATCTTTAATTTCATTTGGAGTAATGTCATGGTGGATAAAACATCATTCCCCCTCCCCTCACCAGTACCAGAAGTTTTGTTCAGTTATTACACTTGGTCAAATGATACAGTCAAAACCAACAGACCTTTTTATCAGCTTTGGACAGGGCAGATGATCAAATCACTTTAAAGTACTTTCCTGGATGAATGCTATCGGTTGCAAAGGTAGGAAAGATGGATGGTCTGTTTGCAGAAGACTGAATCTATGCCTTGTGTCTGCCTGGATGCATGTGTGATATCTTCTAACCCAATAGGAAATTCAGAAGATTCCAGAGACTGAGGAAAGCACATAATTTATTGTATAAATGTTAACACTTTGTTCCATCTGTATTCACTATTTATTACCAACAAGTTTGTCATGTTCTGACATCATCAATCTCCAGAAATGTCTCTTTCTAGTTGTTTTTGCTTTTGTTGCCAGCTGCATATGGGATTTTCAGGAGTGAGAAGGTTTTCTTTTCTTTTTATAGTTAACGCTTAGGGAATCTGAAAATAAACATCTGCTTCTCCCTAGGATGTGATAGGAGAGTCTGAGCAGTTTTGACTTACAGAATGTGAAAGACATATATGTATAAATGCTCCAAAATTCTCTCTCTCTCTCTCTCTCTCTCTCTCCAAGGAACAATAGTCTTGGTGACAGCAGGGTCAGCACAAGCTCCAGAGCTTCACTGGCGCATTTTGTTTTGTTACATAGCAGACAAGGAGATAGAAGATTCTATTTTCTCTACATGCCCAGAATCTCTATTATTGGGTTTGCAGTGCTTCCTAGCATCTATACTGCAGCTGGGTGTATGCTTTCCAGCTTGGGCAGACAGAAAAGTGTTAGCTCTGCTTAAGCTAGCATGTTTAAAAAAAAAAAAAGGGGGGGGGCAGTATAGCTGGGTGTAGTAGGAGTGGCAGCTTGGGCTAGCTGTTTGAGTATGTTCCAAGGTTTCTGGTGGATTTGTATTCAGGAAGCTGCCCTTGGCTACACTGCAAAATTTGAGTGCACTAGCTCAAGCAAACTAGAGTGTCTGTCTACCCGTGCTGGGATGTAAGCTCCCAGCTGCAATGTAAACATACTAGTCATAGCAGTGAGACACCAGAGATTTGGAGACAAACTGGAAATTAAAGAAAGATGATGGAGGAGGAAGGGAAGAGAGTCTGGAAGAGGTCCTGGCCAATTCTCCTCCTCTTCATCCTCCTCCATTGTCTTCAATAACTACACAAGAGGTGCAGTTCCCTTGAGCGCCAGTGTGATAGCTGTTTGGGAGGTCTTTTCACGGTGTTATACATACTCAGTCCTGCTGTTTGTTACTAACTGCTTATTACTTACTATTATTACTTAGTCCAGGAAGGATTTCCTGTTTTCCCAGTTCATTAATACCTATATATACTGTTATATGTTAAATTCAGCATGCTAGTTGCTTTTTAATATATAGATATAATACAAACCTTTGCTTTCCCTTTGTGGGATTTGAGAGAGACATAGACCATACTCCTTTGATAAGACATTGATGTGTCATTCTGAATTGTATGAGCATTTTTCATCTTCCTGTTGCAGTTTCCAAGACAAGGTTTGCAGCAGACACAGCAGCAACAGCAGACAGCTGCTTTAGTCAGACAACTCCAAAAACAGCTCTCTAGTAAGTATGCTTATCTATAAGAGGCATCTATTTTTCTGCAGTTTCTTTTGCATATTTAAAACAAGAAACATGAAAATGTAAGTACATCATCATCTTGATACATTCAGTTCTGGTCTCTAGTAAAAGGACAGTTCTGAAAATGATGCAACAGCAAATACTGAAGATCAGATTCTGGATATGATCAGTACCAGTGCATCCATTGGTTCCCGTAGGTCTGCACAGAAGCACTGAATCATTTTCAGGATTGGGGCCTAGATGTTTGTCATCCTGAGTTCAGTCAATGTTGTTTTCTCCTTTCATGTCCTATTTTCAATTGTGGGGATAAATCAGGAACATCATTGCATTGAATTTTTTCCTTGTTTTTCTCCAGTTATTTCTTGCTCATGTTTCAAACATTGTATTGACAAATTTATTTTATTATTCAAAGCAATAGTAAGTGTGTGCACATCAAGGCTAGTTTTTGTCTAAATTTTTCTTTTTTTGGAAAAATTCCTTAATGGTACATTTTAAGAAAATGAAAACAAATATTTTTATTGTTTTTGTTTGATTTGAAATAGTGGGAAAAATTTCCACTCTGTTTCCTTTTCCTTTTTCCAGTTTTTTTCTTTCTGGAAAGTTCAGCACATTTAGAGAAAATTTTTGAATTGGGGTTTTTTTATTTCCCCCAGCACTTTTTTTTTTTTACCCTTTTTTCCCACTGGAAAAGTTTGAGAAAAGTGGAAAAGAAAAAACCTTTCACATTTGGAATTCCCCATCCCTCTTCCCCCTCCCCCCCGGAAAAAATGGCAAAAAAAAAAATGAGGTAGGAAATAAAAAATGAAGTTCTTCTAACTGAATTGAGATTTCTCAAAACAAAATGTTTTAGAAAAAAATGTTTTGAATTTTTTCACTGAAAAGTGAGGTTTTTTGAACAAAACAAAAAACATTTGTTTTCATTTGAATATTAAAATTTCAACCACCATTAGTGTAGAAACTTCCTTTCAAGAGACTGAAAGGTTAAGACTTTAGTTGAGGGAGGAGATGAATAAGAAAGTAATGTAACATATCATAGTATTTAGAAGATAAATTGGGTGCATCTCTCCAAGAACAAGGTTACAGCCAGTGAAATTGAAAGGCAACAAATTAAAAACCGATAAAAGGAACTACCACTTTATACAGCACATTGACCGCCTCTGGAGCTTATTGATACATAGCATTATTGAGGTGAGCAGTGTTCTGAAAGGGTATGAGATTTGTATGTCTAGTGCAAACATCCATATACATTTTTTTAATCCTATATAATGTAAATGGGGAATGTAATGCCCCCTTATGCTTCAGGGTGTAAACCAACAAGAGAGTGATGGGGGTTAGAAAAAACATCCCCCAAGGGCAGGTTATTCCATTAGGGATGTCTTGCACCCTCCTCTTCAGTAGTGTCAGAGACAAGATATCAGACTATATCCCCCCTGGTCTGATCCAGTATGGCAATTCTTGTGTTGCTAGATAAAAATATTACAATTTACTGCAATCATTTTTTTAAAGAAGCTTAATTCTCCAGGACAGGTTGTAAATGTAAGATATAAAATAGTGAGTATGCGGCCTGCTATGATTACAAGGAATTGGAGCATTCATATTTCCAGTGTTGTACAGTGCCAGTGAATTACCCATATTCAATGCCTACAAATCTTTATTCATCTATTTTTTAAACAGAAGCATTATTTCAGCAGGACCAGTCCCTATGAGAACTGAGGATAGAGTCTCTAGTTGGAAAAGATATGCAACTAAATTACTGTTCAAAGACCTGATCTGGATAGATTCTGAGCACTCATGTCTCCAGTGGAATTCCAGCCAGAGCAGAGGTTGCTCAGACCGGATCAGGCCCTACATTTTTAAAAGTAAGCTTGTGGCTTTTTGGTCAGAATACTAACTTGATGGATTGATTAAAAATTTAAAATACAGTGTCACTATTTTCATCTTTAAAAGGTGTTCAAAACATAAACAAATCTTTATTCATTGGCAGGCTTTTCATAGAAGTTTTGATCTGACTGTAGTTAGCGAGGTGTCAACCTATTTGTTAATGGAGTAGCCAATTCAGCAGATAAATGTATGCTCCTGTTGTATTAATTTAAATGGAATGTATGGACCAAAGGTGTTAACTATAACTCAGTCACTGTCTAACATTAAACAGTGTTAACCAAGATCCAGGGTTTGGTATACAGAGACCTCACCCTCCTTAGCTCATGACACTCGCTATTAAAAATCCTTCTAATCTTTTATTAAACATAAAGGAAAGAAGGAAAAAAACAGTTAAAGCATTTGAAATATGAAGTAATAAATTAGGCCTTTGCTTTAACAACATCCCTTGTTCCCTTTCCCTTTAGCTGGAGAGAATTTTTAGAAGGGAAAACCCCCTTGTCTGACCATCTTTTAGATGATGATAAAGTTAATAATAGCTGTCCTTTTGGGGAAAAGAGAAGTTAGTTGCGATGGGCTGGAGCTGCTGCTGTAGTGTTTAACATCTGATCCCATTTTATCCCAGGTGATGTTATGGGATTTGACTGGAACTGGTAGGGTGGCAGTGTCATTTGGGTCCCTCTCTTTGCCCTGGTCTGATCATGACTTCTCCCAGGATCGGGACAGTGAAGGTGTGGGGTCCCAGGAGAGAGTGAGAGGGCGGCAGTCAGGATGGTGAAGCTTGCTCCAGTAGCCAGGTTTTCTCCCAAAGTCTTTCTTTAAGGACCCACAAAGGGAATGGTGGCCAAAATAGTCAATCCCCTTGTTATTTTGTTCACCAAGTAGGTCTATTTTCTGACACACCAATTTTGGTTCAAAGATTTCTGATTCCACACTTCGTTTACTATGCATGATCTCAACCCATACCCTGAGTTATCTCAGTAAGGCCCTTTTGTTTGTATATCAGTCTTTGTCTCCTTTTATACCTTTTCCCATTAACATTTGTTGTTATAGGTTATTGTGACAGCTTATGAACTTGTACTCACGTTTGTCAGTTAGGGTAAACTTATTGGCTCAATTATCACAACACCCCTGCAGAATGTACTTTCATTTGGGTCCCAGAGAACTGTTTTTCATTACTAGTTAAGAAAAGCATTTTGACAATTCCATTATTTTTACTAACAAATTGCAAGTATCCTGCTAGATCAAGTATGTGTGATTAAGTAATATTGCTTTGAATGGCCTTAATTATGTTATGCAGAATACTACGATTCCAGGATTGCTTCATATTCAAGATATCAATGCTGTGGAACTGCTATGGTTGGGAGAAGCTCCCACCTGTTGAGTTCTGGAAATTTTTTCTCTAAACTACTTGCAGGAAAAAAAAAGAAAAGAGAAGAATAAATATTGTCCGTTAGTAACAGCCAGTTAGGTATTGGAACCTCATAATGTGTTAATTTAGAGTTGGTCCATAGAATTTATTTTCCCCTCAAATCCTTATCCATAAGGTTCAAACAGGGGGAAAATATAGGTGGTACAATATTTACCAGTTTGCAGTCCTACATTAGCTGGATGTTCCTGACTTAAAAAATCATGGGTGAAATCCTCACCCTACTGAAGTCAATTGCAAAACTCCCATTGGATTCACTGGGGTCAGGATTCCACCCTTTCAGTGAAAACTCACTTGATACCTTTTTTCCTTTGAGATTACAAATTTGATTAATAAAAGTAATAGAGCTGATGTAATATACTTAGACTTCTGTAAGGCAGTTGACTTGGTACCAGATGACATTTTGATTAAAAACATAGAGCAATATAAAGTTAACATAGCACACATTAAATGGATTAATAGCTGGATAACTGAGGGGCCTTCAGATGTAAATCTAAACAGGGAATTGTCATCAAGCAGGTCTCTTTCCAGTGGGGTCCCACAGGGATTGATTTTTGATCCTACGCAATTTAACATCTTTATCAGTGAACTGGAAGAAAATATAAAATTATCACTGATGAAGCATGCAGGTGACACAAAAATTGGGGGAGTCATAAATAATGAAAGGTTTCAGAGTAGCAGCCGTGTTAGTCTGTATTCGCAAAAAGAAAAGGAGTACTTGTGGCACCTTAGAGACTAACAAATTTATTAGAAAAGGAGTACTTGTGGCACCTTAGAGACTAACAAATTTATTAGAGCATAAGCTTTCGTGAGCTACAGCTCACTTCATCGGATGCATTTGGTGGAAACAGAGGAGTGATTTATATACACAAACACAGAGAACATGAAACAATGGGTTTATCATGCACACTGTAAGGAGAGTAATCACTTAAAATAAGCCATCACCAGCAGCAGGGGGGGGAAAGGAGGAAAACCTTTCATGGTGACAAGCAAGGTAGGCTAATTCCAGCAGTTAACAAGAATATCAGAGGAACAGTGGGGGGTGGGGTGGGGGGGGAGAAATACCATGGGGAAATAGTTTTACTTTGTGTAATGACTCATCCATTCCCAGTCTCTATTCAAGCCTAAGTTAATTGTAACCAGTTTGCAAATTAATTCCAATTCAGCAGTCTCTCGTTGGAGTCTGTTTTTGAAGCTTTTTTGTTGAAGGATAGCCACTCTTAGGTCTGTGATCGAGTGACCAGAGAGATTGAAGTGTTCTCCAACTGGTTTTTGAATGTTATAATTCTTGACGTCTGATTTGTGTCCATTCATTCTTTTACATAGAGACTGTCCAGTTTGGCCAATGTACATGGCAGAGGGCCATTGCAGGCACATGATGGCATATATCACATTGGTAGATGCACAGGTGAACGAGCCTCTGATAGTGTGGCTGATGTGATTAGGCCCTATGATGGTATCCCCTGAATAGATATGTGGACAGAGTTGGCAACGGGCTTTGTTGCAAGGATAGGTTCCTGGGTTAGTGGTTCTGTTGTGTGGTGTGTGGTTGCTGGTGAGTATTAGCTTCAGATTGGGGGGCTGTCTGTAAGCAAGGACTGGCCTGTCTCCCAAGATCTGTGAGAGTGATGGGCCGTCCTTCAGGATAGGTTGTAGATCCTTGATGATGCGTTGGAGAGGTTTTAGTTGGGGGCTGAAGGTGATGGCTAGTGGCGTTCTGTTGTTTTCTTTGTTGGGCCTGTCCTGTAGTAGGTGACTTCTGGGGACTCTTCTGGCTCTGTCAATCTGTTTCTTCACTTCAGCAGGTGGGTATTGTAGTTGTAGGAATGCATGACGTGCACGAGCTGTGGAAAAGTGGAAAAGCAGCATCACTTACCCCATAACCTCAGCTATGCAGAACACAATGCCATCCACAGCCTCAGAAACAACTCTGACATCATAATCAAAAAGGCTGACAAAGGAGGTGCTGTCGTCATCATGAATAGGTCGGAGTATGAACAAGAGGCTACTAGGCAGCTCTCAACACCACTTTCTACAAGCCATTACCCTCTGATCCCACTGAGAGTTACCAAAAGAAACTCCCTGAAAAAGCACAAGAACAAATCCGCACAGACACACCCCTAGAACCCCGACCTGGGGTATTCTATCTGCTACCCAAGATCCATAAACCTGGAAATCCTGGACGCCCCATCATCTCAGGCATTGGCACCCTGACAGCAGGATTGTCTGGCTATGTAGACTCCCTCCTCAGGCCCTTTGTTACCAGCACTCCCAGCTATCTTCGAGACACCACTGACTTCCTGAGGAAACTACAGTCCATTGGTGATCTTCCTAAAAACACCATCCTAGCCACTATGGATGTAGAAGCCCTCTACACCAATATTCCACACAAAGATGGACTACAAGCCGTCAGGAACAGTATCCCCGATACTGTCACGGCTAACCTGGTGGCTGAACTTTGTAACTTTGTCCTCACCCATAACTATTTCACATTTGGTGACAACGTATACCTTCAAATCAGCGGCACTGCGATGGGTACCCGCATGGCCCCACAGTATGCCAACATTTTTATGGCTGACTTAGAACAACGCTTCCTCAGCTCTCATCCCCTAATGCCCCTACTCTACTTGTGCTACATTGATGACATCTTCATCATCTGGACCCATGGAAAAGAAGCTCTTGAGGAATTCCACCATGATTTCAACAATTTCCATCCCACCATCAACCTCAGCCTGGACCAGTCCACACGAGATCCACTTCCTGGACACTACGGTGCTAATAAGCGATGGTCACATAAACACCACCCTATATCGGAAACTGCTGACCCGCTATTCCTACCTACATGCCTCTAGCTTTCATCCAGATCATACCACTCGATCCACTGTCTACAGCCAAGCGCTACGATATAACCGCATTTGCTCCAACCCCTCAGACAGAGACAAACACCTACAAGATCTCTATCATGCATTCCTACAACTACAATACCCACCTGCTGAAGTGAAGAAACAGATTGACAGAGCCAGAAGAGTCCCCAGAAGTCACCTACTACAGGACAGGCCCAACAAAGAAAACAACAGAACGCCACTAGCCATCACCTTCAGCCCCCAACTAAAACCTCTCCAACGCATCATCAAGGATCTACAACCTATCCTGAAGGACGGCCCATCACTCTCACAGATCTTGGGAGTCAGGCCAGTCCTTGCTTACAGACAGCCCCCCAATCTGAAGCTAATACTCACCAGCAACCACACACCACACAACAGAACCACTAACCCAGGAACCTATCCTTGCAACAAAGCCCATTGCCAACTCTGTCCACATATCTATTCAGGGGATACCATCATAGGGCCTAATCACATCAGCCACACTATCAGAGGCTCGTTCACCTGTGCATCTACCAATGTGATATATGCCATCATGTGCCAGAAATGCCCCTCTGCCATGTACATTGGCCAAACTGGACAGTCTATACGTAAAAGAATGAATGGACACAAATCAGACGTCAAGAATTATAACATTCAAAAACCAGTTGGAGAACACTTCAATCTCTCCGGTCACTCGATCACAGACCTAAGAGTGGCTATCCTTCAACAAAAAAGCTTCAAAAACAGACTCCAACGAGAGACTGCTGAATTGGAATTAATTTGCAAATTGGATACAATTAACTTAGGCTTGAATAGAGACTGGGAATGGATGAGTCATTACACAAAGTAAAACTATTTCCCCATGGTATTTCTCCCCCCCACCCCACCCCCCACTGTTTCTCTGATATTCTTGTTAACTGCTGGAATTAGCCTACCTTGCTTGTCACCATGAAAGGTTTTCCTCCTTTCCCTCCCCCCGCTGCTGGTGGTGGCTTATCTTAAGTGATCACTCTCCTTACAGTGTGTATGATAAACCCATTGTTTCATGTTCTCTGTGTGTGTGTGTGGATAAATCTCTCCTCTGTTTTTTCCACCAAATGCATTCGATAAAGCGAGCTGTAGCTCACGAAAGCTTATGCTCTAATAAATTTGTTAGTCTCTAAGGTGCCACAAGTACTCGTTTTCTTTTTATAAATAATGAAGAGGAGAATAGATCACTGATTAAGAGCAATCCAGACCATGTAGTAAACTGGATGCAAGCAAACAATATGCATTTTAATGTGGCTAAATGTAAATGTATACATCTGGGAACAAAGAGTGTAGACCATGCTAATAGGATGGGGAACTTTATCCTGGGAAGTAGTGACTCTGAAAAAGATTTGGGGGTCATGGTTGATAATCATCCAAATATGGGCTCCCAGTGCAACACTGTGGCCAAAAGAACGAATGTGATTCTGGGATGCATGAACCGGGAATCTTGAGTAGGAGGAGAGTGGTTTTTTGACCTCTGTATTTAGAACTGGTGTGACCACTGCTGGAATACTGTGTCCAGTTCTGGTGCTCTGAGTTCAAGAAAGATGTTGATAAATTAAAGAGGGTTCAAAGGAGAGCCCAAGAATGATTGAAGAATTGGAAAACATGCCTTAGAGAGAGAGAGAGAGAGACTCAACTCGCTCAATCTATTCATCTTGACAAAGAGAAGGTTATGGGGTAATTTGCTTACAGACTACAAGTACCTATATGTGGAACAAATATGTAATAATGGGTTCTTCAGTCTAGCAGAGAAAGGTATAATATGATAAAATGGCTGGAAGTTGAAACTAGACATATTCAGATTGGAAAGAAGTCATAATTTTTTTAACAATGAGAATAATTTACCAACAGTTATGGTAGATTCTCAATCACTGACCATTTTTAAATCAAGATTGGATATTTTTCTAAAAGATATGCTCTAGAATTATTTTGGGGAAGTTCTATAGCCTGTGTGACACAGATCAGACTAAATGATCACAATGGTCCCTTCTGGCCTTAGAATCTATTAAATAGGCCCCAATCCTGGAACACTTACATACTTAACTTTATTATCATGGGGAGTCATATTAAAATCAATATGGCTACTCACAGTAGTAAAATTAAGCACATCTATTAAGTATTTGCCATCTTGGGGCCTCAGTGATGAGTGAGTCTAGCGTTACACTTGTCAACATTAAGTTTTAGAGGAAACACCCCAGCAATAGTAATTAATAAATGAAAGCAGTTCATACCTCTTGGGTCTATAGTGTTTCAGTCTGTCTACAGACTCAGGAAACACTTTTGTACTTGTTTACATTTGGAAATTTTCCTTCAGATGATAAGAACTAGGAATTTTTCTTCATGCAGAAAGGGACTAAAGGATTACAAAAGGGGATAAGGCTTCCAAGAGATTTTTCTTGCCAAGATTTTTCTCCAGTGTGGGGTTGAGTGGGACCAGGGTTTGTTCACCCACAAATTCTGCTGATTCTCTGACAATCCAAAACCCAGTAGTTGTGTCCCCATCGTCCATGACTACTGAAGCCAAACTGCTGTAGGACAACCCTTGCCTACTTAAAGGCAGGCACATCCCCACCATGCAGAAGGCACAGCACCAAGTTAATAGGGTCTGGGACTATATTATCTTTTCTCTCAAATCTCCATATGATGGGAAGGGGCTTAAGTGTATCCACACTCATCCTGGCCACTTGCAGGGTGTTGGAAAAGGATAGGATACTTTCTTGGAAGCACAGAGCCACCCTTTCAGAGAGGGGGAGTGTGATCCACATGTGGATCAGGGAAATACAGGTACGGAGTCCTCCCTTTTTTTAATGAAAGTTTAAATGCTGCAGAAACTGATGAGACCATCAAAGAAATGTGGGTTATCCAAGAAAATAAGTGTTACAAAATAGTTGCTTTTAACTTTATTGTTTTAGGCATCGCATTTGCTTGCATGTAATTATTGTTTGAGAGGTCATCTTAAGGGCCCATCCTGGAATCCTGGGGCAGGCAAAACTCCCCTGGAATTTTGTTTGTGGTGTGTGTGCAAAATCCAGCCCTTAATTTGCAACTGTTCAGCCTTGAAAAGTCCTCATTTTCTGAATGGATTGCTCTGACCATTGTTTATTGCTTACTGTGGTGATTTGAAATATAGGTATTTATTTATGTATAATTTTGTACAGTGCACACAACACACGTAAACACTTTGCTTTATTTTTGTTATTTAGGTAACCAGCCACAACAAGGGGTTAACCAATATGGGCATTCTTCACACTTCTGAATCTGGAAGGTGGAATCAAGATGTAGTGTTATGTTTGCACTGAAGAAAAATCAAAATTCAATGCACTAGTTATTGCTAGAAAGCAAATTTTTAATTTTTTTCTTTAATTTTTTTCAATACGTATTTTTTGTGCTGCAATTGATGTGAATATGTAACTAAGTGAAAGTTTTTTGTTTTTTGGGGGTTTTTTTTGCATTTAACTGGAATTAAATGTATGATTTGTGGGCCTATTTAAAGAACACAGTTCTTGCAAAGAATTTGGTGCTTTTTAGGGTACTGTTACTTTAAAAGGGTTAAAGAATGTTGGATTTATTTATTTGTGGGAAACATTTTTTCCTTTTTTTTAAGAACTGCACTGGACCAAACTACTGATTTGAAAGGCACTTCCGATTTTGGCATAAAGATTGATTTGTTCATTAAAGTGTTCTCCTTAGTTCTTCAACAGTAAAATAAGCATTGATTTAAATCATATTAATTTTGACTGTTTGTAATTTTCATAAGCACTTTATAAAGTTCTTTGTTTAAAAGTACCCAATTTTCTCTTGCTTTCATTGTGGAAAGAAGGTGCTGAAGTGGGTTTCTTGCTTGTATTAGAACTTCCTAAGATTCATCTAAAAAGCTACAATGTAATATTAATAAACCTACTAGAAGTAGCTGTGCTTCACATTTTTCTTTTTAATGCAAATTTCATCGGCAGTGAGGGTACAAAATGTGGTAACAAAAACCTGAATAGCCACAACAGATTTTTCTCTAAATCGTTTAGGGCCTGAACCAAGTCCTGTTGAAATCTGATGGCAATATTTCCAATGACTTCAATGGGAATTGGATCTCTGGGTCTCATGAACTAGGTTCAACAAAAGTCTCCTTCCAGCTTTTGCCCTTTGGAAGCTTGTGCCAGGGTCGAAAAGCCCTGCAAATCCCTTTTGCTGTTTCCGCAGTGCTCTAGCTGGGCCTCGCATATATTGAACTTGACCTAAATGAGTTCTTCCTCTAATAGATGTATTTATTATTTATTTTGTATGGTAAGTACTTAAATTTTTTAATTTAGTTCTTAATGTTGGGTGATAGTCTTGGTTGTGTAATGCATACTGCATTTATAAATTTGGTGCAAAAGCACAAGTTATACATTACATTTATTATAAAGAGATATAACTATTTTAACTTTAAGTATGTGGTATATTTGCTCATATTAGAGTAAAAAAATCAGTAAATTTACTATGGTTTCATGTAATTTAAGAGTTACTCCATATGATATTTTTTTAGAATTAGATGCACCAATTTTGAATGTGAAACATGCAAGGCATTTCAAAATATATGGGAATTTTGTTCTCATGTTCTGTATTAACTCATCTTTTAATTTACCATAATATAAGTGTACTGTGTGGTGTCATAGTCAGACTTGCATTGAATAGAAGAGAGTCAACACTCAGCAAGCATTGTAGAACTGTATGAAAGCCCAGATAATTAAATTTTCATAAACAGTTTAGTGTGGAAAATCGTAATATCAGTAATTTGTATCTAATTCTGATTTCCACACTGCAAAGTCTTACCCATGAAAACAACCAGTAGGATCGGTCAGCATCTTTACTGAAATAAAATTCTTGTGAACTGCTTTGTACACTGTCAAAATTATTTAGCTCAAAAATTCTTCACTTGACCATCTCAGCTTGTACAGACTCTTATCAAAAGAGAGAGGCCACTCATTCCACTAAATGAATAGGTTGTCTGTTTTGAAAAGTTAACATGTGCCTGTACATTTATTTTCTTTTTTTTTTTTTACATTAGGTATTTCAAAAAAAAGCCTGATGAAAGTCGATATCCCTGTCCTTTCAAGTGACTGCATATTACTAGGATAGTATCAACCACAAAAAAGCAGACTTAAGACCAGTTTCTGTCCTCAGCCACATCCACACAACACCACTGACTACAGTGGGGCTTCGTGGTTTTAGCTGAGAGCAAAACTGGGAGGTGCATGTTTACTTAATAGAATTTGTTTGTTTACAAATTAATGGCATTGAAAGCGTCAGAAGCAAAATACAATTTTAACTTTAATTTTTCTTTCGGAGCAAAGACTTAAAACTGTGTTAAACAAAAATAACCTAGATTACCATATAATCAATGTTCAGTAGTCCCAGGGGACCTAGTCAGCAAAAGTATTCAAGGCTGCCGTGCCTTGCAAAGCCCCAGAAGTTCTTGGGTCCTGACTCTGCTTGCGTCAAAGTTATTCAGCAAAAAAGATCAGGTTGAAACAAAAGCTATTTTAAAAACAAATGAACAAGCTTGCAACTTTTTGATCCTAAGGTTTTGGAGCTGGCTAGGAAGCTCATGCAAATAACTTTGCCATCAACTCATTGTTCTTAGTTACTTTGAACCTCACAGCAAATCAGAGTAACTGTCATGTGTGACCACAATTAGGAAGACTTATTAACACCACATTAATGGCAGGTCTTCGGATGGTTCTAATTTTTGCTGCTTTTTCGATGAAAATGCATTTTAGTTTCCTGTACACTAGGATTACTTCCCTTCACTGTCCCTTGAATGGTTTATAATGGGAGTGAAAGTTTTGTTAATCCTCTGGGCCAGTGTCCTTTAATGCTCTTCACTGGGGACTAAAGACATTCCTGAGATTAAGCAAACAGACCTATTTAATCCAGCCAATTTTCCTCTACCTATCAATACAAAGGAAGGAAGGAACAAGCAGCTATCATATATGCGGCTGATCTCAGGAAGTGATTGATCCACCACAAAATAATCAGTCATGCTTTAGACTGTGGCCTCTTTTTAAAGTTCTTCCCCAGCTGACTAAAATTTAGTCAAATGGGGTAGAATCTGCACTCAGATCTTGGAAATATCCTGACCATGTTCTGAGTATCAAGAGCCTGCATGACCTATGGATTAATTCAACAGATGGGTTGGGGGGTGTTGCTTTGTTAGTGTACAGGGGTTTCTATTATAGGGCCTTTTTAATGCGTAATTGAGCTATATCTATTTTTTTCAATTATTGTTTTAAATATTGTATGACATTTTGCTGATGTAAGTTACTAGGATGGTGTTACACGATAGGAACTGCTCTACACTGTTTTCTGTATCTAACAGATTTTCTGTGGTTACTGCTAAAGAGGCATTAATTTCTACTCTGCAGTCTATGATCCCAGCTGGAAGGGGTCACAGAGCTCAGGTTATGGGCATGGGAACCAGTGGCAGCAAAACCAGCCTGCCATATTGCTGGTGTGGAAAGGACCTCGAGGAGTGACACTGAGGGGCTTCTGCTCCATGCATATGTCCCAAATTTGTGAGTTTAGGCCCAACATTCCCTGCAAATACTCAGGTTCTGCATTGGTGTTGGAGCTCTGCCGTGAGCCTACATTAACACCTCTCTTAGAAAGACAAGTCAGTTAGTGACTTAAGTTTTTGAGGTTTATTTAGCCCAGGGAGTCCAAAAATTTTCTCTGGTGCAGAATGCGTAAGTGGCCATTTCCTGTTGAAAGGGGCTTTCTTCTGAATTTGCAGGAGGCAGATGCTTGGGAAGACTATTTTCTATTTGATTGAGCCCCTTTAATTCTAAATTCCTATACAAATTGATGCACTTATTTTTTTTAATTTGAAATCTTTAGAAGCTGAGCATGTGGTGAAAGGGACATTGTACCAAGCCACTCTGTTTTAATAAGCAGGTTTTGTTGCTTTTGAATTTTTAAACAGATTAATAAAAACCCCTATTATCCATTTAGAGAGCATTATTAAATCATTTTGTATTTCTCCTACTGCCCTGGAAAAAGTTCTCCATTGTGAAAGAACAGAATATCTATTATTTAAAATAGCTAAACACTTATTTTCTGTGAAATATTTATAAAAACTACAAAATATTTATACATATCAGTAAGGCAATTTAAATCACAGTAAAATTTCCTCTTTTTTGTTCTTAAATATTTTTGCATTATGTGTGCCATGCTTATCATAGTGATACAAGATGGACAATAAACTATAAAAAAGGCCATCCTTTACTGAAGATTTTTCAGGTACATTTCTGGAAAGCAGTTTTATTTTCATCACTATTTGTTGGCAAAATAGAAGTGCCTTATATTTTTAATTGAAGTCTATTTGTCATTGAGTAAATCCATTCTAGTTCATAATGCAAAAATTTTTCCCAAGTCTTTCTCTTTTGCATGTTCATTGTACATTGATTGTTGTAAATGTATTTGGATCCACCTACATGCTTCATGGCTGCCTTTGATTAAACTGCCACAAATAAACTCAGTCCAGATGGAGACTTTAACAACTGCTCAGCCTGTATTTCTCATTTCAAACAACTTGAATATATGTTATTGTGAAATCACTGCCAAATTGATTCTTAGCTATGCACTTGTACATGCCAGAATCTGAAGATTTTGGATTCTGAATGATTAATGTCCCTTGGGGGTGAAGAAGTTCACTTCCAGATGGTCTGCCTGTACTACTTGGGGAAAGTACAGAGTGGTCTGGCAGCTCCCATGTGATTTCTGGTTTTGGTATCCCCAGTGCCATACAGTTGAGCTGAACTGCTGCCCCAGCTATAGTGTGTATACTCTGTGGTGGTCTATTTGTAATCCGTGCGGGATAGGCTACAGTCATTACAGGAACAGTTATAGATGACTCTCCAGCATCGTTCTGAGCCTTACACAGGTAGTTTCCTCTATCACGAATGGTTGCTTCTCGAATAACTAAAGTACCATTTTCAAGTAATATGTATTTCCCAGTAATTTGAGGCCGATCTAGCACATAGCCACTTGGTACTGTCCATATAATGTTTGGTTTGGGGCTTCCATCAGAGAGACAGTGAAGGGATAATGATTCCCCACTGATGCTCTTTATTGGTCCTCTTGAATGAGTAAGAATAGTGGGCTTCTGACCAACTTCCAAGATGATCAGCTTTTCAATGTAGCCTACTTTATTTCTAGCTGCACAGCGATACTTTCCTGCATCATCTTTGGAAGGATTATACATGATGAGGGTACCATTACTCCCTATATGATACCGGGAAATTCTGGCTCCATTGGAAAATCGTGTGCCATTGGGTAATATCCAGATGATTTCAGGAGGAGGGTTTCCATCCACTGAACAATTTAATATGATAGTTTTTCCTGGTTTTGCTATTACTTTTTCATTGAATGGATTTCTGAACATTGGTCGTCTTAGCATTTCTAATACCTCCAACTGTACTACCAATATGCTTTCTCCTCCATCATTACGTACCATGCATATAAAATCTGCTGTGTCTGAAGGCCTTACATTCCTAATTTCAAGTGTCCCATTTTTGTGTACTGTTATTCTGCTCCCATAGTATGGAGCTGTTAGAAAAATATTGTCAGGCATTATCCACATAATTTGAGGGGAAGGTGTCCCTTCTGACATACAATCTATTTGCTTCTTTGAGTGCCTTATTGCTGTTGCTTTAATGACAGTTTTGTTTGTATATAAACCATTTATCAGGGGTGGTTTAGAAATAACATCCAGTTTATAAAGTTTTGTGTCATCTCCACCAGAATTACGGGCAACACATACATACTCCCCAGCATCCAACAGTTTCACTTCGCTGACTGACAGTGAGCCATTAATGTGCAGTAAATATCTGTCTGTTGAAGCTGAGATCATGTCACTGGAAGGTAGCAACCAAAATATTTTTGGCTTGGGTTCTCCAACAACCTCACAGTCAAATACTGCATTATCCCCAGCTGTTACTTTAGCATATATCTTGTAATTCTGCTTTATACGAGGTGAAGCTGTTACAACTGTAATGTGTACCTTCATTTCGTCTTTTCCTAGTGTATTTTGGGCATAACAGGTATAGTTTCCCTCTTCAGCTATTCCAACCTTGTTGAAATACAGAGTTCCATTGTCAAAAAGAATGTATCTCCGAGACCTGCGTCCATTGTCATCTGCTTGCATCACATTATTAATCATGGTGCCATCTGGCAAACTCCAGGAGATCTCAGGCTCAGGTGATCCAGAGGCTTTGCAGTCCACTTTGAAGTCCTTCCCATATGGTACCTGTTTTTTAAAATACTGTTTTTGGTCAATCTTTGCTGGTTTCATAGTCACACTGACTTTCATCAGGATCAGGTCATCTCCAATTCTGTTTCTTGCTACACATAAATAGTCACCTGCATCCTTTTCTGTGACTGCCTCAATAAACAAAGATCCATTAGGATAAACATGGATTCGACTTCCCATTCTAGAAGAAAAAAAGAATAGTTTAATATGTAGCCACATGCTAAAGAAGAACACTGAGCCCTAATAAGTGATGTAAAGATGTATGGACTCAAGTGGATGAATTGCTGTAGGTTTTTTTCTTCTATATCTTAAAATTGTGCCTATCCCATGTTGTAGGTACATGTACACTATCCATTTTAAGGAAAAACAAACAAATATCAATATCTTTCCCAACCCTGTTCCCACATTTTTGTGAGGACTAATTTATCTTCCCCCTTTGACCACATCAAACCGCCCCCCCCAAAAGACTGGGAAAATAAATCTTGCTATGTGCCATGAAAGTCATCAAACTTGGGCTCTATCAGATCAACAGGGGAAGAGAGATCCAGAATTTATGGGCCAGGACTTCAGCCAAAGCCAAAAAGCAGCTAGCATAGGTCAGATGGTTGTATGCAAAGCAGACTTAGAGCTCTCCTTTACATTGTCTCCCTCCTGCAGCAGTTGTGGATATAGACATTTTTCTCCTGCATTGTGTAAAACAACCTGATGGCTGCTCTAACACCAGGGAGCTGAAAACACAACCCAGGATCAGCATGGCATAAAGGGTATCATGACTGTCGTCACATTTCCCTATGACAACTGCAGAAAGGGGAATGCAAGGTGTAACAGCCACTGCAAGATCACTCTTATAGAAAGATGATTGACTCCTGGCTGCTTAAACTGAATTTAGAGCCAGTTTATGCTAGCAGTGTGACACATTAGTTAGAACATGCTGCACCAGATAATCTGGACCTGGGAGTCTGATTCTGATCTCACACCAGTGTTTGCACTAATGTAATTCTAATGACTTCAGTGGAGATCCTTCGGAGACTCAGTGGTTCAAGTGAGTAGAATTAGGCCCTAAGGAAAACATTCCTTCCACCATTTCCCTCTGTTTAAACTTGAGGAAGGTGGGGGAAGAGCCATACCCAGGTTTTATAAATCATTTATTTGTCTTATAGTGAATGTATAAAATGAACATTAAAGGCAATGTAATTAATTTTAAATGGGAAACCATTTATTACAGCTACCTATTTAATAATACATGCTTACTGGGTTATCAGTTGTAAAGAGAGGGTCATATATTGCTCTTCTGCAGGAAAAATGCACACGGCAAGAGAGATGGGTGAATTCTGACCCTTTACTGATGCAGAAGAAAACCTTCATCTAGAGTGTGAGAATATGCCTGGTTTTTTAATTAGATTTTGCCTTTGTTGCACACTGTATGAAAAGCTTTTGTTTTTTCCTCTTCATCTCTCTCATTCAGCCTTTTTAAGTCTACCTAGTCTGCACTAAAGAAAAAATTAGGCTAAATTATAAATGTTCTACACACCAAAATTTCAGGACCAGAGCTCATCTGAATCTGGCAATAACCATTCCATGCTTGCGGAACTTAGGAGCTCCTTAATACTGAGGTACCATTTTTGTGAAGCTACTAAACTCTGCCGCATCAAGTGATCTTTTCCGTTTTAGAATATCACTGAAAACTCTGGAAATTAAGAATCTGTGCAGTTATTTGACACCTTCATAGACCTAGCCTTTCCTAAGTAAACCCTGTAGATCTCAACAAGTATCTTTTTGGGAGGAATTCTAAAAGTATAGGTTTTATAATTGTGGAAGTTGTTCATATAATCAGAAATCTAATCTGCTTGAACTTTTTGCTTGGGAAGTAAGTTTCAGAGTATGAAGCAGTCTCTGGAGTTGTAGAATGAACCCGACCACCCCTGCTGCCCTCCCCCCATCCAGCTCTTTGTTCAATAACTAGATCCCAGAAAACAGGAGAAGATGAGTGAGGAACTTCAGTGACAGGCTTTAATAAACCTTTCCTCAAATCTCTGTGTAAAAAGAATCTTAATTTATAATGCTTCTAGCCGCCTGTAAAAAGTGATATGTGGTGATAGAAGGTTCTGCAGCTTTTTTGGTGTGCAGGACATAGATAGAAAGCTAGGACTCCCTTGCACTGAAAGCAATATCGCATTGAAATTGGCAGTAACTTAGACTCACTGGAATATCTCCTGCTGTAGTGATTTTCAGTAACAGAATAGTTAAGTGTAGGTGGAGTCTTGCATTTAACCTGGGCACATCCCTTGTTTCTTCCATCTAAAGCTCATCTACCATGTTCTTCTCCACTAGTGGCAGAATTCCAGATCTGGCCATTTAAGATAAGTATTAATAAAGTGAATACAAAGGAAGTATGTTGTGTGTGTGAATTTGGTAGACATTACAATAAACTGCAAACTTTTATTTAAATCAACTCAGTGTCAGCAGATTTGATTTTTTTATTTTTATTTTTTTTGTTAAAATAGACTGTCGTTGAATTGGGCCTTTTAAACTGCTATTTACCATTTGAAATCATAATTTTAACACTGCAATGTAAACTGTGAAACAATTAATTTCTTTGGTCATACTTACTGATTTGCCAGTAACATGACTGCAGTAAATTTATTACCAACTTTCAGTAATTGGACTATAAACTCACAGGATTTTGCTTTTAATACAGTAAATGAGGTTTATAGGTTTTCCCTGTAGGGATATTTTCTATCTATAAGTAAACAAATGAATATTTTAGTAATGCCAGTCTGTCTCCAGCCAAATGGCTGGCAACTGGTGTATGCACATAGTCAAAACAAAGTATGTTAACTGGTACCCAGTCTTAGCTGCACTCATTTTGTAACTGGCTAGGATCTGAGACATGTCAGCTCAGCCATAAAATACAGAAGTCAAAGCAGCTGTCAAAGGTTGCAAGAGTAATAAAGACCCTCATTTTATAAATTTGTGTTCTCACTATATTCCATTTGCTTTTCAGGAGAAACTATATTCATTAGATCCTGTTTCTTAATGAACTAGTAATTGGCTTTTCATATTTTTAGCAATTATATTAGTTTTGGAATTTTGCAATCAAAACTTTTATTTTGTAACAGTTAAACTGTCCCCACTTCTGCTCCAACAAATTTAGATTTTATTGTGCAACTGTTTTAAATTTTGTGATGGGAAAGTGGTTTATTTTTATAAAAATAAATTGCTAATTGTTACCAATTAAATATTTATATGATATCCAACTATATCAGTTTGCTTGCCATTACATTCACAAACTATCATTGTCACTGCTAAATTGGTTTTTTCAACAAGCAGTCTTACAAAGCTTAATTAAATTGTTACTATGTACACCGGATTCATAGTAAGTTTATTGTATTTCTCTGTAGCCATTGTGCTCTGAGATGCCTTTAATTTAATTGATTTATGTTAAATCTCTTCTGTGGTACATATGGCATGTAAAAGCCTTTGTAAAGTAAAAATCCTCAAGCTTACTCTATAGCAGGGGTGGGCAAACTTTTTGGCCCGAGGGTCACACCTGGGTGGAGACATTGCATGTAGGACCAGGGCAGAGGGTGAGGTACAGGAGGGAATACAGGGTGTGGGAGAGGGTGTGGTGTGCAGGTTGGGGTTCAGGGCAGGGGCTTAGGGTGCAGGAGGGGTTCAGGCTCCAGCCCAGCACCGCTTACCTGGAGCGGCTCCGGGGTAGCAGCAGTGCACACCAGTGCCAGGGCAGGCTCCCTGCCCCGGCCCCACGCTGCTCTGCTCTGGAAGGTGGCTGGCACCACGTCCCTGCAGCCCCTGGGGGAGGAGGGGACAGAGGGCTCTACGCACTGCCCTTGCCTGTGGGTACCTCTCCTGAAGCTCCCATTGGCTGTGGTTTCCCATTCCTGGCCAATGGGAGCTGTGGGGGGGTGGTGCCTGGAGGTGAGGGCAGTGCATGGAGCCCTCTGCGCTCTCCCCCACTCCCAGGGCCGCAGAGCCGTGGTGCTGGCTGCTTCTGGGAGCAGCGCGGGGGTCGCAGCACTGCAGGGGTGGCAATCCCGTGGGCCGGATCCAGCCTGCAGACCGTAGTTTGCCCACTCCTGCTCTAATGTATATATCCTGCATGAGGGTCAATTTTATATTATCATCCAAATCCTATTCAACTGACATACATATGTTGAGGATTTGGCCTTACATCAGAACAGAATAAAATGACCTAAATTCAGCCACTGTATGAATAGATTAGGCTTCACTGATTTAGGTGGGCTACACCCCCTTATAATAGGGCTGAATTTGGGCCATCAATATTAGAAATATAACAATAAAATCACATTTTCTGTCACTAGAGATGACTCACTTTTATCATGGGTTAAAAACAAATTTGGCTTCAGTTAAGCAGAGTTACAGTACGTTAGGCATTTATGCTTGGCAATATCACAGGATTGATTCTTTAAGAAAATTCTTGCAGTGATTTGTGGTCTGCAATGTTAAAGTAAGCACTAGAAAAATAAAACGAGCTCAGTTACAAAGAAACATTCCTACCTGTGCCATTGGTCAACAACTGCCTTGGAAGGCAACCTCCAGATTATTCTGGGCTTTGGCTCCCCAGTAGCTGAACAGTTCAGAAGCAATCTGTCCGCAAAATTCAATTTAGTCATTTTCAGAGATGCAGTTGCTATTCTGGGAATTGTATCTTTCTGTTCCACCATGAGATTTACCACCCTCCTCTCTGACCCAGTGGAGCTTGTAGCTATGCATTCATAGTTCCCGCTGTCAGAAGGAGCTATGTTTCTTATGTAGAGGGTTCCATTGGAGAACAGGAACAGTTTGGCATTTACAAAATGCAGAGGCTTCACTACTGTTCCATCAAAGAGGACCCAGTGAACACTCGGATGAGGGTTTCCTTTTGCTGTGCAGGGGAGTTTCAAACTTTCACCCATAATTCCTGCAATGTGTTGTCTCTTCTCTTCCAAAATAACAGGAGGTGCCACAATCACCTGTAGTTTTACTGTCAGCGTATCGGCACCAGCTGGATTACTAGCCATACATGTGTAAAGCCCTCTGTCATAAACAGTGACTTCCTTGATTATTAAAGTGCCATCTGATTGCACAGACGCTTGTTTACTTCCTGGAAAAGATTCCGAGACGTACGTTTTGTTTGCTAGAATCCATGAAATGGTAGGGATGGGCCTACCTTCAGCTCTACACTTCACAGACACAGGCTTTCCAGAATAGACAGTGATCACTTTTGACCTGCCCTCTAGGATCCTCGGGGGATATGCCACCACAGACAAAGTGACCAGGAGCCGATCTGAGCCATGCTGATTGGCAGCAATACACAGGTACTGTCCACGGTCCTGAATGTTCACGTTCTGGATGGAGAGGGTGCCATTAGCAAGTACTTCAAACCTGTTGTCACGCTTGCTTTTTGATACATCAGTCCCTAATTAAACAAAAAAAGTAAAATATATTTATATTACATAAGAAGCCTTTATTTATTTACTTTCGCGTTTTATCTAATACAATAATATTTGCTAGCAAAAAAACAGCTGCCTTGGTTTTTATCCTGCACTCATCACCATGGTATCTGAGCCCATTTTTTGTTCCAGCCTACTTTCCTTAAAAGGGCTAAAGAACAGTGACAGGAATGAGAGAAATAATAGTGCATGTGTTTATGTATATTGTGAAAGATGTATTACGGAATCAACAAAAATCGGGGGCTGAGCGGAGCAGAATTGCTCAGCAATGGAGTGCAGGATCTTATTACATTCTTAAGAAGCATGGTCTTCTGTATAGGCCTCACTACTATAATGCTATTGTTAACATATGCTGAATATGGTAAACATTGTTAAATACAGATTGACCTTTTTTCCTTTCTCTCTCTTTCTTGAAGAGCTGTTTTATAAATACAGTAAGACACTTAAGGATGTATGTGCAGTGCTGGGATATTACTACTTTTCAGCCATATGTAGTATTCATCTTATTGCTTTATGGCTGATATCCACCTAAAGCATGGCAATATCCCAGCATGGTGCCCCTAGCACCTATCTAGTAGAAGACCATCTTTTAAACAAGGCTTATACAGCTTACCTGATGACACTTTAGTCCAGTGAATTGTGGGAAGGGGATTACCAGTCGCTTCACAAGGGATGAAGGCATCTGAATTAGCCAAAACGGTAAAAGCAGCCAGTTTTCCTCCCACTATTCTAGGCTTTGCCAATCTATTTTTATATAAAGAGCCTAGAGCTATGAGGTTGTTGTTGGTTTCTTGATCTGCTGTCTTGTCAGACCAGCTTTTGACAGAATTGTCCTTGTCCTTTTTCCTTGCAGGAGTATATGGAGTGGAGCTCTGTGGGAATTTTAATGTAGTCAGAGTATTAACTGTTAATGTTTTGCCTATTTCTGAAACTTCAGGAGACTGTTTATGCCAAAACTTGTTTTCCCACTGGGGAGATAAGGTGATTTGGACGATACTTGTGTGTGGTGTCTCTGTTATTTGGGATGTTAATGGAGTAGGAGGCTTTATGATGGGGTTGCTCACATGGTTGATCATAGTTACAGCAGGAGATTTGGTACTGAGCTCAGCTTTGTCAGGAAATGTTGCCTTTGCTGTATGTTTCTGCTGAATAACACTCTCTCCCATTTTTTGGTGTGGTCTTTTTCTTACCATTACAATAGTTTTGTTTTGTTGATTAGGCACTGATTCAGATGTTACAAAGGATGTGGCAGGTAATACTATGGTGGTGTTGAAAGGCTTCAAAGAAGGTGATGTGGCTGGGATTGTAATGGCAGGTTTTTCAGTTAAGAGAACATCAGATGGTAGTTTAACAGGTTGAGTGTTCTCAGCTGTTGTAATTCTTGTTAATGTTTGCATAGTTGTTGCAGGTGAACCTTTAGTTACATCTTTTGTGTGAAGAATCTGTGGCACAGTTGTAATTGGGATTACACTTGTGTTCTTGTAAAGAAATTCAGTGGGTATGGGGATGGTGGGCTTAGTTAAAGACTTAGCTGTTGTCATGATATACAAGGTTGTGTTCACTGATGAAGCAGTGTTGGTGCTATGGCTTGTAGTAATACTTTGTGAAGTCATAATCTTCTGGGGCTTTTTCCTCCTTTGATCTCTCCTCCTTCCAGCTCTGAATGATTTGATGTTAGTGATTTTCATTTCAGTGTGGGGAACAGTAGTAGATCTAAATGTTGGCATTGGTCTTGTTGCAGTCATTTCTTTCTTCATAACAGTTGGAAGATTAGAAGAATAGGCTGAAGATGGCAGTTCTGCAGTAGTAAGAGATGGAATGGGAGACTGTTTCTCGGACATACTATTATCATGACTGACAGGTTTAGTTAGGGATAAGAGATCATCTGTTTGATTCACTTCCACTGAAATCGTTGTTAAATGTAAAGGAGAAACTCTATCTATGGGTAGTGTTGCAGTAGTTTTAGGAAGCATGCTGGTTATTGCTGATGATGGCACTGTATTTGTTCGTCGTCTGGGTAGCTTCTTCAATAGGTCCTTTTGAATGTGTGTCTTTCCAAAGAGAAGGTGCCAAGGAATTTTTCCTCTTAAAACTTTGGAAGAAGTTCTAATTTTAGTGGTTGGGAGGATGGATTTAACATTTGAGGATGTCTTGCTGTCGGCAGAAGTTGTAGTTTCCATAGATACACTAAAGGTGTGTCTTGCAGTTGTAGGGAGTCTGACAGTGTGTGTTTCCAATGGTGCACTGGCCTCTAGTTTCCTTTGCAGGGTACCCTGTATGCTTTCACTATAGAAAGGCATTACAGTAGGAGTTGTTTTTTCTCCTTCTGCAGTGAGTCTATTTTTCTCTTCAGCCAGGAATGCTGTGGTTTGACTTGTAGGCTGCTCTGATGTGAGTTCTGGTATATCCACTTTTACAGGTGGGGGCGTATGTGTTTCTGGGCTAAGCGGTTCAAGAGAACTTCTGGAAGGAGTTGCAGGATGTGAACATGATAGACATTTTGTGTCCAGCTCTATAGCTGGAGGCAGAGTTGTACTTTCTCTACCAGATTCTTGTCTCAAAAAATTATATCTATGTCCTCTGATAGCTGGAATTCGATCTGGTCTAACAATTCGTCTTCTACCAGAAATTTTCCTTCGTCTTCCATATCGTTGTCTTGACTGTGGTGTATTAGCTGTAACGTCTCTAATTATCTGAATCTGCTGATGAGTAATAACAGTTGACCCTGGTGGTAGTTTAGGAGTTATTTTTTGAGTACTAAAAAAATAAATGTGACCAAATTCAGTGTTTGGCTCGCTGACTGTCACTACAGATATTCGATGATCTGATTTAGTTGAAGTCTTATCAATAGACTCAGTAAATAAATCAGGTTTTTCAACTATGTTCTGGGAAGTGACAAGGCTGGTAATTTCAGTAACATCTGCTGTTTGTGTTGTAGATATGATTTTTAAATACTGATTACTTTCCCCAAAAGACACCAATCTGTGTTCAGCACTAAAGTCTTTAGCTGTACTATTCACTACACTAGATGTAGTTAATGGCTGTATAATGGTTAATGATGATTGATTTAATTCAGAAGTTTCCAATGAGTTTGGTCTTGTGACTGCAGATGTTAGATCTGCATTTGGCTTTTTGCTCTTGGGTCTTATAGACTGCATAATCCATGGACTTACTGTTGAAGCTACTGCCTCTGTAACCATGACAGTTGTTTTAGACTTGAAATTACTTGATGTAGTTTTAGGTTCTTCAGTTACAATACTTGAGGAAACCTTTTTCAGAGTAGGTATAGTTTGTGCTTCAGATGCTAGTATAATAAATTCTTCTTCTGGAGGTATATGGTCACCAGATGTTTCTTCCTTATCCCCAGACACCTTAGAGGATAGATGGTCTGGTGTAGGTGATTTTGTTGTGGCATTTTCTTGTTTTTCTGGCAAAGTGGAATTCTTCTTTGTTTTTTCAACAAATGCTGCCCAATGCTGTGGGTCAATTCTCCTGGCTGAGGAAGTGAATTGTCTTCTGTGTCCCCTAAATCGTCTGTTTATTTTGTCCCCATTGCGTCTGTAAGTCATCTCTCTATAGTTATTCCATTTATTTGCAATCCCTATAGGTTGATTTCTGAATGCAGAGTCAGTGAGTGCTTTACTTGTTACTGAAGTTTGCACAGTAGCTAATGGATACTTATGTTTTGTAACAGCTCTAAGCTCCTCATGACCAGATCCATCTCTCTCTCCATTTTCTTCTGGAGCTGTCTTTTGTTTTTGTGAAGCACCCTCATTCACTTTAACTAGCACTTGGAAAATCAAAAAATCCATACCATATTGATTGGCTGCTACACATCTAAAATAGCCACTATCTCGTTCTGTCAGCTCTTGTATTTTTAGTGTACCATTGTGGAAAATATGTTTGCTTCTTACAGACTGATGAAGAACTGTGTGCTCAGGTAGGATCCAACTAATAGATGCGTCGGGGACACCAACAGACTGACATGGAAGGTAGAGTGTGTCACCAATGAATGCCGAAAGTTGAGCCCCATTAACATTGTTGTGTTCCACATAAGTATCAATCACTGTGATCCTAAATGTTAGGACATCTGCATCAATATAGTTTGTGCCTATGCAGTGATAAACTCCAGTGTCAAAACTATCAGCTGTCCGCAGTGTGAATTTTCCACTTTTAGCTATTATGATTCTTCCATCTTCACTAACATATGGCGTTCTAACTTTGCTCCCATCGGCTAATATCCATTCAATGGTAGGAGTAGGCTCTCCAAATGCCTGACAGTCCAGTTCCACGGTCCCACCCACTAAAACAGAGTGTTCAACACTTGTTTTATTATCTCTTGAAATTATGGCCCAGCTGTGTCTCAACTGTTTTTCATTAGCATTGGGCAAGATAATTTGAGCATCAGTTACATATCCAATATGTAGTGTGCTGAGTGTGGTTGCTGTCCTGTCTAATTGTAATGCCACCTGGCCTTGGAGCAGCCAAGAAGGTTCAGCTGTCAGTTCACTCTCTACATTGGTAAAAACTTCTTCACTTTCAGAGTACGTCTGTTTGTACTTGTAACTGATGTAAGGCACTTTGGTCAGTAAGAGATTCCTTTCGAGTTTCAGGGGAGAATCACTGTATAGGGCCAATATGCTCCACAGCTGTTGAATGTGTTCATAATCAATACTACACACCAGAAATGTTGAAAATGATACTTTGAGTACTGTATTATGACCATCTTTGTCAAATGAGAGTGGGGACATTTTTGTGGGTTTTTGAACATTGCAAACCAAGTTAGCCTGATTTCCTGTTTGGTCTGTCATATTCAACATCATGGTTCCAATGGGAGCTATAAAATCTTTGGGAGAGATGGAAATGAAGTCCCCTTCATCTGGCATAGTGATGTTTTTAAATTTCAGGGAGGGGTCTATGGTTGGCTTACTACAGGTTAAAGATGCAGATGGGATGTTAACTAAATGTTTGCCTTTAGAATTTCTGGGATTGGCACAAACTGGACATTGCTGGGTACTAGAAGAACCTCTGTCTTTCTTGCACTTTATAATATCTAGGGGGAGGAAAAAATAATGTAAGTTTTTGTGATACTAGTTCCAGTACCAAAACAACAACTTATATTTTGCTGAAAGATCTTTCCTCGAATAAAGGGCTATGAAGTATTGACAACAGAGATCTTTAAGTCATCACCAAGCTTTATTTTAACTGTTGTCGATTCCATTAGTGAAACCTTCAGCATGATTATCATTGCTATCACAGCTAGTCAGCATGCCACAGCCTTGCCTTGGGAAGCACACAGCTCCAACAAGAGCTGTAGGAAGCATCGTTCTATTGTGCCCAGATCCTGTTCAGGGGGGCAAAAGGGAGAAGAAACTCCTTGTGCCTTCTTCTTCACTTGTACACCTTCCCTGTGGTCAGGCACAATATGGCCCTAATTAATTGAGGCTTACCATTGTGAGGTAGGCAATTATTACTTTACTTCTTTTAATGACCACAAAGGCAAGCCCTGGAAAAAAAAATGGGACTTATCCACGGCTGCCTTTATTCTCCTTTAGCCACAAGACAATCCTTCCCTTTTATCTCATGCTTTCCAAAAAATCATCTGTCACACATCTTATAGTGGTTTGGTAACATCATCTGGTTACGCTTTGTCATGAAAACAATTTATCTCAAAAATTTGTCTGAAGAAAGCTGCTTATTCTTGTAAATAATTATTATTCCTGAGACTAACACTGCAAACCATAATACCATGGTATGCTCTAAAAATATAAAAACTAACAAAAGTATTTGTTCTGGTAATCAAATTGTAAACTACACAAAATATTATACATTTAATGCATCTCTCTATCTGCACTTCACCTAAAATGAACCCCAGTCTAGCCCTAGAGGGAACCACTTAGAGAGAGAGAGAGAGAGAGAGAGAGAGAGGATAATTCATTCTTGAACATTCAGCTTTGGGCACTGCCAAAAAAGGTTCCATTTAGAGATACTGAGCTTGGAAATGTATTGGGACCACTAACCTCAGTTCATCTAGGCCACTAAACAACATTCAGATATTCCCTATTTGCATGCATGTGCATGCACCTGGCTAGCCAACAATAATGGAAATAAAAGAGATGCATGGTAATTTAAGGGAATAAGGTACCATGGGCCCATGGAATGGTAAGGAATAACATTTTAAACAGCTGACAAGGAAGTCACAGAAGATCAACAGAAAGTCACAGAGTAAAGTGTTGGACTTTAAAAAGCGTTATTATAGTAATGACCAATTTCTTACTCTTCATAAGTAATTTAATTACTAATTTGCATGCAAAAAGAAAAAAGACAACGACTACTATAATGCCGCTATCCAGAGGTTACTCACTGGTCGTCATAATACTTTGCACTTAAATAGTGCAGATCAACGAAGAATCTCAGCACTTTCAAAACCTGGAAGTTATTTTCTCCATTTTAATGGTGGCTTAGAGAGGTTATGGTCACACATTAAATCAGTGGCAATTAGAAACACAACCCAGATCTCCTGGCTCACCCTGTAGCAACTAGAGAATGATGCTTCCTTTGCAAAGACCCCCAAGGGAAGTCACCAATGTAGTAAGAAGGTATAAACAAACAGAAATCTTTCAGCTCGTACTGTACCTGGCCATTGTTCTGCCCAGTCTACAAACCATTGTAGATCACAATCACAGGACCAAGGGTTTCCATGAAGATATATGCTCTCTAGTTCAGGCATGTAAGAAAACATCTCTTGTGGTAGTGAAGTTAAGAAGTTGTCAGACAAGTATATATGCTTTATGGAGGATGTTTTAAATATCTGGATGTAGCGCAAGGTGACAAAAGCATCTGGATGAAGCTGTTTAAGTAAATTTCCTTCCAAGTGCACCAGCCTCAGTGATGTAAACCCATAGAAAACTTCTGGGTGTACAAATTCAATTTGATTGTGGTCCATATGCAACCGTACCAAGCTCTTGAGACCATGAAAAGTGTCCTTCTGAAGCATTCTGACTTTATTATAGCTCATTTTTAAGACCTGTTGGTGAAAAGATAGGGATAAAAAGTCTAATAAAAAACTACATTATTTTGGTATTGATAGAAGAATTCTTGCCAACTTTGAACTATTACTACTCAGTTAGGTGAAGTACCTAGATATGAGTGATGGGCACTATGGGAAAAACCAACAGATATTATCATTTTTATAAGTGTGGTTATGGTCAGACATGACCTCAAATCTCAACAGGCCAATGTATGTATACACTTTACTCATACCAATAGTCCCAATCAAACTGCTTTTGTGAAGAAGGTAAGCAGGGTCTGACCATAAAATAAGTGGGTGTATATTTTTTTCTTCACTTACTACTACAATGCCTATACAAATATGGAAGAACAAGCTGGATCCTTGGCTGACAAATATTTTGTCTGACAAATAATGAAAAGAATTGTTAACTTAGTCCCAGTTGAAGGATCTTTTTTATGAGAGAGAATGTGCTAGCCAAACTCAACTTTCTGATGGCACTTTGTTTGCAGACTTGCAGTCTAAAATGAGCAAATTTGGCAAAAGGTCATTGAGTGCTAATAAATATGGAATGATAAAACCTTTTATGCAGTCATTTTTCAGGTTGGACTCATACTTTACATACTTTAGTATGTATGTTCTTTAGTAGCTTCCTAATCTTCACAAAGAACTGGTGATGCCTTTATGAATTACTGAATGTTGCAAATTAGTGAGTAAACAAATACAAAAAGCAACGATAATGCACAAAATCTACTTTGTTCAAGTATTTGCCAAATCTAATTGTTATAATTATTTACAGTCATACTTTGTGTTCTTCTAGTTAATAGCAGCTGTGGATCAAAGTTTCAGTTGGGGAAACTTTTAGGCATTGTCTACATATGGAGCCATTCAGGAATAGCTATTCCTGAATAACTCCATATGTAGACACTCTTGTTCCAAAATGAGTGCTTTATTCCGGAATAAAAGTGTCCACATGTAGAGTTATTCAAAAATGCTGTTCCATATGTAGGTAGACAAGCCCTTACTCTCTTTAACTGCCAGAGGACTCTTGAAAAAACATACAAACAAAACCCCTCAGCTCTCTACTGTAGCTTCCAGGCTGTTCAATGAAGTGCAAAATGCTCTGAAGTTCATCTGTTGGAGCTACCCCTAGTGAAATATGCACTAATACAGCCAGAGGCATTGCAGCATTTATCTAAGGTGGAAAATAGAAGGTCAATAATTTTAAATTAACATGTGTGAGCTGCACACAGACTTGGTCTGAAGATAAGTATATTTTATTTAATTTTTTAATATTTCTGAATGGCACAATGCACCAGCTGCTCCAATGGCAGAACTGCCTCTGAACTGGTAACTTACTTTATAAAAATAAAGTAATTGTTATATATGACCTTCCTATAACAATCTTCTAGGAAATCTCTGCAGAAACATGCTAAGAAACCCACTTGATTCTGTGTAAAATTAGAGAAGATCTACTGTCATAAGTTTACTAATGTTTTATTTTAAATAAGAAATAAAGCACCAAATATTATAAACCTGTCTCATCCACTGTTAATAAATCAAAGAACTGCCCTTAGTATTAGAATGTAGCATTTTCTTTCTGTCATACGAGGAGTTTGCAGCAATACTCTCCCTTTTGTCTTGGTGGATATGAATAAGAATTGCAACTGCTAGATGGACTAGCTAGGACAGTGCTGGCAGATATTCACCACGCTCCTCAGCCTGGTATCTAAGTGCCACGCTGGGACAGAAAGAAATTTCCCCTGTGGGTATAGTATTTCAAAATTAATTACACTGGGAAGGGGACAAGCCTGATTTCCTCTGAAGCATTTTTCAGAATTACCATTAGAAACAGGATACCAGGATAAATGGACTTATAGGTCTGTTTCTATAGATTTGTACCTTTTGTTGATTTTTCTGTAGCAAAACTAAGTTGAGACCACCTTCTAATTTCATTTCTTACCTGTAATGCATTTAAATCAGTGAATGTCTTGTCGGGGATTGTATGGATCTCATTGCTGTGCAACATCAACAACTCCAGTTTCTCCAGGCCAGAAAAATCTGTTTCAGTCAGTTTAACCAAGCTGTTGTAACTGTAACAAACATTTCATTCCAGATCTGGGTTTAGTCAGTCAGCTAAAGTTCAAAAGTAAAAAACAAAAGAAAACTTTCTTTTGCAAATGCATAACAAGGATAGATTTTAGTTCTGATCTGACAAGGCAAATTCTAAATGCTGTTTTCATCTTAGCAGGTAAAACTCAAAGATTTTGCTAGTCTGGCACAGACTGATTCCTGTGGACTGTATTCAAGTAGGTGGTGAAATATCTGCAGTAGATGAATGCAAGAACATGAGAAGAAAATTGCCATCTTTGTGTAGGAGGAGAAGGAGCTTCAGTACTGGTAAATGTCTACAATAATGCATTGAATTTTTATGATTTTTTTTTCAAAATTATTCATGGCTAGTGAAAGGTGGGATCAGCTGGAGTCTTTATTACACAGAAAATACAAGCTTCCCCACATTACCCCATCAATGTGCCTTAACAGCAGATGGAGTTGAAAGAACGTAGTTCACTGTCATTGCTCTCTGCTGCAATTGTTAACAAGAATAGATTAATCATTTCAAAGGCCAGAAGAAGTGATTGTGATAATCTTTCTGACTTTCTGTATAATGCAGGCCATAGAACTTCCCCAAAATAATTCCTATTCGAACTAGAACATACCCTGTATCTTTTTTTAAAAAAATCCAATTTTGATTTAAAAATTGCCAGTCATAAAGAAACCATCACAACCATTGGAAAATTGTTCCAGTGGTTAATTACCCTCACTATTAAAAATGTGTGCCTTATTTCCTGTTTTAATTTGTCTAGCTTCAACTTCCAGCCATTAGATCTTGTTATATCTTTGTCCGCTGGATGAGAGCCCATTAACAAATTTCTGTTTCCTGTGGAGGTATTTATGGACTGTGATCAAATCACCCCTTAACCTTCTCTTTGTTAAGCTAAATAGATTGAGTTCCTTGAGTCTATCACTATAAGGCATATTTTCTAATCCTTTCACCATATTTATGACTCTTCAGTATTGACTATGATCAGGGATATGGTGATGTGGATGCCTCCCCACCAGGACCTGGACAGAGAATTGAAGTTTATTTTTCATGGGCCAAAAAATCACCGAGTAGTGGTGGTGGTTGGTTTTTAATAATTATTATTATTATTTATATTATGGTAGAACCAAAAGGCTCCTGTCAGGATTGTGGCCCCATTGTGCTGGGCACTTGATCACTATGTGCCTGATGCCATGCCCACTTGAGTAGAGAGAAAGGCTCCTGTTGACTTCAGTGGTCAAGATGAAGCCCTATCAGCCTGGGCTGGATTTGAACTGTGGCCACTGTTAACCAGCCCATTAGCGGGCCCTCTAATAATAATTATATGGATTAGACACACTCGGATACAGATTTTTTTTAAGTTGCTGGCTGGTCTTGTTTGATTGTATTATCAAGACTTTCACAACAGGGCATTACAGAAAAACAAATTTGAATAGATAACTTGAAGGTTAGTGAGAAATAAAAAGGGAGAAACCATCTAAAATAAAATTAACATCTATTCCCTCCCTCATTTACCCAATTATAGAACAGAATAGTTTCTGAGACAAATATTCAGGGAAGTGTTAGTTCATATCCAATTAACAGATGGAAACAGAGGAGGCAAAGTATCATATGAAAAGTTTTTCTCATGGTACAGTATGTCCAAAGTGGAAGTGCTGGCACTAATCTTCATAGTATCTGAGGCCCATATATGTTAATCAATTTGTTCTCACAACAACCCTGTGAGGTAGAAAGTATTATCATCCTCAGAAAGACTAAATGGCTAACCAAATGTTACACAGTAAGTGGCAAAGCTCGAATTTGAACACATCTATTGAGTTTCCACTCCAGTCTTAACCTTTGTAAGGATGATCTCAATTCCAGGCAGGAATCCTCTGAATTCACTTTTACAGACTCAGTAGGTTCAGATAAGTATAAAAAAAAGAACTGTATACTCCAAATCATTGGAGGTTCTTCCATCCCTAGTGATAAAATGATTTTCCCCACTACTTTTATCCCACCACCTTAATGCAAAATCAAGTCTCAGACTGCCAGTTATGGAAAAGGGAAAGTGGGTGTCTATTCTTGTGCAAATTATGGTTCAAACCAAATAAATTTTGTTATCTGTTTTTAAAAATTATATTCCTTAAATTATTTAACAATTGGCCCCTAGATTCTGAAACCTTGAACTCCCAATCAATGTGGGAGAACATTAGGTTTGCCAGCTGTTACTGTAATGAATTCTGAATACTGCCAAATAGTAGATTTTAAAGGTTTTTAAAATCAATTTTAACCCAAACCCAGAAACTCTAATTATATTTTGCAAGGCAATGAGAGTTAACTGCACAGCATAGATAAAATGCAGATGTTAAACATACCCTAAATTGATGCGCTCCACGTTTTGGGGGATGTGCGGGGGGATGGCTGTGAGGTACCGGAATGTACAGTGTACTTCAGTAGGGACGTAGCAGGCACAGAGCCTGGGGCAGGCACTACTGCTGGGAAGAGTAGCCAGGCAGAAACTGAAGAGAAACTCCAGCAAGCAGGGTTTGCCTCTGCCTTTTACTTTCATCCTGCGTGCTAATCCTAAAACAACATCCCTCACAGCAAGCATGAACAAATGCAACCCTGCAAACAAAACAAAAAACACAAGCAGTCATATTATGAGATAAATATCAGGTATCTTACACCTGGGTACTTGTACAACTATTATAGAAAAGTTTGCTACCATAAAAACTGTGGGGTTTTCCTCACTATTCAGATCTATACAATGGCTTGAAGTATTTATAATTTTAAAAAATCCTGCACAGTTTCTTACTTTTAATGACAAGCACTAGGCATGCTATTGCTTACAGGTGTAATAGTAGAAGTAGTAGTAGTAGTAATAAACCTGACAGCCTAAAGAGACTGTTGTTACAAATATAATATATATATATATATATATATATAGGTTATTTAGAACATCCATAAATCTGCTTGTAATTAGTTCTTGCCAAAGAACACGTCAGCTCCTTTCTTGCCAAATAATTACTCCAAACAAAATTAACAAATTTCAAAGAAGGAGCTAGTTTCAAAATCAGCCTCTAGAAGCATGACTAATGCCACTCAAATTTAATCCTGTTCTTTCAATTCTTTAGACTATATCCAACCAATGAATCCCCCCCTCCAATACTCTGCTTCTGCCGTGGGTGAGGGTTGGCATAGAGTTCCACATCAGAGATCGTTGTTCACCAGGAATGTCTATTATCAGCTACCAGAATTTGGTACTTAACAGTCTGGTATTAAAAGCTTGTTGGGATCTAAACCTTCCCTGAACTGAGCTGCATGGGTAACAGTCTAACTACAGATAAGTTCAGATGCAGAGACTATTGCATTATTCTGAACTGTGAATTTCTTTTTGTTCAAAAATCTGTGCCCTAAGCCAGGGCAGTGCTAAGCACCCTCATCTCTCAGTGAAATCAACAATTTTCTCAGCATCTCTTTGGATCAAAATCCAAGGGAGGCCGGGAGTTTAAAGAGTCTACAGCCTCCCTCCAGTTCCTTTGAGTCTTGCAATTAGCACAACCGCCTGCAATGCACCTGCTCAGGTGAATAAGAGAAGCCAGAGCTGCCTTTTCACAGCATTTTATAAATGATGAATAAGTAAAACTCTCAGCCCTTTCAATGTTCATACACGAATTTTACGCTTAAAGCAGTTACTGTCAGTCCGGCCTTACCTGGGCAAGGAGCAAAGGTGAGACGGTCAGAGCGATCACTGCAAAGACCGTAACGAAATGCCCCTCGTACCATAGAAAGGACCGTACCTGAGCCTCAAAATTGTAATTAGCTGGTTTTTTTCTCCGTCAGTGCCGCTTTCGGTTTATGAGTGGGAAACCAGGAGCGAGGCACACGCTGGGGGGGCGGGAAGACCGGCCCCCACGGGCACTGAGGAAAGGCCCCTTGCAGCAGCCAGTCAGGTGCGGGGCAGGGCACGCACGGGGCTCCGGAGGCGCGGCGAGAGGCGCCACCTTCCCCCCGCCCTCAGCGAGGCGCCGGCCCCCGAGCCGAGTCAAGTCTCCCGCGCGCCGTGTCCGCCTGGCTCCTGCCCGTGCGCAGCGCTCCTCCCGCGGCCCGAACCCCGGGCTCCGGAGACCCTGCCCCTGCCCGCCGGCGCTCTCGCCCCTCCCTGGGCAGGTGCCGGGGCTCTGGGCTGCGCCCGCTTCTGTGGCTGCAGCCCGGGGTGAGCGAGGGGCTCCCGTGCCCTCTCTTCGCAGCTGTCAGCCTGCCTCTGTGCCCTGCACTCCGCGCACGGGCTCGGCACGCCCCGCCCGGCTCCCGCCGCACGCTGATTGGGGGGGAGAGAGGCGCCTTCTGCCGCGGCCGGCCCGGCCCGCTGCTGCCTCGGGAACCGGGCAGGGGCCCTGCTGGGCAGCGCCAGCAAGAGCCGCCCGCAGCCCCAGGCTCGCCGCTTCTCCTCCGGGCTGCAGCTGCGGGACCTAGGTCCCCGGGGCGCCTCCGGCGCTCTCCTGATTCTGCCCCTCTCCGCCTCAGTCCGCCCACGCCGCCCTGGGGCACCTGCCCTGCCGCATGGCCCATGTGCCCCCGCTGCGGCCTGCGCTCCCCTCTGCCCCGCCCCACTCTAATTCCCCATCCCTCCCATCCTTATTGCCCCAGAGCACGAACCCTCTGCCCCCCAGCTTCCCTCCCCCACTGGGCCCTTCTGCCCCCCCGTTCCCCTCCCCCACGGTGCTCATAGCCCCTGTGCCTCCCCACTCTAATTCCCTATCCCCCACCGGGCTTATTGCCCCGGGCACAGTCCCCTCTGCCCCCTCACTCTAATTCTCCATCCCCCACCGGGCTCATTGCCCCTGGGCATGGGCCCCTCTGCTCCCCTTCATTCTGATTCCCCATCCCCCACCGTGCTCATTGCCCCAGGGCACGGCCCCTCAGGCCCCCAGCTCCCTATCCCCCGCTGGGCTTGTTGCTCCTGGGCACGGCCCTCTGCTCCCCCTCACTCTAATTTCCCATTCCCCACTATGCTCATTGCCCCTCAGCACAGGCCCCTCTACCCTCACCACTCTAATTCCCCATCCCATACGGTGCAAAACTTCCTCCTTGTCCCTTCTCCCCACTGCCTCTGGTCCCAGAGTCCCTCCAGTCCTGCCTCCTCTGTAAGCTGGTGTGAAAGACTCTGGACTACTGTATCTGGTTTCTGTGTACCTGTGTCACGGGTAATGTTCTACTATACTATAGTCTAAACATCTCAAAGCGTCTTTGTAAAATCATATCACGCTTCATCTCTCTAAGGGTATGTCTACACTACAAAATTTAAGTCGAATTTATAGAAGTCTTTTTTTAGAAATCGTTTTTATATAGTTGATTGTGTGTGCCCCCACACAAAATGCTCTAAGTGCATTAACTTGGCAGCGTGCTCCCACAGTATCGAGGCTAGCGTCGACATCCGGAGCGTCGCACTGTGAGTAGCTATCCCACAGTTCCCGCAGTCTCTGCTGCCCATTGGAATTCTGGGTTGAGATCCCAATGCCTGATGGGGCAAAAAATATTGTCGTGGGTGGTTCTGGGTACGTGTCGTCAGTCCCTCCCTCCCTTCATGAAAGCAATGGCAGACAATTGTTTTGCGCCTTTTTTCCTGGGTTATCTGTGCAGAAGCCAGACCACGGCAAGCATGGAGCCCACTCAGCTCACTGTCACCATACATCTCCTGGGTGCTGCCAGACGAGGTACTGCATTGCTACACAGCAGCAGCAACCCATTGCTTTGTGGTAGCAGACGGTGGAATAGGCCTGATAACCATTGTCATCATGTCCTAGGTGCTCTGGGCCACCTCGGTAAGGTCGGGAAGGAGTGCCTGGGCAGACATGGGCGCAGGGACTAAAATAGGAATGACTTGACCAGGTCATTCTCTTTAGTCCTTGTGAAGGTTCCTTCCCCACTCTGAACTCTAGGGTACAGATGTGGGGACCTGCATGAAAACCTCGTCAACTTACTTTTACCAGCTTAGGTTAAAACTTCCCCAAGGTACAAACTATTTTACCTTTTGCCGTTGGACTTCCACTGCCACCACCAAATGTCTAACAGGGTTTATTTTTGAGAAAGCATTATTTGGAAACTTCTTCCCCCCGCAAAATCCTCACCAAAACCTTGCACCCCCCTGCCTGGGGAAGGCTTGATAAAAATCCTCACCAATTTGCATAAGTGACCACAGACCCCCAAACCCTTGGATCTTAAAAACAATGAAAAAACATTCAATTTCTTACAAGACAAATTTTAATATAAGAAAAGGTAAAAAGAATCACCTCTGTAAAATCAGGATGGTAAATACCTTGCAGGGTAATTAGATTCAAAACATAGAGAATCCCTCTAGGCAAAACCTTAAGTTACAAAAAGACACAAAGACAGGAATATCTGTTCTATTCAGCACAGCTTATTTCCTCAGCCATTTAAAGAAATCATACTCCATCGCATATCTAGCTTGATTACTTACTAAGTTCTAAGACTCCATTCCTGTTCTGTCCCCGGCAAAAGCATCACACAGACAGACACAGACCCTTTGTTTTTCCCCCCCTCCAACTTTGAAAGTATCTTGTCTCCTCATTGGTCCTTGTGGTCAGGTGCCAGCGAGGTTATCCTAACTTCTTAACCCTTTACAGGTGTAAGGGTTTTTCCTCTGGCCAGGAGGGATTTTAAAGGTGTTTACCCTTCCCTTTATATTTATGACATGCCCCCCAAATCACAGATAGGGTGAAACGCTGGCTGGGATTTCTTCCTGGAGTTCTAGGAAAAAACAGAGTTAATAAAACACATGCACCTCTAAATATACTACTAAGTATATAAAGACTAACAATATTTTCCACATCTCAAGGACGGTTTTAACCATTGATTCTGGGAAACTTTCACCGGAGAGTGCATCAGCCACTTTGTTAGAAACTGCTGAGATGTGTTGGATATCAAAATCTTGGAGAGCTAAATTCCACCGAATAAGTTTTTTGTTATTTCCCGCGGCAGTATGAAGCCACTGTAGCGCAGCATGGTCGGTTTGCAGGTGGAAACGCCGTCCCCAAACATATGGGCGTAGCTTTTCCAGAGCGTAGACAATGGCGTAACATTCTTTTTCACTGACTGACCAGTTGCTTTCCCTCTCAGACAGTGTTTTGCTGAGAAACACTACAGGGTGGAATTCTTGATCCCGTCCTTCCTGCATTAAAACTGCTCCCATCCCACGCTTGGACACATCTGTGGTTACTAGGAACGGTTTGTCAAAGTCTGGGGCCCTTAGTACAGGGTCAGACATGAGTGTCGCTTTAAGCTGGTTAAAGGCCTTCTGACACTCTTCGGTCCACTGAACGGCATTTGGCTGTTTCCCTTTGGTTAGGTCTGTCGGTGGGGCGGTGATTTGGCTGTATTGAGGTACAAATCATCTGTAATAACCTGCCAAGCCTAAAAAGGATTGAACCTGTTTCTTTGACTTTGGGACAGGCCACTTTTGGATAGCATCCACTTTGGCCTGTAGGGGGTTGATAGTTCCTTGACCCACCTGTGTCCAAGGTAAGTCACTCTGTTTAGGCCTATTTGACACTTCTTAGTCTTAACAATTAGTCCTGCCTCCCTTATGCGCTCAAAGACTTTTTGTAGATGTTCCAGGTGTTCTGCCCAGGAATCCGAAAATATGGCCACATCGTCAAGGTAGGCGACTGCATATTCCCCTAATCCCGCTAGGAGACCATCTACAAGTCTTTGGAAGGTGGTAGGTGCATTCCGCAGCCCGAAAGGGAGTACATTAAATTCATACAGCGCGACATGTGTGGTGAAGGCTGACCTTTCCTTGGCGGATTCATCTAGCAGTACCTGCCAGTACCCCTTGGTTAAGTCCAAGGTAGATATGAACTGGGCCCATCCCAGTTTCTCTAATAGTTCATCTGTGCAAGGCATTGGATAGTTGTCTGGGCAAGTTACAACATTTAACTTATGTTTTTGCGTGGACTACCGTATCTCCCCATCTGGTTTGGGAACTAGAACCACTGGAGATGCCCATGCACTGCCAGAGGGGCGGATTACAACCATCTGTAACATATTCTGGATCTCCTGTTCTATAGCAGTTTTAACTTGAGGAGACACCCGGTAAGATTAGACTTTAATTGGGTGAGCATTACCTGTGTCAATGGAGTGGTATGCCCCTTCAGTCAGTCCTGGGGTGGCTGAGAACGTCAGCGTGTAGTTTTGTGCAGAGCTCCTGGATCTGCTGTCGCTGCATACACCCAAGGGTCATGGAGAGGTTCATCTCTTCCACATCACCAGCTCTTTTCCCTTCGTGGTAGACACCTTCAGGCCACTCAGCATCATCTCCTCCCTGAGCTGTAAACTGACAAACTTTTAATTCTCTGGAATGAAAGGGCTTTAGAGAATTAATACGGTATACCTTAGGCTTTCGGTTGGAGGTGGGGAATGCTATGAGATAATTAACAGCTCCCAGGAGCTCTTGGACCATGAATGGCCCTTCCCACGATGCTTCCATTTTATGGGCCTGGAGCGCCTTTAAGACCATGACCTGGTCTCCTTCTTTGAAGGAATGCTCTTTGAAAATGTTTATCATACCAGGCTTTTTGCTCTTTTTGAGCATCCTGTAGATTTTCTTTAGCAAGGGCTAGAGAGGTTCAGAGGGTGTTTTGTAGGTTAGTTACAAAGTCCAGAATGTTAATTCTTGGAGAAGGTGTAAATCCCTCCCATTGCTGCTTCACCAACTGTAATGGCCCCTTAACCTCGCGGCCATATACAAATTCAAATGGTGAAAACCCTAAACTGGGATGTGGTACAGCTCTGTAGGCAAAGAGCAACTGCTGCAACACTAGGTCCCAATCATTGGAGTGCTCATTTACGAATTTACGTATCATGGCCCCCAAAGTTCCATTAAACTTCTCCACCATGCCATTTGTTTGATGGTGGTAAGGAGTGGCAACCAAATGATTTACCCCATGAGCTTTCCAAAGGCTTTCCATAGTTCCTGCCAGGAAATTAGTTCCTGCATCTGTGAGGATGTCGGAGGGCCAACCCACCCTGGCAAAAATGTCTGCTAGTGCCTGGCACACGCTTTTAGCCCTGGTGTTGCTTAGAGCTTCTGCTTCCGGCCATCGGGTGGCAAAATCCATGAAAGTCAGTATGTACTGCTTTCCTCTGGGTGTCTTTTTCGGAAAAGGACCCAGAATATCCACAGCTACTCGCTGAAATGGAACTTCAATGATGGGGAGTGGCTGGAGAGGTTGCTTTGACCTGGTCTTGGGGTTTTCCCACTTTTTGGCATACCTCACAAGACTGGACATAGGTAGAAACATCCTTGCCCATTCCCTCCCAGTGGAATGACCTCCTCAGCCGGTCTTTGGTCCTGTTCGCCCCAGCACGGCCACTAGGATGATCGTGGGCTAAGCTCAAGAGCTTGACCTGGTACTTAGTTGGAGCTACCAACTGTCTCTGAGGATGCCAGTCTTCCTGGTGTCCACCAGAAAGAGTTTCCTTGTATAAGAGTCCTCTTTCTACAACAAACCTGAATCGATTAGAAGAGCTGAGAGGTGGTGGGTTGCTCCGTGCTGCCGCCCAAGCTCTCTGGAGGCTTTCATCTACTTCCTGTTCAGTCTGGAACTGTTTCTTTGATGCTGGAGACATCAGTTCCACATTGGATTGTGGACCTATGCTTGGTCCCTCTGGAAGCGATGTAGGGGATGGGTCTTCTGTTTTTCCGTTGACTGTGAACTGCTCTCCGCTGGTGCACTATGTTGGGGTTCAGGCTCTGGCTGAGCCTCTTGTGTAGGGTTATCAGCTGCTGCCGGTTCAGGGTCGGTGGGGCCCTCTGGGGTTGGGGTTGCGGTTGCAAGTACTGGATTCAGTGCTGGCAATGGGTCTGGTGCTGGTTGTTCCGCAGGTTCCAGTTCTGGGACTGGCTCTGTCTGGGTCGCTGGGATTGAATCCACTATTGCTGTTGCAGACATTGGCCTGGTGTCCGGGTCCATCACCTCTGACCGGGTCCTGGTAGAAGTTTCCGGAACAGCGCTGGGCGTGACAGCTTGTTTAGCCGGGTTGCGGGTGACCATTCCCACCCTCTTGGCTGACTTCACCCGATTGGCCAAGTCTTCCCCCAACAGCATGGGGATGGGATAATCATCATAGACTGCAAAAGTCCACGTTCCTGACCAGCCCTTGTACTGGACAGGCAACTTGGCTGTAGGCAAATTGAAAGAGTTGGACTTGAAGGGTTGAATCATCACTTGGATCTCTGGGTTGATTAAATTGGGATCCACTAAGGAAGCATGGATAGCCGACACTTGTGCTCCGGTGTCCCTCCACACGATGACCTTCTTCCCGCCCGCACTCACAGTTTCCCTCCACTCCAAGGATATCTGGGAGGTATCTGGGCCTGAGGACCTCTGGGGTGATTCCAGTGTAATGAACTGTAGTCTGTTGGGGTTCTTGGGGCAGTTGGCCTTTACATGCCCCGGCTTGTTACATTTAAAACGTTGTCCAGCTGACGGGTCACTGGGGCGAGGTGGGTTGCTGGAGAATGGTGTGGCGGGATGATAAGGTGGCCGGAGGGTTCCTTGGGGGGTAGGTGGGGCCTTGGGTGGGCCCCGGTAGTAGGGTGTGGTCTGAGGTTGTCCCTTTTGGTATCCACTCCAACTGCAACCAGTTTTTTTTTTTCTCTGCCACCTCCACCCATTTGGCTCCAATCTCCCCTGCCTCGATTACAGTTTTGGGCTTCCCATCTAAGATGTATCTTTCTATTTCCTCAGGAACACCCTCTAAGAACTGTTCCATTTGCATAAGGAAGGGCAAATCTGCTGGAGATTTAACACTTGCTCCTGATATCCAGGCATCCCAATGTTTCACAATGTGGTAGGCATGTCAGGTAAATGACACGTCTGGTTTCCACCTTAGGGCTCTGAATCGCCGACAGGAATGCTAGGTTGTTATCCCCATTCTGACTCTCGCTTTGGTTTTAAACAGTTTTGTTCATGTGTTCCTTAGTCATTTCAGCCGCCACCTCAGCTAAGGGTCCACTTAGCTGTGGCCTCAGCTCTACCATGTATTGGTCTGTAGAGATGCTGTACCCAAGGCGGGCCCTTTCAAAGTTTTCCAAGAAGGCCTCAGTATCATCGCCTGCCTTGTAGGTGGGGAACTTTCTGGGATGGGAAGTGGTACCTGGAGAAGGATTGCTAGGGTTTGTTGGTATATTCTGCTGAGCCTTTGCCTTCTTCATCTCCAGTGCATGCTTCCTCTCTTTTTTCTTCTCCTCCTCCACATGCTTCCTCTCTTTTTCCTTCTCCTCTTTGGCCCTTGCCTCCATTTCTTTGTCCTTGGCCTCCATTGCTCTCCTGTGGGCAGCCGCTTGGTGGTGTTCTGCCTCTTTCGCTGCCTCACTTTCTTTGTTCTTTGCCTCCATTTCTCTCCTGTGGGCAGCTTCTAGGGCTTTTTCTGCTTCTTTCACTGCCTCCAGTTTGTCTAACTCCAATTTGTGTAGTGTCTTGGTTTCTGTCATCTTTACCTCTCCGTTTTTTACTAACTTTACACCTGAGGGTTAGAAATAAAACAAACAAAACTTGGCTTGTAAAATTTTGCTGTGCTGTAATAGGATACCTATATTCTCTGATAGTGATTGTCAGCCTACAGAAAAATCCAAAAAAACCCGTAACACGTTTGGCTCCAGGCAAATAGGCAGAAAACCCCTCTAGTTGCTCTTGGGTAAAAAAAACAACTTCAGGTCTGTGAAGGCTTGTGAATTTCTCTGCAGGAGGTTAACTATCCTGCCTTTAGATAGAGAAAACTCCAGCTCACAAAAGACAATTCCCTTTTGTTTCTGCTCTGCCCCCAAAGCAGAGAGAAAGACTCCAACTACTTCCAGTTGGAAACCTGCTTTCCAGCAGCCCAAAGGGAAAAAAAAATCCCTTTTAAAATCTGTGTTTCTGGTTCAAAAAATCTCAAATTGATCTCAAAATGATTTCAAGTTAATCCCACCGCTCTGCCACCATGTCAAGGTTCTTTTCCCCACTCTGAACTCTAGGGTACAGATGTGGGGACCTGCATGAAAACCTCCTCAACTTACTTTTACTAGCTTAGGTTAAAACTTCCCCAAGGTACAAACTATTTTACCCTTTGCCTTGGACTTCCACTGCCACCACCAAACATCTAACCAGGTTTATTTTTGAGAAAGCATTGTTTGGAAACATCCCCCCCCCAAAAAAAATCCTCACCAAAACCTTGCACCCCCCTGCCTGGGGAAGGTTTGATAAAAATCCTCACCAATTTGCATAGGTGACCACAGACCCAAACCCTTGGATCTTAAGAACAATGAAAAAAACATTCAGTTTCTTACCAGAAGAATTTTAATAGAAGAAACAGTAAAAAGAATCACTTCTGTAAAATCAGGATGGTAAATACCTTGCAAGGTAATTAGATTCAAAACATAAAGAATCCCTCTAGGCAAAACCTTAAGTTACAAAAAGACACAAAGACAGGAATATCCATTCTATTCAGCACAGCTTATTTTCTCAGCCATTTAAAGAAATCGTAATCTAATGGATATCTAGCTAGATTACTTACTAAATTCTAAAACTCCATTCCTGTTCTGTCCCTGGCAAAAGCATCACACAGACAGACACAGACCCTTTGTTTTTCCCCGCCTCCATCTTTGAAAGTATTTTGTCTCCTCATTGGTCATTGTGGTCAGGTGCCAGCAAGATTATCCTAGCTTCTTAACCCTTTACAGGTGCAAGGGTTTTTCCTCTGGCCAGGAGGGATTTTAAAGGTGTTTACCCTTCCCTTTTTATTTATGACCGTCCTGCTGGCAGTCGTATTGCACCGTCTTCTGCCGAGCAGCCAGGAGATGAGGATGGCTAGCAGTCCTACTGCACCATCTGCTGCCAGCCAAAGATGTAAAAGACAGATGGAGTGGATCAAAACAAGAAATAGACCAGATTTGTTTTGTATTCATTTGCTCCCCGCTCCCTCCCTCGCTCCATGAAATCAACGGCTGACAATCGTTTCGGTGTAGTCTGTCAGGGACACCTTGAAAAGTTTAATGGAGATTCGGTCCTGTCTGGAATACTGAGGGGAGGGACAGCTCAGTGGGTTGAGCACTGGCCTGCTAAACCCAGGGTTTTGAGTTCAATCCTTGAAGGGGCCATTCTGTGTGACAGTTGTTTTTGTTTCTCCTTGATGTAAAGCCACCCCCTTTGTTGATTTTAATTCCCTGTAAGCCAACTATGTAAGCCATGTCATCAGTCACCCCTCCCTCCATCAGAGCAATGGCAGACAATCGTTGTGTATCTTTTTTCCATGCAGACGCCATACAACGACAAGCATGGAGCCCATTCAGATCACTTTGGCAATTAGGAGCACATGGATTCATAGATTCATAGATATTAAGGTCAGAAGGGACCATTCTGATCATCTAGTCCGACCTCCTGCACAGCGCAGGCCACAGAAACTCACCCACCCACTCCTATGAAAAACCTCACCCATGTCTGAGCTATTGAAGTCCTTAAATCATGGTTCAAATACTTCAAGGAGCAGAGAAGCCTCCCTCAAGTCAACCATGCCCCATACTACAGAGGAAGGCGAAAAATTAAACACCCTGTGCATTATCCAGCAGTATATGCAGCACCAGAACCTGGCAAAGCGAAACTGGGCAAGCAGGCAATGTCAGCACAATGACAAGAGTGATGAGGACATGGACACAGACTTCTCTCAAAGCATGAGCTCTGCCAATGTGGGCATCATGGTGCTAATGGGGCAGGTTTATGCGGTGGAACGCCGATTCTGGGCTTGGGAAACAAGCACAGACTGGTGGGACCGCATAGTGTTGCAGGTCTGGGATGATCCCCAGTGGCAGCAAAACTTTCACATGCGTAACGGCACTTTCATGGAACTTTGTGACTTGCTTTCCCCTGCCCTGAAGCACCAGAATTCCAAGATGAGAGCTGCCCTCACAGGTGAGAAGTGGGTGGCAATAGCCCTGTGGAAGCTTGCAATGCCAGATGGCTACCGATCAGTCGGAAATCAGTTTGGAGTGGGGAAATCTACCGTGGGGGCTGCTGTGATGCAAGTTGCCAACGCAATCAAAGATCTGCTGATATCAAGGGTAGTGACCCTGGGAAATGTGCAGGTCGTAGTGGATGGCTTTGCTGCAATGAGATTCCCTAACTGTGGTGGGGCCATAGACGGAACCCATATCCATATATTGGCACTGGAGCACCAAGCCAGTGAGTACATAAACCGCAAAGGGTACTTTTCAATAGTGCTGCAAGCACTGGTGGATCACAAGAGACGTTTCACCAACATCAGTGTGGGATGGCCAGGAAAGGTACATGACGCTTGCATCTTCAGGAACCCTGGTCTGTTTCAAAAACTGCAGGAAGGGACTTTCTTTCCAGACCAGAAAATAACCATTGGGGATGTTGAAATGCCTATAGTTATCCTTGGAGACCCAGCCTACCCCTTAATGCCATGGCTCATGAAGCCATACACAGGCAGCCTTGACAGTAGTCAGGAGCTCTTCAACTACAGTCTGAGCAAGTGCAGAATGGTGGTAGAATGTGCATTTAGACATTTAAAAGCACGCTGGTGCAGTTTACTGACTCACTCAGACCTCAGCAAAACCAATATTCCCATTGTTATTACTGCTTGCTGTGCTCCACAATATCTGTGAGAGTAAGGAGGAGACATTTATGGCGTGGTGGGAGGTTGAGGCAAATCGCCTGGCCGCTGGTTACTCGCAGCCAGACACCAGGGCGGTTAGAAGAGCACAGGAGGGCATGGTGCACATCAGAGAAGCTTTGAAAACCAATTTCATGACTGGCTGGGCTACGGTGTGAAAATTTTGTTTTTCTCCTTGATAAAACCCGTCTCCCTTGTTTCATTCTACTTTCCTGTAAGCTAACCACCCTCCCCTCCCCCCTTCGATCCCCATTTGCAGAGACAATAAAGTCATTGTTGCTTCACATTCATGCATTCTTTATTAATTCATCACACAAATAGGGGGATAATTACCAAGGTATCCCAGGAGGGGTGGTGGAGGAGGGAAGGACAAAGCCACACAGCACTTGAAAAGTTTAAAACTTATTGAATGCCAGCCTTCTGTTACTTGGTCAATCCTCTTGGGTGGAGTGGCTGGGTGGCCGGAGGCCCCCCCACTGCGTTCTTGGGCATCTGGGTGAGGAGGCTATGGAACTTGGGAAGGAGGGCGGTTGGTTACACAGGGGTTGTAGTGGCAGTCTGTGCTCCAGCTGCCTTTCCTGCAGCTCAGTCATACGCTGGAGCCTATTAGTTTGATCTTCCAGCAGCCTCAGCATTGAATCCTGCCTCCTCTCATCACACTGCTGCCACCTATCATCTTCAGCCCGCCACTTACTCTCTTCAGCCCGCCATCTCTCCTTGCGTTCATTTTGTGCTTTTCTGCACTCTGACATTGTCTGCCTCCAGGCATTCGTCTGTGCTCTGTCAGTGTAGGAGAACAGCATGAGGTCAGAGAAGATTTCATCTCGAGTGCTTTTTTTTCGCCTTCTAATCTTCACTAGCCTCTGGGAAGGAGAAGATCCTGTGATCCTTGAGGCACATGCAGTTGGTGGAGAAAATAAAAAGGGACAATGGTATTTAAAAAGACACATTTTATAGAACAATGGGTACACTCTTTCACAGTAAACCTTGCTGTTAACATTACATACATAGCATATGTGCTTTTGTTACAAGGTCGCATTTTGCCTCCCCCACCGCGTGGCTAACCCCTCCCCCGCTCCCCGTGGTTAACAGTGGGGAACATTTCTGTTCAGCCACAGGCAAACAGCCCAGCAGGAACGGGCACCTCTGAATGTTCCCTTTAGAAAAGCATCCTATTTCAACAGGTGACCATGAATGATATCACTCTCCTGAGGATAACACAGAGAGATAAAGAACTGATGTTGTTTGAATGCCAGCAAACATACGCTGCAATGCTTTGTTCTGCAATGATTCCCGAATACGTGCTACTGGCCTGAAGTGGTAAAGTGTCCTAGCATGGTGGACGGAATAAGGCTGCCCTCCTCAGAAACTTTTTGCAAAGGCTTTCGGAGTACATCCAGGAGAGCTTTATGGAGATGTCCCTGGAGGATTGCCTTTCCATCCCCAGACATGTTAACAGACTTTTCCAGTAGCTGTACTGGCTGCGAATGCCAGGGCAAATTAATCATTAAATACGCTTGCTTTTAAACCATGTATACTATTTAAAAGGCAACACTCACCAGAGGTCCCTTCTCTGACTGGTGGGTCCGGGAGGCAGCCTTGGGTGGGTTCGGGGGGAACTGGCTCCAGGTCCAGGGTGAGAAACGGTTCCTGGCTGTCGGGAAAACTGTTTTCTCCACTTGCTTGCTGTGAGCTATCTACAACCTCATCATCATCATCTTCCTCATCCCCAAAGCGTGCTTCTGTGTTGCCTCCCTCTCCATTGACGGAGTCAAAGCACATGGTTGGTTAGTGGTGGCTGAACCCCCTAAAATGGCATGCAGCTTATCATAGAAGCGGCATGTTTGGGGCTCTGACCCAGAGCGGCCATTTGCCTCTCTGGTTTTCTGGTAGGCTTCTCTCAGCTGCTTAAGCTTCACCCAGCACTGCTTCAGATCTCTGTTATGGCCTCTGTCCTTCATGTCCTGGGAGATTTTGACGAATGTTTTGGCATTTCGAAAACTGAAACATAGTTCTGATAGCACGGATTCCTCTCCCTGTACAGCGATCAGATCCCGTACTTCCCGTTTGGTCCATGCTGGAGTTCCTTTACAATTCTGGGACTCCATCATGGTCACCTCTGCTGATGAGCTCTGCACTCACTTGCAGCTTGCCACGCTGTCCAAACAGGAAATGAGATTCAAAAGTTTGTGAGCCTTTTCCTGTCTACCTGGCCAGTACATCTGAGTTGAGAGTGCTGTCCTGAGCGGTCACAATGGAGCACTCTGGGAAAGTTCCTCGAGGCCAATACCGTCCAATTGCGTCCACACTACCCCAAATTCGACCCGGCAAGGCCGATTTCAGCGCTAATCCCATTGTCGGGAGTGGAGTAAAGAAATCAATTTTAAGAGTCCTTTAAGTCAAAAAAAGGGCTTTGTCGTGTGGACGGGTGCAGGGTTAAATCGATTTAACGCTGCTAAATTCGACTTCAACTCCTAGTGTAGACCAGGGCTAAGGTGGAGAGATTTTGTATCACCTACTTTTAGCTCTAAGGCATCCCTTGGGCTCATTAGTCTGTCTTTGCTTAACTCCCAAGACCTGAGAGACAGGAGGATAGTCAAACTCGGCACTTCCACAAAGCAGAGCAGAGTCACTAAGACACTGGGCTCTTAGTGATTATTAATTTTAGTATGGCAGTGCTCAGCAGCTGCAATCAGGATTAAGTAGTGTACAGTCAGGATGGCCCATTTCCAACAATCACTGGAAAAAGTTTTTTTTCTCCTGCTGATAATAGCTTACCTTAACTGATCACTCTCGTTATAGTGGGTTTGGCAACACCCATTTTTTCATGTTGTCTGTGTGTATCTATCTATATCTTCCTACTGTATTTTCCACTGCATGCATCTGATGAAGTGGGTTTTAGCCCACGAAACCTTATGCTCAAATAAATTTGTTAGTCTCTAAGGTGCCATAAGTACTCCTCATTCTTTTTACATTAAATACATTCCTTCATAATATCGCATGAGAGAATATCAAAATCAACATAACCGCTATGGGTCTGTATATGACCAGTGTATGTTTTCTTATCCGTATTAGTGGGAATAAAAGTGTTCATGTCACTTTGAAACAAAACAGACCAGGATGAGCTCTAAGGATTTCTCTCAACTTGGTTTTGTATTTTATTTTATTACATAAAATAGCCATCAATAAGGGAATGTATGCTGAACAACTCATAAGCATAAAATATAAAATGTGTAACTGTTTGAAGCTCTTCAAACTTAAGGGGAAAGTTAGGCTAGCAATAACTCAAACAATATGAACTGTAATTGCATTGTTGTTTTTATTAATAAGTAATAATTTTTGCATCAATTTTTCACTCTCACATGGCCAGTTGTATTCTTTCTATGTTAAGAGGCTGCTGCTGGCCAATTTCAGTGCTGTGAGTTGTCAGGGCTCTTGTTCCTCCCTTGCTGTTGAAGGCAAGTTGCATTTAACTTTTTAATTGTATAGTTTTATTGTTAAAAGTCTTGTTTAAAATAATTGTTTCTTTTAACACATGCTAGGTAACTAATTAATTATGCTTTAGCTTGGCTAGTTCAGCATATGTTAAGGCAACACTCCTTGTCTGCACTGGACTAAAACCTGTTAGCTAACATAACACTGTAAATCCTAGGCTAAATAAAGCCTATGGTATCCAAACAGACTACATAAGCATATTAGATAGATGTTTCTGCTAAAATGATTAGTAGTGAAATGGCTCTTATTGATGTTTAAATTATCCCTGAGTTTCACTGTTAACACTGCATGCACTGAATGGTGGCAGTTTACATCTCTTACAGCTTATTGTCTGTTTGCAGACTCTGGAAGACAGCCATGTATCTATCAGTTTATATTCAGTTCAAGTTCAGAAGGCTTGCTTTGCAACCATAAGAGTTTCAAGCTTTTCCCTTTAAATGAAAACTTAGACTCTGTAGGAGCTGGAAAGCCACTGGTTAAGACTTGGAATGATTTATAGCCCATCTCTTCTACTTTCAAGCCTTCTTCCTTTGGACTTGAAAAATGTGATTATCCAAAACTCTTGTCATCATAGATACAATACGAGTTAAAAAGACACAAAAACAACAAATTATGCATACTCAACATCAACAAGACTCTTCTAAACCCACCATGCTTTTGGTTCCTGGGCTCTTTATAAATTTAAATATTTTAATTAAAAATTGGCTGATTTAAAAGCTGCCTACATTGTTTTTGTTGTAATTATTTACTTTTCTCTATTTAGGCATTTTCCGATATCCCCCTTTCTTCTGCAAAAAAAAAAAAATTGGTTAAAAATGGCATAAATTGTCTATTGGTCATCGGGGCGGGGGGGGTAGAGTATTTATGGCTGCTTGTTTTCTTAAGAAACATAGTATTGTGGTGAGGAAACAGTCCAGAATTTGCATGCAGGTTTTTGTTATTTTCTTTAGATCTGTATATCTCTTGTACTTTGTGAGGTCAGTGTTGTTGATTCAAAATTCCTTTTTCCCGAAACTGAAACATTTTAGGTTGGTTTGACGTTAATTTCTGTCTGTCTGAGCCATCATGGTGCCTCATGGGAGTTGTAGTTTGGGTGCCTCAGACACTGGTTTACCTTTATGGGATAAGCTCATGGGCTGGACTACATGTTCCATTATGTAGGGGAGGAAACACAAAAATCTTTGTCACTGTAGAATTGACATAATTAAATGTTCCAGACATATTGCCACCCTCTACATAAACATTAATTTTTGAAAATGATATGCTGACTATTACATTAAAGTACTTTTTTAAACAAAGAAAATGCAGAAATTATATATACAATAATATTTTAACTGCCGGATCTTTCAACAAGATTAATAGTAAAAATGAAATATGCAGCCAGAGGAATTAACAAATGTTAGAATAATTATCTACAGATGTTGAAAAATACTTAAATATCTGTTTTGCTATTGATTTCCATTCAAGTGCTTTTTAAATACAGTGGAGTGCAAAGCTTACTATTCTGGGAGCTTGCTGATTTATAAAAATTAAAATTTCCCTGAAGCAAACCTCTCCAAACTAAAAGCTGATAAAATCACAATGGCTTATGTTAAATTTTCAAAATCAACAGGAATATACTATTGTATCTTCATGAAAGTACCACATGCTGGCGGGTAAAACTGGACTATTGTAATAACAATAGCAAAGGAGTGAAACTGGGGATGTCTGAGTAAGTTAAGTATAATAAAGACCAATGTGAACATCTTGCTACCATCAAAGCAAACATGAATGTTTATGAAGTTTAGGTCAGTGCAGATACATAACCTAAGAAAATCCTCCAGGCTCATCTTGAAGGATATGCTACCTGTCACAATAAGTTTCCCTACACAATTGCTTGGAGATACTGCCTTAGGTCACCCAGCATGCCAGTGGCAGAACCAGGAATAGAATCCAGATCTTTTGTGTCTCACTCCAATGGGCAACAGATCATTTACTTTTTTACTGAAAAAAATACTTACTGCCATTACTATCTCACTACATTTCAAAAACAAATACAGCAGGGTTGCATGCTGGCATTGCAAAATAATCTATATTAAAACTACGTGACAAAATTGCAAGCAAAATGTGTTAAAATTATTCGCTGACACTGCAGCAGTCTTTCTGGGGTTGGTGAGTAGACATTGCCCTAAGAATGCTTCTCAACATATTTGGAAAAAGAAAGCCAGAAGAAGGCTCTTTTGCAGATTTGAAAAATTGATCTTTTAGTGTCCATTAAAATCTCTTTAGAATTACTATCAATTTTACTTAAGACCAATAAAGGACATAATGGGAAGGGACAGCAAACCAATGAAACAAAACAAGTGCCCTGAATTCTGACACATGCTGTGCCCACAAGGACCTGGGGGAAGATACCAGTGAAAGGAGGACACTCAGGCCTAAGAATAGTAAACTATGCTTTATTGAAGGAAGAATTTACGCTCCAATCTGCGCGGGGAGCCCCTAGGATGTGCGGAGGGCCTATAGGTGACTCTGGCCATTCGGGACAGCTGACCAGGCAGGACTCCACTGGGGGGGAGTCCTCTGTGACGCTATATTCTCCACGCTTATCTCAGGGTTACATGGGATCAACAGCCAGTTACATTCTTACATGTATAATTTATGCTTATTACATAAACTGACTTGTTTACAGGCAAAAATATGCTGAGCTATGCTACAATATCTTTTGGCAGGGTCTGTTGGACAAAGTTAATTGAAACTGCGGGCATCCTCCGCTTACCTCCAGTCACATACTCAGTCCACCACTTTGCTCCTCGCCAATCTTCCACAACCTTGCCCCTATACTCCACCCCTTGGTGGACAGAGGTGTATTAGTTACGCCACCAGCGCACTTCGAGCGTGCGCAATGGTTTGGGGGTTGCCAGCTGGGCCAGGAGGGCAGAGGAGCAATTCACGCAGCATTGAAGAATGACAAACACATACAAAGCCCAGTAGTCCAATCAATAGCAGGAGCCCTATGCATCTCCCCCAGGCACCGAGATCCGGAAGCCAGGAGGTTAGCCCCCGCCAAGGGTCATCCCATACAGAAGCCTCAGAGCCTACGTTATGTAACACCTCCAAGCGGTCCATCATATTATGAGCATCAGTCTCGATGCACTTATCCTGATTAGAGTAAAAACAACAACTTTCATTAACCAAGGCACAAATACCACCTTGAGCGGCTAATAAGTAGTCCAATGCCATACGATTCTGAAATACAACCTGCGACAAAGAAGCTACTTCTAATTGCAAAGCTTGGATTGCATCTATGGTATTACTCTCTATAATCTCTAATGTGACTGAAATGTTTACAATAGCCCGCTCCAGTTCAGCCACCCCTAACCAGGGGAGGAAAGCGCGGACAAACTGATGGAATCCCGTGGGTCTCTGCACAATGGGATTTGGGCTCCATTGTGGATGTGCCACCAATATGTAATTATGCACTGCATGATCATGCATGGTTTGCATTCCATACGTATAGGGGAGGAGCCGTCCCAATGTGCACCAACCACATCATTGGTTGGGTAGAGTTTTATATATATCCAACGGCCACATAGCCATTACAGCCCCGGCAATCCTGCCGTGGGGAGCCTGTGCTATCTGAGGCATTGCGTGACCAACTATTGGAGCTTTGGTCACACTGAGACCAGTAATGTGCATGCGGGGTTTGCCCGCACCTAATTTTGCTGAGGGGCGTTCTCCATACGGGGGCACTGGCATTGTAGGAATACAGAAAACCAAGGGTATGTAGTCCCCACTCGCCCCATCACCACCACCGATGGCAGAGGGTAGTGCCATTGGTATAAGTCAAATTGGTTTCAGAGGAACCGGAGCAATTGTCACTCGAGACCCATGCTCTCCGGCCATCCACTCACTGTGCATTTCTGGTGGGCCAGCAGTAACGTTAAACTGCCCAGTGTCTGGCAGGTATTCTGCTATCACTGCGCACGAGGAACGGGGAAGTTTTCCGATGGGACGAGCGGCATCCATTGCTGAAGGCCTCTGAACACACCAATACACATACCCTAGTATCACTACCGGTGTCCCTTGGTGCCGGTAAGGGGGCGTTTCATTATACTTAGTGAGAAAAGTGGTGTCGTTAAGGGCCCAGGATTCATTCCAGGGCACTGTGGCCCATGGAATGCTGGTGCTTGCCAATTGGGGGGCATGTGTGCAGTACCAACAATACGACTTGTTATCTGCTAATGCCACCAATTGCGTCCACTGGATGGCCAAGTTGTGGTGCCATGTGGCTTGGGCACCTATTGCAGCTAAAATCAGTTCAAGGATCGTGCCATAGAGAACACGCCGTAGGGCCATCGTGTGTTTGGGTGGCGCGACCAGGACGCTCCACAGACCCGCCTAACCTGTAATGCGGTGGTTATGGTTGCCTGGACGAAATACGCTTAGAGGGCACATAAATGAGGGCATCTTCCCCTTTTAGCAGTACGAGGTGAGTGTCCTTGGGACTATCAGCTAGAATTTCTTCTTCGAGTAGATTATGTTTGGTGGGGTCGTGGACCCAAACTGTACGTCCAGTCAAGCCGAACCCTCCCGCTCAAGTGGTGGGTGCAAGCGCATCCACCTCCTGGACATCAGGCAACCCAATGCACTCGCAATCAACTGTGCAATACGTTCACCTTGGGGGAGGGTTACTGCCTGCGGGCCATTGTGAACCAACAGCACCTTAATCTCCCTGGTATAGTCAGCGTCGATTACTCCCGCTGCAACATCTATGCCCTTAAGGGCCAGACTGCTGCATGGGGCAATGCGCCTATAATAGCCTTGTGGGAGCCCTATGGCTAAGCCAGTACTTACAAGGTTCCGGCTATTGGGCTGTAGAGTGAGGCCCTCTTTAGGGACCCGCAGATCGAGACCAATGCTTCCCGGCATGGCCCGAATGGGGAGGTGGGCTTGTGGGTGCAGGCGTTGCACTTGCAACACACGGGGCCGCTCGATGACCTCCCCCTTGAATCTACCATACGGGATAGAGCCGTACAGAGGGCGGTCATTGAGCGCAGCCATGGTCTGGCGGATATTACAGCTCCACCCGGCCAGGGATTCAGTGGGAGATAGTTTGTGTAACTGTTCTTTAAGCAAGCCGTTCATGCGTTCGATGAGCCTGGCGCCCTGGGGGTGGTATGTGATGTGGAACACCCACGCAATCCCCCGTCTCCTAGCCCATTCTCTTACTTCCATTCCCATAAAATGGGTACCCTGGTCACTTTGCACCTCAAGGGGAGATCCATAGTAGCAGATGAGTTCCTCCAACCCCTTTATAGTCTGCTCCTGTGTGGCACTTGCACATGGGTATACAAAGAGCAGACCTGAATATGTGTCTACTGTAGTTAGCGCGTATTTATGTCACTGAGTTTCGGGCAGTGGGCCGATATAGTCCACCTGCCATACTTCCCCAGGTTTCTGACCTCACTTCATGTACCCCGTCTCTGCTTTTAAGTGTAGGGGGAGAGCCTGGTACACTGTGGGCAGTGCTGATGAGCATCCCGCTGTGCACCGATCATGGTCTGCAAGCCACGATCGGTGGTCCATTGCATTGCTTTTTCCCCTCCCAGATGACCACTCTTTTGATGTATCCACTCGGCCACTACGTATACTGTGACTATGTCATCTACCTCTCTGTTGAACCGGGCCTCCTCCTGATTCCCCTGTCAGGTGGGCGTCTACAAGACGAACAGCAACAGGCTTCTGGCTACAGGCATCCCAAATAGCAGGGCATATGTCGCCAGCCGCATGCCAGACGGCCATCCACTGGGTCATGCCTTTGTAGACTGCCCAGGTATCCGTATACGGATAAAGGGGCTCTGGGTTCTCTGCGATGGTCATGAATGCTGCCCTTAACTCAGCCCACTGGCTAGACAGGCCAGGACAGATTTCAAACAGTATTTCCTCAAGGCAGGGATTATATGTGGCCGCTCGCCACCATCATTCTATCCCCCTCTATGAGGCTGATCCATCAATAAACCATGCGACCTCTCATTGTTGTTTGGTTAAGGAGGTGTAGGGAGGGGCCTCCATACAGGGGGGTTGAGGCACTTCGACCGGGTGGGGGCATAAGTGTGCTGGCTCCCAGAGGGCAGTTCCTCAAAAGTGACAGCACCCAAAAGCCGCGTGTGCACATCCGTAATGCTTGCCTGAGTCATTTGCATACTCAGCTGAAGGTAGTGTTTCCACTTCCATAGGGTCTGAGTCTGGGCTACCCCAGTCCATGTGAGCGGGCTTTCGTCCCGGACCCAACCCATAATCCGAAGTGGGGTACACACCTTTACAGGCTCTGTGCCCGTGATGGGCTCAGTTTGCTGCAGGGCCCACACTACTGCAAGCAGCTGCTGTTCAAGGGGTCTATAATGCTCAGCCTCGCCTCGCAGGGATTGCGACCAATACCCTATGGGCTCCTTTCGAGACGAAGCTTGCTGCCACAGCCCCCATGAGGCCATGTGGTCAACACACCATTACCTCGCGTTCGAAGCGGGTGCCTTGTCTGCCTGGGATCAGCACTGAGCGCCTCTTTAGCCTGCTGGAATGCGGCATGCTGTTTGGCCCCCCAACTAAATGTGGCTTTCTTCCGGACTACTGCTTGTATGGGCAGCAAGATGTACCCTACTTGGGGAATAAATGTGAGCCAAAACCCAAGGAGGCCCAGGAAAGTTTGGGCTTGGCTTATGCTAGTGGGCTCTGGGAAGTGGGTAATTGTTTCGATGGCTTTTTGTGGGATCTTACGTTGAGGCCCCGACCAAAGTATTCCCAAGAAGATCAGCTCCTGGCTGGGCCCCTGGATTTTACTAGGGTTGACAGCCCATCCCCTGGCTGCCAGAAACTGCAACACATTGTTCGTGGCCTCGGAGAGTGCCGTCCTATGGGGCCTGCTCAGCAGGACATCATCAATATAGTGCTCTAGGATCACTCCTTCTGGAAGTCACCTGCTCCAGGTCTCGACTAACCAACTGGTGGCAGATGGTAGGGCTAGTCTTGTAGCCCTGAGGCAGCACAGTGAATGTGTACTGCCGATCCTCCCATGTAAAGGCAAATTGATCCTGGCTCTGTGGGGCAATGGCAATGGAGAAGAAGGCATTTGCCAAGTCCACCGTGATATGCCACTGCCCTACCCGCGTCGCGAGGCACTCCATGATGGAGACTATGTTGGGAACTGCCGCTTTCAGGATTGGGGTGACCCTATTCAGGTTGCGGTAGTCTACTGTCATGCGCCAGGTTCCATCGTTTTTATGGACTGGCCAGATTGGGCTGTTAAATGCACTCATGGCGGGGAGAATGATGTCCGCCTGGAGCAGACCTTTAACGGTAGCGGTTACTTCCTCATGCCCACCAGGTATCTGATACTGTTTGGTGTTGACCACTGTGGTGGCAGTCGGAAGCATCACGGGGTCCCACCGCATATGCCCCCACAGCATGGTTTCAACCGCTCAGATATACAGCAGGTGCCCAAAGGTAAAGGATCCCCATTGGGTATCTATGGTCTGCCCTCAGAGGAGGTCTATATCCAATATAATTCATGAATGGGGGCAATTAAAATGGTGACTTGTATTGGGGGGCTTCCCAATGGCTAGCCGTAACTGCATCAGCGCGGCCAGAACGTCCACCCCTTCGAGGCCACTCACCGTTACCGACCAGCCCCGATGGGGCAGGATGCCATACAATATAGTCACCTCTGCTCCTGTGTCCACAAGGGCCATTACTCGTTGTCGCCCCCCGCTAGGCCAGTAGATCTCTACTGGGACATAAGGGCGGTGGTCCCCCTACACTACATAGTGCCTTATCTCCAGGGCGGGGGGGGAGGGGGACCCAGCACCCCATCAATAATGGATGGGCAGCTTCCATTCAACATAGTCTGCCGGCGGGGCAGATGGTTGGGGCCACTGAGGGGTGCCATCTATCTTGTTTTGAGGCCCCCCTGTCATTGGGGTCCCTACCCTCTCCTTGGTATGCTTTTCCGGCTTAAGTTGTAACCAGCGTTTTAACAGCTCAGCATTGGTTTTCCTAACCACTTCCCCCAGGGGAATCCCTGCTTTCAGTAGGTCTTTAAATGTAGTATTGCGGCTAACCCTCTCCTTTTGCTTCACATTCACCTGCCACGGCTTTGTGGTTTTCCTCATGCTGTCAATTTCCGTTAATTGCATCATGAGCTGCGCCGCATCCCACACCAACCCTACAGCCCCCACAACCATCGGCAGGATCATCACCTTGAGGTGGGGGGGGTGTTCCGCAGAAGCCGGGTGTGGATGGTACGGGTCAGCTCCACGATGTCAGGCCCTTCAAAATGCTCAACAAAGATGCCGGTGAGCATGCCCAACTGCCGGAGCTGGCTAACCCTCTCTGGGATGGAGGCCCACTGTTCCAACCCATCATCCATGTCTGCGGGCGAGCTCCAGGTGGTTTGACAGCCATGGTCAACCATGCTATGAGGGAGGGATATGGATAATTCACCTCCGAGTTGGCCCCTATCTTGAGACTTCTACAAAGGAGGGGGTCCGTGGTGAGTGAGCCCATCTTGCCTAGCTCAGCAGGGGTAAGGGTAATCAGATCCGCTCCATCATCCCACATAGCAGCCAGGCCAGCAGCAACTCCTTGGGATGCTGCTTGAAATGCTGCACGAAATCCTGTATTTCAGAGGATTTATATTCCCAGATAAAATCCCTTCCTACCATTTGATCATTCTCCCCGTGCGGTCCATCGTATTGTGCCTCGACAATGGGCCGCAGTTATGGGTACAGTCCGCCTTCCCGCCATCCCCCACCCTGGGGGACTCGTCCTTGCTCATATCCCAAATGTCCCCATCCCAGGTCTCTGGATCCCAGTTGCTTTTGCATACCAGTGTACGTACAGCAAGGGAACACACGTCTTGCCGTCCTCCCTTTCGCCGCCGGTGGTTCGCAATGCGAGCTGCCATAACCATGCAACGGTGCTCTAACCGATTGGCCCGTTCAGTCGTACTAGTAATGACTTCTTGTGTTAGTGAATGGGCCTCGTTTGCTTGCTGCACATCAGCCTTTAATCTTCCTATCCTCTGGCACTGAACCAGCAGTGCTTTGTCCACTACACGGAGCGCGGTCAGGAAGACCCATCCCAGGTCCCCCGCCGCTTTTTGCTCCATGGGTCCTACTTTGTCCAGCCAGATCTTGGTTATCAGTTCCTCCAGCCTAACTGGTGTAACCCCCAGCTCTCTAGCTCCAACCATGTGGCGGGGGCAACCAACCCCACCAGCTTGCGAGCCACCGTGCCCGCTGTCCTGTGGAGGGCCACCTGGGGATGTATCTCTCTCCCTCCCCCTTATCCTTCCTTCCCCATAGAGGCATCCCTCCGCTGGTATCCTGTTCCTGACACGAATTGTGCCCACAAGGGCCGGGGGGGGAGATACCAGCGAAAGGAGGACACTCAGGACTAAGAATGTAAACTGTGCTTTATTGAAGAAATGAAGAACTTGCGCTCCAATCTGCGCGGGGAGCCCCTAGGACGCGCAGAGGGGCTGTAGAGGACTCTGGCCGTTCGGGACAGCTGACCAGGCAGGACTTCGCCGGGGCGGAGTCCTCTGCAGCACTATATTCTCCGTGCTTATCTTGGGGTTACGTGGGATCAACAGCCGGTTAAATTCTTACATGTATAATTTATGCTTATTACATACACTGACTTGTTTACAGGCAAAAATAAGCTGAGCTATGTTACAATATCTTTTGGCAGGGTCTGTCGGACAAAGTTAATTGAAACTGCCTGCATCCTCCGCTTGCATCCAGTCACATACTCAGTCCACCACTTAGCTCCTCGCCAATCTTCAGCAACCTTGCGCCTACACATGCCTTCATGGAAGGTTTTTGTTCTTGTTTGCTGGAATGGTAGAAAATTTCAGCAGTGGTTGGCTCTCTTAAATTATTTAATTTAATTGGCCTAATTCTATGAGTAAGTATGCTTTAATCCCTCGAGCTTTAGTTATTCAGGGGGATAAGCGAGTCATACTGTGAATCTTCATTGCAAACACTGAGAGTGAATAGTGTCATCAGTAAAGACAAGATAAAGCTTTTAAAGACATTTTGAGATTTCTAAAAGATTTCAGGATGGTTTCACAAGAAAACAAATGAGTGTTTTGATAAATCTTAATGTGGTTCTTCATGCTTACTTATTCAGAACAGTTCATTTGGCTTAAAAAAAGTTTTCACGATTTCTGAAACTCTAATATTGTAGCAATGTAGTAAATCTTTCTCTGATGGGCTGTAAATGCCTCAGGAAATTAGTAATGGAATACATTGCCTTTTACACCTAAGTCACTGATAGAAGTCTTTCCTAGGTAAACACCATGTAAAAGTCAATATCATTTCAGCGGTGTCTTTATGAATTGGATAGGTCTTAGTCCAATTCCTAGTGCTGCTCAAGAAAAGAGGAAACGCCATACTAGTTGTATTAATTGGCTTCCCTGCCCCTCAGTCTCAACAGCAAGATCAAGCATTGAGTGGCATTGAACTGTTCCTCTTTGGTAAATAAATCGTCTTCCTCTTTGGTAGATAAATAGAGGACTTCAGCATTATCTATCAGGCACCTTTTGTAAATACTAAATTTAGTCTGAAAAGAAACCAGTGAATCACTTTCATGCATTATTTTGCTCTGCTAACTGACTGAGGGTGAGGCTTTTGCAGTGACACATATTGATGCTGCTTTTCTTGTTGGTGAAAATGTGACCTAAAAGAGAGTGCAGGAATGATTTTTGTACAAGTCATCATAATTTGTGGTGGAAACAAGACTGCATTTTTCTTAAGACATTCTCCAAAAACACATACTTCAAAATCTGTATTTTTCTTTTTTATAATACAACATATGTAGTTAAAACTTAAGAAAAGAAGAATTCATCTACATATATGCTATATATTTTGTAATTAAATCCCAATTACAATGCATCTCTGAAACACACTATTCAATTACAAAATATACAAAGTTCTCCCACTAAGAAGGTTGCTGAAAAGTATATGGGCTATTTTACACTGTAGTGTGGTTGTGATTTAATGGGTCTGCCTTAGAAAAAATACAATGGTTAGAGAAACCCACACTGATGTCTCTGTTTTGCTAACAAATCCTGGCACATGTATGGTATGGAAAGATGTTGCTTTGGATGGAATTCATTACTGGAGAGAAGCAAGGGAAGTTGTTGTTTTTTTAATGAAACTATTTTGGCAGGATAGATTGGGTCAAGGTAAACTCAGCAGTACTAAAAGAAAAAAGGGAGCGAGTGAGTGAGCAAAATACTCTAAAGTGGAATACTGAGTCGACAGAGCAAAAAAGTATATGAATACCAACATCACCACACAACTAAAGAAAGCAGTTCCGTGTGATTTATATAACTTTGGAAGCATAAATAATTCACAAAAGTAAGGCTGTGTTCTTTGCTGCTACCTCAAATAAAAGAAACCCAGTTGCAAACAGAATTCTAATACCATGCTTTTCCCAATACGTATAGCTTATATGGCCTATTATTCTGTCCTCCACAACACCTATTGTTGTTTTCTTAGAATCCTATATCTTAGGGTATTTATTATTATTTATTTGTATTACAGATGTAGCAACCAAGATCAGGCTCTCATTGTATATATGTTGTACAAACACATACCAAAAATCAGTTCCCACCCTGAAGAAATTGCAGTTTAAATGGACAAGGTAGACAAAGGGAAGAGAGGAAATATTATTATCCCTTTTTGTAGGTGGGGAATTGAATCACAGACAGGTTCCCAGACATGTATGCATGTGAGTAGTCCCACTGGCTCCAGTGAACTACTCACACATTTAGATTTAAGCATGTGTATAAAAGTACCTAACTCATGTGCCCAAAGTCACACAGGAAATCTGTGGCAGATCAAGGAATTGCACAAACTCTCCTGAGTCCTAGTTTAGTGCCTTAGCTACAAAAACATTTTTCCTAGGCTTCAGACCTGAGCTCCTTACTCAGGCAAAAATCCCATTGAAATCAAGTTGAAGAAGTGAGCCCTATGGTTGAACTAATAGCTATTTTATAATTATTTACTACTTAGTATCTTTGGAAAGAGACAGCATTCTTTAAGATATTTATTTTAGAATTGGATGATCATGCTTATCTAAATATACATGTTCTCTCATAAGCTGTACATCTCTGAAAGGCGTCATGGTGGTATTGTTCTCAAACTACCTATAATAGTTTGGTATTAGTCCTCTCCTCTCCCCTAGCAGAAATGGAAAATGAGCTAAGATAATTTATAGAACAACTTCTTTTGGTTCTTGTACTTGACATAAAAGCAAAACCATTCTATCATGTAGATATTCTAAAATTTTCATTCCTCTACCTGCCATAAAGGTGCATAAAGAAGAATCCTTAGCTGAGCAATTTTTTGGCCCAACTCCCTCATACACAGATTATGTAGTGTTCAGGAGACAGAAGGTTTAAAACCAAAAGTACATTGAATTAGATCCATAAGGGTTTACTGAAAGTTGTAGATTTATATCTAAGCAATAAATAAATGTCATCTATCAAGCTGTCCCAGTGAGTAAGCTTCTGTAAAACAATCCCTGTAAATAACTTCAGGTATACCAGTGCATGTAGAAAATATAGAGAGCATTCAGAGAAATGCCTCGTAAAATAGTGCTCAGATACATTGGTGATGAGTGCTCTATAAATAGATAAAATGGATAGCATAACATATTGCAAACCCATACTAATTACACACAGCTTATTTATTTTCTTAATCCATTAGCTGAACTTGTACAGGCATTGTGCTATTTTGATGGTAGTGGTACAGTCATTTGTGGTGAAAGATGGGTAGAGCTGTGTGCCATCTGCACACGTTGTCTGACCAGTTCACCTAGTAGTTGCATGTAGATGTTGACTTGGGACCAGAGAGAGAATTATTCCTTGCAGGATTCTATAAGGGTGGGGTCTAAGTGGGGAGCTGCAGTTTTCTCTCACTACTCATTGGGTGCATCCCTCCAGGAAGGGCTTAAACCATTTTAGTGTATTTCCCTGGACTTCTGTCATGTCTGTCACGTGAGAAAGCAGTCTCTCATGGTCAACAACACTGAATGCTTCATAGTGTCCCAGGAGGATGAGAATGGATGCCTGCCCTCTACCCATTGACAGCAGGAGACCATTCACTGACACCACCAAAGCTATTTCTGTCCCATGCCCTGGCCTGAATCTAGGTTGTGCCAAGTCTAGGATATTAACTACAGTTGAATGGCTTTGGGCTAGCTTCTCTGTTAACTTGCTCAAGAATGGGAGATTTGACAGTGGGCAACAATGATTACAACTGATGCATTCAGAGTAGGTTTCTTCAGTATTGATTGGATTATTGCGTATTGAAGAAGGGAAGGAAGGATTCTTTCCCCCTAATGAGGGGTTAGCAATTTTCAGTCCTGAAGGGCTTTAATTGCTCATGACTCTTTCACAATCCTAGAAGGGCATAGGTCAGAATCACAGGTTTTAGGTCAAGACTCCTTTACGATGTTCAGGGCCTCTCAAAGAGTTAATGTACTGAACTCTGGGAATGCAAGCAGGCTGCTTATTGGCCATATTAGAAGGAGCAGATCCATCCTATTAGAGAAGCCTTTCCAAATGTCCGTGATCTTTTCAGAGAAGTAGGATAATAGTTTTTTGCAACACATGGTGCTGTGTTCTGCTGTGAGCTCTAGGCACTCAGGATTGAAAAGGCAGTTTACCAACTTAGATAGCTCCTTAAAGCAAAACTTGGCAGCTTCAGTGGAATGTAGGAGGAAGGTTCCTTTGGCATGTAATACAGCTTTAACAAAGGCTTGAAGAAATTCTTTGTTTCAGACTTTGGTTTCTGCCATCAGCACTCAAAGTTCTCTTCATCCATAACAAGGTGTCATAAAATCAAGATTTATGTGGGTGATGGAGAGCAATAGGCCATTTGGGGGCCAGCATGCTGATGGAGGTAAGAAGGACATTTGTCTCCCTCTCCAGTATTGTACATTAGATAGTAGGTGCTTTATGGATTTATTTTCTTGTCACTGGTGGACACAAGGCACCAGACCTGATGATCATATGGTTCTATCCAATATAGGAAATCCAATCTTGTTAAGCATGTTTATTTGGGGTAAAAAATTCCAAAAGTGCACATGTGACTTAGAAGCATAAATTCCATTTTCAGAAGTGACTTAAGCACTTAAGTGGAACTACAAAGGTCAAGCATAATAGTGCAGTACCTTCTTTTATATGGTTTGTGACAATACAAAGTGTACATTATACTCCTGTTTATCCAAATAGCATAGGGGACACATTTTATTTGGATAATCAGGAGTTCAGATAATTGGGAGAACAGACTCTTCTCCCAATCCCCTCAAGCTCTCTCTCTTGCAGTCAGAAACAGAAGGACATGGTATAGGCTTTGCTGTTGTCACTAAGCATGCACGGTAACAGCAAGGCAGCAAGAAGAAAGAGAATACTTGTGGCACCTTAGAGACTAACAAATTTATTTGAGCATAAGCTTTCGTGAGATACAGCTCCTCTAGCACCTGGGTTCCTACTGTGGCTGCTCAACTTGGCATGTCCCAGCTGTGTCTCCTGTGGGCCACCCAGAGAGCAGCATAGAGGCCATGTTGAAGAAAGAGCTGGGCACTTAAGTGCTGCATCAGTCAGGGTTGGAGCTATGACACCGACCAGGTGAAGAGCAACACCATGGTGGAGATGCAGGGATAGGGAAATGGGCAGGGGGAGGGGATGTCCATGCGAGCACAGGTGGCAGGGGTGTCATTGAGGTATTGCATGACAGCAGCTGGGCAAGGTTGCTAACTTGGGGGCAGTGGTTGCGCACATGCAGTTGTTTTTGGGGGCAGGGACAAGGAAGTGATTCGGATAATGCAGTGGTTTAGGAAATAAGGTTCAGATGAACAGGAGTATACTGTGAAATATTTTTACAGCACACATAAATGTATTATGACTTCAGACAGGTCTCATTGGAAAGCTAGAGATTACAGACATACAAAGCTTTATATGAAGACAGTTTATCCGTGTCTGTTGTTCTAACTAAACACATTAGCTGGAATCAGAGTAGCAGCCGTGTTAGTCTGTATTCGCAAAAAGAAAAGGAGTACTTGTGGCACCTTAGAGACTAACAAATTTATTAGAAAAGGAGTACTTGTGGCACCTTAGAGACTAACAAATTTATTAGAGCATAAGCTTTCGTGAGCTACAGCTCACTTCATGCATCCGATGAAGTGAGCTGTAGCTCACGAAAGCTTATGCTCTAATAAATTTGTTAGTCTCTAAGGTGCCACAAGTACTCCTTTTCTATTAGCTGGAATAATGCAATTAAAAAAAATCAGTCCTTACTGAAGCAAACCATCATAGAATCATAGAATCATAGAATATCAGGGTTGGAAGGGACCCCAGAAGGTCATCTAGTCCAACCCCCTGCTCAAAGCAGGACCAAGTCCCAGTTAAATCATCCTAGCCAGGGCTTTGTCAAGCCTGACCTTAAAAACCTCCAAGGAAGGAGATTCTACCACCTCCCTAGGTAACGCATTCCAGTGTTTCACCACCCTCTTGGTGAAAAAGTTTTTCCTAATATCCAATCTAAACCTCCCCCATTGCAACTTGAGACCATTACTCCTCGTTCTGTCATCTGCTACCATTGAGAACAGTCTAGAGCCATCCTCTTTGAAACCCCCTTTCAGGTAGTTGAAAGCAGCTATCAAATCCCCCCTCATTCTTCTCTTCTGCAGACTAAACAATCCCAGCTCCCTCAGCCTCTCCTCATAAGTCATGTGCTCTAGACCCCTAATCATTTTTGTTGCCCTTCGCTGTACTCTTTCCAATTTATCCACATCCTTCTTGTAGTGTGGGGCCCAAAACTGGACACAGTACTCCAGATGAGGCCTCACCAGTGTCGAATAGAGGGGAACGATCACGTCCCTCGATCCGCTCGCTATGCCCCTACTTATACATCCCAAAATGCCATTGGCCTTCTTGGCAACAAGGGCACACTGCTGACTCATATCCAGCTTCTCGTCCACTGTCACCCCTAGGTCCTTTTCCGCAGAACTGCTGCCGAGCCATTCGGTCCCTAGTCTGTAGCGGTGCATTGGATTCTTCCATCCTAAGTGCAGGACCCTGCACTTATCCTTATTGAACCTCATTAGATTTCTTTTGGCCCAATCCTCCAATTTGTCTAGGTCCTTCTGTATCCTATCCCTCCCCTCCAGCATATCTACCACTCCTCCCAGTTTAGTATCATCCGCAAATTTGCTGAGAGTGCAATCCACACCATCCTCCAGATCATTTATGAAGATATTGAACAAAACGGGCCCCAGGACCGACCCCTGGGGCACTCCACTTGACACCGGCTGCCAACTAGACATGGAGCCATTGATCACTACCCGTTGAGCCCGACAATCTAGCCAGCTTTCTACCCACCTTATAGTGCATTCATCCGGCCCATACTTCCTTAACTTGCTGACAAGAATGCTGTGGGAGACCGTGTCAAAAGCTTTGCTAAAGTCAAGAAACAATACATCCACTGCTTTCCCTTCATCCACAGAACCAGTAATCTCATCATAAAAGGCGATTAGATTAGTCAGGCATGACCTTCCCTTGGTGAATCCATGCTGACTGTTCCTGATCACTTTCCTCTCCTCTAAGTGCTTCAGGATTGATTCTTTGAGGACCTGCTCCATGATTTTTCCAGGGACTGAGGTGAGGCTGACCGGCCTGTAGTTCCCAGGATCCTCCTTCTTCCCTTTTTTAAAGATGGGCACTACATTAGCCTTTTTCCAGTCATCCGGGACTTCCCCCGTTCGCCACGAGTTTTCAAAGATAATGGCCAAGGGCTCTGCAATCACAGCCGCCAATTCCCTCAGCACTCTCGGATGCAATTCGTCCGGCCCCATGGACTTGTGCACGTCCAGCTTTTCTAAATAGTCCCTAACCACCTCTATCTCTACAGAGGGCTGGCCATCTCTTCCCCATTTTGTGATGCCCAGCACAGCAGTCTGGGAGCTGACCTTGTTAGTGAAAACAGAGGCAAAAAAAGCATTGAGTACATTAGCTTTTTCCACATCCTCTGTCACTAGCTTGCCTCCCTCATTCAGTAAGGGGCCCACACTTTCCTTGGCTTTCTTCTTGTTGCCAACATACCTGAAGAAACCCTTCTTGTTACTCTTGACATCTCTTGCTAGCTGCAGCTCCAGGTGCGATTTGGCCCTCCTGATATCTTTCCTACATGCCCGAGCAATATTTTTATACTCTTCCCTGGTCATATGTCCAACCTTCCACTTCTTGTAAGCTTCTTTTTTATGTTTAAGATCCGCTAGGATTTCACCATTAAGCCAAGCTGGTCGCCTGCCATATTTACTATTCTTTCGACTCATCGGGATGGTTTGTCCCTGTAACCTCAACAGGGATTCCTTGAAATACAGCCAGCTCTCCTGGACTCCCTTCCCTTTCATGTTAGTCCCCCAGGGGATCCTGGCCATCTGTTCCCTGAGGGAGTCAAAGTCTGCTTTCCTGAAGTCCAGGGTCCGTATCCTGCTGCTTACCTTTCTTTCCTGCGTCAGGATCCTGAACTCAACCAACTCATGGTCACTGCCTCCCAGATTCCCATCCACTTTTGCTTCCCCCACTAATTCTACCCGGTTTGTGAGCAGCAGGTCAAGAAAAGCGCTCCCCCTAGTTGGCTCCCCTAGCACTTGCACCAGGAAATTGTCCCCTACGCTTTCCAAAAACTTCCTGGATTGTCTATGCACCGCTGTATTGCTCTCCCAGCAGATATCAGGAAAATTAAAGTCACCCATGAGAATCAGGGCATGCGATCTAGTAGCTTCCGTGAGTTGCCGGAAGAAAGCCTCATCCACCTCATCCCCCTGGTCCGGTGGTCTATAGCAGACTCCCACCATGACATCACTCTTGTTGCACACACTTCTAAACTTAATCCAGAGACACTCAGGTTTTTCCACAGTTTCGTACCGGAGCTCTGAGCAGTCATACTGCTCCCTTACATACAGTGCTACTCCCCCACCTTTTCTGCCCTGCCTGTCCTTCCTGAACAGTTTATAACCATCCATGACTGTACTCCAGTCATGTGAGTTATCCCACCAAGTCTCTGTTATTCCAATCACGTCATAATTCCTTGACATCACCAGGACCTCCAGTTCTCCCTGCTTGTTTCCAAGGCTTTGTGCATTTGTATATAAGCACTTGAGATAACCTGTTGATCGCCCCTCATTCCCAGTATGAGGCAGGAGCCCTCCCCTCACAGACATTCCTGCCTGTGCTTCCTCCCGGTATCCCGCTTTCCCACTTACCTCAGGGCTTTGGTCTCCTTCCCCCGGTGAACCTAGTTTAAAGCCCTCCTCACTAGGTTAGCCAGCCTGCTGGCAAAGATGTTCTTCCCTCTCTTCGTAAGATGGAGCCCGTCTCTGCCCAGCACTCCTCCTTCATGGAACACCATCCCATGGTCAAAGAATCCAAAGCCTTCTCTCCGACACCACCTGCGTAGCCATTCGTTGACCTCCACGATTCGACGGTCCCTACCCAGGCCTTTTCCTTCCACGGGGAGGATGGACGAGAACACCACTTGCGCCTCCAACTCCTTTATCCTTCTTCCCAGAGCCACGTAGTCCGCAGTGATCCGCTCAAGGTCATTCTTGGCAGTATCATTGGTGCCCATGTGGAGAAGCAGGAAGGGGTAGCGATCCGAGGGCTTGATGAGTCTCGGCAGTTTCTCCGTCACATCACGAATCTTAGCCCCTGGCAAGCAGCAGACTTCTTGGTTTTCCCGGTCAGGGTGGCAGATAGATGACTCAGTCCCCCGGAGGAGAGAGTCCCCGACCACCACCACCCGCCTTCTCCTCTTGGGAGTGGTGGTCGTGGAACCCCCAACCTCAGGACATCGCATCTCATGCCTCCCAACCAGCGGAGTCTCCTTCTGCTTTCTCCCCCCAGACATATCATCTGGTCCACTCTCCGCAATGGTACCTGTGGAGAGAACATGAAAGCGGTTAGTTACCTGTGTCTGTGTTACTGGAACCCGGACATTCCGCTTACCTCTTCTGGAGGTCACATGTTGCCAAGCTTCTTCACTGGCCTCTTGGCTCCTCTGTGCAACCTGCTCTATATCTTTAGAGCTTTGTGCCCCTAGAAGCCTATCCTGAGTTTGGTCCAGAAAATCCTCAGTCTCTCGTATACAACGCAGGGTCGTTACCTGTTGCTCCAGACCTTCAATCTTCTCTTCCAATATGGAGACCAGCTTGCACTTTGTACAGACAAAGTCGCTTCTGTCCTGTGGAAGAAAGACAAACATGGCACATCCAGTGCAGGTCACAACAGCTGAACCCCCCCCTTCCATATCACCTACCTACTATGAGCTTCCTCAGAGACGTTGGCAAGATGTAAGCCTCACTGGGCTCACTCCAGGCGAACTCCCAGGCAAACTCCTGCTGTGAGCTGCTCTGCTGTCCCCGCTGCTCAGCTGGTTCGCTGCCGCTCCTGTCCTCATCCATCAACTGTCCTCAGTGGGAATTCTGCCCAAGTAAGAACTGCAGGATTTGGTCCAGTAAAAATCAAATGAATGAAACAAACTTGGTCAGGAATTGTATTTCAGCCCCTTGGGTGCTGGGTGTGGTTATAGTTCTGCTGTTTTGACAGAAAGCAGGCTCCAGTATAACTAACCACAAATAGTCCTCATCTATTGAAAGAAAAAATTATTTAAATAAAATAAACAAAGTCATCACTGATAGAATGCCATTGATTTGAGTGCAGATATACTAGGGACAGACATAACCGAATATGTTTTGTATTATCTGCTAATCGTATTTATTGTTGCTCTTAATTTACTTTCATATTTTAAATAAATGCAAGTTACATTTTAAGAATGAAAATTTTACAATTTCCTTTTAGTCAAACAGTTCAAAGTTTATAGCTCTGGATTCAATAAGCAAAAAATTGTCAAATTTCACATTGTAGATTCCTATGTAATGCTTTATAAATTCCAAAAAACACAATTCAGATTTCTTTGCTACAATTAGTCTTTTCAGTGAAATTGGTGTTTTTGAAGGAACATATACAGTGGGTGCACTGGAAAAGTTCATTCCAGTTTTAGCGATATTGCTGGTTCCAGTAATGTTTTAAATTTACTTAAAATGGGAAAGGCTGCTAGAAAAGAAAATATACCTAACAAGTTCATCCAACTATTAAGAGCATCCACTATAATGAAACCTTACTCTGTTTTAGCCATTCGTCTGTTCTCAGATGTTCTTATAAAATATTTTTTATTTACTATAGTTTTTTAAATGAATTTTTAGGACGGTTGTCTTGGTATTTTCTACCTTGTAGGAATTATCAGGATGTGTTTTTGAGAAACTAGATTCTTTTGCATGTCATTTGCATAGAAAATATACTAATAACAGCTACAGCCACTCCAGGCTTATCAGAGAGTCTTGAAGATGGCAGAGTCTTTCACGGTTTGACAAATCTGTAGTATGAATTAAAGAGAGAATGGTGTGTCTGTTTGGTGGGGTCTGCAGTATAGCTCTTCTCTTCTGGGATCTGGATAGTGCAGACCTGTTTCATCAATGAAAATGAGCTATGGAGAGTCTCAACTTCTCTCCTGGGACATGAATGGCTTCAGTGGGATTTGGATCAGGCCTTTGGAGGTGGATTTCCCTTCCAACTTTTGTGAAATATCATGTGAAATTATTGTGTGCTAAGCTATTGCTCAAAGGCTATTCCTGACTAAAGTCAGTGATGCATGGATTCAGTTGTCTGATGTCAGTTTCTGAATACCGTTGAGAGGCAGGATTAGCTCAAGTGACTGTGAAAAGGACTTAGGGGTCAGGGTAGTTAATTAACTGAACATGAGCTCTGAGTGTGATTCTATTGCTAAATGGGCAAACACAATCTTTGGAGGCATCAGAAAGAATATCAAGTAGATGCAGGGAGGTGGTATTACTTCACTATATGGCATTAGTGAAACCATTACTGGAACACCATGTTCAGTTATGCTGTCCATGTGTAACCCATGTGGTGGTCTGTCCCATCTAGTGGGACTGAGACCACTTAAAGAGAGAGAAAATGAGTCTGCTCTACAGCCTTAGCTAACAGCCAGTTTGCTTTTAGCTCATGTGGTAGAAGCTCATGCACTAAGCTCCAGAAGCCCAACATTTGATCCTGCCCGCTGATGACTGTCGGCATTACACACGCTTCAAAATAATTGGAAGGGGTTCAGAAAAGAGCTACAAGAATGATTCAAGGTCTGGAAAACATGCCTTATAGTGAGAGATTTAAGCAACTCAATCTGTTTCTTTTATACAAAAAAAAAGAAGGATGGACTAAATGATCATAATGGTTCCCTCTGGCCTTAAAATTTATGGATCTATGAAAAACAGGAGACTAGAAAGGTGCAGCAAACAAGGTGGGTGAATTTGGTGATGGGTATAATAATCTCCATTTGTATTTAGTCTGAAAATCATGTAGGAGATTGTTTGGGATGCAGTATGTAATGTGATATTAATAATATAGGGTATGATCTAAAGACCACTGAGGTTAATGGGAATCTTTCCATTATCCTAAATGGGCTTTGCACCAGGCCTGTAGAGAACTAGTGGATATTCTGGCCTATATCACTCATGACATTTAAGCAGATCACCCACATTTCCTTGTATATTTTTCACCATGAGCATAATGAAGAATGTGGGGTTCGGGGAGAAGGCAAAGTGTTTTGTTTTTTGGTCACTTATAGGCAGTCAAAGCCAGCTCATTATTTAAAGAGCATTTGCAAAATGGAAATGGGTTTGGAGTGTAACATGTGGCAGCATTTTGAGCAGGAATATCGCTTTGGGTCAGGGAACTGTATGTACCAGCTCCTTCAAAACAGTTTAAGTCTCACAGATATGTCTCTTGGAATGACTCAAAAAGTATTTTGTTACTTATATATCATCAAATATCAGTAACTTTTTGAAATTTCACCTTGTGGATCTGTAGTCTTGCTTGAATATATATTGCTATAAAATTCAGTCTCATTATTTTGGTGAAATTTCTAAAAAAAAACCCCACACTGGTGAATTTTAAAAAACATAATTTGGCCTTTGAATAAGGAACTGGAACCAACTTCAGCTTCATGCCAAGATAATGGTGGAGAAAAGTCTTCGCTCTACATTTCTGAAGAATGATGGTGTGATTCTTTCTTTCTTAATTTTTAATACTTGAATTAATCCAGGAGATTTTTTTCAAATTATTTTGATGTATCTACATATTTTTCTTCAGTATTTTGGGATTTTCTTACATTTTATGATGGTGATTCTCTTGCACTTGAAGGAGAGAAGAACGAATATCATCCTTGTATTTCTCATGCTGAATTCACAAACAAATAAATGAAAGTAGCCTGAACATTGATGATCTATTATTGAACTTTGTAAAGTGTTCCATTTTGATAAAGCGTAAACAATTTTTGTTACTAGTATAAGAAGAACAAAGTAACTGACCATAGAAAAAAAGGAAAAACAAGATTCCATTCCTATTTCCTAGGACCAAAATATTATGATCATCATTCCTTTAGAATTTGATCAGACTCCCATTGAAGTCAGTGGCATAACTCCCATTAACTCCAGTAGTGTAGGATTGAGTTTAAAATGTACTTTTAATTTAGTGGGGCCAGTTCTTTTCTCTGACACTGGTATAATTTAGGAGTATCTCCATTGGCTTCAGTGTAAAACTACACCAGTGTAAAAATGGTGTGAGAGGAAAATCAGGCCCTATCAGTATGCTCCAGCCTATGATGACAGTAAAGTATACATTACCTTCTTGTACCAACTAGAGCAAAATATCTGTGTTTTGGAATTATCACCTTTAAATAAGTATAGCAGGTCCTTTTTGAGTTCTAATGTAATATGACATGCTTGCCAGCTAACATCATATCACAGAGTGCAACTTAAACTGACACAGCCTTGTCTCTTGACAGAATATTAGAGCTAGCCAAGTTGAAATACTGTCTTTTTGATGTGGAACTTACCACCTTCTGACATCAATATTGATTCTTCTCAGCTCTTTGTAACATTTCAGAACATTGTATGTGGTGTCACTTTTACTTACTTGAGATACTGCTTATGGAACTGAGTGCTAACTGGGTGTTGAGTCATAGCAATTACCAGAAAGAAATCTTTTCAGACAGAAATGAAATATGACATGCCCAGAATGTTTCTCCTAGGTGTCGTGGATAAACATGCACTGGAGTCTCACAAGACTGTAAGAAATCTTATGGGGAAAAAAGTGTGTGTGTGGGGGGAGGATGCCCATAAATGAATATACAGATGTGTTCTCCTGTGGTATTTGAGAGGTTCTCTTGATATATGACAACAAAAATCTTTGTGCCTTGTAGCATCTGAGGAAGATTGCAGTTTTAGTTTTGTAATAAAAATAGTTCCAGACCAGTTATACCTTTTTGGATTCATAGTGCAATGATACCACAATAGTTCGATGGTGTGCTATTTTCTATGAAATCTTTGTCCATAGAATTGAGCCATTGTACATGTGAATGTTCTTTATTTATAACTCTTTAGCAAAATAAGTGTCATGTTCCTTTCTAGTGGTGGTTTCACTAGATAACAGCTTAGTTCTGCTGCCAGCTAATAGAGTTAATCCTTTAGCTCAAGTGGTAGAGGTCTGTGCTTTGCTGCTGAAGCTCTCAAATTCAAACCCTATTAAGGAGCCATTCAGTGACCCATTCCATGTGGTTTAAACAAGACATCAACCTCCAATTTTTCAAAAGGTCTTAATTCTGTAAGCCTGTGTACACATACAAACGTGGGCCAGATGCTGGCTTTGTATATGCAAATGTTCATTTGTGTATGCAAATTGAGCATTTTTGTTCACAAATATGATGCACTCAAAATATGAAGGTCCTTTGGAAATTTGATGCTCAACTTTCAATAGACCTATAGGTTGTATAGGTATCTCATGTATATATGTTGTATCTTGTCATGATTCTATATGGTACATCAATTGGCTGCCCTTTCTATCTGTGATCAAGGTGGACTGTGTTTTGGCCTGCTTTGGTTTCTGAACAGTCTATCTTTTTCTGCAAATCAGAAACTAGAATTGTTCATCCCGTATCTATGCACAAGTCCTGGTTCATTCGAAGGTAAAATAACTTGATCTAGAACCATGTAACTTTAAATGACTATTTTTTTTACTTTCAAGTCTTTTTCACTTATTAAAGTTCATGTTTAAAGTGCAGCATTCTCTGTGAATATTTGAATGTTCTAACAATAGATATAAAATTATATTCTTGTTTTATATCACACTATTTCAAATTGTGGCTCCAGTACCAAAAAATGCTAGAACCAAGAAATTAGTAGCAGTCTACTACATTGAGACCATGATTTTCTGTTCTGTGCCTCTTGAGTTTTCCTTATGCTTTTTGGATATGTAATTCTGGTGCTCACCATTGCTGCGCCCTGGTCTGACTTTCATTTAAGTGCCTACTGACAGAAACATGAGGCCTGATCATTCTCTTGCACTAGCTTAAGGTCAGAGTAATTCCATTAAGTCTATGGAATTACACTGTATAATTGGTGTGAGGGGAGAAGTAGACCCATAAATGAGTAGTGTTGTTTCCAAATTCTTTAATGTAATTTTCCTGAACACTCTTGTATGTTTTTTTACCACTAAATTGTAGTTACAAAAATTTCTAAATTGTATATTTTGGTGCTTTTCTAGTGATACTACTATTGGTTATGTCCTCATGCCATCGTACGTACCCATCTGTTTTAACTCATTATTAGGTTTTAGAACAAACTGATCATCTAAATAGTAATAAGTCACCAGGACAAGATGATATTCACTCAAGAGTTCTGAAGGAACTCAGCTATGAAATTGCAGAACTACTAACTGTACTAGATAAGCTGTCATGGAAATCAGCCTCTGTATCAGATGACTGGCAGATAGCTAATGTAATGCCTATTTTTAAAAAGGGCTCCAGAATTGATCCTGGCAATTACCAGCCAGAGAGCCTAATTTCAGTACTAGGCAAATTGGCAGAAACTATAGTAAAGACCAGAATTATAAAACACATAGATAAACATGATTTGTTGGGGGAGAGTCAACATGGCTTTTGTGAAGGGAAGTTGTGCCTCACCAATCATTAAAATTCTTTAAGGGTATGTCTACACTACGAAATTAGGTCGAATTCATAGAAGTCGGTTTTGTAGAAAGCATTTTTATACAGTCGAGTGTGTGTGTCCCCACACAAATGCTCTAAGTGCATGTAGTCGGCAGACTGTGTCCACAGTACCGAGGCAACAGTCGATTTCCGGAGCTTTCCACTGTGGGTAACTATCCCACAGTTCCCGCAGTCTCCACCGCCCATTTGAATTCTGGGTAGAAATCCCAGTGCCTGATGGGGCTAAAACATTGTCGCGGGTGGTTCTGGGTACATATTGTCAGGCCCCTGTTCCCTCCCTCCCTCCGTAAAAGCAAGGGCAAACAATCATTTTGCACCTTTTTTCTTGAGTTACCTGTGCAGACGCCATACCACAGCAAACATGGAGCCCGCTCAGCTAACCGTCATCATATGTCTCCTGGGTGCTGGCGGACATGGTACTGCATTGCTACACAGCAGCAGTTTATTGCCTTTTGGCAGCAGACAGTGCAGTATGACTGGTAGCCGTCGTCGACGTAGTCCTGGGTGCTCTTTTAACTGGGCGCCTGGGCAAACATGGGAGTGACTCAGCCAGGTCATTTCCCTTGTTTCGTCTCATGGCGATTGAGTCCTACCGGCAGTGCACTGTCTTTTAATTTGCAGCCAGCAGAAGATGATGGCCAGTAGTCATACTGCACCATCTTCTGCTGAGCACCCAGGAGGTGACGATGGCTAGCGGTCGTACTGCACAGTCTGCTGCCAGCATAATGTATAAAGATAGATGAAGTGGCTCAAAACAAGAAATAGACCAGATTTGTTTTGTATTCATTTTCTCCTCCCTCCCTCTGTGAAATCGATGGCCTGCTAAACCCAGTTTTGAGTTCTATCCTTAAGGTTTTGAGTTCTATCCTTGAGGCGGCCATTCAGTTTCTCGCAAAGCCACCCCCTTTGTTGATTTTAATTCCCTGTAAGCCAACCCTGTAAGCCATGTTGTCAGTCGCCTCTCCCTCCGTCAGGGCAACAGCAGACAATCATTCCGTGCCTTTATTCTGTGCAGACGCCGTACCACGGCAAGCATGGAGCCCGCTCAGATCACTTTGGATTAGGATTAGGAGCACATTTAGGAGCACATTAAACACCACACGCATTATCCAGCAGTATATGCAGCACCAGAACCTGGCAAAGTGAAACCGGGTGAGTAGGCGACATCAGCGCGGTGACGAGAGTGATGAGGACATGGACACAGACTTCTCTCAAAGCACGGGCCCTGCCAATGTGGGCATCATGGTGCTAATGGGGCAGGTTTATGCGGTGGAATGCCGATTCTGGGCTTGGGAAACAAGCACAGACTGGTGGGACCGCATAGTGTTGCAGGTCTGGGACGATTCCCAGTGGCTGCAAAACTTTCGCATGCATAAGGGCACTTTCATGGAACTTTGTGACTTGCTTTCCCCTGCCCTGAGTCGCAAGAATACCAAGATGAGAGCAGCCCTCACAGTTGAGAAGCGAGTGGCAAATAGCCCTGTGGAAGCTTGCAACGCCAGACAGCGACCGGTCAGTTGGGAATCAATTTGGAGTGGGCAAATCTACTGTGGGGGCTACTGTGATGCAAGTAGCCAATGTAATCAAAGATCTGCTGATATCAAGGGTAGTGACCCTGGGAAATGTGCAGGTCCTAATGGATGGCTTTGCTGAATTGGGATTCCCTAACTGTGGTGGGGCCATAGACTGAACCCATATCCCTATCTTGGCACCGGAGCACCAAGCCAGTGAGTACATAAACCGCAAGGGGTACTTTTCAATAGTTCTGCAAGCACTGGTGGATCACAAGGGACGTTTCACCAACATCAATGTGGGATGGCCGGGAAAGGTACATGACGCTTGCATCTTCAGGAACTCTGGTCTGTTTCAAAAGCTGCAGGAAGGGACTTTCTTCCCAGACCAGAAAATAACCATTGGGGATGTTGAAATGCCTATAGTTATCCTTGGGGACCCAGTCTACCCCTTAATGCCATGGCTCATGAAGCCATACATAGGCCGCCTGGAGAGTAATCAGGAGCTGTTCAACGACAGGCTGAGCAAGTGCAGAATGGTGGTAGAATGTGCATTTGGACGTTTAAAAGCGCGCTGGTGCAGTTTACTGACTCGGTTAGACCTCAGCGAAACCAGTATTCCCATTGTTATTACTGCTTGCTGTTCGCTCCACAATATCTGTGAGAGTAAGGGGGAGATGTTTATGGCGGGGTGGGAGGTTGAGGCAAATCGCCTGGCTGCTGGTCACATCAACCAGACACCAGGGCAGTTAGAAGAGCACAGGAGGTTGCGGTGCACATCAGAGAAGCTTTGAAAACCAGTTTTATGACTGGCCAGGCTACGGTGTGAAAGTTCTGTTTGTTTCTCCTTGATGAAATCCCCCGCCCCTTGGTTCACTCTACTTCCCTGTAAGCTAACCATCCTCCCCACCTCCCTTCGATCGCCACTTGCAGAGGCAATAAAGTCATTGTTGCTTCACATTCATGCATTCTTTATTAATTCATCACACAAATAGGGGGATAATTACCAACGTATCCCAGGAGGGGTGGTGGAGGAGGGAAGGACAAGGCCACACAGCACTTGAAAAGTTTAAAACTTATTGAATGCCAGCCTTCTGTTACTTGGTCAATCCTCTGGGGTGGAGTGGCTGGGTGGCCAGAGGCCCCCCCACCACGTTCTTGGGCGTCTGGGTGAGGAGGCTATGGAACTTGAGGAGGGGGCGGTTGGTTACACAGGGGCTGTAGCGGCGGTCTGTGCTCCTGCTGCCTTTCCCGCAGCTCAACCATACGCTGGAGCATATTAGTTTGATACTCCAGCAGCCTCAGCATTGAATCATGCCTCCTCTCATCACGCTGCCACCACCTTTCAGCCTCAGCCCTCTCTTCAGCCCACCACCTCTCCTCCCAGTCATTTTGTGCTTTCCTGCACTCTGACATTGTCTGCCTCCATGCATTCGTCTGTGCTCTGTCAACGTGGGAGGACAGCATGAGCTCAGAGAACATTTCATCGCGAGTGCGTTTTTTTCGCCTTCTAATCTTCGCTAGCCTCTGGGAAGGAGAAGATCCTGTGATCCTTGAAACACATGCAGCTGGTGGAGGAAAAAAAAGGGATAGTGGTATTTGAAAAGACACATTTTATAGAACAATGGGTACACTCTTTCATGGTAAGCCTTGCTGTTAACATTACGTACATAGCACATGTGCTTTCATTACAAGGTCGCATTTTGCCTCCCCCCACCATGTGGTTAACAGTGGGGAACATTTCTGTTCAGCCATAGGCAAACAGCCCAGCAGGAACGGGCACCTCTGAATGTCCCCTTAAGAAAAGCACCCTATTTCAACCAGGTGACCATGAATGATATCACTCTCCTGAGGATAACACAGAGTGATAAAGAATGGATGTTGTCTGAACACCAGCAAACATACACTGCAATGCTTTGTTCTACAATGATTCCCGAGTACGTGCTACTGGCCTGGAGTGGTAAAGTGTCCTACCATGGTGGATGGAATAAGGCTGCCCTCCCCAGAAACCTTTTGCAAAGGCTTTGGGAGTATATCCAGGAGAGCCACGAATACCAGGGCAAATTAATCATTAAACATGCTGGCTTTTAAACCTTTTATAGTATTTTAAAAGGTACACTCACCAGAGGTCCCTTCTTCGCCTGGTGGGTCCAGGAAGCAGCCTTGGGTGGGTTCGGGGGGAACTGGCTCCAGGTCCAGGGTGAGAAACACTTCCTGGCTGTCGGGAAAATCGGTTTCTCCACTTGTTTTCTGTGAGCTATCTACAGCCTCCTCCTCATCATCTTCCTCGTCCCCAAAACCTGCTTCCGTGTTGCCTCCATCTCCATTGAAGGAGTCAAACAACACGGCTGGGGTAGTGGTGGCTGAACCCCCTAAAATGGCATGCAGCTCATCATAGAAGAGGCATGTTTGGGGCTCTGACCCGGAGCGGCTGTTCGCCTCTCTGGTTTTCTGGTAGGCTTGCCTCAGCTCCTTAAGTTTCACGCGGCACTGCTTCCCTGTTATGGCCTCTGTCCTTCATGCCCTGGGAGATTTTCACAAATGTTTTGGCATTTTGAAAACTGGAATGTAGTTCTGATAGCACGCATTCCTCTCCCCATACAGCGATCAGATCCCGTACCTGCCGTTCGGTCCATGCTGGAGCTCTTTTGCGATTTTGGGACTCCATCATGGTCTCCTCTGCTGATGAGCTCTGCATGGTCACCTGCAGCTTGCCACACTGGCCAAACAGGAAATTGAAATTCAAAAGTTCACGGGCCTTTTCCTGTCTACCTGGTCAGTGCATCTGAGTTGAGAGTGCTGTCCAGAGCGGTCACAATGGAGCACTCTGGGATAGCTCCCGGAGGCCAATACCATCTAATTGCGTTCACAGTACCCCAAATTCGACCCAGCAAAACCGATTTCAGAGCTAATCCCCTTGTCGGGGGTGGAGTAAGGAAATCAATTTTACGAGCCCTTTAAGTAAAAAAAAATAAAGGGCTTTGGCATGTGGACGGGTGGAGGGTTACATCGATTTAACGCTGCTAAATTTGACCTCAACGCCTAGTGTAGACCAGGGCTAAGAGAGTCAACAAGTATGTGGATAAGGGTAATTCAGTAAATATAGTATCCTTGGATTTTCAGAAAGCCTTTGACAAGGTCTCTCACCAAAGGCTCTTAAGCAAAGTATTCAGCCATGGGATAAGAGGAAAGGTCCTCTCATGGATCAGTAGATGGTTGAAAGATAGAAGTCAAAGGGTAGGAATAAACAATCAGTTTTCACAATGGAGAGAGGTGAGCAGCAAGATTCCCCAAGTGTCTGGGGTGGGACGAGTTCTGTTCAACATATTCATTAATGATCTGGAAAAGAGAGTAAACAGTGAAGTGGCAAAGTCTGCAGATGATACAAAATTATTCAAGATAGTTAAGTCCTAAGCAGACTGTGTGGGGTTACAGAGAGATCTCACAAAACTGGGGTTACTGAGCAACAAAGTGGCAGATGAAAGTAAAATGTTGATAAGTGCAAAGTAATGCACATTGGAAAAAAATAATTCCAATCTATTATAAATTATTCTAAATTAGCTGTTACCACCTGAGAAAGAAATCTTGGAATCACCATGGATAGTGGTAACTGAAAACATCTGCTCAATATGCAGCAGTGGTCAAAAGGCTACAATGATATGTTAGAAACTATTTGGAGAAGGATAGAAAATAAGAAAGAAAATATCAGAATGTCCCTATAAAGTGCCATGGTGCGCCCTTGAATACTGTGTCCAGTTCTGGTTGCCACATTACAAAAATAATATAATGGAACTGGTAAAAGTTTAGAGAAGGACAACAAAGATGATCAATGGTATGGAATGGCTTCCATATGAGGAAAGACTAAAAAGATTAGGGCTGTTCAATTTAGAAGAGAGATGATTAAGGGGGATATGATAGTCTACAAAATCATGAATGGTGTGGAACAAGTGAATAGATAAGTGTTGTTTAACCTTTCATATAATACAAAAAATAGGGGTCACCTGATGAAATTAATAGGCACCAGATTTAATACAAATAAGAGGAAGTACTAGTTCACTCAACCAACCTGAGGAACTCCTTGCCATTGGGTGTTGTAATGGCCAAAAGTATAAGTGGGTTCCAAAAAGAACTGGATAAGTTCATAGAGGACAGGACCATCAATGGCTGTTAACCAAGATGGTCAGGGATGCAACCCTATTCTTTGGGTGACCCTAAACCTCTGACTACCAGAAGCCAGGAGTAGAAGATAGGGGTGAATCACTCCATAATTGCCATGTTGTATACACTCCCCCTGAAGCGCTGGCATGAGCCACTGTCAGCAACAGGATAGTGGGCAAGATGGACCATGGCCTTACCGAGTAAAGCAGCTCTTATGTTTTTATCAGCAGGAACAGTGAAAGAATCTGAAGGATTCTTTTGTGGCTTCAGAATGCATTTCAAAGCTAACCTGAAGAGCTCAGCAACTGCGTACTAGAGTTTAAAATCCATTTTCCTTATCCCTTACAAATTAGTCATTGTTGCACAAAAGATTGACATTTATCTGAAAAATATGCTAACATGAGTTATGAAAAGAGCTAAAAATAGGAAAATTTCTAAAAGTTTTCACCATCAAATATAATTTTTTGCTTTCAATAGTATAACATTTGTAATTTGTCAACATAGCATAAATGAATTTCTTCATTGTGTGCAGCTAACTGTAGGATTGGGGCATGCATTTGAATCAAGAATCCATATCTGAATTTCCATTAGTTTTGTGGTATATGATTCAGATTTTTGACTCAATGTAGAGAAAGTAGGCATTCACGAAGTGGAGATCTGGACCTAGACCCAAGCTTCCACAAAGTTTAGGGTGATGAGGTCCAGGAATTTGTATAGAGCCTATTTCCTCTTTTTCCAAAAGCTGTACAATTTGCAGTGAAGAGGAAGGAGAGAACCATGCAAGCAAGCTCTGTGGCCCAGACTGTCTAAAGGCATTAGTATCCATGTGAGAGCCTCATTTTCAAAAGAACTTCGTTCCCTTTTAGCCCCAAAATAAATGGGCAGATTTTCAAAAGCACTCAGTACAGATTAACTCGTTGAATACTGAGCCTTTCTGAAAACCTGTCCTTAAAAGTCACAATGAGAGCTGAGCACACTTGAAAAATTTACCCTAAATTCCTGTATGTATCGATTTAAAGTTAACTTTTCTTAAATTCACGTAATGTAAATGATGTAAAGAAATTCAAATGGTGAAACATCACAAGCAACTCTCCCAAGAAATGGTCTAATTGCCATTGTTATAATAGTACAGTATATAGTCAGTTTCATACTGTCATCCTGGCAAACTTGAATCAAATACCAAACAGCGAAACAAAATTCCATATCTACATTCCTTTTTACTTTTATTTTTGAAAACTCTTTTCCCACCCAAAATTACTTCTGCCATTGATGGTCAGAAAGTGCGAAAATGCTGACTTTTTTGTTGCTGTCTTGTTTACATTGTTCTCTGGTGAAAACAACTGGGTTTCAACCCAGATCAATAAACACAACATAAAGAAGAATTAGTGGAATTATGTGTTTATGTAAATTCATAGTAGAAACATTTCTTCCTTTATAAACAAAAATAGACTTCAGCCTATACAACACCAGTTTAATCAAATGTGAGATAAATGCATAATTTTATTTACAAGAACACAATGAAGATTATTCTGTAATAAAAGGGGAGGTGGTTGAAATTATTACTGTATTACAATATCTCTTTCATATTCCTGTGTATCTGAGATCAAGCATCTGCCGTGGGGATTGCAATTATTTTCAGAGGTGTAGAATTAAAATGAAGAAATTCTTTGCAGACTGAAACTGGACCATAACATAGATGTTGTCAAAAAATTGTTTTAAAAAATCAGTTTGTCATCATTTGTTGAGGAGGCAGAGAAGGATCAAAAGGATATGCTCTTTTATTGGTTTCAGCTGTCTTTTTTCTCTCCTCGACAAATATAGTCATGATTTTGCCTTTAATATGCTATTTTAATAGTTTAAACAAAATGTGGTCAGTGTATCCAAGATACAGATGCTATAAAGGTGGTCATTGCACGTACACAGCAATTATCTTTCATAAAATGTTAGCATATGCAACTCCAATTTAAAACCTGACATGAAAGAGGACCATTGATATTAACTACTTAATGATTGATGTGACTGAACATAATAAAACAGTGTCTCATTCACTTCGATTGCAACTCCAGTTGAAGAACCAGAATGTATTAGAGTTTTTTAATCAAAGGTTTTAAGACCTCAATAGTACAGACAGGCCTTGCTTATATTTATGCTAAGGCCCCTTTACGCCATCTGGCAGTGTAAAGGAGACTTGGAGTGGTTGTAAACTACATAATTTAGTATAAAGGGGCCCCTTAGTGTAAATAAGAATCGGGTCCATAGTTTCACAAGCTCGCAATGATACATTGCACAGCACTGCCAGTGAAAGAACTAAACCAAAACATTTCAGACACATTTTGGAGGGTTTCTTTTCTTTTCTTTTCTTTTCTTTTCTTTTCTTTTCTTTTCTTTTCTTTTCTTTTCTTTTCTTTTCTTTTCTTTTCTTTTCTTTAAGTTTCCTTTAAATTGTTATTCAAACTTGCATAAAAATATAAAAAAACTAAACCCCAAGTGACATCAATGTAATGATTAAAGTTCTAACTTAAAACTACAAAAGCAAAGAAATTCAAAGGTAAAGCTGACATGGACCATATGTTTTTTTTCATACTTAATCATAATAGGGCATGACCTTAGCTACTTTGTAACAATGCCTCCTTTTATGCTTAAGTATTAGAGGACATATGGTACATTTCAGTCTTGCATTTGAATTTCCTTGCTCTTGTGGATTTAGCCTAAACCCTTCTCATTTTCTGGGTCTTCTTAGGTCATTTATTGTTAAGGGTCTGATTCTGGCATTGAGCAGCACATACTCTTGGGAGCTCTCCCATGAACTGAAATGAATAAGTACCACTCAGCCTGAGTAAGGCAAGTAGACTCAAACTATATGTGTTTAAGAACCCCTCTTAAGCAATCAATAAAGTTTTGAGATATTGGCAAAATATATAGTCAGACAATAAATACAGTGCTGGATGAACAACACTGGGGACAGAAAGACCTAAATAAAAGGCAGATAACTGTTTAGGCAAGAAAAGAAAACAATTTGGTAAGTAGATGGAAAAGCCTTAATACTGGTTCTGTTTTTGTTATAGAGTTTAAAGCTAGAAGGGACCACAAGGCCATCCATTCTGTCTCCCACAGGCCACCAGCAGCACACACACACTAAACCCAACCATTGAAATTAGACCAAAGGATTACAACCCACAGAAGACTAATCTATTATGTTACACAAGGAGAGAATGAGGGGACCAAGGTGTACCAATGCCCAATGTACCATGCCTTGCAACAGCAGGGAGATGATTAAGTGAGAGAGAATCCTGGCAAGCTACCTGCATCCACATGCTGCAGAAGAAGGTGAAAAAACCCCAAAGTCACTGCCAATCTGACCTGGGGGAAATTCTTTCCCAGTCTCACATCTGACAATCAGTTAGATCCCGCGCATGTTATCAAGAACCAGCCAGCCAAGCTCCTGAGTGAAGGAATGCTCTGTGCCACCTCAAAGCCCTGGCCCTCCCTGTCCAATGCCCCATCTCCAGCTGTGGCCATCTCTGATGCTTCAGAGGAAGGAGATAAAAAAAACACAAAGAACCCTTAAAAGTCATCCAGAATACTCTTGAATCCCTCCCTGACCCCGTCAGATAACAAATAATAATTATTTATATGTATTGCAGGGCTGCCTGGATTTGAATCCCCTATTGTGGGAATTGTGCACTTGTACCATGACAAGATGAGGAACTAACAGGCTAAGTATATGTTGTTAAACTGCAGCAAGGAGACAGGAGGAGCACAAAGTAACAGTGAGATGATCAGAATGAGTGTAAGAAACATCAGTTGCAGAATATCAAATTCCCTGCCGCTGGCAAGTGATGTGCCCTTTTGTCTGTATTGCTATCTATGGTATGAGAAAAGTAGACGAACGGAGAAGGAAGACAGAGGAGGAAGAAGAAAACAAAAGGTATCATCCATTAGTACAGTCTGATTTGCGTCTTCTGCTGGGAAAAATAACTTGTCTCTCAGTAGGATATTTGGGCTTAAAGATTGATTGGAGAATGTGGTTTTGAAAATAATGTTTAAGTGAAAATGACACATTGTGAAAAAGATACTGTGGAAATTGCTGTTCTTCATTACCAATATGGTTACTGCTGTGGCATAACATGAAAAGCATTGGCCAAAGTTACAACTTTGCTTTGAGAAAGTTTTTCTTGCAGGAATACTGGATCTCTTCCACACTGAAGTAGTTATGAATGCATCTCATACTTTAATTCCATCCTCCTTGGGGAATGTGAAACCTCTAGCTGTAATATGTGTTGAACTCTTTATGGCTCCCCAGTTCTGCTCACAATGAAGTAAATGGCAAAATTCCCATTGACTTTAATAGTGCAGAATGAGGTCCTATAAAAAAGTGTTTGTATATGTATGTAAAAGTTGATTAATGATACAAACATGATACTGTTTTAGCTGGATTCTCTTCTTGACTTATTTTAGGTTTGCATAGCTGAAGGTTTTAATTTAGTTAATATAATATCTGTATAATTTACTGGGTTACTAAACTTTGATTAGATGGCAAAAATATGAATCTCATGTCAGACTTCATCACACTGAAGAGTAAAGAGGGATACACATCTCTATTGGACTTTGTGGAAGAAGTATATAACAATCAGATCAGGAAGAAAAGGAGTATTTCAATCTTCTTAATAATGAAAAACGAGCATGCCTGGAGAAAATCCTAACCCCAATATATATGGTACAATGCCAGCAGCATTTCCATCAGTTTATCCTTGGTGAGTGACCTTTGCATATGTTTTCCCACTGCCCTACATTGTTCATTTTCCTGGTATATCTGGAATTCCGGTCCCCTTCAAATATGGCCTGCAGTTGTGCCTTCATTGTTGGCTTGATACTGGTTTTGCACTGGGTTGGTTCAAAACAAGAGTGGATCCTGTTGGACAACATAGTTCCTTGGCCAACTGGCGAGGTACCTGCAGGAAGAACAAGAAAATAGCTTATTGCATCAAAGAGTTCCAAACCCATCATCGCCATCACCAGCACCATTACTAATGCCTGACTCCTGTGATGCTGGGTATCCCCAGTTGTATATTACAGTTCTACCAAGCCATTGAGGTATAAAGAATTTTCACTCAGTGTGTGTGTGTCTGTTACCACATTCACAGCATTGCCTTTGTACACTGCTTGACTGAAATCCTTAACCAGGTTTTCATCTCCTCTTAACTGTCAAGCTCCCTTCTCTATGGCCTACCGGAGATCTAGGTCCCCAGACTGCACCATTTACAGAATGCAGCCCTTGTTCTCACACGTAGTCAAGGATCTCAGCACTCCCGTGTGCAGATACATTCACTTACTCCATTTATGTCAGGCCAGAGATCAAACCTGCCCTCTATGTAGGTAAAATCTTTTTTTAGACTTATTCCAGCTGACCCCACAGAGCTTGCGCCCAATTCTCAATTACATTTAGGGCATGGCTACACTGGAAACTTGTCACGGGAGCGCTCCTGCAACAGCACTTTGAAGTGCGAGTGTGGTCAGGTGCGAGCGCTGGGAGAGAGCTCTCCCAGTGCTCCTTGTAATCCACCTCCATGAGGGGATTACTCTGTCCACACTAGCACTTTAAAGTGCTCGGATTTGCTGCGCTCAGGGGGGTGATTTTTCATGCCCTTGAGCCAGCAAGTTAGAGCGCTATAAAATGTAAGTGTAGACAACCCCTAAGGCTCCTTTACATTGCTCTGGCAGTGTAAATGCATCTTTGTGGGTGGAAATGGCCCATATCCTCCCTGGGCAGGAAGTATTCTCTTTGTCTAGTGTAGAGCTGGCCTAAGGGCTCTTAGCCCTGCTTCCAGGCCCCAGCCTATTGGATGAATTAGGGGTGTGGTGGGAGAACATGACACTATGGCTAGTCTCTCCTTCCCAAAGGTTATAAGAATGTTAGTGAGGGCAGCCCTAAAACTGCTCTAACTTACACCAAGGGCTGGGCAAGGCCCTACATGGCCCCAGAGTATGGGGAACAAAAAAGTGGGTTAAAGCCATGTAAACCTGCCCCCACCAGCCCTACCCCACACACAAGCATGGAGTAATTGAAAATCAAGCTCTTTGTCTTCTCCTCTGGGAATTCTGAGGGCATATCTGTGTTAGAGCTGTGCAAATAAGTGATTATTCAGTTTTTCTGTTCTGTAACAGTCTGCACTTGTGGGGAGAGTTGTGTAGTGGTCAGGCTTAGGACCTCCAGCATGCGGGGAGGAGGGGTTACTAGGGGACCCCAGACCCTCCCACTCCACTGGGCTGTGGCCCAGGGCCCTGTAAGTAGGATTGCCAGGTGTCCAGTTTTCGGCTGGTTGAAAAGGGACCCTGATGGCTCTGGTCAGCACCGCTGACTGGCCCATTAAAAATCCAGTTGGCACAGGGCTGATAGGCTCCCTATCCAGCTCTGTGTGGCTCCTGGGAAACAACATGTCCCTCTGGCTCCTGGGTGTAGGGGTGGCCACGGGGGCTCTGCATGCTGTCCCCACCCCGAGCGCCAGCTCTCCCATTGGCCTAAGAGCTGGAGGGACTTGCCACTGTTTCTAGGAGCCACCTGAGGTAAGTGCCACCCAGAGCCTAGACCCCTTTCCCCTCCTGCACCTCAACCCCCCCTGCCCCAGCCCTGAGCCCCCTTCTGCACTCCAAACTTGGCCCCAGTCCAGAACTCCCTCCAGTACCCCAACCCACCTGCCCAATCACAGAAAACCCTTGCCCGGCCCCCTACCTGAGGCCCCGCCCCTTCTCCAAGTCCTCACCCTCTCCTGCTCCCTGAACCCCTCATTTCTGGCCCAGAATCCACACTCCAACCCAGAGCCCTCACCCCCTCCCACACCCCAACCCTCTGCCCCAGACTGGTGTAAATGAGTGAGTGAGTGAGGGTGGATTGAGTGCAGGTGGGGCAAGGGTGTTTGGTTTTCTGTGATTAGAGAGTTGGCAACCCTATCTGTGAGGGCAACACAAGGGTCTGACTGCCGGGAGCACCTTAAGGCTGCCCTCCTTGGGCCACTTCCTATCACCCCACTATTGTCCAAACTTCATAATCTATAACAAGGAGGCTGTGCGGGAGGTCAGCTCACTGCTTGGCATCTCTCCAGCTCCCTCTCTCTTGAGGCTGAAGCTGCCTCCTCTTGTGCCTTGGCTCAGCCTCTCCCCTTCCAGGATAGTCCATAAACAAAACATAGGGAATCACCACAAATAAACTGGGCTAGTAGGTTAGCTGGGGTGTGAACTTCCTCTCAGGGTAAATCAGAGGCAGGTCCTCCCTTCCCTCAGGCAGTTGTTGATGGGCAAGATCCTGCCTTCCCCAGTTCTTTCCTCAGGAGATGCAAGGTGCAGGTCTTCTCTTCCCAGCCTGCCCACAAGTGAACTATTCTGCTCCCTTTAACTGCTTCTCTAGCTTGTGCATCTTTTGCAGGTGTAGCAAGGTGGGATAGGCTGAGCCCAGAGCAGTTCCTTAACCCCTTGTTTCCCAGTATGGGGTTTGTATACCAAGCCCATGGCTGTTCTGAAAAACAGGAAAACAAATGTGTTTTGGGTCAATCCCAAACAGTTTTTAAAACATTTTTGGTGAGCTGAGAATTTAAAAAATTAAAATTGTTTTGGGTCGAACTAAATGTTTTATTTAGTTTTTGAGCTTTTTAAAATGTTTCTTAATATTTTTAATAAAATTGAACTACATTTCAAAACAAAATGGTTTCAAATCAGTCAAACTATTTTGTTCCAAAAATGTCGAAAGGAAACGTTTTGAGAGCTTTTTATAACCAAAACTATTCAGCAAATTTGACATGAATTTGTGAAATGTTTGTCAACCTGAATCTGTATTTTTCATTAAAAAATGTTTTAGTGAGTCACCCACTCTAATCTGGGTGCCTCACTACCTCTTGAACTAATTTAAAATTGCAGGTGTAAAGCTTGTGTTCTTTACTCGTCTAGAACTCTTTGTGCTATAACTATATTATGTAGCACTGCAAAGTGTTTTGGGGAGATGATTTGTATGGAAATTTGGCCTGAATATAAGATTTTATTTAATGAACACCTTTCTTTAGCAGTTGTAGTCTGATCCTTCCTCTTCTCACTTGTATATGCCACCTTGTCAGTGACCATATGCTTGTTTGTTGACTTTGCATATGGGATCTTGATTTATGTTTCATTTACTTGTACTATAAAGAGTGTCTTCAGAAGGAAGCAGTGGAAATGACCCAGCTGACTGATTAATATAACACATTAGTAAACTACAAGAATAAATCATAAAAGAGTAGGTCTAAACCCATAGCTTGCAATCCCCTCAGACAACATTAAATCCTGGTCCCATTATAGCTATGTAGAGTCAAAGCTGTAAGCCTTTGAAATCTCTCCATTTTTCCTGTGCATCTCCTCCCTGCCAAAGGGCTGGAGGGCTTGATCCATGAGGAAAGATTAAAAGAGCAAAATTTATATTGTTTCACTGACAACTACGAGGCAGACAAGCTAATAGCCTACAAGTTCTTGAAGGGTTTAGACAAGAAACTAGAGGAATCATCAAGGTGGTCAAAAGGTACAATACTAATGACAGAGATCAGGGTGGTAGCCATGTTAGCCCATATCAGCAAAAAAAAAAAAAAAAGAAGAAGAAGAAGAGGAGGAGTACTTGTGGCACCTTATTTGTGGCTCAAATAAATTTGTTAGTCTCTAGAGTGCCACAAGTACCCCTTGTTCTTTTTAATGACAGAGAGTAAATTTTAAATTGGTTTAATTAAACTGGTACAAAAGGCTCCACAGACACTCTTACTTCAGTTTAAACCAGGCTTATTTTGATTTAGCTTGAGTCTGTTAGGGTCTGGTTTAAACTGAAGTGAAATAAACTGCTTTCAAACCAAATAAGTGTCCATGCAGGAGTGTGCACTGGTTTAACTGAACAGATGCCAGTTTCTGTGCAGACAAGGACTACATGGATAAAAGCCTGGGGCCTGCTTTTTCCATCGCTTTTCATCTTGTACAATCACTTAAACCAGTGCAAAGTGAGTGTGAAATTACAACCATGCTGATTTAATTTTGCACTGGTGTAAATTATTGCACAAAGTGTAGGACAGCAGTCAATTGGGCCCTGGAAGGATTGTTATCCATTGAGTTTGACGTGTCCCAAGCAGTGGAGCTTGCTGAGATTCTCCCCCTCTAGAGAACAGACTGTAAAGAACTGCCCTGTATTGACTCCCAGCAATAGTACCAACAGGGGGTTGGGCTCAGCAGTGCTTGCTTCACATCTCATGTGAATAAGCTGATGCTCAGTACATCAGAGCTTATTTCCCCAAGAATCTTGTTCAGATACAACATTGGGTTTTCCAGCAAGATTCCTAGTTTTACAGAAGTTTCATGATTGGGTTGATTTGAATTGCTTAAGGAATGGGGGCCAGTGGTGGCTTAGAATAGCTAATCCTGCCTTCAGCCCCAAGAGGACCTTCTGATCCAACTAGTTTCCTCCCCAAAAGGCTACTATGGAAGCGTCTGTTTGACAAATGCTAAAGTATTTTGGTATTGAGTTAAAATTCCTACAGTGCATTATTAATGGGGAGTTGAGAAGAGAAGAAAGGAAATAAATTTTACAGGCACCAGGATGATACAATTTAGCATTACACATCTTCAAAGAGCTGCACAAACATTTATTAATTATTCCTCATGCTTCCATGAGGTAGAAATGTGAGCTGTATTATCCCCATTCTACACAAGGAAACATGTATAGAGAGTGGTCCTGAAGAAGTGAATGGGCCTACTCATGTGATTCAAGCTACACACATGTTCAAGCCTTAGCATACATCTACAAAGCCTGCAGCAGTGAGCCTCTGAACCTGGGTCAACGGACCTGGGCTCCCAGGTCTTGCGCTACCATGTTAAAATGCTGTGTAGACACTGCAGCTCGGCCTCTGAAGCCTAAGGTGTGGGATGGGTTTCAGAGGCTGAGTTCCTGCCCGAGCTGTAACTTCCAAGCACTCTCTACACCAGCAGTTCTCAACCAGGAGTCTGAGACCCCCTACAAGGCTGCGAGTAGCTTTCATGGGGTCTGCCAAGCAGGGTCAGAGTTAGAATCACTGGGGCCCAGGGCAGAAAGCTGAAGCCCGAGCCCCACCATGCAGGGCTGCTAGAACCTGAGCCCCACTGCACAGGGCTGAAGGAGCTGAAGCCCAATCCCCACCTTGCTGGTGAGGGGCTGGGGCTGTACAGGTTGGCCAGCTGGCTGGTGGAGGGGCAGGGGCTGTGTCTGTCAGCTGGCTGGCTGGTGGAGGGGCGGGGGCTGTGCAGGTCAGTGGAGGGGTTGGGGCCGGTCAGCCATGACATCAAGGAATACAAAGTAGCAAGCCAGGATGAACATTGAGCATGACGTGTGTGCGCTTGTTGAAGATATCCCCACATCTAGACAGAATTGTTGATCAGCACTAGCAACAAGTTTCACACTAAGTAAAACAAAAATAATAATCAGATTTTTATTTTTGTACCTATTATTATTTTCATTTTTATATTATGTGTGTGTTTAACTGTATAACTATCAAGTTAATACAGCTTTTAATCTACAGGATATGTAGAAAACCATTTGTTGTGGCACAGGTGGGCTGTAGAGTTTTTATAGCATGTTGGGGAGCCTCTGAAAGAAAAAGGTTGAGAACCCCTGGTCTACACAGCTGTTTTTAAATGGTAGCACAAGCCCTGTGAGCCCGTGTCTGTCAATCCAGGCTGAGAGGCATGCTCCCGAGGGCTGCTGCTGGTTTTGTAGATGTATCCTTAGTGACTTGCCCAAAGCCAGAAAGTGGAATGAGTATGAGCATAGAATGAGCCAGGCCTGGCCCCGATCCTATTCCAGCACAAAACCAAACTTATCAGCACATTACTTACCTCATCCGCATTGTAGAAGGTCTTGTTGCCTCTCATGGCAGACAGGGACTTCAGGAGAGAGGACATGGTTGCCTCTGCATGTTTCCAGCAGCCAATCAGGAGTCGAATGTGCACTTACTTTGCAGGCCATTTTCCTGAGGTGATCCTCAATAGCTAGCCACTACTTGGGGAAACAAACAAAGATCACAAAGGCATGACTCTGAATTACTAACTAAAATGATGATTGCCTGAGATTTTTTAAAAATAACATGACCTAATTTTTCAGAATTCCCTAGTGATTTTGGGTACCCAAGTTGAGACATAGTAAAGAAGGTTTTCAGAGAGTGGGTGCTCAGTACTGTTGGAAAATCAGGTCTCTTTAAGGCACCCTTAACCTAGCCTTTTGTTCTTATGAGGGCATATGAAGTACCTGCATCATATGTTACTGGATCAATGTAACTTACACTGAAGTCACTGAGGGATACTAGTAAAGCAGGGGTGCAGTTAGATGGAGCTTTTCTTATATGTAAGATCCTAACCCACAAAGCTCAACATCAGAGAGAATCTATTGTCTAGTTGCATTTTAAAGTTAACTAAGGTAGGGGTCCCACTTGCTAAGCTTGATGTCAATAATTTCTGTGATCTTGAATCAGCTCTGTGCTCCCAAATTATCGGGGTTTGGCAACCCTTGTTTCAGCACCCAGTGAACAATTCTGTCACTCCATCAATGTCTGTTTCATTTCTGACTTTATCCACTCAGCTAACAACCTCTTCACCTGCTGCGGTGCAGAGAAGGCATCCATCTGGATGGAATGGGACTAGCTAGAATATACTCTTAACTTGTGTGGATCTAGCCTTATCTTTATCTCTCTGGTGCCCTTACTGTGAAAATATTCTTATTAATGGGGACATTTTTCAAGAAACAAAATAAACACCCTCACCCTCACCCCAACGCTAGTGATTTGGAAACCTGTGACCTCTGCTGTTTACTTTCCCACTCATGGGTGCACAGGCCTGCTAAACCACATGGTTAAGCTATCTTATAACTCAGGGTGACCTGTGATGGTGCTAAGATAGAGACCTTGGAAGGGTTGGTCTTTGCCACAGAACTTCTATGTGGACTTGTGAAAATCAACCTCAACTTTTAGCACCTCTTCTATACAATGTATCAAAAGGGGGTAATGTGTGGATTAGTTAGTTAGTTATGCTTTGTAAATTATTTTGAATATGGAAAGCTCTAGAGACATGCGAAGGATTATTATTAGTTTCCAAACCTGGCTTCAAAAGGGCTGTCTTGAGGTAAATGCACATGACTGGAAGCCAGGAGATTTGGGGTTTATTATCAGGAGTATTGGCGTCGTGTTAGTGTTTGATAGAACCCAAAGTGCAAAGCAGGAAGTCAGATGGATGGCCAGATAGTTTCATTTCCTTACTATTGCATGCATTTCATGGGAGGAAAGATTGCCTGGTACTTAAGGCCTCGGACTGGCTGCCACAAAATGTGAGTTATATTTCCAACTCTGACCCAGACTTAGTACTGTATGGGATATTGGGTAAAGCCCTTTACTTCTCTGTGCATGATGATTCTCCATCTGTCAGATGGGGATAATAATTCTGACTTCCTTACATATTTTAACTTGTAAATCCAGGTTCGTTTTCTGCTCACACTAATAGCTTAGGCCACCATTGCTGTCCTACAGTCACTGCTCATTGACTTGAAAGTTACCTGTCTTTAGGATCCTGCTGCTAAATGTGCAAAGGATAAATGAGCAAATAATCTTCTCACCTGGCCAAAAAATTCTGATGTATCTTAAGTTTGGATTTCCTGATTTTCAGAAGTCCAAGTTTGAAATATCTTCACTCTTCATTTCCTTGGTTTCTGAGTTTTTCTGAAATCTACATTATGGAAGGGCACAATATAACACTGGGCAACCTTAACTTTCTATTAATGAAATTGTTGGTTAGTGAATATGGTGTACGCCCAAGACTTCAATTAACTATATGGAAAGTTTTTGAAGTGTCTGCATTAAAGTGTTTTTGAAGTCATTCCGGACAAAGAAAACACTCAAACAGATACTAAACTTCTTAAAAGACCTAATTTTAACTAATTGTAACTGAAACTAAGTAATGTATTTACTTGTAAAATCTCAAAAAAAAATATTCAGTAGTCAGAAAGCAAGTGCTGTGAGTACGAGTAGGACTTTGTATTCTTCATACAAAACAAAAACATTGAATCTATACTTTAACTACAAAATTTAACTGAACCATGCTTGGATAATGTTGCTGAATCACAAAATTCAAATCTGAGAAACTGGAATAAGCCTATGTTTTTTTAATAATGCTACCATCTGCATCTCCTTCTTTGTCCCTTCCTGTGATTAAAAGGAGAAGGGGAGAAAATCTCCAGAAGGATCCAAACATGGAGATTTCTCCCCTCCCTCCCCCCATGTCATCCCGGTAAAAATTGGGGAAGGGATTCCAAAGAGGCCAGGTCATCCATTGGGATCCTGTGCCTCTGAACTAAATCTGGCCATTGTTGGATGACCCTGACTCCATTGGAGCTATGCAATTTGGGATTCCAACTGGCTTCAGCTTTCATTCTCAAGGCCTTTTCAAATGACATAGATCAGTAACTGTGGAAGCTAACAGAGCAACTACTATGTAGTAACAGTTCACATAGACATGGCGATAAGAATTGCTTTTATTGAAAGAGGAGCAGTTGGCCAGGACACCAGGTTTATCTACTACTCTTCTGTGAATATGCCATAGTATCTTCAACTTTTATCTGGACACAGACATGGGCAGAAAAAGCTCATTTTATTTGTGAGAAAAGATGAGTTACTGTTTCTTGCACTTGAGAAGTAGATCTGCTATCATCATTACAGGAATATATGTGCGTCTGATCAATTAAACATGCATTGCACTGTGACAAGTACTATCAATAGTTCATATGCTTTAAATGCATTAATTTCCTTTCAGATGACCTCGGAAGCAAGGACTTCATTGTTAGTCTGCAAATGCACTCAAGCAGCTGAGATAAAACACAGATGCTCCTGTTAAAACTATTTCACAGGTGCAGACTTGATGTTGTGAATATTAGTCCCAAGTAAAAAGCAGGCTAGTATTTTGATAGTATTCATCTCAACAGCAGTATTAGAGTCAGAATTCTGGAACCCTTTGTACATCACTCACTGCAGATAAACTAGGAGAATACTTAGTCTAGTATGATATTGCTTCTCTAAATTCATTGTAGGTGGTATGTGTTCTCACATAATGATACAAGAAAACCGGTTTACTGTTTTGTCATGTTAAATGCATTAGCATAATAGAACTGTTTTATTCCAACTACTTTATTGAAATTTAAACTAAATCAGATCAAGTTGTTCTGGCAGGGAGCAATTCAGCAGCACATAGAATAAGCAAGCTAACAGAATGAATGTAAGATATGCTACAGTACCTAGCACCTCATGAAGCTTTATCATTCTTAGTAACAAAAGAGGCACCAGAGTGAATCAAATTCAGGCAGTCTCTGAGTCGAGCTTACATGCACATTATGCACTTCAGGGACAACATGATACCCAGTGAAAAATCTCAGTTGGGCAAGTTAATGAAACTTCAATCTGTGGCTCACCTCAGTTTTTGCATATGAGAATGAGCCAACCGATTGAGACACTATTCTGGCAATGTTTATCTGAGGTCACAGTGACCTTTTTACATGTTGATTATCAGCTCCAGTGAATCAGCACATGCTTTTCCCCCAAACATTTGAACAAGAACCGTGGATTGACTGTATTTTCAAACTTCTTGTCTGTTCCAGGTTTATGAATATCCAGTGCAACTTGGCTTATAGAAGGATATAAACAACCATAGTAAAATGGTCATGTACACCTTGAAAAAATTCTCTTTGATGTGCAAATCTAGTATAAGGATCAGTAACAGATTCACAAAATAATTGCATAGGAATTTAGGTATTGCTTTAGTGAATAAGGAATCTAATCAGGTATCCTGCTTCCTAATGCTTGAGACATCCTTCCTCCTCTGATTCTGCCCTTAGAATTATACTTTTTGTCCTACATAAATATGAATGGAAGAAGAAGTTTGCACTACATCTATGGAGCTTTTTGTGTGACCTTCTGCCACATGTACAGTGTGAAGTGCAACCAATGGCATTTTGGAAATAGCAAGGGTTGGACTATTGAAGTTATGGAGGCTGAGGATCTATGAGAAAGCCTAGTCCAAACTATGTGCGCCTTGGTGCTTGTATGTATAGCGTCGGGCACATGATGCTCCTCTCACCACCCACAAGTACTGTCAACATCGTTGTCTCCTGTATACTACTCTTTTTCCTCCTTTACCTTGCGTTCCAGAATCTGAGGAAATGGAAGATGAAATTAGAGCGAGGGTAATAAAGGCCTGGGCTCAGATGGAGAGAGATAAGTAGTGCACTATGTGACAGGAAGATACCAGGAAGCGTAAAAGGGAAAGACTAAAATGGCAGTCCATCCAGTTTTAATGTATGGCACTGAGCATTGGGTAAAAAAGACGAAACATGAACAAATGATCTGTTCCACAGATATGCGAATGTTGAGCTGGATGAGTGGTGAAAGCAAGAATGATCACTTGACGAATGTGCATGTTAGAGACGTGTTCAGAGTAACTCCCACAAACAAACAAAAATGAGGGCGTACAGGCCTAGCTGGCTTGGTCACATAAAGCGCAGTCCTGCCAACTATGTGGGTAAGAGAGTCCAACTGATCAAGACTGAAGGAAAAAGATAGAGAGGCTGACCCAAGAAGAAGTGATGGGATGTCATAAAGGAAGACATGTCAGCATGTGACGTGATAGATGATATGCTACTGAACAGAGCACTTTGGAGGGAGAGGACTTGTACAGAGGGACCTCATTTGATGGGATTAACACAAGCAAGTAGAAGAGGCCTCATTGTGTGTGCTCATGTGTTGCCCTCCAGCAGGCTTCACAAACTATGTAAAAGATGCTTATTGTATCATACCATGTGGAATTTATGGTGTATAATTTCCCAGAGTAATGATTCTCCAAGGGGAGTATTTCACATGTGGACGATGTTCCTTGACTTCCCCCACTTCCTGCAGGCCACCACCCTAGCTTTTGCATTTAGCTTTTTTTTTGGTGTACTTTCTGCAGAGAGGCTGGTGGTAGCCAACAAAAATTTTAATTTGCCTGCAATATTGGGCTTTGGCTGACATGATGAAAGGAAGAGGAGAATTAAGGTATTGGAGAAACATGCACAGAGCTATAAAATGTTCACAAAATTAACTCCACACCCAGGAATAATTAAATATTGCATTTGTCGATCTAATCACAGTTTTGTAATCTCTTGGATAGGCCTTGTAAATGTTGTTTTTCTTTACTGACTATAATAATTAAATGTATTAGCTTGAACTTGGAGAACTTGTCTTCCTTGTGGATGCTTTGTCCCAAGTTTCCATAGCTCTGGCTTTGATCATGATCTAAATGAACTTTCCCTTGGTGCCCCCACCCCCCCCCATCCCCCAGAAAAAACCTGTATATTGTTTTAATGTTAACTTTATCTTTAAAAAATTGAAGTGTACAAAGTACTCATATGGGTCAGGAACTCATTTATAGTCAATTTTTGTTTGATCTCTAGCACTGACAAAGGATATTTGTGTGGTTTCTACCATGAATTCACGTTGTTTGATCTGAAGCAAAGAAAATATTAGGGAAAGGAGATTCCTGAAGCTGCAGGAAAAAAGAACCCTTAGGAGCATGTAGAAGCTTTTCCATTCATGTATCTGTAGAAAATTACATCCAGATGCCTTTCAGTCGGGGATTTAACCACCCTTGTTATTTGGATACAAGTAGTTGGTGCATGCAGTGCTATAGCTGTATCTTTCCCTCACCATGCTAATTTTATTTTGATCATTAGAGTAGCTTTGATTAATATGTAAGAAGCTTTTGAACCAATTTTGTAAAACAAATATTTTTCCCTTTCACTCACCCATGCACCAATTGCTTTGCTTTGGTTTCATTTGAAACCTTTCATTTTATTTTTCTTGTTTTAGTTTAAAATACATTCTTGGTTATGTCAACAAAGTATCAGCACTCTTAAATCAATATTTAACTGCCTGAAAAGCAAACAGACTGCTACATGTGGATTCTGAGATAAAGGGCATGTAATTGTGGAATTATGGACATCTTGCAAGGCCCAAGAAACATTCTCTGCCCCTTGAGCATCTCTGCAAATCCTTAGAACCCATCAGTTAGGTTTTTTTTTATTTGTCCCTTGGGTCACCTCAATGCTCACCTCCTGAATTGCCTGACTCACTGTTGCCTATATAGCTGGCCTTCTGGGGACACTATGCCCTGAAAGACTGTCTGTTGGGGAGTTTAGGGCCCCCAACTCCCATCTAGTTTAATGGGAATTGAGGGCACACACCAACCCACAGGTCAAACCTATCATTTTTTCTGGATATGGTTCCTTCCTGCAGTTTTTTTCACAAGCAAAGCCCCTGCTGTCTTCACTAAGAATCTAATCCAAACCCCGCTGAAGTCGGTAGAGAGATTTCCATTGACTTTGGCTCAGGCTCTAAAGGACCAGTCCTGGAAGTTGCTGAATGAGGTGCTGCGAGTTGCTGAGTATGCATTAAGGGTGCTTACCCATTAGGCGGTGTCAGCACTTAGGAGGCATTAAGTAGTTACATTGCTATTTCACAAGATATTGAAGTGCATTTTAAAAACAAGCATGAAATGCCATTTGACTTTAGGTGTGCTTTCAGTAATCTGTGAATCACAGTCTATCTCATCACACCATTAGGTTATATAGCCATACATCTCACACTGTTTCTAAAGTGCCATGTAAATGTACATTGGTAGGTAAATTGTATTTAACAACATAATGCATAAACATAAATTAAAGTTATATCATATTAAGTTTTAGGAATAATAGCTGGTATCGTACTTAACTGTTTGACAATGTGTTTTAATAATAAATAGTAACATTACAATATTACTTTTTTCAGTATCTAATGCCCTAAGTTATCTGGGACTCTTAACCAAAAACAACAACCTAGGAACAAAAGAGAATCATGTCCCAGATAAACCACTGAGTCCGTCAAAGGGAACAAACACCCCAACAACCCACTATCACAAATATTGCATAATGCAAATAGCGTGCTCAGACCACATAGGCAAAATGAAAAGGGAACACAAATATTCTTAAGCATTTGAGTCTGATGGATGCCACCAATCAATTTTTGTGTCCAGTGAAGGGAAGAGAATTCCAGAGTCAAGGGCTTTCAGTGAATATGGTCCTACTGACCTCAACAGCTCTGAAGAATAGATGTGGAATAGGTGGTCCCTCAAGGAGTGAGCCTCTAGTAATGTTTAACCCTTTAAATACTAAAAAAGCGAAACAAACATAGCACATTTATTTAGTTCAGTTACACATATGAGAGAATCCCATGGTTTTATTCTAATTGTACTTCTTTATTTTTGCTTTTTATTATAAAAGCAGAGCATAGTTTCAAAAACATATGCAGTAGCATCTCAGTTATAAAGTGAAGCCTTTTGGTGCTGTAGAACTTAAACTCTGCTGGCTTATGACCCAATAGCCAGCACCTCCCAATTTAAACATATCTGCAGTTAGCCAAAGGAAACTCCTGTCCATCATGTTCTTAAACCTGTGCCAGAGTTTGTGTGTGCGTCCATTGGGCCTACTCAGATGCTTAAAGTTGGGCACAGACTTAAATCCCCTGCTGAATTAGGGCCTTTGGCTGTTCTGTACCTGAGTCACTCAATACAATAGCTTGTAGGCATATGGTTGAAGACAGGAGGAGTATGCATTGTGAAAATCTTTCCAATGTAAACTTTTCTTACATACAAAGTTCTTTCTAAGGGCAGATCTGTTCTAGAAACTTTTGCCTGTTGGAGTATGGGGTTTTTTGGGGGATGATATTTCTGTATTGGAAAAAGCCCTAGATGCAATTACACTGGCATACAAGTGCTTCTAACAGTGTAGATTATTTAGCTCACTGAACCAGTACAAGCTATATTGGCAAAAGCACTTTTTTGCCAGTGTAAGATGTGTCTGCACTAGAAGGGTTTGCTGATGTACCTGGCAAACCTTTTTGAGGATAGCTTTTGTCTAATGCTGCTAGATCAATAAAAGCATTATTCACTTGTTTCAAGTAAAAACACCACTACTGATAGGTACTGATTGTGTGCATGTGGGGGGGAACCTCAAGTTTCACTTAGTGCAATTAAAACTTAGATTAGTCTGAGACATGCAGAGAAGGGCTACCAAAATTATTACGAGTATGGAACAGCTTCCATATGAGGTGTTATTAAAAAGATTGGAACTAAGCTTAAAAAAGAGACAACTAAGGGGAGATACAATAGATACAAATCATGGATGGGAGACTCAGTGAAATTAATAGGCAGCAGATTTAAAACAAACCTAAGGAAGTTCTTCTTCACAAATGCACTGTCATCCTGTGGAACTCATTGCCAGGGGATGTTGTGAAGATCAAAAATATAACTGGGTTCCAAAACTGGAGGATTGGTCCATCAATGGCTATGAGCCAAAATGATCAGGGATGAACCTCCATGCTCTGAGCGTCTCTGAGCCTCTAGAAGCTGGGGCTAGATGACGGGATGGATCCCTCGATAAGTTGCCCTGTTCTGTTCATTCTCTCTGAAGCATCTGGCACCAGTCACTATCAGAAGACAGGATACTAGGCTAGATAGACCATTGGTCTGACTCAGCAAAGCCATTCTTATGAGTATTTTTTCACCCTGAATACAATATAAAGAAAGCATTTTTTATGTATGTTTGTTAAAACAGAAATATCCTGTGAGCCTTAACTTGCCCCTGGGCTTGATTCTGTTGGTGCAAGGAAGATAGAAGCAGCCCTAACATGTTATTTTGATTTATTTGTTGGGGAGAGGATTGGGGAGCAGGAAGGTTTCTTAGGGTCACCACTTGCACCTCCCACCCAGAGCCCTGCAGTGAGAATAGTTCAGCCAGATCTGAGGATTTGTCCCAATGTCTTCTAATGTAAAGATGCAAGGTTCATAAAGTTCAAAACATTTTTATGTGAAGACAATCTCCTAACCCATAAATGGATTTGTAACAAATCAAAGAAGTTATTTTTTTTCTGATTCTCTTTGTAGCCTGTGGTAGCTGGGCCTTAGAAAACAAGTTGAAGGTTAATATTATTGCAGCAGATACAGTGTTCAACACAGGGTGTTTTTAGGAGTCTGCTGCAACAGCTGTGTGCCCATGTTAATATTAACATTAACAATAATAGTCAATATTAACATTGAACTTCCTAGATTTTGACTGTGTGTATCACAACTTTAACATTATTTAAAAGGTTGGATTATGTTTCTGGTTTATTAGATTAGCCTTCTCTATAAAGAACCATTTTAAAACAAGTCTGTCCTTAACATCAACTTACATGATTTATACACTGAGATCTCTGTATTTTTCAGCATAATCCACATGTTGTATATTAAGTTTTAGCATTAAGTAATATTGTGCAGTCTCTCTGTTCTTATAATCATCCTGAAAGATAAACACAGCCCCCGTTAAAACTATAGTTCTAGTGTTTGAATGAAAAGGGGCTGTGTAAGTGATGTATATAATGTTTACAATAAAATCTACAAGATTTTTCCATTGTAAAGATGATACAAGTATGTTTCAAAATCCGTTGTCAACCGAAGTGACATTTCTATGAAAGTTATACAAACATCTGCAGGACAAGTAGACTTGATCATATCTAAAAGTATAAGGTGGGATTTTCGAATGTGCTCCTCATTGGATTAACTGTGTTTCCACAATGACAGGTTTCAGAGTAGCAGCCGTGTTAGTCTGTATTCGCAAAAAGAAAAGGAGTACTTGTGGCACCTTAGAGACTAACAAATTTATTAGAGCATAAGCTTTCGTGAGCTACAGCTCACTTCATCGGATAATCACGAAAGCTTATGCTCTAATAAATTTGTTAGTCGCTAAGGTGCCACAAGTACTCCTTTTCTTTTTGTGTTTCCACTGAAGTCAACAGTAAAATTCCCATTGAATTCAACTGAAGCAGAGTTAGACAAATGCTGAGCACTTTTGAAAATTTCATGCCTAATTTATACATCAATTATGCTGACTGGGAAGAAGCCACACATTTTATTCTTTCCTAAACTTAGTTTGGTATATTTCTATAGCCTAGTGATGAATTTTGCCATGCAGAGGGCTTTTATTGAAAACTAATCATAATTGCAGACGTTTTAATCATAATTCTTTATTTCATCTGTTTAAAAATATAACACTTTTATTCCACGATAGTACTGAACCTGCTTGTTTAACTTGTTTAAAGGAATATAGCTCTGATATCACCATATGTTGTATTTTTCTTCTAAACAATTTAACATTTCTTATTTGTCTTTCAGCAAAACTATCATTGACAGATACCAGCTCAAAAATGCAGTAACTGTTAGAACAATTACAGAATTACTTTATGGGAAGGATATATTAACGTAAAAGTTGACTAGATCAGCAGTTCTCAACCAGGGTTCTGCGGCCCCATGGAGGGCCGCAAGCAGGTTTCAGGGAGTCAGTCAAACAGGGCTGGCGTTAGACTTGCTGGGTCCCAGGGCAGAAAGCTGAAGCCCAAGCCCTGCCATGCAAGGTTGAAGGAACTCAAGCCCAAGCTTCAGTCCCATGGGGTTGAAGAAGCCCAAACCCCAGCCCTGCTGTGCTGTGTAGTTGGTTGCTGGCTGATGGAGGGGCTGGGGCTGTGCAGGTCACCCATAACATCAATGAAAACAAAGTACTGAGTCAAGATGAACATTGACCATGACATGCACATATGCTTGTCGAAGATACTCCCACGTCTAGACAGAATTGTTGACCAGCACCAGCAACAAGTTTCATGCTGAGTACGTAAAACAAAAATAATATTCAGATTTTTATTTTTGTATCTATATTATCATTTTCTTGTGTGTGTATCTGTCAGTTTAATACAGCTTTGAATCTACTGGATATGCCGAAAAACAGTTTTTATAACATGTTGTGTGTGGGGGAGGGCTCAGAAAGAAAAAGGTTGAGAACCTTGAACTTGATGACTGAAGTATTTTCTAGTGATGAAAAACTTACACAGCCATTGTGGCAAAGCAAGGGTTTCTATGAAATTGACGATAAATCATATATATGTAGACTGATTAAACAGTTCTAAAGTACCAATGGTTCATAACACATTACACACATTTACTGAGATTCCAGCCAAGTGGTACAAAACAACATCTTATGACAGATTTGTGAATAGAACCTGTGTTGTCTGGTGTTACGAATTCAGTTCCCAGTGAGGATTCAAACTAACAATATATTTCCTGATCTTGGTGTAGTGGGGCAGTTACCCTGCTTGTGGGGAAAAAGGTAGGCTGATTGGGGAAGTGGCCACTGCTCTGGCCACATCCAATCAAGCCACAGCCGGCCCTGATATAAGGGCTAAGGGAGAAGCTGGGTCAGCCTCATTCCAGCCGTGGACCTAGCTGCCGGGGAGCACAGGGTACCTGAAGCAGAGCAGTAATGGCGAAGGGCAAGAGGAGCTGGGGGGGCTCCAGCCTGGCAACTCCCCAGGCTGAGGCCTTGTTAAAGGCCTAAGGAAGTACTGGGGCTGCAGAGGTGCAGCCCAGGGATAGGCAGAGGCAGCCGGTCCAACCCCTTTGCCAATGATAAGTGGCCATTACAGACTGCAGTTTGCCCCAGAGGAAGGGGGCTAGATGACAACTGGCAGTAACCTCTGAGGCAAGGGGGCATAGGGGGAGAGGGTTCCCCTGGGAGGGGAGATCCAGAGTGTAGGGGCACTGCTGTGGGGCAGAACTCCAAGGTAAGGGGCACTGGGGTCCAGGAGAGGCACTGGCCAGCAGGAGGCACTCGGAGTGCTGGAATTGAGCTAATTCCCAGATGACCAGGAGGAGGCGCCATGGTGGTGAGTGCTCGACCTGCTACATTTGGTCATGGTAAGATAAGGTGACCAGATATCTTGACTCTTCTAGTTTTGTAAAAGTTTTTTCTTTTCTGTTTTAATTCAGCATAAGTATTTGTTGGCTTTGTCGGGTATCTTTTGCCTTTCTTTTCATTGATGGTCATTTAGAGTTCAGTCCTAAGAAGTTCTGAAACTGCCATGGGACTCAACTTATATACGTGTAGCAGGACAAAATGATGGGGTTAGCAGGAACTCAGTCCTGCAAGGTGCTGAGCACTCTGGCCCAGATCTAGTAAAATAATTAAGCTTGCAAGTAGTCCCATTGAATGAGCTCTTAAAGTTAACCATGCACTTTGCTGATTCAAGCCTTTGGAGAACCAGACACATCATTGCCCATATCACAGTTTGAGCCACATAGCAGTTTCAAAATAGCTTACTGGAACAAATGAGAAAATGGTACATTTTGAAGATCTTTCCACAAAGATGGAATCTAATCTTTATAAGAAGATTGTCTTTATAAGAAGAGGAAAGTTAGTTGGCAACAGGACTAGTAGAACTAATTCAGACAATATATGAACTCCAACCTTGGACTGCCAGAAGGTGGAACTGGACAACAGAGGATGGATCACTTGATAAATTGCCCTGTTCTATTGATTCCGTCTGAAGCATCTGGCAACAGCCACTGTCAGAAGACAGGGTACTAGTCTAGGTGGACCATTAGTCTAACACAGTATGGCCTTTCTTATATTCTTATTTTATTTTACTTGTAACTCTTTCTGTCTTCATTCCTTATACTATTTTTTGTTAATAAATTTGTTTTATGTTCATTATAAACCAACTCAGTGATTAAAGGAGGACGTGTATTCACCAGTGAAGTTAATAAGCTGTCATGTGTTACTATGTCTTTAGAAGAACAAACAAACCATATTATTTTTCTGAACTGTCCAGGAGAGGGCTGGACATTACAGAACACCCAGTTTAGGAAAATTCTGAACTGGAAATATGTTGCGGTCACCCTGCAAATAGTAACCAAAGGCGGTGGAAGCCAAAGTGGGGCTGTCCACAGGCTGGTGGGGTCAGAACTGCTGCACTAGGGCTGGCTAACACACACAAGTGAGCTGTAGCTCACGAAAGCTTATGCTCTAATAAATTTGTTAGTCTTTAAGGTGCCACAAGTACTCCTTTTCTTTTTGCGAATACAGACTAACACGGCTGCTACTCTGAAACCAGTCACTTATGAGCAGCCCAGGGCAGGAGTGAAAGCCGCAAAGCATTCTTAGACTCCCAGGGTTACAGGGCAGGCAGTGACACACCCCCTACTGGTTTAGATAGCACCCCAGACTGTCACACTGGACTCTAGAACTGGTGAGTTCAAACTTTGTACTGCACTGAGGCTTCTCTGTTAGTCAAGAACATAGTGATGAGATGTACATGCCTGTTTACAAGTCTATGCATGCACCTTGGTTACAAACAATGGCATAGTGGCATACTTTTCCAATAGTATGCAAATTGTAAGTGTAATGTTTTCAAACTTGCTGCAATAAGAATAGGTCTGAAATTTGGAATGGACACAGTCCTTACTGAGGATTTAATATTTGGCTCATTAAAATGTAGTGTTGGATGGACATGCAAATCATTGGCTTAATCTATGGATCAGAAATGAATGAATAAACAGAGGCAATTGGTCTTTTAAGTTAAACATTTATTTGACAAAAAGAGACCTCTAAAGTTTTGGCCTAAGAAATTCTCAAAATATTACATCTTAACATGCCAAAGCCTAAATATAATGCACAAGAAAACGATTAGTGAGAGAAACCCTTTTATGGGCTGGGGATTATTTCCTTAACGTAACAATGACATTTTCTATAAACATTTTTTGTGATTCTTCATTTCTGAGCTAAATAATTTACAGAGACAAAAATAAGATAACTGTAATGCATTAGGAAGATCTGCTTTTGAAGCGTTTCAAAATGCATTGAAAAAATATGGTTTGTATAGAAAATATAATTGGGAGAAAGACACTAAACCACACAAGTATAGTTACAAAGAAAACTGTTCTTTTTTGGTTTTGGATATGGAATAAAAAATGCAATATTTTAAAATAGGCTTTGTTCTTGAAACATAAACAGTAAAGACCATTTTTCATTGGTTTTTGTTTTTATTAAATCTCTACTGTTTTTAGCATTGAGAAGGAAATCCAATAGTCTGTATTCAATGTAAGTGAAACAATAAGTGATATAAGCACAATATGCTGAGCTTTTCACTGGGTTCTTTTGGATAAATTGATTATGTTTTAAAATGAAGAAATGCATCAAGAAATCTTCACTTTTGCCTGGATGATTCCATTTATACCTTGTAAAAATATGGCTGCTATTGAAGTAACACTCTGCAGGAAGTCACAGGAATTTCTTTTTGGCTCCTGTATTGTCATAGATCATTTTACAGAAGTAGAAACAATGGTTTCCAAATTGTAAAATAAAATAAAACCAGTTGTAGTGTCTTACCACAACGTTTTCTGTAAAGTTAATGCATTTAAATCCTTATTTAATTCAGATGTACCAATGAGCTATTTCTTTTCCTTCTGAAGAAGTCCCTGAATCTTTCAGTTGTATACAAAATATTCATGGGTAATCTGACCTCCATGTTACACAAAAGAATCAAAACCTGGGGCCAAATTCATTCCTGGTGTAAGTTCGCTATGTTTTCCAATTCATAGTTAATATCCAAAAGAAATAGCCTTTCTAACTTTTTGTTCCATTTCTTTATCTTCTATAATAAATACTATGTTTACCCTTGGAAACAAGCATATTTTATGCCACTGAATAGATGTGTGGCCCCTTCATAATACAATTTTTTTGTTGGATGGTGTTTTGTGGATAAATCTTTTATTAAACTAAAGATGTAAAGTGCATAACTACATTGCTGATAAAAAGAAAAGGAGTACTTGTGGCACCTTGGAGACTAACAAATTTATTTGAGCATAAGCTTTCGTGAGCTGTAGCTCATACAGCTCATGAAAGCTTATGCTCAAATAAATTTGTTAGTCTCTAAGGTGCCACAAGCACTCCTTTTCTTTTTGCGGATACAGACGAACACAGCTGCTACTCTGTAACCTACATTGCTGATGCCATTGCAGAATAGGGAGTTAAAGACACTTTTCATCATTCTTTAAAGTAAAAGCAACAGGACACAACTTTATTAATTGAGGGATCAATCGGGAGGAAAGCTTTGCAATTTCCTGTGGGAAGGGTGGTAGCCTTTAGTAGTAATTCTAGCCCTGCCCACCCCTTTTCCCTGCAGATACCTTGAGATATGCACAGTTCCTGATAGGTTAGCTCAACACCATCCATGAGGAAGCTCTGGGGCCCCTCTGCTGCTAAGTATCTATGGGATCTGTGCTGTCAAGGTTTCTTTCACTGATATCTGTGCCCCCGGATCCCAATGAGATGGTTCCACAGAGAGATCCATGGGAAAGGTAATAAAAGCTGATGTTAGCTTAATATGGATTTAAATTACAGGAAGAACAGGTGAGTGAGGTAATAGCTTTTACTGAACCAACTTTTGTTGGTGAGAGAGACAAGCTTTCGAGCTATACAGAGCTCTTGTTTTATGTAAGCTTGAAAGCTTGTCTCTCTCACCAACAGAAGTTGGTCCAATAAAAAATATTACCTCACTCACCTTGTCTCTCTAATATTCTGGGACAAATATGGCTACAATCCCACTGCACAGAGGAAGAAAAGGTGAACTTTAACTAGATTAAACTGTTGTAGATTAAGCTTTGAGATCCTTGGTTATTGGGATGAATTGGAAATTGCAAAATTACAAGATTAATAGTTCTAGAGTTTTCTCAAAGAGTTTCATTAAGATGATATTGTTGTAAGTGTATCTGCATTGTGACAAACCTCTGTCCTTGCCTCCGTGGGTCCTACGTTTCCTGGTGGATTTTGCTAGCCTCAGAGGCTCACTGTGACCCTCCACGTAACCCTTCTTTCTCTAGAGACAAGGGTCACAGTCTACTGAGCCATTTTCATCATAAACCAGCAAGGGAGGTGAGGAGAAGTTATCCTTCCTTGCACAGTCTCTGTTGTCTCCCAGTCTCAGTGATTAATCAGGGGGCAAAGGTGGTGGGGAGCCTGGGCCCACCCTCTAATCCGGGCTCCAGCCCAGGGATCCTAATAGTATCAGCTATGGTAGCTGACCTTTTAGAGACATGACATGTACAATTCCCTGGGCTACTTCCCCCACAGCAGCCTCACTTCCTCAAGCTCCACTTCACCTTTCCTCAGGGCCTCCTTCCTTGTACCTGATATGGTGTGTACTACTCAGCCTCTCCAACAGCACAACTTCTTCCCACAGCTCCTGACATGCCCACCCACCTGACTAACTAGGAGGCTTTTAACTAGTTTCAGCCAGCCCCTGATTGGCTTCAGGTGTCCCAATCAACATAGCCTTCTCCCTGCCTTCTGGAAAGTTCTTAATTGGCCCCAGGTGTCTTAATTGACCTGGAGCAGCTGCCATTTCACTTACCCTGGTACCAGGGATTTGTTTAGCCTGGAGCTAATATATCTATCTCCTACTCTTCCATAGCCATCTGGCCTTACCCCGTCACATATCCCACCCCCTGCTCAACACCATAGAGTTGGGCAACTTGAGATGCCAGGCAGTATGCTCGTGACAGACCATCAGCGTTGCCATGGTGGCATCCAGCCCTGTGCCGTATGCAGAACTGGAATGGTTGGAGGGATAAGAACCACCTGGTGACCCTTGCATTCTTTTCCTTATTCCGCTGCATCCACTGGAGGGGTGCATGGTCTGTCACAAGAGTAAATCGCCAGCCTAAGAGGTAATAACGCAGTGTCTCCATAGCCCATTTGACAGCAAGGCATTCTCTCTCGACTACTGCATATTTCTGTTCTCTGGGGAGAAGCTTTCTGCTTAGGTGGAGGATTGGGTTTTCCTCTTCTCCCACCATTTGTGACAGAACTGCTCCCAACCCCACCTCGGAAGCGTCTGTTTGTAAAACAAATTCCCTATTAAAGTCCGGGGCTATGAGAACGGGGTCATTACAGAGGGCCATCCGAAGGTCTGTAAATGCCCCCTCTGCTGCGTCGGTCCATTTTACCATGTCTGGACCTCAGGCCTTCACCAGGTCCGTTAGGGGACTTGCCCTAGTGGCGAAGTGGGGAATAATCTGTCGGTAGTAGCCTACCACGTCTAGGAACGCACGGACCTGCTTCTTTCGGGTCGGCTGGGGCCAGTTTTGAATTGCCTCTAGCTTCTTCATTTGGGGCTTCACTATGCCCCTTCCCACAATATATCCCAGGTACCTAGCCTCTTCTAGCCCTATGGCACATTTAGCGGGATTAGCAGTGAGGCCAGCCCGCCTTAAGGTGCGCAGTACTGCCTCAACTTTCTCCAAGTGGGTTCCCCAGTCTGGCATATGGATGATGACATCATCTAGGTATGCAGCTGCATAACTAGTACGGGGGCGCAGCAGCTTATCCATGAGGCGCTGGCATGTGGCTGGGGCCCCATGTAGCCCAAAAGGGAGGACAGTGTACTGGAATAGCCCATCCGGGGTGGAAACTGGTGTCTTTTCTTTAGCTTCTTTGGTCAGAGGAATCTGCCAGTACCCTTTTGTCAGATCCAGTGCAGTCAAGAATCGGGCACTACCCAGTCGGTCAACCAATTCGTCAATGCGTGGTATGGGGTATGCATCAAACTGGGATATTTCATTCAGCCGGCAAAAGTCATTACAGAATCTCATGGTACCATCAGGTTTAGGCACTAGAACAATTGGACTGGACCACTGACTGTAAGATTCTTCAATAACTCCTAATTCTAACATTTTCTTTACTTCGGCCTTGATTTCCTCTCTTTTGGCTGCTGGGATTCGGTAGGGTCTCAATGTTACCATGGCTCCGGGGATCGTGCAGATATGGTGATAGATCTCCGTTGTCCGCCCTGGTTTTGTAGAGAACACATCTCTGTTGCAATTAATCATGTCATCTGCCTCAATCTTTTGGATCGGCGTCAAGTCAGATGATATCCTCACTTGCTCATGTGAGTTATCCTCCTGGGGAAGGGTCTCCTGCATGACTAAGCATGCCTCTCGATCGTGCCAAGGTTTTAGAAGATTGATGTGGTAAATTTGCTCTGATTTCCGGCATCCTGGCTGCCCCACCTTATAGTTCATCTCTTCTACGGCTTCGATTATTTCGTAGGGTCCCTGCCACTGGGCCAACAGTTTACTTTCTGCTGTGGGCACCAGTACCATCACCCGATCCCCTGGTTGGAACCACTGAAGCTTCGCTTGGTGGTTATAATGGGTTCGTTGGGTCTCCTGTGCTCTCTCCAAGTGTTCCTGTACAATGGGCGTAACTCAAGCTATCCGATCACTCATCTGCAGTACATGCTCAACTATGTTCCTTCCGGGATTTGGCTCCTCTTCCCAGGCTTCTCTGGCTATATCCAATATTCCCTGAGCGTGGCGCCCATATAGTAGTTCGAATGGAGAGAAACCCGTGGAGGCTTGCAGAACCTCCCGGATGGCGACATGAGGTAAGGCAATAGAGTATCCCAGTCTTTCCCATCCCGGCTCACCACTTTTCTGATCATGGCCTCGAGGGTCCTATTGAAACTTTCCACAAGGCCAACTGTTTGCGGGTGGTATACAGAGGTCCGTAGGGCTTGTACATGGAGCAATGAACAGAGATCTTTCATCAACTTGGACATGAAAGGTGTCCCTTGATCAGTCAATATCTCCTTGAGTAGTCCAACCCGGGCAAAGATCTGTACTAGCTCCTTAGCTATTGTCTTGGAAGCTGTGTTGTGCAGGGGAACAGCTTCCGGGTACAGGGTTGCATAGTCCAGTATTACAAGCACATGTTGGTGGCCCCAAGCTGTCTTCTCTAGGGGCCCTACCAGATCCATGGCTATCTGTTCAAAAGGAACCTCTATTATTGGAGGAGGTATCAAAGGAGCCAGCAAGTGTGGGTGAGGGCTATGTAACTGACACTCCGGACAAGAGGTGCAGTATCGCCAGACATCTTCATGTACTCCTGGCCAGAAGAACCTCCACAGGATCCATGCCTGGGTTTTCTCTACCCGTAGGTGTCCTCCAAACAGGTGACTGTGGGCGAGACTCAATATGGCCTTTTGATGTTTTTGTGGCACCAGAAGTTGTTGTATCTCTTGCTCCTGCATTTGCAGCACACAGTACAGGAGATCTTTCTTCACTATAAAGTAAGGTCCGGGACCCCGGACCTTCCTATCCACGGGTATCCCATCAATCTCGGCCACCGCTTTCCTGGCGTTATCATATCTGGGGTCCTCCGCCTAGTCCCGCCCATAAGTCTCTCTCCCGGGACTAACCTGCCCAAGCCCCCAGGGGCTGGCTTCTGCTTCTTCCAACGGTTCGCTGCCGTCATGGCTGGGGGCAGCTTCTGGCTCACCTTCTGTGGTGGAAGTTTCTCTGTTGGCTGCTCGCGTCCATCTGCCTACTAGGGAAGTCTTCTGGCCCTGTGTCAGGATCTGGGTTCCCAAGGCATTCGCGGCTTTCCTCTCCTTTTTTGTCTTCCGGGTCTTTCGGGGGGCTGACAACAGATCCTGAGAAATCTCAGCAAACATCGGGGGTTGACACTCCCACACAAAAAAGGGGCGAGGATGCTGGCCCACTGCTCCTGGGGCCACGCCTCATACTGAGCAGTCCTTTCGAATGAGAGGAGATATGCCTCTACGTCATCTCTTGATGTCATCTTTGGCAGACAAGCAGTGGCCCTCAGGGTTTGCGTCCCATCGGACCCCTGGGCCTGGGTGGTGAGGATCTTCATGTGGTCCACGACCTCTCTCAAAAGAGCACGATCTTGGGTTGCCCGGCTCATCAATAATTGATTGGTTTTCTGCTGTAGCCGCATAGACTCCTGTTGTGCCATTGCCTGAACCCAGGTGGCCTCCTGCTGGGCTGCCATGGCTTGTACCAGAGCTCTTACCACCTCCTCCATTGTGGTAGAAAGCAAACAAACAAAAACCAAAACAAAAAAAAATCCAAACCCCCAGTGCACTTTTTTTTAAAAAAAAAACCCTCTTTCTTCCGCCACGCTGTGAACGAAATCCCACTCCTGACACCAGTTGTGACAAAGCTCTGTCCTTGCCTCCATGGGTCCCGCATTTCCTGGCGGATTTCGCTAGCCTCCGAGGCTCACTGTGACCCTCCACATAACCCTTCTTTCTCTAGAGACAAGGGTCACAGTCTACTGAGCCATTTTCATCATAAGCCAGCAAGGGAGGTGAGGAGAAGTTATCCTTCCTTGCACAGTCTCTGTTGTCTCCCAATCTCAGTGATTAATCAGGGGGCAAAGGTGGTAGGGGGGAGCCCGGGCCCACCCTCTACTCCAGGCTCCAGTCCAGGGACCCTAATAGTATCAGCTATGGTAGCTGACCTTTTAGAAACATGACATGTACAATTCCCTGGGCTACTTCCCCCACAGCAGCCCTCACTTCCTCAAGCTCCACTCCACCCTTACTTCAGGGCCTCCTTCCTTGTGCCTGTTATGGTGTGTACTACTCAGCCCTCCAACCGCGCAACTTCTTCCCACAGCTCCTGACATGCACTCCCACCTGACTAACTGGGAGGCTTTTAACTAGTTTCAGCCAGCCCCTGATTGGCTTCAGGTGTCCCAATCAACATAGCCTTCTCCTTGCCTTCTGGAAAGTTCTTAATTGGCCCCAGGTGTCTTAATTGACCTGGAGCATCTGCCATTTCACTTATCCTGGTACCAGGGATTTGTTTAGCCTGGAGCGAATCTCTCTCTCTCTCTCGCCCCCACGACTCTCCCATAGCCTTCTAGCTTGGAGGGAGGTGGGAAGCTGCTACTCCTGCTGCTACTAGGCCTTAAGCTCTCCCTGCTGCTCCAGCTGCTTCCCTGGTTGGGCCAGACACCCACCCCCCCGTTCTCTGCTACCTGGCTGCTGGACCCCCCACTCTTGGGTGCTGCTACTGCTCCAACTGCAGCCCCGGGGTGGGGAGGGGGCTGCTAGCCCTCTCCCCAGAGAGGAGGAGTGAGGGACCCCAGCCACTGCTGTTGTGGATACCACCACCACCATCTGAGAGGGGTCCATTCTGCCTGCCTGGACTACCACCTGGAGTTCCTGGAGCTGCTGCTGCTGCTGCTGCAGAGCCCGCTGCCTGGAGCTGCTGAAGCCCGAGGAGGAGAAGAAGAGGATCATCTACCAGTGGGGAACACCTAGAGACTCTGCAGACTACCGTGGACGGGGCCCTAAGACTGAGTAATTTTCAAACTGTGCTCTTGTGATGGGGGTCTTGACTGTGCTTGTAGGGACACGGGGTGTGGCGTGGAGCTGCCCCCCGATCCATCTGTGTGTCCCCCTCCAACCCCCACCACTACTAACACCACCGCTGCCCCCTCCACCACCCCCACTGGCTGTATACCATCTGCCTCAGCTCCTGCCTCTGGACTCAGCTGCTTGCTTGGCTTGCCACGCCCTATTTCCACCCTTTGGGCCAGAAGCAGCAGCCAGCTTAAAAAGACTTGTGCAAGCGCACGTGGTTGCATGTGCCCCCCCCCGGACTGCCTACCCCCCAGCTTTGCCCTTTACTACCTGCCCCATTTGCCACTTGTAGCTTTGTCCTCCCTTTTGTCCCAGACCCCCTTACTAGCTTCAGTTTGTTTGCCACCCCGCCCATTTCCTTCTGCAGCCTTGGTTTGTTTGCCCTGCCCCAGCCTCTGAAGCTAGCCCCTTGTTTCCCTGCCCGAACTCCAGACCGCTTAGCCCCTCGCTCCGTGTGCCCATGCCCCCTCCCATGCGCTTGTGCAATTCCCCATTTCAGTTACAACCCTCTTCACTGCACCCCCAATGTTGTTGTATCCCCCCCCTCCCCTAGTGCACCAAGAGGAGCCGGAATTCCACCTTGTGTCGGTGACTGACCCCTAACCGCTGATTGCCCCCCGTCCAGCCCACCCCTTTTGGCGCCCTCCTCCCCTGCCTGCAGCCTAGCGGGGAGGAGTGGTCGACCTGCTTCCCCTCTCCCCTCCTCCTTTTGGTGTTCCCCCTTTCCTCCTTGCTTCTGATGGCGGGGGATGAGATGGGTGGGACCCCTCCAGCAGCCCAAGCTCCCCCTCCCCCGCCTACCCCTCTGTCACCCCCCCAAGCTTCTACCTCCGCTGCCGAACCATCTGCCACCGCCCCCGCTGGGGCACCAGCAGCGACGGGCACCGGGGTGACCTCCATTGCTGCCACGTCTCTCACCCCCTCAGATTCGGGGGGAGTCCCCCCAGCCGGCGGGAAGGGCCAGGGGAAGAAGAAGGGGAAGGGCCCCGCTAAAAAGACCAGGCCCTCCATGGCAGGGGCTGCCCCCAATGCCCCAGCCCCATCTCCAGCTGGGGTGCCCCTCCCCGCTGTTCCCTCCACCAGCTCTGCAGGTGTCCCTCCCCTGGCCCCCAGAGCATACGCCCAGGAGGCGGCAGCCCCCCCGCCTGCCGCTACGTCATTTCTCCAGCCCACCGCCTCCGCTACCATCTATAGCGGCCGGGGTCCCTTTCCCACCATGACCAGGAAGCACGGTGTCCGTTGCCTCCTGATGCCCGCCTCGCCCCATGTGGAGACCTATGTGCGGGCGTTGGCGAGGGTGGTGGGGCCCATGGCCATTGTGGCGGCTTCCAAAATGTATGGCAAGGTCGTCTTCTTCTTAACATTGGAGGCCGCCGCCCAGGAGGCGGTGGAGAAGGGCCTGGCGGTTGGGGGCGTGTTCGTCCCCTTAGAGCCGCAGGAGGACCTGGGCGTCCGCATGGTCCTGACCTCTGTCTCTCCCTTTCTCCCCAATGCCGCCCTGTTACCCGCCCTTTCTACCTTGGGGAAGCCCATCTCTGTCATCAGCCCTCTCCCGTTGGGCTGCAAAGACCCCGCCCTCCGTCACGTCCTCTCGTTCCGCCGGCAAGTGCAGCTTCAACTGCCGCCGGCGGCGCGTGACGGAGAGGCGCTGGAGGGGTCCTTCCTAGTCCCCTACCAGGGGACCCATTACCAGGTGCATTATTCCAAGGGGGAGGCCCGGTGCTACCTCTGCCGGGCGATGGGGCACATCCGGAGGGACTGCCCCTTGGCCCGGCAAGGAGGGGCATCCGGGATCCCCGAGCCCCGGCAGGGCACCGGCCCCGTCATCGCCGGTGCCCCTGGCTGCCCGGCACCCGAAACCACCCCTCCTCCTTCCCAGTCCACCATTGCTCCTACTTGGGCCCAAGGGGCACCTCCCCAACTATGCCCAGATGAGCGGGAGAGCCCCGCCCCCGCTGCTTGCAATCTGGCGAGGCCTGTGGAGGAGGGTGCGGCAGGGACACTGCCGGGCATGGGAGAGGGCCCGCCCCAAGGGGAATCTTCCCTCCCTTGTGCTGCTCCACCGTTACCCCCTCGAGTCCCTGAGCCATTGCTTCTGCCCCCTGACGCAACCCCTGCTAGCCAGCCCCCGGATGATGCCATGGAGGGCTGGGCCCTAGTCCAGGGGAAGCGGGGCAAGTGGAAGGCTCGAGCTCCGCTCCTCCCATCTGACGCGGAGGCCCCCCGGAAGACCAGGAAGGGGGGCACCGATGCCGAGCCTTCCGCTCTACCCACGGGTGTGTTCCATCCACCAGAGCTGGCTGGGGAAGACGTGGCAGCACTGGAAGGCAGTATCTCCCCTCCATGGGAGTCCCTCCCCTCCAAGACCCCCGAGGCACCATCTGAAACCCCAGTGTGCCCCGAAGCAATCGTCGCGTCAGGTGCCGGCGGGGAGAATCCCGGGGTAGCGGAAAACAATTTCCCGTCTATATATGAGGAGATCGAGGCCCTGGGTCTGACCCCGGTCACCCAGAGGGAGGACGATCCTACGCCAGTGGGCCTCGATGTGGGTGACTTCACTCCAGCCCCTTTCCCCATGTTCCCTCCACCTAACCATTGTTTCTGCTCTCACCTCCGAGGAGCCCCTGGACTCCTCCATCAAACCGGCTGCAGAGGGCACCCCGCTGAGAGCCACTGAGCCTGTTGAGGAGACGGCCAGTGCCACGCAGCTGGAACCTGAGCCACCAGGGGCATCCCTCGCTGGTGAGGAGCATTTGACCTCCTTCCCGGGAGAGGGCCCTACAGAAGAGAGTCCACCTCCTGATGCTGTGGCTGCCAAATCCACCAGAGAGCTTGTGCCCGGCATCACTGAGAGCCCTCTCCCCGCCCAGACTCTCACCTCTACCCCTGCCCCTGCACTTATCCCGTCCACCTCCCGAGATGTTATTGCCACCCCTGGGACTGTCTCCTTCCCCTTTCCAACAGATGACTCCCAGGGAGCGGCCTTTGTGTTTACCCGTCCCGACCCACCAGGGGCTGCTATCCTCCCTCCGCCGCCCCCTATTGCCCCAGCATTCAGGTCAACCCATCAGGAGCCCCGTGGGGGGTCTGCACCCTGTCTGCCCGTCTCGGTGGGCCACGGGGCTGTACCAAGGGACCCGTCGGGGAGTAACCAGACCGTAACCCCAGCCCCCCATGCGCTGCGAGAGGAGTTGCGGAAGATGTCTGTGGCTCCCGCAACAAAGTCCAGCTTGCCCTCCAGCGATGTGGGGACTTTAATCAAATTCTCCGGGCCGCAAGGGCCCTCATGGAGGAGGGTAAAAGGACCGGGAGGCAGGGCGCCACGGCCTACCAGCGGGTCTGCCTCTTCCGTGACTCCTTACTCACCTACGGGGTGGGTCACAGACTGCTGCACGGCCCGCCGGGAGCCACGAGAGTCCCTGCTGGCGAGGATCCCCCCCAGCCCTCCTCATGGCACCCTTTACCATCGCAACATTGAACACCTGCGACTGTAGGATGGGTCTCCGCAGGTTTCAGGTGCTCTCCTTCCTTCGGGAGGGGAGGTACTCTGTGGTTTTCCAGTAGGAGACCCATACAGATCCGACCGCCGAAGACAGCTGGCAGCTGGATTGGGGGGACAGGGTCTACCTTAGCCACCTCACAGTTCGTACGGCTGGAGTGGCGAACCTGTTCTCCCCCGACCTACGGCCCGAGGTGCTGGGGGTCGCCGAGGCTGTGCCAGGCCGCTTGTTGCACCTCCAGGTCCGCATGGAGGGGCTTGTAGTCAACCTTGTCAACATCTATGCCCCAGCAGCGAGCCCGGAGCGGCTGCAATTCTATCAGCAGGCTTCCGCCTTCCTCGGCACCTTGGATCCTCAGGAGTGCCTGGTCCTGGGAGGGGACTTTAACATCACCCTTGAGGAGCGGGACCGCTCGGGGACCGAGCAGAGCCCGGCTGCCGTCGCCGTCCTCCAGGAGACAGTCGAAAACCACTCCCTGGTGGACGTCTGGCGCGACCACCACCCGGATGACACTTCCACGTTCACCTTTGTCCGGGTGGAGGCCCATCGGTCGCGCCACTCCCGGTTGGACCGCATTTATTTATCACGCTTTCATCTTTCACGAGCCCACTCCTCCAGCATCCGGCCGGCCCCATTTTCTGACCATCATATAACCACCGTGACAGCCTCCCTCTGTGCGGAGAGGCCGGGGCCGGCCTATTGGCATTTTAACAACAGCTTTCTGGAGGATGCGGGCTTCGTGGCGTCCTTCCGGGAGTTCTGGCTGGCCTGGCGAGGGCAGCGGCGTGCCTTTCCCTCGGCACGGCGGTGGTGGGACTTAGGGAAGGTGTGCGCCCGGCTCTTCTGCCGTGACTACACCCGGGGCACCAGCTGACAGAGGGATGCAGCGATAGAGCAGTTGGAACAGGAGGTCTTAGAGCTGGAGAGGCATCTGGCCGCCAGCCCCGAGGATCCACCCCTCTGCGGAGCGTGTCGGGAGAAGCGGGAGGAGCTCCGGACCCTCGAGGACCATCGGGCCCGGGGTGCCTTTGTTCGATCCCGCATTCGTCTCCTTCGGGAGATGGATTGCGGCTCCCGCTTCTTCTACGCCCTGGAGAAAAAGAGGGGGCTAAGAAACATATCATCTGCCTACTGGCAGAAGATGGCATCTCGCTCACGGATCCAATGGAGATGTGCGGGAGGGCGAGAGCCTTCTATGCAAGCCTTTTCTCCCCAGATCCGACCGATCCTAACGCTTGCAGAGTGCTGTGGGATGAGCTCCCGACGGTCAGTGTGGGCGACCGAGACCGGCTAGAGCTGCCTCTCACTCTGGCCGAGTTCTCGGAAGCCCTCCGTCACATGCCCACCAATAAATCTCCGGGCATTGACCGTGGAGTTCTATCGCGTGTTTGGGACGTCCTGGGTTCAGACCTAGTCACCGTCTGGGCCGAGTCTTTGCAGAGCGGGGTCCTCCCTCTTTCGTGCAGGCGAGCCGTGCTCGCCTTATTGCCGAAGAAGGGGGACCTCCGCGATCTACGAAATTGGCGTCCCGTCTCGCTTCTCAGCACAGACTACAAAGTCGTGGCAAAAGCCATCTCACTGCGGCTAGGGTCCGTGCTGGCGGATGTGGTCCACCCAGACCAGACCTACACTGTCCCAGGCCGCAGCATCTTCGACAATCTATATCTGGTCCGGGACCTATTGGAACTTGCGTGTAGGGATGGTCTGTCTTTCGCCCTCCTGTCCTTAGATCAGGAGAAGGCGTTCGACAGGGTGGATCACGGGTATCTTCTGAGCACTCTGCAGGCGTTTGGCTTCGGACCCAGGTTTGTGAATTTTCTCTGGGTGCTGTACGCCTCCGCAGAGTGTTTGGTCAGGCTCAACTGGACCCTGACCGAACCGGTCAGCTTCGGGCGAGGAGTACAGCAGGGGTGCCCCCTTTCAGGCCAGCTGTACGCTCTGGCGATTGAGCCCTTCCTCTGCCTCCTCCGAAGGAGGTTGACAGGGTTGGTGCTGCGGGAGCCGGAGCTGCGGCTGGTCCTGTCGGCGTACGCTGATGACGTGCTCCTTGTGGTCCAGGACCCGGCTGACTTGGCGTGGGTGGAGGCTTGCCAGGCCATCTATTCGGCAGCTTCCTCCGCGCGGGTCAACTGGGTCAAGAGCTCTGGCTTGGTGGTAGGGGACTGGTGGCAGGCGAGCTCCCTCCCACCCACGCTTCAGGCCATCTGGTGGAGCACGGGTCCGCTGCTCTATCTGGGCATTTACCTTTCTGCCACGCATCCCTCTCCGCCGGAGAACTGGCAGAATTTAGAGGGCGGGGTAATAGAGCGGCTCCGGAAATGGACAGGACTACTCCGGTGCCTCTCCCTTTGAGGGAGAGCACTAGTGTTTAATCAACTAGTCCTGTCCATGCTCTGGTACCGGCTCAACACCCTGGTCCCGGCCCCAGGTTTCCTGGCCAACCTCCGGACATTGATTCTGGAGTTCTTTTGGTCAGGACTGCACTGGGTCCCTGCAGGGGTTCTTCATCTACCTCTGGAGGAGGGAGGGCAGGGCCTAAAATGTCTGCTCACTCAGGTCCATGTCTTCCGCCTCCAGACCCTGCAGAGGCTCCTTTATGGTGCAGGTAGTCCGGCGTGGAGCATACTGGCCCATGCCTTCCTGCGCCGCTTCCGAGGGCTCCGATACGACCGGCAGCTCCTTTATCTCCATCCGAGAGGTCTTCCGTGAGACCTCTCTGGGCTGCCGGTCTTCTACCAGGACCTCCTCCGGAACTGGAAACTCTTTACAACGACCAGGTCCGTGGCGGCCACCGAGGGGGCAGATCTCCTCGCGGAGCCCCTGCTACACAACCCCCAGCTCCGTGTGCAGGTGGCGGAGTCCCGCTCGGTGCACCAGAGGTTGGTCCTGGCAGAGGTCACAAGAGTCGGAGACCTCCTGGACTATGACCGGGGAGACTAGCTGGATCCCCTGATGCTCGCTCAGCGCATGGGGCTTTCCAGACCTTGTACTCCCCGGCGCATACTTCAGGAGGTGAAGGCCGCTTTGCCGCCCGCTGCTCCGGTTCATCTCGACCGGGTCCTGCACGAGGGCACGCCCCGCCCACCCCTTACCCCAGGCCCGCCGGATCTTTTAATTGGACCCCTGCCCCGCGGACCCAACCGACCCCTTCACCCCTTCACTAGAAGCCGGCTGCACGAGATGCAGCCCGTCTGCTTTCAAACCACGCCAAGAAAACATCTCTACATGCTCGTGCTCCACACCCTTCACGCCCGCATCCTCGTGTCCCACCCCGATACAAAATGGCGGGACCTCCTGCCACCTTTGGAGGGTGAGGAGCCCCGGTGGGCCAGCCTATATTCCACCTTAGTGCCAAGGCCCGCTGGGGATGTCAGTTGGCATCTCCTTCACGGAGCCGTGAGAACGGGCGTGTACTTGGCACGGTTCACTTCAATCCCAGACACCTGCCCCTTTTGCGGCATGAGGGATACCCTGGCACATGTATACCTGGAGTGTGCCAGGCTGCAGTCTATTCCGACTCCTCACCAATATTTTATTACATTTTTGGTTGCACTTCTCCCCTCACCTTCTCATTTATGCACTCCCTATCCGTAGCCCCACAAAGTCATGGGATCTCCTGGTCAACCTTCTCCTGGCCCTAGCTAAAATGGCCATCTACAAAACCAGAGTGAGGAGGTTGGCCGATGGAGTCTCCTGTGACTGTGGGGCCTATTTCCGATCCTCGGTCCGTTCATGTATCCGGGCAGAGTTCCTCTGGGCGGCATCCTCTGACTCCCTTGATGCCTTTGAGGAGCAGTGGGCGCTGTCCGGGGTTCTCTGCTTGGTGTCCCTGTCCGGTTCCCTTCGTTTGAACCTTTGACCACACTCCTGTCCCTGTTGTTTTATTAGTTGTCCCCCGGAATTTTTTGGGTATCTAGGTCCTGTGGATCCCCCTTTTAGGCTGGGGGGGATCCTTTAGCAGTGGACGGGCTTTGCCCGCCCACTTCCCGGATCCCAATAAGACTACTCTTCCATAGCCATCTGGCCTTGCCCCGTCACAGGATGTATTAGCATAACTAGTTGGTATCCTGCTGAAGCATTATGAAAGGGAAGGAATGAAACCACATTTCTTAGATTTGTTGGCAGTAACTAGAATGAATTAGTGTGTTCTAGTGCATCCTTATTTATCATAGATTTCTACTGTGAATAGACTAATTCTGGATGAGTTGACCAATCACAATTCAAAGCATATGGTTTTGTAATGTAATTTATTTACATATGTAACTGGCTTTAGAATAGTCTTTGCTCTGTCAAAAAAGTAAAAATTATTTTAAAAAAAATCACAATTCTTGTATAGAATTTTTAAAAATTCTTTCTACCAGCAAGGGGATGTTGGGTTGCTTAGGTGTAATGCTTTTACTGCTCCGCTCAGTTTCCTAGCGGACAGTGGCATTAATTGACTTCATTGTTTGGTAATCTCAGTAGAAAGGATTGGCTGGGCAAAGAGACTGAAATAACTTTGCATTGAGGTGATTCTTTCAGGACAGGGCTGAGACACATTGGGAGGTTGATGTTATGAAGTGTGCATTACCACTGACTAAGTTGTACTGATTCTTTGGATTCACAGAAGACATAGGTTCTCAAAGCTGTCAGTCTGGCTCCTTTCACGATCATTAAATTGACTTTTAACAATTTAATTGTTTTGGAGCAATAGTAAAATGTACAACTAAGGATAGTTTTCAGGCCCCCTTGTTTCTCTCCTAGCTGAGAAACAGTTCATAGCAAATCTTACTGCTGTTCCAGAGAGAAGTGGCATACTACTTCATTAATACATGCTGTCAACCACAGCGAGAACCAGGGGCCTGTCGTATCTGTAGCTAGTAGACCAAATAGCTGGTGTTCCCTATTCATAGTGCATTAGCAAGATGACTCTGACTTTCTATGCCAGCAGCACCATTTTGCTTTCTCTTCTAGAGCTAAGACTCATTTTGTCTTTTGGCTGTAATAGGCCAAATTTTCAAAAAAGTGGAGGTGGAGATCCAAACACAAAAACATGTAAGACCATGTACAACACCTATATTTCCACATAAACACTGCTCCCACCCTGCTGCAGGCAAGGTGTTTATACAAGGTATTTATGCAGGTGAAGTATTTACTTGTGTAGGTGCTATTTTCTCCTGCAATTACACAATACACGTGCAAAAGGAGTTGCAATGAAGCAAATGCAGAGGGTTTCAAGATTATGTAAGTGTTAGTAATCTGTTTTTATTCTTTATGTTTCTATTAGGGATGTGGAATAGAGTTGGGAGTTTGGAAACAGCTTGGCAGCTACTAAAATAAACATTCTTTTTCTTTCTTAGCTTGAACTCAGGCATTCAATGGTAAGAGGAGTCTTCTCCTAAATTTAAAATTGTGAATATGTTACTGAATTCTTGAACTAATCAAATCCAAATATGAAAACAGAAACCTGGTGATTTTAGCTTTCCAATGCACCAGGAAAAAACAATGAGGAAATACATTTACTTAGCTTTGTGCATTAATCTAAGTAATCTAAATATACATAGGCACTTAAGGCATCAAAAGCACATTTAATTTTAAACAATTAAATCTGAATTGACTTTTGTTTTATTCCTGCTACATAAATCAGACAAGCTGTAGTAAAACTGAAATAAGTCAAGCATGTGTTCGCTAAGCTAAAGCTGGTGAGCCTGGAGCCCGGTATTTAAGCTCTCAGAACTGATTTCTCTGTTTTTGCAAGCACTCGACCATAACCTTGTCCTTGCCAACACCGCAAAAATTCAACAAGTCTGCCAGTCAGTTAACTTTTATTTATTAGCATAAGATGTAACATACTAAAATTTAGGACAAGTTCCAAATAGGCAGTATAATACTTCACTTTAAGACATCATAGGTTTGTTCACCATATAGCTTACTGACAGGTAAAAAACACATTCTGCACATATCCATTAGTTTGTTTTCTTTATTTACCCTACAGTATGGCATGAGCTTAGAAATATTAAGCATTTGTGAGCAAGATGCAAAACAAAAGGGGGATGTTATTCTTGAGGGGCGTCACATTAGAGGGACACAAATGGGGACACCAGCTAAGGGGGGGCACATGCCGCCCATGTGGCCTGCATGTTAAGGACAGCTACATTATTCAGTTGCATCTGTCCCAGTGATGACTGGAGACGATTTTTAAGTCTTCTGAAGCTGGAGAATGAGTTCAGGATGATACAGGCACAGTGAGAAGGGGAGGGATAGCTCAGTGGTTTGAGCATTAGCTTGCTAAAGCTAGGGTTGTGAGTTCAAGCCTTGAGGGGGCCTTTAGGATCTGGGGCAAAAATTGGGGATTGGTCCTGCTTTGAGCAGGGGGTTGGACTAGATGACCTCCTAAGGTCCCTTCCAACTCTGATATCCTATGATTCTAAGAAGGATTCTTATACATTAGCTGTACTCTGGAAACATAATGCTTCCAGAGTACTGAAAATGAGTCTTTAATTTAAGCACCATCATTTTGTACGTATAGTTGGGATTATATTTCGCCATGTGCATTACTTTGCATTTAATCTTGCATTTTTATGAATTTCATCTGCCATTTTGTTGCCATTCATCTGCCTTTGTAACTCTTTGCAGTCTGTTTTGGACTTAAGTATCTTGCCACCTCACTGTTTTCCCCTTTTTGCAGATCATTTATGAATATGTTGAACAGCACTGATCCCAGACCAGTACAGACCCCTGGGGACATCTCTATTTACCTATCTCCATTCTGAAAATGGACTATTATTCCTACCCTTTGTTTCCTGTCTTTTAACTGGAGTTCCTGGGAATGTTTTCAGAATCATCTAATAGTCCTTAATTTAATTTAATGACAAGCCTTTTGGTCTCTTAATCACCCTGCCTCTGTTTATAAACAAACTCCCAGAAGTTTTAGCAGCACAGAACTCCTCACATTTCACACTCTAGCTCCGACTCCTGGGTGCTGTTGGACCCTTGATCTCCCCCCCCCCGCACACACACAGGTGATTGAGGAGGGTCATGTGAGCATTCAGCCCCCCCCCCACATCTCCCTTTTGCAGCATTAATGCCTCTGCATTTAGTGTGTGCCATATAATTTGAAGCACTTCCTTAATAGAACTGTGTAAAACTTGCCCGTTTCTAGTCACGTAGGTTTTGACTAATTCTTCTGAGTTATGTAGTTTCTTAAGTTTCTCTAAATTTCAGGTTAGAGTTATTGAAATCTACTATGGTGAAAGCAAAACTGAAAACTAAACCAAACTGTACATTGTATGTGGTTCCATAAGAGTTCTCAAGGGTTTGTTCAACCCAGAAAAGAAGATCTTTGTTGTGACTCATGGGGTGAGCTAGCCCTTTAAGGGAGGGATGGAGGTGGTTTAAGGCTCAGCCCTCTCCTATGCCGGATTTAGCCCACCTCCAAAGGTGCAGGAAATGAGAGCATAGGCAATGGGTATAATAGGCCAGGGAAGGCTAAGCCTTCCCTGCCGCAGCCACCGCTGACCTGCTGCCAGACACCTGGGCTGTCGTGGTCCCACCTGCACTCTGCCTCTTCCCTGAGGCACCCACCACTTGCCGCTGCCTGGTGAGTCCCTCTTGCTTTATAGCAGTAAGGCTAAAAACTGTCTCTATCACTGAAGACACACAGTCAGTAAGATCCAGGAGAGAAACCTTAAGCTCTTTAAAGTGACTACCAGTAACCCCGAGTTACAAAGTTAGAAAAGTTTCAGAGTAGCAGCCGTGTTAGTCTGTATCCGCAAAAAGAAAAGGAGTACTTGTGGCAGCTTAGAGACTAACAAATTTATTTGAGCATAAGCTTTCATGAGCTACAGCTTACTTCATCGAAAAGTCTCCACAGGGCAGAAATACTCATGATCCTACATTAGAATCAGGTTTAGGGAGGGCCTCCTATAAAGCTAGTTTTGGGGAAAACCTTAAAATCCAACCACTTCTGTCAGTGATGGTTTGTTTTCACATAATGATGCTTCCTCATGTATTAATGTAGAAGTGTGATGCAGCAGCAACAATCAAAGCAAATTTGTGATTCTTAATAGTCCTGCAAGCTGGGTTCACAGGACATGCAATAATGGAAATTTGGACTGTCCCATTGTCAAGGTTCCTTCCCCACTCTGAACTCTAGGGTACAGATGTGGGGACCCGCATGAAAACCTCCTCAACTTACTTTTACCAGCTTAGATTAAAACTTCCCCAAGGTACAAACTATTTTACCTTTTGCCCTTGGACTTCCACTGCCATCACCAAACGTCTAACCGGGTTTATTTTTGAGAAAGCGTTGTTTGGAAACGTTTCCCCCCCCAAAAATCCTCACCAAAACCTTGTACCCCCTGCCTGGGGAAGACTTGATAAAAATCCTCACCAATTTGCATAGGTGACCACAGACCCCCAAACCCTTGGATCTTAAGAACAAAGAAAAAACATTCGATTTCTTACAAGAAGAATTTTAATAGAAGAAAAGGTAAAAAGAATCATCTCTGTAAAATCAGGATGGTAAATACCCTGTTTACAGGGTAATTAGATTCAAACCATAGAGAATTCCTCTAGGCAAAACCTTAAGTTACAAAAAGACACAAAGACAGGAATATCCATTCTATTCAGCACAGCTTATTTCCTCAGCCATTTAAAGAAATCATACTCTATCACATATCTAGCTAGATTACTTACTAAGTTCTAAGACTCCATTCCTGTTCTGTCCCCAGCAAAAGCATCACACAGACAGACACAGACCCTTTGTTTTTTCCCCCCCCCTCCAGCTTTGAAAGTATCTTGTCTCCTCATTGGTCCTTGTGATCAGGTGCCAGCGAAGTTATCCTAGCTTCTTAACCCTTTACAGGTGCAAGGGTTTTTCCTCTGGCCAGGAGGGATTTTAAAGGTGTTTACCTTTCCCTTTATATTTATGACACCCATAAACTCTGGAATAGGGGAAGCACCGTCTTTAGGGGATCTCCAGTATTACCGAGGGCCTACCATGGGTATCGTAAAGCTAAAGAATTGTGAATAAGCTGCCAAGGATATGTCTGCTTCTTGGAGAAGAGCTATCCACTGAAAAAGGTTTCTCTAGAAGGTGTCCAGTCCCAAGTCAACAGAAATGCTGCGTAAATCTTTGTTTTGAAACATTCTAGCTTCATCACTTTCCACGTAATTTCAGAGACTGTCACCCTCTCCTCTCTGGTATGAAGAATACATTGCACTGGGCATATAGCACTTTTTCTTTCTTTCTTTCTTTCTTTCTTTCTTTCTTTCTTTCTTTCTTTCTTTCTTTCTTTCTTTCTTTCTTTTTCAGCTTTATTCATTTATTTTGGTCGCTGTATAGGGTAATACTTCTAAATATATGAGGGCCGTTCAAGTTAGAAGCTCATAAATGTAAGAAAAGAAGTTCCATGCAAAAAATAGAAGCTTGCTTTACCCACTTTTGTAAAAAGCTTTGAGCTTTATGGATGAAGACTGATATAGAAGGGCTCATCTATATGAACACTTAGTTCATGGCAAGCTGTGAGTAAATCTACTTTTCACTAGCCTGCTGTCCACTAACTGTCTGTGTATCCTGCTGCCACTCATTAAAAGTTCCGTAATGCGCTTTGATCTATTACCATTTCAAAATGGGATACAGAACATTTAGTGCATGGAGCAGGGTCCACATGGCCAGTTAATGTGCAGAAGGCTATTATGAGGTAAATTTACACCCCAGCTTGCCACACACTAATTATCCAGATAGACAACCCCTAAGTGTAGCTTAGAATACAAAAAAGAGGCTAGCTCAGAGTACTTTTCACACTTACGCTGGAGCACCGGTACCACTACAAAATTAGACAGTGTACAGCTTCCCCCTCCTCAGCCAAGGAGTTGTCGCAATGTAATGTATTCTGAACTGATTGGAATAACAAACTTGGTATTTGCTGTCAAACTGGATAACAAATGTAAGGCTGGTCTGATCCTGTCGTCTATACTGTACTCAGGCAAAAGTTCCACTGGTATATTAGGTGGAAACAGAACTACAAAGTGCCCCCCATAACTGTAGACGGCCATACGTAGCCAGCTATCTGATTAATTTTTCCAGAACTGCTCAGACTGATATTACTCAGCTTGGCTCCCTCTTGTCTGCATTGGATTATTCCATCCCAGGGTCTAGACTGTTCCAAGGCTTGCCTCCTCTACAATGAGACAGCCGTCCTCAGCCAAACCACTGACTTGTTTTTGTTCTAAAGACCAGTGGCAAGTTAGGAGGAGAGTTCATTAATCTTCTTCCAGAAGTTTCTCGGCCAACAAGGATGGGGGTAGCCATAAACAGCCTGTTATTGGAAAGTACTCTTCTCTCTGGGTTTTGGTATTGCCACCAGCCAGGGGGCCATTTTAGATCTTTGACAGAGCTAATTACCTAAGACATAGAAACAACATTGTCAAATTTTGTAAAGATTTTAAAATGGAGCCTCTAAATACTTTAAATCAACTTAATTAGCTTTCTAATCCTGCTCTTCCTTCTGTTGTTGCATTGGTAGGGATTTTTAAAAAATAATTTTATCTATGCAAAAATATATACGTGGACCCAATACTGCTCCAATTGAAACTATGGCAAATCCCCATTAACATTCAGTGGAGCAGGGATTAACCTCTTAACATTCTTCTCCTAAATGAAGGACTTTGGTGTAGGAATATCTCTGTTCTCTATGATATAGGCTTTTCCCCAAAAGAACACGTTCCCCAAGGTTAATCACTGCTGTCTAATGATCAATTTCTTTATATGTTTTAGCAGTCTGTGACTAAGTGCGGGGTGTAACTGTTTCTGCTTAGTTCTGATTTGCCAATATTTTGTTAAATGCAAAGATCAGAACTGGAAGATGTGGTAGGGTCATGAAATATAGCTTTTAAAGTGATGTTATGGGCCCAATGCACAGTGGGCCAATAAAGGTCACTTTTTTGTGACACACAATTTTGTCTAAAGTCAAATCTGTAGCCTAGTTATCGGAAAGAAACAAAAACTCTCACATAACTAATGCTACCTTCTCTAAGCACAGTACTTCACACTTAAACTTGGCCTATGTTGATGTCAGCCAACTCTAGGTTATTTCTGTTTTTCTGATAGGAAAACTGAGGCACGGAGTGACTTGTTCAGGCAGTCAGCAGCAGAAAAGGGTCTTCAGAGTCCCAGTGCTGTGTTTTAACCAGTGCTGTTACAGGGACAGGAACAGTGAGATGGTGCTCCTAAACCCATAGAGCAGCAGTTCTCAAACTTTAGCAACCTGAAGACCCCCATTTTGTTTTAAAATTTTTCAGGGCACCCCAATCCCCTTCTAAACCCCCCATTCAGCCCCAGGCCCCACCCCTTCCCCCAAGGCCCCACCCTATCCTCCTCTTCCCCTTCTTATTTTGCCCCTCTAGCAAGCGTGCCCCATCTCCGCTTCTCCCCTTCCCTCCAGTGCCTCATGCATTCTGTTATGGGATTACTGGGAGGGAGGAGGAGGCGGAATTAATCAGCAGGGCCAGCGGCCCCAACATGATTCCACACTCTCCCCCCTCGCTTCTCCCCCTCCACTACACTGAACAGCTGTTCCCCGGTGTGCAGGAGGTGCTTGCAGGGAGGGGAGGAGTTGAGGGAGAGGGGGAGGAGTTGATCAGCAGGGTCCCTGGGCCCCAGTTTGAGAAATGCTGCCTTCAAGCAGCAGCTCTCAACCAGGGGTCTGGGGCCCCTTGGGGGGCCATGAGCAGGTTTCAGGGGGTCCGCCAAGCAGGACCAATGTTAGACTTGCTGGGGCCCATGACAGAAAGCCAAAGTGCCACTGTGCAGGGCTGAAGTCCAGGGCCTTGAACCCTGCAACCTGAAGCCAAAGCCTGAGCAACTTAGCTTTGTGGGGCCCCAGGCAATTACCCTGCTTGCTCCTCTCTAACGCTGGCCCTGGCTTTTATATGCAGAAAAACTGTTGTTGGGGCACTGATGGGCTGTGGAGTTTTTATATCATGTTGGGGAGTCCTCAGGAAGAAAAAGCTTGAGAACTCCTGCCTTAGAGTATTATGAACTGCAGCCCTGGCTGTGAATGGCAGTCCACGTAGACATACCTATGTTAGCTCACTAAAAATAGAAGTGAAGACGCCCCTGGGTAAGTACCCCAGAAAAGCTAAAGACACAAGGCCTAGCACTTAGGTGGGGATGTGAGCTCAGATACCAGAGAAAAGGTTAGAGGTGCAGCTAGCCCTGGGATTTAAAAAAAAACCAACCCAGCTCAGCATTGGTCTAACTTTGCTCCCATGGAAACAGCTGCAAAACTCCTTAATAGGAACAGGGTTATGCCAACACTGAAGGATTTTGAAAATGCCAAATTTTTATCAAAAGGCTAGACATACATGCAGAATATGTAGATGAGGCAGAAGTTTGCAAAAGCATCTCAGTAAGTATCTTTATACCTCCACAGATATCAAACTACTGTCCTGTTGTCTCTTACATCTGGGCCTAGGCCTCTCTAACTTATTTACAGCTGCAGGAGCACTTTATTGCTGTCCTTCTCTTCCTGCCCTGTCTGCAGCTTGGGAAATTATACCTGCTGCTGACATTACTCTCATTCTGTTCAAGTGCCTGTAATTTGTTCTTCCTTTACTCAAATATTAAATCACTCCTCCTTATGATGTGTGCACATACAGGACAGAGGGTGAGGCTGTGGAATGCTCACCATAAACGTACAGTGAACCTTGAGAACTCAACAAATGTATTGTGGATAATTTAAAGTGCCCTGGACCACTCTCTTCCTCCTACAGTTTTTCATATCTATATAGAGAGAATTTCCTGATTTCACAATATTGTTCCAGTATTTTACTTCCTCTGAATAAGCTGCTGAGTCTGGCAATTTGTCTTGGTGCTCTATTTTTTTTTGAGCTGGCTGACAAATGTAGGTCTATGGGTCTGTACTCAGAAATGGTTCATTCATTATCTGAGGGATAGATTTGTCTCCTGTTTAGCACAAGTCCTTATGCATTGGTTACTCAGTGCAGACTCATCAAGAAGTATTAATCATACAGTATGTGCTTATGTCCTAGAGCAAACAGTTGTTGCCTTTTTCTGCTGCCTTGGCCAGTCCTCGGGTTGATGAGTTTGGACAGTCCTGGGAACGTAGGCCTGTTGTCTATAATTAGAGGAGGTGATCGGCAGGCTTTTGAAGTCTCTCCTTAGGATATTAAAACCTAAGAGTTAATTTCCTTGATTATCTGAGGCTTAGGCGGTATAAGTTCCTCAGTGGTTTGAGCATTGGCCTGCTAAACCCAGTATTGTGAGTTCAATCCTTGAGGGGGCCATTTGGGATCTGGGGCAAAAATTGGAGATTGGTACTGCTTTGAGCAAGGGGTTGGACTAGATGACCTCCTGAGGTACCTTCCAGCCCTAATATTCTATGATTCTAAGTTTATGTTGCACAGGGATGTGAATAAACCACCCCTCTGAGCGACATAAGTTACACCGACCTAAGTGCTGGTGTGGACAGCTTGTCCCACCAATAAGGGGGGCTGGAGAAATGAAGTCAAAGGCTTAGAGCTACAGTGGCGCAGCTGCAAAGGTTCTCAGGGCCAGGATACATGTCTGGTGACAGAGAGTCCCCAGAATAGCCAACAGCCTGGTGGTTAGGGCTTTCACCTGGGATTCAGGAGATTCAGATCAAGTTCCTGCTCTGAATGAGGTACACATCCCAGCTGAGTGCCCTAACCACTGGGTTGGTTAGTCGGTCACTCTCCATTTTCCTCATGAAAAATTTCAAACAGTCTGTTTCATTGTTGCAAAATGGAACTAGATGAAAAACCTGTAGTTTTTTTCACAAAATGGAATTCTTGGTTTTCAGCCAGCTCTGTCTCAGCAGCTCTGTCCACCTCTGCTGGCTGTTTGTGGTCTTAGCAGTGCTCTTCTGCTACATCTTGGATTTAGCCGCTTTCTCTCCAACGTAACCTAATTGCCACATAGTGAACTTTTCAGTCCTCAGATACTTCATTGATCTCTAGGTGGCTACTGCAATTCCTTGTTCCTTTTAGTGCAATGTTCCCCAAGAATATTGTCCAGGCTGGAGGTAGCCTTTTACATATTTAGTGATCAGAAATAGTGTACTAATATCTAACTTGGTGCCATATCTGGAGATCTAGTTGTGTGACTAAGACTTATCAACATTTGAGACATGACTGACTGGGTGGTAGTTACAAGAAATGTGCATTGGTACCATGTCCAATCAACTCAGCATGACATGGAATTTTGCATGCCGTGTCATAGTGAGCCATGGCAGTGGCTAACTACTGTTTTCCAAGGAAATGAAGACGAGCAGAAGTGGCAGCTTGAATTGGCCATGAGGGGATCTCTGAAGGTAACACATGTCACCACTATAAGTATGCTGGTTCTGATTACCTCAGGGCTTGGCTACAACTCTGTTTTTTAAAGAGTGTAATTAACTGGCAACTTTTTTATATCTGTAAATAGTTAGACCAATACTAACTATTTTTATACCTTTCTCGGCTAAGAATACATTGCAATGTGAACACTGCAAGAATGTTTTCTGTTAAAGGCTAGTAACTTTCCACAACAGTAAGCTTAATATTTTATATGCAGAAAATTATTGAATCAAATGAAGACAATGCTCTTAATTCTTCCAGCAATTTTTAAACCACAAATTCTGCAAGTATGTACAAAAACCCAGAGAATAATACTTAACTTGTTTCCATACTGCTATTCTTCAATTTTGATTCCGAAGGCTTCTCTCTTCATGGTATGAAGAGAAACTGCGTTTTCACTCAATGCTGTCTTTGGGCGGAGTGTTGCACTAGTAACATGAGTAAACTTGCACTGCCAAGTGTCACCTTCTGTAACCTGAAATAATGTGGAAATGTACAATTCTCAATTATGAGCCTGGGATTCATTGCCATAAACTGGACTTCAGAAAAAAAGTCATATGTGCCGCTTTGCAATGTTTAACTACTTTTTTAACCCAAAGTCAACATTAATTTATGAACTGAAACATTTGTCTCTGGCTGAAGTTTAAATATATTTTTAAAAGACTTGTTTGTATTCAACGCACTTGAAAAAACAAATCTATAAATGCCAAACTCATTCCAAGAAAACCTTAAATTTAGCCCTTGAAGATTTGGATTTTAAAGTTAAAGCATCTTGTACAGTTTTCTCTTAGGGTTGTAACCATTTCGTGAGATTAGAAATACTAATTACATGTGAGATGCTATTTTTCACAGCAAGATATAATTATAACATATGTTTTAAAAGCAACATTAATGATTATTTTACCTAATGCTCTACTTAGAGGTGCATTTGAAGGAGAATATACCAATACGTGTAGTATTGTTTGACAAATGGTACTTAGCACTTGCAGTATTTTACTTTTTCCAAAGTGGTGTTCAAACATGAACTCACTACATCCTCTCAGAAGCTCTGCGAGGAAGGTACAATTACCCATTTTACAGCTAGGAAAACTGAGGTTAAAAATAAAGTATATAATGCCATTGAGCTATTGATACACAACAATTTTGCATCTCTAAGACTTTATAATGTCTATAAGTCATGCAAGAAGCTAGAGGCTGTGGACGTGAAAGAATTAATTGTCCATGTCACATTTCTGTGCATTATCTGTAGTGATCTGAATAGTCACAAGAGATTGTGGGGGAAGAAAAGGATAAAAATGGAAAATGTTTTGAGTCGTTATTTGAAGGAAATAATTTAGTAATATTAAATCTTGTTGACACTTGACAGATACCACGACTACCACACAGCTCTTTCAGCTCTTCTAGCATAGTCAACCACTTGCTACAGAATTTCTTTTACATTTTTCTTTTTTGCTGGGTGTGATGGGGTGTCCATCCTACACAGGGTTAAAAGGGGCTAAGGTGGCCAGGAAGGTGCACCTGGAGCAGGAGTCAGAGAGCATGCCACTAATAAGAAGTAGGCTCACCTGTGCAGGAACAGGTGGGGCCAGTATAAAGCCCAGGAGCAGTAAGTAGCAAGGAGGCTGCAGGAAGGCAGGGAAATAGACTGCAGTTATTCCCAGTGGGAGTGCTGGGAGGCTGGCAAGCCCAGGGAGGGGGGAAGCCAGGAGAGTAGTAAGAAGACCAGGGAAACAGCAATAGCAAGGGGTCAGACTGTCCAGAGACTGGGCTGCTTGTTATAGGGTCTCTGGACTGGAATCCAATGTAGAGAGTGGGCCCCGATCCCCTTACCAGCCACTTCTCAGTGGTAATGGCATTGGAGATACCAGCCAGACAGCAGGTCTGGAAGGACTTTGAATTTCCTGGAAGGGAAAACCTTATTGACCTGGCTGGAGGGCCAAACCACAAAGAGGAGACTGCAGCTCCTAGGGTGAGTGGGTCAACAGAGCAAGACAGCATTGGGGAAGACACCACAGGGAGGAGCATGCAAGCCTGGTGGAACCAATTCCCAGAATGGCCAGTGAGAGGCGCTGCTATCGTCAAGTGGACCCCGTGACGCTATGCCACTGATGCACTGCACCGTGTATTTGTCAGAGTTGAATTCTAAGGAACAAGGTGTGAGTATCTGCATGTGGCAGATGGACAGTCTCAAGCAGCCTCTGATGGTAAAGTACACATATAAACATAGTGCCAACTGCCAGCATCATTCATGCACCAATAGACAGCAGCAGCCACTGCCAAACTGAATTGTAGGATGTTGTGGTAGGACTTCATGTAATCATTGTGAAGTATGCCTATTTCTAGTATACTTTACAAGCTGTTCTGATACTAGTATACTACTATAATGAGTAGTATTCATTGGTTTTAGAGTAATATCCATAGGTTTGCTTTTTTTTTAAGGGTGGTCTGTATAGTGAGAAAATGGGGGTGGAATCCTTCCGCTACAGGCAGCTCTGCAGCAGGTACTCTGGCCTTAAAGATACATTATCCCCTGTGGCTGCAGTGTCTCTACACATTTCTGCTACATCATCTCAAAGTAAAGCCAACCAGCTCAGATACACAGCCAGATCAAAGCTTTATAATGTAGATGTTTTTGAATACAATATTAAAATGTGGTCTCTTAATTCTTCCCTGTCACTGAAAGACTATTACCATATTCATATACCTGAAACCTGTACAGTCATCTACTTCCACATGAGCCTCCAGTCTATCAAATGCAGCTTTGAAGATGGCCTTTGCTAGTGTTCACTTTTCTAGTTCCCTGCAAAACAAATATTGGCTAAAGTAATCTAAAATTATATGCAGAGTTCATTCTCTGTTTCTATAGACTATTCCCCAGGAAATACACATAGTAAATAGTTGGCTGGTTTTATACAGTCTGCTTAGCTTTCCTTATCAATAAAGGCTAAGATTTTTGTCATGGTTATTTTTAGCAAAAGTCATGGACTGGTCTTGGGCAATAAACAAAAATTCACAGAAGCCGTGACCTGTCTGTGACTTTTGTTGCTGCAGCTCCATGGTTTCTCCTGCCACCATGGTGGCTGAGAGCTGTGAGGTCCCCTCCCCGAGGAGACTATCACCTGTTGCTGGAGCCTTGTCAGGGCCCCTCTGGCTGCCAGTTCCAGTCCCACAGCCCCAGAGGTTGAAGGAGAGGTCAGGGAGGTCTCTGGAAGTAACAGATTCTGTGACTTCCATGACATAAACGTAGCCTTACTTATCAATTGCAGGTACTGTACATAATATGGGCCAACTTCTGATCTCCAATGAAGTTTCCCTTCAATTTCCATGAGATCTGAGAAGTTAGCAGAAGAATTACTGTCCAGTCACTTTATTCTAAAACAAAATTGACTTTTTTAACTGAAATAATTTTAAAAAAAATAACCTGTGTATAGGAAGGAGAGAAGTATTTGGAAGATGTAACTACGGTGTGGAATAGTCTCCAAGGCAAGGGGTGGAACTCTAGTGTTGGCTGCAGATCCATATAAACTGAGATCCAGTAACTCTGCCTCTCAAGTCCCCTCTATTCTAGGGCACTCTCACACAACTGTGTTCTGTTGGCTGCATGGGGTACATCCTATTACCTCAAAGCAGAACTATTCATGGTCTCTCATGGCCCTTACTTGGACCATGTAACCTGGCTCTTGGAAAGTCACTGATGAAGCTGACATAGCATCTGGCAGGTGATCTCACTGTATTTCCAATTCTCACATTATTTCTGCTACATAAATGCCTTTTTGAGGCAAGAAAAAAAAGCCAGTTACAATGTATTTATAATTTAGTGGTGCGTACAGGTCCCAGCCAAGATCGGGGTGTCATCATACAGTGCCTAATACAAATAGTTGGAGACAGTTCTTGCACCAAAGACCTTCCAACAAATTCCAATACAGGGATATTTGAATTTACTTGAGTACTGAGAAGCAGAACTGTAAGTTATTACTCTTTCTTTCATACTTAAAGAAGGGCAGTTTGTGGGAACAGGAAAAATGTACATTAATAGCATGTTTTTTTCCCTTTCTTCTACAATACTGTGGAGGAGTCATGTCAGCCTTTAGAAGCTGAAATATACCTGTGCAATGAAAGGTCAAGACATGTAAAGATCTTTTTGTATAGTGGGCACTGAGAAGCACCTCTGTAGCTGACTCTGGGGGAAAATAGCCAGACTCCAAAGTGCCTGTCATTTAGCAAATACTGTATAGATTTTTGAGCTTGCAAAAGCATGGTGGCAGATCAAAGAGCCTGGCTTGCTTTCTGGAGGCAAACTGAGGAGGCACATCTTAATTGTCCCTTTGCCTTTAACATCAAAGGGCAAGGCAGAAGGTGCAGATGGGCGTAGAAGCTTTCAAGCAGGAAATTTCTGTAACATTACAGAGGACTGTACAAAAGTCTGACTGTTGAGTTGCTACATGAATGACAGTAACACTAATGTGCCATATGTTGTACGCTGAGCTGAGACATCAGTAGCGCCTGTCAGCTATCAGCTATAGCGTGGGTTTGAAATGAGCAGATCTTCTACTTTCAAGAGATAAAAGGCCACAACTCAAATCCCTCTTTTCCTTTTTTAGTATGTTTTTCTCCCTCTTTGCCCTCCTTTCTGTTTCATTAATAGAAACTGACAAACTACCTTTTATATGCAGCATAGTTGTACTGTGAGGCGAAAGGGTTCCAGAGCTCAAGTTGCAGCCCAAGCCTGAACATCCACATCACAGTTTTTACAGCCCTGAAACCCAAGCCCCGTAAGCCCAAGTCAGCTGACACAGGCCAGTCACGGGGTTTAATTGTAAAGTGGACATACCTCACTTGACAACCCCAGAGTGAGTAGCCTTAATGGATCTTGTCTGCTCACCTTTGGGGAGTTCTGAAACCAGTTTGAAGACAGTAGGGTCAGAGAACCAGATTGGAGAGTCTCACAGGCAGATCTGGAAGAATGTAAGCTTGTTCTGTTCTGCTCTTGTAGCTTAAGAGGAAAGGTGGCTTAATTTAGCTTGTAGTGAAGCATAAGATTAGCTGTCACTAAAAGTGTACATTGGATGTTCATTTTAAAGAAGATGTTGGTCAAAGCATTTATTGCAATTTTTAAAAAATGAAGTGTTTTTATTTAGCAGTTGGAACAGTCTCCTGGTCACAGTTTCCTGAAGGGAAGACACATAGGTGTTTGAAACTGAAGCTGGGCCAGCAGGCTGATAAACGATTGGAATACACAGGAGTACTATGTTCCAGGTCCAGGTCCAAGAGTGGAAGAATTGTGAGATTCCACCCTGAGACAAGTAAGGCAAAGAGGCCCAAGTCCTGATGTGGGTGCTTTTGAAGAGATTGGAAAGGGAACAGTGGGGCAGCTAGCCCTATCACTGGCAGCCTCTCTTTGGATAATTTCATTTGAGGCCAAATCTGGAAGTCCTTATTTCATTCATTGAAATGAAAACCCTATGTAATTGTCATGTTTACAGGCCTGCTTGAACTTCTGTCCCGTTTCTGGTCTCTACTGAATGCATCTTGTCAGGTGTTAGGCCTCATGTCTTTGGCTGTCGTGAGAGGGGAAAATGCAAAATTCCACCCCAACTCTAAGACCAGGGACACAAACATACCATTTAACTTAAATGACTAATCTCATTGATGGGACAAGTGAATCCAGAGGAAGTGGGGAGGACAGAAAGTAAAGTATTGGTGCTTTAATGGTAAATAACGAATAGTGATATTCCTTGCGAGCAGTCAGAACAAATGACTGCTAAAACTTGTTTGCTCAAACTACTAGTTAACTTGCTTGATATTTTGCAATCTACTTGCAAGCAATCTGCAGATAATTTGCAAATTAGACAAGGTTAAATTAAAAAATATAATTCTGTGTACAAGAGGGGAAAACTTCCATGCTGCCACTGAATACACACACTTGGCTTGGGCATTACTTTTGGTTTTGTAGCAAACACAACATGACAACTTTTGAAATCTCAAAGCACTATTAAGTTATACGCCTGATTTTTGAAAAAATATTAAAACCAATTTCTAGGAGGCTCTTGCAAAAATGCAAATACAGGGGTCCATGACATTAAGAAAATGAAGGAAAAAGTAAGAAAGCCACACTCATCCCTTCCAGTGTTTGGTTTATATATGTAAATTGGATTAGTAGTAATGAAAATGTAAAGATAGGAGTGAGAAGAAGCAAATAATGTTACTTTTTTTTTTTTAGGCAACTGGAAAACAGTTGTCTAACAGCAAGGCTGAAACGACATGATTTATTGACTCAGCTAAACAGGTACACATGGAAGAGTCTGTGTCTGAAAACTTCAAAGTGAATTTTAATTATGGGGAGGGAGCTCTACAGAACGAATTCCCAGGAGACCTATTAGTTAATGTGTAATGCAGCTATAAATTACATACAGACAAGCTAACATTTGAAGCTAAAATCAACAGACTGAGTGGGAAACTTTTAAGGCATAAATGGGAAATTTAAAACACAAATTTTCAAGACCATGGCATTTTACAACTGTAAAGAACAGACTATGCTTTGCAATAAAGTTAGAGGTAAACTAGTTGCAGGTTATAAAACAAAGTGTGGGACATTTTGCATAAAAAAAACTGAGTGGGCAAAGAGGGTATTGCATCTGATTTGTTTTTTGAGGACACCACTAAATTGTACTGAAATTCAGCAGAATGGATGCAGTGGTGTTCATGCAAATATCTGATTTTGAGTCCGTTAAATTCAACATTAGGGAGATTTTTGTTCTGTGTTTCAAATTTAAACAAATAAATCTCAAAACAAATCAGCCAAAATGGATGGGCTTCACCTGCTTTGGTTTAGTCAAAACCATAACAAACCCCAAATTTCACATATTTTGATGCAAAATCAGAAGTTGACCCAGCTTCACTTAAAATATTTTTGAAGCTGGGGAAAGGGCTTTGTGAAGCAGAGAAATAAAAGGACAAGGTTTCCAGAATGAAGTTCAGCATCTTGTATTACAGCAATAGGGACAAATTCTCTATGCTCAGAACAGGCATATTGGCATTGCTATCTTCTCCAGCCTGCCCTGCTAATACACTCAACCGTGACCTGGAAGGTACACTGCAATAAGTATCTGATGAAGTATTTTATTATGTAATAATGAGGCAGAAGTTCATTTCATACTGACCGCTGAAAAACTACTTCCAGGCACTGTTTATCTGTTGGGAGGGTGAACTAGTAAGCTACAGATGAAGTTCTCTGCAATTAGTTACCTGTTCTCATACACTAGATTATCTGTTTTTGGTCATAGTGTCAAAACTTCAGAAACCTAGGACCCTACCTGTAATAGAATCCTTAACTCACATGCAGAGTCAGTACAACAGCAAGAATTTGCCAATTTGGTGAGGAATTGCCCCTTTGAATGTGCAAATACCCGATTACTAGGCAAATTACCATAACTGCATAAATCAGACATGCAAGAATTTTCTGCTCCAAAGCTTTTGAAAATCTGCCCATTTGACAGTTCAGAATAGCCAGCATGGCATGCTAGACAGCCTGAACATTTTAGTTTCATTTCCTTTCTAAACTGACTTGACAAAGGAAATGGAAGTTTCCACTGCCTTTCTGGATGTACATACTGTTCTTCTTAATTCTGCTCCTTTTTAATATTCTCTATACATTATTTGAGCAATAGTTTTATACTAGTACTGAGATACTGCACAGAAGCAACACAATGGCTAGAAAGGATTATAGCTGAATTTTATTTTATTTTTAAATCTGTTGAATTCTCAAAACAAGATTTAAGATTTATGGCACTTGACCCACCTGCACTCCTAAGCATCCAAATGTATACTGTGCTTCACCATACTTCTCCCTAGCATTGATGACAGCCTAAACAGTGTCTTTCTATTTTCATTATATGGTTTCTATGTTTCCCCCCTTTCTTGCTCTCACGTAAACAGCACTTAAGTTTGATGTGCAAGCAGCATAGACTAAATCTCATCAGCATATCATGCAACTCTTAAACTTGTTCTGACAGTAAACCGTTCAGCAGAGATTCAAAAATTCATTTTACAGCTGCAAGTCCACCAACTGCAGACCTTCCTGATTTATGGATCTCAGTGACAAGCAAGCCTGAAAGCTGGAATAAAAGCACCGAGGAATAGTTCAATTTGTCTATCCCTGGAATACAGAGAAAAGAGATGTGGGTGGAAAATCATCACTTCAATTTGCAATAAATCTAAATTGAAATGACTACAACTGTTACAAATCACCCAGTATATTTCATAATGCAAAAGCTCTATTAAAATTTTATAAGCACCCAATAAGCATTTCTGAGCACCTTCTGAGGCCACGTGCAAGGAGAATTGAAATTACTTAACCCCTCTACCCCCCACCCCACCACTTACTTGCTTTCTTTGTATGGGGCAGGAAGAATGGCTAGAGCTTAGTTTTACTTCTCTTTTATGACACAATTAAAATGCTTATTTTTATTCTGAGGCATTATCAAGTAGTTTCAGTCCAAAATTTAAACTGCATTAAAACTGTCATGACCAATTAGCAAATGTTTACTGGATACTTAAGGGTCTAGTTTACAAAATCCCCTTCCAATTTTGCACATGATTTCCCCTCCCCCTCTCCTTCACAACTCGTTGCTGGTGCCAAGATTAATTTTGGAGAGTCTAACTGCATTAGTGTGCCCACAAAACAAGCCTTTACATGTCTAAGTGCCACTTGAGCTGGCAACTAATTGCAGCCAAAAAATGCAGTAAAAATTAATAGGCTTTTAACAAAAACCCTCAATAGCTACAAGTGGCAAGAATCAATATTAAAAAAGCCACACTTCGAGCTGGATTGCACTTCAGGACACAGTGGGAGTGGGAGTGCACTTCTCCCCTTTGGCTCATTTAGGATGCATGGTTTTGTTGGAATCCTTTCTCTTGGTTCTGATTCTTGATGCATGATTTGCAATCCCATGAGTTGTCCTTTGTGCTTTGGACTCTAATAGTGCACTGGATTCTGGAGCATCTTTCATGCCCTGTTTCAGCAAGATATTTAAGCACATGAGTAGTTCCACTGGGTGAAATTCTGGCCAAATTGAAGTCAGTAACAAACTCCCATTGACTTCAACAGAGCAGGGTTACTTAAATATGTGCTTAAATACCTTGCTCAACAGGGGCCTCAACTCTAACTTAATGCAGCAACACTGGTGGCACTTGGGGGAAGTCTTTTTGGTTCAGCAGCTGCAAGTATTGCTGCATCTTACCCACATACAACTCCCAGAACTTTCAATGGATTTTTTTGTGGGGGGGAGGGAGGAAACTACTTTATATCCCCTATCTCCAAAGACAGAAGATGCGGGGGCAGAGGAGGGGAGGAGAATAGGCCCATTTTGTAGCATTTGGAAGAGCCTGAGCTTGTAGTGGTAGGTGGCCAGCCACCAAGTATACATGGAAAGTGAGAAGTTTGTATAAAGGGTACAAGGTGATTTCCTTTGTATCTGAGAACATATCAAAAAGCAAAAGTGGGGATTGAGCAAGTAAACTGAAATTTGGCCCAATCATTGAAAGATTCTTGAGATTAGTCAATCCTTAGACTGCCTAGGCCAAATTCCAGGTTATTAGGAAAGCCTTGAAATGGGGATTCTTCCCCTGGTTTTGTTGTGTTGTGCATAGCTCTGTAATATATATTAACTCAGCATGTGGAAATATTTTTTTCTTTTTTGATTTGAATCTTTGATAGGAGCGGAGAAAGAGAACTGGAACGAGCCAAAACAAAATGAGCACACTTTATCAAAACACTTGAGTGGATTGATCCCTTGCTGAGTATTTAAAAAAAATAATAAATTTTGCTAACTCATCTTGCTCACAAGCATATCAGAGTACAATCCTAAAAAATCAACAAACATAAAGTGTACTTCTCTTCCTATACACTCTGAAAACTGGGCTCCAAGATTAATCAGATCTCTTCTTGCTGGGTAATTTCTATTTAGTCCACCCATTTGCCTATGAAGAGTAGCTAGCTAGCTGATGAATATATTCCAGCCCTCTTTCTAGGCTAGTTATATACCAAGCAAGGTGGTTTCTGTCATTTTCCTTGGGACACTATTCCGCACCACAATCTTGCTATGAGAAAGTTTTCCTAATATCTATACTAGATCTCCCTGAACTTAATCTTGCAAGTCCTAGCTATAGCCCACTGTATTACACTATATAATTTATTTCTTTGTTGTTTTCACCCTTCAAATAGCTATGGAAGTTATAGTGTCTATCCTTAGATGACTTGGCTAAACTCCACTTTTTCTCTTTCTTTGCCAAAAGACAGAAAAATCTTTCAATTAGTATAAACTAATAGTGTGTGTTATTTTATTGATAGGATTTTGAGTGGGTGGTGTAGATTACTGGGTTATTTCACAGTTTCTCCAGTGGGATAACTTTAAAAAAAAATTTTTACTTGTTTCTCTCAGAAATTATAGTCCTCCTAAATGCTTGGGTAGATCATTAGACCACATGACTCCACTGAAACAGATTTGATGAAAAGAAAGCTGATTACAATCACCAGAGGAGTATGTCATTCACCAAGAATGCAAAAATGCTGCCAGAATCTGTGAAACATTTTCCCTTTTGGCCCTCTGTTCAACTGATTTGTCTGTCTGATGTGAAGGGGTGTTGTGTCTATGTACAATTCTTGATATGTCGATGACTTTTCCCAATCTTGAAAATAAGACTGGACCATATGTGGTTGTAGAAGGTTCAAGTGTAACTTTGTGGGGTAACATTACATTTCATAGAATCTTAGAATATCAGGGTTGGAAGGGATCTCAGGAGGTCTAGTCTAACCCCCTGCTCAAAGCAGGACCAATCCCCAACTAAATCAATTTAATACCTCTCTAATCTGCTCTGTTTTGTTCCTTACTTTCCGCCATCTATGACTACCCTCTCCATCATTGCTTCATAACTCCTTTACTATGGTCAATTAAATTAATTGTCTACTTGATGAAGCTGTACTGATTAAAAGGTTACAGGGGTTGCGAGGGTGTGACATGGAACCCCCTTGGCAAAGGGTTCCCTGTTCTTTGCAAACTCCTCACTTCAGATTTGACAAACTCACAACACCAAACAGATACCTTACACATTACTTTTTATGGATAAATATCCTGTAAGGCATCTACAGAAAGCTCATAACCTATCAAGATTCATAATCATTGTGAGATGTATGCATGGGTAATAATTAAGGAATAATGTAGCTATACTGAAAGTATGCTTTATGGACTTGGAGTAGAAATTAGTCACCAAGAGATAATCTCTCTTGGTGGTCACCCATTCAAGCAAGAGGGAGTTGCCACCGGTGAGGTAATGTGAAGTTCTGTTGTCTAACCTTGCCACATCCCAGAAAAGTCAATGGATAACCATAAAAGACAATTGCAAATGATCAAAACCACTTGGAGGTGAAAAGGAACATTACCACAGGCAGGAGATGGTTCAGGCTATGAATAAAGACAATAGACTGTTGCAGTATAGGGAAAGGCACTCTGGATCAATTCATTGAAGAAAACTCCTTTGTGGAACAGGGAGACTTTCAATAATGGTTTGGATCCTGGTTCTCTGGGAAATGAGCCAGCTATGCAATAGACTGAAATTTGGGGCGGGGGAGGGGAGATATTATTAGATAGGCGAGGTACCTATTGGTAAGTGTAGACCCAGGTTTGTGTTTTGTGATTTTTATTTTGTATTGTAAGCGTTTATTTCCACTGTTCTCTTGTTTCCAGCTAACTCTCTATTCTTTCTTAAATAAGCCTTACTTTTGTTTTATTATAAATGCTCACAAGTGCTGTGTGGTCTGCAGGAGTGGTGATTTAAGGTGAAACTGATAAACTGGGGGACATTGTTCCTTTGGGGTTGAGGATCTGGGGTTTCTTTGAGTATCCTGGGTTCAAGGGATGGATATCACAGGGGAATTATTCAAAGGGACTTGGGGACAGGGGTGCCCATACTGTTAAGGTTAAGACAAGGTTGGGATAGCCCAGAGGAGAGTGGCTGATAGTCTGCTGATGGTAGAGAGCTGACACCCAGCGACCACAAGAAAGACTCCCTTTCATTGCAGTCAGGGGGTAACAAGGTGACTCTCAGTCCTGATTGCCCCAAGCATTGTCACAGAGGGTTACAGCTTTTCTTCAAAGGCTAAGCATGTCACCTTCAGTGTGTCTGGTCTGAACTCCACAAACCAAAGAAAAAGTCAAAGATACACCCAAGCATCAGCAAATTATTGTAAAAATGTGTACATCTGTTGGGCTGCTGCTGCTCTACTGTGCAGTAATGCCTCTGCAAAAACAAATGAAACATTCCCAAATTATTTCAGTAGTTTTCCAGTGGTGGTGGGAGCACATATAGCCGCAGCAGATATTGGTCAGAATGTCACAAGGCACCCCAGTGTTCTGTTATGCTACTATGTATTGGAGTGGATTTGTAATGTTGTCTCTGCAATGAAGTATAATGGAATAACATCTTACTGATGGTGTCTGTCACAGTTGAGGGTAACTGCATCTGTATTTTCCCTTAGTGGCCGAGGAAGGGTACCTGATCTTAGGCTTGCAACTCTCCAGCTCTTGCCTCTCTTCAGTGGAGACCCACGTCCCTCTCCCTTCTGACTGGGGAATTTCCAGGCTGCACAAGTACCTGCCTACACTGTGTATTTCCCAGCACAGATATGTTGCCCAAGGATACCTGCTTGCTTTCTCTTCAGAGAGCCTTAATAGGTGTAAGTGCAACAGCTATAAGATACAACACAGCACTTTATTCTTAAGGTAAAAAAGCATTACAGAGAAAACATTTTAAAAACAACAAAGGAAGCTACATGCATGCTAATACCAGAATTCAATCAAATTTAATCTTAATTCCATAAGGTTTATTCAGGATATTGTCAGACTGTCACGGTGTCAAAGAATCAAACACTTTATAGGACAATAAAACTTTATAACATGTATTGAGCATGTCAGGCAGCCATGTTAAGTGCTAGGAGTCTGATCCTGAGAGGTCTTAAGCCCTATTAAGTTCAAGTGGAGTTATGGGTGCACAACACTTTATAGGTTCAGACCATAAATTCTTCCAACTTTTTGTTCCCTTTCCTACTTAAAAAAAATAGTTAGGTGTAAACTAGAAATCTGCTTCTGTTTTTGGTTTGTACCCATGTGTCTAAAGAATAAAAAGCCATTTAAAAATAAACTCATTTGCTATGCCCTTCCATATACTTCATCCAGCATGAACAAAATACATGCCTGAATTTTGTAGAGGATGGTAATGTTAATACCATGCATACCACTTGATGCAGTCTATTGCAGCAGACAGTCAAAAATGCTGTACATCTAGTCACAGTTGGAGTCAGACTGGTAGTTTCCAAAAACTAGGGGTGAATAACCAGTAACCCTTTCCTATCTCCACTTGATACTTGTATTTATTGTACAGGAATGCTACCTATCTGTTGTCCTCCTTTCCTCCTGTTCCTATTCATGTATGTCTTTCCTATTTTATCATGGTTACCTACACCCTAATATGTTATGCTTATATTGTCTAGTTTTTTAGTGTCTGCTCTCGCAGCTTTGTAAAATTGGAGAGACATCCTGGGAAATATGTGATATTTGGAAACATAGACAAGCTGTAAGTCTACCTTTTTGTACTTCATTGTCTGTTTCTTTATGGAAATAAAAAGTTAAACTCTCTCTCTCTCTCTCTCTCACACACACACACACACACACACACACACACACAAAAAATATTCACATTTTCTTCTACTGTTCAGGACCTCTCCCTAAACAAACTAAAAATGTAATGGCTTGTTTCGTCCCTAACCAGGTGTTACTGACTTTTCTTTACTACCAGGCCACAAATTTTCCCCCAACATTCTAATTCAAAACATGATAGGAACTTACAAAAGCATCTTTAGTTCCCTTTCTACTATCTAGGAATACTGATGGACTGTTGCAGGAGTTTTAAATCTGGTGTCTGAGCCTGATGAAACTCACTTATCTGAGCAGCTTTATTCAAAGTATAATGCTCACATCTCTAACTCTAACATCAACTCCCGGGGGAGTGGCCCAGCACGGAGCAGCACCAGGAGGAAGAGAATGTAAGGAGCAGTGTTCAGTTCAGTTGCAAAAGTAGAGGACTTTTTATTTTAACTTTGGCACCTTTATTTTTAAAAGTAATCAACTAGTTCTTAAAATGTTAACTCATTCTTAAAATCTCAACTCATTTATTCAACATAATGGGTTTTGTTTGCATTAAGTCTTTTTTTTTAATCTATCGGAAATTCTCGAGTAGTCAGAGTTATATTATACTTCAATGAGCTATGCCAGTTTACGCCAGCTGAGGATATGGCCAAATGTTTCTACAACAATGATCTCCCCCTTCTCCTCTTTGAAGGCATACAAACACTCTCTTCCACTCTTCCAAGTAAGACAAAATAAATGTAAGCTTTCTGCTTTCTAATCCTTGCAGTCTCATGTGGAAAATACATTAACATTAATTCATTCCAGTAGACTCACTCTAAAGTACCTCAGAAGCTGTAGTACTAAAAAAATACACTTCTGGTAAAAGCTCAAAACAGAAAAGATTCTCCCATTTCAGAACAACTGAAGGCAAACCTGGTACAGGTCTATGAAATGTATTCAAGTCACACACCTTACTGTGACATTCCAAACAGGGTAATTCTGTTCTGAATGTATTTTGAACAACAGGCCCCAGACTTCCCCCCACTATCACTCATGGCACCTTACGTTGTTTCAGAAGAGACAGTGGGTTTTAACCAACATTTTTAGGAAGCTCCCAGCTGGCCCATTCTTCACCTTCATTCTTTGAAGAATGGGGGTATGATAAATGAAGGGGCACGGGGAAGCTTCCTTTTATGGACAGCCAGCCAGTTAGCCATAAAATCCCTCTTGGTAGCTGTTCTCTACTTGCTTTACTTGTAAAAGGGTTAAATAAGCCCTTAGGTAAAAAGAAGGGAATGGGCACCTGACCAAAAGAGCCAATAGGAGGGCTAGAACTTTTTAAAATTGGGGAAAAACTTCCTTTTTTCTGTGTTGTGGTTCTCTGGGGAAGAGGGGAACAGGGCAGCAGTTATGCTATGAGAAGCTGAAGGCCAGGTATGAAAATCATCAGACTCATACCTACAATTGCTTATTTGGAAACCCAGATATGTAAGTAGATCAGAAATGTCTGGAAAGATGCGATTAGGTTTATTTCTTTTATTTTGTAAGGTTTGTGGACTCTTCTGAGCTAACCCCAAATGCTTTTGTTTTGCTTGTAACATTTAAGCTGGACCTCAAGAAGGTTATTGTTGATGCTTAATTTTTGTAAGTGGGATTTTTAAATCTAGTAAAAGCCTAAGATCCAGATGTGTATTCTTTCTTTTCGTTTTTAATAAAATTTACCCTTTTTTAAGAACAGGATTTGGATTTTTGTGTCTTCAGAGGTTTGTGCAGATGTTTTTTTTAGTTAGCTGGTGGCAACGGTTGATTTCTTTGTTTTCCTTTCTCAGCTGTTCCCCGAATAGGGAGCATGGGGGTGAAAGGGCTTGAGGGTACCCCACAGGAAGGAATTCCCAAGTGCGCCTTCCTGAATTCCAAAGGGTTTGGTGGTGGCAGCATCTACCCATCCAAGCTCAGAGAAAAGCTGTAACCTTGGGAATTTAATGCAAGCCTGGAGTGGCCAGTATTAATTTTTATAATCCTTGCTGGCCCTTAGCTTCTGCAATCGAAGTGCCAGAGTGGGGAATCAGCATTGACAGGGAGCTGGCAAAGTAGCCCACTACCCGCTCTTTCCTCAAAATCCTGCCCCCCCACCCCCAATCCTACAGCAGCAGGATAGGAACACCAATCTTTCCTTCTAAACTAGAAACTACTCAGTTTAGGGGTGTGCATGTGTGTGCTGGGGGTTAGGGGTTAATTCTTATTTTGGACACACATGGTAATATTCTCACAAATTAAGATCAATAGGTTTCTTTTTATGTCATATTTTACAAGTATCATCCAGGCTGACTGGAAGATTCTGTTCTATATGGGCCTGTGAAGTCACAGCTAAGTTGCCAAAAAAATGCTTGCAGCCCTTAAAAGCAGCTTGTGGGTTTGTAAGTGATGGGATCCCATTTTTTGTTGATTGCAAAGTGAAAAGCAGCTGTCTTATGTTTCCTGGGGTATTTGCAATGCTTTTTTCATTCAGACACTTATTTATTTTATGCAAACATATTGGAACCAGCTAAAAATCAAATCTACAGTTTCATCTTAACCACAGTTAACAGTACAGAGGCAAAATACCATCTGTAGAGGAGTTTTGGGAATTGGACTCAACTGAATGGTAGGCTTTTCTCTTCCTTTTACCTGTCATTGTGTTGTGGGTCTTCCTTGCCAGAATTAGAGCAAATTAACTCAGCATTCACATGGGTTGAAAACACGGTCTATGCTTGAAGACTGCAACAATCCTGAGCTCAAAACTTGTGCTCTATTCAAAATGGGCAGTATACTCCCTTGCACATTCATAGATTCATAGAAATTAAGGTCAGAAGGGACCATTATGATCATCTAGTCTGACCTCCAGCACAATGCAGGCCACAGAATCTCACCCACCCACTTCTGCAATAAACCTTTCATAATGCTATACAGAAACCTCTACTCACTGCTTCTTTTCTACAATATATGTAGTAGGGTACTTGGATGTGTACTGAACTGGGGAAGGGCAGGACAGGCCATGGGAGAAACTGAGTACTAAGGTGAGATTAATACATGTCTATAGAAATTTCACTGTCTCAGAAAAATCCTTGGAGTTGCTTGGGACCAACAGATCACTAACAACAATATCCTTGATAGAACTGGCCTACAGTCTTTGCAGACTACACTGGATGTTTGCAGGCTTTGCTGGCTGAAACATGTAGAGCCCATGCCTCAAGATCATCTGCCAAAGACTGTGCTCTATGGCCAACTCAAGAACTTGCCACAATGCAGAGGAAGGCCAAAGCTCTGATATGGCAACAAGGTCAAGCAAGGTCTCAAGAAATTCCACATTCCCACTGACAACTGGGAGAATTTTGTCTGCAACCGCTCAGTCTGGAGAAGCCGGGTCAAGGCTGGCACAGTCGTTGCAGAGAGCCATTGGAGATCCCAGGCTAAGGGCCACAGGCAAGCCAGGAAGCAGAGTGTGCTCCAACCTCCATCTGGTGAGTAGACTTGTAGTCACTGTAGGAGGGTCTGTTGCTTGGGCATTGGGCTCTTCTCCCACACTACTGTCAAGCACTACTGACTGATTTTGTCATGTTTCCTTTCATCTGTCAAGATGTTGGATGGCCATATAGAAATTTAATACTTATATAGAAACTATTTGAAAATCTTATAAGATTTTTATGGAGAACAATCTCCTTCCTTTTTGTTTTATTTTTTATCCATTCTATAGAATTGTAGCTCAGGGATTTAATTATCTCCTAAATTCTATAAAAAGAAAAGGAGTACTTGTGGCACCTTAGAGACTAACAAATTTATTAGAGCATAAGCTTTCGTGAGCTACAGCTCACTTCATCGGATGCATTTGGTGAGCTGTAGCTCACGAAAGCTTATGCTCTAATAAATTTGTTAGTCTCTAAGGTGCCACAAGTACTCCTTTTCTTTTTGCGAATACAGACTAACACGGCTGCTACTCTGAAACCTAAATTCTATAGGATGTCTTTTTATAAAAAAGTTTATAGGAAGTTTATCACTTTTCTACTAAGTTCTTAAGAGCTTTTTATACGGGAACTCCTGGATTAATACTCAAAGTACAAATCAGCTGTGCCACTGCACACAGTTTGGACCTGGCCTCTCTTCCTCAACATGAGCTTCAGCTATGGAGAACCAGATTTAAGTAAATTTCTTTAGAAAATACTTTCCTGGTCTCCAACACTATAATTCCATGTCATTGCTTTACTTCATAAGGATCCCTTCAGCCCCTATGTTAATTAGTCCTGAGAATTGGAACTGGAGGTGTTTTCTGCTAATTCCTTTTTGAAGGCAAAGGCCTATGTTGGGGGCCTGTTCCATTGGCTCCTGGCTTCTTGCTCTCAGGTTCTTGCAATCACCACTGCACCTGGCACCTCACTCAGTGTGGAATATGTCCCCAGCATGGAAAGGGAACCTACCAAGTTATTATAGAACATGTCATCCATTACTTGCACTTTTGTGATCCACAATCTCCCAGATTTCTAAGTGCTTAATTAAAATTGTTACCTGGATGAATACCAGCTGGCTAAAGCTTAACCAAGGCAAAACTGAGGTGATGATAGTAGGAAGAGGAAAGCACTTCAGAAAAATTGGATCCTCTGTACCATCTTCCACTATTTATAGTATCTGTACAATGTCCCAGGTCTTGACCCCAGGCCTGGGAGTCCCCAGACTGCTGCTGGCCTCCACCCAGTGCCTGCTGAAGCCTGTTGGACCGTGGCGCTAGTAGGACGGTAGCCTCAGCCAAGGTACACCTGGAAAAGGCTCCAGCTGGTACAAAACACAGCAGTCCAGCTGCATAACAGTGCAAGTAACGATGAATATGACCCCAATATGTACTGACAATAAATACAGACTCCAGTTCAAAGTCTGAGTCCTGATATTCAAAGCTCTCTATGGGTTTGGCCCTAGCTATGTGAGAGATCACCTATCCCACAACCACTGTGTTCCTCTAGAACAAGGAAACTATCAACTAAAAAGGAGAGACCTGTGATCATTGGAGACAGAACTTTCACAAGAGTTGGACCTACCCTAAAGAACTCATTCCTTCAAAAGAAGGAAAAACACAATGCTTTGGCGTGACTTTTCCTCAGTATGTTCTTCATGTATACACAATATACTCACTCTCAACCACACATAGCCCTGTAAGCTATTCAAGCCATTTCTTCTATAGGCTGAGAAGGAAGAAAGGTATATGTTCATGGTGGTATCTATCTTAAAATACCTCAGAGGTACTCATCTTCAGCGATGAGGGCCATAGAAATAATTCAGGGAGCATGCTGCAGAGAGCAGCTGGCCTACTCCAAACACACACAGCTGGATCTCTGGAGCCCCTGGTATAAATGGGGATCATGTACCAGAGCGGATTCTCTCCCTTTCACCCCCTGAACTAAAAGTACTTGTGACGGCAGAGGGGGAGCATCATGTTCTAAGTAAATGAGAATAAAATCTCAAATTATGGGATCACTTACAGGGGGTTTTGGTGTGTGTCTTTCTCCCCCGCGCCTAGTTGCTTTTGTATCTCCTTTCAAAATATAAAGTATATATCTAAGGCCTGGTGTACATGAGAAAGCTGCATCAGTTTAACAAACAAACAAACAAACAAAAAGCTTTAAACTGGGATGAACCCTTGTATGGACACTTAATTCAGTTTAAGGGTAACCCACTTCAAGTTGGTTATAGACCCTAATCAACTTAAACTAAACTGAAATACCTGATTTTTAACCTGGAATAACAGAGACCACACAGCTTTTTGCACCAGTTTAATTTCAAACCTCTAGCTAACCCAGCGTGACTTTCTTATGTAGACAAGACTTAAGGCTCTCTTAAAGAATCATTTATTGCAGTTTATAAACCACTCTAAGAAATCTTGCAGGCTTCTCAGTTTTAACTTTTCAGGAAATATGCTTTCCTCCCCCCTCCCCCCTTCAATGTGTGTCTGCTTTTGGGACCACATAGCTGTTCTATGAATACCATTCTCCTGACAGCAGGGAGTAATTAATGTAGAATTCCAACACATACATTCTTAGATACTGGGAAATTGTTTCTTATAACTAGGAGTGGAACAGCAAGGCAGTTTTCATTCCTGGCTTTTTAGCAATGTTGCATGTTGAAGTCTGGCTGAGCTCTGGAGTGAAGAGACATTAAATGTTTGATTAGATCTGACAGCTCCCACGTTTCTTTACTTAAGTTTACACTGGTGTAATAACTTTAAAATGTGCTGTGCAGATTTCCCATTGTACATGTTGTTGCTGCAATACAATAGACAACATGGGAAAGTTGCACAGCATAGAGTGTAATTATTACACCAATGTAAATTAATATTTTGGTAAACTTGGGGCCTATTATGAGCATCAGAATATATTTAATAATATCCAAGAAATGGCCACTATGATTATCTTTGATGTCTCTGTAAGAGGATTTTTGTAACACACTATTTTACACAGGGCCAATTTTAGGGATGGGTGAGCAGAGCAGTCATCTTGGGTGCCAACTTTAATGGGCCCTGAGTGACCAGGACAGTTTTTTGTTCAATTGCTCTAGGGTTGGGAAACAGTCAAAATGTTTGCCATCCTGGCCAGCAAAATGCCCGGAGCAGACATTGTATTAACACAACCACTGTGTTCCTCTAGAACAAGGAAACTATCAATTAAAAAGGAGAGACCTGTGATCATTGGAGACAGAACTTTCACAAGAGTTGGACCTACCCTAAAGAACTCATTCCTTCAAAAGAAGGAAAAACACAATGCTTTCATACATACTGAACCACATATTGCTTAACTAGTTGCTATCCAGTTAGCAATGTGTTTCTTCATCCTGTGATGGTCTTTGCTAGGAAAGCACACAGACATAGTACTGTCCAGGTTCTCCAGCCTCAGCACAGTGCTTAAACTTTTGAGTTGCGAACATGGCAAGGGAATGTCGGTTTCCATTGGACTTGTTTAAAACAAGCTCAGAAACATCTCTCTTTTCCTTAGGCTTTGTAAATCCTTTTTATGAACCCCCAGTCTGAGCCAAGTATGACCTGACATCCTCCCTTTTAAATGTGTGTGGTCGTAGGGACAGGGGATGAAATATACAGAGTGGGGAAGAGGCATTAGAAGCTGAGTGGAGGAAGGAGGAGTTTGGACCTGACCCTGTGTAGAGGATTTTCATTTGGTTGTCTAAAAACTTTCAGCATCCCCTGCATTTGTTCTAAGAACAGTTTTCTAGAGCTTCATAAGTATCAGGAAGTGAGTGGTGAGCTGTGCTGGGAATAGCAGCAGAGGAAGGAAATGGACTGGAAGAAGCTAAGTGATCTGGCAAGAGCAGGTGAGAGCCAGTCTTGCCAAAAAGGAAAGGGGAAGAAGACAGAGGTGTGGAAGCAGAGAAAAATATTTGGAGAGAGAGAGAGGAAGGAACAGAGTGGAGTAAAGAAATAAGACAAAATGGCATCAAGTGGACTATAAATCTGACTTTATTTAAACTTGTATTATAAAATGGAAAGTAGGCAAATTAGAAAATCCTGTGTGATGCATATGCTGAATAAACTCTAGGCTATGTATTTTTTTAAACACACAAAGCACTCTAGTATGCAATCATTAAGATATTTTTAAAATGTAAGACGTCTCAGAATTTGGAGCCTTGTAGTATCCTTCTAATCACATTTCTTTTCCCTGTGGAAAAGGCTTTTTTACTTGGTAAGTTGTAAAATTTGTTTTCCTGTATTTTCACTGGCATAGTAAGTAATATGAGAATTTTTCATAGATTATGCATGGTTCCCTTTATTTGGATTTTTTTAAAATGGATGTTTAACATTTCATATAAGAGTATGTTTAATAACATTTTGCAGGAGATAAAGAAGGGGTTAAGAAGCAGAGGATGCTATCATTGGCAAGAATAAGTGCTACAGCAGGAAGAGTAGTATTGCCTTATACTATCTGGATATTTCAATGATGTGTTATAGAGGAGTCCAGTTTTGAATGAGTAGATTATGGTATTGTTTTTCTGCTGTTGCTGCTCTCAGAAGTTTACTGGACAACTCAATATAAACAGTAGCTTTCAGCATTAGCTTTTAAATTTGTTGCAGCTCTTCTTCTGAACACCTACTTTAAGGAGGCCTACCAAGAGATCAGAACATTCAGCTTTCAAAACACTTTCAAATTATTTAGACATAATTTTGGAATGTTCAGGAATTACATTCCAAATCAGGGATGTAGACAACTTTCTTTTATTTGGAGGGAAATGATAAAATATTAATAATAATAATAATGAATAAAATTTTGACTACTGCTTTAATTAGTAGTTTTGTACAATGACTAAAGCTGTCTAGTTTTAATAAAGTGAGAGAAATGAGCTTCTGTTCCAAACTCAGGATTTCCTTTCATGCAATCCCTAATTTTCTTTGGGGGAAGCTAAAGCTCCAAGTTCTCAATTGTCTGCACCAATGGAAATAACATGACACAATGAGTAAGGCCCTACCATATTCGTGGTCCATTTTGGTCAATTTCATGGTCAGAGGATTTATAAAATCATAAATATCATGATTTCAGCTATTTAAATCTGAAATTTCAGGTGTTGTAATTGTAGGCTTTGACACAAAAAGGAGTGGAGTGTGTGGGGGGGAGGAGGTCACAAGGTTATTGTAGGGGGGGGTGTGATACTGCTACCCTTACTTCTGCTCTGCTGCTGACGGTGGCACAGCCTTCAGGGCTGGGCATCTGGAGAGTGGTGGTTGCTGGCCGGGAGCCCATCTCTGAGGTCAGAGCCGCCCCCAGCAGCAGAGCAGAAGTAAGGAAGTCATGGTGTGGTATTACCACACTTACTTCTGTGCTGCTGCCTGCAGAGCTGGGCCCTCAGTCAGCAGCCACCGCTCTCTGGCTGCCCAACTCTGAAGGCAGCAGCGCAGAAGTAAAGGTGACATGATATGGTATTGCCATGATATGGTATTCTGCGCTGCTGCTGGTGTGCTGCATTCAGAGCTGGGTGCTCTCTGCCACATAGCTCTGAAGGCAGCACAGAAGTAAGAGTGGCAATCCTGCAACCCCTGTAAAATAACCTCGTGAGTCCCCCTGAAGCTCCTTTTTGGATCAGGACCCCCAATTTGAGAAACTCTGGTCTCCCCCGTGAAATATGTATAGTACAGCATAAGTGCACACACAAGACCAGATTTCAGAGGGGGAGACCAGATTTCATGGTCCGTGACGCATTTTTCATGGCTGTGAATTTGGTAGGGCCCTAGCAATAAGGCAAAGGGAGAAAAATAAAAAATCTGGAGAGTGTGTTTGGTTTTGGGATAAGGGTGGCAAGAAGATGGAGCTCTGTCGGTCTAGCTTTGCATTCTTGTTCAAACAAAATTCCCATTGACTTCAGCAGGAGCTGGAACAGGTCCTTTGTATTTTTGTAAAGCAATTGCAGATATTCTAAAATCCACTAGAAACTAGGATGATAATGAGGGGAACTTTAATTTTGCAAAAACTAATTCTTCTAAACAGTCTAGTTTGTGCATTGCACATTGTTGCTTCCATGTTACATATTTTTGGTATTGTGTGCTTCACTTGCTTTCCAACTAGCTTGATTAGGACAAACTGTAGCAAAATCTACTCTTGTGGTTCACAATTATAGTCACTCTCTATAAGTGTCTTGACATTGTGACGTTGTCTAATTAAAATATAACCATGCAAATCATTATTGCTACCACCGTTTTATAATTGCAATGAATCTTATACAAAGTGTAACCCATGGCCAGAAAGGTTAAACAGCTTGCAGGCTAACTAAGGTGACCAGATGCCCGATTTTATAGGAACAGTCCCGATATTTGGGGCTTTTTCTTGTATAGGCGCCTATTACCCCCCAGCTCTATCCTGATTTTTCACACTTGCTACTTGGTCATCCTAAGGCTAACTAACCCAAAGCCAACCTTTAAAGACATGTTAGAAAGTATGCAAATGGTAATTAAGGCCATTCGACTCTAAATTGGCTACAACTTTGAAATGCAAACCTATATTGTTAGAAGTTAGGGTGAAGTTATGTGTGTACTCATAAATGTTAGCCATGTAATCAGACAGTTCCTGTCTGACACTATAGTTGTTGATTCAAAGATCAAAAGGGAATATTAACATTTAGATAAATCTTGAGTGCAATAATGTCATTGTCTATGTGTCTCTTTAAGGTTTGTTAGGTTTCAGAGTAGCAGCCATGTTAGTCTGTATTCGCAAAAAGAAAAGGAGTACTTGTGGCACCTTAGAGACTAACAAATTTATTAGAGCATAAGCTTTCGTGAGCTACAGCTACAGTAGACATATACAACCTCTTAGAAGGGCAACAGGGGAGAGAAACTCAAATTCCAAATCATGGGAAAGGTATGTGTATGAATGTTCTTGGAAAATAATACAAGTCCTGTGCCAAAAGAAATAAGTAAAATTACTGGAGGAACAACTATTGTACAAATCAGTGGTGCAAACTCTAATACCAACTGAAGCGGTAGTATATTGATTCAGAATACCTATTATAATGGAGCAAAGAGAACACAATTACAGCAAGAATGGTGGACAAGTTCTTATAGGTCAAAAAAATCCAGTTGAAAGTTACCCAAGGGATTGATCCTTTTAAGTTGCTAAGCACCCTGGATTCCCATTGCATGGAAGTTGAGGTGCTCTGTGCCTCACAATATTGTGCTCATTTTTAGCTACTGCAGTGGTCCCCCCCCCAACCTGCAGAGGAATGCTGTCCCTTCTTAGAGTGGATTGTGGGTAGAACTGTGCACAGTGGGGTATAGTTCAAAGACCCCTGAGGACACTCTTGAATTCTGCCCTCTCTGTACTCATTTGTCCTAGATTATAGTTTTGTTTGGATGGACACATTTGGAGAAACAAACAGAACCAAGCAGAAGGAAAAATGACCCTTTTCAACTGCTGGTGCTATGGGGCTGTTTCATCCCTCCGGGCAGTTTAATCAGAATGAGAGTTAGCTAATATCTGTCTGGCCTGCTGTACTTCAGCATGTCCACTCTCTGACCCTTCCCTTCTCTCGGCCTCACTAGAGAAAAACATTGTCAGGCAGCAACCTTTCAGATAGGAATAATGAAACTGTGATGTGGAATAATATATTTGCTTTTGTTGAAACTTTGGCTGGTATTTTTCTTTTCTTTTTTCTCTATTTTTTTTTTAAAACTTCATTTGGCTATTTGCCAGTTCTCTGGCTTTGTATTCCTGGTAGGGCCTTCTGGGAGGAAAGGTAGAGAATCCAAGAGGAGGGAAGAGCATGTGGGGGTTAAAAAGCTAGACTGACCATCTGCAGCAACTACTAGTCCCAAAAGGGACTGTCCCAAAGAAAGAGCCAGCTAACAGGAATCTTTTCAAAAGGGCTGAAGAGAGGAGGCCAGAGAGCTCTTCCGAGAGAGGAGTCCACCAGAAATCAGTCTGCCTAAACCTTTTCAGCCAAAAGCAAGGATTATGGCAATTGGAACCCAGTAATGAATTATTGCAACAAATGTTTGAAATTACAGGCATATAAACTAGGGAGCTATTTCATGGGAAACATTAATTCCAAATGATTTTTTCTTAAATTACTATCAGCTTCCCAATATCTAAAAATAGGGATTAAAGTGTAGAGAGAGAAATTCTTTCCTTAATATAACACACTAGTTTTTCTTTCCCCTTTAAGCTCTTAGCTACATAACCATGGAAGTATTCACATGACTTGGCACATGGAGCGCATAGCAGAATGTGATTTGTGTCCTGTGCATATGTAATGTGTTGTGCAGGCTGAAAATATATAGGGAGAGATCTTATAAACTGGCCAGAGTCCAGCAAAAACAACAAACTGAGTTGTCAGTTGACAGGTTGCAATTTGAAATGACGTGCAACCATTTAGAAATGCCTTTGTTGAATTGAATACAGTAGAACCTTAAGAATTTGCACTTGCAATGACTGGGCAAGACCCACTGGCCACTGTAAATCCCAGTGAAAGTCGCTCAGGATATTATCTTTATTAGGCAAGTTCCCCAGGCTTTCCTCAAAAGTGCAATTCTGCTCCACATTGACTAGAAGGCAATAGGCAAGAGCCTCACTGTTGTAAACCAGCAGAGTTCCACTGAGCTACCCCAGTTTGCACCAGTTGAGGCTATATAAGGCAATCAGTTTTTGTTAGAACAGATTTTACTTTCAGAGTGTACTGATCAAATAAAAGAGCAAGGATAGGGCAGCACAAAATGAACATTCATTTATGATTGAAAATGAAATTTGAGAGTCATAGTTTTGTTTTTAATTTCTGGTAATTCTTCATTGTATGTCCATAAATATGTTATACCAAAAACATTTAGTAATGTGAGACCTCACTTCTGTGCTGTCTCTGCTATTAAATTTTTAACATCTGGGGAGGGATTACTCACTTTATGCAAGTTATACGGGTAAAGATTATTGTTGTAGTCTCTGGCATAGTTTCAACTCTTCTTTCACTGCTACCCCTTTTTCTTCTCTCCTATTTAACCTTCTTTGTTTGCTCAAACTTCCTCCTCATACCAGTTATTGCTTCCACTTTGACCCTATATCACTGCTCTCACCAACCACATGCATGACTTTGATCAATGCTCTGAAGTGACTGATCCAAAGCCCTTTGACATTTCCTCTTTTCCTTGGTGAACGCCTTAGCGAGTTTTTGGCACCTGAATGGGTGACTTCAAGGAAGTAAGTTGCTTATCATTCAAGCTCCATCTTTTCCTCCCAGATTAGTACTCCTTCTCTCTTCGGAGAGTTTGAAATAATGCATTCCCACCATCATTGAACTTATCCCTCAGATAGTAGATTTTGCAACAGATAGTGTGGAGTGTGGCATGTTTTCCTATGTCCAGTGTGAGAATGACAAAAAAAGAGGAAATGATTATTTTATTACATGGAATTAAATATTAGTCAATGTGATTGCTTTCTCAATGTGGGTAGTTTGGTGTACCCTACTATTTCTATCAATAAGTGACTTCTATAATCAGAAAGAAATCGATCAGATCCTATGAGGAAATAAGGAAATTGTATAGAGCAAGAAAATCCAAAATGCTTGGGCTATCTATAAGCAGTAGTGTTTGTGTAACCCTGATCCAACAGCATATGTAATTGTTTTTTTATTTGTTTTGTTTCTGATGCTGTCATCTTCTTCAGAAGAAATGACAGACTATTAATTACACTTGGCAACATGCTGGCTGCATGCATTTTGTGAGTGTCCAGGAAAGTGTGTTTTCTTTACTGCCTTGAAAATAAGCTGGAGCCATTCATTTAGAACTTTGAAATCAATGGCACATGTTTAGCAGAGGTAATGTTACTTTTGGCCAGCTGCCCTCATTCTCAGCTGCCTTGGGTTTTCTTGTGTGATTTGTTAAATTGGGCTAATGGTTGAAAAGGGAGTTTTGGTTTGTGACACTGTAAAAGTCCATTTCTTTTTCTGTGCTTTTTAGGGATGGCTGCGAGGTATGGCTTAGTGTATCTTTGGCAAGAATGCAGGCTCTCTGTGCCTTTTTATCTGGTTGGTGACTGATTAATAACCTGTTGTTGAAGATGGATCACCTCTTTTTAAACTTTGTATACAGATTATGTATATTTTAATTATGGATTAGCATTTTTGGATGGGTTTCAGAGTAGCAGCCGTGTTAGTCTGTATTTGCAAAAAGAAAAGCAGTACTTGTGGCACCTTAGAGACTAACAAATTTATTAGAGCATAAGCTTTCGTGAGCTACAGCTCACTTCATCGGATGCATTTGGTGGAAAAATTTTGGATGTACACCTTTTGAATAAAAATGTTGGATTTCTCTTGTAGTTTATAACATACATTTACATGAACAGAGCATCTTTCTTTCTGAAGCTTGTTGTAAACTATGGCCCTGATTCAACTCTTATCAAAGTACCCTATGGGACTAGTATTGAGCACTATGTACTCACAGCACTAATGAAAGGCTGCCACCTCTGGGAAGTTGGGTGACAGCTGGTGCATAGCACATTGGATAACATCTCTCTAGAGAGAGGTTTGAGCCCAGTACTGGTTATCTGTTCATATATTAGAAGGACCCATTAGATAACCTGAACTATTTGGGACAATCAAATGTGTGAGTCAGGTGTTAGTTATGTTTTAGTAACATTTGCCCCTAAAATGTGAAATTGTTGCTCAATTGGAACTTGGCAACACTGCATAGCCTAAAGGAGAGAGAAAAACAACACAAGACAATTGATGATAAAAGAGGAAAGAAGGAAGAAAGAGAAATTGCTTATATTCATAACTGTTGGCAATTTTAGGCCAGATTCCCTGGTGTGGTGCAGCCATATTACACCACCCTGATGGTATATTCTGGCCCTAAACCAAGTTTAACTGGTCCAGGGAGGATCATCCCATGAGGGTGATTCAGCAGCCTCATGCCAATAAAAGGAGCTCTACCCAACTCTCCCTCCCTACAACTGGCAGAACAGGTAAAAGAGGGCATGACTGGAGGAAGCGCACGTGGCCAAGATGTCCCTGTTTAATGCAGGGGTGGGCAAACTTTTTGGCCCGAGGGCCACATCTGGGTGGGGAAATTGCATGCAGAGCCATGAATGTAGGGTTGGGGTAAGGGGTTCAGGTGCGGGAAGGAGTACGGAGTGTGGGAGAGAGTGTGGGGTGTACAAGCGGGGGCTCAGGGAAAGGGGATGGGGTGCAGTAAGGGGTGTGGAGTGCAGGAGGGGGCTAATGGCAAGGGTGTAGGAAGAAGTTCAGGAGTGGGTAGGGGTGCAAGAGGGTTAAGGGTTCTGGGGTGCAGGATGGGTATGCGATGCATCAGAGAACTCAGGGCAGAGGGTTGGGGTGCACAGGCATTCGGGGTATGGGCTTGAGCCCGGTGCCGCTTACCTGGAGCAGCTCCGGGGTGGCAGTGGAGCACACCGGGGCCAGGGTATGCTCCCTACCTGCCTGCCCTGGGCCCATGCCACTCCCAGAAGCGGCTGGTGCCATGTCCCTGTGGCCCCTGGGGGAGCAGAAGGCTCCATGTGTTGCCCTTGCCTATGGGTACCACCCCTGAAGCTCCCATTGGCCACAATTTCATGTTCGCGACCGATGGAAGCTGTGGGGGCGGTGCCTGCAGGCAAGGGCAGCGTGTGGAGTGCTCTGCCCCGCTTCCCCCAGGGGCCGCAGGGATGTGGTGCCGGCTGCTTTTGGGAGCGGTGCAGAGCCCATGGCACCATGGGGGTGACGATCCCACAGGCTGGATCCAAAGCCCTGACAGTCCAGATCCAGTCCGTGGGCCGTACTTTGCCCACCCTGGTTTAATTTATCATCGCTACCTTCTTACTCAGTCTTGAGTTAGCTCAAAAGCTAGGTTCCCTTTGCTTTGAATACTGGCCAGTGCACTGGTGGGCATATATGTTTTGTTTTAGCTGCCATTCAAACAAATGACCATAAACCTTCACTAAATCAGAACTTCTTGCTCACATTGATAAAATGACAATTTGCTTCCTAAAATGGATCAGGATTTTGGTAGCTGTTTTCAAAAAGACATTTCAGAAAAATGAATGGCAAATTTAAAATTCTTTTCCTATTCTAGATATAACTTCTGTGGCATATTCTGTAGGGAACAAAGACTGAAGTTAAAAGAAACCAAGGTGAGAATGTGATGGAAACTCATAAGAAGTTTGTTTATTTTTTGTCTTTATCATTCAAAATTAGCAGAATTTTGCTTCAGAGAGCCAAAGAATTTAAGGTCAGATCATCCAGTCTGACCTTCTGTTATCACAGGCTGCCACCCTGGGTCATCCATGGGGGGTGCAGGCCCTGGGACATAGGCGCCAAGTCTCTAATCTGCCGGGGGGGATGCCCCCCTCAGCTCTTCCCAGGCCCTTCCCCCACTCCACCCCTCGCCCAAGAGGGGGAGGCACTGATCAGTGGGGTCTGCCAGCAGGCAGGAGGTATTAGGGGAGGGATCCTCCTTGCATACCCCATCCACCTGCCACTCACCTCCCTGTTTGCCTCCTCACCCCGCTCGCCCGCCCACCTCCTCACGATTTTATCGAAGCGCAGGGCCCAGGGCAGTTGCCCTGATTTGCCGTACCCAAGGGACAGCTCTGCCACCACCACCCAGCACCATAGTAAGTATATTACCACATTTAGGTTTTGACACATGACATGATGTTTCAGTAATATTTGTTGCACAGAAACTCTTTCAAAAGCAGAGGTGTTCTTAAATGAAGTAGAGAATCATTTGGTGAAGGAAATTCCATTGTCTGAATTTTATGAGTGGAAAGTAAAAATCAAATGTTTTTCTGCTCAGACTTGGAAAGCATAAATGTTAATGTTTTGCTGAATTGGGGCCTTATTTCCAGACATGCTTAGATGTTTATTGGTTCCTGACTGGCTGTTCAAGTAGCTCATCAATTTAGAGCAATTCTGTTCCCCAAACCACTTATAATGGAATTAGGTGATGACCATGTTCCCTGTGTATTTACATGGCCACATATCACTAAACTTTGTTTTGACTGCTGTCCCCCTGTTCATTAGTGCCAGCTAAATGGTTACTCTTCTGGCCACTTGCCACTCCACACTCAACCTTTTTCTTCTCTTCCAAAGAGACATTTTAAGCCTAATTTTAAGCACACAAGCAGTCCCTTTGAAGTCAATGGGGCCATTCACATGCTTAAAAGTAGGCATGAGCTTGTACGGGGCTAGAACGCAGTATTACATTACATGTACTCAAGCCCACATGTTATAAAGGATTCAAAGTCTTTAAATCCTGATCTGAGGACTTCAGTAACTCAGCCAGAAGTTAGGGATCTATTTTACAGGAATGGGTGGGTGAGGTTCTGTGGCTTGCAGTGTGCAAGAAGTCAGACTAGATAATCACAATGATCCATTCTGATCTTAAAGTCCATGAGTCAAAAGGAAAGAGAAGGGGCTTGGAAGAGTGAGTGTGTATGTGTGTGCGTGTGTGTGTGTGCTGGAGGGTGCAGAGAAAGGAAATGGAGAAATACAGCTGGGAGCAGAGAGAAAAAGGGCGCGAGAGTGACTGAAAGCTAGAAGTAGAAACATATTTCTGTGTGGAGAAGGCCTGGAGGAAAGAAAATCTCAGCCTAGTAACCTCATTATGGTATTTCATACCATATGACAGGTGTGGCCAAACTGTGGCTCGTGAGCTACATGCGGTTTTTTTACAGTTAAAGTGCGGCTTGCGGAGCTCCTTCACATTCTCCACTTACCAGACTTGGGGGTGAGCTCAGGACCCCTGCCTTTCAGCGAAGGTGGTGGTGTAGGGACTTCTGCTCAGTGGGGCGGGAGGGTCTCCGGGGTTCAGTGCTGCAGGGTTGGGGCTTCAGCAAGAGCAAGGCTGAAACCCTGAGCCCTGACATGTGCCTCCCGAGGGGCTGAAGCCCCAACCCCTGGCAGTTGCGCCCTGGCTCTCGAACTTCTGAAGACTGACGTATGCAGTTCGGTGGGTCAGTAAGTTTGGCGATCCCCGACATATGGCAACAACCACTGGGGATGAAACGCCTCAAACCACACTTTGTGTGATGAGTGTGATGTGCACTCAATATTTTTTTTTAACAAAACCATGAGGTTTATTGCCGTACTTTGTCCTACCCAAACATCTTCTGCTAACCTGCCTGCCGACCAATATTGGCATGGGTCGTGTCCTCCCCAGGTAAGGCAGGAGTGTCACAGCTTCAGGAGTAAAAGGGAAGAGAAGTCATAGGACTTGTTGCTCTCTTTGGACCTGGTCTACACTACATGGTCAATGTAAGCTGCCTTGTGTCAACCTAGCTGTGGAAGTGTCTTCCCTTAAATTTGGCACCCGCTGACATACGTGCCTCTCTATGCCAGTTTCGTAACACCACCTACCCGGGTACTGTAGAGTCACAGTTGATATAACTAGGTTGATGCAGTGTCCGGGTAGACACTGTGTTGTTTATGTTGACTGTTTCTGGCTTTCAGGAACCATCCCATGATGCCCCACACTGACAATACAAGCGCTCCTGGTGAGGACGCGCACAGCCAATGCAAGGAGTGGGGTGTGTGCACACAAGCCTTTTAATAACTATGGTGGCTGTATGCCAAAGTTAGTTAGGTTGACATAATTTTGTAGTGTGGACATGGCCTCAGTCCCAAAGTTACCAATATTCCATGTAAATTTGGTGTCCCTCACTCTTACTGCTGAAAATTATTTACATCAGAAATGCAGAAACAAAGGTTGCAGTAAAAATTTTCTACAGTAAAGGAAGGAATCCCGCAGCATTTAAAACTTCCCCAAAATGGTTTCTGTGTGTGTCCTCCCCCTTTTGTTTGGAGTCTTTGTCAAACACTGCACCTCAAATTTGGCCCATGGCAGGGTGAGAGGTATGCTACATATTCATATATAGGAGGAACTGGTCAACCACCAAATGACAGTGAGAGCTCTTGCATGTAACATATATTATAATAACCAGAGGAACAAAGAGTGTATGAAGGATATTTTGGTAGCTTTAACTTTATTTCATTTATGTCTCTGCCTTAATGGTTTTAATTTCAATTGTATTAATGAATGCTGATTACAAGAATGCACTTTGAATCCCAAAGGTCTCTCAAGCTCTAGCAACCAAAGGCCCTGGAGGTTTTTCGTCTTCCTCTGTAGCATGGGGCACGGGTCACTTGAGGGAGGATTCTCTGCTCCTTGAAGTCTTTAAACCACGATTTGAGAACTTCAATAGCTCAGACATAGGTGAGGTTTTTCGTAGGAGTGGGTGGGTGAGATTCTGTGGCCTGCGTTGTGCAGGAGGTCGGACTAGATGATCAGAAGGTTCCTTCTGACCTTAGTATCTATGAATCTATAAAAATACAACAAAACAAATGTCTATTATACTCACAAGTGCACACCAGAATGTGCGTTTTGCTCAGTATGCCTTTTATGGACAGTTGAAAGTTTAAGACTATATTTTGCTCCGGCCACTCCATTACTGTCAGTGGAAGAGTGTGCTCAAAATGATAGCCAAATCTGAGCCAGAAGATGCAATGCCTGTTGTTCTCTGCTACCAGAAAGCAAAAGCAAACTACAGGTCTTAAAGATTACGGCTCAGGTTCTTGGGTCTTTGCATTGTGGCTTGTAAACTGGCATGGCTAGCTAAGAGAGGATCATGTTAGCCCCTGGTGGCACAGAACCAGTTTAGAGGCTCACATGCCATTCTGCTTCTGTGGCATAAGGTGAGTGGCTGGGGTAAAGGGGACATGGCTTCCCTACATCTCATTGATCCTAGCCACTCTTGAACTGGCACAACTGGCCCATGATCAGAGGAGTGCAAAGGCCAGCTTTTGCATGAACTCCCACCCTCCTCCAGCCAACCTGTAGTGTGTGTTCCCTAGCTGTACTCTATGTGTGAAATTTATTTTTAAATTATTTTCTGAAGGAATTTGGAATGATCTAAAAGGTGATATAGAGGTAAAACTGTGATAATCACCTTAAGACAGTGGTTCTCAAAGCCGGTCCGCAACTTGTTCAGGGAAAGCCCCTGGCGGGCTGGACCGGTTTGTTTACCTGCCGCATCCGCAGGTTCGGCTGATCGTGGCTCACGGGAAACAGCGTGGGCCAAGGGATGTGCTGGCCACCCTTTCCACAGTCCTCATTGGCCTGGAGCGGCGAACCGCAGCCAGTGGGAGCCGCGATCAGCCGAACCTGCGGACGCGGCAGGTAAACAAACCAGTCCAGCCCACCAGGGGCTTTCCCTGAACGAGCGATGGACCGACTTTGAGAACCACTGCCTTCAGAGACATCATTTTACTGTTAATCAATAAGTAGTAAGGATGTGCAACAGTGTTTCTCCTAACTGAATTATTTGCAAATTTGAATTCATTCAGATCCATGCACAAGCAAGGTAACTTGAATATATACAAACTCCTATCTGGGTCAGACTCAAAGGTCAGACTCATTTGCAGATAAGGTCTGAGGCCTCAGAATGAAAATATAGAGCCATAAATTCACAACCTGACTGAAATATAAAAACTTTGATGTTGACATCAAAACAAAATAGTTGAAAGACCCCAAACAGCTAAAAGCTCTTTGTATTCCATTATGAGGTCTTAAAACCCAATGTTTATTGATTCAAAGCCAGCACTGTGACCAATTTTAAAGTTCTATAAATGGGGAATATCAAAAGAATTTACTTTTAACTACATCCACTCGTTATGGCTGCCACTTTAATAGGGCACCTGGAGACTTGGCCAAACTATTCCTCAGACCAATTCAGTTTGCCACAGTATACTAACCCTGTTCAGGAAACTCTCCCAGAGTAAAGAGAGAAAAGACATGTGTTAGCAAACATCTTGAATTTATGATGGAAAATTGATCTTGTTCCAGTTTAACTACAACACAACATTAATTTAAACAAAATTATAGGGTACATTTTCCCTTTGGTCCTGGTACAGAAAACCTATCAACGTAATGAGAGTTTTGTGTGCAGAACAATAGGAGAAATTGCTGATATGAATGGAAATATCCCTGAGCTTCTAGCATGATTGTAGTCTGTTTGGAATAGAATTGTTTGGATCTTATTTGGAGCTTTTAAAAGATCCCTGATGACATTTAGACATTCAGGAGGAATTCTGTCTCTCTTGTTCCTTCCTATCCTGCTCTGCTGTGTGACTCTGGGGAAAAAGAGGAAAGGAGCAGTATTAGCATCTCTCTGAGCTCTGGAACTACAAATATACTCGATCATGACATGCAAGGGAGATCAAAGGATCATGGTACCCTTCCCCAGTCATCTTCATGCATCTGTGTAATGGCTAGGCACAATCTGGCCCTAAATACTTTAATGGACTCACAAATATTAATTGTGGGCAAAGCAGTTCAGATAAAATAGGAATTGATCACATGCAGCTTTTGACCCTGACTAGAACTGACTGAATTGGACCATTTATGAGGTTCAGAAATTTGTTGTTGTGTTTTAAATGTTATGTGCATCAGTATATCAATGGAGTTGCTCATGATTTACACCAGAGGGCAGGATCAGAATTTATCTCAAAGTACTAATAAAGTCTAGAACAAAGACTTTGAACCTGAAGTAGGGGAAAGTTACTTCTTGATATCAAGCTGCAATACAAAATCAGGAGGTAGGTCAGGCTAGTCATCATCCTAGACAGATTGAAGTTCTGTTTCTTTACAATTCCTGTCTGCCCTGTCCAAGAGTCAACACCTTAAATCACAAGCACTTTGCAGAGGTCAATCATATGACTGAGCAATCATGTGATGGACTAGTGTTGACCAATTACAGCAAACGCTTAAAGTTATACTTTTGTACACAGTTGTCCTTTAAACATTGGGGAAATAGAGTTAAGTTTGCATCCACTAACTGTGATGTTCCTAAGGATCTTTGAATAGATAACTGCTTCCTTCTGTACCCTTGGAGATGTGTGCTGGTGTGGAAGAAAACAGTATATGAGGCCTTTCTCCTGAGTCTTTGGTGGAAGTGTGTTAAAAGGAGAAGGCTCTTTTTCCATTCACATAACCAGGTTGTACTAAAATTGCACACAGATACCTGGCATAGTCCAGTGTGGTTATGAGAATGATTTGCGTTTTCAGCTGCAGTTTATTAAATAGCATTTCTTTCAAGCCCCGGCAGGCCAAGAAGGCTGAATGACATTATTAACACACTAGCTCATTTGCAGAGACAGAGAGTTGTTTTCCTGGCTTTGGTGACAGACTGAAATCCAGTTCTTGTTTGTGATTTCTTTGAAAATTTGGCAGAAGAAAGTGCTGATTTTGCTGAAACATTCAGTCATTTGGGGCCTATGCAGATGGCTTGTGGGGGAGATTTGTCTGGAGGCCAGGTGAAGGATGGCCAGGTCTGGAAAAGGACATTGAGCCAAATTCTTCCCCGATGTAACGCCATTGACTAATGACTTTCAGACCCACTCTGCTATTTACTGAAAATGCTAATGCGCTGAAGGGGAAAATGTTGAATTTAGAGCAGACATGTTCAGAAATATTACATTCAATGTAACAAAAGCTGGCCCTGGTCGTTGACTGCATTGAATCTTATCTTAGACACTGAGCCATAGGCAAACAGCCAGTTCTAATCCATTGCCTTCAATGGAATTACAACAGGGTGGAGTCTATCCATATGGCTTTTGCCATCCAACTGGTGGGCACTGCCTCAACAAGAATTTGTAAACTCAATGACTTATTGCGTTTTGTTACTGAAAAATGAATGAGTGGGTGGTAAGTCGCTCCCGCCCTCTCCCTGACTGATGTTTTCTTTCCTGGATTGCAATTGCTGCTTTTGTACAACACATCTGTTTCTGTGTGTTGCCCTTTAAGTCTGATTCTACTCTGAAAAGTTACTCTGTTTTAAAACAAAAAAAGCCCTGTGTAGTTCCAAGTCTATTGGATCTCAGTGATTTCCATATATCTGCTCAGTTTATATAAGTAAGGTAAAAAGATGCTGAAGACAATTACAGGAGCAATGACCTTCTTTCTCCATCGATCAGGTACACTTTGTTTTGTTTTGAATATATTACGCAATTTTATGCACTGGCAATATGACAATGTATTTTAAGCAGTCTGTGTGTGTGTGTGTGTGTTCACAGGGAGCTTTATACACCTAGCTGAGAGGGTTAATTATGCCCCTGCAGATGTAGAGCTGCATTGCTAAGAGCAGGAGTACTTTGCCTTATTACTCCCTGTTGCCTGGAAGTGGTATGTAAAGCATAATGCCTCCAGAAGCACTAAGACAAGCATTGTGGACAGTATAATTGTTATTTGGGTACAAGTATTTCCTCTGCTACTCTCCTGCGGTGTGACAAACGTATTAGGATCTCGCACAACCCCTGTAGGACCACTACTGCTGTAGGCACTGCCTGCCAGCCCCTCTCTCCTCACCCCCACCCAGGCAGCTAGCTAAACTATGACGACCTCCTGCCCAGGTTCACTAGAAGTGAGAGGAAACTCAGTGCACCCTCCCTGTGCTCGAGTGTGCCTGTGCAGGACCAGGCATAGTTTGGCCCTAACTATTTTTGGCATTACACTTAAAGGTGCTAATGTTCTGCCAGCAGAAGTCTTGGGTGCAAGACAATCACAGACCTCATTCAGAAAAATGGGTGAGTTAAAGCTGCGCTCTGTGCCCAATAGTAGAAGTAACTGAGACTTTTTTGTAGTGCAGACACCAAGAGAAGGGGTCGGGGAAGTGGAAGGCCATGCTGGGGGAGAGTGTAACGAGTAAATTCCAAATGCTGGGACGAGAATGTTGTTCCATGCAGTGTGAGTGAGCAGAAGCAATTGCAGTGTAACCCTGAAAATAGAGAAGCAGAAGGATAACTCTTTCTTGGGTACACAGCTGGAGAATCCAAGGTGTGAGAGGTTTCTGTGAGAGCCTGTATGAGGCTGTATGCTCCTACTGCTGTTCATGGTCCAATCCATTCATTTACAGAAATATACTCAAAGCATTAGCTCGACTTCATGTCGCTAGTTTCTCATCCAAACAGGAACTACCTTACAAAGCACCTGAATTTCTCAAGTGGGAAATGACACTCACTTATCAGGAGTTTGGAAGAATGGATATATTTTTTTAAAGACCTTAATGTCAAGACACTGAAATATAAAGCCCCTGGCTAGAAAACCATTACTCTGCCAAGCAGATTCCTATTGATTTCCATGGGACTTCTCATAGTAGTTAGGATCAGGTTTTCTCCTATACTCATTTAATCAACTTGTTTGGGGCCCACTCTTGCAAGACACTGAGGGTATTGCAGCTGGTAGCATGCCTCTCAGCCTGAGTAGACAGACTCTCAGTAGGTCTGCTGGAGCTAGCATGCTAAAGATAGCAGTGTGGACGTTGCAGCACGCGTGGTAGCTCATGCTAACTGCCTGAGCCCAAGACCTCCTGAGCTATGGGTTATTTATTTTTAACCTACATGACTAGCCTTCTTATCCCTAAAGCTTCACTTTTCACCATCTCTTCCCTTTCTTGTTTTCTATGCCCTATGTCAGAAGTCCCCAAACTTTTTTTTTTTTCTGAACATCCGTTCCCCATGGGAGTTACAGAACAGGCTCTATCCTTCTCCACCCCCACCCCGCAACTTGCCCATTCGGGGCAGAAAGAGTCCCACTAAGGGGCGTGAGCAGCGGCTGGACCCAGCTGGCTCCATCCCTAGAGAAGCCCTTTGCAATGTGGTGCAGAGCCGACCAGGGCTCCTTGCCCTCTCTGCTCTTCTCCCTGCCTCCCCCATCCCCCAAGGCTCTGAAGAGTTTAAAATACATGGGGCTGCAGCCAGCTTGGGAAGGTCAGCAGCAGGGGAGTCCCCAGTGGTCAGGGGAGGGTGGAGGGGAAGGGGAACAGGCTGCTGCTGCTGCTTCTGGGGTGGGCTGGGCTGTGCTCCTCCCATACCCAATTGCTGGGGACTCCCTATGTGTGCTCCTCCCTCTGTTGTCCTGGAGACCCATAGCACTGCACTACAACTTGTGCCCCCGAATAACCTCCTCATGCTCCCCAGGGCGCATGCTCCACAGTTTGAAAATCCGTGGTGTTTGGTGCCCAGGTAATGTTACAGTAACTGAGATCTGAACATGCTTGGGCAGCTGGAAGTTACGCTGCAATACTGTATTCACATTATGTATCTCCTCCTCCTATACTCACTGAATAGACACTGGCAATTTAAATACTACATAATACTTGGCACCACATTTTGCTGATCTAAGCTGTGTGTTAGGGCTTGTCTACATTTGAATGCTGTTCTGGGTTAACTTGAGCTTTTCAGGATAATGTGTCTTGTGTCCACGCATGTTTTTGTTGTGAATCATCCTACAAACCCATGTTAATGAACCCACATGGGAAGCAGGGTTACTGAGTTTTCACACAACGAATTAGGTGACAATGCATGTTGCATCCCTATCCTGAATCAACTGTTCTCTATCTGATAGTCCTCCAACTGCTATCCCACACTGCTTTAGCTGGGTTGGTCTGTCTGTGTGCCCTCCACTGCTCCTCAGGTCATCTTGAGAGGCTGCATCTCTGGCTGTTCAAAACACCTGCCTGCCTCCTCTCCCCCATCAGCAAGGCTCTCCCTCATTTTCTCACAGAGGTTCTGCAAAACAAATCAAGCAGCAATCGCCTGAAGCAGATATTATCCATTGCACCATTGTTCATAGTGGTCATTCATCCATTGTTCATAGTGGTCCTCAGAGCAAAAGTCCATTTCTCATTGCAGAACAGGCCAGAGTTTGTAAAGATCCTGACATCATTAACCTTTCCAGACCAGACCACATAAATATTGGTGAACCTTCTATAGTGATCAAACTGGCCTTGCAACACCATGGAGAAATACCCTTTTTGTTGATGAACTCTGAGGCCTACTGTGGGGGGAAAGAAGAGGCATGCCAGTCCCATCAATAGCCTCAATAAAATTTGGGAACTCCAACCATGCAAATCCATCAGTAATCTCCCATGCATACTGAATCCTAATGACCGAAGGGAAACAGCATCTTATTGATAGCTGTGAGCAACTCCATGACAGCAGCCTCACTAGCTGATCTACCAATGTCACATCAAATTAGCTACTGAATGGAAGTCACTGGGGATAATGAGCTTCCAGATGGTGAATAGCATGCATGTCTTCAGTCTGAGGGGAGCATTCTTGTAGGTGTTCTGCAGAGATTCCTAAGAAAAAGGCCTTTGCCGTCCTGAAGTTCTAGAAAAAAAAATCCATGTTCAGTCAGAAAACTCAGTCAGCAACAGTGTTTAAACATCATTAATAGAAGAATGGTGTCATGTAGGCCTGGTCATCACTATTGATATAAGTTCCTGTCACTTTAAAAAAGTTCTTAAATATATTCGGCTGGCATGCAGCTTTTTATCTGAACTGTTGCTAAAGGGACCGTTCACCCCTAATCAAATGCACTCTCTATTTGATTATACTAATTATTTACAAATGCCATCCTGATTTACACTCTGTTTAACTTCATCAACTTCAGAGGAACTGGGGCAGATTTAAGTTACGGCAGAATGTAGCCCACTATATGTTTTGAATCCGAGTCTATGGTGTTCTCACACATGGGACATCTGTTGTCCTCCTTAATGTGCTCTATTTTTAAAAGACTTATGTCACTGTCAGTTCTGCCTTTTTATTGCTTTCCTTACTTTTCATGTTTTTCTCTAAGCTGTCTCTTAAGGACCATTTTGTTCATCTACAAGCTCCACCTGGGAACTTGCAAAAATTTTGGATTTATCTGTGACCTTGTGATTGAGCTACTTTCAAAGAAAGATCAGGAAGAGTTCAGATGCTTCCAGTTCCTTGTTTTCCCCCTCCTGTGATACAAAGAAGAGCCAAGATGTGAGGGGAAGTCAGACTCGTACTTTAACATGGCCATTGTGGTTAATAGCTAATTTGTTTCTGAAAGTGGTTGCCAATAAAGTACTTTGCAGTTTTTTGTATTAACACTGGTTTTATGCTTACCTTTAAAATATAACCTGATTAGGTAACAAAATCCAGAATCTATCTTCCTTTTGCAGCCAAAAAGGAATTAGTCTCTGGAAAAATCCATAAAATTTTTCCACATGGGAAGAAAGCAGATCGGATGAAGTTTCTCAGGAACTCAGAGTTTCCACTTATGCACAGGCTGTGATAATTTTATATTTGCCTCTTTGTGGTTTAAAAATAAGGTGTTTTTTTAAGTCAATTTTCCTTTTCATGTTATTGAATCTAGATATTTTATGATGTATTTTACAATTAAAAATTTCTTGTAAAATTGTGCTTATTACAGCTAAGTCTGCAGACAGTTTTTAAATGAGGCACTTTTCATGGCCTGCAGTAAATGCTCTATATTTGGATGCATTGCCGCACTGCTACAAGGTTTTCAAAGTATAATAGCATATCTTTTATCGTTTTACTCAGGGTATTGCCATAGCCTAATTGTGCTACAAGAGGAATCTTTCTATTTGCTTTAATGGGAGTTGGATCAGGCTCCAAATCAACACATTCAGCAGGATCTTTCATGAAACATTTTTTTTTTTTACAGCTGGCAACTGACTAGCATTACCATGGCTCACTACTTGTGTGGTCTCCCCAAAAGTCTCATGATGTGGTTCACATGTTTTTCCATAAATTGCCACAGGGTGTTTAAATCCAAACCCTGCCACCCATCCATAGCCTTCCAAAGCCATTAATGAGTCTCTGAGCCATTCCACCTGGCTGTAGCATAGGCAGAGGCAATTTTGCTTCTACAGTTGTGGTAAACTAAAGCGACCTCACACTTTCATTGTGGCAGGAGACTGAATCACACCACTTCAACTGAACTTAATAGAAGTTGTGTTGCTAAGTCCTGTGCAAGTCTCAAAGTGTAATGACCCGGAAGCAGTCAGCCTGTTGTCTGTGATCTTTATGTAATAAGGAAACATTCAAATTTGCTAATCCAGCTATCTGATATGGAACTGGGACAAATGTGCATAATCTTAAGGAAAGAGCTAAGTAATGAGAGAAAGAATAAGATTAGTTGCTGGTGAGATGCCACAGTGGTTAAAACACTTGTACCCCTGTTAAAAATAAAACTTCTACCTCTAATGGCATCAGTGGAGCTTCACCAGAGAAGAAAAATGACTATGTATTTTCCCGGTGTAGACATAGGCTTAGGGACCATTGCGGCCTTCCTTGTACACACAGAATTCCCATTGACAGTAGGACTTCTGGGTGCAGAAAGAATACAGGACATGGCCCAAGGACATTGCTGACTTTGTAATATAACTCGAGGAACTCACTAGGTAAGATTTTTACCTTAGATGATAAAACTCTGTTTCAAGGGTATCTTGCTGAAGGACACAGGTTAGTATTGGACTGAGAAGGGGAAAACTGGTTGTCAGTTGGGATTATTTAAGAAGTGAGATGGTATGTCCATGTAATCTGCAGATGCTGTGCTGGTAGGAAATTCTCAGAAAGGTTTTCCAATGGAGAATGCCAATTCATCGGAACATTTTCTGTGATGAAGGTCTTATGGAACTTAGGCGGAGTGTGATGGGAGGCTCCTCATTAGTCAGCCAGGTAGGCCATTGAGGAGCAGGGTGGGTGAACTGTGAAGAAACCAGGAAGCTAAGAGCCTGGAAGTGCTAGCTCCTACATGCCAAGGCTCCCAGCTCAGCTGGCACTCACTCACAGGGTTTCCAAGCTCCTGGCTCCCTTTCAGACTGCCTGGCAGGCTCGAGGGGATTGAGGAGCCTGGAAGTTTGAGTCAGGAGTCAGGGCTTCAAGGGTCCATCTCTCCTTCAGCCTGCCAAGCAGACTTTCCTCCATGAAACAGAATTACCATTCTCTGCATAGCTCTATCCAGGCGCATCTTTCACCTTTAACACATTCAAAATCTAAGTCTTTGCGCCCTGGGATTTTTGAACAAGTCTAGAGACTTTTTAGGTGGGAAAGTTAGCTTACATTCTGGTACCGATTTCATTATCTCAGAAAAACACTGTACAAAGAAATTGGTTCTGCAAATCTATTGTCAACTTTGACCTCAATTTACATTTTAGGGCCTGACTCTCAGAAGTGCTCACTACCCACAACCTCTCTGAACTTCAGTGGGACCTACATCTGCTTGGCTCCTCTAAAAATTGGTTCTTTAGTAGATTGTATATTGGTTTGCTTGTTTCTTTAAATGTTCTTTCTAGAGTTGGAATTGTCCTCTGGAAATTCACTGATGTGCACGTTTGATCCTCCCTATATCCCAACTCTCTGAGAAATTGCCATCAACAGAGGGGTCACACAAATATTTGGTTTTTGTTGCAAATAAATAAAAAATTCCAATGGAAACTTAGCAAAACCTGCTAAGTTTTGCCTTGTTTCAAGTCAAAATCATGGAGTTTTGCATGGTTAACCTCAAACCATAAGTTACCATGAGCTTGCTAAAAACTTAGTGCAGACTTGCCAAAATGTTTGCAAACCTTGGCAAGCCTTTTGCTAACCCTGAATTTTAGGTTTTTAACTCAACTGTTTGCCTTTTTTCATTTCTCAGTCTGAAAGTTAATACCACCATTAACTTTCTCTGCTAACTAGCAAAGCTTGTATGAAAGTGAAATCTGCTTTGGATGTAGAACCAGTCCTACATGCAGCCTGTATATATGGGGAGCCTGTCCCATAACTACCTCTTCCATCATCACACCTCTGGTTTAATATGGGTCCGGTCATCTTCACAAATGTTCTCTCAGGCTGGTGCATGGTTACTTTTCAGGTCTGTTCTTGTAGCATTATGTTCCCATGAGATGAACCGCCTTTCCTGCCCAGTCTGCAAACAGCAGACTGAATTGCTTCTTGCACTTCTTTCTAGTGAAAGAAACCTACCCTAATGTGCTCTGGTTTTCTGCTCTTGTCCCTTGTCGATGATACACAGAAAACGTAACTAGGCAAGAGTCCAAGTCTTTGCTCTTTTAATTGTGGCAGGGCTGTACAGATGCTCCAGTTGAGGGGCTGCATTCTTTAGCCCCCTACAGTTTTCAGAATTTTCCTTGATGTTTTGGAACTTCGCTTTCCTATGAGTCTCTGCAATATTTGCCTGTTCGTTAATCAAGTCAACCCCATCATCTTTATCTTCTCCCTTCATCTCTCTGCTTCTTCAGAAGACACAGAAGAAATTCAGTCGTATTCTTCCATGAAAGCCAGCTGAATCCATAGAGCTTAGTGTAAAACTGTAGACTCAGCAGCATATTTATGAAAAACAGATTTATCTAAAGCGGATTCAAAACATTTCCCCTCAATCGTGCCAAAATGCGTCTTTGGTGAACTAAAGCTGTTGTGCCAAATGTGATAGAGACTTCTTTATGATGTCCTTAGCAGGAAAGAGATCCTGAATTTAGGAGCCAATAGAGTGTCCAAAATATCTCACATTGAATCACCCGTCGTGTGCTTTGGAGATGTTTTCATTTATTTAAAACCCTACATTATACATAGCAATATGCTATTAACTATTTGATTTAGTCATGAAATATTTATTCATCACTTAAATCTCTAGTGAACTGTTCTAGCACTTTAATAAAGTGTTCTATTACAATTTCTACCAGTGAAGGAAATCCACCAATAACATGTTGAAATGCTGGATGGGAGGAGTGAAAGGGGTTTGTGTGTGTGCACGTCTCCATGTCTAGCCTGAGGTTTAAGGTGGAATTCCACCTTAAACCCCATCATGCAGACGTTTATGTTGGTGGGGTAGTCTCAGGCCTTGTCTACACGGGTAAGTTTCTGCACAAAGATAACCTTGGGAGCCCAGCCTCCCTCTTTGTTATCACCGGTTCAATGGATGCACAGAATCAGAAAGCGGCCACGAAGACCTAAAGAGGACTTTCTGTGTGAGGTCATGATGCACTCCACGGCTGAGAAACAGGAATTGAAGGAGTGGCGGGACAGCGAGAAAAGGGACCGAAAGCAGAACGCGGAGTGCCAGAACAAAGCCAAGGAGCAGATCTTAAATGTTATGGAACGCCAAGCGGACATGCTCCAGGCACTAATGCAAACTAAGCAGCTCCATGCCCGCCCTCCTCTGCGGCTGCTGTTGCAAAACTTTCCCATGTGCCCCCCACACACCGCCAACACCCTCTTATTAACCTCCTGGCTCCTTTGTACAGTAACTCCTCACTTAAAGTTGTCCCAGTTGTTTCGTTGTTACATTGCTGATCAATTAGGAAACATGCTTGTTTAAAGTTGCGCAATGCTCCCTTATAACGTTGTTTGGCCGCCTGCTTTGTCCACTGCTTGCAGGAAGAGCAGCCCGTTGGAGCTAGCTGGTGGGGGCTTGGAAATAGGGGGGACCGGCAGCCCCCCATCAGCTCCCTGCTCCCCTAAGTTGCCTGTGCAGCAGCCACCCAGCAGGCTATCAATTGCCAGCAGTTCAGCTGTCCCTCCCCACACTGCCATGTGCTGCTCCTATCCTCTGCCTTGGAGATGCTCCCCAGAGCCTCCTGCTTGCTGTGTGGGGGTGGGGAGAGGGAGAGAAGGAGGACTAATGTCAGGGTGTCCCCCTCCCTCTGCTCCTGCCCCCATTTACCCCTTCATATAGAGCAGGGTGGGGACACAACGGGGCTCAGGATGGAGGGAGCTTCCTTGCAGCAGCTGCTGTCTCAACTTCCTGATATACTTAAAAAGCCAGTGTACTTAGAGTGGGGTCATCCTACTTAAAAGGGCAATGCACATCTCTCTCTCTCTCTCTCACACACACACACTGTGTGTTTCTCTGTCTCTGCCTGCCAAGCTGTTTCCTCTCCCTCCATTCATGCTGCCTTGTAGCATGTGAGGCTACATTAACAACAATGTGTTAACCTTGAGGGCTCAGACGAATGCTAGTTCATGACTTAGCAGTAAGGCATTCCCGGGGAAATATCTCACCGTCTTCCCTCTAGCTCACCACCTCAACCAAGCTTCACAATCATCACTGCTGTGTACAGTATTAAATTGTTTGTTTAAAACTTATACTGTGTGTGTGTGTGTGTGTGTGTGTGTGTGTGTGTATATATATATATATATATATATATATATTACAGTCTTTTGTCTGGTGGAAAAAATTTCCCTTGAACCTAACCCGCCCATTTACATTAATTCTGATAGGGAAATTGGATTCGCTTAACATTGTTTCACTTAGTCGGATTTTTCAGGAACATAACTACAACGTTAAGCAAGGAGTTACTGTACCACTGCATTCCACTCATGCCCTGTCACAGTCCAGCATTGCAGATTCCCAGTACCCACTGCACTCAACACCCATCCCTCTGCAGGTTAGCCCTGCTGAAATACAGTAACTCCTCACTTAACGTTGTCCCAGTTAACGTTGTTTCACTGTTAAGTTGCTGATCTATTAGGGAACATGCTTGTTTAAAGTTGCGCAATGCTCCCTTCTACGGTCGTTTGGCAGCTGCCGGCTTTGTCCACAGCTTGCAGGATTCTCTGGAAGAGCAGCCCCTCCTCGTGGGGATTACAACTGGGAGGGCCAGCAGCCCCCCCACCATCAGCTCCCCTACAATCCCTCTAAGGTATGTGGCTCGACAGCTGCCCAGCAGCCATTCAGCTGTCCCTCCCCACACTGCCGTGTTGCTCCTGCCCTGCCCTCTGCCTTGGAGCTGCTCCCGGGAGCTTCCTGCTTGCTGCGGGAGGGGAGGAGAAGGGTGCTGACGTCAGGATGTCCCCCTGTTCCTGCCCCTCCCCCCGGGCTCCATACCCCCTCTCCACAAAGCAGAGAAGGGGACAGGGCTCGGGGACAGAAGTGGCGGGAAGCTTGCTGGAAGCTGTTGCTTCCTGTCGGAACTGGCTGATCTGCTTAAAAAGACAACGTACTTAAAGTGGGGTGAGCGTACTTAAAGGGGCAATGCACATCTCTCTTTATCTCTCAGTCATGCACGCACCTGCCAGCACTTTGGAAAGTCAGCACCTGTGCAGCCGTACATGTGCTGTCAGGAGGAGGGAGAGGTGTGCTCAAGCTGGATAGCATGGGCTCATCATCATGTTCAGTTTTTGCAGGGAGGTGTTTGCAGCTACTGCCCTGCATCTGTTGTGTTTCCTCCCTCCTGCCTCAGTCCATGCTGTCTTGTCGAGTGTGAGGCTACATTAACAACAGCACATTAACCTTGCAGGCTCAGCCAAGTGCTAGTTCCTCATTTAGCAGCAAGGCATTCCCTGGGAAATATCCCATCCTCTTACTCCACCACCTCAACCAAGATTCACGATCATTCATTGCTGTGTACAATTTTAAACTGTTTGTTTAAAATTGTTTAAAACTTATACCATATATGTATATAATGTCTTGTCTGGCGAAAAACATTTCCCTGGAACCTAACCCTCCCATTTACATTAATTGTTACGGGGAAATTGGATTCACTTAACATCGTTTCACATAAAGTCACATTTTTCAGGAACATAACTACAACATTAAGTGTGGAGTTACTGTACAGTACTCACTGCACTGTACTCCAAAGGAGAAGATTGTTTATGATTCCTGAACATATACAAATCTTTAACTGGCCCCATCTCCTCCTGGGATTCTCCCTTCCCCCAACCTCTCAGTGCTGATGTGTGTTTTTGTTTGTTTCTCTCTTTCAGTGGCTGTTTTTTAATAAAAGAATTGTGTTGATTTGAAATCTTTATTCTATTAATTGAAAGCAAACAGAGCCCTGCAAAGCAATGGGCATTTTTCTCACAACTTCATAGTGCATCATCTGCACCAATCACAGTCACCTCCTAGCATTATAAGCACTGCAATCCCAAGCATATCAACAAATATTAGTGGTTTTCAGCTTCAAATTACTGCCTCAAGGCATCCCTGATCCTTATGGCCCTGTGCTGCACCCTCTAATAGCCCTGGTCTCTGGTTGTTCAATTCAGCCTCCAGGTGCTGAGCCTCAGTGACCAGCCGGAGTGAAGCTTTCTCCCTTCCCTTCACAAATACTATGGAGTATACAGCACGCAGCTATAAACATAGAAATATTGTCATCGGCCAGGTCCAGCCTCCTTTATAGCAGAAACCAGCGGGGCCTTTAAATGGCCAAAGCCACACATCACCAATCATTCTGCACTTGCTCAGCCTGTTGTTGAAACCACTCCTTGCTGCTGTTCAAGTTGCCCAGTGTATGGCTTCATAAGCCACGGCATTAAGGGGTAGGCAGGGTCTCCCAGGATAACCAATGAGCATTTTGTCTTTGCCTACAGTGATTTTCTGGTCGCGGGAGGAAAGTCCCTGCTTTGCAGCCTTACTGAACAGGCCAGTGTTCCGAAACATGCGTGCGTCATGGCACCTTTCTGGACAAGCCTGCCTGGTAATGTCTGTGAAGCGCCCACAGGGATTCCACATGTGCCTGGGACCATAGAGAAATACTCCTTCCGATTAATGTATTCGGCGGGTAGGTGGTCGGTGCCAGAATTGGAATATGTGTGCCAGCTCCGCAGTTAAGGAAGCCAATTTGTCCAAAGCCATCCACAATGCCCATGCACATTGCCCAGAGTCACAGTCTTTTGGAGCAGGGATGTGATTAATGGCCTTGCAACTTCCATCAACAAGAGTCCACTGGTTGATTTTCCACTCAAAGTGGTTAGTTGACTGATCGGTAGCAGTCTGGACTGTAGCCAGTTTCCATAGTGCAATCACCACTGCTTCTCCAACAGCAGGGCAGCTCTCTTGTCATTACTTGCGCTGCAGGGCTGGGTTGAGCTCATCACGTGATCCCACGAATGTGGCTTTCCTCATCCAAAAGTTCTGCAGCCCTGCTTGTCATCCAGACGGCATGATGATTGATCCCACCACTCAATGCTTGTTTCCTGAGCCCAAAAGGGCATTCCACTGTGGTCAGCACCTCCGTGAATGCCACAAGCAATCTCATGTCACTAGCTACTATGCAATGGCAAGATCCATGTTGAACTCCTCTTGCCTTTGTAGTTTAAGGAATAACTCCACTGCCACTTGTGACATGTTAGGCAGAGAGAGCTGCATATTGGTCAACAGTGCAGAATCCATTCCTGCAGACCTAAGGGGCAGAGTGCGCAGTACATACACCATTGAAAGATAGTACCAAATGCGATGGAAGCACAGGAATTGCTGGGATGTGAAGCAATGCATTATGGGGCACTGGGACAGGACCCAGGGTGCCCCGTGCTCCCCTCTGCCTTTCCACAACTCTTAGCAGCAGAAGAGGAAGAGATGCTCTGTGGGATAGCTGCCCAGAGTGCATCACTCTGAATACCGCTGCAAGTGTGAACATGCTGTTGCGCAGGCAGCTGACCATGTGAACACATAACAGCGGTTTCCCTTCAGCGCTCTCTGAACAGCGCTGTAACCGCGGGTGCTGCCAGTGTAGACATACCCTTATTATTCTCCTTAAAAGCATTTTAGAAGTGTGGCTGTCCCTACAGATGAGGGGAAATGGGAACTGATACTTCCTTCCCTTGGAGACATCTTTCCCAGATGGCAGAAAACACAAGTCTGATTTTATAAAATTCCCATATGTCAGTGGTGTTTAGAGTGAGAAAGTGGGTGAGGTGATATCTTTTATTGGACCAACCTTTGTTGGTGAGGGAGACAACCTTTCCAGCAATACAGAGTTCTTCAGGTCTGGGAAAAGTACTCAATGTCACAGCTAATACAAGGTGGAACAGATTGTTTAGCACAAGTAGTTAGCATGTATTCTAAGGGACCATTCAAGATGATTGGCCCATTAAGACATCTTCAGTCATAGGACAAAAAGGGGGGGGTTGTGGGCTAAAGATTCTTGTATAAAAATAAGCCACTGTATTTTATGGGGGGGGTTTTCCCTTCCAATTGGCTTTGCATGCCTGAATTGAGGGTGAATGGCAAGTTACCTGGAGATCAGGTAAGGGCTGTTGAAGGCCCTGAGTGCAGTGGAACTAGTTATTTCACATAGCCACCTGCCAAAATCGGGGGAAAGAGGAGGAGAGAAGGGGAAAGACAGGCCTAGCAAACCACAAGTGCTCACTGAAACTCTAATAATGGCTGCAGACTAGCCAAGGAGAGTGCATTCCATCACTTTCTCACCTGTCATGTTGTTCAATTTTTATTTTTAGAATTGGAAAAAAGTACAGTGTCCAAAAATTTTAAAAACATCTAAAGAATAGTCAAGGAATTTGCCTATTGCTGTTTGTTATATGTTCCTGTTTAGAATGTGGAGTAATATGATGTAAATAACCTTTATAGAAAAAGTCAGTGAGGAGTACATTGTAGAATATAAACAAGAAAATGCATGGACTGCTGAACTAAGTAAGGAAATTGTTCCTTAAGTGAAATATGTGTTTGCTCTTCAAATTAACTTCACTTTTGAAAGATTTGTCCTTGAGATGGTTTGTTTTTTAGCACGCAGAAGTTTATTTTATTAGAATGGTAAAACATTTGCATTTCATTTCTCATCTCTCCAAAGCGCCTTCAAAATATTTTGTTTTAAAATATATCTGCAGATAAGGAATAAGACAGGAAGATCATCTTTTTGTTTGAAAATATAATTTACTTTAAATTAAATGAAGTATGACTTGCTATGCTGAGTAACCAACATAGTATGATCATATAGTTACATTAAGCTTCATAAAGAAAATGTTGTAGAAAGGATCAAATTTTTTTTAGCTGCTCCTTGGGAACAGTATTTGAAATAGATTTACAGCCTACTACATAGTTTTAAGCTCCAAATAAAAATGAAGTGGAGGTTTATGGTTGGGATTTGTTACTGTGCTACTATTGGAAATATCATGGAATTCTCAATGCTAGCTTACTAACTTCTAGTAATATAGAAAAGGAGTACTTGTGGCACCTTAGAGACTAACAAATTTATTAGAGCATAAGCTTTTGTGCTCACGAAAGCTTATGCTCTAATAAATTTGTTAGTCTCTAAGGTGCCACAAGTACTCCTTTTCTTTTTGCGAATACAGACTAACACGGCTGCTACTCTGAAACCTAATATAGAGTGAGCACCATTTCACAACTCATCATTTGTCAGTTACCAGGCAGTGATATCTCCACAATTTTCCTAATACTTTGTTGAGATCTGTGACAAGGGTGTAGTACTGGTTGGCAAATGCTGACTATTCCATTGCAGTGTGTTTCTGGTATATCAAAACTAAGAAACTATACAACACTATTTCTTCTTAACTGCATAACTGATTTGGTCTAGGGAAATGAGCACTACAGGGACTCAGGAAGGCCTGAGATTTAAGCCTATGTTTACTACTAACTCACCTTTCCATCTGAGTTTCCCCTCCCCATATGTAAAATAGAAATTCTTGCCCATCTTCTTACATGAATATTGTGAGGATTGGCTAATGTCCTCATATCAAGACCTAGTTAAAGAGCAACACATTGAGGTTTAATTAATTGACAACTGTAAAGCAAACCTCTGAGTTGAGGTAACCCAGGCACAGAAATTATGAGCCTTATCCCATATCACTAAAGTTAACAGGAATTTTGCCATTCACTTCAATAGGTACAAGAACAAGGCCTGAGTGGTATGCCAAAGATCACATGGGAAGTCTGTAGCAGAACATGAAATAGAATACTCTGGATACTTGGTGATTATACGTGCTCAGCAGATTCCTTGAATAAGTCTTCAGTAAGTAAATGCTACCAATTAGTTATTGCTAATAGTGTAAAATGGACTGCATGCTCATTAGGGGTATTCAATATTGCAACATTTTCCTGACATCAGTGAGTTCCTCAAATATTAATTCCAGTGTATACAGAACCATAAGTCCTTGATGCACACTGTCACATTACTAGAAATGTATAACATTTCCCAGGAAAATAGAGGTATGGAACCAATTGGTGATTAGACTAAAATGGCAATAATCTATTAATCCATCTGAAAAACAGGTTGGCTGCATAGAGTCATCCAATACATCTGATGGAACTCTTTTGCAATACCATAAATAAGTTTGGCAATAAAATAGAAGTGGGGATAAATTAAACAAAAATTCCCATTACGGATTTGCAACAGGGTATTAGGATTTATGTATTTTTTATCTATGTTTAAATGTTTATGAAAGATTTACTATTCCAATAAAATGTATTAAGGGTTTTTTTCCACTGTTGTAATCCTGAAAATATTTTAATGGAAAGAAAGAGCTCTGGGAATATGCTAAAGTTTTGTCTGCATGAAGTTGTAGTTAGAAATTCCCCCAGAATAAATAAATGCTGTATGAAGAGTCATCATTTTACGTTATTAGGCCTTGTGATTGGGTGTTCACACCACACCTGCCCTGAAGGGGTTAAGGGGGCTCAGAATTAGCCATTTAATCTTATAGTCCACACCTGAGGGAGAGCCTGGCTTGATTGATAAGCACTAAGTGAAGGTGAAGCCCAGGTGGACAGGAACAGGGTAGCTAGTATAAAGCCAGGTAGTTGAAAGCAGAAAGGGGCTACAGAAAAAAAGTCTGCAGTTGCTCTGTGGGCACAGCTCTGGGATCCTGTCCCTGATAGAAGGGTTTTTAGGAGTTGTAGAATAGGAAGAAGCCCAGGAAAGAGCTGTGAGAATTGGAACTGTGTAGATCATGGCTGCTGATTATAGGGTCCCTGGGCTGGAATCCAGAGTAATGGACAGTCCCGGGTTCCTGTACCAGACACAGGGAAAATGGCACAGACCAGGTGTTACAGAAAACTACTGATTTGGAATGCTGACAGATTGTCAGGTGAGACTTCCTTTCCCTTCCCTGGAAGGGGAAAACTATATAGTGACCTAGATGGAGGGCTGAGTCACAGAGAGCAAGAGAGGCTGTGGGATAAGCAATTGATGGAAGGGGGTGCTAGACTGGAGGAGAGCTGATCCCTAGACCCAGCCACAAGAGGGTGCTCCTACAGTGAGAGAGTTTGTTGCAGGCCCATTTTAATCTCTAAAGCAGTTCTGCCAACACCAAATGTCCAAAAATCATGAGATTATGTAAAAATAATTAATTTGGTGTTCTTTTTATTTGCCTTCTGCTTTTTGAGCCTTTAGCTTGGGCTCACATTTTGAAGCTTTCTTAACAGCCACAAGGGCTAGAAACTTACTACTTCTTTAAGAATAAAGGCTGAAATCATCACACATCCACTTGACTCCAGGAGCTGGGCCTTTAAGGATAACAATAATTATCATGAGACTCATGACAAAATCATGAGTTGGCCCCACTGCTAAAGCAATACATTATTACTATTAAGGTCTTAAAAAACAGGCCAGTAACGCAAACCTCAAGCTACAAAGCTGTTGGATTATATGGAAATTGTACATGCAAATACAGTACTTGTAGGTTTTATAAATCTGTACTAAATTAATGAAGAACACACCACCTTGCCAGATCATACTGTAACTTGTCTTTTGGTAACTAATTGAAAAAAATGGTGGGATCACAAATGGTAAAATGCAGTAAGAGGTACAAGCAGTGTATTCTCACTGGCTCGGTTACAGAAAACTCTTGGGTAGCTTGCTGATATTTAGGCAAAACATATTTTAAATTACATTACAAAAACAAAATATTGCACAATAAAATAGGAAAATAAACACTATTGCTAGCCCCTTGTATAGGAACAAAGGACAGAGGTTTTTTTCCCTTCTTTTGACCCTACTTGGTATACCTAATGCCAAGAAATCACCGCTCCTTTCTGGTATGAGATATACACGCAGGAAGCCATTTGCAGTACCCAGCAACACGTTTTAGTCATTCTACAAAGCCCAGGAACTATGCTACATGTTTCTGTTTCTGCTTTATTAACGATTTGGATATAGATACAGCATTCTCATAACACACTTTTCCACTCCAGTAGTATTTGGGTAGAATGCTCTATAAAACACAGAATCACATCTTCATTGTCTAACATAAACTGATAACTTAGACTCTAAGGGGCAGCTCGTTGCATAGCTATGTGGTGTTTGATGGAAGGATTTGAAGAGCCTGCCCACCCTCCCTGTGTGGCCTGCATCAGAGTAAATTGCAGAGTTCCTGTGGGAGTGTGCAACATTCCAAAGGGTGGAAAGGAGGCAGGGATATGACTCTACCTCTTTCCATGCAGCTGCTAACAGAGGGAGAAGTAAGCTGAACTCTATAAAAGAGGGTGCAGAGCCTGAGTCAGCATGTCTGGGAGATCCAGGAGGCCTGTGGCTTGCTGGTGCTCCCAGAGGGTAGGAGAGCTCTGCCTCCCCTTACTACAAGCTGTATGTAAATTTCACAGTTGAGCCCTATATGAAGCTGCCCATTCTTGCAATAAATAACGAAAAGGACAGGTCACCAGTAAAGAGAACTGGATTGACTGGTAAACTGGGTGCAACCTATGCATTTTCACACAGACAAATGTAAATGTATGCTCCTAGGAATAAAGAATGTAGGCCATGTTTACAGAATGGGGGACGCTATCCTTGGAAGCAGTGACTTGGAGAAAGACTTGAGGGTCATGTAGGATAATTACCTGAACCTGAGCTCCCTGTGTGACACTGGCAAAAAAGCCTAATGCAATCCTTGGATGTATAAGCTGAACTATTGTGTCCAGTTCTGGTGTCCATAATTCAAGAAGGATGTTGATAAAGTGGAGAGGGATCAGAGAAGAGCCACAAGAATAATTAAAGGATTGGGAAAACATGCTTTATAGTGAAATACTTTAGGAACCTAGTCTTGTTTAGTTTAACAAAGAGAAGGTTAAGAGGCGACTTGACCATAAGCTATAAGTATCTGACTCTTCGTTATTGGTAACCCAGTGAGCAATGGATTAGTGCCAGACATAGTGAGGCATGACAGGGTGCAAACAAAATCCAAAGTTACATAGAAATTCTTTTCCCTTATTTACATATACACATTTTATTGCATTTACTATACATTGTTTTTACACATTTTGGGCTTGGCTATTTAATGTTACCCGAAATTAGGCCAGCTAGTAAGCTTAGGGAGGACTAATGACCCACCACGCTTTGGCAGAAAGCAGCTCATTTATTATATTGATAGCTAAGCTCCAAAAGAAGAGAGTGGGTCACACTCACACTCACATACTCACGCTCCCAGGACAGGCACGGCACTGGAGATGTCAGGATCCTTCAAGGTAAGTGTCCCACAGCACAACGATGGATGGTGCGATGAAGGTAAGTCTTCCCAAGGCACGATGGAATGCAACGCATGGATGGAATGCACGATGGAATGCAACGCGGTGCAACGCCAGGCGGGCCAGGCGAAGGGCCGTCACAGGAGGTACAAGCTTGTGAGTGCACACCTAAGCACATGACCCCTTCCCCTTTTAAGGACCTGCTCCTCATGGCCTGCGACTAGAGATGACTTGGCTGCGTCTCGTTGGTCACACTCCACCTCGGGCAGTGTCCATGCAGTGTCCATTGGGTGTGTGCGTGCTGCCTAATCAGAGTCCCAGACACCTTGTCTACCTGGTTTCAAAGTAGCACCCATGTTAGTCTGTATTCGCAAAAAGAAAAGGAGTACCTGTGGCACCTTAGAGGCTAGCAAATTTATTTGAGCATAAGCTTTCGTGAGCTACAGATCACTTCATCGGATGCATCCGATGAAGTGAGCTGTAGCTCACGAAAGCTTATGCTCAAATAAATTTGCTAGCCTCTAAGGTGCCACAGGTACTCCTTTTCTTCTTGTCTACCTGGGAGCTCTTCTTATCTTCCAGCTGTTCAAGCAGCCCATTCATCCCACAAGCATTTGGGGGTGGAGGGGGGAAGCCTCTTCACAGGTATTCAAAGAGGGAGAGGAGACAAAAGTGGGGTGGGGAAGTGTAACAGACCTTTTGAGCGTACAGGTTATACATAGCATAGTCATACAGAACACTGCTGCTCCTACAACACTTTGTAGGAACCAATGCCTGTATGCCATGCTCTGTCCATCCGCGGTTTACTCTTTACCTTATCTTTATGTTCCCAGCTTATTTTGTCCATTGTTATCTTGTTCTTTGTAAATGGTTTCCTGAGTGTTCCCTCCCCTTATCTTAGTTAGTTCAGACATTCTGTCACTCAGCTTACTGACCCATTTATCAATTTTAATTAGCGCAGACATTCTGTTTTCAGCCTGCTCATCTATTTACCTCCCTGTCCTGTCTCCCAAGAAATGGGATACTCCCCTGTCCAGCTGTTTATGTGATACCAGGTCTACAGAGACAAGGATCAGGAATCAAATCATGTGGTGGTGATGGTGGGGAAGATACTGAGATCTTGAAGTTAAGATTTATAGTGTATCCTTACTATTTCATGCTTAGCCTCCACATTACATTCTCCTCCTCTCCTCTTTAAAGATAAAATTAGATGTGTCTGGAAAAAGACTCTCATAAGATTTAAAACAATGCTATAAGGGTAGTTTGGATAATATACTTAAGTGGAAATATAAAGAAGAAATGCATCTGTTTCAAATAGAATTGTAATTACTTACATTCTGGATAATTGCGGGGACCTTTTTCTTGTGCCTGGATATATTGTGCTTGCTGGAACTATGATTGTTGTTTTATATCATATTCTGCATTTACTTAAATATCAATCCACCTTATGCTTAGAACAATATGATTTGTCATGATCTTGACCTATGGTAGATGGTCTGGGTGAAGGAGTTTAAATAAGAAATCACCTGAAATCTTCGCTCTTTCAAACTTGTACTTCTCTGCCACTTGAAACTTACTCATTACTGATTTCTATTAGTTTAGCTCTGCAGCCAGTCAAAATTCAGATAGCAAACCCATTGATGTCAGTGGGAGCACTCACCTGCTTAAAGTTATACTAATGTTTTGCAGGATTGGGGCCTTTGAGTATATGGCTTTGGTAAGTGAGTAAGCAGCTATACTAAGTTTAAAGAGGAAAGTAAGTTCTGAACAATTGGGATGCCTCTAATGTAGTATTTTTATTGCACACATCCTAGTGATGGGACAAATCACAGAATTTTTTGGTTTTGGATAAACATCCAAATTTTGTATGATTTTCATTTTATCCAAACATCTGTGGCCTGGAATTTCACTGGCTTTCCAATGCTTTCTGGTTCTGACTTAACCACAGAAGCTGTGAGAACATTGTTTCAGTATGTTTGCACCTAGCCAAGACCAGAAGTTCAGACGCACATGAAAATAAATTAAAAGAAAATAAAAATATGTTCCTAAACTCTCTTGAATAGTTTTGGTTCTAGTTCTGAACAAACATGTAATTCCCACTTTATCTGAACCAGTTCTCTGATCTCTGTTTTATTCTCTCAACTTTTTAGAACATGAAATACAACCTGCCTTGAGATCACATGACTGGGTGAGGAAAAATTGGAATTTTCATAGTGATGACTTTTCACAAGAAATGGAATAAAATTTGAGACACCGTGGGGTCACTGGTTTAGTGTGGTGGCTTTATCCATGGGAGTTTCCTATAGCTCAGGTTCATTGCACATAGTTATTCCTGTGATGGGTTCAGTCACAGAGACCCCCTTGGGACTGTCACCTGATGTGCTAAGACTATCTTTGAGCCAGTGTGGGCCTCCAGAACCCTGCCTTGTTGAGCCAGACATGCTAGTCTGCTTCAACACAGACCCAGGGTCTGAACCACGTGCCCCAAAGCTGCAGACTTAACTGAAAACAGCTTAAGAAGTGCTCCTGTCTCCAGTACCTAGATACCCAGCTCCCAAAGGGATCCAAACCCCAAATGAATCCGTTTTACTCTATATAAAGGTTATACAGAGTAAACTTCATAAATTGTCTGCCTGCTATAACACTGATAGAGAGATATGCACAGCTGTTTGCTCTCCCAAGTATTAATTACTTACTCTGGGTTAATTAATAAGCAAAAGTGATTTTATTGAGTATAAAAAGTAGGATTTAAGTGGTTCCAAGTAATAACAGACAGAACAAAGTGAGTTACCAAGCAAAATAAAACAAAACAAAACATGCAAGTCTAAGCCTCATACATTAAGAAACTGATTACAGATGAAATCTCACTCCCAGAGATGTTCCAATAAGCTTCTTTCACAGACTGGACTCCAGTATATGTTACTGTTTGTTTATATTCCTAAGCAGTTTTTTATCTCCATTCTGATTTATTAGTATCAAGATGAATGTCATATTCCAGAACATTAAAGTTGCTGTTAAGAAATAATCCTAAAGCCAGTGACTGCACCAGTTGCTCTCTGAAGTTTAGGTGATCTGGCTGTGGTAATGTTTTCTCATGGGTGGTTTTTTTGGAGAGGAGGCGGGGTAGGAGAGGGGGTTTGGTTGTTTTGTTTTTTAAACACAGTAATTCTATCAGGTCTGAAGACAAAGTTGCTGTTTGAGCAAACTAAATACACCTCATGAAAGTATTGAAAAAGCTTCAGAGCAATCAGTGAGGACACTGTAGCCTTTCAGAAGGAATTCCTATAATACTCCCTGACAATAACAGAGGGTTTGGGGTAGATTCTCTATTGGTAAACAACTGATGTTGCTATGATTTCTTTCAATGATGAGATAATTGGTAGCCCAGCAATTTTTAAACTTACTCTAACCTTTCTGTTAGAAATCAACTATACGTTATTTGCAGCAGTGAGGCTAAAATTTCTGTTGAATAAACAAATGTCTCCAAAGTCTCTTGCATCCGATGAAGTGAGCTGTAGCCCACGAAAGCTTATGCTCAAATAAATTTGTTAGTCTCTAAGGTGCCACAAGTACTCCTTTTCTTTTTGCGAATAAAGACTAACACGGCTGCTACTCTGAAAAAAGTCTCGTGTTAGTGGTTTTAGCAGATGTTGAATACTACTCCGGATTGTTTTCCTTTCTTCTCACTTTCACAAGATGATTGTTTTGTGAGGCAAGGTTTAACAGCTTTAAACAGAGGAAAAACACTAGAATTGAGGACTGCATCTAGACTATGGACTGTTTTTAAAGAATATGTGTAGCCAAGGGGAAATGTGTATTTTTCAGCTCACAGCATTTCAGTGAAGACTCAGATGCACTGGCATGTGAGCAGGTCAATGTGAACACTGGCATGTGAGCACTTACTTACTCTGAAAATATGAATACTGAAATATCCTTGTGGAAAAATATATAATACCCTATACTTAGGGCTAAATTTTGTACACAGTCTTATGTGCATCAAAGGGCAGAATCTGTTGTACTAACCATGGTTCTCTTGACTATACTGGGAATACCAAGTTAAGCTTTGGTACAGGTATTAGTCTGGCTTTATTTCTCACTGTACATAGGAACCTTGTGGTAACCCTATATTTATTTAGCTTTTAAAACAGACATCTGTCCAAAGGCACTTTGCTTAGTCTTACAATACATGCAATTACATTGAGCAATGGAAGTGCTGAAGTGAAAACACTATATAAGCCTTTCTTAAGGAATTGCTGGAATATAGCGTGGGTGAGGTTATATTATTCCACTGAGCATAAAAATTTTGAGTGGATTCTCCTCTTACAATATTTTGGGCAGATTCTCTAACTGTAAGAGGGCTACACTGTTAATGTAATGTTGGGCTGAAATTAGGGGATAGTCAATCTCCTATTGCAGCTGGTTGGAAGATGAGGTTTATGAAACTCTCTAACAGATGTATTTAAGGATCAGATTGGCTGGGTCTAATTCTACCCCTCTCCCCACTTCTCTAGTAAAGTGTTTTGACTTTCAGACAGGGTCAGGTGGCCAGACCTTGGAGGCAACGTTCTGAGACTGTTCAAAGGACATTGCATAATCTGGTTGTTTTTTTAATATTACATTTCAGAGGTTACATGTACACAGTGAAAAAACCAAGGCTTCCCTTTGTGATAAGAACTACTCATTAATTTGTAGTGTAGCCTGTTTTAATAATGTTGATGTCTGTGTCTTTGTAAGACTTTCCATTATACAGAAATTGTTCTGTCTTCCATAGGTTCATGGGGCTAGACTCAAAGATATTTAGGTGTTGGTCCACTCAGCATTGCAACACTTAAGTCTCTTTTTTAAAAAGTGACTTGGGCACCTAGGACCTGTGGCAAGATGGCCAATTTTAGTTTGGTGGCTCTTGCGCTTTTCTTGGTGGGGAGCTAAGATGCCACCCTTTGCCCCTGCTCTTGGGTGCCGAGGGCCCCGCTACTAGCCCGGGAAGGTGGTAGAGGAGGGAAGCAGGGAAGGGGTCTGGATTTACTCCTCACTCTGAGTCCCAGCCCCTCTCAACCCCTGTGGGTTTCTTACCCTCTGGTGGTAACCCCTTAGGTGGGGTTACTCTTGGTCCTTAGATGCTGGGGGGAAGGGAGTCTCCCTGTCCTGCTGGGCAGGGTCTTCCTTACTCCAATTCTCAGGTTTTCCAAATCTCTCAACACATCTCCAAGCTCCAGTGCTTTCTCCCTCCTCCTTCTCTGTCTGCCTGATGCAAGAGGTTTTATTAGGTTCCTAACAGGGCCCTAATTGACTGCAGGTGCTCCAATTAACCTGCAGCCACCTTCCCTAGTCTACAGGGAACCACACCTTAATTAGCCTTTAGCTTGTATATCTAGTACTCTCTCACTGCTCCCTGGCCCTCCTGTATCACAGACCCTTAAACCCATTGACTTTCAGTGAGACTCAGGGTATGTCTATACAGACAGAGTTACAGCGCCAGCATTTACAGCGCCACTCAGGGTATGTCTACACTACCCGCCGGATCGGCAGGCAGTGATTGATCCAGCGGGGGGTCGATTAATTGCCAGTAGACTAGACGCGATAAATCGACCCCCCCCAAGCACACTCCTGTCAACTCCTGTACTCCACTGCCGCAAGAGGCGCAAGTGGAGTTGATGGGGGCGCGGCAGCAGTCAGCTCATCACGGTGAAGACACCATGGTAAGTCGATCTAAGTACATCGACTTCAGCTATGTTATTCATATAGCTGAAGTCATGTAACTTACATCGATCCCCCCACAGTGTAGACCGGGGATCAGAGAGCACTGAAGGGAAACCACTGTTGTATGTTCACACTGTCCACTATTGTGCAGGCAGCTTGTTCACACTTGCGACCCTTCCAGCGGTATTCAGAGTGGTGCACTTTGGGCAGCTATCCCACGGAGCGTCTTCTGTCGCTAAGAGTTGTGGGAAGATGGAGGGGGTGGCGGGGCATCCAAGGTCCTATTCTGATGCCCCATGATGCATTGCTTCGCATCCCAGCAATCCCTATGCTTCCATCTGCATTTGGTGCCTTCTTTCAATGGTTTGTGTGCTGTGCATTCTGCCTCTTTGGTCTGCAGGAATGGATCCCGAACTGTTGACCGGTATGCTGCTCGCTCTGACTAACAAATCATGAGTGGCAGTGTAGTTATTCCTTAAACTACAAAGGCAAGAGGAGTGTGACATTGATCTCGCCACATATAGCAGCTATGACATAAGGTTGCTTGTGGCACTTACAGAGGCATTCTCAGTGGAACATCACTTTTGGGCTCAGGAAACAAGCACCGAGTGGTGGGATCACATTGTCATGCACGTCTGGGATGACAAGCAGTGGATGCAGAACTTTCAGATGAGGAAAGCCACATTCATGGGACTGTATGATGAGCTCATCCCAGCCCTACAACACAAGGACATGAGAATGAGAGCTGCCCTGTCATTGGAGAAGTGCGTGGTGATTGCACTGTGGAAGCTGGCTACTCCAGACTGCTACTGATCGGTCGCTAACCAGTTCATAGTGGGAAAGTCGACCGTTGGACTTGTGTTGACAGAAGTGTGGAGGGCCATTAACCTCATCCTGCTCTGAAAGACCGTGACTCTAGACAACGTGTGTGACGTGGATGGCTTTGCACAAATGGGCTTCCCTAACTGTGGAGGGGCGATAGATGGCATGCATATTCCAATTCTGGCACCAGACCAACTAGCCACCGAGTACATTCATTGGAAGGCGTATTTCTCTATGGTTCTCCAGGCACTTGTGGATCACCGATTCATAGACATTACCACAGGCTGGTCCAGAAAGGTGCATGACACATGCTTCTTTCAGCACACTGGCCTGTTCGTGAAGTGAGGGAGTCAATGAACAGCCTGTTCCGCTGCTCAGACTAGGCATGAGGTGGGAGACAAGCCTGCATTCTGCAACCCTCCTGCCCCCAACAACTCACTTCAGCGATTCCCAAAATCAGATTCACTTACCAGGGGCCTCCTCTCCTGTTTGCGTTTTGCTAACATCTGACAGCTGTGACTGGCTAGCCTCCTCCGGGGCAAAAAAGAGCTCCTGGCTGCATGCATCTCTGACCCTCGAGTCATCCTCTGTCTCTGGGTCCCTTTCCCCTCCACATCCTCATCAAAGATATCTTCCTCCTGGCTTGGTTCACTCTCGACTGGCATGCGAACCACCAACATATCCACGATGGCCTTCGCAGTGGAGGTGGGGCAGCTACCGAATATCGCATCCAGCTCTTTGTAGAACTGGCAGCTCGTGGGCGCAGCACCAGAGCGGCGGTTTGACTCCTGCGACTTGTGGTGGGCATTCTGCAGCTCCTTCACTTTGACCCTGCACTGCAGTGTGTCCCGGTCATGGCCCCTTTCTGTCATGCATCGTGAAATCTGTCCATAGATATCATAATTCCTACGGCTGGAGCACAGCTGGGACTGGACAGCTCCTCTCCCCAGATGCTGATGCGGTCCAGCAGCTTGGCATTGCTCCAAGCTGGGGATCACCTGGTGCATGGAGCAGGCATGGCCACCTCAAAAGATGCACTGAGACCGCTGCATGCATCACCGAGCGAACAGGAAGGGGACTTTCAAAATTCCAAAGGAATGTACGGGGTGGGGATGAAGGTTGGTCACCTGAAGGCAGGGCAGTAAAGTTCAAACCGATGACCAGAGAACAGGCATTGTGGGACACCACCTGGAGGCCAGTCGCAGCGCTGTAATCGACCAGGGTGTCTACGCTGGCATTGCAGCTCTGTAGCCTCAGTGCAGAAAGCTGTACGCTTCTTGTTGGGTTGGGTTTTTTTTTAACGGCGCTGCAACTGTGCAGTTTCTGAACACTAAGTGGCTTGGCAGTGTGTACACCTCACAGAAAGCTTTTACTGCGCATGAACTTGCCAGTGTAGACAGGGCCTCAGGCTATGTCTTCACTGTGCATCTTACAGCAGCACAACTGTGCCAGTACAGTAGTGCCACTGTAAGGTCCCAGTGTAAGCTGTTCTTTGTTGGCAGGAGAGATAATTTGTCTCTCAAACAGATCACTGATTACTGCTGGTAGAAGGATATTAAGTGACAAAGCCCAATTATGAATATAGGTTTTTAGGATCATCTTGTAGATTTCTTTAAAAATTAAGTTAAAAAAAAAAGTCCTGAAATGTCTACCCCCCTTGCTGTCACCATGAAATCAATACATTAGAGTCTTCTGTAACCAAACACTGGAACAATTACAGGAGAGCTGTGAATGTCCTCTATTCATCATTATGGGGTGTTAACTTCAAAGCCTACTTGTGACCACTTAAACACTAACACTTTTAAACACAGTCAAAACAAATACTCAGCTCAGTCATTGAAAGGTAATTACAAGGGACAGCTGGGTCTAGACTTGGAGGGCACATGAAATTGAAGATAAATACTAAGTTATCCATTTCAGAAGTGAAGAATCAAGGGGACGAGGGGGAAGTGTATACATGACATTTGAACAGCTGACACTAATCTTTTACATAAGCATAAATCATTTTAACATCTACACAGCAGAGAAATGAGAGGCAAACTATTCCTGGACAAAAAAAGTTGTTGTTCTGGAGTTTGTAAATTGGAAGAATGTAAGGCACTAAAACTTAACAGAATTCATTTTTAAAATATACAAACTGCTGAAAGACAAGGAAATTCATAGTTTCAAGTTACACTTAATAAAACAAACTCTAAAGTATAGAGATGTTGAATTGAGCAAAGTTGCTGCCCCACCATGCCCCCCCCCCGACTTGCTTTGGTACTGTGGCAACTTTTGCCTCAGTTTCCCCCACTGTCTTTCAGCCTAACTCAGCTGTAGGAATGTTCTGGCCAGATCGCTTTACAGATTTCTGCCCTTTTGGAGCACCTTTACCAAAGTCTAACAAATATAACCAAAAATCCAATGTTCAGTCTAGTTAGCTTTGGAAGGTCCCCTCCTCTTCACAAGCCTTATCCACTCCAGGTTGTTCCCATGCCTTGGCTCAGGCTCTTGTTCCTTCAACAAACCCATTGTCCAGGGGCTGGCACGTTTCTTTTTCACTCAGGGATTCAGGCCTACAGTTCCTCAAGGTCCCTATCTCCAGTCAGACTTCTAGCTGACCCTGGAATAGCCTCTCTGCTCTCCTTAGCCTTCTTCCTGGCTGCTTCCCAGAAAGCAGACTCTATTATTATTAAATATTATTTTCTCAACACCCTCCCCCCCCCAGCCTCACTCAGCTTTTTAGAGACAAACTCCAGCTAGGCTTTATTTCTAATTAGTTCTGGCTTACCTTCCATGTGCACTCAGGCTGGTTAATTGGCCTAACAGGCCCTTATTATCCTTCTCCAGCCTGTGTGCGGTAAACTCCTCATCACATATCCCATACAACATTGACTCCATTTTTAAATACCAAATATAATGTAGAAAAGGATCAAATTATCCTGGTTGTGGGAGGGAGTCTCACAGTGTAGCCTTACTTTTTACTTTCATTACCTGAGTGTTTTTAAGACTACATTAAATTATTAATAGGTATTGTTAGGGGGCTTATTTCTTCACCCACTTACTTCCCTGGTCCTTTTCTCATGAACAGAAAGCAACACTACCCGAAGTCCAAAGGTGCAAACAATTTAATGTTTATTGGGGTGATGTTTATTTCCAGCAAGCAATTATTTCAATTTTCTTCCTTAGTGTCCCCCTTCCCAGCTCTGAGCCTTGCCTGTACCCCTGTTCCCATTCCCTGTTCCCATTCCCCCCCCTTTAGCAAAACATGATTCCAATTTCCCCACCCCCATTCCCTGTTCCCATTCCTTCCCTAACTTCCTGAATGACTACAGACTATATAGTAAAACTTGAGTTCTGCTTAGCTATACCTTAACCAATCATTTTACTGAAATTTAACTAACCAATCCTAACATGTTGTAACATGATTATCTAACCAATTTTATCCCACCACCTTAATTAGTTTACACCCAGCAAAATTAATTATACAGCAGACAGAAACAATCACAGAACCAGACAGAGACTATACATACAGACATTAGGGAAATGGGGACTACAGTGATAGAACAACAGATCTAAAGAAAGAAATGAGGATTTCACATCCCAGCTATTGATAAGTGAGTTCTTCCCAGACAGGATGCTATTAAACTAAGTTTCCTTTTACATCTTCTAGGCTCTTTCCTTTATCTGAAGGCGATAGGCATTATCAGGATAGGATTATATTCCTAACAGCCCAATAGCACCTTATTTCAATGTGACTAGTTTGGAATGTGAGGATGTGACCATTCGTTTCCCAGTTTATGGCTGCCTCTGCTGCTTAGCCAGAGATCTTAGCCTAAGAACAAGGCCTTAGATTATCATACTGAGAGAAGGCCCTATACAGGGAGACTGTGATTTTGATTCTTTCTTTTATACCTCTATAATTAGCTAAGTGATAAGAATAGACATACATTCTTAAAGTATAGGCCTTTGCAGACAGGCCTAAATATCTATATCCAAACTAGTATTTATAGCATTAGCTCCATTTTAACGGAGTTTTTGTGTCTAGGAAACTCCTATATTTAAGGATTAATACAGGCAGACCCAGAGGCCATTTGAATATATCCTTTTCTTGCCTTAAGGCTTGGCTACTGTCATAAATATAAAGGGAAGGGTAAACACCTTTAAAATCCCTCCTGGCCAGAGGCAAAACCCTTTCATCTGTAAAGGGCTAAGAAGCTAGGATAACCTCGCTGGCACCTGACCAAAATGACCAATGAGGAGACAAGATACTTTCAAAGCTGGAGGGGGGAGAAACAAAGGTTCTCCCTGTCGGTGTGATGCTTTTGCCGGGAACAGAACAGGAATGGAGTCTTAGAATTTAGTAAGTAATCTAGCTAGATACACGTTAGATTCTGTTTTGTTTAAATGGCTGATAAAATAAGCTGTGCTGAATGGAATGGATATTCCTGTTTTTGTGTCTTTTTGTAACTTAAGGTTTTGCCTAGAGGGATTCTCTGTTTTGAATCTGATTACCCTGTAAGGTATTTACCATCCTGATTTTACAGAGGTGATTCTTTTACTTTTTCTTTAATTAAAATTCTTCTTTTAAGATCCTGATTGCTTTTTCATTGTTCTTAAGATCCAAGAGTTTGGGTCTGTGTTCACCTATGCAAATTGGTGAGGATTTTTATTAAGCCTTCCCCAGGAAAGGGGGTGTAGGGTTTGGGGAGGATTTTGGGGGGGGAAAGACATTTCCAAGCAGGCTCTTTCCTTGTTATATATTTGTTAGATGCTTGGTGGTGGCAGCAATAAAGTCCAGGGGCAAAAGGTAAAATAGTTTGTACCTTGGGGAATTTTAACCTAAGCTGGTAAAAATAAGCTTAGGGGGTTTTCATGCAGGTCCCCACATCTGTACCCTAGAGTTCAGAGTGGGGAAGGAACCTTGACAGTTACACTTACATTTTATAGCGCTCTAACTTGCTGGCTCGGGGTGTGAAAAATCACCTCCCTGAGCACAGCAAGTCAGAGCGCTTTAAAGCGTGAGTGTAAACAAGCTCAGAGTGCTGGGAGCCAATCCCCTAGTGGGGAGCTCTCTCCCAGCGCTCGCGCCTGACCACACTCACACTTCAAAACGCTGCCACGAGAGTGCTCTTGCGACAGCAGTTTGAAGTTTTCAGTGTAGCTATGCCCTTAGACTGCATTGCTGGTACATAAGTTTCCAGGTGGAATACAGAAAGATTGCTTTTTAAGGATAACTTTTCAGATTAGATCATGAGCAAAAGAGTTGCTGACTTTAGTGGCATTGCACAGCATGCATATCAGCATAGGCTTTAGTCCAGTATCTATTGCACCTATCTTAAATGGATATAATGCTTCAGTATTACTCCATAAATGCACAGGTGTCATGAACTCTCTGAACTGGCTTCAGTCTGGCTAATTCTTTCTACTTGTAAAGGTGTTACAATGGCCAGAAGATCTACATTGATTTAAGCAAAATATATTTCAAGTCTGATTTGGTGATTTTTACCTAGCAGAAATTGATTGGATGTGTTGTAGTCTTTGTGTGTTTAAAAAAAAAAAGACAGCCACTTAAAACCTGGAGATGGAGAACTTGCAGAATGCCTGGTTTCCAAGGAATTCTTAAGAAGTCAGTGCATGTGTATAACTCCTCTTAATCTGTATTTCTATTTTTATGTTTATATACAATGCCTTTAATCACAAAGGGAGATAAAGAAATCACTTCATCTCTCACTGAAATGCACACATCTCTATGGTGAAAACACAACAGCTGTTTAATACTACACAGCAACATTACAGAACAGTATATTATAAATCAGGAAATAAAAAATGATACCCAGACTGAAATTTCAATGAGAATTTTAGCTCTATAGAATGTGATTACCTGAGCTGGAATGCCACAGTAAACGTATCTATGCTTATATGTGCCCTGGGACCTTTATTGAACACAAGTATGCATCTTTGTTTCATATCTCGTTCAAAAAACAGAGCACCTTCCTTCACACACTGACAGGCATTCAACATAGATTTACAGGGAACAGCAAATGCTGGAGCACTTAATGTTCTTTGGAGGTATCCCATATTGACTTGGCCCAGCTCCACTTAAATTATGAAATGGAATCACAGCACGATGGCACCCAAACTTCATAGACTCCTTTGCTACTGTGTTTGAGACTCAAAGGGATGTTTGTTTTTAGCCCTTTAGTAAATATTGACAATTACAATTTTAAAAAAATGAATTTAGTCCTTTTGAAAGCTGCCAACTTTGAACACTGAAGTCCTCTATGTGTAGGAAATATTTATAAACATTTCCCTACATTAGCCAGCTAGTCTTAAATCTGAAAGAATGAGAGCATAGTTCATATTCTTCCTGTTCATTTAGTCATTTGTCTCTCTGCCGAGACTGGGAGGGTGCCAGTTGTGGTGGTGGTTTTTGAGAAGTAGACTTCTGAGTGTCTTCATTTCCCCTATAGCCATCCTTTTGCAGAATAATTTCCCTTTCTATTAGCCAGGAACTAGCAATCAAAACTCCTTTTTTTTCCTTTTCCAAAATCAGAACTCGACAAATGACTGTATGTTCTTCTACAACAAAAACTAAACTAAAATCACTTTAAGTTTACCTATCTTAATACATTTAAGAGATGCCTAAACCACATCCCAGTTCTGAATGCCTTCTGTGCATTCTATCCTGGGCCCTTCTCTGATGTAAAACGAAAAAATAGATATTAACTAATCTTCTGAAAAGGATGCCTCAAGATTGCAAAGAGAAACTACGCCCCAGTTCTAACCACTTTTACTCATGAAAGCACCACTTACTGTGGGACTGTTTGCCTTGATTCATGATTAAATACTACTCATTGTCAGTAGGGGATGTCAGAACTGGGTCGACCTGCAATGACACTTTCTTGTGGGATGATGCGGTTTACTACTTCCTTGTAGCTGGACAGCTCTACTGACCAGAGCAGTGAGGAGGGATGGAGTTATGGGCTTTCCTCCCTCCTTCCTTAGCTGAGATACATAGATTATATAAAGATAGAAGGAACCACTACAATCATCTCGTCTGACCTCTTGTATGAGCCGGGGTGCCTGAGGTAGCCCTCGCTAGAAATGCCAAGGTCAGGGCAGGCTGCAAACGAGAGCAGATATTCCAAAGGCTGAAGTTAAACTCCCCAACCAGTCACAAACTGTGCTTAGGATACCCACATGGTTATCAAGAAGGGTGCAAAAAAAAAAATAAAGAAGAAGGAATCACACAGCCCACTTTATTGCATTCCAGTTCTCTGGCACCAATTAGCACCTGGGTCCAGGTCAATATTAGGTTGGATCTTACCCAAAATACCACACTGCCAGCCAATCCTTTAGTAACCAAAACTAAAGGTTTATTATAAAGAAAAAAGAGAGAACAAGAAGAGAGTTAAATGGCAAAGCAGGCAGGTACATACAAAGGCTTCAAAATCCATGTATCAGGTTCTTAGCAGGATTGGTGAGTTTGCTGGCTTGACAGTCCCTTCTGTACTTCCTCTGTCCCAAACATACGTGTCACAGCACATGGCATTGAAATCCTTGGAGTTCTTTCCATAAGCATGCCCCTACATGGCTTGTTGAGTCATAGGTGTAGTCCCTGGTCTTTCAGTGGTATTTATTGTACAGCTGATGGGCTAGCAAGCAGGCTAGGCAGTGCTGATGCCAATCTGTCTGGGGGTGTCACCCAAATGCAAAACACAAGTTTGAAATATTGATATACCATACATATCTATTACTTATGATACAAATATATAAACACTATTATCATACATGGAAAATTATAACATTTTTGCAGATACTTCACATGGCATATCTGGTTGGATGCCTTGCAATTTTATAATATTGGCATTAACGATATCATAAAGCATCCCACGTATTTCATCCAGCGTCACATGTTATATAACACAACCCATAGGACTTCTGTGATTTAATTCCTATGCCCTGCTCCTGAGGGAAAAGGACGGAATCTCTTCTTGCCCTCCCAGTATGCAAGGACTGAAACTCTGCGTGGGTGTTACACAGGCTATGCGAGTTGGGGAAAGGCTTGTTACATCCTCCCACACCTTCATTCCCACTGCATGCCCACATGAGATCAGGCAGAATCTGACCATCAGGGAAGTGCTGAGCATGAGCAGCTCTCACTGGCATAGTCAGAGATGCATGATCTCAGTGTCTTCTAGGATTTAGTCCAATCTTGATATTTAGGTAGAACTATTGACATCAGTGGGAGTTCTGTATGTGGATCAAAGACAGGGCATGTCCTTCCTGGAAACCGCATACCAACTTCTTCAGCTTCTTGTGTGCTCCTTCAGCAGGAATGTATGCCATAAAACTACTGCACAGACTTGGTGCGGGGCAGCTGGGGGTTTTGCTCCTTTCCCTCCTGGGAGGGGCAGCGGGGAAAGGAGCTCCTCTGGTGGCTGCACCGCTCCCAGCCCTGCCCTCCCAGCTCTGTCCTCCAGTGGGGCTGCTGCTGTACAGACGGAGGAGACACAGCTCCGTGGAAGGGCAGGGGCAGGGCTGGGAGCGGTACAGCCATGCCAGAGGCACTCGGCTCCTTCTGTGTCTTTCTGGTATGCCGTACCGGCTATAAATATCTTGCTGGTACGGTGTACCAGACCAGATTGCCCTACTTGCACTGCTGACTAGTGCAACAAATACTTTTCAGAATATTGGTTTCAAAAAATAAATATAAAATGTCAAATTAAATCTTGTTGTTCATCATGTGTCTTTCATTTGCTGTTGAAATTACAATACAGTACTGCTGGTATGATTCTGCACCCTCTCCCCATCCCTTAAATTCACCTGCAAATCAATTGGAAAAATATACATACTTTCTTTTTCACTATCATCCTCATCTCATCTTCTAATTCCACTGTCCCAACCAGCTTCTGGTTTCAGTATTCACTACTTTAAAAAAAAGGAAATAAACACGTCCTTTGTTAAATTTCTTTAGCATCTGTGTTCTTCTTTCGTCTCCTATCAGCCATTTAGTCCCATCTTCCAGATAAGCACTTTCGGCATGAACAAAGGAGAATAACTAAAGCAATCATGATAAAGTTAAAATAACAAGGAACTGTTCCATCAGTGACATCTCTAATTCTCTTTTAGGTCCACCATTGTTGTAATAGGTTTCAGAGTAGCAGCTGTGTTAGTCTGTATCAGCAAAAAAAAAAAAAAAAAAGGAGGACTTGTGGCACCTTAGAGACTAACACATTTATTTGAGCATAAGCTTTCGTGAGCTACAGCTCACTTTATCAGATGCATTCAGTGCAGCTCATGAAAGCTTATGCTCAAATAAATTTGTTAGTCTCTAAGGTGCCACAAGTCCTCCTTTTCGTTGTTGTAATGACAGTCTCAAACCTCTATCAACCCATTTCCTCTTCCTGGACTCAGGAATTACTTTTTTTAAAGTTGTAAGTAATTAGAGGGTAATTAAATAAATGAACTGTGTGAATGCTGTAGGATGGGAGCCCTGAAACAGGTAGGAATGAAGAGGTGTGGGGAAAGTGAATATTGATGTTTGCTGGCTTTTAAAATTATTTATTTTGTTGACTGTAACAACCAAGGCTGGGTGGAATTAAGTATGTTAGGGGAGAGAGTAAGATTTGGGAATAAGCCTGAACACAAAAGTGACCCAAAAATGTATGCATCATAGATTCATGTATATTTATATTGCAAATTAAGGGCCTACAGAACATGTATGGTTAGAAAGTTTGCTCTCTTGACTTATCTCCAAATCAAAGCAGTGACCATCTCCATTCTGCTTTCACCTAGCTAGATCGTCTCCATGCCAGCATGCTTCCTTTACAGGGAGCACTCTGTGAGTTCAAGGATTTGAACAGGTGTGGAGAAGATGGGCCGTGGCAGATAGCATCAAGTAGAACTCGGTTAGTAAGGTAATACAACTGAGGGGGCTGTACTATTTTGCATGACTCTACAAACTCCTTGCAGGGGGTTACTTGAGAGAGCTAACAGAGAGCAGGAAAGAGGCAGGGGATACAACTGGCATGGATGCAGAGAAACTGTGTGTGGTCTGCATTTACTGTTCATTCACATGGATTGTGGATGATCTTTGGCATTCGTGAGCAGGGCCTGCAAATTCTGCCCTTCTCAAAACCCCCACGGAACAACAAGGGGAAGATCAGCGACAGGAGTCTCAAGGAGATTTCCCTTAATTTAGGCCTCCCCCACGGGTTCTGCCCAGGGATTGGGGCAGGGGATGGAAGCCAAAGCTTTTACAGATTTTACACGTGTGACACTTGGAAAGAAGACTGCCCTTAGAATAGTTTTGCTGCAGTTCTTTCATTTGCATAACATCTACATTGTGTTCTTTGTGTCAGTGTTTGAGAATACTGAGTAAACTATGATCTCTTACTATTGAAAATGGTGTTAGATTGATCAAGTGGTGTTTTTTTTAGTAAAGCAGATTTTTTATGAAGAGTATATCGTGCTATAATTCCTCCCCTACAGTATCTTTACTTGAGTAATGACACAGCAAATTCATTCTTTACATTTCACGAGGCAGGCTATTTTACGGCTACATACACAATCATATTTTTCATACATGAAAACATTCATGGAAAGGCAAGCTGTCATATGAATAGCTCAAAGAATCTTGGCTGTAGCATTGGTTACTTGCTTGACTGTAGCATCGGTTACTTGATTAACTATCCCCACCCAGTGTTCATGGTGACCATGCATTCTTATATAATACATGAGCTCTTCTGGCATGTACTGTACTTAATTACATAACTTGATCAAGTTTATGTTCAGAAATTAACAGTGCTAAATTTCACCTTCTTTTTCACTTTAGCGAATTGCTGCTTGTTCAGATGATCAAGTATGAAAGTATTGTTGAGTAAGACATTTGTAAGACATTTACATAACTTATAATTCACTGATAAACAGATGAAAGAATGAAATCCAGATCTCCTTTGTTATAGACAAGGTCTTATGATCTGTCTGTCATAAAAATATCCCAAAAGAAGCAGTAGTAGTCAGAAGTAGTAGCAGCATCCATTCAAAAGTAATGATGATACAGTTATAATAAAGGCCAATGAGGGACAAAAGCAAAAACTCTTCAAATAACTGTTATAGTCATTTATATGTTTCAGAGTAGCAGCCGTGTTAGTCTGTATTCGCAAAAAGAAAAGGAGTACTTGTGGCACCTTAGAGACTAACAAATTTATTAGAGCATAAGCTTTCGTGAGCTTGTATGCATCCGATGAAGTGAGCTGTAGCTCACGAAAGCTTATGCTCTAATAAATTTGTTAGTCTCTAAGGTGCCACAAGTACTCCTTTTCTTTTAGTCATTTATATGATTCAGTGAAATAAATACAGTAAAGTTTGTGAAAACACTGACAGCTCGAACTGTTCAATTCCCATTGAATCAAACCACACAGAGAACATAGTCAACATTTAGCTGGAATTTTCAAACAGAATTTTTAGGAGGAACTCCACCAGTGAGTGTTTGAACAAAAATGAATATTTTTACAAGTTGGGTCATTCTTTCCCCCCAGTACATGCTTATCTCTGTCCCCCAGTTATTGATTGTAAACATAGAATAAAAACATGCAACAGGGCTCAATGCCATCAGTCAAATCTTGAGCTTCAAGCCAACGGTGCTATATTACTAAAATTGGACACAGGTTTTTTTTTGTTTTGTTTTTGTTTTTCTGAACGTGTAGAAAAATGGAAAAGCACATGCTGGCTACCTGCAGAGAAAGTGCCTTGAACTTGAACCCTATCTTTCTGTTTTGTATGGGGTACTTTGTGCTGTAGTCATATGCAATCTATCACATGTGCAATATGTATGGATCTCTGTGTTAGTATGTATAAATAGCATATGTGATGTGCTTGGGGGAATCACACAAAGAAATGTAATAGACATTTTCTTGTTCCTTTTCCTGTATTGAATATGTCTCTTTTATTTATTTCACTCTATAAAGTTTAAAAATATAGTGAAAGAGTAAGATACAAGAACCATGCCTTACAGTGAGAACCTTAAGGAGATCCTTCTATTTAATTTATTTAGAGAATATTCAGAGTTGACTTGATCAGGGTCCATGGGGCTGTTTAATATAGCAGACTGAGGCATAAATGTATCTAATGGCTGGAAGCTGAAGCTAGACAAATTAAAAATCAAGTGCACATTTTTAACAGTGAAGGTAATTAACGCTTGGAACCTGTTTAGCAAAGGATGTGATGAAATCTCCATCACTTGAAGTATTAATGTTAAACCCAATCTGTTGTCTTATTTTGCATTCAAAAGATGCCTCCTAGTCAACTAGTTAGAATAGCTACTGCACACTGTACATATTATACCAAAAACTAGCTATGAAAGATAGATATTACCTTCTTTCAGGCTCCATAGTGTTCTATTTACGCTTGTCCTGTGGCTGATCTATTTGCAGACTTCTTGTCTTTTAAAGCCTGATGTTGCATGTCTTACTCATGTAATCAGTCTGGCTAAGTCAAACTGTACAAGCTGCGTTAGTCCAGGCATTCCTTTTTCACTTCTGCCTGGCTCTTTAACGATTGATTTTTAACGATATGTGTGGTCCTTGCTTTTCTTGAAACTTTTGAGATAACTGTATCCCTACAACAAACATTTCTTGGCAGCTTTTGAGAACTCTGAAACATGGATTTCAATGGAGAGGAGTGGTTTGGCTTTTATGATACTGTACTGCCTCTTGGTGGATTGTTAAGTTATTTCTTATAATAACTTTAAATATGAATCAAACATGTTACATATCACATACTGATGTGAACATTCAATTCCGATATTTTAATGGTTTGTAGGCTAAATAAATCAGATGATGGGCCTATCACACTTGTAGCTAAATACTCAATTTACTGAGATTTGACTCTGGAGATGTCAGATTTTTTGTTATATCTTAGGTAGACATTGTGCCTGTGAATTGAATTGAATCAAACAGTGGTTCCAATCTGGTAAGTGCTGTGTACCTGTAACAACTGTTGTTCCATTTTCTAATCTCTAGGAGTTCTGCATTTGGAGGGTCAGGCCAGCATAATTTGGAGGCTTGCTGGTTGATGGATGGTTTATATTTAATCTAGAATATGATTGAATTCTGGTTTGAATTCACTTATATATACATGATTCCCTCCGTGTTTTATTCTGACTGATTATGAAGCCTCATCATATTATTGGACTACAGTATCTTCTATATAAGGTAACATTTGTTTAAGTATTTCCTCCATTTGCCAAGTCTTTCATTAAAACTTTGATTCCAGCGATTAGCTTTAGGTACATGTCAGTAGTAAAAGAGCTTAGTGCTCTTACCTAAATTGGTAGGATCTCAGATCCTGACTTTATCCCCTATAATTATGAAGGGTAGATGGGTGTGACAGACAACAAATTAAAAACAGCAACATTCTTAAAGCAATGCCATTATTATTAATTTACATTAATTTAATCTAGTGTATTATTTTGTAACATTAATTGAGGTACTAAGATGTTCCATATAAAATTATTATTCCAGCATGAAAGCCTAAAAGACTGGCCTATTAAAATGTTTGCCATGAGCAGTTCACACACCCATGTTTTGCCTCTGTTCAATCAGTTATATTTTGCCTATTTCTTTACAGTTCACTTCCCTAGCCAGTCCATGACTCACCGAGAATAAGCACATTTTATTCCTTTATTCTCACCATAAATTGGAATCCTGTTCCTTCCACCCAATCAACGTACTCTCTGCTGCTTTCATTTTGTCCAGGACTGATGGAAACAATGTGCCCAATTCTGCTTCTGCTGAAGGCAATGGCACTTTTGTTATTCATATGATTGGGAGCAAGATCAGGCCCAATGTTAGGAAACCACTCTCACCCAGAAATACAGAGCTCACTGCCAGGTCTTAACAGCCTGGGACTTGGACACAGTCAAATCAGTTCCCTCTTAAATATAGGGACATAAGAATAGCCATACTGGATCAGACCAGTGGCCTCTCTTGGACAGTTGCCAATGCCAGATGCTTCAGAGTCCTGCAAGAGGCAGCTCTGGAACAAGCCGCCCAGAAGGAAGATTTTCTTACTCCATTAGTTATTGGTGGGTTCATATCTTTCTCTCTCTCTCACACACACACACACACATACACAAACACACACACACACACACATACACAAACACACACACACACACACACACACACACACACACAGAGTTTAGGAATGCTTTTTGTAGCCACTAGACTGCCAGGTACCTTTGCAGTTCTAAGCATGTTAATTACTAGCTTATTCCCTTTCTGTTCCTTGAACACTAATGAACATGTTGCTTTTACACTAGCTATGACACACTATGTTATCCTTTTGCTGTTTCACAACCTATGTCAAATGTGTTGGTTGCCAGTGCTGCTACCACAGAAAATCACCTTTTGTACCTGGTATTAACTGATACTCTTCGGCTTACCCCTGGTTTCACAGAAGTCAGTGGAAAAAATCCTATTGAATTCAATGGGAGCAGAATCTGTCCTGGGGTCAGAGAGATTAATGGTTGAATCAGCATGGAGATTGAAATGCCTGTTGTATCTAAAGTTAGTCCACCCAAAACAGCACAAGTACATTGGCAGGGAAATGTGGAGAAGCTCACATGGTGGCTACCTTGGCCCGTTTTGTAGACAGAGGATCTTGCTCTCCACAGCTGTCAATCTGGTACATTTTACAAGGAGAATGATAAATTCACTTAATATAAGAAGACCGTAAAGAAATTGGCTCAAAGCAAAATCAAGTGTCCTTTTTAGTACAAATTTAATTTTCTATACAGCAGAGATGTTGTTATAAAACAGGAACTTATTCACATTATGCACCACTCTAATTCCTCAAAATAGAGTAGTGAGTGGAGGGACTATGCTGCTCTCCTTCATGCAATCACTGGTCATTTGAGTTGACTGGACACAGAGTATATTTCAAGAAGAATCATATCTTTTTAAGGGACAAGACTTCCTGGAATTCCACAAAGATGGTTGTGGTGTAACAATTGAGCCTACAAATTTACCCTAATTATGAGTGCAAATGTAAAAAGTGACAGCTCAGGTCACAATTTATAAGAATACATCTTGATGGGAAAAGGTATGGAGGGAAGATCGACAAACTGAATTAGTCCACACACAAAAAGGGCCTATTGATATAACTCGCACTATGTGAAGATCATGCCTGGTAAGACAAGTGTGGGATCAGAAATCAATGAACCAAAATTAGTGGACAAAATAATGATGGGATGGGCTATTCCACCCATTACTCCATTTTGGGGTCCTTAAAGACTTTTGGGAGAATAATTGACTACTGAAGTGAGCTTCACCACCACAGCTGCCACCCCCACCACCTTCTGGGATCCTGGGCCTTTGTCATCCTATTCCTGAGAGATCCTGGTCTTATTACGTTCTGGGGTCTCTCCGTATGGTTTTCCTTTGACTTTTTTTCTGCTGAGTGAAAGGTCCCAGTAGGACAGTCTCAGATAAGAAGCTAGTGAAGGAGGCTGATGGCAACGATGTCATTTGAACTTTTAACATCTAATTCACACATTTCTTTGTCTTTCTGTCTCTTCTATAACAATTATCTGTCACTGGAATTAATGTTTTTTCTCTTTCAACATGTCTCCAAGGAACTGGGATATTATGACACTCAGGACCAGGAGAAATCCTATCATATCGGAAGCTTTTAAAAAACAGATTTTTAGCTCTAAATCCTTCCTTTTGGGAACCCAAATTCTGCTTAGGGCACAAGAGAAAATGAGTTGGGTAGTTTTATTCTAGTCCATCTTCGCTAAAACAATATCAGTTTGGTATATTTCAGCACAATTGACAATTTCTGATCAGGAGAGACTTTGAAATTAAATAGCAAGAATAGTTTTAAATTGGAATTGAGGTGCATTGGCAAAGCTGTGTGGGAAACAGAAGACTTATACCTGATGATACCAGCAGGGCACAATATAAAGTTGGGGGTGGGGGATGTGACTGTCCCATGTGTCGCCTCTGGGAGGAAACTTCCAGCCCATCTCCCTGGGCCAGGACAGCCAATCCTGCTAGTTCCTGGGGGCAGGAGCAGCAGAAGCACCCTGAAAGTGGGGGAGGACCACAGGTGCCCAAACTGTGGGACTTCTCTGCGTCATCACCTTGCTCCCCCCTGCTCTGGTGCCCCTGCCAGAGGGGGGGGTGGCCACAGAAGCGGGGATCATGTGCCTCTGGGCTGGGCTTGGGATGTCCTGGGGAGCACAATAGCTAGCCTGAGGGCCCCCAACCCCAGCACATTTCTGGCTCATTGGGCCCCCTTCCCCAGCAGCTGGGCCCAGGCAGGAGGTAGAGGGGGGTGGGCTGCCGCTACCTCCCCAGCCAGGCTTTCCCAGGCAGCCGCCTTGCTACACAGAGGCAGTGACTCAGAATGGCCACCCTCACCTGGCAGGAGAAGTGGCTCTATCCCAAGCCCTCCACTCCCCGTCTGGCGCTCAGCTGCCAGGAAGAGGGGCTGAGCAAGCCTGAAATGTGCTAGGAGGGGGAGGCACAGCAGAAGGACAGAACCCCCACCCCTGGTGGCAGGCCTAGCAGAGCAAAGCCTGCAAGGTCAGTTCAGTGCTTGCAGAAATCAGGGTGGGGTGGGGGGATGTGATCCTACATGTACCCTACCACCACGCATTGCCTCTGCCTATATAGCATCTTCCTGTTCTATAGCTAGCTGTAGCCTGTGATATGATCAGAGGTTCAGCCACATACAAACAGTTGAGGTGGTGGGAACAGCTGTGAAAATGCCTGAGCCCAGAAGCCATAATGAGGAAGAAATAAGCAGGCCAGTAAAAGCTAAGGTGAAGAGAACATGTCCTTTCTGTTCATCCCCACTGGAGGTGCATATAGTATTGGTCTCACTTTAATGAGAACCAGGTTCCTATAAAATCCATTGAAGGGGGGAAAATCTGATACTATTTTGAAAATCATGTTAAACTAACCTAAATTTTGCTAATTAAAAATACCATACATCTTACTGGTAAGAAACGCACAGCTTTCCATGGCTACTTTACCATTTTAATTTTTTTACAGGAAATAAATCTGATGCAGCAAAACTGGCTATTTCCAGTAAATATAAACTTAGTTGAGTCACCCGACAGTAGGTGGCATACGTGAGCTTTTCACAGCTTGGTATAGTTCATGGCAAATCAGAAAGAATTAAGGAAATGTATGCTTTGACGCTTGTTTACATGTTCCTGTAGGTGGCTTGGTGATGTAACAGTAGGACTTTTGATTTGAAGGTACATTAGCAAACACTTTAAAGGTCAGCTGAGCAGAAGGTTGGAGCGTTAAGTAGGTAGCTTGTTGTTCTAACTCTTCCCTCTGCATATGATTTATAATGTTGTATGCTGGCAATGAGGCTCTCAGATTTGCAAAAAAGAAAAGGAGTACTTGTGGCACCTTAGAGACTAACAAATTTATGTGAGCATAAGCTTTCGTGAGCTACATGCTCAAATAAATTTGTTAGTCTCTAAGGTGCCACAAGTACTCCTTTTCTTTTTTGCGAATACAGACTAACACGGCTGCTACTCTGAAACCTCTCAGATTTGTGCATCCTCTGGGAACCCTGTTCCCACTGACTCAATGGCATGATATTTTCTATTTGCCTGTCTGCTACCAGCCTGCATCAGACAGTCAATACAATAAAGCTGTATTACACTTGCTGCCTTCACTCACTAAAGATAAAAGAAAAGGAGTACTTGTGGCACCTTAGAGACTAACAAATTTATTAGAGCATAAGCTTTCGTGAGCTACAGCTCACTTCATCGGATGCATTTGGTGGAAAAAACAGAGGAGAGATTTATATACACACACACAGAGAACATGAAACAATGGGTTTATCATACACACTGTAAGGAGAGTGATCACTTAAGATAAGCCATCACCAACAGCAGGGGGGGGAAGGAGGAAAACCTTTCATGGTGACAAGCAGGTAGGCTAATTCCAGCAGTTAACAAGAATATCAGAGGAACAGTGGGGGGTGGGGTGGGCGGGAGAAATACCATGGGGAAATAGTTTTACTTTGTGTAATGACTCATCCATTCCCAGTCTCTATTCAAGCCTAAGTTAATTGTATCTAGTTTGCAAATTAATTCCAATTCAGCAGTCTCTCGTTGGAGTCTGTTTTGAAGCTTTTTTGTTGAAGGATAGCCACTCTTAGGTCTGTGATCGAGTGACCAGAGAGATTGAAGTGTTCTCCAACTGGTTTTTGAATGTTATAATTCTTGACGTCTGATTTGTGTCCATTCATTCTTTTACGTAGAGACTGTCCAGTTTGGCCAATGTACATGGCAGAGGGGCATTGCTGGCACATGATGGCATATATCACATTGGTAGATGCGCAGGTGAACGAGCCTCTGATAGTGTGGCTGATGTGATTAGGCCCTATGATGGTATCCCCTGAATAGATATGTGGACAGAGTTGGCAACGGGCTTTGTTGCAAGGATAGGTTCCTGGGTTAGTGGTTCTGTTGTGTGGTGTGTGGTTGCTGGTGAGTATTTGCTTCAGATTGGGGGGCTGTCTGTAAGCAAGGACTGGTCTGTCTCCCAAGATCTGAGAGAGCGATGGCTCGTCCTTCAGGATAGGTTGTAGATCCTTGATGATGCGTTGGAGGGGTTTTAGTTGGGGGCTGAAGGTGATGGCTAGTGGCGTTCTGTTGTTTTCTTTGTTGGGCCTGTCCTGTAGTAGGTGACTTCTGGGTACTCTGTTTCTTCACTTCAGCAGGTGGGTACTGTAGTTGTAGGAATGCATGATAGAGATCTTGTAGGTATTTGTCTCTGTCTGAGGGGTTGGAGCAAATGCGGTTATATCGTAGCGCTTGGCTGTAGACAATGGATCGAGTGGTATGATCTGGATGAAAGCTAGAGGCATGTAGGTAGGAATAGCGGTCAGTAGGTTTCCGATATAGGGTGGTGTTTATGTGACCATCGCTATTAGCACCGTAGTGTCCAGGAAGTGGATCTCTTGTGTGGACTGGTCCAGGCTGAGGTTGATGGTGGGATGGAAATTGTTGAAATCATGGTGGAATTCCTCAAGAGCTTCTTTTCCATGGGTCCAGATGATGAAGATGTCATCAATGTAGCGCAAGTAGAGTAGGGGCATTAGGGGACGAGAGCTGAGGAAGCGTTGTTCTAAGTCAGCCATAAAAATGTTGGCATACTGTGGGGCCATGCGGGTACCCATCGCAGTGCCGCTGATTTGAAGGTATACATTGTCACCAAATGTGAAATAGTTATGGGTCAGGACAAAGTCACAAAGTTCTGCCACCAGGTTAGCCGTGACAGTATCGGGGATACTGTTCCTGACGGCTTGTAGTCCATCTTTGTGTGGAATGTTGGTGAAGAGGGCTTCTACATCCATAGTGGCTAGGATGGTGTTTTTAGGAAGATCACCAATGGACTGTAGTTTCCTCAGGAAATCGGTGGTGTCTCGAAGATAGCTGGGAGTGCTGGTAACGAAGGGCCTGAGGAGGGAGTCTACATAGCCAGACAATCCTGCTGTCAGGGTGCCAATGCCTGAGATGATGGGGCGTCCAGGATTTCCAGGTTTATGGATCTTGGGTAGCAGATAGAATACCCCAGGTCGGGGCTCCAGGGGTGTGTCTGTGCGGATTTGTCTGTGCGGGAACAATGGTTCCCGTAACCCACCCAGCAATATTGTTAATCTATCCAACTATACTCTTAGCCCAGCGGAAGAATCTGTCCTATCTCGGGGCCTCTCCTTTTGCCCCTCCACCCCCACGAACATGATACAGTTCTGTGGTGACCTAGAATCCTATTTTCGACGTCTCAGACTCAAGGAATATTTCCAACACACCTCTGACCAACATATTAACCCACAGAGACCTTCCTGCCAACACTACAAAAAGAAGGATTCTGGGTGGACTCCTCCTGAAGGTCGAAACAGCAGCCTGGATTTCTACATAGACTGCTTCCGCCGACGTGCACGAGCTGAAATTGTGGAAAAGCAGCATCGCTTACCCCATAACCTCAGCCATGCAGAACACAGTGCCATCCACAGCCTCAGAAACAACTCTGACATCATAATCAAAAAGGCTGACAAAGGAGGTGCTGTCGTCATCATGAATAGGTCGGAGTATGAACAAGAGGCTACTAGGCAGCTCTCCAACACCACTTTCTACAAGCCATTACCCTCTGATCCAACTGAGAGTTACCAAAAGAAACTACAGCATTTGCTCAAGAAACTCCCTGAAAAAGCACAAGAACAAATCCGCACAGACACACCCCTGGAGCCCCGACCTGGGGTATTCTATCTGCTACCCAAGATCCATAAACCTGGAAATCCTGGACGCGCCAACATCTCAGGCATTGGCACCCTGACAGCAGGAATGTCTGGCTATGTAGACTCCCTCCTCAGGCCCTTCGTTACCAGCACTCCCAGCTATCTTCGAGACACCACCGATTTCCTGAGGAAACTACAGTCCATTGGTGATCTTCCTAAAAACACCATCCTGGCCACTATGGATGTAGAAGCCCTCTACACCAACATTCCACACAAAGATGGACTACAAGCCGTCAGGAACAGTATCCCCGATACTGTCACGGCTAACCTGGTGGCAGAACTTTGTGACTTTGTCCTGACCCATAACTATTTCACATTTGGTGACAATGTATACCTTCAAATCAGTGGCACTGCGATGGGTACCCGCATGGCCCCACAGTATGCCAACATTTTTATGGCTGACTTAGAACAACGCTTCCTCAGCTCTCGTCCCCTAATGCCCCTACTCTACTTGCGCTACATTGATGACATCTTCATCATCTGGATCCATGGAAAAGAAGCTCTTGAGGAATTCCACCATGATTTCAACAATTTCCATCCCACCATCAACCTCAGCCTGGACCAGTCCACACAAGAGATCCACTTCCTGGACACTACGGTGCTAATAAGCGATGGTCACATAAACACCACCCTATATCGGAAACCTACTGACCGCTATTCCTACCTACATGCCTCTAGCTTTCATCCAGATCATACCACTCGATCCATTGTCTACAGCCAAGCGCTACGATATAACCGCATTTGCTCCAACCCCTCAGACAGAGACAAACACCTACAAGATCTCTATCATGCATTCCTACAACTACAGTACCCACCTGCTGAAGTGAAGAAACAGAATGACAGAGCCAGAAGCCAGCTACTCTGAAACTAAAGATAAAAGGTTTTTTTGATAAAGATGGAGCTTTGTGTATAAAGGATTTACATACTTATTACCTCTTCAAACTCATTGTACCCCTTTGCTCCCAAATATTAAACTGTGGTAACGCAACATGGTTCCCTGATTCCATGGTTCCCTAACTATGCAAAAACTTAGGTTCATTTAGTTAGAATCTGTGATGAAATAACAAATAGAAGGGGCAGATTATTTTAAAGATAGTGAGGGGGCAAATGAATTCACTCAGTGCAGTTTAGGGATGGAGTAAAATAGCAATAGGAAAAAATAAAATAAAACTGTAGCTGCAATTAGTTAGGAGTAGTGTGCTTAAGTGAATCATAGAATCATAGAATCATAGAATATCAGGGTTGGAAGGGACCCCAGAAGGTCATCTAGTCCAACCCCCTGCTCAAAGCAGGACCAAGTCCCGTTAAATCATCCAGCCAGGGCTTTGTCAAGCCTGACCTTAAAAACCTCTAAGGAAGGAGATTCTACCACCTCCTAGGTAACGCATTCCAGTGTTTCACCACCCTCTTAGTGAAAAAGTTTTTCCTAATATCCAATCTAAACCTCCCCATTGCAACTTGAGACCATACTCCTCGTTCTGTCATCTGCTACCATTGAGAACAGTCTAGAGCCATCCTCTTTGAAACCCCCTTTCAGGTAGTTGAAAGCAGCTATCAAATCCCCCTCATTCTTCTCTTCTGCAGACTAAACAATCCCAGCTCCCTCAGCCTCTCCTCATAAGTCATGTGCTCTAGACCCCTAATCATTTTCGTTGCCTTCGTTGTACTCTTTCCAATTTATTCCACATCCTTCTGTAGTGTGGGGCCCAAAACTGGACACAGTACTCCAGATGAGGCCTCACCAGTGGTCGATAGAGGGGAACGATCACGTCCCTCGATCTGCTCGCTATGCCCCTACTTATACATCCCACATGCCATTGGCCTTCTTGGCAACAAGGGCACACTGCTGACTCATATCCAGCTTCTCGTCCACTGTCACCCCTAGGTCCTTTTCCGCAGAACTGCTGCCGAGCCATTCGGTCCCTAGTCTGTAGCGGTGCATTGGATTCTTCCATCCTAAGTGCAGGACCCTGCACTTATCCTTATTGAACCTCATTAGATTTCTTTTGGCCCAATCCTCCAATTTGTCTAGGTCCTTCTGTATCCTATCCCTCCCCTCCAGCGTATCTACCACTCCTCCCAGTTTAGTATCATCCGCAAATTTGCTGAGAGTGCAATCCACACCATCCTCCAGATCATTTATGAAGATATTGAACAAAACGGGCCCCAGGACCGACCCCTGGGGCACTCCACTTGACACCGGCTGCCAACTAGACATGGAGCCATTGATCACTACCCGTTGAGCCCGACAATCTAGCCAGCTTTCTACCCACCTTATAGTGCATTCATCCAGCCCATACTTCCTTAACTTGCTGACAAGAATGCTGTGGGAGACCGTGTCAAAAGCTTTGCTAAAGTCAAGAAACAATACATCCACTGCTTTCCCTTCATCCACAGAACCAGTAATCTCATCATAAAAGGCGATTAGATTAGTCAGGCATGACCTTCCCTTGGTGAATCCATGCTGACTGTTCCTGATCACTTTCCTCTCCTCTAAGTGCTTCAGGATTGATTCTTTGAGGACCTGCTCCATGATTTTTCCAGGGACTGAGGTGAGGCTGACTGGCCTGTAGTTCCCAGGATCCTCCTTCTTCCCTTTTTTAAAGATGGGCACTACATTAGCCTTTTTCCAGTCATCCGGGACTTCCCCCGTTCGCCACGAGTTTTCAAAGATAATGGCCAAGGGCTCTGCAATCACAGCCGCCAATTCCTTCAGCACTCTCGGATGCAATTCGTCCGGCCCCATGGACCTGTGCACGTCCAGCTTTTCTAAATAGTCCCTAACATGTGTCCCTAACAAGTGTAACATGTTGTAGATGTGGTCCATACTGCATGTGCCTCAGTATTCTAAAGGGAGGAGGGCAAGTGCTAGAAACAAACCTTTCTCTAGGAAGACTAACAGCTCGCAGACCACGTTCACCTCAGAATTCTCTTTGAGGCAAATGAGGTGTGGGAATCGTAAACATGTAAGTTGGAAACTCCATTAGAAACTGGAAAACTAGAGCAACTAATGTTGATACTTACAGGCTTCCAAATCAGACCATTGACTTGTTGCAGAAGATACAACATTTGACATGCCTGCCTGCCATCTAGCTGGGATTGCCCTGTTGTGAATCTGCTCAGCCAGCAGGGATTGCATGGCAAATGCATGGCAGCCAGCCAGATGGTACCCCTGCCACCTCTTTTGTTGTTCTCCCTGCTGGATTTGGGAGATAAGTCCTGTGACAAATAGGGCAACTGTGCGCAATATCTTTCTGACTGGAGACCATATTGTGCTCAGTGTATGTACATTGTGGACCAAGGACTCTGAACTACATGGAAGGATGGTTACAGCATCTTCTGTGGGAAGGAAAACAGGAGGAGGAATGATTAAGGCAGAATCACGCAAGTTGTAACACCTCAGGAGAGGTACCCCTTCCTGGAGAGCTTGCAGACTGTGGTTCAAACTGGGTTCTCCAGAGACCAACACATAAAGAAATGACTTTTGGATAAATAGCGCACGCGTAAACTGTTGCAGGGCCTTTGTTCTGGTTCCTGATCTAAAGAGTGATGTGCACTTGTAAATGCAGGGAAAACCCAGTTGTGGGGTTTGAAGGACTGACACCTATCAGAGACCTAGACTGGAGTTGGGGGTGAACTCTGGTAAGCTTTCTAGCATGCACGGAGGCTTTTATTGTGTTTAATATGCATTCTCTAAGTCTTCTACCTGAAGAATAACTGTGCTTGCTTAGAAGGAGCTCTGGGGTAACTTGTAACTGCTGGCGATACACTGGTCATAGCCCTCGAAAAGAAAGCACAGCACCAGGGCTGGCCTTTTAGGCAGCCTGGCTTGCTGAGGATATCAGTGTAAGGCAGAGAGCTGTACTGCCTTTAAACCCCTGTTCAGAAGGGAATGAGCGGAAGGTCTCTTCCCAGGAGAGGTGATGAGTGGGAGCCAGAAAACTTTAAGCTCTCAAAGGACCATGGAGTGAGGGACATAGGTGCAGTTATCTTGATGCTGACAGGTTCTGCAGCCCATTCTTTGAGGGAATAAATCCCCATCCCCAATGGGATGATGTGGGGAATCACTTTTCTCCCCAGGGTTTTACCAGCTGAGGGGATGATCCAGCCCCGTGTAAAAACAAGAACCCTGGCTTATGATCCAAGACACACTCTATGTCAAAACAGAGTGTAAGACTCGGCGCGCATATCTGTAATTTAGGGTACAGTAAACTACAGGAATGTTCTAATTATCCCCAAACCAATCCTGATAAACTCAGGAATTCCTGAGTTATGGGTAAATTAAAAAATCCAAATATGTTCAAGCATGGAAATATATGGTTTGGGTATGCAAAACAACCTTAACTCTCCTGCAGTGGCATCATCCAATAACTATATGATTATGATAAAGCAGTTTAGTGTTAGTAGTTCCAGGTTAGATTAAAAGATATTTTTAAAGACACATTTGGTTTTTTTTTTCCCCACATGGTTTCACTACAGAGCAGAGCTAAGGTTTTTGGGGTCCCTTACTTGTATATTTCCATACTTCAACATGTTGGGATTTCACAGGCTGCCTTCAGTGAAGATGCCCTTATAAAAATCTTCCATGGAAGTAAAGCCAAGCTGCCCTCTGGAATTGACCCCTCACTGCCACAAGGAGAGAAACACTGACAAACAGGTTAATAATAGCAACTGACATCCTTACTAAGAGCAGCCTGTGACCTCAGACCCATTGAGAACATTAGGAGATGGCAGACATTTTGAAAGAAGGCAGTTCTTCATGGAATTTTTTGAAATAGAACTTTCTTCAGCAGAAACCTTTAGTTAGGAAGAATAACTGGGGAAGGGACCCTTTCTTTTTTAATGCCTACACAAAATTTCAGTGGGCTTTAAGTATATGGGAGTTTGAAAAGTCTCCATTAGTAAAGGACAAAAAAAGGTCTGGCTCAAGGTGCTAAATTTTTTAAAGGACTCACTTTAAAATTAATTTTAATGTTTACAAGTAAATCCATTAACTAGTTTTAATTCCCCAAAAGTGCATCCTATACTCAGAGTAAGTACTTTTATTTTGGGAAGGACATACTACATTTTATTCATAACAAAGGAATTTTAATCCCTGCTATGGTTGAGCTGAGTTTTGTACTTAACTGGTGCCTCCCTAATTATATCTTGTCTAGTGACTCAAAGAATTTCACAAGGTGCTAGTGTGACATTCCCTAGGGTACAATCTGGACGGTGAACATCTGTGTCCTCTCAATCGACCAACCTGGGGTGCCTTTCACATTGCTTTGCTGTTAACACACCACCTCTAGCTTGCAAAATAACTCCCAGCTAAATGAGTGCTTCTAGCCAACCACTCCTCAATTATATTGCAGTGACACCAGCAGATTCCCAGTCTCAGACTTGTCCCCAGAAATGTGCATCTTTCTTTCTAGACAATACAAGCTATGCACGAGTCTTGTTTTCTCAAATGGAGCTTCCCAAACACTTCAATCCAAACACACTGGCTTAGATAATAATAAAACAAGTTTAGTAACTACATAACAATAGATTTTAAGTGATTACAAGAAATGAGGCATAAAAGTCAGAATTGGTTACAAAGAAATAAAAGGTAAAACACAAACTAATACCTAACTTAACAAGCTAAGTGAATTCAAAGCAAAGGCTTTTCACATCACATGCTTTTACTGCTAAATTCCTTCAGTCCGGACCACTCACCCAGTTCAGTGGTGCTTCCTTTGTCTTTCAAACGTTGCTGATGCTGTGAGCTGAGAAAAAGGGAAGAGAGAGGTGATTTGGGGCCTCTATTCCTTATTTTTTTATTTTTCCTCCTCTTTCAGAATTATCTCCAGCTGCGGTGCAGATGACAGCAAATCTGTTTGGGACAGGAACCCCCAGCTGTTTGTTTGCCAATATGTAATTTTCTCATTTACAGCCTTCTTCCTGCCAAAGAGTGGCCACTTAACTCAGTAATAATCCACTTGATTATGTTGACACCACGCCCAGGTGCTAGCTAATCTTTTGTCTCTGAGGAACTGATTTGGGCTGATTTTCTAAATTTAAAGCACATCTCAGCAATGTCATACAATAAAATGTTATAACCAGTACTTAATTTGTGCTCTGGCACCTCTAGGCTTGGCAGTTCATAGCCCGGCATCTCTGGACTTGCTACGTCCATTATGAAGCTAAAACAATTGCTTGAGTCCCAGCACCTTTTCATTACAAATTAAGCACTGGTCATAACTTTACATACAATGTTGCCACACATACTTTACCAGGACAATAATGATCAGTGAATTATGAGTTTTCAAATGATACCCCCACAAGGCATACATTTACGAAAGTGATAAATTTTGGAAAACTGATAAAGATAATGGTACAGTCTGTCACAGCTAGTTACCTTTCTCCTTATAAATCCATAGTCCTTTTATCATTCTCAAGACTAATTGCTTGAGAACTTTTGCTGCTGCCAGAAAAACATCTGCAAATATTAAATCTGCTACTGTAAAATAATTCCCATTCCACTTTGTAATCAATAATTAAATGCCGTTTGAATGTAATCTATTATGAGTAATATCCTTATGCAGTAATGAAACACTCAACTTTTATCACACTTTACAGCTAATTTTCAACTAATTTAACATTACCCCCCTGGTGTAGGCAGATTCATAGATTTTTTTACACCCAGAAGGAACCATTACGTTCATCCAGTCTGACGACCGGCATAACACAGGCCAAAGAACCTCATCCAGTTTCTACAGCAAGCTCTGAATTTATGTTTGAACTGTTGTGATATCTCTTTTAGAAAGATATTCAGTCTTGACTCAGTAAGTTATGGAGAATCCACTTCATTTCTAGGCAAGTTGGTTAAATGATTAATTACAATTGGAACAATGCTGATTAATTACTATTAATTAAAAATGTCTTATTTCTAGTCTGAATTTGTCTAGCTTCAACTTCCAACCATTGCACCTTGTTATGCCTTTTTGCTATACAGAACACCCTTGCTATAACAAACCCCTTGGGATCCAAGCCAGGGGTTTGTTATAGAAAAAGAGACCTGCCATTGGGGTAGGGGGGGGCTTGAGAGATGGGATCCAGGGGTCAGATTCATTATATCCGAAGGTTTGTTATTATGAAGGGCATTATAGTGAATGTATACTATATATGAAAGAGCTGTCTACTATCAGTAACTTCACACTTACGTATGCAGACCATGATCATCTTTTAAACTTCTCTTGGATAAACTAATTAGACTGAGCTTCTTATGCATATTTTTCAGACCTCAAATCATTCTTGCAGCTCTTCTCTGAACCATTTCCAATTTTTCAACATCCTTTATAATAATAATATCTGGTTCTTCTATAGGACTTTCAGGTTTGGGCACCAGAACTGGACACAGTATTCCCATAATGGTCTCACTAATGCCATAAACAGAAGTGACACAACTTCCCTACATGATATTTCCCTGTTTATGTATCCAAGGATTGTGTTCACCCTCTTAGGTACAGCACCACACTAGGAGCTCATGATCAATTGCTGATCTACCATGATGCCTAAATTCTTTTCAATAGCTGCGTTGCAGGATATTGTGTCTCATCTTGTTACTATTTACAGTCATTCTTACATGTATTGTTGTTCAAATATGTATTTGTTCTTTCTTGCATTTGGCTGTATTAAAATTCATGATGCTCAAATAAGCCCATGTTATCAAGTGATCCATTTCACTCTGTATAACTGACCTGCCCTGACCTTCTTTTACTATTCCACTGATTTTTTTTTGTATCTTCAAATTTTACTAATAATTTTATATTTTCTTCCAGATCACTACTAAAGATATTGAATAACAGGTAAGTAAGCATTATAATCCTAGTACTGGTGTGGGAGAGAGGAATCAGACACACAAAAAGCTCAAGTGATTTGCCCAAGACCATGCCAAAATAGTCTCAGGCTCACAATTCTATTACCTAGTTTTAATGCTACCTTCCTGTTCTATTAAAACCATTTAAACAAGATTTAACTAAAATATTAATATGCTTGATTTGTTTTGTGATGCAGTAAGGGATCTTGTAAGATTGTTGTTGCATTAGTTAAGATTTTGTTCTTGTTTATCATAGGGAGGCAGGTTGAGTTTCAGTTAATATAAAATTCACAGTGCTTGAGGCTTTTCTACCTGCTTCCATTACTGTTATTTCCTAATTCCTTGACTCAAAGTATTTCTCCGATTCCTCCCTCCCTCTCTTTACTAAACACCCTGATTCCCAGTGTATTTGATCTCCCAGAAGACCCACAACAGTGTGGAACTGGCAGGTTAAATTAATCTTCTGTTTATAACACTTAATAATAATATGTAACTAGCTGAGGGACTTCTCTTATGAAAGAGCAAAATCAACAAATCTTTGGATATGCTTCATGTCAAGTTATATTTTTGCATTTCATTGGCCAGTTTGGTGGTATACGCTTTTTTACGCTCAATATCCTCATCACCACTATTATTCTGGGCTCACAATAATGCAGAAAAAATCCAGTGCAATCTGTGCCTAAAAGAATTTAATAGCATGAGGGCAGCCTTTTGATAAATGTACCATTTACTGGCTATCTATGGCTTTGCTAAGGAAACTCAATTTAGATGGATTGTATGAAGTGAGCAAACTTCTTTCCCAGCAACAAATCCATGTGACCTGTCACTTGTGCGAAATGGTCACCAGATGATTGATGCAATAAAACAAAGACTGCTTTTAAATTAAGATGTCTCTAGATGCATAGCAGATAGGTAAACCTAAGTACTATTGTGCTTTGTTGTCAAATTGAAATTTCATTTGAACTCATTTGTTAGTACTTTATTGACAATTCTGGACGTTCTGTGTATTCAACACCAAATACAGTTAGTAAACAGTCAGTCACAGTTGACTTTTCCACTTGACCAAACAGTCATTAGATACAGTCTACTAAATATTCCAAACAAGCCCTGAAGTAAACTGGCAAATTATGTAGTTCATCTAGGGGAGCTTTTTTTAGTTCATTAATATGATGGACGATCCTGCAAACAACTGATGGTGATAGGTGTTATTTGAAACATTTGAGGAGAGTTTATCTCTGGCAGCATAGAAAAACTAATACTACTTCAAGACAAAAAGAAAAGGAGTACTTGTGGCACCTTAGAGACTAACAAATTTATTAGAGCATAAGCTTTCGTGAGCTACAGCTCACTTCATCGGAGAAAATTTTAAGGCCCCTTTAAAAGCTAGATTCCAAAGCAGGCCTGCAGTAAGCAGGTTCCACTCATTAATTTAATTGGACCTGGTTACATCCAGCTTAGATTTGGCCTTAACTGAAATATATGGTATAACTCTGGTTTCAGAGGAAAAAAACTGACTACAGTATAATTTTGAGATGCTAAGGAAATTAGATATTTTCATGCTAGTTTTGATTTTATTATGAATAGAACATATGGACACACAAGGACTAGTGTTTAGTCATCAGAGACTGTTCAGAGGAAATTAAAGGGGTTCATGAGAGAAGATGGGAATATAGTATGCTTGGGCTGATAGTTCACTCATAGTGATACCTGAAATACCACAGTTTTTATCCATGGTATATTGGGAAGGCATACAGTATTTCAGATACTACTGTATAGATTAACAACATTTCAATAGGTCTTATGTATACATGACCAGTGTACGCCACTATATGTATAAAAGACCAAACTGCAAAATCTCTACTTATGTAATGAGGAACTAGCTGAGCAGAAACAATATATTAAGGAGTGAAAGGTATTGTTTAATGAAAGCAATTTGGCATGGAGTAAGCAAGATGACTAATGGAGTGCTGCTGGGGTCAATGTGACAAACAATTTTGTTAAGTTCATGCATTAGTGACCTGTAAGAGCGACTGTGCTGTAAGATGAAGAAAGCAGTCAATGTCATAACCTGCAGGAGAGCTGTTAATACAAAGGAAGCAGAGAATGAAATTCAGAATAACTTGAACAAATAGGATGATGGATACACATGAGCAGTAAAATTGGTGGGGCAGGTTCCCACCTTGGTCTGGAATGGGTTAAGGAGCTCATCATCTGGGCACAGCCCCACCTGTCAGATTCACCTGTAAGGCCTGTTGCACCTAGGGGGACAGCTCCTTAAAGGGAGGATCAGCCCTTGTGGAGGGTGGCACGCAGAAGGGAGTGGAGGTAGAGAACAGAGCTCCTTAGCCCCACAGAGAAAGGGTTGCTTCCCTGGAAAGCACCTGAAGAGCCTTGACCTTCTGCAGAGGTGAAGGGGCTATCTTTACTGTTTCATTAGCTCTCAGAAGGCTCAGCCTGGGCCTCTCACATTCAGGGGATTAGGAACCTAGCCCCCGTCACAGACACTGTTTACCTGTTGCCTCAGAGAACAGTTAGCCCGGACTGTTGTCGGCTGCAGAATTCTTTTGTATGCCTCTTTTCCATGTTAACTTGTGGTCATGCCTTGAAGGAGGAGAGCTGCCTCCCTGAGACTTACAGCTCGGAGGCTATATTGTGCATTCACAACATGCATTACAGTGTCACTTACAGCCTAAGAGGGATGTTGGTGATGAGAGAGGCACCCCCCACTCCTCACTTCCAGGGGGGTGCCCTAGCAGTACAATCTGTGACACAAAATAATCGCCCCAATCCTCCCCTACTCTAGTGGCACAAAGTAGCAGGTATAACTGTACACAGAGCTGGCATACCATCTTTGTACCCCACTTCTAGAGCTGCGCCAAGCACAGTGCTGGCATGTCTCAGGAAAGAGCCTTATATTCTTCTTAGTGTCTATACAACGTGCCTCAAGTGGTGCATGACCAGGATTCCATCACTGTATTTGGTCAATGTAGTGGACCTTCGCTCTCCCACTTGGAAGGAGGCCATTCATTCAGATTGCCTTTGGGCTTGTCTGGCCAGTCTGAACAGTCTAGGGCCCTTGTCTCCACTCGAGGTAGAGCAAAGCCCCCCAGGTCCTCTAGTTCCCAGTCCCACAATAGGGCTGGGCGCCAGACCTTCATGGCCAGGCTTTAGCCTGGGCTTGGGGAAGCTCAAGCTGCCAGCAATTAAACACTAGCTACAGGGGGCTGGCTTCGGCTGGTGCGGGGCTGTGGCCGCCAGCAAGGCAATCACAGTCTATGGAGCTGGTGTGGGCCTGGGCTTGAGGAGGCTCAGGCTGCCAGCAATTAAACATTGGCTACAGGGGGCTGGCTTCGGCCGGGGCGGGGCTCAGGCAGCCAGCAAAGCAACAGTCTATAAGGAGCTGGTAAGGGATGCTCCTTCTTCAGAGCAGGAGTTTCCCTGCACAGTGTAGGGAGTTGGCCACCCCGACATGAGGTGGCAGGGGGACACGGGCCCCCCTACTCCACCGCGTTCCAGTCCAAGGGCCTGGCAGACGCAGGATTGGCTGCTCCTGCATAGGTGGGGATCCAGTCGCAACACGCTGACTGGGCCACACCTGCCTCCTCAATGGTTGCTCCGTGGCTACCCCGGGCCACTTCCTGCCTCCCCAGGGTTTGGTACCTCTTGCTTCCAGGGCTCCTCGGGGTACACTGTGGCCAGTAGTCCAGGCCACTCCTCGTCGGGGTCTCCCACTTCTGCAGCTAGGAAACAGCCGGGTGTAGGTTCCCCTCCTGAGTACGTCAGGAGCATCTCTCTCCTCTGGGGATTCCACCCCAACTGGGCTGCAGGGCCTTCCTCTTATACTTCCGTCCCCGCCCCAGCATGTCCGGTGGGGGTGGGGGGTGGGGAAGGATAGGCTCCACCCACCAAGAGGAGTGTAGTGAACCCTCGCTCTCCCGCTTGGAGGGAGGCCACTTGGCCTCACTATAGTCCGATGGTTGGATCATTAGCTTCCCCAGCTTGGGTCGGGTACTGACTGGGAGTGTGACATGAGCACTGAGATATACCCCCCATAGCTTAATGAATTCCAAGGTAAAATATGACGTAGGACAATACTCACTGGGGGTCAGATTCTAATAATGAGGGTATCGTTACTGGGCCCTCAATGAACATATGCTTGAAAACTCTGATTAGGAGAGAGATTTCAGAGGTAGGGGTAGATAAAACCCTAAAACCTACAGGATAGCACTGAAAAAACTCTGAATAAGTAGGGCCAAATTAAGAACATTTATATAGCACTGGAGAAGACAACCACGTGCTCTTAGTGTCCCCTTGTTAACAAGAATCTCTCCCCTCCCCAGGGACCATCTTTGTTGCAACTCATGGATTGGTGCCCGTTACTTGTACTTGGCTGCCATCTTCTCTCCCACCATAAACTCTTTTTCTTTCTTCAAAAGGAAGAGGTTGCTTTTCCAGGGCCTCCTGAGAGGAGAGTTGGTATCCAGGGGACAGAGGCAGATCCTGCTACTGGCTCATCTTTGACCCTTCCCATACTAGGTTGTTTTGGATATTCCCATTTCCTCTTCCAGGGTTTGGGTCTGTGACCAAAGGATCAGCTTTACTTGAGACCCAACTGGGAAAATGAAGACCAAAGATCCCAGTAAACACTGGATGCTACATAGATTTGGTTAAGCTGTTGTGGGATATACTGTAGGACTGGCTCACAACATTGTTTCCCCTTGAAAGTTTGGGTCTGCCATCTGTTTAATTATTCATCAGAGCGGGATAAGTTAGTGGGGAACACAAGTTAATATGATGATTCAACTTAAGAGAAACCTCTAGTTGTTGAAAGCACCAGGTACTGGGTGCAATCCTGTGGCTGCCCAATTTATTCTTGCAATGACGACAGAGAAGTGAAGATAAATCTACATGAGATGACAGTCAGAGCTCCTTGGATCTATGTTATGAGTTACATGTTGTACTATCACCTACAGTTTAGGGTGGATGATGGTCATTCATTCGACAGCCCCGCCAATATATTTTCTTCCAGAAGTCTGTTTCCCATTTGGGTTACCTGGCAGGATTTGGCAAGTAAGGATCCAGTACTTTGCTATGTTCCTGTGGCAGGAAGCCCTTACAGCAGAGGATGACAAGGCATGGATTTCTTTTCCACAATTCTTAACATATTTGGGAACAGAAGTCCCAAGGTCAATGGATAAAAGGCATGGAGGAGTGGTGGAGTATGTCACCACTGGGCACAACTCTATTCCTTGAGAAAATCTGTTCCTCACCATACTGATTTGGTTTGGGAGTTGTAGCTTGGATGTTTTCTGCCTTTAGAATCAAGGGTACTGGTGGAGTAAATAGCTTCTACAGAAGGGAATTCTGGATGCTGGACAACAATGCAGCTTGAGTAATTTTATCTCAATAAAAGTTGCAACTTTGACTTTTAATCCAAATACCAGTGTGCCGCATTTTCTTTCCTCCTCTTCCAGAGTGGCATCAGTGAAAGCATGTTATAAAAATGCAGAAGGTACAACAGAGGTTCACACTGAATGACTCACAAACTTTTATTATTTTCTAATGCAAACAGACTTAAATTCTCTACTCTTCCTGAACGAATAGAAAGAATAAAACAATGAGAAACTGTACAACATGAAGGCAGGAATGATGAGGGAAGATGTTAGAAGGATATAAGCAAGTGATAAATGCAGGTACAAAAAAACATTCAAGAGTAACACAGTGAATGTTGAGTATATGGGATGAGTCTACGTGTTAAGCTATGTTTATTTTGGCATTGCTACACCTCTTTCTTGTGATAGATACCTTGTATGTAGCATGATTTCACAACTCTAATGAATGTGCCAGATGGTGTCCAGAAGTTTCAACACTGTTTTTAAAAAAATACAATAATATATTTGTGAGTATGCAAATATCTCATTAAATAATTTGCATTAAACTTCACACATGCAGCCATACAAAGCTGTGCATAAACATCCATATGCCTCAAATAAGAGGATTCCTTTACTAGGACTGCCAGAAGTAAAATCTACAAATGCCCTAAGTGCAGTGACTTTGTTACAATACAATGAAGACCAAAATAACAGCTCCTAACCAGCCTCTAGGGGCATTCCAGTTGAGGGGTATAAGGATAATTGTGTCATCTGGTAATCTCTATATACTGTCCTGCCTGCCTGCAGTCTGCTGCCTGCATGCTCCTGCTGCAGCTATTGCCAGCCCCCGATAGCAACAAGGTGTGTCTCTGCCCAGCTCTTGGCCTTCCTAGCTGCCTACAACCAGCCTTTCTGTCCACAGTCAACTACCAGGCTGCTGCCTCTAGCCTGCCTCCTCTGCCCTTACACAGCATCAGTATTTTTCCTATGCTTGAGCTAGGCTATACTTCACTTTCTTTTACTCTGGGTTTATGGAGGTGGATGAGGAGGGAGTTAAATAGTGGCAGATAATGAGTCAGCTGGCTTCTTGCAGTATGTTTCCTTCTTATGTTTATGTAGTTGTGAAGAGATCCAGAAATTTGGGGAGAGATGCTTTAATTCCGAGGCCCACATGGGAGTCATAAAACTGCATCCCCCTTAGTTGATCATTCCATCTTAACAGAAATATGGTAGGTACGTAGGATGTGGTTAACTAGGGAACTGACCATGGCAAAATGGTTCTGTGAAGAAATGGAAACTAAATATCCACCCACTGAGGCAGAGTAATCTGTACTCAATATAATTAGCTGCATATAATCAACAGATTCAAACACAGCTCTTGGACTATACAGATATAGATAACCAGGATACTATAAGTTAATGTTTACAGAATGTACAAGGTCTCATGCAACTGGCTCAGACCAAAAAAAAAAAAATAAATCTAACTATATGACCTGAACACACATTGCTTTGAGATTTAAGAGTTAGTTTAACTTAAAACCAATGTGTGACATTCTGTACTTTATTTTGCCCAGGACTGGAATAGAAGTAAAAGCTGTTTAGAGCTATCTTAAGAGCGACATCCCATTTGTGTAAAGAACATCTTCTGGTCTTCTTTCCCTGACACGTTTTCCCCTACACAACAACTGGCTAAGCAGCAGTTCCACAGAGAAGGACCTGGGGATGAGTCAGCAGTGTGCCCTTTTTGCCAAGAAGGCTAATGGCATATTGGGCTGCATTAGTAGGAACATTGCCAGCAGATTGAGGGAAGTGATTATTCCCCTCTATTTGGCACTGGTGAGGCCACATCTGGAGTATTGCGTCCAGTTTTGGGCCCCCCACCACAGAAAGGATGTGGGCAAAGTGGAGAGAGTCCAGCAGAGGGCAACAAAAATGATCAGGGGGCTGGGGCACATGATTTATGAGGAGAGGCTCAGGGACCTGGGTTTGTTTAGTCTGCAGAAGAGAAAAGTGAGGGGGGATTTGATAGCAGCCTACAACTACTAGAAGTGGTGTTTCAAAAAGGATGGAGCTTGGCTGTTCTCAGTGGTGGCAGATGACAGAACAAGGAGCAATGGTCTCAAGTTGCAATGGGGGAGGTCTAGGTTGGATATTAGGAAAGGGTTGGACTAGATGACCTACTGAGGTCTCTTCCAACCCTAATCTTCTATGATTCCATGGCAGGATGCTGAGTGGTGAATCCAATTGTGGATCTATCACTGTAGCTCTACAGATTGTCTTCCCCTGTGGAGAGATGGCGCAGCTGGCATGCAAGCTTCTTTAGCTTCCTGCTAGTAAACCTGGTTGTCAATCCTATACTCACTCCTGACTTAGATCTGAGCTCTGATTTCAAAGGTGTTAAGTGGTATGTAGACTCCCATGCTGTTCCTCTGCACAGAGGTGATTTTCATGGAAGGGGTTTCATTTGGAACACACATTTTCATTTCAGAAGCTCTTTTGATCTTGAGCAGACAAAAGTTTATATTTCCCAATAGTGTCCACATGTGTTCATTGCAACAAGAATCTATTAAATTGAATATCATGGATATTTAAAGTAGCTGAATATTTTTATAAGTAATATTTGTAGCCATGCAACTTTCAAACTAAAATAGTTGAGGCAATTAAATCTAATCATGTCAAGGACTAAATTGATTGTCTGCATGAGCCAGGAAAGATTTTATTTCTGCCAAGTAAATTACTGCACAGTTGGCTTGCTGCTTTGTTGTTATTGTTGTTGGGGGAGGATTGAGAGAGATGAGGGTGTCATCTTCCTTGAAGTCTAAACAATGAGGAGTCCTTGTGGCACCTTAGAGACTAACAGATTTATTTGGGCATAAACCCTCGTGGGCTAGAACCCACTTCATCAGATGCATGGAGTGGAAAATACAGTAGCAAGTATAAATACACAGCACATGAAAGGATGGGAGTTGCCTTACCAAGTAGGAGGTCAGTCTAATGAGACAATTCAATTAACAGTAGGATACATGCCATCATGTGCCAGAAATGCTCCTCTAGTATGTACATTGGCCAAACGGGACAGTCTGTATGCAAAAGAATAAATGGACACAAATCTGACATCAGGAATTATAACATTCAAAAACCAGTAGGAGAACACTTCAATCTCCCTGGTCACTCAATAACAGATCTAAAAGTTGTGTAATGGTAATGAGTGGCCCATTTCAAACAGTTGACAAGAAGGTGTGAGTAACAGTAGGGGGAAATCAGGTTTAGGTTATGTAATGACCCGACTCCCAGTTTTCCAACCATTCCCAGTCTTTATTCAAGCCTAATTTAATGGTGTCCAGTTTGCAGATTAATTCCAGTTCTGCTGTTTCTTACTGGAGTCTGTTTTTGAAGTTTTTTGTTGAATAATTGCGATTTTTAGGTCTGTAATTGAGTGTCCAGGGAGGCATGCCTCTCTGCTATGTACATTGGCCAAACCGGATAGTCTCTACGTAAAAGAATAAATGGACACAAATCAGACATCAAGAATTATAACATTCAAAAACCAGTCAGAGAACACTTCAACCTCCCTGGACACTTAATTACAGACTTAAAAGTTGCAATTATTCAACAAAAAAACTTCAAAAACGGACTCCAATGAGAAATAGCAGAACTGGAATTAATCTGCAAACTGGACACCATTAAATTAGGCTTGAATAAAGACTGGGAGTGGATGAGTCATTACACTAACTAAAAACTATTTCCCCATGCTACTTTTCCCCCTATTGTTATTCACACCTTCTTTTCAACTGTTTGAAATGGGCCATCCTGATTATCCCTACAAAAGTTTTTTTTCTTCTGCTGATAATAGCCCACCTTAATCAATTGGTCTCGTTAAGAGTTGGTATGGCAACCCCCATTTTTTCATGTTCTCTGTGTGTATATATATCTTCCTACTGTATTTTCCACTGCATGCATCTGATGAAGTGGGTTTTAGCCCATGAAAGCTTATGCTCAAATAAATTCGTTAGTCTCTAAGGTGCCACAAGTACTCCCTGTTCTTTCTGCTGTTACAGACTAACACCGCTACCACTCTGATACCGGTAAATTCTATATCTCTATCGGGGGTCAAGTGTTTGCATTTATTTCAAGCTCCCTGCATAGTGATGAAGAACAAACTTATCAGACAGGTGGACCTTCCAGGGGCTTTTTTGTCTGTGATCATCACTTTTGCTGCAGCTTTTAATTCATATGCTGCACTCCATACTTATTTTTGTAACTGCATTTTCCTCTCCAGTCTTTCAGAGCTGTGGTTCTTGTTAGAAGAGCCCCTGCGTGATACCCATGTATTTACTTTGATGTTTAATCGTTACATTTAAATATTGTAGCTGAATGCTTTCCACTTAAACACACGTTTCCCCTCTGTGTAGCAGAACGACCTCTGTTCAGGGTGATCGAATGAGAATTCACCTCCTGGGCGTGATCCAAAAATAACGACAGATTAATTTTGCCCTATCAGCGTGTGCTGATTTGCAACTGTTAAGAGTCAGTGAGAACGTTTAATCTGATCAGTCTTGAAAGAAGTGGATAGTAGAACATGGGAACTAAATCCCTGTGCCTTCTTTTGGCTTCTGTTCTGGTAGCATATTATGTTTACACACCCGTTCCAGAGACTATTGAGGAACGCTGGAAACTGATGCTCATAAATGCTGGCTTTAGAACTGTAGCACATGTGGTAAGTTTTTAGAATTTTATTTACTCCAGGTGCTTATGTATGAAATTGAGTTCAAGTAATGTATTAATGTGGAGAAAAGAAGAATACAGATCAAAGAATAATATCAGTGTCTGGTTAAGTAATATCTAAAATTATATCTAAGAATACCTGAAACCAAGCAAGGAACTTTAACCCTGACACTAAATAAACTATTAGAGAAAAATGAAATCTACGAACATAAGTATATACAATAATAGAAATATATTGATTTGAATGCAGATGAGGAAGTTCAAACTTGTAGTTGATTTGCAATTTACTCTACAATCCTGTATAGCTAAATTATTGCTGTTTGTTTTTTCTTCCCTCTTGAGCCTCACTAGAAATATTGTTGCATCCGATGAAGTGAGCTGTAGCTCAGGAAAGCTTATGCTCTAATAAATTTGTTAGTCTCTAAGGTGCCACAAGTACTCCTTTTCTTTTTGCGAATACAGACTAACACGGCTGCTACTCTGAAACCTAGAAATATTGTGTCAGACTTCGGAGGAAGCAAAGAGAGAGGTGCATTTAAATATGGTACATCATTGGGAATTTAGATAGTCCACGCGCGCGTGGGTGAGATTATGAATAAATACCAGCTAATTATAGAAGTGCTAATGTAATCAACCACATGTAAAGCTCTGAGACTTTCTAATCACTTTCCCTGAGTACTGATGCAAGGTCTAATTGTAATCTTGTGGGATAACAGGAGAGGTAGCTGACTCAGCTGCACAGAACTATGTACAGCCTTGTAGAAATGATTGGTAGAGTAGTGTGGCTAGAATGGCTATACAGGGCACATTTAAATATATTCTGATGTACACCTATGCGTTTTTCTCTATTTATTACATTTTGGGCTTCATTTTAGTCATATGCTATGCAGTCATCACTAGCTCTTGCCATGTACACCACGTATACTTAACAGGGCTTTTCTTCCTGTATGAATAAACGAGGCTGTAGTTTCCAGCCCTGGGTAGTCAACCCTGCAGAAGTATTGTGCGTGGTACGGTTTAAGAAACATGCATCTTAAACTTCTGATATACTCAAGCTCCCCCTTGCCTAAAACGCAGCCTGCGTTTGCTAATCAGCAGAGGCTGCAGCAAGGTTGATTTTTTGTCACACGCTTTTGTCGGAGCTAGGTATGAAGGTTGGTGGGGGTGGTTGTTGGAGGGAGGGGGGAGTACTGCTCTGTCTATGGTGGCTTTTTGCTTCTGTGTTAGGAGTACTCACAGTACTAGGTAAACACGGAGCGGGGGAGGTTACGGACTTAGCTTGAAAGGTGAAACTGAAAGGTTGCTCGGCTGAGGCTGTAAACACCAGGGCTCAAGTTTCAGGCGTGCTCTCTTATTTCGGGGGGCGGGGGGGGGGCCTCGTTGTCTCAGCTCTTTGGTGCCCAGCTTGAGATGCTTGGGTTTGATTTGCAGAAGTGCCGCGCATCCACCTCTTTCACTGACTTCCGTAGGAGTTGAGGGAGCTTCTCTCTGAAAACTAAGCCCTGCGTGTCTGGATTTGGTCACCCCAAATCATTGTCCAATTTTGAGCACTTTGGCCTGGGAGAATAAGTTTTTGGGGTGGTGGGCGGTTTCCTATTGGTGTTAGTTGGGAAGCGAGTTGTGGGATCTAGGAGGGGAAAAACAATCATTTAGTTAATTTATAAATAAAATGGACTCTGCTCTTCGATGGGCTTTTGTTCTGGTCTCTGTATCTCATTCATTCTGCACTAGATTGTTGGATCTGTTCCAAATCTTGCCTGTGTGCAGAATAACTCTCCTTTGCTTATGGACTTTGCAAGCCTGAAAACCTCCATTAGAGAGACACACACCCCTCACCCCTTGGAGTAAAAAATCCAGTGTGAGCAGATTTCAAGTTACCCCCATGCTGGAGGGATTGTCTAGGATGGCTGCAAAACTTCACATTTTAAAGTAGTTGCTATGGTATAATTTCATTATGGGTTTTGTTTGGGGTGACCAGATAGCAAGTGTGAAAAATTGGGACACTTTTCCCCCCAGGGGATGGGATGGGCTATAGTTGCCTATATAAGACAAAGCCCCAAATATTGGGACGTCTGATCACCCTAGGTTTGTTTGTCATGTGCCAGGTGAGTGTGAGGGCTAAGAAAGAGAGGGGAAAACTAACATTCAGTCCCCAGACATACTATTGAAAGTATTCTTTGTGTCCAAGGAAATAAAGAAGTAAGAGGCTACTTAACAGGGCCCATTGTGAAAAGCTAAGACTAAGGGTCTAATTATCTCCTTTAAAACACAGACTGGACATACTGTACTGTCTATTTAGTGAAGTAAGATGCATAGGATGTGATTCTGTGTCTGAGGGAGTTGGTCCTTACCCATTTGGGTAAGATTACTAATATCACAGGGAAACGGTTGTGTCCAGGGTGTAAGTGTGTGAAACAAAGTTTGTGGGCAGAAACACATTACAGTAAGAGTTTGTTTCCAGGGCGAGACACTGACATGCTTGATTGTCTCAGTTCAAGATGCCCAAGAGTGGAATGTCAGGTAGTGAAAGTTAGGGAAGATGGGCATTAACTAAGCTTTATAGTGAAGTTTGAATAGTGTTTGCAAGTGTTTGGCTCTTTGCTTTTATAAGTAATGTATTCACTCAATATTTAAAAAGAAATCCTTTCCAGTATAATGTTCTACGGGTGTGCCCTAAAACTCTGCACAGAGCTCTTTGTAAAGTTGATGATTATACAATGTGACATGGATGATTTCAACAACTCTGCATGGGCCCTGAGTGTGAATGAATATTGTGTAATAAAATGAAAAAAGCAGCATGGTCTAGAGTTCTGAGAGTCTGGAGAGCCTGAGTTTTAATCCTGGTTCTGCTGCTGACTCACTAGGTAGCCTTGGGCAAATCATGGGTTAATCTCTCTATGCTTCAGCTCTCCCATCTGTACAATAGGCCTCCTATCAGCCTCTCAGGAGCACTGTGGATTAAACAGTTAGTTTGAACAGTACTTAAAATGTAGAGATGTTTATAATGTTGCAACAGAAAAATATACCATGGCTTTTTCAAGTAGAAACAATTTCTCACACACACTAATTAATTTCTATACCATGTCTGACATACAATACATAGCCTAATTATTATTTGTCTAGTCACTTTTGTCAGATGTGCTAGGAAAAACAGAGTGAGAAACAGGAATTGTTTTAAAAGTTTATAACTCATGAGACCTCAGCAGGGACAAAGGAAATATATATAATTCAAGATGTTAGTGCATAGTTACACATATGTTGCAATATGCAGGCCCAGCTGAAGCAAATCATAATCCACTTGCAAATTCACTGGATTGGATGGGCAAAACTTCTTGAGTAACATCATTCACCTCTAACCTATCCCAAACTTGTATAGCATGTGATGACAGGCCATAAGTAATGTGACTCATACAGATATGTATGTGGTTTTGAGGGGACTTGAAGGAGTTGTTGGTAAAGGTTTAATGTTAAACCAGAAGAGGAGAAGCCTGCAATATACTCCAGCCCAGGAAATGATAAAAGGGAGAGCTCTTTATGACAGAGTTTTGTCACAATGAAATGGCGCAAACAACACAGTGTGCATTGCTATAACACAGCTATCAAACATCACACTAGTACTTGAACCTGTCTGAGCTGGACACCAAGAACCCCCTGCAGCTGTAGTGTTGGCAGCATTGTCTGAACAAGCTCTGGTAATAAGTTTTTTGGCAAGTACAGTGTTTGACAGCATTACTGGGTCTAGTCTGCAAGAAATTCATGCACATGCGTAACTCCTATTAATCTCTGTGGGAGTTGGGTGCATCCAGTGCATGATCCTGCTTCCATTGAACTCTCCTGGACTTTAACAGGGTCGAGCCCCTAGAAATCGGAGAGAAGATGCATTGTTACAACTATAGCAGTGTCGTCTTAAAGTGGAATTGATACTTCTGAAGGATGTTGCATTAACTGCACTTGAGACTGAAGTCTTTTCTCCATAGAATTGGTACAGTGCTGGCACCAATAGTGCAAATTTCCTCACATCAATTAGCCAGATTATGATCTCACAAACAGCAGTGCAAAGCTGGAGGGACTCCTTTGACTCTGATAGTTTCTCTGAATTTATACCAGTATAAATTAGATCTGAAACTGTCCCAAAGTATCTTAAACCTGTTCTGGATGGGAAACACTAGAAGCCAGATGGTAAGTTATTGTACTCAGTCCTTGGCTTTATTGATCAGACTCTCAGCAAGGGTTCCACTTGTGATGGTGGTCTTTGTGATTAGGTCTCCTGTCTACTATGAACTCAAGAATAATCACTTGCTCTGATGAATAATACTCTATGCTTGGTGTCAAAAGCAGCCTTTAGCACTGTCGTGTTTTGGTTCTGTAGAGATGACCAACAGCAGGAATGGATGCTTTGTACTGGAAGGAATTCCATATTCTAGTCAGTCTGAATAAAGAGGCAATCCATAGAAAAGTCTTTTTTATGTATTTCTGTTTTTCCTTTAGGGTTAATACCAAAAATCCCCACCAAGATCACTTAGCATGTGCTGCTGAACTGCCATGTGACCAGATGGGAATGATTTGTGGTCACTTAATTATGGGTTTGAATGTGAAGAAGTGATCTAATTTGAAAAGCTGCATGTCTTTTGAGCCTTCCAATCTCTTGTTTTGATTTAAAAAAAACAAACACAAATTGCATCAAATACCGATCGTTCCCCTCTATTCGACATTAAGGCCTCATCTGGAGTACTGTGTCCAGTTTTGGTCCCCACACTACAAGAAGGATGTGAAAAAATTGGAAAGTGTCCAGCAGAGGGCAACAAAAATGATTAGGGGACTGGAGCACCTGACTGATGAGGAGAGGCTGAGGGAACTGGGATTGTTTAGTCTGCGGAAGAGAAGAATGAGGGGGGATTTGATAGCTGCTTTCAACTACCTGAAAGGGGGTTCCAAAGAGGATTGATCTAGACTGTGCTCAGTGGTAGCAGATGACAGAACAAGGAGTAATGGTCTCAAGTTGCAGTGGGGGAGGTTTAGGTTGGATATTAGGAAAAACTTTTTCACTAGGAGGATGGTGAAGCACTGGAATGCGTTACCTAGATAGGTGGTAGAATCTCCTTCCTTAGAAGTTTTTAAGGTCAGGCTTGACAAAGCCCTGGATGGGATGATTTAGTTGGAGATTGGTCCTGCTTTGAGCAGGGGGTTGGACTAGATGACCTCCTGAGGTCCCTTCCAACCCTGATATTCTATGATTCTATAAAAGGGCAAATGAAGCTGTGAAACTGCAAACTTAAGTGTTTTCTCTCTCTTCCATACAAATATCATGGGGAGTGTTGCCTGTACTTTCCAAGCCCACCTGCAAAGATTTCCCTGGTTTCAGATTTCAAGGCCCAGATCTTCAGATGATGTAAATGAGCATTGATAACTGAAGTCTGTTCCTGAGCAATATATGGTCAGCTTCACTTTTACGTGGACACGTTGATGTGGCGTGCTGTTGAGTTTTAAAACCAATACCATTGAGTTCCGCTCTCCACTACTTTTGAGTTTGAAAAGGATGCTGCAATGGATACAAGAATTCTGAATTAAAGGGGAAGTTTACACCTCCATCTTGTGACTGGATCCAAACTAGCAGGCACATGTCTGTCCAGAGTCCCACTGATTTCAGTGGGGCTCTCTTTGGTCACAGGGTTCCAACTGTGTTGTGCTGATTACAAGATGATGGACTTTAGTTTGCTCATTTATATGTTAATACCAAGAATAGCCTTCCAGCTCCACGCTATTTCATAGCAGAGCTGGGATCTGATCTCTGGAACACACTGGAAAGATTGGGTGTGGTGTATGGCTACACAAAGCTCTGCATGTGTTTTCTCTCTGTGTAATGAAGTAATTGTATACAAGGGTTAAGTCAATGTATATAAGCTGTATAAAGTGTTGTAAAATGTTTTGATAAAGAGGAGTTTCTTTGTTGCCTGAGTAATCTACACTTTGTCAAACATTTTTCTTGCCTTCAGGACTCTGGATTCCACCCCCCCGGACATTAGAATGTCCTTTACGCTGAGTTCTCATCAGTCTTTTTGGTAAATTGGCTGCTTATTCAGCTACATGGATTTCATCTTAAAGGGACATCTTGAACTTGAAGTCTTTTCAGTGAGAAAGAACCAGAACAATTAAAAGCTCTTTTGGGCAGTGCACATGGCAATTTTAGGTGTTTTATAATCAGAGTTCCCTATTTTTAAAAATATTTTTCTCTTCCCTGTTGCTGTGTGGAAAAACCCACACCAAAAGAGGAAAATCAATTTACTATTCATGGCAAATTGTGAAAGTAACTATACAGAAAGTGCTGTCAAATGGACAAAGTAAACAAACTGCAAAAATGGAGGAATTTTTTTCTTATCTGCCAGTTATAGAAATCTCTGGTGTTACAATAGTAGTAGGGATAGAAGTGACATTTTAAACTAATATCTCTTGAAATCTGAGGAAGTGGATTGACAATTAAAATTCTGTAAAAAGGCTGAACACTTCTTGGGATTTAAAAAACATCAACAAGGAACAGAAAGTTCACAGCCCTGAACCTAAGAAAAATTCTCAAGACCATATGATAGGCCAGATTTTTAGTACATTAATAGAGTTACACCAGTGATCAATTTGGCCAACTGTATTTAGTTTTAGGGAGAGTAATAAAAGGGTGGAGTATTCATATAAACTGTGTAATGTGTATGACTATACAATGTAGGGGTGGGTGGGTAAGATTCTGTGTATATATACATTAGGGCTGTCGATTAATCACAGTTAACTCACACGATTAACTCAAAAGATTAACTGTGATTAAAAAAATTAATCATGATTAATTGCACTGTAGAATACAAAACAATAGAATACCAATTGACATTTATTAAATTTTTTGAATTTTTTTCTACATTTTCAAATATATTGATTTCTATTACAACACAGAATACAAAATGTACAGTGCTCACTTTATATTATTATTTTTATTACACATATTTGCACTGTTAAAATGATAAGCAAAAGAAATAGTATTTTTCAGTTCATCTCGTAAAAGTACTGTAATGCAATCTCTTTATTGTGAAAGTGTAACCTATTTTTTTTGTTACATAACTGCACTCAAAAACAAAACAATGTAAAACTTTACTACCTACAAGTACACTCAGTCCTACTTCTTGTTCAGCCAATTGCTAAGACAAACAATTTTGTTTATATTTACAGGAAATACTGCTGCCTGCTTCTTATTTACAGTGTCCCCAGAAAGTGAGACAGGCATTCACATGGCACTTTTATAGCCAGCATTGCAAAGTATTTATGTGCCAGATATGTTAAACATTCGTATGTCCCTTCATGCTTTGGCCACCATTCCAGAGGACATGCTTCCATGCTGATGAAACTCGTTAAAAATTAATGTGTTAATTAAATTTGTGACTGAACTCCTTGGGGGAGAATTGTATGTCTTCTGCTCTATGTTTTATCTACATTCTGCCATATATTTCATGTTATAACAGTCTCGGATGATGACCCAGCACAAGTTCATTTTAAGAACACTTTCACTGCAGATCTGACAAAACACAGAGGAGGTACCAATGTGAGATTTCTACGGATAGATACAGGACTTGACCCAAGGTTTAAGAATCTGAAGTGCCTTCCAAAATTTGAGAGGGATGAGGTGTGGAGAATGCTTTCAGGGTTTCTTAAAAGAGCAACACTTTGATGCAGAAACTACAGAACCCAAACCACCCAAAAAGAAAACCAACCTTCTGCTGATGGCATCTGACTCAGATGATAATGAACATGTATCGGTCCACTCTGCTTTGGATTGTTATCGAGCAGAACCCATCATCAGCCTTGGACGCATGTCCTCTGGAATGGTGGTTGAAACATGAAGGGACATATGAATCTTTAGCGCATCTGGCACGTAAATATCTTTCAATGCCGACTACAACAGTTCCATGTGAATGCCTGTTCTCACTTTCAGGTGACACTGTAAGCAAGAAGCGGGCAGCATTATCTCCTCTGCAAATTGTAACCAAACTTTTTTGTCTGAGTGATTGGCTGAACTAAGACTGAGTTGTAGATTCTGAAGTTTTATGTTTTTTTTATTTTTGAATGCAGTTATTTTTTGTACATAATTCTACATTTGTAAATTCAACTTTTATGATAAAGAGATTGCACAACAGTACTTGTATTAGGTGAATTGAAATATACTATTTCTTTTGTTGTTTACAGGGCAAACACTTGTAATCAAAAATAAATATAGAGTGAGGACTGTACACTTTGTAATCTGTGTAGTAATTGAAATCAATATATTTGAAAATGTAGAAAACAGCCAAAAATATTTAAATAAATGGTATTCTATTATTGTTTAACAGTGCTGCAATTAGTTTTTTTAATCACTTGACAGCCCTAATATATATTCAACTTGCGTAGAAATACACAGGATAGAAAATATAAATTATTCTGCATATACCCACAACCACTTGCAATAGCAGTCACAGATACATTCTCTTATTCTCAGTTACCTCCTATTGTTTGGGTAGTTTGGATATGAAGTATTTAGATCTTTGTTTCTGAAACAGCTTTTCAGATCTTGAGTTGTTTTGTGTTTTGGGGAGCTTGGGTATTACTACATTCCAGATTGACTTTCATGCTCACTTCTTCCTCAGTTTAGTATGGTACTTGCCTATTCTGAGCCGGTGCTGCGGTGATTCATCTGCCAAGCTCTTTGATGGAAAATGCTATAGAAGTGCTCAACATTATTGTTACTGTAATAAAGTATTTGACAAGCTGAAAAAAAACCAACAACAGAAGTCGGCACCTCTAGGTCTCTGGTTGGAAACTGAAGCTGGAGAAATTCCGACTAGTGATATGGCACTATTTTGAAAAATTCTTAACCATTGGAACAACTTACCTAGGGACTATCACAAAGTCTTTAAATCACTATTGGCTATCTGACTAAAATGATATGCTATAGTTCAGAAGTTATGGGCCTGATGCAGAACTTACTGGGTAAGGTTCGCTGGCCTGCGTTGTGCAGGAGATCAGACTAGATGATGATAATGGTCCCTTCTGGCATTCCAAATCTATTGGTCTGTGAATGCTTATCTTCACTTCCCTCTCACCACCTCCACTAAATGGACAAGTGTCAGAGGTGAGAAGGGAAGCATTTTAAGCTAAAAGTACCGCTTGATGTTTAGAGCTGGGGGAGATAATTTTCCATTGTGACACACAAGTTCTTCCCATTAACATGACATGCCTGCCAGGAGAACATTTCTTTCACATTTGAGCAGCAGAGAGAAGTCAGCTTTAAATTTTCAGACTGAACATTTCTCCCATGAAGTTAGCGATGGATTGATAATGCTTCCGAAAATTCTGCTATGATGTCACCATTCAAACACTAATAAATGAACTTTTTGTGTACTTATGTTCCCATTCACATGCCTTTGGCTTTGTAAGGCATATCTTCAAATCACTCTGCAGGGTTCTGTTGCGGCTTTCCCGCTGTCAACCATTTTGATGCTTTCCACAGAATGTGTTTTAGCATTCCTTGGACAATTTCACTATATGTGCATTTAGATGCATGGCCTGATTTGTAAAGGCCTTTAATTTAATTTCAATTAAATGGAGTTAATACCCATTACAGAATTCTCAAAGCTGATACTTGAGTTGTGGGGACTTTTGTTTGAAACTTGTTAGGTTTAAACATCCTCAGATAGTGATAAGAATAAAGCATGCAAGTTTTGGTGAGCCACATTTGAGGATTTGTTTTGGATCCATCACTCTTAATTACACCTTTAGCCTCTAGTACAGGGAGGAAAAATGTAAAGGCACACACTACCCTCTCCCTGGTGATAGAACCCATGGGAGAAAAAAGAGCTCCAGAAACTCCATTTGGCTCACCTTGCGGAGATATTGATGCATGCTCCCAACAATGGGAGAGATTTGAGGATAGGAGAGAGAGAGGGTTTAGCCTCTTAATCCTGCAGATCCTCTGGACCAAATGGAAAAGGAAGCTGGAAACCTGCAGAGTACCAGCTGTTCTGTTGAGTTGCTCAACCTCCTTATAATTTCTGACAGCATAGCTCCCTCAGAGGAAATGCACTCATTGCCTCTACTTGATTGGCATGTTCAATTGCCCATCTTGAGAGAATAGCAGATGCCTAGGGAACAGCATAAGCTTCAGAGAAGGTGAAAAAGCCACAAAGAGACCATTGCCCAGTTTCTGCTCAGACCTCTCTCTGAAACCCTCCAGAGGCCCTGCAGTACAGAGTTGGTTGGCATAGGTGTGCTTCTGTGGGTCACAGTGAGTGAAGCAGCATGAAGTTAAAGAACCACTATTTCTCCTCTGCTACTGTTCGGGTGTTTTTTATCCATTTTAATGTGATTTGCTCCAGTGGAATGAGCTCTTAAATATGAAGTCTGTGGGCAGATTTAAAAAATAAACTGACTATAACCTGAGACGCATATGATCTTTCTGAATTCTACTCTAAATACAATTCATAACAAGGCCTTGCATTTCTATACAGCTTTCCCCATCAGCCTTAATTCTGCATTTTAACATAGCATCAAATAAACCTTTACCTTTTTAAAAAAGTGTCACTGGAGAACACTCTTTTGAAAATTAAAGTTTATTAAAAATCCAACAAAGGTACCTCCTCATATGTATTTTACCACTGGCAGAATCCTAGAAATTAAAGACCTGTTATGTAATCTTATTCAATCCATCTGCCAATACAGTATTGCTTTCTTCAATACTCCTAAGCTTTCTTAAATGATTTGGATTAAACCCATCCAGTTATTGAAAACTATATCTTACTATTAAATCAGAATATGTGATGATAGATCCTTGGGTCTATTTAGTAACATTAAAATGTGAATCTAAAATAGCTCCACAAACATCAGTGAAGCTGCATGGATTTATGTTTGTAGTAATTGAGATCAAACTCTGGCTTGCTGGGCTAAATTCAGCAGTGACTTAAATAGTGATGCAAAAGTTGCATGTGTGGTATAAATTGATTGTAAATGTGTAAGTGGCAAAAGTGTCACTTGCACAAAATGCCAGATCTGTGTACGTGTAAAATGAGTAACTTACATATTGAGGATGTGGAAGTTGCTGTGTAGCAGGAAAAGTAACTACCTGAGGGTATAACAACATTGGAGAGGCCTTCATTCTGCCAGAGGGATGCTTTTTCTGTGACACTTCTCTTCAGTCCCCTTTGCACGAAAGTTACTCATTTTGCACATCCAAGTTAGTATAAATGACACTCTTTTATTGCTTACACCCAAATTCTGTATGTCACTGCCAAATGTGGCCTGTTACCTACTTGCAGGTTACTCAGGTATCATCAGTAATTGGTGTCTAGTTTTACTAATACTAGAACTATGCTGATGTGGTTGATACCAAACTTCCCTTGGGGCCAAGGTCAATGAAGCACTAGTCATTCCTGTGGAACAGGTCATGGAAGGCAGTTCCATTTTCAGGAGATGCAGAGGGCCAGGAGGGTTCATGGTCTCCAAAATTGTAGCCCACCTACCCCCCCCTAAAACGATGATGATGCAAGTAACATTTGCATTAGGAAACTCTTGGAGTTTCTTCTCTTCTCCAGTCCCTTCTTGTAGGCATTTCTCATAATATGGGAAATCTGATCCAGATTACATAGACTAAATGATATAAAGTAGAGGGGTTCTACCTACCAAAAGGATAGTTAGTTATTAAAATATAAATCCAATAAGTGAGAGGAGAGAACAAAGTGAAAGAGAATAAGGAAAAGTACTGACAAACTGCACTTCTGGTCACACAACTGCACGGCCACCACCCCTGGGTCAATGGAAACAAGATATAGGAAGGGAAACTCTATGTAATTCTTAGCATGAGTTCTGCTTTCCAGATCATATATTAAACTTTCACAATAAACTGCAAATTCTGCTACTGGCATGTAGCATGATTATGGGTGACACCATTTTCCAAAGTTTAGTAATGAAGGAGACAGTTAACTCACAACTAAGTTATTGCTAGCTGTCTCTCAGTTATTGCTATCTGTAGCAATTAGAACTACGCTGTAATGGCCACAAATCATTAATAATACTCACTTTACAGTCCAGACTATATTCGGGTCCTTCAGCTGAGAGAAAATACCAATAACTCATTGCCAAAATGTGCTACAATTTCAGGGAGCTGGCACATGATATGGAGACAGCATAATAATCACTCCACATAACTGAGATCAGAATCTGGCCCAATGTCTCTCCCTCAGCGCCTCCCCCCCCCCCCGAATCACTTGTAATAAGCCTTGTATGATAACGCTTAGATAGTATCTAATTGTAAAAGAGTCTGGCTTTAATTTCAGAAGCTGAATCCTTGATTTGCTTGCCAACCACTGTGGCATTGCTCTGTTATTCCATTGCTCATGTATCATAATCTCATCATGTTCTTGCTAAACATTTTAAAGCCACATAAGAACTAGGTTTCAATATTTTTAAAACCCAGAGTTCCACTGGAAGGGAGGTAGATACGCCCAATGGCCTGTGATGGGATGTTAGATGGGGTGGGATCTGACTTACTACAGAGAATTCTTTCCTGGGTCTCTGGCTGGTGAGTCTTGCCCATATGCTCAGGGTTTAGCTGATCACCATATTTGGGGTCGGGAAGGAATTTTCCCGCAGGGCAGTTTGGCAGAGGCCCTGGGGAGTTTTTCGCCTTCCTCTGCAGCATGGGTCACAGGTCACTTGCTGGTGGATTCTCTGCACCTTGAAGTCTTTAAATCACAATTTGAGGACTTCAGTAGCTCAGACATAAGTTAGGGGTTTGTTACAAGAGTTGGTGGATGAGATCCCATGGCCTGCGTTGTGCAGGAGGTCAGACTAGATGATCATAATAGTCCCTTCTGACCTTAAAGTCTATGAGTCTATGAGGTAGGGAGGAAAAGCAAGTGGAAGAAGAAACAAGCCAGAGAAAACACAAGACAGAGGTTTTTTTTAAACTTATATCCTCTCTGTTTACACTGTGCATTCAGAAACAGCACAGAGGAAACTTTATATCTACTTTACCTGAATTTTTGATTTTGGAGAGATTAGTTGTAGGATTTGTGTGTCAAACACAGTGAAGAGTAAATAGGAATGCTATTGCTGTGACTGACATAAATACTTTGACAATTTATTATTTGTGAAATCCCTGGCTTCTGAACTGAGATGTTAGACTGGTGGTAAGCAAAGAATGTGAAATATCCTGTGCTTACCACTGACTACTTCAGCTGGAGAAACCTGTTTGTTTTTTTAAAAGACGTGTGACATAACTGAGCTACTGCAGAAAATTCAGAGTGTTCACATTTATATTCATGTGGTATGGCAAAGAAAGGGAAATATCATGACTGTGGCCTTTGCCCAACTGTTACACCAGCGCTGTTACACCCTTATCAGTCCCAAGCCTTAGATGAGCTGGGTAAATTTCATTTCCTCTGTCCATCTGGGATGGCAGTTCTGCTGGCACTTTTCAGCAGGATAAGGAATAACTGGTGTCTAGATATTTCTATTAAAATCTACTGAACTGGCTTCTACAAATGGAAAGTAAATTATCTTACCCTTCTGAGGAATGGAATAGAATACTAAGTAGCTGATGGATTCATTATCCCAGACAGAATTGGAAAAGTAATAGAATAATGGAGAAAGGGCACACAGGAGCACTAATGTTATATTACAGATGTTTCAGATCTTATTATTCATGCCCTGTGGTTGGCAGACTACTTAAATCAGGCAAAGAGAGCATTACACTAAAGGCAACATTGAATCAGCACCACAGTTAGAGTTCAGTCAGTGGGTCTCTGCAGGACTGGGGGGAAAAAATCATGTGTATAACACATGATAGGCAAGGCAGAAGTAGAATGCTGAAACAGAGTCAGCCTGGCTGTCACGAGCTTTGTCCTAGCATATAACCTTACAGGAGTTACACATGGAAACATAGTGAAGAATCATATAATTCTTTGCAGTACTAACAATATATATATTTCTAAAATCAACTTCTAAAGACTTTTCAAATGTTCTATAAACATTACTATACACGTACTTTAACTCTTTTAACTAGCAGCAAGAATGCTGTGACCTAAATTTGCATTTCATCGCTAGATTCAACCACCTCTTTCAGAAGATTAGATATAACATCTAAAGAACAGCAAGGGCAAGCATAATACTGTGTATACTTTTCTAAAAGTGCACACAGGGAGAATTTTAGGGTTGTTCTCCCTCAAAGGTTGGATCTCCAAAATCCTCCTGGCTTTTGAAGCCATTTAACTAAATGTGACAGAAATAATGTATTGTCTAAGATTGAGAGAGGACATACACCAATCCCATAACTAGATACCCACAAACCTTCAAAGCAATGATAAAGGTGATGTGTGCTGAAAAGTATGTAGTTCACTTTCTGGGTTTAACTATCCTTGCACCAAAATGAAGAGAGTGTTTTCAGATAAAACATTTTATCAACAAATGCTAATTTGTGAAAACCAAAACTTTTTGCGGAAATGGAAAGGTTTTGGCAAAAAAAAAAAAAAAAAGTTGGGAAGGTTTCTCAGATCCAGGATGTAATTTCTGGTCAAAGCAGGAAGGAGAGAGAGTGACCCATAGATACCCAATAACCCAGTGGTAAGGTTGTTCACATGAGATGTGGAAGAGAGAGGATCAAGTCCCTGTTCTGCCTCATTTGGAACAGGGACTTGAATGAATGTGTCTCACACAGAGAGTTTTGTTCTGCACCAAAACAAAAGAAACTTCCCAGTTTTTCATGCAATGAAATCCTTGTTTTCCTAAAAGAAAAGGAGTACTTATGGCACCTTAGAGACCAACAAAGTCCTTCATTCTTAATTTCCTCCTGTTGTGGGGAACCGAGACTATTTCAAACATTTGGCAGTTATTGATTTATTGTTAACCAATTAACCCAAAAGCATCATAGATGTTAAGATGATTGTGATCAATTAGTTAGTACTGCAGTATATCCTGGTCTTCTACTTGCTCCTGCAATGGAACCTCAGGGGCAACCCCTTTCAGCAACAGCAGCTAGTACTCCCATTACTCCTGAGGGCCTCAGTGGCACAGATCCATTAATTAGCAGTTTGACTTTAAGCAAGGCTGAAATAGTTTCTAATTATTAGATCCATATAATCAGTGGAGGACGAAGTCTGTTGCTGACCACTGTCAGCTGTACCATTTAAAACAAAAAACCAAAAAACAAACAAAAAAAACCCCAAACCAAGACCATAATAGCATGTTGCCTGCTCTCAGATATCTGGAAGCTATGGATATTTTTATATCCAATGCCAGTTCTGTTTGGTTTGTATTGTTAAGTTACTCTTTTGCTGTGTCATTGTCCATAAAGTTTTTGTGTTTGCATGTAATGAAAAAGACAGTGCTGGTTCTGGGCAATTAAGTAAGTCAGAGAGATTTATGGTGGGGAATTTCATTTTAAACACTCCTGGGGGTTGAAACTGTCCTAATAGATAAGCTTCCAAGAGCTAATTAAAATCTATTTACAGAATGTTTGGTGGGAGAAAGAATGTGGGCTGATATGTTTCAGGCACTGTGGGATGCTGGTAGTGAAAGGTTATCTACTGGATCTTCTGTTTTTGTTCATCTGCATTCCTAATAACAGCAGTAGTGTTCCCTCTTCCCTAATATGAATCTACAAAGCATGGAATGTTCCCACACAGGTAAGATCCAAAGGCAGCAGCTCCTTTATGACTATTGCTGCAGAATACTGTATGTATTAATAAGGAAGGGCTACTTTTGATGGAGCGATTGAGTGAACTAGCCTCATTGTCTCTCCAACCCAGAAGGAATTTCTTCTCCTATCAGAGAAGGAATGGCTTCATTTGAAATTTCTATTCCTTTTGGGTATGGAGGAGAGAGCCACCAAAAGTCTCCCTATACATTTCTTGCTGCTACCTCAGGAAGGAGAAAAGGCTTCCATTGGCCACATCTTCCCTCTTATCCTGTTGGCATATAAGGCCCATCTCACTTGTAATTTGTTTGTTTTTGTATTGATTGATTCATGTGGTATTTTTGTGAATTGCTACAGAAATGAAGGTATAAAACATGTAATACATGTAGACAAAATAAAATAAATATGCAGGACCATATTGTACCATCATTTTTTAAGCAGAACTACAATGAAATCAGTAAAGAGTTCACCTTCATAACTGATGGTATAGAATGTCCCATGCTAATTAAGATTCAAATGAAAGATTTGAGTTCAGTTTATTGTACATCATTTTTGATATTACAAGACACCATGAAAAGACAAAGCATTAAAATCAATATTTAAAAACAGAGAGGCTGCTTTAGTAGGTGTGTGTGTGTGCTGGTTTTTGTTTTTTTTTTAAATGATCTAATTCTTAGGACAGTGATTTCCAGCCAGTGCCTAACAGTACTTGTCCTTCCATGTTTTGAGAGTAGGTGTCTGATCCTGGGGTCTCAAAAGGGCACAAATGAATACCAGACATCAGTCCAGTTCCAAGATCAACTTAAATCGTTGCTTTGTTTCGGGGCTGCAACAGTGCCAAACAGGCTGTTCCAGCAGACCAGGCTGCCGGGAGCACATCAGCATTCTAGCCACACCACCTTCACCTTAGAAGTCCAGCTCCTGCCCTCTGTCTTAATGGTAATTTGCTTGTGCGCTGAGTGCTGGGGTTCTCCCTCTGCCCACCTTCCATTCAGTTATGAGGCTGGGTTTTGGAAGAGCTTAAGTTCCAATACAGATGAGAGCACAAAAAGAGATGGGGGAAATAGTGGGCAGTGAGTGGTACACCTGGGGACTTAGTATGGCAAACTGATACAGTTGCTCAGAAAAGTTGGCAATCGCTAGTTTAGAGAATGAGTTTAGTGGGAGAAAGATTAATGGCAAAACTCCTATTGACTTAAATAAAGCAAAGAACGGCCCTTATTGTACATAGCCTGTACTGTACAGGTAGGATTCAGTCTATACTTGATGTACTGATGTTAAAACTTACTTTGTTTTCATTTCCTTTGACTTTAGGCTGAGTTTGCTGAGTGGCTGGGTCTGGTGCACTACATGGAAGTTCTGATGATGATCACAAGTATTGAGTACACTGCACCAATATCAGATGAAAATGTGACTGTCACTGACACAAAATTTAACAATGTTCCAGTCCGTTTGTATGTACCCAGGAAGCAATCCAGTGGGCTGAAAAGGGCAGTGATTTACATTCATGGTGGAGGCTGGTGTGTAGGAGGCTCAGGTAAGTCCAAGGACCTCTTCTTTTCAGTAACAAGAGTCTTATACAAAAGGTCTCACCTACTGTTGTAAGGTGTTAGTTTTTTGTATATGATATTGCCTTCTAGTCATTGGCCCACAAAAATGATAAGGGACCTGCAACTAATCACAGTTGCAATAGTTCACTTGTAGCTCAGGTGACACAGGTCAATGTATTTTGAGGAGAAGAATAAAGGTTCTAGTTCCACATTCCTGTGTATGTGATCACATAAATGTTATCTGCAGCACATGGATTTGTTACACTAAAAAACAGGAGAAAGGAGCAAGAACAGGAATAGCCAGGCCCCTCTTAAGGGAGAAGAGCATGTAAATGGGGAAGTCAGGTGCTTCCCAAAGGAGGAAATCCCTATGAAAGGCTGACCCAAAGATAGGACAGTGCTCATGGTGGAGCCTCATGGGGAGGGAGAAGTGTCCATCACAAGGGAGGGACTGAGTTTCTCTTGGGTTAACTGTGAGTGATGGGTGGGTGTTCATGGGAATGGGCTGAGTGCAGGGGAGAGAAGTGTCCTGGAGTCATCAGGATCTCACAGGGGAAAGCGCAGAGACAACCCACTTTCTGACCTTAATATCTATGAATCTATGAAAGGAATGGGAGGTAGAGAGGAGCTCTGGCTACCAGATGCTTCTCCACATGATTCTGCTGTCTCCAGAGAAGGAGAGGGAAAGCAACCACCATCCTCTCTGACAACCTAGAGGGCAACCTGGTATCTTTTGCCACCTAAAGTGTATTTTGATTGGCCCAGATCCTAAGATTCCCCATGCCTTTTAAGAATGACCATAGAGAGAAAATGGGAAGAAATCAAACGGTGCAATGTAGAGGTTGTTAGGCCCTTCTTATGGTTACTTTACATCTTCTGTTAGAAGGTACATATTCAGAATGCCAGAATTAGGAAGCATTCCTAACAAGTGAATGTGTAGTATATATTGGAGGGTCCCCTTTTCCTCACGAGAAGGCAGAGTTATGCATTAACTTGTATGTTATGTTTCTTTCACCACTGAGGATGATTTTAGTACTCTGCATGTAGGAAAGGCCTGAATTAGGAGATCATTTTCAGAAATTAGAGCAAGAGCCCTGTCTGTCTTGTGTTTTCACTGGCAGGGAAAATGTGTTACAAAAAAAAAGAGAAAAGAAGTTGTAACTGAACTTGCTTCTTCAGGTACCACTGCATTAATTATATTTCTCCATGTCTGTCATGGTTCCCCTGGGGTGCTATGTTGTATAAATAAGTCCAAATCACATGTGTAATTTAAAAGGATCTCTTCCATTTAGGGAAATGTTTTCCTATCAGCTCAGCATTTCTGATGCTGTGCATTCTCCTGGAAGAAGGAAAAGTAGATCTCTTTTGTTTCAGTTTGCTACTGGAGACTATCTCCCTGCTTGTTTTTGCTTAGTCTTCTTCCACATTACTTCCAACAAGGTATTTTAAAATGTTTTAATTTTTTGTGCTGTGCGTTTGCTAGTATTATTTAATTGGAATGATTTCTCTTGTCTCTCACACTCACACCCAGTCATGTTTTCCCTCATCGCAAACATTCTCTGCTTCTTCTTAATGTACTTTATAATCGTTTATTACAGTCATTAAATTAGCATTTTAGGATGAGCAGCCAGACTGGTATCACAGACAAAAGCATCTATGGCTTAAATTCCTAATGATCACTAAATAGCTCACCTTGCATTGCTCCTTATGTACTAGGGAGGGTGGTTGCTAGTCTGCCAGAGACTGAGACAAATTTCTCTTCTCTAACACACATGTAACCCCTTTATTTTCAGCATGGTTGCACACATGTGACTGAGAGATAAATAGATGCAACTCCTCGGTGTAATTTTCATTCCTTTTTTGTCTATCATAAAATCCAAGCTTTCATGAGTTTAAATGATACATTGCTCTTTCATGGATGTCTTCTTGCATAGTGTTCAAGCAACAGTTGAATCATTTGTTTACTTTGTGCTTCTCGATAAAGTTGTATGTACAACAGTTGAATTGCATTGCTGTGAAGGCACTGAACTGTGGAGATTTTGGAAAGGGACCAGAGGACTTCTGCCAAGAGAAATGTGGAGCTGTTTATGTATTTGTGTATAAGTGCAATCAAATATGCTTTAAGTGACTTATTTCATTTCAGCCATGGAGCCCTATGACCTCCTGTCAAGATGGACAGCAAACGAGCTAAATGCTGTTGTCATATCAATCGAGTAAGAGCGATTCTGTTTCTAGACTGAATTAGGGGTTGGGATAAAGATTCTTGTGTTGGGGTGTGTGTTTTATGTGGTTAATGATAATTACTTGCAAACAAAAACTGCAAAGATTTTAAGAGTGAACACTCTCCTGGTGGTGGTGCATCGGTATTCTTTTGTGAGGAGGGGTGGGTAGCTAAACTTCTGCTCTGCATCCTGGGCAGGGATAATCCCTACTTCTCCAGATGTTCCCAACCCATAGTTATAGGCACTTTCTATTTAGGATAAATCTTCCCTGCAGAAAAATGAACAGACAAAAGCCAAGTCCTGCAGATCCCTTTCCAAGGAATAGGTTAGGGAGGAAAAGAGCAGCACCTTTCCTGAATGCTTTCCCTTCTCCTTCCAGAGGGCCTGATCCAAAGCAGCTCATTCAAATAGCTGGAAAGACTTGCAAGGAATCCACACCTTTATAATGCCATTACAAAGTGAAATTAAATTCTGTTGGTTTGTGCAGGGGGGAGGTAGGGTTGCCAGTTTGGTAATATTTAAAAACTGGACACTCAAGCAGGAGTGTTGGAACCTCTCTGGCCCCACCTCTTCCACCCCAGGCCCTGCCCCAGTCCACTCCTCTTTTCCTTTCCCCCTCATTGCTTGCTGCTTTTTCCCCTCCTACCTGCATGCCCCACTCTCCTCCTGGGTCAGGGGCTCAGAGCTGCAGCTACCCAATTCACATAGGAGGCAGCCCCAGCTGAGCAGGGGCAGGTGCGGGTGATGACCCATGCCTCCCCACCTCCCACTCCCACAGTAACCGGACTTTGGGTGTCTGGTCAGTAGAGTTGATCGGACACTGTCAAGTTCCCTTTTCGACTGTACATTCTGGTTGAAAACTGGGCACCTGGCCACCCTAGGGTGATGATGGGATAAGATGATTTTCAATTAGCTCAGTATTTTATTTAGTTGTGTCTTTGTCTATTAAAAAGAATGGGTCCATGTTCAACAGGCATATACAATATGGGAAAAAATCAGCTAAAGTTTGGAAGCCATTTTTTGCACCTTTTAAAAGGCATTTGAAGCTGCTCTGTTTCTCCTTTTTCACATTTTTATAACTTTGAAATATACAGTTTGATTTTATTTAGAAAATTATGATTCCATTTTAACCAAGTTCACACCAGGAATAGATTTTTTTATAGCTGAATTCTAGATCCTTGAAGCAAGAGATTTATCACAGGAACTCCATTACTAGGGTGTTGGGCATAGTAGAAAAGCCTATACCCAGATCACTCGTTTTTGCAGAAAAGTCCATGGGAAGTATTGCAGAGGAAGGAAGTTTCCATGATCTCCTTACTGAGTCTCTCCACTACACTGGCCAGGCTGGTGCAGGGGAGTGGAACATGGCATTTCCCTCCCCAAGAAAAGACTGCAATGGCAACCCCAAACTTGATTAAACCCCCATGTATTCATGTGACTCTCTAGAAATCTGCAAGTGGCCAGTGCTATCTGTGTGGAGGCCCTGTGCCTCTGTAAGAGGTCTGACCCAGGCAGTACCTCACCCCTGCTCTTGGCAGTGCACATCCATTATATTTAATGGTGTAAGTAAAGCATAAGAATGGACATACCAGATCAGATCAATAATCCATCTAGCTCATTATCCTATCTTCAGACAATGGTCAGTGCCAGAGACTTCAGAGGGAATAAACAGAACCGGGCAATTACCACATGATCCATCCCCTGTTGTCCAGTCCCAGCATCTGACAGTCAGAAGCTTAGGGACACCCAGAGCTTGGGTTTTCGTCCCTGACTATTTTGGCCAATAGCCATTGATGGATCTATCCTCCATGAACTCATCTAATTCTTTATTGATCCCAGTTATTCTTTTGGCCTTCACAACATCCCCAGCAATGAGTTCCACAGATTGACTGTCGGTTGTGTGAAGCAGTACTTCCTTTTGTTTTAAACCTGCTGCCTATTAATTTCATTGAGTGACTTCTGGTTCTTGTGTGATGTGGAGGGATAAATAATACTTTCACTTTCTCCACACTATTCATGACTTTATAAATCGTTGTTATCTCCCTCCTTAGTCATCTCTTTTCCAAGCTGAAAAGTCCCAGTCTTTTTAAACTCTCCTCATATGGAAGCTGTTCCATACCCCTAATAGTTTTTGTTGTCGTTCTCTGTACTCTTTCCAATTCTAATATATCTTTGTTGAGCTGGAGTTACCAGAACTACATGCAGTATTCAATGTGGGGTATATCATGGCTTTGTATAAGGGCCTTATGGTATTTTCTGTCTTATTATCGATCCCTGTCCTAATGGTTCCAAACATTCTGTTTGCTTTTTTGACTGCCTCTGCACATTGAGTAGATGTTTGCAGAGAATTTTCCACAATGACTCCAAGATCCTTCTTGACTGGTGACAGCTAATTCAGACTCCATCATTTTTGTATGTATAGTGGGGATTATATTTTCCAGTGTGCCTAACTTTGCATTTATCAACACTGAATTTCATCTGTCATTTTGTTTCCCAGTCACCCAGTTTTGTGGAATCCTTTTGTAACTCTTCGCCATCTGTTTTGGACATAGGTGGTCATATGTAATTACTCAAGACAGTTATGTAGCTATACAATATAAATGCACCCACAGAACCCAAGGCCTGTGCATCTTTTTGAAAAGGATTGCCCATAGGAAGTTCATTAACTGTCAAACATGGATTTTATTTTCAGATCACCATACAAATGTTACTATCAGAGAGCCATTTGCAATGCTGAGCAAACCACTGATGACCATGGATGGCCTAATTACAGAAAACCTGCAGTACTGTGTATTAAGCATACAATAATGCAATCAATTGAAGACTACTTCTAGGATTGCCATTGTTTCCATACCCACCTCTTTACAATAGGAAATTGGCTTGGCACACCAGACTCCACTGTAGTAATTACATTGTCTTGTAAAACTAACATTAAATTAACAGGCACTCCATTAGATTGTTAAAACTCATGTTAATCGCCTTATACTGTGAATCAAGGTTTCCCAAGCACCAACTCCAACTGTCATCCATGGTGATGTGGTTGTTCATCAACCAAGGGATTAAGTTTTCCTCCACAAATACCCTATTTTTCTTTTAAAATACTCTGGATAAGAAATGAAGGGCTGGGACACTAAATTTGAAAGAGAGCAGGAGTAGGGAGAACAACAGCACTGCTCTGATAGGACAGCATTTTACCCTGTGTTCCTGGATGCACTTCAGGGAAAGGATGCAAGGAAACTCTTTGCTTTTTGCTCACCTCTGCATGCAGGTGAGCAGGATTAGAGGAAGCAATAGGAAGGAATGTATCCACCAATGATCTGTCACCCCAAGGGCCACAGCCAGGCAAATTGAAGGTTTTCACTGCACATATGCTGCAGGCACTCACAAAATTGTTTGTGCTGACTGCCTCTTTTAAGATCTAAGTCTCAGTACACAGCCCATTCAACTAGGGCTCTTCTGAGCCATCCTATCAATAGCCTTTCTCAGGGACTCACCATGGCACCAGCATCATTCATTCTGTGTCTCCCCCCCCCCCGTTTCTAAAAAGTCTTTAAAAATGTAAAAGACTTTGAATAGTGAGGATGGAAAATGGTGCCTTCTTACACAACAATTCTGTTCCCTGTGTGTATGTTCAGAGCCCCATCTGCTAACTTTAGTGACTGAAATAATTTTTTTACTGATTTTATTTTTTTTGCCTTCTGGGCCACAGTCTGAAAATAAATACAATCTCCCCATCCAACTACTTGAACATAATGTATCCCTGCTCAGGACCTAGCCTGTCCTTCTGGTGTCTTCAGTGATGGACAAGTAGAGTGTTTCATAGTATTTTATGCATTTGGCTAGTTGTCTACTTGGGACAGAGTTGTGCTTTAACTCCCAATAGCGGCTTCATCATTCATAAATTTTGTTTAAATCAGTAACCACCCAGAGGTGATGTTTTCTCCATGTTTTCTGTAGCAGCACAATTATTGTAACCAGTGATATATGCTGATATGCAATTATTTTCATTATACAGATCTGTAGAACAGTAGCAATGCAATGAATACATTTACATAGCATTAGAATGTTCTCAAAATATGGAGGTGGGGGGTGGGGTATTTCTTTCATCACAATAACACCAAACCAATCACATTTAGTAGTACTTCTTACCACAACCCCTGGAACAGAGAGAGCATGATAGAAGTGAAATAAATCATTGCATGTATTGTAGTCAGCTGGTAATTGCATAACAATGGAAGTTCATGGCTAATTTTGAATACATTAGGACAATAATTACCAGGACCAGGATTTGTTTATATCTTCAGTAGAATGGAAGGAGAAAAAAGCCCCATTGGCAAAATATTGCCATTTCAACTAACTCTGATGAAAACTTTATAGATTCATAGAATATCAGGGTTGGAAGGGACCTCAGGAGGTCATCTAGTCCAACCCGCTGCTCAAAGCAGGACCAATCCCCAATTTTGCCCCAGAACCCTAAATGGCCCCTCAAGGATTGAACCTACAACCCTGGGTTTAGCAGGCCAATGCTCAAACCACTGAGCTCTACACATGACCCCAACGAACAAATTTCAACCTTTTAGTGTCAGGGTTGAAAAAAAAATAGGTGGAAATGGTAAAATTTTGCTACTGGAATAATGTGTGAATTTTCATGAAAATTAGCATCTTTAAAACGTTTTTGTTTTGCCAAGCAGCTCCAACTAACACATTTGTTTTTCTTCCCCAAAGGTACAGATTAGCACCTATGTATCATTTTCCAGTTCAATTTGAAGACGTGTACGCTGTAGTGAAGTTCTTCCTCCAAAACAGTGTTCTTGCACAATATGAGGTGGACCCAAATCGAATCTGTATTTCAGGAGATAGTGCAGGAGGTAACTTAGCTGCAGCAGTGGCACAGCAGGTATGTTGTTTATATTTTACAGATCTAGAGATTTGTTCTGCTCATTTTTCTTACCAGGGTAATTGAGCAAAATATCTCTGAAGTTTAAATATCTTAAATATCTCTGTTCATTAAAGAAAAATATGCCTCCCAGTTATTTTTCATCTCTGTTTATGCTGGTGTCAGTGAGAGCTGAATCAGACATAAGTGGGTAGGTAGAAAACATCAGTTCTCAGGTTGATGAATGTGGTTTTTGTATCTCAGATTGAACAAACTGCCTCAGCACAATTTACTTTAGTTGCTCTTACTAATGCTGCCACTTGATAACACTGTAGCAGTTACTGATAAACCCTGGAGCTGATGTCACAACATGCTTGGGGGGCACCTTCCAAATCTGCATACCCCCGCAGTAAAAAGCTCTACTTAATAATATAATAATTAGTCTCATCTCAAATCATGCAGCCCTTATTCAGGTGAAACCCCATGTAATGGGGACTTTTTAAAAAAAAATTGCAGAATTTGGTCCATTTTGATTAAAGTGCTACTGCAAAAGGTGATTAAACATTAGCAACTGGTCAATGTAGTACAGCCTTGTAAGCAGGTTGTTCTGTTTTAGTTAAGATATTCTGTACTGAAGTGAAGATGTTACTGCCCTGAGAAGAAATTATTTATATTTTGTAATGTTGCTGCTTTGCTAATGTTCCAAGTTCCTGGTGGTCAGTACAGCCAGGAGAAGGCTAGGATGACATTTAAACAACCATGGTGTTGAATTCATTTCATATACTCTCATATTGTTCTCCATGTGTTAAGGATGCATGAAAGCTCAATTATTAGAGCCCTAAATCTCTCCTGAGATTTAATAAGACAGAGTGGATAAAGCTTATGTGGTGCAAAATAATTAATGAAGTCTCAAAAGTCTGTGCTTCATAAATCATGGATAGCATTTTTTTACTAGTTAGAAATGCACCAGTGACTTCTAATTAATGCCCTTTAAAGAAGAACATTTTCAGATGTATTGTTTTCATTCAGTGCAAGAAATAATATGGAACTATTTCTTTAATTAGCACTTTACATGGGAAAACCATTAGTATCATTCAAGATATTCTCAGAGATTTTATACAACAATGTAGTCTTGGGTGACCTTCCTATGAACTTATGCTTTTTTTTAATCTGTTTTATTTTGCTTACACTGTAAAATAAACGTATTCCATTTCTTATAGGATCTTCAGTCACTGTCAGGGAACTGAAACCTTTAATTGATTGTGTAAACATTTTAATTTTTACAGCTGCTAGATGACGCGGAAGTTAAAGCTAAACTTAAGATCCAAGCTTTACTTTACCCTGCTCTTCAGACCCTTGATCTGGATTTGCCCTCCTATAAAGATAATGAGAACAAGCCGATTCTGCCCAAGTCATTGATGGTCAGATTCTGGAGTGAATACTTTACTACTGATGTCTCTCTTAAAGAAGCTATGGCTTCCAATAGACATGTTCCTGCAGAATCAAGCCATTTGTTTAGGTTTGTAAACTGGAGCAATTTGCTGCCTGAGAAGTTTAAAAAGGATCATGTTTATGCCAGCCCCATTTATGGAAGTTCCAGGCTTGGAAAAAAATATCCAGGATTTCTGGATCCAAGAGCAGCACCACTCTTGGCTGATGATACCAAGTTATTTGGCTTACCTGTGACATATGTCCTCACGTGTCAACATGATGTCTTGAGGGATGATGGAATCATGTATGTCTCACGACTTAGGAAAGTAGGCATTGAAGTAATACATGACCACATTGAGGATGCAATTCATGGGGCTCTAATATTTATTACAAGTCCAACTGATTTAGCTCTAGGACATAGAGTAGCAAATAAATATATTAAGTGGTTAAATATGAACTTATAAAGTAAAAAAGGGTATTTAATGCATTTGGCGCTTATTCACTGGGTCTGGGTGAAACACTGTATTTGGGAAGAAAAGGATCCCTGTTGAACATTGTGGATGTGAAAATGCCATACTGAAACTATACATTTCTCTACAACTTTTGGGTTCAGGTTGACTTCTTGCCTACTCTGGCAGGTGACTTAGGCTGTCTCTAATCTAAGTGCTGTTTCATCACTGGGATAAAAAATCCAAGTACAATTGCCCTTACTGCCATCAGTTACTAGCCTTGAATTTCTCTACACAAGAATACAAATTCCCCTGCACCAGATCTTTTTACATCTAACGACCACTACCCACTCTGCCCACTTCCTTCTTCTTTCCATTCTATAGGTTCGGCTGCTGATTTATCACAGTAAATCATATTCCCCAAAGTGTCTTTATCTTTCAATACTTCTCTATTACAATCCATGCCTCATAAGCCTGTACGTGTGCTGGTCCATCTTAGTGTCCTTCCCCTGGCCCTTGAATGGATATCAGTGGGATCACTTAACAATAGAATGCTTGTAGCCCATTTAATATCAGTGGTGGTCAGTTCCCATAGTCATCTGTGAGAAACGAGTCTGAGGTACAAGGGAAGGGTGGAGACGAATGGCAGTTCAGGGACCAAATTCCATGGCTGAGGTAAGGAAACAATTTTGTCTAAGCCTGAGAAGCCTTTGTGGCTGGCACTTGTGTGGGTATGTTTCTCCTCTAGGCAGAATTCAAGGAAGCAGTTGAAAACATAACTGAATTTGAATGGCTGTGAATATGACAGCTGTTATAAATATGTAATTAGGTTTTGGTGCCATTATTAGACTTTGTCTAATCACATTCATTAACTTTTTTGTTTACTGCAAAAATAAAGTGTAATTTAACAGCATTGGATACTGTATCATCAAAACAAATAAAATGCTGACGATTATAACCTTGCAATAACACCATTTTATGGCTTGTGTTTCTCTTATTACTCATTATATGGTAAGCCTTATGTTTTAAATTAGCTGAATTTATTCCATTAGTATAGCACATTTTAAAATCTAGGCTTAGACATGATATAGACTCAAACAAGACACAAATCTCAGTCAGTCTATATTGCATGAAAATGCTTTAACACAAACATAAATATTTTGTACATTAAAAATGTGTCCTAAAGGTTTTGGAATCATGAAAAGTCACAACCCTGAGTTTTTGTTTGTTTGTACATGTGGCAACCATTTGAATATTTATTGATTTTGATGTGCTAGTAACATTCTGTATTTTCTCCCTAAGAAAAACACACGATCTTCAAGAAGTCAACATTTTTACAGCTATGTATAAAAATAGAATGTGTATGCAATGATTATCATATTTTTCCTTAACGTTATCAAAATTAAACTTGTCTTTGAATCCACCACAATGTACTGTACATCTTTCAAACTTTGCATTTACAAGAGATTATAAAGAAGTTCACTTTGCATATATGAAAATAATAAATATAACCAGTTTGGGCCAAATTCTATTAGATGATGTACCTCCAGCATTGATTTCAATAGAGTTGTGGTGCTCAGCACCAGGGCTTTGGAGCTGTGCTCCGGCTCCGCTCCAGCTCCAGGCAAAAACCTGCAGCTCCCTGCTCTGGAGCTGCTCCATGCTCCAAAGCCCTGCTCAGCACCTCTTAACCACCATGACTGTTGAGGACACTTATCTCTTTGAAAGAAAAGTGGTTAAAAAAATTTCCTTTTATTAACAAAAAAAAAAGTGCTGGGAGCCTGGGATTAAATATGAATTATACTAGGTTCAGACCTGGAACCCTGCCTGTGTTTGGAGAAATGTTCCTGACAAAGCTTTGTACAATGTTGACAACCAGGCATAGCCTCAAGCAAAAGAAGTGGGGTTCCTCTTCTCCAACAACAGGAGGATGGATGAAACTGAAGAAGTCTCTCTTGCTCTCTGTCATTGGAAATTAGTCTATTAAATTTTGATGTTTTTCCAAAGAATTATCTTGCTAACGCTCACCTACATTTTCAGGCTGGTCTTTTTTATTGTGATATAATCATGTGTAGTGGAGTTGCCTATACTTTGGTTTTGTAGTAGAATATTGTCATAGACACATCTAAAAATACTAAGGCGTGCTCTGAATAGGCCATATTTTATCCCCATTTGATTATCCTTGCTCCAAATGATAAACAACAGAAATTGGCCTTTTCTCTAGTTTCAGCAATAGAAAAAGCTAGTTTCAGAGTGAGACTGTAGATACGATTTTTATGGATACTAGCTCAGGGAAGAAGGAAGAGGAGCACAACTAACCACAACCATGGAGATCAGTGAGACACTGAATTTTATGGCCATTGTTACTTATTATTTTTAATTGTTTTCATCCACACAAGCCCCAAGGCACTGCTGATAAAAATGACATTATTCTGATTGAAACTGTTTAGGAAAGGTCACTCCTCATTCAGTCTGTTAGAAGAAATCAAATAACAAACAGAAGAGTGGTTGTTCCCCCAGGAACTGAGATTTGGGTACAGACTGACTTACAAGATGCTAATGTCTTAAAGCACAGCTGGTTTTGCACATGTGATCAGCTCTGACCTAGATAAAAAAAGACTGCATTGTCTCTGCTTTTTGGTTCTTGAGAGTCTGGAAAGTATAGAATGTGGCTTTAGCTGGAAAACAACCATTAGTTAATTTTAAGCCTTAAGTATTTTGTTGGATTTGAAGAGAAAAAACAAACTTCCCAACACAACACTTATTAGAACTCATTTGTCCCTTCATTGTGTAAAGGTGTCTAGAGTTAGGCCTTCAGTGTGAAAGAAACAAAGAATGAAAAATTGGAGTTAGGCAGAAGGTTAGCCTTACCAACATTTCTAATCTATGTGTCACTGAATACTGGGGTTAAATTGGTCAGGATTGTATAGTTAACCTTAGAAGATGACTTCCATAGTTTTTGATGTTTTTTTTTTTAATTGACGTACTAGTAGTAGGTTTCAGAGTAGCAGCCGTGTTAGTCTGTATTCGCAAAAAGAAAAGGAGTACTTGTGGCACCTTAGAGACTAACAAATTTAAATTTGTTAGTCGCTAAGGTGCCACAAGTACTCCTTTTCTTTATACTAGTAGTAGTTAGATTTACATACTGTAATTACAGCATAGCTGGGTTCCTGTAGCTTTTCTTAGCTACTAAAAGTGCATAGAAGGTAGCAAGAAGCGTTGTATAGGTGGGCAATGGGTTGGTGACATGAGGTATGGTATTTCAGGGTGGGAAATAGAGGAGTGAGGGAGGAGCATAGGGAAGTGGTAAGGGCAGAGTGATTGAAGGATGGCTTCAGTGGGTGGTTAGATCAGAACTAAGGCCACAGAGAGGTGGTAGGGCAGTGAGGATGTTGCCTGGGGGAAAGGGAAGTGGGTAAGAGGGCATGAAAGAAGATCCTGCTCTGCACCTTCCTGGGGAAAAGGGCCTTGGTGTAGCTTTGTGCCGAATCATCTGTAAAGAGAGATGAGGCTGTGGGTAAGTGGGCTTGTTTGCTCTGGTGCTCAAGTTTCATTCAGCCCTGAGGAGAGAGGATGTAGGGCTCTGGAGCCAAAAGTATAAGACTCTTGGGTTGTCACTCTTCTATCCTTTCCCCCTCCCGCATCCTTTCTGTAAAGGAAGATCTGGATTTTTTTATTCCATCCTGCTCAGAAGGGTGCTTTTTATGCTTATTTTTCCTACCAAAAAGGAGGCTCAGAATTACACTGTTTTTAGACCCTGCTAAAAGAGAACCCATTACAAGGGAAAACTAGCTCTGTTTATTTGGACCATGCTAAAGAGAGAATTGTGAACCTGCCAGTTTCCTGCTAAGCAAGGCAGCTATTATGAACTGTTCCCTGCCCTATAAAAAGAAAAGATTTTGCATATTAAGACATTTTATTTGTCCCCTTTCATTTTAATTGACCCCTTGCTGTAGGCAGCAGCGTATTAACGCCTAGGCCGACAAAGCCTAGGCCTAGGGAGGCAAATTTGCAATAGCAGCCAGGTTCCCCTGGTGCCGGTTCGCGCCCTCCGTCCCGGCCCCGCCCCAACTCCACCCCTTCCCTGCCCCCATTCCCCACCCCCTCCCTGCCCCTTTTGGTCCCCTTCCCCAAATCCCTGCTCTGGCCCCACCTCCTCTCCTGAGCATGCCACATTCCCCCCTCTTTTCCCTCCTTCGTGAAGCTGTTTCGCACACAAGCACTGGCAGGGAGTGGGGAGAAGCAGGACCCGGCGGCAAGCTCAGGGGAGGAGGCAGAGTCGGAGCGGAGGTAAGCTGTGGGGGGGGGGCAGGAGCTGCTGTGGGGCGGCAATTATTTCAGGGCACGGGGCGGCAAAATCATTAATCCACCACTGGCTGTAGGAGGTGTGGTGATCACCTTTATGAACAATAGTGTGACTTGAAGATGGCCAGATTTGACTCTTCCTCCATTAGTATGTTTGTTTATTTGTTTGTTTTGTTGAGCTACAAGGTAAGGGAATGACTATCAGTATGTGTGTATATATTAGGGCTGTCAATCGCAGCTGACTGAAGCGATTAACTAAAAAAAAAATTATTTTTTTAATCTCAAATCATCATGATTAATTGCAGTTTTAATCGAACTGTTAAACAATAGAATACCAATTGAAATTCATTAAATATTTTGGATGTTTTTCTACATTTTCAAATATATTGACTTCAATTACAACACAGAATACGAAGTGTACAGTGCTCACTTTATATTATTTTTATTCTAAATATTTGCCCTGTAAAAATGACAAAAGAAATATTATTTTTCAATTTATCTCATACAAGTACCTTAGTGCAATTTATTTATCATGAAAGCACAACTTACAAATGTAGATTTTTTTTTTTACATAAGTACACTCAAAACCAAAACAATTTAAAACTGTAGAGCCTACAAGTCCAGTCAGTCCTACTTCTTGTTCAGCCAATCGTTAAGAGAAACAAGTTTGTTTACCTTTACAGGAAATAATGGTGCCCGCTTCTTACTTACAATGTCACCTGAAAGTGAAAACAGACACTCACATGGCACTTTTGTAGCCAGCATTGCATGGTATTTACGTGCCAGATATATTAAACATTCGTATGCCCCTTCATGCTTTGGCCACCATTCCAGAGGACATGCTTCCATGCTGATGACACTTGTTAAAAAAATAATGCATTAATTAAATTTCTGACTGAACTCCTTGGGGGAGAACTGTATGTCTCCTGCTCTGTGTTTTACCCGCATTCCACCATATATTTCATGTTATAGCAGTCTCGGATGATAACCCAGCATATTGTTGGTTTTAAGAACACTTTCACTGCAGATTTGACAAAATGCAAAGAATGTACCAGTGTGAGATATCTAAAGTTAGCTACAGCACTCGACCCCTCAATATGAATATGAATCTTTAGAGCATCTGGCATGTAAATATCGTGCAATGCCAGCTACAACAGTGCCATGCAAATGCCAGTTCTCACTTTCAGCTGACATTGTAAGCAAGAAGCGGGCAGCATTATCTCCTGCAAATGTAAACAAACTTGCTTGTCTGAGCAAATGGCTGAACAAGAAGTAAGTTTGAGTGACTTGTAGATTCTAAAGTTTTACATTGTTTTATTTTTGAATGCAGTTATTTTTTGTACATAATTCTACATTTGTAAGTTCAACTTTCATCATAAAGAGATTGCACTACAATACTTGTATTGTGAATTGAAAAATACTAATATTTATTTTATAGTTCAAATATTTGTAATAAAAATAAATATAAAGTGAGCACTGTACACTTTGTATTCTGTGTTGTAATTTAAATCAATATATTTGAAAATGTGGAAAACATCCAAAAATATTTATATAAATGGTTTTCTATTGTTAACAGTGCGACTAATCGCAATTCATTTTTTAAATCGCTTGACAGCCTATGGGAGTGTGTGTGTGTGTACATACAGTAATAATGAGCTCTACACAAGTGTATAGAAAAGAAAAACTGAACCAGGCTTAAAAGAATCCAGGTAAAATTAGTATAACCAACAGCACTAAGTTATATATGTATTAAAAGTTTAAGTAAGTTTATTGTAAGTTTATAAAAATTTTCTTGACTAGAATCCTAAAAGAGGTTTCCAGATTGGAAATACTTAGTAAGCTGAGCAGTGAAACAGTCACATCTCTAGCCTGACATGTTTGTGGAAACTCTTCTAGCAATCATTGCCACCAGTCATGTTCCAGAAGGGTCTCAACGCACCGTAGCTATTGCAATGAGGAGGGCACAAGCACTGTAACTAACACCCCACTTAGGGGATTAAAAATGAGATTTGCCTGCTGTACTGTCCCAGGGTGCATGAACTGTGACAGCCAGTCACATCCATGTAAGGTGGAAACCAGCCCTCAGGGGAACGCTTGCATCCTGTGTGTAGGCAGGAGGGGAAAAAGGGTTGAGGCTGTTTCTGCTGACACCACTCAGGCATTCCCTGTGAGTCAGCTGGTGAGCTGATGGCCAGAGCAGGAAGCAGATGCTGCAAGTGTGCCCACCTGCTGCTAGGGACCATTCTATGCTCCTGCTGTGCAGACTGCTTGCTGGGGCCACAGCTGACTCACCCCCACCAGGAACCCTGAGTGCAGGCCAGACAGAGTGATGGGGTGCCTGCAAGGGGTTTAGGAACAAGACAGGGCAGAGTACATCAATTCATCTAGATATTTGCCTAGTTTTACAACAGGCAACATAAAAAGCACTAGCAAAGTCAATACAAACTAAAATTTCATATCAACAATGACTTGTTGATACTGCTCTATATACTATATACTGAAGTGTAGGTACAATATTTTTATTCCAATTAATTTATAATTCTATGGTAAAAATGAGAAAGTAAGCAATTGTTCGGTAATAGTGTGCCGTGTCACTTTTGTATTTTTATGTCTGATTTTGTAAGCACGTAATTTTTAAGTGAGGTGTAACTTGGGGGTACGCAAGACAAATCAGACTTCTGAAAGGAGTACAGTAGTCTGGAAAGGTTGAGAGCCATTGAACTAGACGATGCTGTTCTTCCATTTCTCTCAGCAGTATCCTGCAACTCTGAATTCCACAGGATAAGTACACCGTGAGAGATGGGGAATATTTTTTTCATTTAATAGTGTGTATGGACCACACTGTATTGGTATTTTCTGCCAATAAAGACCACAAAAGAAGGCAACGAAAGAATTACAGGTACTGTTACTAAATTTGCTAACATTGGACAGTAGCAGCTATTTTTTATTTGCATAATTGGATGGCCTACAAGCTTCTACTGAGGTTAGGGCCTTATTGTCCTAGATGCTGTATAAACATATAGTAACAGACAGTCGCTGTCTCCAAGAGCTTACTATTTAAAGCGACAAGACAGATAAATGCTGGGAGGCAAAAAAAGCATAGAGAAGGGAAGTGACTTGCTTAAGGATTTTAGAAAGATATTTACATTATGATACAAATTAAAAGTAACCTGTGATGTTCTAGATTGTCATGGAATTGTGCAAACAATTCTTGGTTTGGAAAAAGGTTTATTATAGCTGAAATTTAGCTATGGTTATTTTAAATTGGATAATATGGTATATTACTATTCCCTGATTGGATTAGAACAACTCCTTAGATTTAGATAAAACTGGACCAGTTTCTGTGGGTTGAACCAGCTGGTACCTTTCTCTAGTGGCTGAATTTTGTGCTCCGGAGTCTGAGATTTCTTTTTTAACCAAAAAAATTTTTAGTTATTTTGGATACAAAAATAATTAAAAATCAAAAAGCAAGCAGTATATGAATCAATGTGGTAACGATGGCCAACAGTTGAAAACAATAGATCTAGGGCATATTTACATTTGAATATTCAAGAAATACTCAGAAAAGTTAAGACCAATGAAAGAAAGGTGTGAAGTTAAAGTTCATTAAACCCCAGTTCTTATTCACAAGCAAAGTGGCCTTAGTTTGCTTTAGTTTAATTTTAGGGGATTAAGGAGATTAAGCCCCTAAAATAGTGTAAGCGCTGCCCCTTTTTCTGTTAGATGAGTGATTATGCTAAGCCTATCAAAATGTCCACGTTAACTATTTCATTGCTGATCACAGCACACAAAGTAAAGATAGTCAGGTGTTATGAAGTTCTTCTCAATTAAGTAAAAGAAAAGGAGGACTTGTGGCACCTTAGAGACTAACAAATTTAATTGAGCATAAACTTTTGTGAGCTACAGCTCACTTCATTGGATGCATCCGATGGAGTGAGCTGTAGCTCACGAAAGCTTATGCTCAAATAAATTTGTTAGTCTCTAAGGAGCCACAAGTCCTCCTTTTCTTTTTGCAGATACAGACTAACACGGCTGCTACTCTGAGACCTCTCAATTAAGTGTTATCTTATTTTGGTCTTGTGAGTCTGAGTTGTGGTTGGAGTTTGGGAGAATGTCAGAATATTATTTTGTCCAGTCTGACCTTTTTATAATCTGTTTTCTGGTGCCAATACCAGCATTTATTGCTTCAATATTTGTTTTCCACAGATATTCTCCAATATCTGCTGAAAACACACTGAGTTGGGGAACATTTTTCAACTAATTTGTCTGCTAGAATATCTGTAGAAAGTGAATGCAAAGGGAAACAAACATGAAGGGAATTCATTTAAAAACTCAAATATTTGCAGGGCTGGGGGGGGTGGTACTGTTTTGTTTTGCAGTGTTTTCCTATCTCCAGTTAGAAATTATTTTACAGCCACCAGAATCACTGACTTAGAAGTACTTCTGGTAATCGAAAATCCATAAATCTCAAGCCCTCATCATTCTATTGCCTTTATAAACAGGGCTCAGTCTTTCAAAAAAGGAAAAAAGATATCCTCGCAGGTTTCTGAAACAAGTACTTTGAAAACTGGTTGGTGATTTATGAATGCTGAAATACAAATGCATCCCCGAGGAAGAAAGTTTCAGACTAGATAAACATTTTTTTCTGACTGTCATGGGGATAATATAATTTTGGATCACAGAGTCACTCTGAACAGATTGGTCTGCATCCTCCTCCTGACATTGCTACGGATCTTGTACCACTAAGGCTGCTCAAATGAATGTGTCTTGCAATAATGCAGTGCCTGGGGCTGAACCAGCACATTGCAATGGAGGCATTGTTCTCCACTGGCTTGGGCATCACATCAAAGCAACTCTTTTGAAACCGTCTGAATGCATTTGGTTACCATAATGATGTGTGTGCTATAAAACCCCAGGTGGCTTAAAAACTGTCCCCCCACAAATTTAAACTTAAACTCAGTGAGACAAGATCTGCTGAGTGGTTTCAGCCTGTCAGGAAACACCATGAGTGTCAAATGAGCGTCTCTTACTGATCTGGAGGTCGTGATTTCATTGAAAAATCACATCACGGTTCTTGGAAAGGGCCATTACTTACCCGCATGAAAGGGCTGACATTTAGAACTCAATGTGGTTGGGGAGCTGTTTCGATGGCTGGCTGACTCCCTTGGGTTGCAAACCAGCCAAATGGAATGTTTCTGGGATGGGACAGTGGGCTATTTTTGCTGCAGGAGGAAAGTGAGAGTCAGGGATTTGTCATAAGGCACGTGAAGGAGAATCTCGGAATCCAGCCTGAGGGAAAAGAATCCTGGGTGAGCTTTGCAGAAGGGGCACCTTTCATTTTTTTATGAAGGGAGAATGCAAAATCAGCTTCTGAGAAGTGACCAATAGAAATGTCTCTGTTTGATTCAGTTAAGAACAAATGGTTTAAGGAGTCATTTTGGCTAAGTGGGCCCAAGGAAGGGAGCTTCACTCAATAAACCTTTTGTCATCATACTATACTTTTGGTGATAGGTGTCACTTCTAGCCAGTTTGACACAAGAGTAAGGGGAGCTTGGTCAGCTTGTGGCCTCTTTGCTTCAGAGCACCAGCCATCCTGTTGCATGTTCTCATGTATAGTGGGCTCTATGCAGTTCATAGGAGGAAAGTCTGGACTGCAGGCTCATAATTTGATGATGATGATAACGGAAGGAGACACTCCTCTGAATTATAAATATTTAAAGTAAAACAATAATAATAAAAAGGCTCCTTACCTTAGCTGTGAATAAAAACAAAACAGAAATAAAACCAAAAAATGAAATAGACAAATATGTCCCGGGTGTGGACCTCATACCAGGCATAATACATCTAGCCCAGTGTTTTGTCCCACCCTGCTGTTTCTCAAAAAAGAAAAGGAGTACTTGTGGCACCTTAGAGACTAACAAATGCATCCGATGAAGTGAGCTGTAGCTCACAAAAGCTTATGCTCAAATAAATGTTAGTCTCTAAGGTGCCACAAGTACTCCTTTTCTAATTAAGAAATAAACAAACACCTACCCAGCAACACCAAAACTTTGCCTGATGTGTACATGCCAATGATGTGAACATGCATATGCAAAGGCACATTTTAATAGATGAATGTGCATTTTCAAATGTGCAGGTTCATTTCTGAAAAGAATGTGTTTTGTTGTCATTTCTTTGGCTTGAAGATATAAAAATTTTATTAAAGCTAATGTTAAAAAAATTATATAGTAAACAGGTTATGAAAAGAATGTCTGTATATTATTACTGCATAGAAGAAAAGTGCTGGTTTATTCAGGCTTCACTCTACCTGGTTGCCTGAAGTAGCAAAATATTTAGCAGCTGTTTAATATGTGAGTGACTAGGTAGTGTAATGGGAGTACCCTTCATAGTTTGTCTGCTATAGCAGTTATCAATAAGCCAGACTTAACCTTACAAAAGAAATGCTATCCGATCATGATTATCTGTGAATAGTTTTGTATAGTTCACATAAATCCATTCATCTAAACAAATGAACAAAATATTTAGCAGATGTGTAAGTAACTTTTCAAAAGCATATTGCTTTTAAATATTAGCTTAGCTAATGGGCTTGTCTCTCCAGAGAAAAGATAAAATATACTTTTATACCCCACAGAGATAACCTACTTACCAATAACTTAAATGCAAATCACTTAAAAGGAGATGTGACTTGAAATCAAAATTAAAAAGCCACTTTTGAACCTATTCATGCTAACTGACAGCAATAGTTACAATCTACAAATTGGGAGTAATAAAATACATTTTATTTTTCTCATTCCTGCGCTGATAATATTTAGACACTGCTTGTGTGTGTGTGTGTGTGTAATTATGTACAAGTTTTTGATCTTTCTTTTAACAGCCACTCCAAGTGTTCCTGCTTTATGTTTCTTCTAATTTCAAGGCCCCATGCTTCATTCACCATCCTTTCCATTAAGATGTACTGCTGCTCCTTGGGACCAGTCACTGTCATTCTTTATTTAGAGGATTTGCTGTTGAATGACATAAGGCACTACATTAAGAGAACTTCCAGCTATGACCCAGATACATACCAAGAGCCTGGAACCAAAGATGAATGTAAGTCAATGATGTGGTAGGAGAAAGCACAGCATTGTCATTAGGCAAATGAGCCAGTCCCCACCATGGTATTTTTAGTTTTGTTTTAAGTAGATGGACTGTGCGTGGAGATTGCCTTATCTAAAGTTGATAAAAAGTTGAATCTTTGCACACATTATATAGTATCTTCCTAGCTCTTTGGCTTAATTTACAAAATGTGTCATAATATGGGAGTTTTATTGTCTGCAATTTATGTAAGAAAGTTGTAAGAAGTAGTCAAAATAAGTTTCAACAGATTCTGTGTAGTGTCTCCCACCCAGTTTGGCTGAAAATTAATGCTCACCATTAATGATGATAAATGATATCCAATTGATATTATGTGGTGTCTTTCTTTACCGAGGGATCTCAAAGCCTTGTATGTCAATGGGATTTGATGATGAAAGAAGTGTTCATTTCTAGGGCTACCTGTTATCTGGAGTTACATGTTGTTTCAGAGTAGCAGCCATGTTAGTCTGTATTCGCAAAAAGAAAAGGAGTACTTGTTGCACCTTAGAGACTAACAATTTTATTTGAGCATAAGCTTTCGTGAGCTACAGCTCACTTCATCGGATGCATTCAGTGGAAAATACAGTGGGGTGTTTTAAATACCAGGTGCTTAAATTACGCACACAAGCAGGTAGTTGTGCCTGCAACATAAATATCATCTTGCTTCAAAAAGGTACTTGAATCACCCTTTCCCCTGTCACTTGTATATTACATGTGCAGATATCGTGACTGCTCATGTGTACACCTATTTTTGCAGACACAAAGAAGGCATTGAAAACATAGGACCAATTCTCACTTCTGGCTGAAATGAGTTCAGCACAGGTCAGAAAGGAAGAAGAGCAAAGGCGGCTTCATCCCCTATGCACCAGCAGTCCCTATAACAGTGGTGCACAGAAAATTGAGAGGTCTTGACCTGGGTGGAGCACAATCTGAGAACATGAGTGTGAGAGGGCCACAGTGACATGTTCTTCAGATAGAAGGGAGGAAGTGTACAAAAAGGATAGAAACCTGGCAACTTGTCATTAAAGGCCTGAAATTAAAAACCCAGGGGCTGGTATTTATTGCACCAGTGTAAATCAGAAATAACTCAACTGAAACCAATGGAGTGACCCAAAGTGTAGAGCCAAGGTTAAGTTTGATCAGAATGAAGTCTCTAGTCCCAACCATCCTATGTCCCACATACGCTGTGTTCTTTTGGGGCCTGGCCAGGCTTGGCCTGCTAGGAAGTGCCCAAGCTAGATATATGGGAGCTAGTCAAACCACAACAATGAAACATCTAACCAGCCTACATACTTCAAAATACTCCAATTAACTCATCCTTTTGTTAATCAAACACTGCATTTCCCACTTCCTATCTGTGAAGTTCTGTTCTACACACACAATTACTAAGTCTGGACACTGCTTTCAAACACTTAAAGTCACTGTCATTACCCCAGAAGCTCTTCACAGTATCCTGTAAGTTATGAAATTATGGCCAAATAAACATAAGACTTGATGAGTCAGAACAAAGGAAGATGAGTAACTAATATACAAATCAACTATCTTTAAGGAAAAGCAAGTTGTTTCCTGTGGGCATTGAAATGCAAAAGGGTGGTTCTCTATAGCTTTTGTCTTTGGTTATTTTTCCTTTTGTCTCTGTGAGCCTACAATAAGGGAAGCATACCCTCAGTATCTGTCCATTTCACAAACTGTACAGCATTCCCTTCCCTGCCTCATCCCCATCTCTCATTAGCAGATCACAGAGCGTAACTTGTGATGCTGGGGTAACTGGTGTGTCCTCTGGCCAGTGTTCAGAGGGTCAGTTAGCAAAGGTTGTTTCTGACGTGGTAATGGTTTTTTAAAAAATAAGAAAGGCATCACAAATGCTGCAATAGCCCTTTCTCTGATGTACATTCCTTTTCTGCCACATTTCTCATATAAAGAAAAGGAGTACTTGTGGCACCTTAGAGACTAACAAATTTATTAGAGCATAAGCTTTCATGAGCTACAGCTCACTTCATCGGATGCATTTGATGGAAATGCATCTGATGAAATGAGCTGTAGCTCACGAAAGCTTATGCTCTAATAAATTTGTTAGTCTCTAAGGTGCCACAAGTACTCCTTTTCTTTTTGCGAATACAGACGAACACGGCTGCTACTCTGAAACATTTCTCATATAGTTAATTCAAGTAGGCATACTCAGGAGCATCTTGCCTTTTGTGACATCTTTTCTGGGTCCTGGGTGTTCATAGGTTCCTTCTCTTTTGACCTGTCATGCAAACTCATAGTGGCTTTCTGCTGCATGCTGGGGACCCAAAACAATGTAGAGAATCTAATCTATTTATGGTTTGACTCTGTGCCCATCCCTGTGGTACCTAAGTATCTCTAGCAATAAACATGCACAGAAGCAATTAGATACCATGGCCTCTGAAAATCTTGCCAAAGTCTCTACTTTCAGAAAATCCAAAGTGTTGAGCACACAGCTGGAGGCAGGGCCTCAAGACAAACTGGACAGCCAGAGAGAAGGCTGAATTTTAAGAACTCTACCCCGCCCCATATTTAGCTTTGAAAATTTCCCAAATTTCCTAATTAGTACATACTAACCAAAAGTTGGTGGATTTTTCCCGTATTGCTCAGGGACAAACCTTAAACTAGCCTTTTCTTTGCAAGGTTAGTAGCCCAGCAGAACTTCAATGACAGTCTTTGCTTTATCACATTAACCATTACTTAGAAAGGGCAAAAAAGCTGGAAATGCAGGGAAAAAATGTGACTGCTCACAAAATAGGAAATAAGTAAATGCAAAATAATTATAATTTACCCCACTTTTGGTAGTACCCTTTAAACCTCTGTTTCTTCAGGAAAGAATATTCTGCTCTGTGAATCTAAAGTATCTAAGAATAGAGGTAGAATGCTCTGTTTCCTTCCTATGAACTGTAGAAGTATGGATTGGATAAGCTTTGTGGGTGAAGTCATGTATCCAGCAAGTCAGAATGATTTATAAGTAGCTGATAGACACAAGCAGACTAGTCAGAGTGGAGAAATTAGAAAATAAGTACAGCTGTCCTTCTGAAATATTCTCTGAGAGCATGAATTTGATGCTAAGAGCTGAAAATGGCACTTGGATGATAATAAGGGTGTATGGGGGGAGAGGGAAGAGACAGGGTTTTTTTCTAAATGAAAATTGTATACCTTTACATTGCTGTTCCTTGCCTCTGTTTATCTGATGGCTCAGCATCTGCTCAGGGTGGTAAGAGTACAAAATATTGCAACAGTCACCAAGGGGGAGTGCAGTAGATTGTTTTAAAAATATTATTTGTAAGGGAGTTATTGCTGATGTAAGATGTTAAATGATCAGTCCTGAAAACTGAAATCCTTTGTTTGTCTTCAAAACAGGTTCAGCATGAGGACTTTTCCCCATCAATGTGCCTCAATAAAATTCTGAGTTGCAAAGTACCCTTTCCAAGTACATTCAGTTTTTGATGCCAGCTGCAGAGTGGCAAGTTTTTGTGACATAGACAGCAGTCCACAAGGAGCTGTTTAGACACCAACTACCAGTCACGACCAACATGGGGCAGGTTTGAACTGGGGATGCAGAAACAATGGCCCCCATAGTGCATCTTATCATCAGTCCCCCATCACATCCAATCCCTATCCCTTTGGAGTGGTCTTAAAAACATTTCACCAGAACTTTGGATGTGTATCTAGAATACTTTGATTTATAAGAGATACAAATAGAAAATTTGTTTTGTCAACCATTACATATGTAGGTGTCATTTAAAACATAAGAAATGTTTTATTTAGTGTAGCGAGGTGGTGTGGATCCCCGCCGCCCCGGAGAGGGACGAGCCCATCCAGAGGCCAGAGTGGGCGGAGCTAGGGAGCTCTGAGCCCGCCCCTCAGAGGATCAGGTGGTGACCCGAAAGTATAAAGGCTCGCCCTCAGAGCTCACTAGAGGGCCAGCCGCAGGAGGGAAGCCAGATGCCTCCAGCCTCGCCCGCGACTGGGAAACCCCTGTGGCCCAAGGGGCACACCAGGACTGGCCCGACTTGCCCTGTGAACGCTATCCAGAGGAGTTGCTAGGCCTGCCGCTCACTCGGTACCCCGAGGAACCTATGGTGTTGGACCCCCGGAGGACTCCACCATGACTCAGGTACCACCAGAGGGGGAGTCAGGAAGTAGCCCAGGGACAGCTGACCCTAGTCTGGCTGTAGCATTGCCAGAGCCCATGTCGGTGTGTTGTGGCCAGGATCCCCACTGACACAGCAGCGGATCTTCTACCGCTGTGAGGACCCCGGGCTGGGACGCAGTGGAGTGGGAGGGCCTGCATCCCCCCCTGCCACCCAACTCGTCGGTGGCAGTCTCCCCCTCTCCCAAACCATTTGGAGGCTTAGGCCTACTGTTACGCTCAGCCCTGCCTGAGGGCCTGAGCTCCTGACTCAGTATTGCCCCTCCCTGACCTAGGGCCAGGGCTCACTACCGTTTATATTGCTACTGCTATAGTATTGTTGTGCAGCCCTGCCTGAGGGCCTGAGTCATTATTGCCCCGCCCTGATCTAGGGCCCCGGCATAACTGTACTTATTTTCTGCCTCCACAAGAGCCACCAGGGAAGACTTCCGTGGCTGAACTAATTCCCCAATCCTGAGCTGTGTGTAGTGAGCCCTTGTGGCTCCCCACCGCCCCGGAGAGGGTTGAGCCCCGGCTAGCCCCTTTACACTTAGTAAAGAGGAAGCATTGTCAAGTGACTAAATTACTGGACAGTGCTCCCTCTTTACTAAGGTTTCAGAGTAGCAGCCGTGTTAGTCTGTATTCGCAAAAAGAAAAGGAGTACTTGTGGCACCTTAGAGACTAACAAATTTATTAGAGCATAAGCTTTCGTGAGCTACAGCTCACTTCATCATTGGATGCATCCGATGAAGTGAGCTGTAGCTCACGAAAGCTTATGCTCTAATAAATTTGTTAGTCTCTAAGGTGCCACAAGTACTCCTTTCCTCTTTACTAAGTATCTCATGGAATGGAGTGTTTGTAAAGTGCCGTGATCCTTGGATGGAAGGAGATGTAAAATGCAAACTATGTTATGGTATTGTGATAAATCATACTCTGTCATTCATGCCATCCTTTTCTTTGCCATTCTCTGAGGGATTTTATAACCTGTCACAGATAAACAGTTTGCAGTTCTGTCATACAGCAGTGCTATAAATTCAGTAAAGACACTTGTATATCTCTAAAGAAGTTTTCTGGAGGGGACAGCTTGAGATTGTGCATGTTAAAAATGATGGTGACGAGAAGGTAGACAGTAGAAGTAGCGGAATGGGGGCTGGGGGAGGGGAGAGGTTCTGGTCTCAGGCAGCTGACAAATGAGCATGCAAGCATACTTGGCAAGCTCAGCAGCTCTCTAAAAGGGATGAGTTTGAGCTAGAGACCGAAGGTAAACAGTAAAAAGAACAAGGCACATTTTATGACTAACATAAATAAGCCCAAAATAAACATTTAACTCAGTCCTTTCTTTGCAAGCAAGCTAGAAACGACAGCTGGCTGTAATGTATGTACAAACCCTGTTATTACAGAACACTACTTCCAAACCCCAATACACACTGAAGTGAAGCTAAAGAAGCAATGTGTGTTACTTGGCCATTCATGCACAATAACTACTTCACTTCCACATGTCACTTAAAAAGAGAGCAAGGTTTTTCCCCTTAGTATTACTTTCAGACATAATAAACTTTACATGTTCTTTGTTTGTCCCCATTGGGATAAGGTACTGTCATTTATAAAAGGTCTTTGGAAATAGCAACACATTTCCCTATAGTTGAGACGGAATGACTCAAGCAGTTCATAAGCCACAAGAAATCTAATTGAAATGTGTAATTCAAATAATAGACCAAAATCTAATAGAAATTGTCTAAAGTATATTTAATGACAGATTAGTCACTTTAGACTGTATATCTAGATGCAAACTACTATAATAGCTTGAAGCCTTATAGGAAAAGAAATAGGAAGGACTCCTGTAAAATTAACAGCTGTGTATTAGTCTGTGTCTCAGTCAAAACATACATTTGTTTCAGTGGTAGTTTAACTTGAGTGGTCTCCAGGTTAGCAGGATTTGGTCTCCAGAGTGGAGCCCTCTCGCCGCTCTGGTGAGAACTGCTGTACACAGCTATCAAAGCTGTGTAGAGAAAAGTCTGATTTTTAGTTTAACTGATATGTGAAAAAGATAACGTGATACTAGGAAATTTTGTAGTAATGTTAGCCTGATCTTTGACTGTTAGGCTGAATAGGCTTATCCTCCATTTAGAGCCAAGTGTGAATGTTGGATTTTCCTACTTCTAAACTAACTCTTCAGTCAGGACTCAAGATTTTTATCACTTAGCCACAAGGATCTTCTGTATGCTGTTAGTATCTTATCTTTATTTCCTTTACAACTCTGTGCTTTCAAAGTATTACTCTCTGCTGTGTATAAAATGGAGGAAAGGTTTAGCTTACTGTGTGTTTTACTATCAATTTCATGGATGGTAATACAGTGTTAAGTTGTGCTTAGGCCAGGGAAAGTTCTCTGCTATTTCACGCAACTTCACCCCCAAAATCTTCATCTAGAATAGATAACCAGTAATGGAAACATCAAGTAAGAAACATTATATTGTCAGATCAGGCTCTCAGCCTATGGCTTTTGTTTTGAGCTGCACTTAAATTCTGTTATGCTTTGGCACAGCAGACTAAAAGAGATAACAGGGAAAATATCTTTTTTGTTTTACTTTCTATTTGAAAGTCCTTGGTGTATAGGTAACTTCTCAGCTTCCCCTCTAGTTTGTATCAGTTGCGCACACAAACAACACTTCAGGAAAAAGTATTTTTAAAACTAAAATGATGTGGCTATAAAACCACAAAAACCGGCAGGTGGCTCATGGGTAGACACAGTACCAGAAACGAATTTTAGATCATATTTTGCAGTTTGCAAGATTTGCTAAAGATTCCTGTGTGAACGTGGGCAAGGCATGGCACATCTTTGTGCTTCAATTCACCAGGTGTAAAATGGTGCTAATAGTGCTTCTTTATCTCACAGGGATATTGTGAGGTTAAGTTCATTAACGCTTGGGAGGTACTCAGACATTACCATGAGGAGTCTCTGGCAAATTTAATGGCCACAGAATCATGGCAAATGAACACTGACCATAATTTACATGGACATGGCTTCTAGCAGTTTCAGAAAGATAGTTTCCACATGACATTATAACAACTGTATATCATCAAATCAAAGGAAGGTACACTTTTAAAAATACTCCTTCAAAGGTAAAAAGGCACACTGAAGCTAAGGTTTCTTCTTAAGTGCTTGTTATTCCCTCTCTAAGATGTACTAAATGTAAAGGTGAAAACAGGAGGATTCAAGATATTGCTAATCTTCTCTTTCTAGATCATTTCAAAGACTGAAAGCTAGGGTCAGCTAGCACTTGGAAAGAATAAGTGAGAGTTTATAATGATAACTTGCACTTCCATCCTATTGCATTTCTGCCTTATCGGATGTATGTGCCCCTTGCTAGTAAATGGAAATTTACCAAAAATGCAAAGGAGGTTTATGTGGCATAAGATTTGTTCTGCAACAATAAATATATATAGCTGAGCTCGTTCTTCTTCTGTGGATTCCCATAGCCAAGATACAGTGACTTGATAAATAACAGAACATGGTGTTCCGACTAGGATTTAATCATACTTTCTAAAAACACAGAATAATATTCAAAAATGACTGCAGAATGTCATTGCTATGCCTTTAGCTTCCTTGACCACAGTGGCATATGGAAAAGATTTTAAAACAAGAACTAGTACACTATGAAAGATTATATTGATAAAAATAATCTAATGCCACAAACCAATCTAACGCCTGGTCTGCACCACAAAGTTAGGTTTACATAAGCCACCTTGCGTCAACATAGTTGCGTATGTGTTTATGCTTAAATTTGTTTTCCACTAATGCAAGTGTTCTGTTACACTGATGCAGTAACAGCACATCGGAAGCGGCATTGAGCCATGGTTGGGTGTAGACACTGTGTTACTTATGTTGACCCTAACAGTCTGCCAGCAGCTGTCCGACAATGCCTGACAGACCAGTCTGGTCACAATTGTGAACTCCACTGCCCGGGATCATGGAGAACAGAAGGCCCTCTCTCCCCTTTAAGGCCCTGCAAATGTTTGAAATCCCTTTTTCTGATTGTCCAGCTTGGAGAGCACACCTAGCAGCTCTCCATTCTTGTGTGAAACTGCCCAGCTGCCTGAGCTGGCTCTATACTCCAGACATGGCTTGGAGTAGACAGGAAATACTGGATCTCCTGGGCCTTTGGGAGAAAGGGCTGTGCAGGTACAGCTATGGAGCAGCCATAGAAACATGGACATCTGCAAGCAAATTGCACTGGGGATAGAGGTAAGGAGAAGGGGTATGGCAGGGACCAGCAGCAGTGCTGCATGAAAGTGCAGGAACTGTGGCAGCCATCAGAAGGCCAGGGAGGTGAACGGTCAATCTGGTGCTGAGTCACAGACCCGTGGCTTTTACAAAAAACTGCACGCACTATTTGCCAGAGACTGCACCCCGCCCCGCAAACCACCCTGGATACCTCTGAGAAGCCTGAGCCACAAGCCCTTGGTGTGAACAACAAGGATGATGAGGAGGAGGTGGAGGAGAAACAGGAGGAGGATGGGGGTCCAGCTATGCCATGAGCCAGGACCTTTTTGAGACTCCACCACAATCCAGTCAGTCCCAGCAATTGAGCACAGGTGAGCCCGATGCAGGGGAAGGAAACTTGGGTAAGTGTGTAACTGTATTTCAATTGCATCATTTCAACGATGTATGTACTGATTGCACCCCCAACTTAACAGGACACAGCCATCAACTTTTCATTATTTTACTTGTACTAAATGAGATAGCGGTACAACGAAGAGAGGTGGAGTTATCTGCTTTTCATTCCTCTGTAGAATTAGATAAGGAAGGCCAGGTGGAGCATTTTGTTTATGTGCACAGGGATGTCCCTTGCAGCCCCCTGAGAGATCTCGATGAAACTTTCATTACTTGGCAATCCTCCCCCAAAGGTTTCTAGGGATGGCAGCCTTATTTCTTCCTCCATCGTAGAACACTATCCCTTCGTCAGGCACCATTGCAATGGAGGGCTTTGGGATGCCAGCAGTAGTTGTGCTCTCTGTGCTTCTGTTACCCTTAGGGGTGAGATATCGGCTAAAATCACCACCACCTGTGGAAAAAGGAGCTAGTTAGTATTCATTGCCATTGCCCTGTACTCATAGGTTCATGCAACTGAGCAATTCTCTTGTCATTTCCTGGAGGGCCATAATCGCCATGGCTAGTGCTCTGAGTGATGCCATGCACAAGCACTCTGAAGCAGAAGTGTCAATAGGCATGTCTTGTTTAACACTTTAGGGGAGCAAGGGAAGGGAGTTCTAAATCTTAACTTTCACTTTCCATTGTGACTATACTGACAATCGTACCTCTGTGTTTTATCTGTAGCTGCTGCCATTGCAGCCTTGAGGGGTTCCCACTCCACACCTGTAGAACGCCTAAGCCAGGCAAGAAGGAGAATGAAGAGGACTTGGGATGACATGTTGTGATGAAGTGGGAATATTTTGGTAACATTTCTGAGTCCTGTTTGTGCCTCAGTTTCCCCTGTATACTGTATTGTTATCCGGTGGGGGTGTGGAAAGGGACTATTTGCTCTTGGGGCAGGCTAGGAAATGTAGGTGTGGGTGCTGCCTAGCTATCTGGGGCTAGCTTCCTATATGAATGAAGTATTTGCAAATCCAATTGCTTGGACACTTACACCTAGCAACCAATGACCCAGAAGGATATGGATTTCCCTGCCTCTCCTTAAGGAAGCTGAACAACCATCCCCAGCTCAGGAACAAGGGACTGGAGAGGTATGAGATGTGGGGGATAACAGTTGTCTGCTGGAAGGTAACAGGGCTCTTACCTAGAGTCTGACGATGGAGGGAAAGAAAGATCTTGTACCAAAAAGTTCACCTCACCTTGGCTGGGCTCTGGGCTAACCAGAATGGACTTGGGTTATGTTTTAACCTTCAGTTTTCTAGGCTACCCCAAATGACTTCCTATGCTGTGTTCCTGTGAACAAATAAACCCAACTGTTTTGCCCATGCTGTCACTGCAAATGTTTGGTGAAGTGCATTAATCCCTGAGGAGTGTACAAGTTTCCAACAGGAGTCAACCTCAGCTGGACTCGCTGAATGGAGCTCACAGTGTGAAGCGGGAGTGCTGAAGGCCCAAAGGTGTAGTCTAAGGCGGTGGTGAAACCACATGGCTTACCCTTGAGGAAAAGTGAGACTCATAGGGGGTCTGGCACACTGAAGGGGTTCCTCCTGCAGACTGTTCCAAAGATGAGCACGTAGCACCGATCCTGTGCAACTGTGACACATGCTCAATGAGATCCGGCAAGCCAATGCTGCATCAGACTGCGAGCAAAAGGGCCTGGAGGGTGAACATTGCCGACAACCTGGAGAAGGAAAGAGCAGATGGGAAAGGGCCAGGAATCCCAGCAGTAAAAGGAGAGGGAGATGCACCAGTACATAATGGGGCTTCTCCAGCAGCAAATACAGATTCTGCAGGTTCTTGTGGACCTTATGGACAGGTGAAACAATCAGTGACCCACCTCACTGTGCAGCCCATGGAGAACTCCATTACAGCACCTCCCTCCATCTCCTCTCAACATTCCACATGACACCAGGGGCCACCTCCCTTCCCTTGCTACTTAACCTTTGAGGACAGTAAGGAGAACCACAGCTTCGCATACACTGACCTGGGAAAGCCCCAGTTGCTGTATGCGTAGGGAAAAAGGACATGAATGTTCTTTCCTCTTAAGTTCTGTTCCACTAATTAAGTTTTTAAAAATCTGGACTGTATATTGCTGTGAACATCAAAAAGCATCTATGGCTGCATGATATTATAAATGGTGGCAAAAGTCAATGAAGGGAAGTTAGTTATCAGGACAATTTGCCCCAGTTGTTCTGCGAGCATGCATATGTGACTGGCCACTTCCCTCATGTATGTATTGCAGTACGTGCATTGTTGCCATACACAGGGTATGCTACATACACATTGGGGATGTGGATAACCAGACAGGAGTAGTGTTAGAGCCTGCCAACGTATGTGAAGTCTGTTTCCTGCCCTCTGTGCCCCCTGGTCACATGCCACTGTGGTTAATGTGTTTGCTTCCCTCCACACCATGCAGCAAAAGACATTCATTCTCTACTAGAACAGGTTTCTAGGAAATATTATTTATCATGTTAACATCAGTTTCCCAATAAATAGAAGAGTATAGATGAGACTTTAGTAATTAGGGCCACAGAGCAAGGGACAATAGACATTCCCACATCATTACTGCCAGGCCATGTAGTGCTATATCCAAGGAGCACTTTGGAGATTAGGCAACACAGGAATTATTGCCTACAGCATCCAGAGTGACAGCACCATCTGGTCTTCTGATTGGCCATGCTCATTATTTAACTCTGGAGGGTGCCCCAGGAAGTGGTCTGGGCACCCATATAGACTTCTGGCCTGTTGTGACTTTAGCCCTCCCCTCTCTTTCTGATCCAGCCTGACTCTTACCTCCTGATTCCATCTTGGTAACTATTTCTAGTCTCCAGCTCTGACCTCAGCCTGACTCTGACACTTGTCTATCCATCCCAGCTCTCACCATACCTTGGGTCACATTAGACCAAATACTGACATTTAAAGACCACATCAGGAAGCTGAAAAAGAAAGTGAACTCCAGGAATGGTGTACTGTAGAAACTGGCCAATACAAAATGGGGAGCTGACCCCAAAACACTCCAAGCAATCTTTCTCGCCCTTTGTTCCTCAACTGCGGAGTACTGTACCTCAGTAGGGTCACACTTGAGCCGGGCACATAGACTGATACTGAACTCAGTCAATGCTGCAGGATCATCTCAGGGACTTTGAAAATGACCCTCAGGGAGATGGAATGTGTTCAGTAAAAAGTGTGTGGCGGGGGGAAGAACAGGTGAATGATCCAATATATCAATCACATTCCACTACCCAGGAAGCCGAAGTCCAGAAATAGCTTTTCCTCTCAAAATCCCTTCCCCCCAAAATTTAACTGTGAAAGGCTCCAAAGCAACAAAATGGTGGGAAATGCCAATAATCTTAGAGAGTGGTTCCTTCAGAACAACACCTCTCAGGCACTGACCTCAAGTGAAAACACTGGTATATCTAATTTGAGTGAGAGCTGGGAAAGGAAAGACTGGTGACAATGTGACCAAGTGGAATCTGAGAAATGACTCCAAATGTAAATGTGGAGAGCCTAGCCAAAACATTTTAACTCTGCCAACATCTTAGACTCTCAACAAATTGTTTGATGTATGTGATACCACAAAGATCTTGACTGCAGCTTTAGAGTGACAAGCTTTTTGACTGCCATTTATGGAGGAGGTACTCCTCATGCAGACTGCAAAGTACAAGTCCTGCCACCAAATGGGCCATGTTGCTTTGTTATTAAAACACCCCTCTTTTAAAACAAACACACAAGGTGACAAAGGAGTGAGGGGTAAATAGCTGAGCAGATCCCATTATGAACAGGAAAGTCATAACATTATCAGTCCAGTATAATTCTGGCTGTCAACTGGAAATGGACTGTGTAAGAAGTGTTAATGTGCACATGCTGCAAAAGTGTTTAACGTGCACCCATCATCAGGATTGGCACAATGTCTTGCAGAGTCCATGAATACATCTTATGCTGAATTTTACAGTTCAGTTGTACCAAAGATGTGTAGATTTGAGTGTAGTTCATCTACTCTCTCTATGAAATTGAAATTAAGCAAAATAGCTGTGAAAAATGGTTAGGTATAATATGCTGTCTTTATGTTGCTGTTAGATCTAGTCATTTAAGGGAAATTTATCTTAAGCCTTTTCATTTTCTAACCTCTGTGAATCAAAGCTAGTCCTCATATTGAATAGTAACTCCTCAATCAATTTTGTACATGAGGATTAAACTCTATTGCCTGACACCTGATATGCACTAAGCTGGCTTGTGAATCCTGTGGTTTCAGTCATGAATTCATTTACAATGAAATAATGGCAGTCAAGTAATATTTTCCTGGTCAATTTGCTTTTGACACATTTGCTTTGTTACCATGGTTCCATTGATGGTGTTATATATTGCATAAGTCATGACATCTGGTACTTTGGAGAGATTGTCTATATTTAAGTTGGCCAGATACTGTGTCCATACTACTATGCGTGTACAATGATTTTATTTCCTAGTTATGTAAGAGGGGCCATTATATTCTTCTTAGTTATCTAGTGAAATCAGCAGAGCTTTTTGAAGAAGTTGCATGCTGTTATTATACAAAGTTGTGGATCACTCTGCTATTAGTCATACCTGTATTTTTCTTGGTCATGGCCTTGAGTTAAAACTCCTCTGGTAAAAATGTTTAAAAAGGCTATATAACAGTTCAAGAGACAGATACAGCTTTCACACTTATTTTCAGCATGGTATCAATCTTTGCGGATTTCCACTTTCACTTCATATGTATTGATATTCAGCTATGTTTTTGTCAGGCAAGTACTGCAAATCATACAGCAAAGAAAACAAACCTTGAGAAAGCTGAAACCACTTACACTGTCTTAGTTCTGTTTTCCATTCCTTGCTGTCCCTACTATGCTAGGAGAAGTGTGAGATTAGCTTCTATACTCCGATTTAAAATAAATAAAGACAGCTGTTCCATGTAAATCCATCAGAACAGACCAATAAGCAGTTTCAATGGTTGTTTGTATCCTGATTTTTTTCCTCTTTAATTTCCTTATAGCAGATACTTTTTAGACTTGGTTTGCACGCTTTACCAAGGTGAGGTAACACTGAATGCATTTGTGTACTGCTTATTTTGAAAACTTGAAAAGTGGTGGAAGCTAATGTGTCATTTAATTCTGTCTATTTTGCTTGTCTTAGCTGTAAAATATTGAGCATGAATAAAGCTACTGTGACAGACTCATACCAGAAGGTTATAAGAGCGTAGTCCATTGCTGAAAGCCCCTCCCCCAGCCTAGGGAGGGGCTACTAAACCCAGAACCCAACTGAGCTTGGGGGACAACAAATGCAATATTGGGAACAGGCATGAAGGGCCAAAACAAGGGAACCAGAAGGGGACTCTGAGCAGAGAGCCCTGGACAGCGCCCACTGCTCCTCGAAGGAATCGAGAGAGCCAGCGGACGCTGCCCAGGAGGAACTCTGCCCTGCTGTGTGAATGGATAAAAGAACGAAAGACAGCCCTGCAGTTGCAGGGCCCCCCCCCCCGCCAACCTCCTCTCCCTGGTGTTACGATGGCCACCTTGGCCATGGCTAGGAGGAGGTTGACAAGGTGGTCCTATGACTTTGTGGGGCCTCGCATCTGGTGTGCTTAAATAAATAACCAAGTGCGGGGAAAAATACAGCCAGAACCTCAATAAGAGATTCTGGAGGAGCCAGAAGACAGGCTGCAGCCTGATGCACCAATTACGCATGCGCCAGGGTCTCCCTCACACCACAGAAGGGACAGGCTTCAGGGACGGAAGTGAACCATGCCAAGTACATGCCCATGTTCACGGCTCCATGCAGGAGCCGCCAGTTAATATCTCTGGTGAGCTGCTGGATTAAGATGGAACATAAACTGGCCCCACCGGGGTTTCCCACCCTCCATTGCTGGTAAAAGGTCCTGCCACTTGGTATCAGGGTGGGACACAAGGGTGGGGTTATGGAGCATGTGCAGCATGAGCACGTATAGATGGTCCCTTGGCACGGTGTGGAAACGAACTGGCTGCATTGTGTGCAGCAGGCTTGAGGAAGGGGAGGCCGGAAAGGCTCACTGGGCATGGGGTCAATGGAAAGATGTGGAGAGCCTTGAGTGAGGGGTGGGTGGGACGCACCCTCTCACAGGACCTGCTCAAAGAAGAACCAAGCCACGTGAGGCAGGGCTGCCTCCACTTCCTGAGGTATATGCCAGGGGGGGGTCACAAGGGTGGAGAGCCCCATGTGCTGACCGAGCGCCTGGGGATCCACCCAACTCCCCAGGTTGTAGTCCAGGAGGTCTCCGATCTTAGTAACTCCTGCCAGGACCAGACTCCGGCACCTGCACAAGAAGATGGGGATTGTGTAGCAGGGACTCCACGAGGAGATTTACCCTCTCAGTGGCCACAAAGGACCTGGTCTCTGAAAGCAGCCTCCAGGCCCAGAGGAGGTCCTGGTAAAAGACCGGCAGCTCAGAGAGGTCTTGCAGAAGACTTCTTGGATGAAGAAAAAAAAAAAAGCTACCGGTCATATTGGAGCCCTCACAGGTGGCAGAGGAAAGCATGTGCCAATATGCTCCATGCCAAGCCACCTGCATTAGAAAGCAGCCTCTGCAGGGCCTGGAGGTAGAAGACATGGACCTGCGTGCACATACATGTCAGGCCCTGTCCTCCCTCCTCCACAGGGAGATGAAGAACCCCTGCAGAGACCCAGTGTAGTCCCGGCTTAAAAAAAAAAAAAACCACACACTCCAGAACCAGCCTCTGGAGATTGGCCAGGAACACTGGGGGCGGGCACAGGGTGTTGAGTCGGTGCCAGAGCATGGACAGGACCAGTTGATTAAGCACCAGTGCTCTTCCCCGGAGGAAGAAACACCAGAGCAGTCTCATCCAGCCCTGCAACTGCCCAGTCACCCTGACCTCTAAACTGGGCCAGTTCTCTGGCAGACACAGATGCATGGCAGAAAGACATACGCCAAGGTAGAGCAGCGGACCCGTGCTCCACCGGATGGCCTGAAGCCCGGGTGGGAGGGAGCTCACCCACCACCCGACCCTGACCGCCAGGCCAAAGTTCTTGACCCTGTTGACCCGGGCAGAGGAGGCCGCCCAACAAACAGCTTGACAGGCCTCCACCCACACCAGATCATCCGGGTCCTGGACCACAAGGAGCATGTCATCGGCGTATGCTGCCAGAACCAGCCTCACCTCCGGCTCATGCAGCACCAACTCTGTCAACCTCTTGCAAAGGAGACGAAGGAAGGGCTCAATGCCCAGAGCGTATAGCTGACCCAACATGGGGCAGCCTCAATGCACCCCTTGCCCGAAGCTGACCGGTGCGGTCAGGGTCCAGTGGAGCCTGACCAGACACTCCACGGAGGCATACAGCACCTGGAGAAACCCCACAAACCAGGGCCCGAAGCCGAATGCCCATAGAGTGCCCAGGAGATACCCATGGTCCATCCGGTCAAACATCTTCTCCTGATCCAAGGACAGGAGGGCGAATGATAGACCAAGATAAAGATTATCGAAGATATTATGGCCTGGATGGTGTAGGTCTGGTCAGGGTGGACCACGTCCACCAGCACGGACCGCAGCCACAGCGAGATGGCCTTCGCCATGACCTTATAGTCCGTGCTGAGGAGCAAGATGGGATGCCAATTCCAGAGATCGGAGGTCCCCCTTCTTCGGCAGCAGGGCAAGCACCACTCGCCTGAATGACAGAGGGAGGACCCCGCTCTCCAAAGACTTGGCCCAGACGGTGGCAAGGTCCAGGCTGAGGACGTCCCAGAACATGTGGTAGAACTCCATGGTCAGCCTGTCCATGCCCAGAGATTTATTGGTGGGCATGAGACAGAGGGCTTCCGAGAACTCAGCCAGAGTGAGAGGCAGCTCCAGCCGGTCCCGGTCGCCCGTGCTGACTATCAGAAGTCCGTCCCAAAGCACTCTGCAGGCATGGGTATTGGTTTGATCCGGGGAGAAAACACCAGCATAGAAGGCCCTGGCCCTCTCAGGGATCTCCACTGGATCTGTGGGGGAGGGCGCTGTCCTCCGCCAAAAGGCAGAGGATGTGCTTTTTCACCCCACTCTTCTTCTTCTTCTCCAGGGCATAGAAGAAGCGGGAGGTGCAATCCATCTCCCACAGGAGATGGATGCGGGATTGAACAAAGGCATCCTGGGCCCGAAGATGGTTGAGGGCCCAGAGCTCCTCTCACTTCTCCTGGTATGCTCCACAGAGGGGTGGATTCCCGGGGCTGGTGACCAGATGCCTCTCCAGCTCCAATAACTCCTGCTCTATCACCACATCACTCTGCCAGCTGGCACCCTAGGTGTGGCTATGGCAGAAGAGCTGGGCGTGCACCTTCCCCTCATCCCACCACCGCCACACTGAGGGAAAGGTATGCCTCTGTTCCTGCCAGGCCAGCCAAAATTCCGGGAAGGACACCACAAATCCCACATCCCCCAGTAGGCTGTTATTGAAATGCCAATAGGCCGGCCCTAGCCTCTCCGAAGAAAGAGAGGCCATCACGGGAACGGGGACAGCTGGATGCTGGAGAAGTGGGCCTGCAAAAGATGACAGAGAGAAGTAGGTGCGATCCAACCGGTAGCAGCTCAGCCGTTGTTCCTCCACCCAGACAAAAGTGAACAGAGAGTCATTGTCTGGGTGATGGTCGCACCAGACATCCACCAGGGAGTGATGGGCTACAATCTCCCTGCAGACGTCTGTGGCGGCCGGGCTCGGCTTGATCCCCATGAGGTCCCACCCCTCGAGGGTGCAGTTGAAATTGCCACTCAGGACCAGGCACTCACGAGGATCCAAACCACCAAGGAAGGCAGACGCCTGCCAAAAGAAACATGCTTGCTCTGGGCCAGATGCCAGGGCATAGACTTTGACTAGATGCAACATCAGCCCCTCCACCCGAACCTGGAGGTGCAGCAGGCTACCTAGCATGACCTCGGTAATCCCCAGCACCTTGGGCTGTAGGTGCATGGAGAACAGGGTCGCCACCCCAGCCTGACGGGCCAAAAGGTGGCTAAAGTAGATCCTGTCCCCCCACTCCAGCTGCCAGCTCGCTTTGGCAGTCTGAGTCCATATGGGTCTCCTGCAGGAAAACAACAGAGTACCCCCCTTCCTGAAGGAAGGGGAGCACCTGCGGAGACCCAGCCTACAGCCCCACATGTTTAAAGTGGCAAAGATGGACGGCAACATAAGGAGGGCTGGGGATGATTCTTGCAGACAGTAGTGCTAGCGGTCCCCATTGGGCCCTGCAGCAAAAAGTGAGACCCCAAAAGCCATCAGGGTGTCACAGAATCCGCAGGCCCACGGGTAAGCTGCAGCATCCCGCTTCCTGGTCCCTTTGCCCTCCCCCATAATGGCCCTCAATGGTTTGGAGAACAAGATGGAAATCACCCCAGTGCTGAAGAACGAGATGCACTCTGTTCGTGGAGCCATGAGGGTCCTCCAGGAAACAGCGCATCTCGTTCCTCCATGTGGCAGGGACTAGGAGCACAGACCCTGGGTGTCCCCCAAATGGAACCCCCAGCCCCGTGGTCTTTTGAGATGGGCAATCAGGGTTCAGATCCCCACTGCGGTGCCTGTCGCTCCAGCGCCAGGCCACTCAACTCAGTACTTGGCCCTAGGGACAATGGCGGAGGGAGAACTGCAGCCCCGGATGGGCCAGGAGAGGGAAAAACAAAAAATGCCTCCCGCGGGCCCTCATAAAAAAAAGAGAGACAACCTGGGGGCAGCAGCAACAGGAGGGAGGGAGGGAGGGAATAAAGGGTAGGGACAGGCTCAGGGGCTGCAACGGGGTCAGGGACAGGGCACAAATCTAGGACAGGAGTAGGGTCAGGGCAGGGAACATGGACAAAATCAGGGGCTCAAGTGGCAGAGCCACCGGGACACGGTGCATCTCGACCCAGCATGGTGGGCAAAGGGACAGCAAGGGATTGGGGTGCCCCCACAGCACCAGGCTCAGATGCCCTACTAAACAAGGCACCCACAATTACAGCACTGGAAGGGGGCAGGGACTGCGGCCCCACCTCACAGGGTAGGGCACCCGTGAGCTCAGAGCCCGGCCGCTCGGCATCAGCCATCGCCTCACTCGGCACGGCAGCGTCAGCCGGATTACCATTCACGGCCGGGCAGATGGTCAGGTCCCGTGGCATTGCAGAGGCCAAAACGGGGGCAACCGCCTGAGGTGGGCGGAATGGGGGGAGGGGTGAAAGATGGCAAGAGCCCTGACTGAGGCCCTCTACCTGGGGGGCATCCATCCCCTCGGTGATTGGGGTCAAGCCCTGGGCCTCGATCTTGTCAAAAATAGTCAAAGTCTCCACCTGCCTCTATGGGGTCCTCCTCGACAGCAGCCAGGGTAGTAGCCACTTTGGCGCATACAGGGGGCACAGATGGCAAAGCGGGGTCCCTGCTGCCGCTCAGGGAGGGTAACGGAAGACAAGGGCAGGACAACAGGGAAAGGGACAGACGCCTCCTGAGGCAAGCCCCACTCTATTTCAGCAGCCGCCCTGCCACCATCTCCTCCACAGGCCCTGGTCTACTACCCACCACAGCAGCAGGGCCTGCACGCTCATCTGGACATGTGGGGGAGGGCCTCACCTGAGACACGAGTTAACAGTGGTCACGGATGGAGGAGGGGCAACCCCAGGGACCGGACGATCAGGGCCGCCAGTGATGGTGGAGCCGATGCCCTTCTGGGTATCGGGAGTCCCAGATGCCCCTCCAAGCTGGGCCAGGGGGCAGTCGCTCTGTACACGTCCTGCCGCCTGGCAGAGAAAGCACTGGGCCTCCCTGAGGAGTAGTACCCCTTTAGAGCCTCCCTATCACGTGCCACAGGCTGCACTTGAACCTGCACTTTCCAGCGGAACAACAAAATGTGGCAGAGGGCGGGGTCCTTAGCCCCCTACCATTGGGCTGCAAGGACAGAAAGGGGCTTCCCCAGGGTGGAGAGAACTGGCAAAGGGGCGGCATTGGGGAGGATGGGAAGAACAGACGAGACTACCACCCGTACACTGAGGTCCTCCAAAAGCTCAAGGGGGACATGAATGCCCCCCACCGCCAAGCCCCTCTCCACTGCCTCTTGGGTAGCGGCCTCTGACGCCAGGAAGAACACCACCTTCCCAAACATCTTAAAGGCTGCCACCTCTAAGGCCCCACCACCTGTGCCAATGCCCGCACATATGTTTCTACGTGGGGCGAGGCCGACACCAGGAGACAACACACGCCATGCTCCCTGGTGAGAGTGGAAAAGGGGCCCCAGCCGCTGGGAATGGTATTCCAGGAGGCAGCTGGAGCAGATGGCAAGGCATCGAGGTCGCAGACACCTGGGCGTATGCCCTGGGGGCAGAGGGAGTGGCACCTCCAGGGTTGGTGGAGGGAGCAACAGGTAAGGGAGAAGGGGGGGCTGTGGCTGTTGATGGGGCCACAGCGGGAGAGGGATCCACCGCCACAGGAGGTTTCGCCTTCCGGGCGGGGCCCTTGCCCTTTTTCGGCCCTTTTTTGGCCAAGGGAGCGGTTTTGGAAGTGGAGGTGGCAGAGGTCGCGGCAGCAGCAGACTCTTGGGAGTCCCCATCCATGCCTGCCGCTGCTGGTGCCTCATTGGAGTGCTGACAGGTAGCCCAGAAGTGGCAGTCAAGGCAGCCATCTCTGGGAAGGGCGCGTGGGGGGGGGGGAAGTTGAAGGGGAGCAGCACGGTGGCCAGGGAAGTCCCACTCCCCGAACCACCCACCACAGAAAGGGAGGGAGTGGGATAGCCACTGGGGCAGGTAAAGGGGGAACAGAGGGTAGGAAAGGGCAAGGGTGGGGGGGTGGGGAAATGGCTACTACACCCAACCCACTAGGCTCAGAGCGGGGGCGTCAACAGAAAAGGACAGAGGGAAACAAAGAACACAACTCCCAGCACAAGATGAAAAAAAACCTGGCTTCCCCAGCTGCACTAAGGAAAGGGAAAACTAAGACATCGTGGAGGAGTGTGCATCAGTGAAGGGATTAACAGGGGGAAAACAGGGGGGAATCTCAAGCGCCAACAGCAGAACGTGGGCACGCAGGCAATGAGGGCAGACCGAGAGTGGGGAGGAGAGGGGGTGAGAAGCAAAGGATTGGAATGAAGGGGAGGGTCACATCAGGCATGGAGCAAAACAACAGGGTGGGTTCAAAAGCAACCCAACCAAAGGGGGAGAAGTGGGGCCAGCAACCACACCTGTACCTCAGGACAAAGGTGGGGCAAACAAAACCAACCAAGGACCAAAAAAACAGAGCAGGGCAAAACAGAGCAAACAGGGCAGCTAGAAGGGGGCAAGCAGGGCAGGCAGCAAAACGGAAGGGGACAACCAGCTGCAAGAACAGGGCAGCGTGCAAGGCAGATGGGAAGGGAACCCATTGGCCAAATGCAGCAGGGAGGGAGGACAAAGCCAAGGAAAGGGAAAGGAAACGCACACCCATAGGTGCCCAAAAAACAAGTGCCCACTAGCTGCCACTGCTGTCTCAGGAGGGATAGAAAGGCAGAGTGAACTGCTGGGCTGGGGAGCGGAGAATAGAGCCAGAAGGTAGGTGGAAAGGGGCATCCTAAGGGGAGGGCTCTATGCCACTCCCCCAGGTCCCCACAGCACAGGCACCTACCACCAGAAGCAAAGATGTTACAAACCCCTTCCACAGAACAAGGTCTCCTCCACTCCCTCCTGAGCTCCAGCAGCAACAACAAGCTCTCTAGTGGCAGCAGCAAGGGTAGCCAGAAGAGGCCCCAAAAATGATAGAAAAAGTGGGGCCTTGCACTACCCTCTGAGGGATACACCAGCAGGGTTCTCCCCACAGCAGCAGCCAGGGGAACAACCAGCCAGCAACACAATCTCAGAAGAGTAGAAGACAAGTATATCAGCCTCAGAATGAGCAAGTCCCTGTTCCCTGAATAGCCAAACAAAGGCTACTCCAGATATAAAGGTACCTGATGCCAATTAACCAGTTAAGGTTGTTAGGCTAATGCTGGCACCTGACCCCAATTAACTGGCAAAGGGCCAGTTAAGGCCATTAGGCTAATGGAGACAGCTGGAACCAATTAAGGTCTCACTCATACTGCTTAAAAGCTCCTCTCCCCCTTGGGAGGGGGAGCTGAGGTGAGAGGAAGTATTGTTGAATCCTGAAGTAAGAGTAAAGCTTGGAAAAGGGGACGATGGGGAAGTGTTCCAGGGAATCAAAGCCACCAATAGCTGCTACCATTAGGGTCCCTGGGCTAGAACCCAGAGTAGAGGGTGGGCCTGGGTTCTCTCCCCTCCCCCCACTACAGAGATCCCCTGGAGAAGGGAAGCAGGACTTGGTCTAGGCAGGAGGCTGAACTGGGTCTACTGAGCTCTATGGAGCAACAGAGACTGTGGTGTTATCTCTTCCTCCCCCCTGCTTCCTATCTCTCATACTGGCTGGTGATGAAAGTAACTCAATAGGCTGTGACTCTTGCCACTACACTGAGAAATGTTTCAGAGTAGCAGCCGTGTTAGTATGTATTCGCAAAAAGAAAAGGAGTACTTGTGGCACCTTAGAGACTAACAAATTTATTAGAGCATAAGCTTTCGTGAGCTACAGCTCACTTCATCGGATGCATTTGGTGGAAAAAACAGAGGAGAGATTTATATACACACACACAGAGAACATGAAACAATGGGTTTATCATACACACTGTAAGGAGAAAGAAAAGGAGTACTTGTGGCACCTTAGAGACTAAAAAATTTATTAGAGCATAAGCTTTCGTGAGCTACAGCTCACTTCATCGGATGCATTTGGTGGAAAAAAAATGCACCACCAAATGCATCCGATGAAGTGAGCTGTAGCTCACGAAAGCTTATGCTCTAATAAATTTGTTAGTCTCTAAGGTGCCACAAGTACTCCTTTTCTTTTTGCGAATACAGACTAACACGGCTGCTACTCTGAAACTGTAAGGAGAGTGATCACTTAAGATAAGCCATCACCAACAGCAGGGGGGGGAAGGAGGAAAACCTTTCATGGTGACAAGCAGGTAGGCTAATTCCAGCAGTTAACAAGAATATCAGAGGAACAGTGGGGGGTGGGGTGGGAGGGAGAAATACCATGGGGAAATAGTTTTACTTTGTGTAATGACTCATCCATTCCCAGTCTCTATTCAAGCCTAAGTTAATTGTATCCAGTTTGCAAATTAATTCCAATTCAGCAGTCTCTCGTTGGAGTCTGTTTTTGAAGCTTTTTTGTTGAAGGATAGCCACTCTTAGGTCTGTGATCGAGTGACCAGAGAGATTGAAGTGTTCTCCAACTGGTTTTTGAATGTTATAATTCTTGACGTCTGATTTGTGTCCATTCATTCTTTTACGTAGAGACTGTCCAGTTTGGCCAATGTACATGGCAGAGGGGCATTGCTGGCACATGATGGCATATATCACATTGGTAGATGCGCAGGTGAACGAGCCTCTGATAGTGTGGCTGATGTGATTAGGCCCTATGATGGTATCCCCTGAATAGATATGTGGACAGAGTTGGCAACGGGCTTTGTTGCAAGGATAGGTTCCTGGGTTAGTGGTTCTGTTGTGTGGTGTGTGGTTGCTGGTGAGTATTTGCTTCAGATTGGGGGGCTGTCTGTAAGCAAGGACTGGTCTGTCTCCCAAGATCTGAGAGAGCGATGGCTCGTCCTTCAGGATAGGTTGTAGATCCTTGATGATGCGTTGGAGGGGTTTTAGTTGGGGGCTGAAGGTGATGGCTAGTGGCGTTCTGTTGTTTTCTTTGTTGGGCCTGTCCTGTAGTAGGTGACTTCTGGGTACTCTTCTGGCTCTGTCAATCTGTTTCTTCACTTCAGCAGGTGGGTACTGTAGTTCTAGGAATGCATGATAGAGATCTTGTAGGTGTTTGTCTCTGTCTGAGGGGTTGGAGCAAATGCGGTTATATCGTAGCGCTTGGCTGTAGACAATGGATCGAGTGGTATGATTTGGATGAAAGCTAGAGGCATGTAGGTAGGAATAGCGGTCAGTAGGTTTCCGATATAGGGTGGTGTTTATGTGACCATCGCTTATTAGCACCGTAGTGTCCAGGAAGTGGATCTCTTGTGTGGACTGGTCCAGGCTGAGGTTGATGGTGGGATGGAAATTGTTGAAATCATGGTGGAATTCCTCAAGAGCTTCTTTTCCATGGGTCCAGATGATGAAGATGTCATCAATGTAGCGCAAGTAGAGTAGGGGCATTAGGGAACGAGAGCTGAGGAAGCGTTGTTCTAAGTCAGCCATAAAAATGTTGGCATACTGTGGGGCCATGCGGGTACCCATCGCAGTGCCGCTGATTTGAAGGTATACATTGTCACCAAATGTGAAATAGTTATGGGTCAGGACAAAGTCACAAAGTTCTGCCACCAGGTTAGCCGTGACAGTATCGGGGATACTGTTCCTGACGGCTTGTAGTCCATCTTTGTGTGGAATGTTGGTGTAGAGGGCTTCTACATCCATAGTGGCTAGGATGGTGTTTTTAGGAAGATCACCAATGGACTGTAGTTTCCTCAGGAAATCGGTGGTGTCTCGAAGATAGCTGGGAGTGCTGGTAACGAAGGGCCTGAGGAGGGAGTCTACATAGCCAGACAATCCTGCTGTCAGGGTGCCAATGCCTGAGATGATGGGGCGTCCAGGATTTCCAGGTTTATGGATCTTGGGTAGCAGATAGAATACCCCAGGTCCTGGCTCCAGGGGTGTGTCTGTGCGGATTTGTTCTTGTGCTTTTTCAGGGAGTTTCTTGAGCAAATGCTGTAGTTTCTTTTGGTAACTCTCAGTGGGATCAGAGGGTAATGGCTTGTAGAAAGTGGTGTTGGAGAGCTGCCTAGTAGCCTCTTGTTCATACTCTGACCTATTCATGATGACGACAGCACCTCCTTTGTCAGCCTTTTTGATTATGATGTCAGAGTTGTTTCTGAGGCTGTGGATGGCACTGTGTTCTGCATGGCTGAGGTTATGGGGTAAGCGATGCTGCTTTTCCACAATTTCAGCTCGTGCACGTCGGCGGAAGCAGTCTATGTAGAAATCCAGGCTGCTGTTTCGACCTTCAGGAGGAGTCCACCTAGAATCCTTCTTTTTGTAGTGTTGGCAGGAAGGTCTCTGTGGGTTAATATGTTGGTCAGAGGTGTGTTGGAAATATTCCTTGAGTCTGAGACGTCGAAAATAGGATTCTAGGTCACCACAGAACTGTATCATGTTCGTGGGGGTGGAGGGGCAAAAGGAGAGGCCCCGAGATAGGACAGATTCTTCCGCTGGGCTAAGAGTATAGTTGGATAGATTAACAATATTGCTGGGTGGGTTACGGGAACCATTGTTGTGGCCCCTTGTGGCATATAGTAGTTTAGATAGCTTAGTGTCCTTTTTCTTTTGTAGAGAATCAAAGTGTGTTTTGTAAATGGCTTGTCTAGTTTTTGTAAAGTCCAGCCACGAGGAAGTTTGTGTGGAAGGTTGGTTCTTTATGAGAGTATCCAGTTTTGAGAGCTCATTCTTAATCTTTCCCTGTTTGCTGTAGAGGATGTTGATCAGGTGGTTCCACAGTTTCCTTGAGAGTGTGTGGCACAAGCTGTCAGCATAGTCTGTGTGGTATGTAGATTGTAATGGATTTTTTACCTTCAGTCCTTTCGGTATGATGTCCATCTGTTTGCATTTGGAGAGGAAGATGATGTCTGTCTGTATCTGTGCGAGTTTTTTCATGAAGTTGACAGATTTCCACTCTATACGGCTAAATTCAGTGCCTTGCATAATCACAGGTTTCAAAGTAGCAGCCGTGTTAGTCTGTATTCGCAAAAAGAAAAGGAGTACTTGTGGCACCTTAGAGACTAACAAATTTATTAGAGCATAAGCTTTCGTGAGCTACAGCTCACTTCATCGGATGCATTTGGTGGAAAAAACACCACCCTATATCGGAAACCTACTGACCGCTATTCCTACCTACATGCCTCTAGCTTTCATCCAGATCATACCACTCGATCCATTGTCTACAGCCAAGCGCTACGATATAACCGCATTTGCTCCAACCCCTCAGACAGAGACAAACACCTACAAGATCTCTATCATGCATTCCTAGAACTACAGTACCCACCTGCTGAAGTGAAGAAACAGATTGACAGAGCCAGAAGAGTACCCAGAAGTCACCTACTACAGGACAGGCCCAACAAAGAAAACAACAGAACGCCACTAGCCATCACCTTCAGCCCCCAACTAAAACCCCTCCAACGCATCATCAAGGATCTACAACCTATCCTGAAGGACGAGCCATCGCTCTCTCAGATCTTGGGAGACAGACCAGTCCTTGCTTACAGACAGCCCCCCAATCTGAAGCAAATACTCATCAGCAACCACACACCACACAACAGAACCACTAACCCAGGAACCTATCCTTGCAACAAAGCCCGTTGCCAACTCTGTCCACATATCTATTCAGGGGATACCATCATAGGGCCTAATCACATCAGCCACACTATCAGAGGCTCGTTCACCTGCGCATCTACCAATGTGATATATGCCATCATGTGCCAGCAATGCCCCTCTGCCATGTACATTGGCCAAACTGGACAGTCTCTACGTAAAAGAATGAATGGACACAAATCAGACGTCAAGAATTATAACATTCAAAAACCAGTTGGAGAACACTTCAATCTCTCTGGTCACTCGATCACAGACCTAAGAGTGGCTATCCTTCAACAAAAAAGCTTCAAAAACAGACTCCAACGAGAGACTGCTGAATTGGAATTAATTTGCAAACTGGATACAATTAACTTAGGCTTGAATAGAGACTGGGAATGGATGAGTCATTACACAAAGTAAAACTATTTCCCCATGGTATTTCTCCCTCCCACCCCACCCCCCACTGTTCCTCTGATATTCTTGTTAACTGCTGGAATTAGCCTACCTGCTTGTCACCATGAAAGGTTTTCCTCCTTCCCCCCCCTGCTGTTGGTGATGGCTTATCTTAAGTGATCACTCTCCTTACAGTGTGTATGATAAACCCATTGTTTCATGTTCTCTGTGTGTGTGTATATAAATCTCTCCTCTGTTTTTTCCACCAAATGCATCCGATGAAGTGAGCTGTAGCTCACGAAAGCTTATGCTCTAATAAATTTGTTAGTCTCTAAGATGCCACAAGTACTCCTTTTCTTTTTACACTGAGAAATGGAGGTCACATTGGGGCCTTAATGAGTTCTTGAGGCCACTGAATCTGCCCAGAAGCGTGGGACCCACCAATAGAGGCTCAGAACTTTGTCACACTACCTACATAGTAGCAATTTTACTATATGACTTCATTCTCTTTAAACTCATGTTTTAAAGAAGAGGCATGCAAACACTGGTTTAAATTCAAAAATGCTGAACATGCAGATGTCAATAACTTCTCTTCTCTGTGTGTTTTCTCTTTCTTCCTGGTGTACTTTGCATTTGTAATACAAATATTTCCAAACAAAGTTGACAAATAGTAAAGTGACCTACTAAAATCCCCAAAGGGACATAAATTTGGTGCGATGAAACTGAGGCAAATCTAAGCAATAGTTCAGTTTTCCCTTGGTGATTCCTACCAGGGTTCATATGTTAAGTTTTGTACCATATCATGTGTTCATGCCAGGGATCTTGTTTACAGTACTGGTACCTTTTCTTCAGATTATGAGCTACTAAAGGTAGGGGCTGACTTAAACTTTATCTTGTACAGCACTGAGTTCATTGTTGCTGCATGTAAGCCAGGGACAGATATGCCAGCTGGGGATGGTAAAATGTAGGCCCAAAATACAGTTCAGAAGTGCCTTTCCTCAGGTTTGTCTTTAACACAAAGAAGATTCAAAAACCAAAAACACAGACCAGAACACTTGGGCTCAGATCCGCAATGGTATTTAGGCACTTAACTTCCGTTGATTTACTGGGAGTCGGATGCCTAAATACCTGTGAGGATATGGATTTTGGTAACAAATAGCAGAGGCCTTTCCAGCTGTCAGCATGCTGGGAGGGGAGAGGATACCGCCTTCACCCTAAGTAGCCTCCACTGCAGCAGTTTCCTCTTTGCTTTTTACAGCAGCAGTATCCAGATCCCCCATGTGACAGGAAGAGGACCTGGACTCTCCCTCAAAACCCTTACATGCTGGGAGCTAAGAAGCACTGTTGTATCTTGACACAGTGAATATTGAATAAATAGTATTGTAAACGGTATTTGTAGGACTTGTTAATTTCCACTGACTTTAAATCTCTTTCTATTTAGCAGTCCCTAACTGCCAACAGGTATGGTATGTATAGCGTGGAGCACCTTCCATTATGTGAGTCTGCTCATGATCCCATAGCCTTTACATTGGTGGGGCAATTTTTATGAATAAAAGTTGCAGGATCATGCCCTTACACACAGCATAGTAAGGCCCTGCTCCTACAAACAATTCTGCATGTATTATTGTTTCCTGCCCTAAGTACAGGGGAAAAGTGAAGTAACTGTTGACAGGCATCTCTTTTAATGGTGACCTCGTTAAATATAGGCCCAAGAATGGTGGGATTGAAGGAAAGGAAAGAGAGATTTTGTTTGTTTTTTCCTGAGTGAAAAAAATTGCAATGAGACAGATTTTGAGTATTTTTTTAAGGTGATAAATTCAAGTCTTTTCATGGTAGGGGAGAGAAGAGACAAATTTCACTAGTGCTAGTTCCATCCAGGCTGATTGATGGGCTGCAAGGCCCATTTCTGCATGGCATTTGGGCCTTTCTGATAATGAAAACCCTGAAAAGAAATCTCTTGTCCTACAAGGAAGCCTGTGCCATTAATGCTGCCTGCACTTTGTGAGATTGAGACCTATTTTCAATTCCAGGCAATGCCCTTTGGCTTCTCCCCTATTCCTTATTTGTTTACCAGTCTGATGGTATCTGTGATGGTCAGTGCATGTTAGGAAGCTTATGGGAGACTTGTTGTTCATCTAATCACGTGAGATAGTATCTGTACTTATTGACTAGATCTTTCAACCACTTTAGTCTCTCAGTTTCTTCAGTTATTTTCAGAGGAACTCTTCCTGCTCTCTCACGATCTGTCCTACCTCTGGGAGATCTGTCAAACTCTTCGGTTCCAGTCTAATTGTCTAAGGAAAGAATTCACAATTTTTATTTCTGATGGGAACTCCTCAAATGTTTCCCTGTATGAAAGTGACCAGGTGTGGAAAGTATTCCATGGGGGTGCTGTACTACACCCATTTTCCTGTCAGTGGAATTGCCAGAATCAGAAACCAAATTACCTTCTGTACCCTTGAGGGAGCTCGGGTAGGCCTTTAATTCAAGGCAAATGGCTGTCCAAGAAAGCTTATGGGAACAACGTCCTAAAGTTGAAAATAGTTAAGAAGGAAGCTTTCTTTTCAGGAAGCTCCTGAAGCACTGGGAAGGAGTGGGAGGAGTTGGTAAGAGCAGGCCTGCCAGGGTGAAAGAGGCACTGGGAGAGGGGTAAGAAGGGGAGAGCTTGGCCTTAGACTAAAGAAAAGCAATGAGAAACTGATGCCCATTTTTCTTCCAAGGCATCATCAGATCTGCATTCTTTATCAATAAGGTTGTCCTGCAAGAGCAGTTTTCTCTTTTCCCTTGTTTTTTGTTGTTTTCCCTCTATTCCCCCTAAGTCTGCCTAGGTAATAGCTATGTAAGGATCACATTTTGGGCTCTCTAGCTGGACTTGGCCATAGATACATTTTGAACAGACTGCTACCTTCATCAGAAAACACCCTTAGTGTGAATTTTCTGAGGGGATCATGACGCAGCTGAAAAATGTTGAATAAAATAGTTGGCGCTACGTCAGTGCCTCCTGAAGCATGGATGGTGTTTCTTCTGTACCTTTACACTTCCACCCTCCTTTCCTTGCAGATATTATTTTATTTTTCTCAATATCTACCCTATACTTAACTTGCCCATCACAGCCTGGCTATAGTTTTCAAGGTGAGCCTCCAAAAATTAATTATGGACAAACATTCATATGCACCTCCAGCTGTGGCCTATAATTTTCTTTACACTGAGTGTTTGCTCAAGTCTCTCACATTTAAGGCTGCACCTGATATCTTTAATATTAAAAACAGGATACAAAGATATGGTATACGAAATGTGTAGGACCACATCCTTCCCTTAAGTACAAATACCTTTAGTATTGCATGTGTGTAGGTGAAGGAATGATATGGGTGGTAATTTTCTGATACCGTACAGTATCTCTTTCTTGATTTTGGCCGCCATCCTGTCCAACAAATACACAGTAACATCCACATTTATTCACTAGCAGGCAAAGTATTAGAACCACAACTTCTCTCAGCTCAGTAAACAAGACTGTCATCATAACCAGGGAAAATATACAGTGATAAAGCAGAGACAAAGATTTAGAGCCCAATCCTGTCATCCTTGACTTTCACTTTGATTAGATTACATGTTTGGGTACAGAGCACCTCTAAAAACAAATTTAGAAAAGTTTATCAAAAATGTCTCCTACAAAGAGCAAGAATTCTTTCATGGAACTGAAATTGAGTGAGTATTATCACTAAATGTGCCGTGAACGTGACTGCTCTTTTGTTTGCTTCATTGGCATTAACCACAAGGAAGGTTGTAAATGGTGAAGATAAAAAGGAAAAGTTTCTTCACGCAATGCACAGTCAAACTGTGGAACGCCTAGTCAGAGGATGTTGCAAAGGTCAAGACCATAAGAGGGTTCAAAAAAGAACTCGATAAATTCATGGAGGATAGGTCCATCAATGGCCTGTTAGCCAGGATGGGCAGGAATGGTGTCCCTAGCCTCTGTTTGCCAGAAGCTGGGAATCAGCAACAGGGGATGGATCACCTGATGATTACCTGTTCTGTTCGTTCCCTCTGGGGTAACTGGCACTGGCCACTGTCGGAAGACAGGATACTGGGCTAGATGGACATTTGGTCTGACCCAGTAGGGCCGTTCTTATGAGTTTGGATTCACCAAGTGCAAGTTGTTTTGTGATTATGCAAGTGTCTGGGGTCTCCTGAACAATTGGTGTCCTCCCAGTACTACTCTCTCCGTTAGCATTGTTCATGTACGAACACTTACTCTGGGGCACATTCTTCTTTCCAGTTTTCTCTGATGTTGGATGTGGTTGTAGCATTCCCATTTCTTCATAATACTTTCCTCTTCCTAACAACATCCCTTTTAACCTTTCCTGGGTTTAAGCTAGCTTTCTTTCCAGTTTTCATCAGACAATTGAGCAGTAGAGTTTGTTGGAAGAAAAAGGGATTTAGAGCTGGAATCATTATCCTGCTGATGACACCATAGCCTCAACAATCTTACCTGAATAGGATGTGTGCTTGAACTGAACTCCATGGGGCTCTATAGGTGAGCGTCTTCACATGAGGAAGAACTTTCCCTAGTACTTTCAGGGACCCATTTGAAGTTACAGGGACAAACTGTAAAGAAGAGAGGTGTGGTGCATTTTCTGTAGAGCCAATGAGGCTGTCAAAAACTCTGTTGATTTTTCTCTGCAGAGAAGGATGAGAGGACATGCCAAGGCCACTGGTGAGGATATCACACACTACTCTCTGGTTTTAGAATGCATGCTCCTTGAGTCATGGACTTATTATTTGTTTTGACACAGTACACGTAGTGGAGTGTCATGTACACTAATAATGATATCCAAATATTAGATACCATCAGTCTAAGAAATACTGCAATGATTATCCTGTTTATGTCGCAATCCGATTTTGATCATTTAAAGTTTAGCCTTAGTTACAAGCAATCAGTGCTCTGTAACTGTACATATGTTACTGATCTGTGAGAATTTATTGCACAAATGTTCTGAAAGTTCTATAGTATTTCCTGAGGAGGAATCAGAATTATTTTTTTGATTTCATACTGCCCTCCCCATCTCAATAAATAAATTTTGGGCCACTGTGGAGTATTATTGATTTAAGGCCAGTCAGTAATTCTTGGGAGGCTGCCATTAACTGGGCAAAAAAAAGTAATTCTTCTTTGTTTACATGAAATTCAGACCTAATGAACTTCTTCACAAAAACATCCGGGTTTAAAAATAAATAATTGTGAACCTGGGCCTGCAACCTTCATGTACAATATAATCTGAAATTAATGGTACTTTTTTGGTGTGAGACAGGTCTATAGGTCTTATAGTCAAACTTATTTTTAAACATACCAAAAAAAAAAGTTTACTGTTAGTTTTCAGTGACAGTTGATCTTTACATAACCAAGTTTGGCTATTCCTGATTCACTATACAGGGCCAAAAGTTTGAGTGGTGCCAACCTGACCTGTAAAACTATTGATCTACTTTAATCTGCCTTAGTGAGCTGTAGCTCACGAAAGCTTATGCTCTAATAAATTTGTTAGTCTCTAAGGTGCCACAAGTACTCCTTTTCTTTTTGCGAATACAGACTAACACGGCTGCTACTCTGAAACCTGTTAATTTTTGTGCACGCTGTCTATCATGACCAAATTTTTGCACATGCTAAAACATTCAAACTTTTGCTTGCAAAGTAAATTTGTGTGAAAATAAAATTAAAGGAGTGCAACAATCCAATATATATATGAAAATCAAGCTTAAAGATAAATAGCTGAGGGTTTTTTCATGTGAAACATTTAGTCATGTAAATCAGCATGTGTGGATATCTTGGAGTGAAAAATGAACTGCATATTTTGAAACTGAGGGGTAAATTATTCACTGGTATAAATTAGCTCAAGTATATTAGCTTCAGTGAGTCTACAGCAGCAGATTATTTATCCCTGATTCAGAAAATACATCCAACACTGTTCTACAATACTGGAGTGCAAAATAAAAAGCTTTGGAAGTATTAAAATGTTTTCTGCTCTCATAGTGTAAATTGTAATAACTTAGACAAAGAATATGGGGGACTAGTTGGTCATTAATGCTAGGATTATATTAGTCTGTGTGTTGCATTTATTTTTAACTGTCAACATGATGAATGTTTCCTTGATCCTTAGAAAACTGAAATTATTCTGGCAATAAAACATACAATGGTTTAAACTTTCCTTCCATCTAAGGATCTCAAAGAACATTACGAACATTAGTGAATTAATTCTCATAACATCTTCAGGAGGTAGGAGAGAGTCATTCTCCTTATTTTGATGGGGAAACTGAGGCACTGAGGTGGGTTGATTTACCCAAGGTCAGTGAATGAATGAGAGAAATATCATCATAACCCAGATCTCCTGACTCCTAGTCCTGCGATTCAGCCACAAGGCCATACATATCCTCCTGCTGTGAATATTTCATTAGTATTAGGAAATAGTAGTAGTTTTAAACATCTGTTTACTGAATTCAAAATCTTTTTAAAAGATGCTTTCAGCATTCTCCAGCCATTTAAAAATAAATATGATAAATAAGCATACCTTAAAATTTCTGGTTTCAGAGTAGCAGCCGTGTTAGTCTGTATTCGCAAAAAGAAAAGGAGTACTTGTGGCACCTTAGAGACTAACAAATTTATTAGAGCATAAGCTTTCGTGAGCTACAGCTCACTTCATCGGATGCATTTGGTGGAAAAAAACAGAGGGGAGATTTATATACACACACAGAGAAAATGAAACAATGGGTTTATCATACACACTGTAAGGAGAGTGATCACTTAAGATAAGCCATCACCAGCAGCGGGGTGGGGGAAAGGAGGAAAACTTTTCATGGTGACAAGCAAGGTAGGCTAATTCCAGCAGTTAACAAGAATATCTGAGGAACAGTGGGGGGTGGGGTGGGGGGGAGAAATAACATGGGGAAATAGTTTTACTTTGTGTAATGACTCATCCATTCCCAGTCTCTATTCAAGCCTAAGTTAATTGTATCCAGTTTGCAAATTAATTCCAATTCAGCAGTCTCTCGTTGGAGTCTGTTTTTGAAGCTTTTTTGTTGAAGGATAGCTACTCTTAGGTCTGTGATCGAGTGACCAGAGAGACTGAAGTGTTCTCCAACTGGTTTTTGAATGTTATAATTCTTGACGTCTGATTTGTGCCCATTCATTCTTTTACGTAGAGACTGTCCAGTTTGGCCAATGTACATAGCAGAGGGGCATTGCTGGCACATGATGGCATATATCACATTGGTAGATGCGCAGGTGAACGAGCCTCTGATAGTGTGGCTGATGTGATTAGGCCCTATGATGGTATCCCCTGAATAGATAGGGTGAGCTGTAGCTCACGAAAGCTTATGCTCTAATAAATTTGTTAGTCTCTAAGGTGCCACAAGTACTCCTTTTCTTTTTGCGAATACAGACTAACACGGCTGCTACTCTGAAACCCGTCAGATATTCTTGTTAACTGCTGGAATTAGCCTACCTTGTTTGTCACCATGAAAGGTTTTCCTCCTCCCCCTCCCCACCCCCCCCCCCCCCCCGCTGGTGATAGCTTATCTTAAGTGATCACTCTCCTTACAGTGTGTATGATAAACCCATTGTTTCATGTTCTCTGTGTGTGTATAAATCTCCCCTCGTTTTTTTCCACCAAATGCATCCGATGAAGTGAGCTGTAGGTCACGAAAGCTTATGCTCTAATAAATTTGTTAGTCTCTAAGATGCCACAAGTACTCCTTTTCTTCTTAAAATTTCTGGCTACTTACAGCAGCGCACATAGTCAGATTTGAATAGGTCTCTGCAAAGAAGAAGTATTTCATTAGTTTTCTAGTTGACTCAGAATAAGTTTTGCAATACTTTCCACTTCAGAGAAACTTCCCACACAGCAAGCTTGGCCAATTTGCTTTGTACACTTGAATAATTAACCACCTTTGCATGACTGATATGCAAAATAAGCTGAGACAACTGTGTTTAGTTGCACTCCAGTAAACCAGAAGCTTTCATCCGGTCATGGTTGAAGGAGTGTCTACTAAGACAGTACTCATTCCACAAAATGGTAAGTTGTAATCTTTAGTGAGTTAGACTTTCATATTAAACTGTTACAGTGTTGTACTCTTTAAAGCTTATGACAAAATGTTAAAATTTTATCCCTTCATTAACAAAATTTAAAGATGTGGCTAACCGTATAAAAACAACTAAATGAAGAGTGCACCGCATTCTGCCTTTGTGTTACCTGTATCCTGAATATTGCTCTGAAGGTGATCAGTGAGTCTGTTTACAGAATTTCCATGGAACAATGGGGCTTTCAATATTTTAACTTTTTTTTTTCATTCAGAATGTGAATGCTTATGTAGTATGCAGTGATCTGGTTGCTTAAACTTTTTTATTTTTAAACAAAAGGTTTGAGTTTGTTCCTAATTGTTTGAATTGCAATGGCTAGCTAAAAGCAGTATCTGGGGTTGCTTTAATCTAAGTCAATAACTTGCAGTGATTCTATCAATATTTTTACAAGAATCTATTAGTACATGATATCTGTGTATACATTTTTGTTTCATATAACTACTTTCTCTCATAGCTTTAAAATAAGTTTTGTTTGTTTTTCTTGCTACAATACAGTATCTTGCTATCAGCTACCCGTATAATTCAGTGATGGATTTTATATATTTTAGACAATATAAACAATAAATATACAAAACATTTAAAATAGGAATGTCAGAGAAAGAGCATGTAACTATCTTAAGGACCATGTATATAGCAGATTTTGAGACAATGTAATTTCCCTTCTTAGGAAGTGTTAATTGAAACTTCATTGAACTTAAATTGTAATCTAATTTCTATTTTTCTAATGTTTCATTTTCCCACCATATGTTGTCAGTGATGTGCTGCCAATATTTTAATAATGGGCTCCTTCAAAAATTCCCTCCTTAGCCTGTAATAAGCCCCACAAACTAGATGTGTGTGTTTGTTGACATGCAGGGAGAGAGAAGGGTGAAAAACTAGAGAATCTGTTAATGTACTTCCCCATTTAAACAGAAAGAATTTCTCATAACTGTAACCTATGAAGAAGGCAAAACTGCTTGGCAAACAAACTTTCACTAAGTACACTGTAGTAGAAATGTTTATTCTTGTTCCTGAAAAATATATGGAGTACATTGAAGATACCGCACAATAGTCAACTTGTGTCATTTGGAGAATATAGAAGCATCCTTCCCCTAGATTTGTTCCCCCCCCCAGTTGATATTGGGTGCAATCTACTGCATTTAAAGGCAAAGCAATTTTTTGAGCCCAAGGGCTAATTTGCATTTTGTTGGGGAGAGGTGGGTGAACTGCTTCAGAGACATAGTATCCCAGTCCTCTCTGGAATTTTAACAAGGGCTATTTAGCCCACCATGATATATTTTATTCTGAAATCTAAAAGGAGAATAATAAACAATTTTAAATAACCAAATAGAAGGTGTAATAAACTATGGATGTTATTCTCAATTAGCCTGGGTAATTTGTCTTTTTAGAGTTATTATGTTATCAGGGAATTAAAATTGTAAACGTAATTATTTATAGATAGGCCTACACTAAAAAGGGGTGCTGAACAATGTATTTTTACAGCTTTGCAAAGTGAGTGAATAAGCAAAATTGTGTGCTTATATTCCCTTAATAAAGCATTTTCCTTAGCATGCAGCAATCGAATAGTTACATGTTGGCTAAAATACAGAAAACAAACTAGGCTGAAAGTTCTCCAGGACAGGGACTGTCTCTTAACTTCACCACACTCGACAGAATGGGACTCTGGGCACTCTGTCATACAAATAATTAATTATAATAATACGCCATACAGAGAGCTGAATAGATCTCTGGGGTTTACTTGTAAAATGTTCGCTACAAAAATTGTGAACTGATGAAAGTTTACAGATTACACCACTGAAATTTCACTAATTTTATTCTGAACTTGAATTTAGCTAATGTCTTTTCATTGACTTCAGTGGGATTTGGATCTGGCCCTGACTCTGCCAACATTTGTGAATTTTGGATTTAATTTGTTGAGCATTGGCTTGTATTGTGAAAAATAGACAAATAATGTTATGGTCTATGAAACTGCAAGTCCTGAGATCTCCATTTCTTCAATATTGCCTCTGAATTCCTGAGACACATGCATGTAAACTGCAGTACACACTGTAGCTACATATTTCTTCTAAAAAACTGTTTCCATGTAATTCTGACAAACAAGATTATCATTAGTTTATTATTGTGAATCTATAAATAGCCAATATTCCTATTGGTTAACAAACAAGTTTGTTGCTTTTTTTTTTTAAACCACCATGACTAATAGAAACTTCTTCAGAGCATAGTTATACCAGTGGCTCAATCCTGTACTACTACTTCATTCCTTACTTGGGCAAAGGTCCCATTGGAAATGATGGGATTTCTGTCTTAGTAAGCAGTGAATAAAATGTGGGAGTAAAGCTACAGGCACAAAAGCAGATGATTTCCAAAAAATGCTGTTGTGAGACAGATTTTACTTGTTTGTATTTTTTCTCTTCCCCCTCTGATTGCACTTCCTCCAGCCCAGTGCTGTGTAAGTATAACATAATGCTTTTAGTTTACACTTGTTGCATAATGGACACTAAGAATCAAAATCACTTTTGTGCTCTATCTTCTGGAAGACTCCCAGGAAAATAAATCACAGGTTTCAGAGTAGCAGCCGTGTTAGTCTGTATTCGCAAAAAGAAAAGGAGTACTTGTGGCACCTTAGAGACTAACAAATTTATTAGAGCATAAGCTTTCGTGAGCTACAGCTCACTTCATCGGATGCATTTGGTGGAAAAAACAGAGGAGAGATTTATATACACACACACAGAGAACATGAAACAATGGGTTTATCATACACACTGTAAGGAGAGTGATCACTTAAGATAAGCCATCACCAACAGCAGGGGGGGGGAGGAGGAAAACCTTTCATGGTGACAAGCAGGTAGGCTAATTCCAGCAGTTAACAAGAATATCAGAGGAACAGTGGGGGGTGGGGTGGGAGGGAGAAATACCATGGGGAAATAGTTTTACTTTGTGTAATGACAATGTTACCCCATGGTATTTCTCCCTCCCACCCCACCCCCCACTGTTCCTCTGATATTCTTGTTAACTGCTGGAATTAGCCTACCTGCTTGTCACCATGAAAGGTTTTCCTCCTTCCCCCCCCTGCTGTTGGTGATGGCTTATCTTAAGTGATCACTCTCCTTACAGTGTGTATGATAAACCCATTGTTTCATGTTCTCTGTGTGTGTGTATATAAATCTCTCCTCTGTTTTTTCCACCAAATGCATCCGATGAAGTGAGCTGTAGCTCACGAAAGCTTATGCTCTAATAAATTTGTTAGTCTCTAAGGTGCCACAAGTACTCCTTTTCTTTTTAGGAAAATAAATGTTATTATACAAAATCCCAAAGTCCTTACTCAATTTCCTACTGAGGCAGAATTCTCTCTGGATTTCATCTGTATGTTTTTATCATTGTGTTTTTACATCTCTTTGATACCAAGACCTTAAACTTTTTTGTTTCAAGTGTTTATAAGACACATTTTTTGCAGAACTGGAAATATTCATTGTGATATCAAAAAATAAAATAGCACTGTAATTGTCATTGTATTCTTATTATTGATTTTACTTTTTTAACTTCCCAGGATGTGAATAAGACAGGTGACTGCCTGGAGATGGATAACACCCTGCAAAAGTATTACCTTTCTACCATGTATACCATTGAGTTCATTTTTGGCATCATCGGAAACAGCATTGTTGTCTTTGGCTACATATTCTGCCTGAAAGTTTGGAAAAGTGGCAATATTTACTTATTTAACTTATCATTATCAGACTTTGTATTTTTATGCACACTTCCAATGTTGGTGACAAGCTACTCCAAAGGAAAATGGACATATGGGAACATTTTGTGCCACAGCAACAGGTACATGCTGCATGTAAACCTATACACAAGCATCCTTTTTCTTACTTTTATTAGCATTGATCGTTATATGCTCATTCAATATCCTTTCAGAGAACATTTTCTACAGAAGAGGAAGATAGCTGTTGTTTTCTCTGTTGCCATATGGATCCTTGTTATACTTGAACTGGTGCCAATAATCACCTTCATAGAAACTAGAAATACTACCAGTGGTAACCAATGTACAGATTATGCAAGTGCTGGTGATCCAACAAAAAACCTGGTCTATAGCATGTGCCTGACTCTTCTGGGGTTTGTAATACCTCTGTGTGTTATGTGCTTCTTTTACATGAAGATGGTTATCTTTCTTAAGAAACGTGAGCAGCTCACAGCTGCTCAGCCGCTTGAGAAACCTCTTTCTTTAGTCATCATAGCACTGGTTATCTTTTCACTATTCTTTACTCCATATCACATAATGCGCAATATGAGGATTGCTTCCCGAATGGAATCCTGGAAGTTATCCCTGTGTATGCAGAACATCATCAACACCATTTATATTATCACAAGGCCTATTGCATTTTTAAATAGTGTAATTAACCCTGTGTTTTATTTCCTTATGGGTGATTACTTCAGGGAGATGCTGATGACTAAAGTAAGACAACTCTTAAAAAGGTTTTCACCCACAGCAAATGAAGCAATGACAAAGCACTTGGACACAGAAACACCCTGAGGGAAAAAAGGACCCTGGTTTATGGGACAGCTTTTACTGCTGTATATCAAGGTTTTATGTAGCGAGCTTTATTTAGGGCTGGTTAGTACATACAAAATGAATCCATTACTAAGCAACTGCATCATAGACCTTATCTTACTATCTTTGTTTAGGCAAAACTCTCACTGGCTTCAATAGCTGGTTATATTAATAAGGGTCACTGGACTGGACTAAGTATTGCTATATGATAGAAGAATATAATATTTATGCACTTCTCTGTTTTTAACTTAATGGAAATCTAATGTCTTGATGGTGTCTGTCAGAGGGCAGAGAAAATATGTGCAGTGGTATTGTAGCTGTGTTGGTCCCAGGACTTTAGTGACTAGCCTTTCAGCTGTCCTGGCAGACACATTCCACATACTGACAGAGTGCTGACCTTACGCACCTGTGACATGTGTAGCAGAACTAGACCCCGCACTCAACATTCACCCCATGGCCCTCTCTTTGTTCTTGTTTCACATGGTTTCTGTATGGCTGGAGACCATTCACCTTTAAAAGTAAGTGGCAGAGCCACTTTCAATTCTTGGTTGAACTGTGGGAGGAGTGATGCATCCCAGGATGGGCTCAATAGTTTTATAATAAATTATCATATGTGTGTGTGTGGGAGGGTGTTTTGTGTTTGTTGAATAACTGAAAAATGGTGAATCTTGCTTTTGGAGCCCAGGTATTATCGGTTACCTGACTTGGGCTAGAGAAGTCCAAATCTCAAGCCAGATTTCACTTTAATGCATTCCACAGGATGATGAAGTACTGTACATAAAAAGATGGTTTCTGTTGGGAACCAAATGGCCTGGTTTAGGATATGGCATCTCGCTGTTGATAGTTGTGGACCTATAAAGCACTGGGGCTCTAAGAGTTGTTATGCAAGACGAGCTAAATCCTTATTGTAGTATTCCTCGGGTGACGCTCCAGTAAGTAAGAATGTCAAGGTATGGCTCAAAGTTTGTTTTATTTTGTCATCTGATATAGTTTGTGTATTTTTAAAATTTGTTTCATAACTGTCTGATAATAAAACATGCAGCATGTAAAGTTCAAAAACCTGTTCAGTGTTTTGCTTTTAATATGTACGTTCCTACAGCTTCATGACTTCTGCATTTCTCAGTACACAGTACAATCCTGTAAACTGAATAACTCAGCATGAAAACTGAAATGTATTGAATATGAAGTACATTTGGACAATATTGTCTGAGATCTCTGCCTTTGTCTCCTGTTTGACACATTTGAATATTTCAGACCAGATTTTCAATGGGTGTAAATGTTAGTTTACACCGGCACAGGATCTCACCCTCAATGCCCTGTTAAGTATTAGAGTAATACTTAATAATTGGTTGGGAAATTGCCCAACCATGCCCAACCCTGTGCATTGAACTGAGCTACTTGGTTTGAAATTCAGCAGGACCATGAAACTATTTTCACCCAGCCTCCATCAGCATCTCCCATAGAATGTAATTTGGGGGAGAAAGGGTGGTTTTTGATCTCTGAGCAAAAACTCCGTGCTTTATTCATTCACATGGTGTTCTTAAACAAGTTTCTTTTGCAGAAAAGTTACAAAGTAAATTTCATCTAAGAATTTCAACTTATTTAGAAGCATGAATTAAGCCTTGCAATAAGCTTGAGAGGTAGATAATCATTTCTGTTTATAGATAACCCATTTTACCTGCTGCCACAAAAACACACTCTGAGAATCTGCGGTAGACAGGTAAAGAGAAGAGGAAAGTCTCGTAAGAAGGAAATTTTTTCACAATTGTTTTCTGCAAAGCACACTGTGGGGAAAAATAACTTGAAGACTGTACAGTCCTCATTCATAGCAAACTCTAGCTGAAGTTGATGCTCCCCTGCAGGTGAGATAGTAATCTGCATTCCACTTTAGTCTGCTGATGTCATAGCTTTTTCAATATCATCAAAAGAAAATTGGCTTCTACAGCTGAATGAGACCAATAACAAGGAGCATAGCTATTAGAGATGGAATCTAATCCAGCTCCAGCCAGGGCAGGAGCTTTTCCCCCCCTCCAGTAAGTTTTCTAGTATGTATCATTGATCCTTCCTTCCCATTCCCATTCTATGAATGTTTTTACAGACAGATGTGTTTGCCATATTTGAAAGAGTTCGTTAAAACAAAAGTAAAATACATATTTTTAGCATAGCCACTGTAAACTGTATACTAAGTGTTCACTGCATTATCTTACAATATTTGCACTCTAATCCAAACAGGTTTTGATTTGAAATGAATAATGTGCATAAAACCTCTACACTAGTTTGTTTTGTACATAAAACATCAATGTTGAGACCCATTGATTTTGTAACAAATCTGCATAATCTCAAATCACCTTATCAGTGAGGAAAAAGATCCATCATATAAACTATGGCAGCACTGCATGCTAGCCTTGATACAGATAAGACTGCTTGCATTTACATGATCAAAGTTTCCTGTTTTTGTTTTGTTTTGTTTTGTTTTAAAATCACAATACTTAAAACTAAGCAGCCATTATTCACTTGAGCCTGGAACTTGACATAAAACATGCTCAGACCAAAGGACAAGTGTTTATATGCAAAATATCCAATAATGTGGTTAAATGTTACATTTTAAAATAGGTATTTATCCATTTTAAAAGGGGCTTTCATAGAAGGAAAACACTCAAATGTTAGGTTCAGGCATAGATGTCACTTGTTTTAATATAAAAAAGTTATTAGCATCAGTTAGGAAAGACACTTGTTTTAAATAACGGTTTTTGCACTTCTCCTCCTGACTAGTCCAGCAATAAAGTCTAAGCACAACACCTGTACAACTTCTCATGAGACTTTGATTTAGTCTGTGCTTTCACATGTCTTGCAAAAGATGGGTTTGTTCTGAGATGCTGAGTGGCTCCTGCAAGCTGCTGAGTGCTTTCAACTCTCTTCCTCCGACTTTCCCCCAAATCATCTCTTTCCATGGGAGTTGAATGCATTTAGCTGTTACAAATGCAATAAGTAACCCACAGGACTAGGCCCTAAAGCTCTGTCCACACATAAACTTGCCTTGGTTTAGTTAAACCAGTGCATGGACACTCCTATTTCAGTTCACCTTGAAGTGATTCCTAAACAAAATTAGCCCTGGTTTAAACTAAACAAGAAGTGCCTCTCACAGTGGTGTAACTAAATTGGTTGAAAATCAAATCTTAAATTAAACCAGTGCAACTCTGCCTGAGACAAGGCCAAACTTTGCAACGTTTTACAGTCTCATAAAAAGAAATCCAGGGACAGGTTTAATAACTGCTTTATTAGCAAAGCTGCTGCAGCCAATAGCTTGTTGGTAGACTGACTAATAGCAGCAATGAGCTTCTCAGGCTACAACATTAGGTGAGCTGTATTAGAGACGTAATTGATCGGAGTTTGCAGAGCTCCTCCACTGAGCCTCCCTCCTGAGTGTCAGGCTGCTCAAACTCTGCATAAAGATACAGAATAATTACTACTAACTCACATTGGTAGTTAGCTTGACTGGAAATAACTATAATTAAGAGTGGGCTGTTTCTTCAGACATGGGGAATTGGAGGCTGAATCAGAGGAGTCCTGCAGAGAAACCCTAAGCTTTGCCAGAAGGCTTAGGTGACACTTAAGGTTTTTTTGGTTGTTGTTGTTGCTGGTATGAATTGCCAATAAAAACCAAACTCCAGGAAAGGTACTGGTATGGTCTGTAGCTGATGTATTCAGATGTTTTTAAAGCAGGATGTGGACTTCAGTTGTTTACACAGTATTAAGGGACTCTGTGTTCAACAGCAGTAAATGTACTCTGAATGATCTATACAGCTCATGGAACATTGCCTTGCATCTGTTGATGCAGGGCCATAATACAATTTGAAGGTAAGATTTTATTTCCACCCCATAATTAAACTATTCTCACTTGAGGCTTGTACATGCCATAATAAAAAATGTTGTTTTCAGGGTTATTTAAAATGTAATTCTGACTCAGGTTTCAGGGTTTCTGCAACCCAGAGGCATGCTGATTCAATTTCATCTAAATCCAAAAGAATGAAACAGATATAAATAACTGATTACTTTGTCACTACATTGTTGTGGAAGTCAAGCTGTTGGACTGTTTTTACCAGTAGTTTAAGACAAAACCTAAGTAACATCCTGGAAATAGTTGATTCCCATATCAACCTTAATGCTGCCCGCTTACTTTCACTTCACCACATAAAATGATATGACAGTGCTAGCCACAGAAAAGGAGTGTAAGTCTTCCCTGTTGCACATATGAACTATTAGGATGACAGACTCTGTACCTGCTTATTAATTCCCCCCCCCCATTTATCCTAGGCACTCTACAAATATCTGGTAAGAAACAATCCCTGCCGCTAATAGCTTTCAAATTAAATAGACAAACAAAGGGTGGGAGAATGACCTCACCACACATTAAGAGGGGGATGGGGGTGGGGTGCGTTGTCTGGCTTGTCGGAAAGAATGTGTGTGCCCTGTTAAGAGCCAGAAAATGACTTGCTGTGGCAGCTTCATACCTGGTCAGGCTGGGGATGCTGACCCTTCTTCCCCCCACTCCCCCATGACTAGAAAAAAGGGGGAACTATTTATGTTCATGCCAGTGCAGAATAAGTCTCTTTTACCAGTCTCTGGCCCAGGCAGAGCAGTATCAACACTCCCACCCATGAAGATAGTTAAATAGCAGATTTTGTCATGCTCCACTGTGGACCTTATGCTAGTCGCTCCTTTCTAGGACGTCTGGGAAGGAATTTATCCCTTGCTACCAGATTGGCCAAGGCAAGATGGGTTTTTTGCCTTCCCCACAGCAGGCTGGGGGCTTAGTTGGGGCAAAAAGGAAATGAGGGTTAAATTATGATGGCACAACTCATTATGCAAGTGTGGGGTGGATGGCCAGATACTCTGTATGGAAGAGATACAGGGATTAGATAAAATAGATTGGTGGAGGTATTCTTTAAAGGAGTGGAAGCTGGGGTGGGGAACAGAGGAGGGAAGGGCCTCAAGGCTTCTTTCGCTGGTACAGCAGGGAATCAACCCCCTTCTCCTTTATAGCCCCCCTTAATGCTCATTCCAGGGGAAGTGGGGGGTGAGGTCCCAGCAGCAGGTTGGCTGGGGGACCAGAATGGGTAAACGGGGAAGGCGGACAGCAGCCCCACCTAGCTATATGTAAATGATTATGGAATTATCTGCAATGTACTTCATCTACTGCATACTTCCAGACATTTAGCAATAAAGGTGTAGCCTAATTAAAGCATGTCTCAGTGTCTCCTGTGCTCCTGGTATAGCCAGACAATGGAGGCACGGATGTTAAGTGAAATAGAACCTCCTCTCCTGAGTGTTAGGCCAGTGCTCTATGCATTAGAGCAGGGGAGGGCAAACTACAACCTGCAGGCAGGATCCGACCCATCAGGGCTTTCAATCAGGCCTGCCGGATTGCTAACCCCATGGCGCAGCAGGGCTAAGGTAGGCTTCCTGCCTGCCCTGGCCCCATGCTGCTCCCAGAAGTGGCCGGCACCACATCCCTGAGGCCTCTGAGGGAGTGGGGGGCAGAGGGCTGTGTGTACTTCCCTCACCTACAGGTATCGCCCCCTGCAGCTCCCATGGGCCCGGAACAGGGAACTGCAATCAATGGGAACTTCAAGGGTGGTACCCACAGGTGAGGGCAGCATACGGCGGAGTCGCCTGCCCCACCCCACTCCCAGGAGCCACTGCCGGGCATGCTGGCCGCTTCTGGGAGCGGTGTGGAGCCAGGGCAGGCAGGGAGCCTGCCTTAGCCCTGCTGCGCGCCACTGCTAACCCAAAGCCACTTGAGGTAAGTGATGCTGGGCTGGATCCTGCACCCCGAATCCTTCCTGCACCACAACCCCCTGCCCTGAGCCCCCTCCTGCACTCTGCATCCCCTTACACCACGCACTCCCTCCCACACCCCAACCCCCTGCCCCAGCCCATTCATGGCCCTGCATACAATTTCCCCACCTAGATGTGGCCCTCGATCCAAAAAGTTTGCCCACCCCTGCATTAGAGCATGCTGTCATCTACCTTTCTAGCCATAAGATATTCTTTTATCTCAATAAGCAAATATAGGGTATCAGAATCCATCTGGTCAGTATATTCAGGGTGGACAGTGAAAATCTGATCTCTGGCTTTTGAATAGAGCATGTCATCTAGTGAAGGTGATCTAGTGGAGTATCTAGCTTTTAGGGCAGTAGTGAATAGAAAGAGACTCTTTTATAGGCTAGATGTGAAGGACAATATTTGAGATGATACAGCTTCTGGGCGAATAGTATAAGAGTGCGGGTTGCCCTGGTTTCCAGCCCCTAATCAGTGGGAAAGTTTTTATTTTACAGGCTAGCAAGGAGTTTTCTGCAACTTTAATGGGAGACTGCAAGCTATCACTGACCAGTTAATGGTCAGGTGCAAAGAGTCAGAGTAAACGTTAGCATTTGCTAACTTGTATGTATGCACAATACATAAAGGATATCGAAAACTCTTCTGAACTGTGGTCAGTCATCCAGACTGTCAACTGTTGGAAGAGAGGATACTGGGCTAGATGGACCATTGGTCTGACTCAGTATGGCCATTCTTATGTCGTACAGACTTCATTTTCTATGGCTGTCAAATAAACTGCTCTAGAATACACTAATTCATACTAATAGTTTTGTTTAATATGCTTTTTTTCAAATTAGTGACAAATAAATGATCAGATCTCATTGTCATGGTCACCTTCATAGATTCAGAAATAGGTTTTGTTTCTTGATAAAGTTTTTTTTCTTCTTTTGGAAGCCAAGGTGTGGTGTTCAGTTTCATTTTTAAAACAAGTGGTGATACATTTTCTGTTATAACGAGAAGAGTTCCATGTCTCCATGTCTACTCGCTTCATTTGCATAATTGCCAGGTTAGTATTTTTAGCACAATGAGTCTGTTCAGAATCTACATCTCAAAGAAGCTCAAATGAGTGAAAACCGTAGGGGTGCGGTGATGTACTGGTTTACATTTGCTGCTAAGGACTCCCTACTGTGAGGGGAAAATAAACAAAACCTTCAGACTTCAGTAAATCACCAGAAACCAGCTCATCCAACATTCAGGTCACGCAGCTCATGCAACATCTCAAACCAGGATGTGTACATGCAGAAGAAAAGTAGATTAAGGCATCCACAACAATCATTTGAAAGTGTCTCTTTCATTAGGGTATATTAATCACACATTTTAAGTTGCAACATACTTTTAATGAAATTAACAAGAACTCTCTGTTCTGCCATCTGGTCTTAGCCTACTGAAAATACCCAAGTTGAGAGTTGCCCTTGGATAGTGTACTTAATGAAGTTGATCCGAACGGCCCATTTAAATTTGTTCCAGCCTACTGTTTGAAATGAGAATTGCTACAGAGTAAACTCTTCCCAACTACAGTAGCACAAACTAAGATTTACAGTATATAGAGTTCCTTGCATGTACAGTAATATGGAGAAGTTTTTTTAAAAAATAGGGCTTGATTCTCACACCTATATACATCAGGAGCAACTCCACTTGAGTTAGAATATAAGAATATTGGGTCAGACCAATGGTCCAACAAGCCAAATATCCTATATTCCAATAGTTGCTGGTATCAGATGCTTCAGGGGGAGTAAACAGAACAGGACAATTTATTGAGTGATCCAGTCATCCAATCCCAGCTTCTAACAGTCAGAGGTTTAGGGACACTCAGGGCATGTGGTGGCATTCCTGACAATCTTGACTAATAGCCATTGATGCACCTAGACAGATTGGAGGATTGGGCCAAAAGAAATCTGATGAGGTTCAGCAAGGACAAATGAAGAGTCCTGCACTTAGGAAGGAAGAATCCCATGCACGGCTACAGGCTGGGGACCAACTGGCTAAGCAGCAGTTCTGCAGAAAAGGACCTGGGGATTACAGTGGACAAGAAACTGGATTTGAGTCAGCAGTGTGCCCTCGTTGCCAAGCAGGCCAACGGCATATTGGGCTGTATTAGTAGGAGCATTGCCAGCAGATCAAGAGAAGTGATTATTCCCCTCTATTTGGCCCTGGTGAGGCCACCTGGAGTATTGCGTCCAGTTTTGGTCCCCCCACTAGAGAAGGGATGTGGACAAATTGGAGAGAGTCCAGCGGAGGACAACGAAACTGATTAGGGGGCTGGGGCACATGACTTATGAGGAGAAGCTGAGGGAACTGTGGTTATTTAGTCTGCAGAAGAGAAGAGTGAGGGGGGAATTTGATAGAGCCTTCAGCTACCTGAAGAGGGGTATGACGCAGCAGGGAGTGGGGCGGATTTGACCTGGGAATGTTGCAGGGGAGTTTCATTGGGGATGGGAGACGTCCCTTGAGGGAAGATACCTGAGCCTGGAACCTGAGCCAGGAGCGGGGTGATAGCTTCTGCCCAGGAAACTGGACAAAGGCTGGAGTAGGAGCTGGGGAGAGGCTGGGTGAAATGGCTGCAGGGGTTTCCAGTTATGGGGGAGTTGGCTGGGGAAGAGGAGGGAGCCCCAAGGCTAGGGTCTAATCTCCCTGACCCGCAGAAGGGCCTGACGAGATCCTGTTTATGCCTGCAAGCTCTGGTTTGAACTGCGTTCCTGTTGTCTCTAATAAACCTTCTGTTCTACTGGCTGGCTGAGAGTCATGGTGAATTGCAGGAAGTGTGGGTGCAGGGCCCGGACTCCCCCTCATGCTGTGACAGGGGATTCCAAAGGGGATGGAGCTCAGCTGTTCTCAGTGGTGGCAGATGACAGAAAAAGGAGCAATAGTCTCAAGTTACAGTGGGGGAGGTCTAGGTTGGATATTAGGAAGCATTATTTCACTAGGAGGGTGGTGAAGCACTGGAATGGGTTACCTAGGGAGGTGGTGGAATCTCCATCCTTAGAAGTTTTTAAGGCCTGGCTTGACAAAGCCTTGGCTGGGATGATTTAGTTGGTGTTGGTCCTGCTTTGAGCAGGGGATTGGACTAAATGATGTCCTGAGGTCTCATCCAAACTAATATTCTGTGATTATATCCTTATCTAATTCTTTTTTTAACACAGTTATACTTCTGGCCTTCACAACATCCCCTGGAAATGAGTTCTACGTGTAGATTATGTGTTGTGTGAAATACGTCCTTATATTTGTTTGAAATCTGCTGCATATTCATTTCTTTGTATGACCTCCGGTTCTTGTGTTATGTGAAAACGTAACTACTTCCCTATTCATTTTCTCCACACCAGTCATGATTTGATAGATCTCTATTGTATCCCCTCAGCTGTCTCTTTTCCAGTTGAACAATTCCAGTCTTTTTAATCTCTTCTCAGTGGATGTTCCATACCCTTAATTATTGTTGCCTTTCTTTGTACCTTTTCCAATTATATCTGGGTTTTTTGAGATGGGATATTCAGAACTGCATACAGTATTCAAGGTGTGTGTGACAGGTTGGGTCACAGAAACTTCCTCAAGACAGTCACTAGATGTGCTAGGATACCACTGAGAACAAACCCCCTGCCAGAAAAGGCTTCTCTCCACTCCCATCTTGCTGAGCTAGACACACCAGTCGGACCCAGCACAGACCAAAAAGCTGGGCCGCCACCCCCGCCCGCAGTTCACAGAAACTAAGATTCACTTAGCCCAGGGATTTCTCAGTTAACAGGGACTTTCCCTGCACCCAGTATTCAGTCTTTCTAGGAGCCTAAACCCCAAATGAATCCATTTTATGCTGTATAAAACTTATTCAGGGTAAACTCATAAATTGTCTGCTCTATAGCTGTGCATATCTCCCCCATATCTGTTTGCTCCCCCAGGTATTAATTCCTTTGAGTTTATTAATAAACAAAAAAGTGATTTTATTACGTTTAAAAAGTAGGGTGTAAGTGGTTTCAAGTAATAACAGACAGAACAAAGTAAGTTACTAAGCAATATAAAACAAAACATGCAAGGCTAACTTAGTATTTGTAACTAGATTCTTAGTAAAAAGAAAAGGAGTACTCGTGGCACCTTAGAGACTAACAAGTTTATTTGAGCATAAGCTTTCGTAAGCTACAGCTCACTTCATTGGATGCATGCAGTGGAAAATACGGTGGGGAGGTTTCATATATACAGAGAACATGAAACAATGGGTGTTACCGTACATACTGTAATGAGAGTGATCAGGTAAGGTGAGCTATTACCAGCAGGAGAGGAAAAAAACCTTTTGTAGTGATAATCAAGGTGGGCCATTTCCAGCAGTTGACAAGAACATCTGAGGAACAGTGTGGGGGAGAGGAAATAAACAGGGGGAAATAGTTTTACTTTGTCTAATGACCCATCCACTCCCAGTCTTTATTCAAGCCTGATGTAATGGTGTCCAGTTTGCAAATTAATTCCAATTCAGCAGTCTCTCGTTGGAGTATGTTTTTGAAGGTTTTTTTGTTGACCAATTGCAACTTTTAGGTCTGTAATCAAGTGACCAGAGAGACTGAAGTGTTCTCTGACTAGTTTTTGAATGTAATAATTCTTGACGTCTGATTTGTGTCCATTTATTCTTTTACATAGAAACTGTCAGGTTTGGCCAATGTACATGGCAGAGGGGCATTGCTGGCACATGATGGCATATATCACATTGGTAGATGTGCAGGTGAACCAGCCTCTGATAGTGTGGCTGATGTGATTAGGCCCTGTGATGGTGTCCCCTGAATAGATATGTGGACAGAATTGGCAACGGGCTTTGTTGCAAGGATAGGTTCCTGGGTTAGTATTTCTGTTGTGTGGTTGCTGGTGAGTATTTGCTTCAGGTTGGGAGGCTGTCTGTAAGCAAGGACTGGCCTGTCTCCCAAGATCTGTGAGTGATGGGTCGTCCTTCAGGATAGGTTATAGATCCTTGATAATGCGCTGGAGAGGTTTTAGTTGGGGGCTGACCGTGACGGCTAGTGGCGTTCTGTTATTTTCTTTGTTGGGCCTGTCCTGTAGTAGGTAACTTCTGGGTATTCTTCTGGCTCTGTCAATCTGTTTCTTCACTTCAGCAGGTGGGTACTGTAGTTGTAAGAACGCTTGATAGAGATCTTGTAGGTGTTTGTCTCTGTCTGAGGAATTGTACCATAGAGCTTGGCTGTAGACAATGGATCATGTGGTGTGGTCTGGATGAAAGCTGGACGCATGTAAGTAAGTATAGCAGTCAGTAGGTTTCCAGAATAGGGTGGTGTTTATGTGACCATCGCTCATTAGCACTGTAGTATCCAGGAAGTGGATCTCTTGTGTGCACTGGTCCAGGCTGAGGTTGATGGTGGGATGGAAATGGGTGGACTCCTCCTGAAGGTCGAAACAGCAGACTGGACTTCTACATAGAGTGCTTCCGCCGACGTACACGGGCTGAAATTGTGGAAAAGCAGCATCACTTGCCCCATAACCTCAGCCGTGCAGAACACAATGCCATCCACAGCCTCAGAAACAACTCTGACATCATAATCAAAAAGGCTGACAAAGGAGGTGCTGTCGTCATCATGAATAGGTTGGAATATGAACAAGAGGCTACTAGGCAGCTCTCCAACACCACTTTCTACAAGCCATTACCCTCTGATCCTACTGAGGGTTACCAAAAGTAACTGCATACCCAGGCCAGTCCTTGCTTACAGACAGCCCCCCAACCTGAAGCAAATACTCACCAGCAACCACACATCACACAACAGAACCACTAACCCAGGAACCTATCCTGGCAACAAAGCCCATTGCCAATTCTGTCCAAATATCTATTCAGGGGACACCATCATAGGGCCTAATCACATCAGCCACTCTATCAGAGGCTCATTCACCTGCACATCTACCAATGTGACATATGCCATCATGTGCCAGCAATGCCCCTCTGCAATGTACATTGGTCAAACTGGACAGTCTCTACGTAAAAGAATAAATGGACACAAATCAGACGTCAAGAATTATAACATTAAAAAACCAGTCAGAGAACACTTCAGTCTCTCCGGTCACTCAATTACAGAGCTAAGAGTGGCTATTCTTCAACAAAAAAACTTCAAAAACAGACTCCAACGAGAGACTGCTGAATTGGAATTAATTTGCAAACTGGATACAATTAACTTAGGCTTGAATAGAGACTGGGAGTGGATGAGTCATTACACAAAGTAAAACTTTTCCCCATGTTATTTCTCCCCCCCACCCCACCCCCCACTGTTCCTCAGACATTCTTGTTAACTGCTGGAATGGCCCACCTTGCTTGTCACCATGAAAGGTTTTCCTCCTTCACCCCCCGCTCCTGCTGGGGATGGCTCATCTTAAGTGATCACTCTCCTTACAGTGTGTATGATAAAACCCATTATTTCATGTTCTCTGTGTGTGTATATAAATCTCCCCACTGTATTTTCCACCAAATGCATCCGATGAAGTGAGCTGTAGCTCACGAAAGCTTATGCTCAAATAAATTTGTTAGTCTCTAAGGTGCCACAAGTACTCCTTTTCTCTCTGGTAGTAGAGGCTGCTAATTAGCACAGGAAACAGCCTCTTTTCCGCTCCTCACTACAAGATAACGAACACAAGAGACTGGGTCTCTTTGGGAGGAAAGTTTACTGATCAGCCACCCTTCTGCTAAGGGTTGCCAATTATTCTGCTCTACTAGCAAATTATGGCTACTCTAACTATAGTAAAATACAAGAGCTCGTGGAGGACCTCCCCGAGCACAGACGTCCTCAACTCAATGCCATTATCAATGAGGAACAGTTAATAGCCCGCACTGCGCTGCAAGCCTCAATGGATGTAGCAGACACAGCTGCCTGAACAACTGCAACAGCTGTGGTTATGAGAAGAACATCCTGGTTGCAGGCTTCGGGAATTCCAAAAGAACTACAGCTAAAAAAAGTGGAGGACCTCCCCTTCTATAGGGATAAACTATTCTCGTCTCAAACAGACGACATCCTCCATACCATGAAGGCCTCCCAAGCGACGCTGCGTACCCTAGGCATACACCCATCACCTCACAAATGCCCTCACTTTACACCATACCAGAGGTCACGAGACACTTCGTTTAACCGTCAACAACCACAATACTTCACTCAGAACAGACCTAAACAATGGGCTCAGAGATGACAAAGCTCCAGGCCTCGTCCACCCGTTCATCTACATCTAAGCCACAATTTTGAAGTACTGGTCGAGGGTATGCACAGCCCAGTGATTGGAGTTTATCGGAGCCAACCTATACTCCATACAAGCCCAGGCAATATTGCCAAACCACAGATTCGCTACATTGACCAATCTTATTTCCACGGTGACCATCAGCCCACAAACTTCAGTGAGGACATGCCTTCAGATTCTGGGACATATGGCAACTATGACTTTCATAGTAAAGTATGCCAAACTCCATATGCGCTGTCTGCAGCACTAGTCGAGCATAGTCTATGCACCCGCCAAACACTCTCTCAACAGATGTGTGATACTGCCACCAAGGGTTATCCTCTCCCTACAATGGTGGGCACAGCCAGGGAATGTATGCTCCGGGATTCCCTTTCAACAAGACCCCCCATCAGTGACTATTACAACAGATGCCTCCCTGATCAGTTGGGGCGCCCACTTGGGTCACCACAATGTACAAGGCAAGTGGTCTGTGACGGAAACCCGACTACATATCAATCTCCTGGAACTTTGCACAGTATAATGCATGCAGACACTTCCTCCCATTCATACGAGAAACCTCAATCTCTATTCTCACCGACAATGTGGCGTGCACGTTTTACATCAATCACCACAGAGAAGCCCGGTCTCACTCGCTATGCGTAAAAGCTATGAATTTATGAAACGTCTGCATCTGCAACAATATAAACATCACAGCATCATACGTATCAGGGTGCCAAAACACTACAGCTGACAACCTCAGCAGGCACTTCTCACAGGAACACAAGTGGGAAATCCATGACAGTGTTCTTGATACAATATTCCAAAAATGGAGTCACCCAGTAATCGACCTTTTCGCCTCAGCAACAAATCACAAATGTCCGCTATTTTGCTCCAGGGCAGGCCTGACACTGGGATCATTAGGGGATGCCTTCCTCATCCTGTGGAACGCGTCACTCATGTATGCCTTCCCGCTGATACCACTGATACCACGGGTCATCCGCAAGATATGACTCGACAGAGCATACTTCATTTTCATTGTCCCCACATGGCCCAGACAGACTTGGTTTCCATACCTCTCACGTCTAGCAGTCTGTGCACCACAACCACAGCCTTTCTGGATGAACCTCCTGTCTCAGAACAAGACGCTCCATCCAGACCCAGCAAAAACACCATCTCAAAGCATGGCTCCACTCTGGTTCCGACATGGGGAATTGAACTGTTCAGAGAAAGTAAAACAGGTATTACTAAATAGCCATCACCTCACCACTAGAAATACTTACCACCACAAGTGGAGAAGATTCTCCCTTTGGTGTCAGCAAAAATAGAGGCGCCTCTATCTATGATCCTAGACTACCAACTAGAACTGAAGGAAACGGGGTTAGCCATAAGCAATATTAAAGTACACCTCGCTGCCAACATGGCCCTCCATGAACAGATAGGAGCTTCAATATTCGCTTACCCGATTACACGGCGCTTTCTAGCAGGTATACAGAACATGTACCCAGAAGTACGCCAACCTGCACCACCATGGGATCTCAAGCTTGTGCTCAAATATCTCACAAGACCACCCTTCGAACCTCTAGCAACCTGCTCACTCCTTCATATGTCAATGAAGGTTGCATTCCTAGTGGCAATCATGTCTGCCAGACATGTCAGCGAAATAGGAGTATTGATGGCTGAACCACTGTACACTGTATTTAGACAAAATCATGTTACGTCCTCACACAAAATTCTTACCTAAAGTGTCTACAAATTTTCATATTAACCAAACCATACACTTACCTGCCTTCTATCCCAGGGATCTCAAACTCGAATCACCAAGAGAGCCACATGAGGACTAGTACATTGGCTTGAGGGCCGCAACACCTTTCCATATAAAGGTACAAAAGCCCCCCCCCCAGCCCACCCCCACTCCACCCCTTCCATGAGGCTCTGCCCCTGCCCTACCTCTTCCCACCCCTTCCCCACCCCCATTCCAACCCTTCCCAAAGTCCCCACCCCCAACTCCGTACCCTCCCAGCCCCTATTCCAACCCCTTCCCCAAATCCCTGCTCCTGCCCCGCCTCTTCTCTGCCTCTTCCCCTGAGTGCATGGCTCCTCACTCTTCCCCACTGGAAAGCGCTAAGCTATTTGGTGGCGGGAAGCACCTGGAGGTAGGCAGAGGAGCGGGGACTTGGACACTGTGGGGAGGGGAGCTTGGCGGCCCGCAGAAAATAACCCCATGGGCCGCATACCTGTTCTATCCCAAGCCACATAACTCTCAAGAAGCAACGTTGCACATGCTAGATGTCAGAAAGGCTGTAGCCTTCTACTTGGACAGAACTAAACCATTTTGCAAGTCACCAAGACTATTTGTCTCTATGGCAGACTGCATAGGGCTCTACAATATCAACCCAGAGACTCTCCAAATGGATCTCTACCTGTATTCAAACTTGCTACCACCTGCATCACAAAGAACCCCCCACGGGCATCAGATCTCACTCAGCGCAAGCCAGGGCGACATCAATTGCCTTCTTGAACAATGTCCCCTTAATAGATATTTGTAGATCTGCAACCTGGACATCGGAGCACACTTTTGCAAAGCATTACGCTATCACCCAAGGCCTTGTCTCAGACTCTATCGTTGGCTTTACAGTGCTCTCATCACACACTTATACATGACTCCGAACCCCTAACACCCGTGGTGGGGTACTGCGCTACAAGCTCCTAGAGTGGAGGACCCACAGGGACACCACTCAAAGAAGAGGAAGAAGTTACTCACCTTGTGCAATAACGATGGTTCTTTGAGATGTGTGTCCCATGGGGTGCTCCACTACCCACCCATCTCCCCTCTACTTTGGAGTTCACACAGCTGAGCTCTGCGGTAGAGAAGGAATGGAGGGGATGGTCGGGGGAGCCCGCGCTACAGGAGGTGCCAACGGCTGCATGAGACGACTCCTGTGCCCGCCCTTCCCCCGACTGAATACTGCTGTGAGAAATCTCCGATCTCCAGCTCAGGGACTCACCGACACCTAGAGTGGAGCACCCACAGGGACACATCTCGAAGAACCATTGTTACTGCATAAGATAAGTAACTTCTTATACTCTCAAAGGGTTACACATATGTAAAGGTGGTTTGAATAAAATCTGATTCCAGATTATTGTGTATATGGGCAGAAAATTCCCAAGTGAAGTCATAGGAAAGCTGTCTCATATAAAGGACTGAACAAGATAAACATGTTATTATTACAATACTTGGATAAGTAGTTCAAAATTGGAAATAAGTTCATACATTTTTAAGATCTGGAACGTTGAGCACTCAGGGTTCTATTTAGTGGAGTCCTGCAACAGTCCCAATTAGTTTCAAACCCAACCAGAAGTTCTTGTTGTGTGGCATCTCAAAAATTGCATCTTCTTATGTTATTAGTCCAGTCAATGCCTCTCTGTAAAGGTACCAATGAATTAATTTAACTACTTAAGACAACAAAATGCATGATAAGTTGGAGAAGATACTGAAAAGCCTAACACCATTTAAAATGATAAATCATATCCTTCTTGAGTCAAATGTTTGTTATAACAAGCATGGTATTACTCTTCTAACAGGTTTACTGACAGTATCAATGACTTGTGAACTTTGAAGGAATGCAGACTTCCTAACTGGAACATAGGTAATTAAAATTTACTTTAGCTGAAATTCTGTAACAATTATAATTGCTCTTACTTAACAAAGATAGGGATAGACTGGCAACTGTTAAGCTTTTTTATTCTCTATACTAGTGAATTACAGGATGAAGATTCAAAATCATGTCATATCAGTTACACAGCAAATGGTTTTACAATAATTTACTTTTATTCATATTCCCCATGGCATCAGGTTAATATCAATTAAACACACTAGGCCATATTACCTCTTTCAATCTTCATTTCTGTTGTTATGAGAACAACAACAAAAAAGTAAATGCCTAATTTTTATTTTGTTAAATCCTGTTTTAACAAAAAGTGTCATTTATATTATATCAGACAAGAAGTCTGCTTCAACGGAATGTGGATCATCTATTTTAAGTACTACTATACATACCACATAAAATCATTAAACAGTAACTTGCAGACGACTCTGATCCATGGAAATTATCATAATATAGAAAATGAGGCACTGTAGAAAGGATCTGTTTTGTTCTTGTAACTATGTTTATATATTTTCCCCCAGTGAGAACAGCAATGGAAACAACAATGTGATTATTTTGACTTTATGGCTTTTCTGTGATGCTGATCGCTGTAGTAACTGAGCTGCACCCCTGTGAGAAAGATAGACACAATTAGTCAAATTTTAGAAGTTGGGAATTGAGGCACAGACAGCCAGGGTCCTCATCCAAAGCACGTTGAAACCAATGAGAGTTTTTTCCACTGCCTTCAGTAGGTGTCGGATCAGGACCCGAGTGTCTTACCTATGGTCACATTAAAAAGTAATAGAACATTGTTGGGAACCCCAATCTCCTGTCTCAACAATTATTCCTTTCCAGATGTTGGGCTAAACATATCTCCTAACCCAGGCAGTTGTTAAGTACATACTTGTTTTTATACCTAAATATTTTTTTTCCAGAACTGGCCTGTGGCCATTACAGCATAGGGTTTCTTCTTTTTCTCTTTCTTATCTACTTGACTTCTTATCTACCATATATTTACCCAGGCAACAACATGCCAGATGCTTTCAATGTTTGTGAATAAAGCTGAATGAAAGATAATGATTTCATTCCACAGATGTTTGTAGGAAATCTTTTGCCTGGATGCTTGCCCAACAAGTTCGGTTTATGGTACTGGGGTTGAACAACTTCAAAACATCGAAACAAAATTCAGATGGAACTGCAATTTCCACCCAAAACCATTGTGTCAGCATGTACCCCTATGTTCACCCCTTTTACAAGACTATGATAAATTTCATACAAAGTATGACCTGTGTAATATCATTTTAAAACTCATAATTTACTGATCATTATTGTCCTGGTAAAATGTGTGGCAACTTTGTATATAAAGTTACAAGATTCTACTGTATGATATTACTAAAGACTCTGTGACAAAGTTCCTCCTCTGCCTTGGTAGGTCCTGTGCTTTTTGGCGGATTTGCTTGCCTCAAAGATTCATAGCAGCCTCAGTTTGGCCACTTTTGCAAGTGGCTCAAACCTGCCATTCACTCAGCTAACCTCATCACTGGCCAGAATGGGGAAAAGAAGGAGAACAATCCCCACAGTCTCTGCTGGTCCACCTAGTGGATCGGGGGACAGGCCAGGGACCTTCCCCTCTGGTGGGATCCACAGTCCAGGTCAACTCCTCCTGTATCCAATAGGGAGTTGAGGGGAACCCTGGCTCGCTCTCTACTCCAGGTTCCAGCCCAGGGCCCTGTGGATCACAGCTGTCTACAAAAAGAAAAGGAGTACTTGTGGCACCTTAGAGACTAACAAATTTATTAGAGCATAAGCTTTCGTGAGCTACAGCTCACTTCATCGGATGCACGAAGTGAGGTGTAGCTCACGAAAGCTTATGCTCTAATAAATTTGTTAGTCTCTAAGGTGCCACAAGTACTCCTTTTCTTTTTGCGAATACAGACTAACACGGCTGCTACTCTGAAAGCTGTCTGCAGTATTTCATGTAACACCTGTGTGACAGCTACAGCTCCCTGGGCTACTTCCTCTTGGCCTCCTCCCAATACCTTCTGTATCCTCACCACAGGACCTTCCTCCTGATGCTTGATAGCATTTGTACTCCTCAGTCCTCCAGAGGCACGCCCTCTCGCTCTCAGTTCCTTGCGCACCCCTCAGTGACTGAAGTGAGGTCCTTTTTAAACCTGATTAGCCTGCCTTAATTGATTCTAGCAGCTTCTTAATTGGCTCCAGGTGTCCTAATTAGCCTGTCTGCCTTAATTGGTTCCAGCAAGTTCCTGATTGTTCTGGAACTGTCCCTGAAAAAGGACCTGCCTAACCTGGGGCTAATATATCTGCCTTCTGATAGTTTCCCTCCTTATTTAAACTGGTACTGTACTTCAGTCAGGGTCTTTAACTTCCAGCACAGCCCAGAACTTACTGTCAAGCATGGAATGTGGTTTAACTCGCCTTGCTTGTGTAATGATCAGATACACTAATCTGTGGCCTTACTTGTTGAATTCAATCAATTATAAATTATAAAACACACACAAAAATCTCTCTCCTGTAGCCATCTGGCCCGACCCTGTCACAACAGGTTCTAAGTCTGGGGAACAGTCACAAACCAGTGCCTAGAGACAAAAGGTTAGCCAATTCCTCAGCCAGGTGTCAACAAAATCAAATAGATCATAGTCTGGTTAAGTGGCCATTCTTTGGGAGGAAAGAGGATGTGGGTGAAAATCTACATCTTGACAAAAAAGAGCTGGGGATTTCCATCCACACAGACTTTGTCTCCTGAACCTCAGCTAACAATTTTTCAAAAAGAAGGAAAAGTATAAGAGGAAAGAAGAGATGTCCCAAGTTATATCTTCCTCCTTTTCTCTCTAATGCAGATTTTTCACAACTTTCCTTGTAACTAACATCTCATAACGTCTGCAAATGTGGTTGCCAATTCAAGCAGCATGTAATTACCAACTTTGCCACCTACAGGCAATTGTTACAATGTATATTCTAGCCTAAAATCTACAGTTGATTCAAAACTATACAAACCCAACCAATAAAATGAAGCTGATGTGAATAAAAGGCTAATAGGATTTTAAAAAATAAAATTATGGTAATATGTTGTGATGGTCCATTATTAGGCCCTGATCATACAAAGATATTTGCTTGTGTGGACACCTGGCTCTGCATGATCAAACATTTAGACTGTAAATTCTTCAGGGCTGGGACCATGTCATTTTCTTTGTTTGTAAAATGATTGGCACATTTAGAGGCACTGCACAAATAATACATAGTAATTACTATTTGAGAAAGGAACAAGTAAAATGTGAGTGGATAAAAATAGCATTTTATAAAACTAACTAGCAGGCATGTGCTTAAATTCCAGCATTAATAAAGAGTATTTTTCAGAGCTAAAAGGAATCAGGCAATAGATTCTTGAAACGGAGAAGGAAAAAAACTGCTTCCTTGCTGTCTTATATTTCTTTTTAAATAAACCAAAAGCAGCAAATGTTCTTTCAGTCCCACCAAAACATTGAATTTCACAAGTTCATAAGGCTGTATTTAGCATTACTTCATCAGCACATTCAGTCATTCTCAGTGTGACAGCAATTACTTTTGCATGAATATTCACTGTAGATTATATTTAGTTATAAAACAGAACCTCCTCTCCTTCAGCATAAGAAAAACGAGCTGGTTCCAGCCAAGAACCGGACTGTGTTTGCACGACCACTTTCCCCTTCCTGCCCCTTAAAATCAAATAAACAAACATCATCCTTTATTTGAATGTGCCTTACATAGTAAAAAACCTGTATATTTTTCTATTTCAAATACTTTTGCTGAAAGTCTAGATCTACCTGCTTGCATCTCTCATCGCTTGCTTCATAAATCTTCTAATGTTATTGCTTTTATGAAAACAAGGAATCTGGTGGCACCTTAAAGACTAACAGATTTATCTGGGCATAAGCTTTCGTGGGTAAAAAAACCACTTCTTCAGATGCATGGAGTGAAAATTACAGATCCAGGCATTATTATACTGAGTCAGTATAATAATGCCTTCATCTGTAATTTTCACAGTATAATAATGCCTGCATCTGTAATTTTCACTCTATGCATCTGAAGAAGTGGGTTCTTTACTCACAAAAGCTTATGCCCAAATAAATCTGTTAGTCTTTAAGGTGCCACCAGACTCCTCATTGTTTTTGTAGATAGAGACTAACACGGGTACCCCCTGATGCTTTTATTAAATTCATCCCAGGTACCATATTTCAGCAGCTGTATTCGTGGCTTACCTGAAATGCATGAGAAAGATGCAATAATTTAACAACACTTTTATCCTAAAATTGACTCATATTTAATCCCATAAAATGTTAATTCTATTTAATATTATATTAACATTTAATTTCAATGGGAACTGTTTTAATGATAAAGCATGTCTTAGTTTGCCTATTCCGGTATGTGTGTTGTAGGGAAAAATACTTTTTGGCCTCCGTCCCATAATCTGCACAGAGATTTTTTTGATAATTTCTTTTAATATTAGCTTTTATCAATAATTAAAAACCATTAATATGAATAATTCAAAGTAATCTGAGAGTACAAAATAAAATCCCAATCAATCCCTCCCTACCCATTTATACTCAAACAAGATCTTCCATTTTTCAAGAAACATGATCTCACTATGCACAAAGAATCAGCCATAAAAACACAAGCCCCATAAATAAAGAATCCCATTTAATAATGCAATAGAATTTTAGAGGCAACCTACACACAAATACATGATAACAATGAATTGTAAGTATTAGGGACTGGCTATCTCTTTATATGTCGATTTCAGAGTAGCAGCCGTGTTAGTCTGTATTCGCAAAAAGAAAAGGAGTACCCGTGGCACCTTAGAGACTAACAAATTTATTAGAGCATAAGCTTTCGTGAGCTACAGCTCACTTCATCGGATGCATTTGGTGGAAAAAACAGGAGAGATTTTATACACACACACACACACACACACACACACACAGAGCATGAAACAATGGGTTTATCATACACACTGTAAGGAGAGTGATCACTTAAGATAAGCCATCACCAGCAGCAGGGGGGGGGGGAAAAGGAGGAAAACCTTTCATGGTGACAAGCAAGGTAGGCTAATTCCAGCAGTTAACAAGAATATCAGAGGAACAGTGGGGGGTGGGGTGGGAGAGAGAAATACCATGGGGAAATAGTTTTACTTTGTGTAATGACTCATCCATTCCCAGTCTCTATTCAAGCCTAAGTTAATTGTATCCAGTTTGCAAATTAATTCCAATTCAGCAGTCTCTCGTTGGAGTCTGTTTTTGAAGCTTTTTTGTTGAAGGATAGCCACTCTTAGGTCTGTGATCGAGTGACCAGAGAGACTGAAGTGTTCTCCAACTGGTTTTTGAATGTTATAATTCTTGACGTCTGATTTGTGCCCATTCATTCTTTTACGTAGAGACTGTCCAGTTTGGCCAATGTACATGGCAGAGGGGCATTGCTGGCACATGATGGCATATATCACATTGGTAGATGCGCAGGTGAACGAGCCTCTGATAGTGTGGCTGATGTGATTAGGCCCTATGATGGTATCCCCTGAATAGATATGTGGACAGAGTTGGCAACGGGCTTTGTTGCAAGGATAGGTTCCTGGGTTACAGAGTAGCAGCCGTGTTAGTCTGCTCTAATAAATTTGTTAGTCTCTAAGGTGCCACAAGTACTCCTTTTCTTCCTGGGTTAGTGGTTCTGTTGTGTGGTGTGTGGTTGCTGGTGAGTATTTGCCTCAGATTGGGGGGCTGTCTGTAAGCAAGGACTGGTCTGTCTCCCAAGATCTGTGAGAGTGATGGGTCGTCCTTCAGGATAGGTTGTAGATCCTTGATGATGCGTTGGAGAGGTTTTAATTGGGGGCTGAAGGTGATGGCTAGTGGCGTTCTGTTGTTTTCTTTCTTGGGCCTGTCCTGTAGTAGGTGACTTCTGGGTACTCTTCTGGCTCTGTCAATCTGTTTCTTCACTTCAGCAGGTGGGTATTGTAGTTGTAGGAATGCATGATAGAGATCTTGTAGGTGTTTGTCTCTGTCTGAGGGGTTGGAGCAAATGCGGTTATATCGTAGCACTTGACTGTAGACAATGGATCGAGTGGTATGATCTGGATGAAAGCTAGAGGCATGTAGGTAGGAATAGCGGTCAGTAGGTTTCCGATATAGGGTGGTGTTTATGTGACCATCGCTTATTAGCACCGTAGTGTCCAGGAAGTGGATCTCTTGTGTGGACTGGTCCAGGCTGAGGTTGATGGTGGGATGGAAATTGTTGAAATCATGGTGGAATTCCTCAAGAGCTGCTTACAGACAGCCCCCCAATCTGAAGCAAATACTCACCAGCAACCACACACCACACAACAGAACCACTAACCCAGGAACCTATCCTTGCAACAAAGCCCGTTGCCAACTCTGTCCACATATCTATTCAGGGGATACCATCATAGGGCCTAATCACATCAGCCACACTATCAGAGGCTCGTTCACCTGCGCATCTACCAATGTGATATATGCCATCATGTGCCAGCAATGCCCCTCTGCCATGTACATTGGCCAAACTGGACAGTCTCTACGTAAAAGAATGAATGGGCACAAATCAGACGTCAAGAATTATAACATTCAAAAACCAGTTGGAGAACACTTCAATCTCTCTGGTCACTCGATCACAGACCTAAGAGTAGCTATCCTTCAACAAAAAAGCTTCAAAAACAGACTCCAACGAGAGACTGCTGAATTGGAATTAATTTGCAAACTGGATACAATTAACTTAGGCTTGAATAGAGACTGGGAATGGATGAGTCATTACACAAAGTAAAACTATTTCCCCATGGTATTTCTCCCTCCCACCCCACCCCCCTGTTCCTCTGATATTCTTGTTAACTGCTGGAATTAGCCTACCTTGCTTGTCACCATGAAAGGTTTTCCTCCTTTTCCCCCCCCCTGCTGCTGGTGATGGCTTATCTTAAGTGATCACTCTCCTTACAGTTTTCAGAGTAGTAGCCGTGTTAGTGTGTATGATAAACCCATTGTTTCATGTTCTCTGTGTGTGTGTGTGTGTGTGTATATATAAATCTCTCCTCTGTTTTTTCCACCAAATGCATCCGATGAAGTGAGCTGTAGCTCACGAAAGCTTATGCTCTAATAAATTTGTTAGTCTCTAAGGTGCCATGGGTACTCCTTTTCTTTTTATATGTCGAAATGTTTAAGGAAGAGCTTTTGAAATGCAAATGACTTTTTACCTTCTGACATAATGGCAAAAAAAAGTGTGTGTGGGGGGTGGGCCTAAGAGATTGGGTGTTTTAATATATTCCGATTAACCCAGAGTAACATTGCAAGAACCCTCCCAGTGATCAGCAGGGTGCAGAGATTTGCAGTGGTTTTGAAAAGGTCATTATCTAGGAGACAGGTTGCAGGCGGCAGTGGCTTCAGTTAATCTTGTAAAATTCACATCCAAGAAATGTGATCTTTATGCTCTCATGTGGTTAAAAAGCAGCATTGCAGCATGTTTGTTTGGAATACAGTTTTGTAGCCAAAGCAAATGAAACAAGAGTGTAGTAATATCATTAATATTTGTTAAAATCTAAGTAAACAGTTTTACTGGCAAAATACAGTTTGGAGGCAAGAGTTCTCTCTCTTTCTTTCTCACAACATGTACTCTCTCTTTCTATCTCTATAGCATGTGTATGAAATAAAAAATTCTTGCCTCCAACTGTACTGTGTATATGTTTGTGTATATCTATCTATCCTTAATATTGCTGCAGCTGTCCATTTCTGAATCATCTCTTACTATGACAAATTTTCACTAAGTAAGAAACATTTTATTTCTTGTTTAGCAAGCTATATATTTTCACCATCTGAGCAATGACAAGTCTTAGACTAAGTATTTTCTTAGAAGTACTTTCTGAAAATCAGTCCACTTTAAGGTGTACCATATTGAGACTCCCAAATCACTAGCTGCTTTTGAAAATCTGCACTAAATTTTGGGTGCAGTTAATGAAATACTAGCTCTACAGACGGGGCTTTCCTTTTAACAAAATGTGATTTTATTTATTCACCACGTAATGAGAAACCCAGCTGCTACGCTGTGAAAGGTAGGGGTGGAAAGAGCACCAAATCCCCCCAAAATGACAAGTCACAAAGCAAACCAGAGGATTAGCACAAGAAATTCTGCCTCAGTGTGGTAAGGTGCTGCATGTTCACCCTTAACTCAAATTGACATCACAGATTCAGGGGCTAAGCACTTGGCAGCTATTTGGGCCTGATCCTGCACAATTCAACTGGAGTTTTGTCACTGACTTCAGCTGGAGCAGCTCTGTCCATTTTGAGTGCATTAGTATATATCCTTTAAAAAGCAAGTCCCAGTTCAGATGAAGCAGCCTCAAAACTTGTGTGAGGAGTACTGATCTTTAACTGGCGAGTTTCTTGTAACATGTAAGAAACAAAGATAAACAGCAACTTCCAGTTAAAACCCTACAAGAAAGATGCCAGTCCCATTATTACTACATTTAGCTGATTGAAATATTCAGGGGTTTCTGTGGGTGGAGAGTGGCAATGGTTTTTGGTCAATTTTTTCCCTCTCATTTCCCCACCCCTACCTCCAAGGAGGCAGTGTATCCTCCAATGCTGGAACTCCATTGCCACAGTACCCGCTGTTACAGGTTAAGCTGGCCCTTTAAAATAGGTTCCAGGACTTGCTGATGGTTTCTGCACAGCGTAGAGGTCTTGTGGGGGAGGCAACTCCTCAGGAGCATGGAAACTATAGGCCTGAGAGAGAGGCATGCTGGGAAAAAGGGTGGGGATACAAATAACTTCCCTGTGTGCAGCATGAGAGAGAGTAGAGTTTGTGATGGGGTTTCCTGTAAGAAGGAATTGTAAGAAAAAGCTTGTGAAAGGGTCAGGGTAGAAAACAGGCAGCAGCAATGGTGCTGGAACTCCACCACCTCTGGCTTGAAGTAGTAGTAATAAACAACTGACCAAATACATGGTTTCCATCATCCACATGCCCACTATAAAAAGTGTTCCAGCCGCCCTGGGTTACAGATTAAGGAGCTCTGTGAAGGAGGAAACTGATGTGGGCATTTTTAAAGAATGCTCAGGAGGCTAGAGCAAGGCTGGTAACAAAAGGGTTTCCTGGAATACCTAGAGAAGGGACAGAATATGGAAAGTAGCCTTGGAGGAAAGAGGAGTGGGGGTAGTTTGGAGTGAGACCTGATTCTGTGGCCAGAGCTGCAGGTCACAGAAGAGGCATGGTAGAAGTGTCTCTTTTGCCCTGAGGCACAGGGTGTAACACCCTGGAAAGTTGAAAAAATTCACAGTCCTCAATGGTGGCCTGCAGCACTGAGAAAAAGAGAGAGAGATGTAGGCTAAAGAACTACTTGTGAACCCTTGAACAAGCCCTTGAGAGAAGGTTGTGGCCTAGAGAGTGGGGAGACAGAGAATGGTTTCGGTTTGATGTGGATTGTTTATCAGACTTCATATTCCTGCTGGATTTTTGTTTTGGCTGAGATAGCCTCTCAGAGAGCAAGAGAAACTGAAGCAGCAGCCATATCCATGTGGTCAGAGGCAAGTTAATCCCTCTTACACATCACTTGACAAAGATGCGGAGCTGTTATGATGGTGCGGAGGTGATTTTCTAGGCTCACACTCCAGTGGGGGGAGGGTGGTGTCTGTTCCTGGGGAAAGGGAGCCAGTAATTGGGGTGGGGGGTGAAGCATTGTTTAGGAACATAAAAGAAAAGGAGTACTTGTGGCACCTTAGAGATTAACACATTTATTTGAGCATAAGCTTTCATGAGCTACAGCTTACTTCATCGGATGCATTTGGTGAAGTGAGCTGTAGCTCACGAAAGCTTATGCTCAAATAAATTTGTTAGTCTCTAAGGTGCCACAAGTATTCCTTTTCTTTTTTGCGAATACAGACTAACACGGCTGCTACTCTGAAACCTGTTATTTAGTAGCATAGTTTGCTCATCTGACCTGCTTTAAAGACTTCTTGGTGATGGGAGTGAGATGAACTGTCACAATGGGAGGAGAAAGTGGGGATATGGGGGTAAGGTGAGCAAGAAATTACTTCATTCCTGCCCCACATGTGAGGAATCTTAGGGTCTGATGCACTCTGCCATCAGCATTGGAATTGGCTCTTCATTGCCACATGCTGGGGCAGCTCTGCCTGTGCTGAAGATCTGCTGGGGAACAGCTGGACTCATCAGGCAATCAGCTGCCTCCTTCTTTCTTGCAATCTGGAAGGTGTAAGTGATGGAGGGGGGGACTTTTTCTGAGACTGCCTAAAAAGTGCAGATGATGTCCTGATTCCTCAAACTGCTTCCTCTGCCAAGAGTCACCTGAGCATAGCTGGTTTCCAATTGACACTATGAGGAAACCACCTGAGATTTCCTTAGACTGGCTGAGCCTTTTCATAAAATTTACCAATCCCCTGGCATAGGAGTGATTTTTTTGGAGAGCCAGAGTCATCCGGGCATGGTGAGAGGGTCATGCACGGAGTACAGATGCCCCCTCTCAACAGTATGGGGAGGGAAGAGCAGTCTTCTCCAGTATTGGTTTAATCAGTTTCTGAGACTGAAAGTGAGTCATAAATCTACTAATTCACCAATTGCTATTGATGGAGCTGCTGCTTTTTATGTCATCAAACTCTGAGTTTTGAAATGTCAAAAGCTGTTTGCCCTGTGGCTTTCAGAAACAATGCAGAAAATCTTAGGTTTATTAGTCATCTTGTCTTGCGGCAAAGTGTTCCAAAGAAAGGCAAAACTCACAGCCCCAACATCTCAGAAACAGTGTCTCCCGCTATTCCTTTAATCTAACTTCACCAAACCCCTTGGAGAAATTCATTTTCTAGAAAATTTAGTCTGCATGTGTACGAGGGTGGCTTTAAAGTCTTGTCATGACCATCTGGAGGGCACTGGCTCCAGGGTTCTTGAAAAGCTCCTGAATACTATTGAGAATGCTCCTGTGGAGACAGAAAAAGTGCACATGAAAACCCCTAGGAACAGCAAACACAAGCATCAGGTGTGAGACCCTTGAGATCAGAAAGACATTGAGGTTCAGAGACTATCCAATAAGAAGAAAAGGAGTACTTGTGGCACCTTAGAGACTAACAAATTTATTTGAGCATAAGCTTTCGTGAGCTACAGCTCACTTCATCGGATGCTGTAGCTCATGAAAGCTTATGCTCAAATAAATTTATTTATTTATATTTATATATTTTATATAATAAATAACTCTAAGGTGCCAAAAGTACTCCTTTTCTTTTTGCGAATACAGACTAACACGGCTGCTACTCTGAAACCTATCCAATAAGAGGCAGAACAATCTTCTCATCAGTCAGGAGGTTGAGATCATCCACACTAATCTCCCTTTTAGTTATTTTACTTTTGGGGTATTAGCTGGTTGTAATAGAGAGAAATTGTGGCCTTGGGGATAGATCATTGGACTGAGACTCGGGATACCTGGATTCTATTGCTGGCTCCGCCACTGGCCTGATCAGTGACCTTAAACTAATCTCTCACCCTCTTTGTGCTTCAGTTTTCCCGCTCTGTAAAATAGGAATATGATACTTTTCTCTTTGTAAAGTGCTTTGAGATCCACTCAGGTAGTTGTGAGTTTGCGGCGGTAGTTGTAGGGTTTGTTTGTTGTCTTTCTGTTTTATTTTGCATTTTATGTAAAACGAAATAAGAGACTTAACAGGTGTCAGTGAATTGGGTCTGAAATCAAGATGTATCTTAACAGCACTTCTGGTTATCATAACCTTATTACAGGATGGTGAAGGTCTGCTTCTGCCACTAGGTGTTTGCCTCTACTTCACAACTTGCGAATAGAGATTTACGTGCACTGAACTCTCAAAAAGTTGTATTTTTTCTATTAAAGATAAAATTTATGATGATACAGTTTTATTGGAAAATATGAAAACAGACTTACAATAGGCTTGGTTTACAGAATATCACATTGCCAAATATGTTTATAAATAGTCCAGTCTCCATCCTTGAGGTGCCAGTCGTCACTCTGAATAACAATCAGCAGTGCATTCTGGATGTAGTCAGAGGCTGCAATCTTTCATCAACATACTCCCCCACCAGAATTTCCCAATCAGGCTGTGCTGCCATTGGTTCCTGTTTTTTTTCTCCTCATTGCAAATATTATGACAGTACTTCAGGGAATGCAAAGCAGCAGTATACTTGCCATCATAGTCATGATGCAGAGATCAGCAGTGGGTGAAACTGTTCAGATAAACATAAACACATACTAAAGTCCGATTCTCTAAAAAAGGGATTCTAGTACTTCTCAGTTTCATTTGAGTTTCCTTAGAATAGCCTGTTTCATGGTATTCAAATGCTTCTGCTTTTGTGTGGCTGAAACTGGGCAGTGCAGATGGTGACGTATGCTTAAAAATAAAAACGTAGACTTTTTGATGATCAACTCAAGCTGATCTTTCTAAACCTGTTTATGTATCTATAGTATCAAGCATTTAATGTTGATTTATACATGAACACTGATAATGGAATTGAACCAACGGTTCAAACTTGTACTCTCACAGCTATAGCTTGGTCTTATTAATTGCTTTTCCTTTTGCCTCCCTTTGCTTGTGATTTGTGATGACTTTGTATCTCTACTGAATTTCAAATTGATGAAACTTAAACATTTACTTTCTGCCCAATTTACACTTAATGTGCAACTTACCCCAATGTTTATATTATCCCTGAACTTGGTGCAGAAAGTAATGTCATTGTGTCTTTATGGCTTTTAAAAGTCAGTACTCTTCAGCTTCAGAGTTATTGGACAAAAGTGATGTCCCAGGTTTAAGACACTATTTTATGGCCAGATGGGCATTGTTTCCAATCACTCTTTTGTTGTGATCAAAGAGCATAAATTTGGCTTACCAGCAATCTCTATAAGACCCAAATCCATTGCCATTTTTGCTACTTGTGTTTCGGAAACCTTATTGACAAGGGCTGTGAACATCAGACATCTCTATAGTGGAAATACCAGAAGGCTAGTACCAAATAACACATCTTCAAGGAGGCAGTGCTGAGGAAAGACAAAAATGGGAGACCCTAATGAAAATTATCTTGAAAGGAAGAACTAGGTCCATAGTATTATAATGGACAAGTAGATCAGTTGCTTTCTGAAGGAAATTGGTATTCAGAAACTACTACCAATTCTCAAATTGCTTTAGCATTTTGCTTTCCATTGAGATTACTTTGATTAGGCTGCTCTAATTTTGTTTTCCAGTGTAATGTAAAGCTTATTGACATCTGATTTATCTATGGATGAATTGGCTATGAGTCTATGCCAATTTAGAAACTGAATCCATATTGCTTTCAGGAAGTATCAGGATGCCAAGGTTGCTATATGCAGGGCATGGCCTTACTGTCTAGTGGCATGTGTCACACCCCCAGAAAGGGCATCTTGCACCCCAGGTTAAGAACCACTGGTCTGGTATCACCAAACCTCTAGTACTGTAGGGCATGGGCTTTGTTTCTGAAAACACACCGTATGTGTGCTTATATTAGAAATATTACTACACCCTGTCATTACTTTGCTTTAAATTATATTAAAGTTAAACCATCCTAATTTTTATTTTACTTGAACAATAGTATGTATTGTAATTTAAGTGATTTAGTATATAAACTATCCCTTCATGGGCTGCCAAATATCAAACAAACTCAGCTCAGTATTGGTCTTTGTACTGATGCTGGACGTGATTTCAGATGTAAAGAAGGTCACATAGTTTGCCAGTGTATCACTTCTTAATTCATAGTAAACTAAATCTGACTCTCCTCTTCATGAATATGTTTTATTGCATTAGGATGCAAAAGTAATTTTGTTTTGTTTTTTCAATTCAGGAGAGGCTGTAGTATACCTGTCACATTGAATAAGGTTCTGATCCATTAAAGGGGAAATGTAATTGATTGCATTATTATGACAGTTGAAATATTCTGAGATATGTAGCAGCTTTTGATCTTGATTGTTCAAGAGGCGGTGCAATGGAAACTCTTCAATTTTTCTGTCTTTTCTGTGTATAGATTATCCTGTGACAATTGTATATTGCAAAAAGGGAGGTGGGGAGACTCTTCCTTCAAATAACTTCATCCTGTTAGCAGGTTGGGCAGCTGAAAGTGGATCAGTGGTGATTAGAACTGTTGGAAGCAAAAATGTATTTGAATTTTGGTCTTTTCTATAAATGAACTATCTGCAAACAGGCTTTGAATATTTGAGATAGCTTATTTGAATTTTTTCACATTAAATTAAACACAGTCCAAATAGCATTTGTTTGGATCTTAAACAGGCTGAATTATGAATTACTGGCCAGAGTGAGTGTGAAAAAAACATGACCAAAGTTACTGCATCTTGTCCAGCAGAGTCAGCTGGGTACTGCTACAGCTCCTGCCATATCAGCTTTTACTCCTGACTTGCCTAATCCCTACCACATCTATGTTTCCCTTTTTTGGCTTACAGGACTACATCATGAGATGTTTAACATAATCAGACACACTAGCACAGACATCTGGAAGCATAGTTACAGGGCTTTGCTTCCAATACAGCCTTTGTTTCATTTTGGGTGGGGACAAAGTACTTAGAACAGGAACAGGAATAGGAATAGATGCATTTCTGAGTCAACCATGGAAAGGATCCAACTATGTTTGAATGGTAGCAACTGTTCTAAAAATAAACTTCACTTTGAGTTAGTAATGCTGGCTAGAGTGAGTTGTACAACTTGAAACTAACTCACCAAAACTAAAAGGTGTGGTCCTCACTTTAAAGCTATTTCTTCGTTATGTCTGATAAGTTGCATGTTTATCTAAGCTTTTGGATGTCTTAATTTTTTGGGTGCTCAGTGTAAAATACCTATGCCTATGCTTTTTGTTTTTTTGTTCCCCCATTCTGAAGAACCAAGGAACCACAGAACTAACTATAAAATTTAAAGGGACCTGTGAATCAGCACTCTTTAAAATGAGGCCCAAGTAGTCTTAATTTGGGCACCCAGGATTAGAGACCACTGTAGCTGGTTGAAAGTTTGTGAGCAATTTTTTGTTTTGTTTTTGTTTTTATTAAACAGTCTTTTGTATGTAACTACAGTAGTTGGGGTTGGACCTGCTTTTAGCAGGGGTTGGACTAGATGACGTCCTGAGGTCTCTTCCAAACCTAATCTTCTATGATTCTATAATACTTTATAGAAAATGTGACTTATTTCCAGTTTTGGCTATTTAAAACATTACCAAAAATATGGACATTCGTATTTTTCCAAAACCTAGGTTTTGGGGTAAACTGAAATCCCTGGTTTTCATTAAACAAACAAACAAACAAACCTCAGGTTTCAGAGTAGCAGCTGTGTTAGTCTATATCGCAAAAAGAAGAGGAGGACTTGTGGCACCTTAGAGACTAACATTTATTTGAGCATAAGCTTTTGTGAGCTACAGCTCACTTCGAAGCTCACAAAAGCTCATGCTCTAATAAATTTGTTAAACAAAAAACAGTGTTTGATATTGCTTACAGTAAAAACAGTGTGACGGGGCAAGGCCAGACGGCTATAGAAAAGTAGTGGGAAATAGATATATTAGCTCCAGGCTAAACAAATCCCTGGTCTTATTGGGATCCGGGAAGTGGGCGGGCGAAACCTGTCCACTGCTAAAGGATCCCCCCAGCCTAAAAAAGGGATCCATAGGACCTAGATGCCCAAAAAATTCCGGGGGACAACTAATAAAACAACAGGGATAGGAGTGCGGTCAAAGGGTCAAACGAAGGGAACCGGACGGGGACACTGAGCAGAGAACCCCGGACAGTACCCACTGCTCCTCAAAGGCATCCAGGGAGTCAGAGGACGCCGCCCAGAGGAACTCTGCCCGGATACGTGAACGGACCGAGGATCGGAAATAGGCCCCACAGTCGCAGGAGACTCCATCGGCCAACCTCCTTACTCTGGTTTTGTAGATGGCCATTTTAGCTAAGGCCAGGAGGAGGTTGACCAGGAGATCCTGTGACTTTGTGGGGCCACGGATAGGGAGTGCATAAATGAGAAGGTGAGGGGAGAAGTGCAACCAAAAACATAATAAAATATTGGTGAGGAGCCAGAATAGGGGCTGCAGCCTGGCACACTCCAGGTATACATGTGCCAGAGTATCCCTCACGCCGCAAAAGGGGCAGGTGTCTGGGAGAGCCAAGTGCTCATGGCTCCGTGAAGGAGCCGCCAACTGACATCCCCGGCGGGCCTTGGGACTAAGGTGCAATATAGGCTGGCCCACCGGGGCTCCTCACCCTCCAAAGGTGGCAGGAGGTCCCGCCATTTTGTATCGGGGCAGGACACGAGGGTGCGGGCATGAAGGGTGTGGAGCACGAGCGTGTAGAGATGTTTTCTTGGCGCGGTTTGAAAGCAGACCGGCTGCATCTCGTGCAGCCGGCTTCTAGTGAAGGGGTCGGTTGGGTCCGCGGGGCAGGGGTCCAATTAAAAGGTCCGGCGGGCCTGGGGTAGCGGGGGGGGGGGGTGTGCCCTCGTGCCCGGTTGAGATAACCCGAGCAGCGGGCGCAAAGCGGCCTTCACCTCCTGAAGTATCTCCGGGAGTACAAGGTCGGAAAGCCCATGCACTGACGCATCAGGGATCCAGCCAGTCTCCCCGGTCATAGTCCGGAGTCTCTGACTCTGTGACTTCTGCCAGACCAACCTCTGGCACACGAGCGGGACTCCGCCACCTGCAACGGAGCTGGGGTTGTGTAGCGGGGCTCCAGCGAAGATCTGCCCCCTCGGTGGCCGCCACGGACCTGGTCGTTGTAAGAGTTTCCAGGTCCAGAGGAGGCCTTGGTAGAAGACCGTCAGCCCGGAAGGTCTCCGCGGAAGACCTCTCGGATGGAGATAAAGGAGCTGCCGGTCGTATCGGAGCCCTCGGAAGTGGCGCAGGAAGGCGTGCGCCATATGCTCCCGCTGGACTACCTGCACCATAAAGGAGCCTCTGCAGGGTCTGGAGGCGGAAGACATAAGACTGGGTAAGCAGACATTTTAGGCCCTGCCCTCCCTCCTCCAGAGGTAGATGAAGAACCCCTGCAGGGACCCGTGCAGTCCTGACCAAAAAACTCCAGAATTGATGTCCGGAGGTTGGCCAGGAAACCCGGCCAGGACGAGGGTGTTGAGCCGGTACCAGGGCATGGACAGGACTAGTTGATTAAGCACTAGCGCTCTCCCTCAAAGGGAGAGGCACCGGATAGTCCTGTCCATTTCCGGAGCTGCTCTATCACCCCGCCCTCTAAATTCTGCCAGTTCTCTCCGGCAGAGAGGGATGCGTGGCAGAAAGGTAAACGCCCAGATAGAGCAGCGGACCCGTGCTCCACCGATGGCCTGAAGCGCGGGTGGGAGGAGCTCGCCTGCCGCCAGTCCCCTACCACCAAGCCAGAGCTCTTGACCCAGTTGACCTGCGCAGAGGAGCCTGCCGAATAGATGGCCTGGCAAGCCTCCACCCGCACCAAGTCGCCCGGGTCCTGGACACGAGGAGCACGTCATCAGCGTACGCCGACAGGACCAGCCGCAGCTCCGGCTCCCGCAGCACCAACCCTGTCAACCTCCTTCGGAGGAGACAGAGGAAGGGCTCGATCGCCAGCGTACAGCTGGCCTGAGAGGGGGCATCCCCGCCATACTCCTCGCCCGAAGCTGACCGGTTTCGGTCAGGGTCCAGTTGAGCCTGAGCAGACACTCTGCGGAAGCGTACAGCACCTGGAAAAATTCACAAACCTGGGTCCGAAGCCAAATGCCTGCAGAGTGCTCAGGAGATACCCGTGATCCATCTTGTCGAACGCCTTCTCCTGATCTAAGGACAGGAGGGCGAACGACAGACCATCCCTACACCAAGTTCCAATAGGTCCTGGACCAGACATAGGTTGTCGAAGATGCTGCGGCTCTGGATGGCGTAGGTCTGGTCTGGGTGGACCACGTCCGCCAGCACGGACCCTAGCCGCAGTGAGATGGCTTTTGCCACGACTTTGTAGTCTGTGCTTAGGAGCGAGATGGGACGCCAATTTCGTAAATTGCGGCGGTCCCCCTTCTACGGCAATAAGGCCAGCACGGCTCGCCTGCTCGAAAGGGGGAGGACCCCGCTCTGCAAAGACTCGGCCCAGACAGTGACTAGGTCTGGGCCCAGGACATCCCAGAACACGCGGTAGACCTCCACGGTCAGCCCTTCCATGCCCAGAGATTTATTGGTGGGCATGCGACGGAGGACTTCCGAGAACTCGGCCAGAGTAAGAGGCAGCTCTAGCCAGTCTCGGTCGCCCACACTGACCGTCGGGAGCTCCTCCCAAAGCACTCTGCAAGCGTTAGGATCGGTCGGATCCGGGGAGAATAGGCTTGCGTAGAAGGCTCTCGCCTCCCGCACATCTCCACCGGATCCGTGAGGGGGGTGCCATCTTCTGCCAGTAGGCAGATGATACGTTTCTTAGCCCCCCTCTTTTTCTCCAGGGCGTAGAAGCGCGGGATCCGCAATCCATCTCCCGAAGGAGACGGATGCGGGATCGAACAAAGGCCCCCGGTCCGATGGTCCTCGAGGGTCCGGAGCTCCTCCCGCTTCTCCCGGCACGCTCCGCAGAGGGTGGATCCTCGGGGCTGGCAGCCAGACGCCTCTCCAGCTCTAAGACCTCCTGTTCCAACTGCTCTATCGCTGCATCCCTCCGTCAGCTGGTGCCCCGGGTGTAGTCACGGCAGAAGAGCCGGGCGCGCACCTTCCCTAAGTCCCACCACCGCTGGGAAAGGCACGCCGCTGCCCTCACCAGCCAGCCAGAACTCCCGGAAGGACGCCACGAAGCCCGCATCCTCCAGCAAGCTGTTGTTAAAATGCCAATAGGCCGGCCCCGGCCTCTCCGCGCAGAGGGAGGCTGTCACAGTGGCTATATGATGGTCAGAAAATGGGGCCGGATGCTGGAGAGTGGGCTCGTGAAAGAAAGCGTGATAAATAAATGTGGTCCAACCGGGAGTGGCGCGACCGATGGCCTCCACCCGGACAAAGGTGAACGTGGAAGTGTCATCCGGGTGGTGTCCGCCAGACGTCCACCAGGGAGTGGTGTTCAACTATCTCCTGGAGGACGGCGATGGCAGCTGGGCTCTGCTCGGTCCCCGAGCAGTCCCGCTCCTCAAGGGTGATGTTAAAGTCCCCTCCCAGGACCAGGCACTCCTGAGGATCCAAGGTGCCAAGGAAGGCGGATGCCTGCTGATAGAATTGCAGCCGCTCCGGCTCGCTGCTGGGACTAGATGTTGACAAGGTTGACTACGAGCCCCTCCATGCGGACCCGGAGGTGCAGCAGGTGACCCGGCACAGCCTCGGTGACCCCCAGCACCTCGGGCCGTAGGTCGGGGAGAACAGGGTCACCACTCCAGCCATACGAACTGTGAGATGGCTAAAGTAGACCCTGTCCCCGCAATCCAGCCACCAGTTGTCTTCAGCGGTCGGATCCGTATGGTCTCCTGCAGGAAAACCACAGAGTACCTCCCCTCTCGAAGGAAGGAGAGCACCTGGGACCTGCGGAGACCCATCCTACAGCCCCGGGTGTTCAATGTTGCGATGGTAAAGGGTGCCATGAGAGGGCTGGGGGGGATCCTCGCCGGCAGGATGCTCGTGGCTCCCGGCAGGCCGCGCAGCAGTCCGTGACCCACCCTGTAGGTGAGTAAGGAGTCACGGAAGTGGCGGACCCGCTGGTAGGCCGCGGCGCCCTGCCTCCCGTCCTTTTCCCCCTCCCCAGGAGGGCCCTTGCGGCCCGGAGGATTTGATTTAAGTCCCCCTATCGCTGGAGGGCTGCGGGAGCCACGGATGTCTTCTAGAAACTCCCGCAACTCCTCTCGCAGCTCATGGGGGCTGGGGTTATGGTCTGGTTACTCCCCGACGGGGCCCTTGGTACGGCCCCGTGGCCCACCGAGACGGGCAGACAGGGTGCGGACTCCCCACGGGGCTCCTGATGGGTTGACCTGAATGCTGGGGCAATAGGGGCGGCGGAGGGAGGATAGCAGCCCCTGGTGGGTCGGGACAGGTAAACACAAAGGCCACTCCCTGGGAGTCATCTGTTGGAAAGGGGAAGGAGACAGTCCCAGGGGTGGCAATAATATCTCGGGAGGTGGCGGGATAAGGGCATGGCAGGGGTAGAGGTGAAAGTCTGGGTCGAGAGGGCTCTCACTGATGCCGGGCGCAAGCTCTCTCGTGGATTTGGCAGCCACGGCATCAGGAGGTGGACTCTCTTCTGTAGGGTCCTCTCCCGGAAGAAGGGCGAATGCTCCTCACCAGCGAGGATGCACCTGGTGGCTCAGGTTCCAGCCGCGTGGCACTGGCCGTTGCCTCAACTGGCTCGGCGGCTCTCAGCGGTGTGCCCTCTGCAGCCGGGTTGAGAGGATCCAGGGGCTCCTCGGAGGTGGGAGGAGAAGCAACGGTTAGGGGAGAGAACATGGGGAAAGGGGGGCTGGAGTGAAGTCGCCCAGATCGAGGCCCCTGGCATAGGATCGTCCTCCCCCTGGGTGACCAGGGTCAGACCCAGGGCCTCGATCTCCTCATATATAGACGGGAAATTGTTTTCCGCTACCCTGGGATTCTCCCCCGGCACCTGACACGACGGTTACTTCAGGGCACACTGGGATTTCACATGGTGCCTCGGGGTCTTGGAGGGGAGGGACTCCCATGGAGGGAGATACTGCCTTCCAGTGCTGACACGTCTTCCCCAGCCGGCTCTGGGGGATGGAACACACCCGTGGGTAGAGCGGAAGGCTCGGCATCAGTGCCCCCCTTCCTGGTCTTCCGGGGGGCCTCCGCATCAGATGGGAGGAGCGGAGCTCGAGCCTTCCGCTTGCCCCACTTCCCCTGGACTAGAGCCCAGCCCTCCATGGCATCATCCAGGGGCTGGCTAGCAGGGGTTGTGTCAGGGGGCAGAGGCGATGGCTCAGGGACTCGAGGGGTAACGGTGGAGCAGCACAAGGGAGGGAAGATTCCCCTTGGGGCGGGCCCTCTCCCATGCTTGGCGGTGTCCCTGCCCCACCCTCCTTCACAGGCCCCGCCAGATTGCAAACAGCGGGGGCGGGGTTCTCCCCTCGTCTGGGCATAGTTGGGGAGGTGCCCCTTGGGCCCGAGCGGGAGCAATGGTGGACTGGGAAGGAGAAGGGTGGTTTCGGGCACTGGGCAGCCAGGGGTGTCGGCGATGACGGGGCCGGTGCCCTGCCGGGGCTCGAGGGTCCTGGATGCCCCTCCTTCCCGGGCCAGGGAGCAGTCCCTCCGGACGTGCCCCATCGTCCTGCAGAGGTAGCACCGGGCCTCCCCCGTGGAGTAATGCAACCGGTAACGGGCCCCTTGGTAGGGGACTAGGAAGGACCCCTCCAGCGCCTCTCCATCACGTGCCGCCGCGGCAGTTGAAGCTGCACTTGCCGGCGGAATGAGAGGACGTGATGGAGGGCGGGGTCTTTGCAGCCCAACGACAGAGGGCTGATGACAGAGATGGGCTTCCCCAAGGTAGAAAGGGCGGGTAACAGGGCGGCATTAGGGAGAAACGGAGGTCAGGACCAGGCGGATGCCCAGGTCCTCTAGCGGCTCTAGGGGGACAAAAACGCCCCCTACCGCCAGGCCATTCTCCACCGCCTCCTGGGCGGCGGCCTCCGATGTTAAGAAGACGACGACCTTGCCATACATTTTGGAGGCCGCCACAATGGCCGTGGGCCCCACCACCCTCGCCAACGCCCACATAGGTCTCCACGTGGGGCGAGGTGGGCACCAGGAGGCAACGAACGCCATGCTTCCTGGTCATGGTGGGAAAGGGGCCCCGGCCGCTATAGATGGTAGCGGAGGTGGTGGGCTGGAGAAATGACCTAGCGGCAGGCGGGGAGGGGGAGCTCGGGCTGCTGGAGGGGTCCCACCCGTCTCATCCCCCGCCATCATGAGCAAGGAGAAAGGGGGGGACACCAAAAGGAGGATGGAGAGGGAAGCAGGTCGACCACTCCTCCCCACTAGGCTGCAGGCAGGGAGGAGGCGCCAAAAGGGGTGGGCTAGATGGGGGACAATCGGGTTAGGGGTCAGTCACCGACACAGGTGGAATTCCGGCTCCTCTTGGTGCACTAGGGGAGGGGGGGATACAACAACATTAGGGGTGCAGTGAAAGGAGTTGAAACTAAAATGGGGAGTTGCACAAGCGCATGGGAGGGGGCATGGGCACAGGGAGCGAGGGGCTAAGCGGTCTGGAGTTAGGGCAGGGAAACCAAGGGGCTAGCTTCAGAGGCTGGGGCGGGGCAAATGAACAAGGCTGCAGAAGGAAATGGGGGGGCAGGCAAACAAACTGAAGCTAGTAAGGGGTCTGGGACAAAAGGGAGGGCAAAGCTACAAGTGCCAAATGGGGCAGGTAGTAAAGGGCAAGCTGGGGGTAGGCATTCCGGGGGGGCACATGTGCCCACGTGCACTTGCACAAGTCTTTTTTTAAGCTGGCTGCTGTTTCTGGCCCAAAGGGTGGAAATAGGGTGTGGCAAGCCAAGCAAGCAGCTGAGTCCAGAGGCAGGAGCTGAGGCAGGTGGTATACAGCCAGTGGGGTGGTGGAGGGGGCAGCGGTGGTGGTAGTAGTGGTGGGGGTTGGGGGGCACACTCAGATGGATCGGGGGGCAGCTCCACGCCACACCCCCTGTGTCTCTACAAACACAGTCAAAACCCCCACCACAAGAGCACAGTTTGAAAATTACTCAGTCTTAGGGCCCCCTCCACGGTGGTCTGCAAAGTCTCTAGGTGCTCCCCCACTGGTAGATGGTCCTCTTCTTCTCCTCCTTGGGCTCCAGCAGCTCCAGACAGCAGCCTCTGCAGCAGCAGGAGCTCCAGGAACTCCAGGTTGTAGTCCAGGCAGGCAGAAAGGACCCCTCTCAGGTGGTGGTGGTGGTGTCCACAACAGCAGTGGCTGGGGTCCCTCACTCTTCCTCTCTGGGGAGTGGGCTAGTAGCCCCCCTACTCCAGGGCTGCAGTTGGAGCAGTAGTAGCACCCAAGAGTGGGGGGTCCAGCAGCTAAGTAGCAGAGAATGGGGGGGTGGGTGTCTGGCCCAGCCAGGGGACAGCTGGAGTAGCAGGGAGCTTAGGGCCTAGCAGGAGTAGCAGCTTCCCACCTCCCTCCAAGCTAGAAGGCTATGAGAGAGCAGCAGGAGGAGAGAGATTCGTTTTAGGCTACACCAATCCCTGGTACCAGGATCAGTGAAATGGCAGCTGCTCCAGGTCAATTAAGACCTGGGCCAATTAAGAACTTTCCAGAAGGCAAGGAGAAGGCTATGTTGATTGGGACACCTGAAGCTAATCAGGGGCTGGCTGAAAGTAGTTAAAAGCCTCCCAGTTAGTCAGGTGGGTGTGCATGTCAGGAGCTGTGGGAGGAAATTGCACTGTTGGAGAGACTGAGTAGTACACACCATATCAGGCACAAGGAAGGAGGCCCTGAGGTAAGGGTGAAGTGGAGCTTGAGGAAGTGAGGGCTGCTGTGGGGGAGTAGCCCAGGGAATTGTACATGTCATGTTTCTAAAAGGTCAGCTATCACAGCTAATACTATTAGGGTGTCTGGCCTGGAGTAGAGGGTGGGCCTGGGCTCCCCCCCACCTTTGCCCCCCCAATTAATCACTGAGACTGGGAGACAACAGAGACTGTGCAAGGAAGGATAATGTCTCCTTTCCCTTGCTGGCTTATGATGAAAATGGCTCAGTAGACTGTGACCCTTGTCTCTAGAGAAAGAAGGGTTATGTGGAGGGTCACAGTGAGCCTCTGAGGCTAGCAAAACCTGCCAGGAAACGTGGGACCCACGGAGGCAAGGACAGAGCTTTGTCACAACAGACTCTGTGAAATTTAGATTCTCTTTAGAACCATTTGAAATGAAAACATGTTTGTAATTTTTCACAAAAAGACTTTTGGATCTTCTTTGCACCAGATCTAGAGGACACAGTTAGAACAATCATGTTTCCACACACACAAAAAAAGACCTTTTACTGTAATAGATAAAAGAACAGAAACACCAATCCTGTAAGGTTTCAGAGTAGCAGCCATGTTAGTCTGTATTGCAAAAAGAAAAGGAGTACTTGTGGCACCTTAGAGACTAACAAATTTATTAGAGCATAAGCTTTTGTGAGCTACAGCTCACTTCATCGGATGCAATGCAAATGAAGTGAGCTGTAGCTCATGAAAGCTTATGCTCTAATAAATTTGTTAGTCTCTAAGGTGCCACAAGTACTCCTTTTCTTTTTACCAATCCTGTAGTAATATAGTGTAGATTTCAAGCACTATGAAGACATTGTGATTTTGTTAGTGAAAGCTCTGGTGCAGAGATTCTGGATAAAACTAAGGATAATTATTTAAGTCTCCTTTATCATGTCCATTGTTACCCTGGCAGAACCCCTGGTGGTGGAATGTCCATTTGGAAAGAGATGCAGCGGCAGCACTGGTTCTGGGAGGAATTGTGGTCAGGGATTCACTGAGTATAGCCTCAGGAACCCTGACCGTGGTCTAGCACAGAGGTGGGCAACTACCTCCTGTGGGCCATATCCAGCCCATGGGACTGTACTGCCAGGCCCTTGAGCTGCCAGCCAGGAAAACTAGCCCTCTGCCCCCTCCTCTCCCGCAGCCTCACCTGCCGTGCTGCCAGCGCTCTGGCCTGCCACTCCTGCTGGGCAGCGCGGTGGCATGGCTGGCTCTGGCCGGGCGGTGGGGCTGCGAGCTCCTGCGGCTCTAAGCTGCGTGATAAGGGGCAGGAGTTCCCAGGGAGCAGAGGGCGGTGGTGGATGGGGCGGAGGTTTGGGGGGGGTGGGGTCCGGTCAGGGGACAAGGAGCAAGGGCAGTTGGATAGGTGTGGGAGTCCCGGGGGACCTGTTCGGGGGGCGTAAGTGTGGAGCTGGGTTGGTGCAGTCAAGGGACAGGGAGCAGGGGGGGTTGGATGGGGGTGGGGGGTCCCGGGAGGGGGTAGTCAGGGGACAAGGAGCAAGGGGGGTTGGATGGGTCGGAGGTTCTGAGGGGAGCAGTCGGGCTGGAAGTGGGTGGGGGACAGGGAATGGGGGCCAGGCTGTTTGGGGAGGCACAGCCTTCCCTGCCTGGCCCTTCATACAGTTTCGCAACCATGAGTTGGCCCTTGGGCCAAAAAGTTTGCCCACCCTGGTCTAGCAAAACCCTCTCAGGGTGAGGGCATAAGTCCTCGTGGAACACCAGTTCTAAAAGGGCTTCTAAATTTAACAACCGGTTCTAATGAACCGGTGTGAATCAGCTCCAGCTCACCACTGGTTAAGGGTTATGTTTACATTAATAAATTCCTTTTAAAAGTAGGTAAAGCATTAAAATTATATTGTGTTGTATTGGTCTGTGGCCTATGCTCCAGACCCTTTGTATTATTCATATTAAAAAAAAGCAAACAGATATACAGGTTTTCTTTAAATTGCAGACAGCACATCATGTCCAACAACTTCTAAGAAGACAGCAGGAAGCATTAGGGACACGGAGGTGAAATTCCAATTTTGGCCTGTAGTCCTAACAATGTTAGAGTGGAAAAGATAGCAACCCTGTTTGAAGTTTTTAGATGTGCTTATTGTGAAATACAGTAGATCTTTCAGATTCAGTGGCTTCAGTGATATACTCTTGGTTTATAATGTGTAAGTAAAATCAGAATCAGGTCTCCGAAGTGGATAGATTGCTGGGTTTGATTCAAGTCTAACACTTCCACACTATGAGAAGGTTCAGCTCCAGATCGAAGAACCTTAGGGCTCAGGTACATGTTTACACAGAGAGTACTATTCTATTTATGGTCAAGTTGGTAACTAGGTAGTAAAATTAAATTTTAGTTTGAAACAACTATTTGTATTCCCATATATGTATAAATTGGATATAATTCGTTGTTTGATATTCCCTTAACCTTTACATGCTGACCACTACTGATGAAAACTAAAACATCCCCACTTTTTTCCTCACCCCAGTGCTAGGCTCTGAGTAATAATGTAGATTACTCACTATGCTACTAAAGTCCTAGGAGCATGACATTAGTTGTGATATAAAGCTACAATGCAAAGCTTACTTTACCATTCCAGATTCTCAATAGGAATAACAAGGGAGATGTCTGCTGAGATGTTAGTATTATAGCTGTCCGGTAGTTATGCAACAAGTCCAAGGAATTTAGCCTTGAGAGAGGCACTAGATAAGGGTTGCCCCCTTTTTCCTGTTTTAGCAATGTAGTGTGTTTTTTTTTTTTTTTTTTTTTTTTTTTTTTTAGGAAAAGGTATGGGGGGGTGTGAGGAGGGAGTGAGATGGGCCTTTTAGATGTTAAAAAATGGGAGATCCAGATAACAGAATAGCATTATTGGCCAGTCATACCCCATATCTTTCTTTTCACCATTATCATTATTGTTTTGATATATAACCTTCTCCACCTAAGTTTCCTGGCTACCAGAGCAACTGGAAAGATTTCTGCCTGTAACCCCTGAGCAACTGTTTAGTTTGTCTCTGTGGGAACCGCTTCTCTTTTTTTAAAGCTAGTAGGGCCTGAAACACACTTTTCTCTTTCAGTGCTCCAAAGAGTCCTTCAAGTACTTAAGAGTACAAATGTCAGAGATGAGTTGTAAAACAATTTTTTGCCTGTTTTTTAAAAAAAAAAAAACTCCCTAAAGACAGGGAGGGGAATATAGAAGCCGCTTACCAAATCTGGTATGCCAGATGCAGTGTGAATGAGAGTGTCTTTTTCAGGCTTACATTTTAGGTCTCAAGATTACCAAATAAAGTTATTTTGTAACAATTGGCTGGGATTTTTGTTGGAAGTACTGATGTAGTTTATCTGCCCAAATAAAAGTGAATAATCATTGGCAGCCCAAGTACTAGGGGGATGTGACTGTGCCGATCCTTATAAAAATAGTGGTTTGTTATGATCTGTGTGTTATCATGTAGATCCAGATTCTGATAGGAATTCCTATGTTGAGTAATACTTGACTCTGCAAATAGTCCTAATGATGTCAGTGGAATTGTTTGCAGAGTTAAGTACTGCTCTGGGAGTGTGGGTGGCAGAATAGTGATTTGGACAAGAATGCTGTAGTATTCTTTTAATGGGAAACAGGACTAGGTCTGTGTAAGAATGAATTAATATTTTTGGTGCTGATGTCTACTTATGTATAGTATAATCATTAAAGCAAAGTTGAGTGTTTTTGTCCAAAGTGAAAGCTAGATACGATGTATGGTTTAAATCTGGACCACTGGGGGAGCTGTTCATTGTAGCTCTAATCAAGAAGACCAGCAGCTCCACTCTGGTAACTACGAGAGGGGCAGAAGTATGTGAGATTGTGGAAAGGCATCCAATCCTTTCAGTACAGGTGGGACAAATCAGTATTCAAAAGCAATAGTATGGAAAGGAAAGACCTTCCCACGGAAATTAAGGAAGCACCAGAAGAAGATATTCCAAGTCCGTGTTTCTCAACAACTGGTCCACGACTGACGACAACCCCTGAGATCTCCCCATGGCACCGAGTGTTGTGGCGCTTGACCTCAGTGGGACTACCTAAGCATGGGTTTAATTTAAGCACATGATGCTTTGCTGTATCAGAACCTAAATCCTTATTGCAGTTGCCAACTTGTGATGGAAGTCCAAACAGCATGGTTCAGACTTGAAGTGGCATGGGGAATAGAGTAGTTTTCTCCCTGAGGCAGAGGCCCCTCCAGCTCAGAGTTGAGGCATGACTGTATGGTCTGGAGTGGCTTGCATACCTTCACACCTGTTTCTAAATAAAAAGAGGACTTATTTTCTGGGAATGTCATCCCACAGCTTGTCATCAGCACTAAATTTAAATTACTTTTTTTTCAATATCCCTAATCATTGAGTTAGGTCCACAAATTCCTTTAAATGTGTAATTGAAGCAAATGTCTAAAATTCGGTTTCAAGAGGAGCCCATTCCCCCATCCAAGCATTTTGAACACCTATCTGAGGAACTTTTCAGACTTGTCTGCTCCATTGTGTACTAGGGTTGCCAACTTTCTAATCGCACAAAACTGAACACTTCTGTGCGCCACTACTCTGAGCCCCCCCCCACTCACAGTCCATCCCTCCCTCCCGCTGTCGCTCACTCTCCCCACCCTCAGTGAGTTTTACTAGGCTGAGGCAGGGGGTTGGGGTGCGGGAGGGGATGAGGGCTCCAGCTGGGGATGCAGGCTCGGGGGTGGGGCCAAAAATCATAGAATTATAGAAGAGTATGGTTGGAAGAGAACTCAGGAGGTCATCTAGTCCAACCCCTTGCTTAAAGCAGGAGTAACCCCAACTAAATCATCCCCAGCCAGGATGGGTCAAGCCGGGCCTGTAAAAACCTCTAAGGATGGAGGATTCCTCCACCTCCCTAGGTAACCCATTCCAATGCTTCACCACCCCCTAGTGAAATAGTTTTTTTCCTAATATACAACCTAGACCTCCCACACTGCAACTTGAGACCATTGCTTCTGTTCTGTCATCTGTCACCACTGAGAACAGCCAAGCTCCATCCTCTTTCAAAGCCCCCCCTTTCAGTAGTGAAGGCGGCTATCAAATCCCCCCTCGCTCTCTCTTCTGCAGACTAAAAAAGCTCAGTTTCCCCCCAGCATCATAAGCCATGTGCCCCCAGGCCACTGATCATTTCGGTGCAATCTGCTGGACTCTCTCCAATTTGTCCACATCCTTTCTGTAGTGGGGGGCCCAAAACTGGACCCAATACTCCAGGTGTGGCCTCACCAGTGCTGAACAGAGGGGAAAAATCACTTCCCTGAATCTGCTGGCAATGCTCCTACTAATGCAGCCCAAAATGAGGGTGCAGGAGTGGGCTTAGGGCTGGGACAGGGGGTTGGATGTGCGGCTCCAGCTGGGGTTTGGGCTGAGGGACTTGGGGTGCAGGCTCTGGGAGGGGGCTCAGGGCTTGGGGCAGAGGTGCGGGCTCTGGGAGAGAGTTAGTGTGGGAGGGGGTGCAAGGCTGAGGCAGGGAGATGGGATGTGGACTCTGGGAGGGAGTTAAGGTGCAGAGGGGGCTCTGACCTGGGCAGGGTGTTGGGGTGTGTGGAGGGATCAGGGGTGTGGCTCCAGCTGGGCGGCACTTACCTCAGGCAGCTCCTGTTCGGCAGCACAGCGGGGCTAAGGCAGGCTCCCTGCCTGCCCTGGCTCTGCACAGCTCCTGGAAGCGGCCGGCATGTCCCTGCCACTCCTAGGCAGAAGGGCAGGGGGCTTTGCGCACTGCCTGCACCCACAAGTGCCACCCGCGCAGCTCCCATTGGCCTTGGTTCCTGGCCAATAGGCACTGCAGAGCCAGCGCTGGGGGCGGGGGCAGCGCACTGAGCTTCCCTGATCAGTCCTGTGCTTAAGAGCTGGAACATTCTGGCTGCTTTAGGAGCCCAGCGGAGCCAGAAGCAGGCAAAAGCCTGCCTTAGCCCAGCTGACTGGAATTTTAATGGCCCAGATAGCAGTGCTTGACCGGAGCTGACAGGATTCCCTTTTCGACCGGGTTGAAAACTGGATGCCTGGCAACCCTATTTTATACACATTCAAGATTGTGCCTGTGTACATGCTTTAGGAAAGGGATGTTTGGAAAACTGCCTAGCACGCTGTAGATGCTACCAGAAAGAAATAATAATTTACAAGCTTCCCTTTTTGTTCTCTGATGTTCAAGGACAAAATACAGTAACTCCTCACTTAACATTGTAGTTATGTTCCTGAAAAATGCAACTTTATGTGAAACAATGTTAACGAATCCAATTGTCCCATAAGATTTAATGTAAATGTGGGTGTTAGGTTTCCAAGGAAATTTTTGGGGCAGACAAAAGGCATTGTATACTGTACTGTACAGTACTGTACTGTGGTTGGGAAGTGCCCCTGGCTTATCCCACACAGGCCAGCCCACTGCAGACAAGGACTCTAGGAAGCATCTTCGCAGCAGCAGTGGCAGCTTACCTGGAGAAGAACCAGCACCGACTTTGCTGGGGGATTGCTCCAGGCCCGCCTCTTCCTGTCCCTGCTCCACTCCAGGCCACCTCCTCTCTGGAGCACGCTGCATCTCTGTCCTCCTCCTCCCACCCCCCCTGCCCAAGAAAGTCCCCAGAAATAGCTGTTTGGTGGCACTTAGGACATTCTGGGAATATGGAGACGTGGCGCTTCCCTGCTCTTCCCCCTTCCTCCCAGCGCTTCTCTGACCCCAAACAGCTGTTTGGCGGTGCTTAGGACATTCTGGGAGGGAGGGGTGGAGACACAGCACTTCCCCACTCCTCCCCCTCCCTCCCAGAAAGTCCTAAGCATCACCAAACAGCTGTTTGGTGGTGGGGGAAGCGCTGGGAGGGAGGGGGAGGAGGCGGAGAAGACGAACTTGTGCAATGCTCCCTTGTAAAGTTGCTGCTCTTCCATAAAATCTTACAAGCAGTGGACAGAGCAGGCAGCCAAATGATGTTATAAGGGAGCATAGCACAACTTTAAACGAGCATGTTCCCCAATTGAGCAGAGATGTAACTTTGAAACAACGTTAAGTGGGAGGACTTTAAGTGAGGATTTACTGTACATGAAATGTTGAGGGAAAACTATTAAACTGCTAATGCATGTTCTGTCTCCATCTGTGGCAGTGCAAGATAACTGCAGTTCCAACTCGGCCAGAGGCCTTCAGCCATAAAGTGGCAGGACAAGCTGAGAAAGGAGAATGGCCAGTGCAGCAAGGGAAAGTGCTAACCTGGCACATTTTCCCCAGGCACCCTCTGCTATGAGGACTCCTATGTATATAACCCTGAATACAACTTAAAGCTGCCCTTCCTAGAGTTGCCAATTTTGGTTGAACACATTCCTGGAGGTTTGACATAATTTCTAATTAAAGATTAATCTTCGATTTCTGAAGACTCCCGGACAATTCTGGAGGGTTGGCAACCCAAGAGGATGGCAATGGTGCAAAACTTGCCCTAGCCTTCCCATTATTTGTGATTTGTACATGCCAGAATTCCAGTTAGAACTAAATAAGTGATCACCCTCTCCCCTCGAAAGAAAAAAAGCCTGATGCACTGTTTTTGTAAGAATTCCAGCCCAGTTTGTAAATGCAAGTGTTATAACCAGTTAGGATAAAGTTTCAGCTAAGCATTTGAATTTCTGGGCCTGAAGGCCTTTGAGCCTTTTGAAGGTTACCCATCATTTAAAGGAATTGGATTTTCCTTGGACAGGCCACAACTACTATACTTTTTCAATGGAATATAGGTAGAAATGATAAAATGTGCCTGAAGTTTAAAGAAAAGCCTATCTGTGCACAAGACATTTAATCATTATGCAGAAGCAGTTCATCTTTCTGACAAACATGTCCTGTTCTGCTCGCCAAAACTAGTGTAAATTCGGGGTAATGTGGAATGCAAGGACTGGCTGCCTAGAATGTTAGAAAAACGTCATGAAAACTCATTCAAATTAAATCTCTTAGTTACAGCATGTCTATAAGTTTGGTTTGTTTGTTTATAAACTGTCATAGTGTACCCATTCACACAAGTTTCACCCTCTGTGCAATTTGTTCTTCTTGCATACAAAGCTGTACAACTATATTCATTAATAGTGTAGTTAATACTGCTGCACCATACCACTTTTTTCTGGGAATATTCACTCCTACTTAAAGATGAATTCACTTGAAACATTCTCATTCATTGTGTGTTCACTTTCTGATTTTTGAACAATTGAGTTTCACTTCCACAAATGTTCACCGAGAGCTTGATTCTTAAGCTACTGAGCACTCTAGGTCTCAATCCAGCAAGCTTAAGTATTTGCTTACATTTAACATTTAGTAGTCCCAAAGAAGTCAGAGATGTCTCACAAGCTTAAAACTAAGCAAGAGCTTGGGGCTGCACTTTGCTTAGCACCTTGCAGATAGAGCTCTGAAAGCACATTTCATATTAGTATGCATTGTGTATAGTGGAAAAATAAATCTATACCGACTGTCCCAGTATTGGGATAACTCTAGCTTTGACCTCCTCTGTAGTCTGCTCAATGCCTTCAGTCCTCCAAACATCATCACTTTTTGGGTAGGGACCCACATCCCTTTGTCTCCTGACCACACATTTAGGTCTGCAGCTCCCTTGTACTTCATTGTGTTTGTCCTGGCAGTTCTGACGAGCATCCAGCACATGCGCTCTGCTTTTTCTCCAAGGTCCATGAGTGGTATATGCCAGCAGTTATCAGTAACCACACCCTCTTTCTAAGCGATGTACCTTTTTAGGAAGCTTAAACAATAGTCCCTAAAGAAGTTGCGTGTGTTTGCAACATCTGTCACATGGATGAGTGAGCCACGCCCTCTTGTAACTAAATCTGTAGATACAGTAGAACCTCAGAGTTATGGACACCTCGGGAATGGTGTCCAACAGATTGTAACTCTGAAATGTTCCTTAACTGTGAACAAGACGTTACAGACTTCAGCCAGGGTGTGTGTGGGGGCATGTGGGGGTGTGAGTCAGAGCTCCAGGTGGGGGGAGGGATTCATGGCTTCTGCCCCACGGGAGCACCAGGGCTCAGGGCTTTAGACCTGGGAGGAGCGTTGGGGCTTATGGCTTCAGCTCCACAGCTCTGTTCCCAGCTTCTGCCCACGGGGGAGTGCCAGGCCTAAGGGCAGATGGGGCCAGCCAGCCCTGTTCCAAGGCATTATCTCTTCAAGTATGGGTGTTCAGGAAGGATTAGCTGAACAACGCTGAGACTGGAGGGTTGCCAGGCTGGTGACTATCTTCTGAGCATGACAAAACCCTGCTGAGCATTGAGTTCAGCTTGAGGTCAGTGGAAGGGAGAGCCATGAGTGACCTGCAGGAGGTTGGTTTGTCTGCTTCTGGAATAGAACAGAACCCAGTGGACTAGGGGAAGCCTGCAAGAAAAGAAACACTGCCCCAGGAAGGAGGTCTATGGTTAACTTGCCCTAAGGGAGAAGACTTAAGACCAGGATTGGGTCTCAGAAAGACCTAAGGGAAAATACTCTCCAGAAAGGCCAAGCTGGTAGATAGGAAGAGGACCTGGGAAGGAAAGAGAGCAAGCTTGGCTTTGAGGAACAGGTCAGATAGCCCAGTTGTTTAGGGTTCCCAGAACTAGGAAACCATAGTAGAGGGTAGGTGTGGTTTCCCCTATGCTGCCACCTTGGCAGGGTTGTAGTTACTAATGTCTCCTCTGTACAAGAGAAAGAAGAAGCAGCTTAGAGGGCTGTCAGGTGAGCCCAGGAATGCACTCTTAGCTGGAGGGCTGCACCACCTGAGCAACTGAACAGCAATGAAGGCTGAGAGAACCATCACAGCTGAAGGGAAACTGAGGGACGGTGATTGCCTTCCTGCACCATGAGGTGGTGTGGTCTGGGATTGTACCCTAGTACAAACAAGAATAAGATTGTTTTAATGGTACTTTCCATTCAGTTCTGCAATTAATGGTTGATGTACAGTATATACAAGTCCAAATACTCTGTGAATGACCTTTATGAAGTCACTTGTAATACAGGGGCTAAAGTCAGGGCAGAGTTTGGCTCTATGTATATAAGACACTTCTAACATCTTTGTTAATAGACCATTTAAAATCTTTTTCTAGTACTTTTCCAAAGTGACGGGTCAAAAAAATATTTCAGGTCTGAGCAAGGCAGGATATTTGCGGATGTGGGGTGGGAAGAGGGGCTGAGTCAGCCAGGTATACACGCCAAAAGTAAGCAGAATCACTGAGCAGACTACACAAGCAACACGCAAACATGAAAACAAAAAAATTCATAGAATAATATACTGTAACATCAGTGTCACTGAAAGCTTGCTGCCGGAATTCTCAGTGGTTTTCACTCTTCCTTGGCTCAGCCTAATTCATGGCATGAACCAGAGCCAGATATTTAACTCAAGCCTCTGGGTCAAGCTTTCTTTAGCTCACTGACTTCTCTGCCATAACTTGGCAATTGATGTGTTCACATAAGATTTTCCAGAAGCACTGTCTCAGGAATAACCTTTCACATGACATAATAGTCATCTGACAAACAAGAGCAATTCAGCAGCTTGCATTTTGACTCCTGAAATAAATCCCATGTTTCCTGCAGCTTTAGGATGTGATCCTCTTGGTGACTTTTCTTCTAAGAAGGCCTAAACTTGTTTTAGGGAATGTTGTTAGCAGCTAGACTCAGAGTGATATAGTCTACCTTCTGCTGGTTTTATTGATGTGAGGCTTGATTCATTCGTGCCAATACAGGGATAGGGAACAGTAACTCTCTTGGCCAGACATACAGAAAGAACTCAGAACCCAATGTGCTGAGTGCTTTGGAAAATCTGTCCAATTATTTAGGTGTCTGAATGGGAGCTGAGCACTCTGAAAACTGACCCCAGGTGCACCATGCCCAGCAGATGCTTCTACCCCCCACCCCCACGTAACAAAAAAGTAGGATTGTGGCGTGTATGAGCCACACTAAGTGGGTTGCCTTTTCTGGCACTCATGGGGGGGGGGGGGAAGAGAGGCAAAAGGGATCGTCTTTGCAGCAGAAGGAGAAGAATTTAGGGGGAAACAGAGCTCCTGCTTTGAGTGGAGGAGTGTGATGGGGCATACAGACCCACACTGACCAGAAGGTGGTTAATGAGAGCCTGGGGGTCGATTTAGCCTCACCTGTTACACCTGTGCAAGGTGTCAAGTTGGGGGGGGGGAAGCAGGGAAGGGAGATGAAAGAGGAAAAGCCCAACTAAGTGGTTGCTGACCTGAGAGAAAGTAATTCTGTGAAGGAAGGCCTGGCTGGGCCTAGAGTCTAACCAAAGACTGCCTGGAAGGAAAGACCAGCTGGGTGACCCCAGCTACATATTCCTAGGTGTCAGAACTTCCTTGGAACAGGTGGGCCTAGGGGCAGAATCTTTTTTTTTTTTTTTCTTCTCATAACTCGATTGGATCTCTTTTGTTCTGAGATCTGCATAGGAGTCAGCCTGGCAAGAGGCTGTGAGAAAGGCTTAGCTGCCGGCGATGGTAGGAAGCAGCGCCGGGATATAGCAGAGGGTCTGAACAAAGAGATCTCCTCTGCTTCATACAGGATCCCTGGGTTAGAACCCAGCATAGAAGGTGGGAGCTTGAAGACTCTGGAGCCAAGAGCTAGCAAGACCCAGAATTCTGAAGTTGGGCTGGATTCAGGTTTCCCTGGAAGGGGCAGGACTAAGAGTGACCTGGCCAGAAGGCCAAGTCACAGAAAGACAGCTATAGGGCCAGAGTAGCTGGCAGCACCAGAGAAGGGGAGCCACAACGCCATGCCCAGCCACAAGAGGGCACCTGTGGTGAGTAGACTCTTCCGCAAGCAGAGAGACCCAGTTGCTAAAACCAGTTTAGACCCTTCATGTTAGCCTCACCCTCGGAGTTCTAAGATTAAGATGGCAAGAGAATGAACCTGGCTACCACTCCTAGAAATAAGATCACAGATCTTATCGAACAGAAGCTAAGCATTGCTCAACCATTTGACTTTCAGTGTTCTTATGTAAATCAAAATCCCAAATTTATTCTTCATGGGTCGTGGATGGTGGGGGTAGGTTAAAATGGCACTTTATTGTGCCAGCAAGGCCAGATTTGCTCCAAATGGGGATGTATCTTCAGGGGTGAGCAGGCACTATTCCCATTGTTGTTCTCCTTTAGGGTTCCCCCTAGTGTGAGGGACAGCTCTGGCTTCCACTGGGGGATCCACAGTAGCCCCACCAGCACAGACTCCTGAGGAGACAGGTTGAATCTGCAGATAGTCTTGTCATGTAACTTCTTTCTAGCACTGGTCACAGTAGGCTCTTGTGCAGAGGGAGACTGTGGGTGTTTCTGCCACTCCAGCCTCCCCTCTGGTAGACTTTGTGTGGCTGGAGGCCCTGCTGTGTCATTCAAGTTTGCAAAGGTCAGCGTGTAAACCAAGGTGAATTTCTAAGTGTTTCCTTGTGCAGTACCCTATGAGGTTCTGTTGCATTTTTTGCTATGATTGGGGAGTCTTTCATCTCAGCATATCATGCACTGCATGGATAATTTTCTCTTCTTGAGTGTGTGCCTTTACAATCATCTAACATGTGGTACGTTGTGAAATACTACATCGTGATCACTGCATAAATTGACTTTCTTCTGGGAGCAAAAAGTACACCTTTGAAGGTTGTTTTATAGCTTCTGTTTGGAGTGTATCATGAATTAGTAATCTGAAGATAGGGTGGAGCATGAAAGCTAGGTAGAAGAATATTGGAGTAGTGATGGTTTAATTGCCTGTGAATTCATATAAATAAAAATGGGTGACCGGTGAATAAGAAGCAATGGAGACATACTGTACACAAAGACCATTACTCAATGGAATCTAGCAATGATATAGCTGAGGTAGTGTTCAGCTTTCTGCTGAAAGGTCTTCATTGCAAAAAAAAACCAAAAAAAAACCCCCAAACAAACCCCAAAATAGTTCAGCTGTAGTATTATCCAAGAAAAGCTAGAATCAGTAATTGTTTGTGATATCAGTGAAGGCTTGAACCTGCTATAGTTCTTTATGATGAAGGAATTATAGAATGTACACTAAATTGATTGTCCTTTAAGTCGAGATGCAAAAATTGCTTTTCAGTCTTTGGTATTATCAGGTATATATGATATCATGTACCTAGAAATCTTGCTTGAAAAATTAATGCAATTTGATTTGAGCAGGAACATTGTGCTGGAGACTGGAAACTGGTGAAGACATGTAAACTAAAAGTAATGATAAGGCAATGATGGTAGGGTATCAGCAGTAATGCGAAGTGTCTAAAAATAAAAATAATCAGGACATAGCCTCCCTAAAAGTCATGAGACTTCAAAAAAAATTGATTTTTTTTCTGTGCCTTCTGATTTCTGATCGTTTAGGGTACTTTGGGGTCATATTTTCAAGCTTTTCTCTGCAACCATAAGGGCTAGAAACTTTAAAAATGATTGCAAGAGCTGTGGCTTCAGGAAAAACACTGGGAGTTGGCATTCTATCTGTCATGGTACCTGCAATGAAACTTTGCTATTCATCTCCCTGAACCAACTCCTGCTGGCAGCTGTATGTATGTTTGTGAAAATCCCTCCCCCTAAACTGACTCTTTCTTGGCATCTCATATAACTGGAATGGCCTAATCTTGTTTTTCCCCTCTTCCCCTCCATCCCCCTCAGTTCTGTGCATTACTCAAGGGAAGTTGGGGCTGGATGCTATTCACTTGAAGGTACTGAAGAAATTAGCTGAAGAAATCTCTGAGCCACTGGCAATAATATTTACAAACTCATGGATGACAGAAGAGGTCCTGGTCTCCATCACTGGAGATTTTTAAGAGCAGGTTAGACAAACACCTGTCAGGGATGGTCTAGATAATACTTAGTTCTCCCACGAGTGCAGGGAACTGGACTAGATGACCTTTTGAGATCTCTTCCAGTCCTACGATTCTATAAGACTGGAGAAGTAGTGCCCATCTTTAAAAAGGAGGAACCAAGAAACTATAGACCAGTCAGCCTGAGTTGAATACCCAGGAAGCTACTAGAGCAATGTATAAAACATTCAATTTGTGAATACCTGGAGGATGAAGAAGTAATCACTAGCATCCAGCATGGATTTACCAAGAAGAAATCATGCCACACTTGCTTGATTTCCTTCTTTGACAGGGTAACTGATTTGGTGGACAGGGGAAAGTGCTGGACATAATATGCCTGCACTTCAGTAAGGCTTTTGACACAGTCCCACATGACACTCTGATAAGTAAGCTGGAGAAATGCAGGCTCAACTGAACTAACATTAAGTGGATATATAATTGGTTAACAAAGAGTAATTATTAATGGAATGATGTCGGATTGGAGGGGAGTCTTAAGTGGGGTTCCACAGGGATCTGTTCAAGGGTCTGGTGTGGTTTAACAATTTTATTAATGACCTGGATGTAGGTATAGAGAGCACACTGATCAAAGTTTGCAGATGAAACAAAGCTAGTGAAGACTGGCAATACTTTGGCGGATAGACCTAAAATTAAATTGATAAATTGGAGAATTAGGCAATAGAAAACAAAATGAAATTCAACAAAGACAAAATGTAAGTTGCTACACTTAGGGAAGAAAAAACAAATGTACAAATACAGAATGGGGGATAACTGGCTTGGCAGCAGCACTGCTGAGAAGGATCTGGGAGTTGTGGTAGATGATAACCTGAACATGAGTCAGCAATGTGATGCCGTTGCAAAAAAAAGCAAATGCAGTTTTAGGTTACATTAACAGATGCATTGCATGCACATCATGGTAGGTGATAGTAGCGCTCTACTCAGTGCTGGTTAGGCCTCAGCTGGAGTACTGTGTCCAATTTTGGTCATCAATTTATAGAAAGGATGTTGAGAAGCTGGAAAGGATTCAGAAGCAAGCAACAAAGATGACCAAAGGGATGGAATGCAAGCCATGGAATGACCAAAGGGATGGAATGCAATGAGCAAAGGCTGAAGGAACAGGATATGTTTAGTTTGGAAAGGGGGAGATTAAGGAGGGATATGATGATAGTCTTCAGATACTTGAAAGGTTGCCATAAAAAAGATGGAGAAAAATTGTTTCTTTTGCCAGGGGTCAGGACAAGAGGCCATGGGTTCAAACTACAGCATAGCAGATTTAGATTAAATCTCAGGGAAAAACTTCCTAACTGTAAGAACAGTAGGACAATGGAACAGACTGTCTTGGGAGGCTGTGAAAGATTCTTCACTGGAGGTTTTCAAAAGGAGCTAGATAGCCATCTGTCTTGGATAGTTAGACACAACAAATCCTGCATCTTGGCAGGGGGTTAGACTAGATGACCTTGCGGACCCCCTCTAACCCTAAGATTCTAAGTCATTCTCTCCCTGGCTTGCTCTGTTAAACACTGTATAATAAGTCCTGGTATTTTATTTATTTTTAGACACTAGAGTCTTTAAACAAGGAGAACAAACTGCAAGAAAGAAAATTAAACAGCATGAAGAAATTTAAAAGAACAAACAAATTCTCTCATGTGCCTCTTCCTAATGAAATAATAGAGTAATATGAACTGCAGAACAAAGTTTACTGCTGAACGTGGAATTAATTTAAAACGCACCAGTACAAGATGTTTTGAGAGAACAGAATAAGATATGGGCATTTTAGGTCATTTTGTAGTAGTTTAACCAATCAGAGTAACCATTCCAGTGAAACAAAATGATTCAATCAGGTTGACCTGGAGCAAATAACAGTCATATGTATCCAATTTCTAGACAGGAGTGACTTGAAAGAGGATTACTGGATGATGAGATAAGAGAGTGGGGAATCTCTCTGAGATGTGGTACAATGGAGGCAGAAATTACAAATGTAATAAATGATTGCTTCCTGAGCAGATTGTAACAGAAACAGCAGATTTTCTTATCAGGTTGAACTCTTAATATGATAAGCTTTTAAGCAGGGGACCAAAGTAGTACATGAAAATAGATGATTTGATATAAAATAAGAATAGGAAAACTGTCCTTTTATCAAATGCTTTGTTCAGATGACTAGACTGTATATCAGTGGACTATATTTATTAGTGGGATAAGGGTAACTCACTTAATTTTTAGTGGCAGGTGTGCATTGCTGTGCAAATACAGATCTTGCTGCATCAACGTTACATAAAAAACTAGATTGGCATTTCTTTAAAAGATGTGCTCTACTCCAACTCTTAACAAGACAAAGTTGACAGGAGCCCCTGGTATTCAATCTGTGCACCAAAACATGTAGGAGACCAGCTTTAAATAAAATAGGCCTGCAATGAATGGAAAGAGCCAAAAGCCATTAGTAATCTCAGGAAAAGGAGCCAGTGAACTCTAGTGATTAAAAATCAGTAAAGAGTATCTGAAATGAAATGGTGTTAAATATGCTTTGTCTATGAATCCCTGACCATGTTCAAAACAATTTAAGTGAACTATAGGCAACAACTACTGTAAAAGGCAGTTGACAGCAAACACTTGGGTTAGGCACATTAAATCCTAGTGGGCTTCCTTTGTGCAGCAGAACAGCTGAACAAAGGTAGGAAAATTCACTTGCTCAACACCCAGAACCACATGGGGACAGAAAGATTTACAAAGGTCCCCAATCCCCTGGCTAAATGAAGACATTGTCAGGGCTCTTTCCATGCCAGTTGCTGAGGCAAGGGAGATGTCCTATGTTCTGTGGTGCTGATATTGTATAGCTACAGAATTCCAGAGAGCCTGAATACCAGTTCATTTTGCCCTCTCTGGGTATACATGTGTGTGAGAGCTGAGGTGCATGCATACTGTCTGATAAATACACATCTTAGAACATTAAATTTCATGATTAATATGGAGATAGATGGGGAGAGGCTGAGGATAAGTTCTTATCTCCCTGGTGCAGTGTCCCGGCTCTACAGTGCTTCTTCTGTCTGTATCATCACCACACCCAGCCACTAGAAAGCTTACCGTTATAGTAACTTTTTGTAATTAAATCATAAGAAATAATTCTTGGTAGCTGGCTTCCAAGTTGTCTAGAAAAGTTTGGATTCTTAGGATGGTTAATTTCTTGTTAGGGGAGAGAAGTAGATGCCTTGTCAATAAGGCACACTAAGATATACTCCCTTGAATGCGACTTTGCTATCCAAAGCAAACTGTAACTAATATTTCACAGAAGTATCTTCTCTTTCAAAATTTCAGCTAAATAATAGTATTTGAGGAGTCTGCTTCTCCTACAGACAATGCTTCCATCTGCTTGTAGCTCTGTGTGAAGTTTCTAAAATACCTCGTCTATCACACAACCTGCTTTTATCCTAATCCAGATTATGCTGTGGCCATGTGGTTCTGGATGTTGAGCAAGTGAATTTTCCTACCTTTGTTCAGCTGTTCTTCTGCACAAAGGAAGCCCACTAGGATTTAATGTGCCTAACCCAAGTGCTTGCTGTCAACTGCCTTTTACAGTAGTTGTTGCCTATAGTTCACTTAAATTGCTTTGAACATGGAGCTACTTTTCTGTTAGTGAGATATATAGGCAATAATCATTAACCTGTGGGTTCCCATCTCTTATTTTAAAAAAATGACTGGCTTCTTCTCTGTATCACAGTTTTGCCACAATGCTGGTATACTACAGTTCATTGGTGCACAACAGATAGCAGTTTGTCAAAGTTGGCTATTTGCAGAAGTGCTTAAAATAATGGAATATACCATGCATCTAATTACTGCAGTTGAAAATGCTTTGGGCCTTTTTTACCAAGAAGATTATTATCAGTTGTGGTATGTGCTAATGAAATGTAGTTCAACCTGACTGGATGATTGCGAACGACGTAAAGATCAAACAGCTAACCTACTTCCTTATATTCTATTCTCCATCCCTATTTTATAGAAAAAATCATCTTCATGTGAGAAAGTTATTGAATTTTGGGAAGTGCTGCTAGAGAATTTAATTGATTCCTCTTCCTAGATTTCTCAACAAGGACAAACTCAACTTTAAGGGTGGGAGGATATTAAATGAATATAATATATATTTTATTCTAATGCCCAAAATGTATAATTGTTTTGTTAAAAATCCACTGGAATCTAATTCATGAAAGTATTACTGAGGAGTCTGAACAAGGGTGACTATCCTCAACGTCTTCCCATTAGCTATGTACTCATAAGCAGGGAGGAAATAATTTGAATATCACGTGACTGACTGAGTATCACATACTTCCAAGTCTATTTGTACCTAACCCCAGTTAGGGTCTATGAGGGATATCTGCATATACGAAGGAATAGTAGACACTCCCTCCTAGTCCTCACTCCCTGCAATAGGGTCAAATTCCTTCTCTTGTTCGAAACAGACCTGAATCCAAACTACATGTAAGTTCCTCTGCCCTCTGGGAAAAATTCAGATTCAAACTAACCACAGCCATAGCTGACCCTTATCCTTAAAGGCTAAACCAAAAACTTAGATATGAACAACCTCAGAAAGGGTTGATTTTGATTCAAAACCTTACCTCTCAGACCATCTTTTGTACAGAATTCCAGAAGAGCAAGAAACTCTAATTAAAACATATACTCACTAAAAGGATCAAAGGATATATTTACGTAACTGCAGAAGGAATTTAGCGCAGGGCGCACTTTTCTACAGACTCCAAATACAGACAGTGCTTCAAAATACTTTCTTCTGTGTAACTGGAGATAATTCATTCCTTAGGAGTCCATTGTTTTCCACAGTCCCGTTTGTGTATGCAACTGATCATAATCATAACACCAGATAAGCATTTGTTTTGTGTGAAGTGGGTTGGTGAACTATCTGACACACACAGGCAACTTCGGTATACAAAATTTCTGTGCCCACACTTTTTCTGATCATGATCAGTGGTAAATGCAGTAACTTTGCAAAAATGCAGTTTGGCTCTGGTTGAAATGTAGTCCATGCTGTCTATTCAAATGAAGTCCGCCATGTTCACAACAAAATACTCAAATACTCTATCTGCAGATACCATCTGTACAGTACTTCACGCCATAACCTCAGGTAATTCAAACCTTTGACTAGATTGAGATCTTGGGAGATAGACCAGTCCTTGCTTACAGACAGCCCCCCAATCTGAAGCAAATACTCACCAGCAACCACACACCACACAACAGAACCACTAACCCAGGAACCTATCCTTGCAACAAAGCCCGTTGCCAACTCTGTCCACATATCTATTCAGGGGATACCATCATAGGGCCTAATCACATCAGCCACACTATCAGAGGCTCGTTCACCTGCGCATCTACCAATGTGATATATGCCATCATGTGCCAGCAATGCCCCTCTGCCATGTACATTGGCCAAACTGGACAGTCTCTACGTAAAAGAATGAATGGACACAAATCAGACGTCAAGAATTATAACATTCAAAAACCAGTTGGAGAACACTTCAATCTCTCTGGTCACTCGATCACAGACCTAAGAGTGGCTATACTTCAACAAAAAAGCTTCAAAAACAGACTCCAACGAGAGACTGCTGAATTGGAATTAATTTGCAAACTGGATACAATTAACTTAGGCTTGAATAGAGACTGGGAATGGATGAGTCATTACACAAAGTAAAACTATTTCCCCATGGTATTTCTCCCTCCCACCCCACCCCCCACTGTTCCTCTGATATTCTTGTTAACTGCTGGAATTAGCCTACCTGCTTGTCACCATGGAAGGTTTTCCTCCTTTCCCCCCCCCCTGCTGTTGGTGATGGCTTATCTTAAGTGATCACTCTCCTTACAGTGTGTATGATAAACCCATTGTTTCATATTCTCTGTGTGTGTGTGTATATAAATCTCTCCTCTGTTTTTTCCACCAAATGCATCCGATGAAGTGAGCTGTAGCTCACGAAAGCTTATGCTCTAATAAATTTGTTAGTCTCTAAGGTGCCACAAGTACTCCTTTTCTTTTTGCGAATACAGACTAACACGGCTGCTAGATTGAGAGGGCTTCAGAAATCTCTTGATGGAGTACCAGAGGACTTAAAAACTAGGTAAGGGCAACAGAAGCTAAAATGATAACAGCTCTGTTTCTTTCATGCAACAGGGTCATTTCAAAGACCAAAGACTGATTACATTTCTTACTCAGTAAGCATTCTGTATTGTAAAGATACAAAACCGCAAATGAGAAAAGAGGTGGACAATGTAGTATCTACTTGGATTGCTAACTGAAAAATGACAGCAGGTTAATCTAAATCACTTTATAAAGTGTATTCTGCTATATAGAATTTTCATATTTAAAACAAATCAAGAAAGTACTCTCTGATACTAATGGCAGATAGCTCTAGAAATGCTTCCAATCAAGTTCACTATTTTGTGATGATGGAACTGGAACAGCTAAAGGCTCAATTAAGATCAGCTCTTGGATACCCAGACATGAATTAACTGAGGGTGACTGTATAGAGCAGGTGTGGCCAAACTGTGGCTCCTGAGCTGCATGCAGCTCTTTTATAGTTAAAGTGAGGCTCCTAGAGCACCCCCATGCACCCTCCCCCATTCTCCACCTATGAGACTGGAGCTCGGGGCTTCTGCCCTGCGGTGGACTGGTGGGACTAGGGGCTTTAGCCCAGTAGGGTGGGGGAGGCATCGGGGCAGAAGTCCTGCACCCTGGCAGGGGCTGCCCCGTGGGATAGGTTGTGCATTTCTTGTGGCTCTTGAACTTCTGAAGATTACTGAATGTGGCTTAGAGGGTCAGCAAGTTTGGCCACTCCTGGTATAAAGCTACTTATGTTTTTATTTTAAAAACATTATGTGCTAGTTGCTTGGGATCACTGCTTCACTTTGATTTCTTCATGGCTAGAGAGAGGCTTAAACAGAACTGCAACTGCAGGCCAGTGATACAAGTGGTAAAAGGCTACTGGTGAACTGACAACAAATGCCAAAGAGGTGCTGGAAGTATGGAAGGACCTTTTTAACAAAATGTTGAACCCTGTAGTTGATCCAGATGCATGCATTCTAGACATGCTAATGAACTGGGTAGCTTGCAAGGCAGAATGGATATCAGCACTGAACCACCATCAGAAGAAGAAATAGAAAATGCAGCGAGTCAGTTAAAAATTAGAAAGCTGCAGGAATAGACAATATGACAGCTGAGCTGCTAACAGCCAGTAAGTCAAGTGCTGTGAAAGGGTTAGGAAAAATATATAAGAAGGTATGGGAGCAAGAGGAGATACCAGATGTCTAAAGGCAATACTGGCTAAAGGCAATACATGTACTAATCCTGAAGATGGGAGATCCTCCTGATCTGAATAATTATTGAGGTATACATTTATTATCAGTACCAGGAAAACATATGATGAAAGTAATTGTCAACAGATTAAGAACCATTTTAGAGAAAGTAGTAGGCAAGGAGAGCAGGCTGAAGTTGCATTGATCAGATACTTATGCTTCAACGGTTGATTGGAGGGTTGAGGGGAAGAGAAGCAAGAATGGGGCTTAAAGATGTTTGCTGTTTTCATTGACTTCATGAAGGCATTTGATTCATTTTGAAGGGAAGTATTATGGAAAGTAGTAAAATCCTATGGTGTTCCAGATAATATAACTATACTTATAAATGTTATGTATCAAGACTCCTGTAGTTTTGTAAAAAGAAAAGGAGTACTTGTGGCACCTTAGAGACTAACAAATTTATTTGAGCATAAGCTTTCGTGAGCTACAGCTCACTTCATCGGATGCATTCGGTGGAAAATTAAGCAATTGATTCAAGTCAAAGTTTGGTGTAAGGCATGGGGCAATGGAATCACCATCTCTTTTCATTTTCCTAAATTGGACTTTAAGAATGGGAGACAAGTGGGAGGGTGTGATATTGGGGGTCTATGGTTAAACTCCTAGCTTATGCACATGACATGGTACAACTCGCAGATATGTTTAAAGTAATGATGATGGTACTCTTTGCTACTTTGGAAAAATTGGTGTAGTTGACTTGAACTTACAAGCACATAATCTTCTTGGCATTTATTGTATCTTGGAAAAGGGACAATAGATAAAGTGTTGAAATGCAGCAGTGGCAGAAATGTAAAATAAGCAAAATTGTAGATGTACCTATGAATAGGGCCCTACCAAATTCACAGCCATGAAAAATGTGTCACGGACCGTGAAATCTGGTCTTTTGTATGCTTTAACCCTATAGTATACAGACTTCACGGGAGAGACCAGCATTTCTCAAATTGAGGGTCCTGACCCAAAAGAGTTTAATGGGGGTTGCAAGACTATTTTAGGGGGGTTGTGGTATTACCATGCTTACTTCTGTGCTGCCTTCAGAGCTGGGCAGCTGGAGAGTGGCGGGTGTTACCAGGCACCCAGCTCTGAAGGCATTGCCTTGACAGCAGCAACACAGATGTAAGGGTGGCAATACCATACCAAGCCATCCTTACTTCTATGCTGTGGCTGGCAGTGGCGTTGCCTTCAGAGCTGAGCTCCTGGCCAACAGCCGCTGCTCTTCAGTCGCTCAGTTCTGAAGGCAGCACCGCTACCAGCAGTAACACAGAAGTAGGTGTAGCAGTACCATAACCCCTCCCTACAATAACGTTGTGAACTCTGCCCCCCCAACACACACGCAACTCCTTTTTGGGTCAGGACCCCTAAAATTACAACACCCGCAAAATTTCAGATTTAAATAGGTGAAATCATGAAATGTATGATTTCTAAAATCCTATGACTGCGAGACTGACAGAAATAGACTGTCAATTTGGTAGGGCCCTACCTTTGAAGCTTGATTAGTGCTGATTGGTTCCATCAAGGATGACGTTAAAAGGAGATGTGCTTTAGGTATGAGGAAGGCTAAGATTTTGTCGGTTTTTTTTTTAGTAAAAGTCACAGGCAATAAACAAAAATTCACAGAAGCCATGGCCTGTCATGTGACTTTGGGTGCTGCGACTCCATGGTTTTCCCCACCACTCTGGTGGCTGGGAGCTGTGGGGTACCCCCCTCTGCCCACAGCAACTGGAAGCTTCAGGTGGGGCTCCCCTTTGCCCACAGCCACTGGGAGCTCCATGGTGACCATATTTTCCAAAGAGAAAATGAGACCCCCCAGCCACTCCCCCAAGACACCACCCTCTCACCTTCCCCGCATGAGGCTGTCGCCTGTTGTTGGAACCTTGCAGGGAGCCACCTGTTGCTGCTGTCTCCTGTTGCTGGAACCATGCCAGGACCCCACTGGCTTCCAGCTCTAGTCCCTGGCCCCTGGGGCTGAAGCAGAGTATGTAATGGAGGTCTCTGAAAGTCATGGATTCCGTGACTTCTGTGACATAAATGTAGTCCTAGGTATGAGTGCTGCACAGAAGTTGATTGAAATTATGGACTGACAAAAAACATTACACTTGGTACTAAAGTGGAAATTTATCAAATCAGCATGCTAATAGTGGTGTTCTATGGTCTGGAAAAAGCTGCATTAAATGAAACAGTTGCCAGAAGGCTGGTGGCAGTAGAGATGGGAGTTCTTCAGAAGATGGCAGCTGTAAAGTGGAATGATTTTAAGACACACAAGGTTAGAAGGAAAGAAGGATGTGAAATCAGGGTACAGGATTGGCTGCAATCAAAGAGATTATAATGGTAGGGACACTGTAGAAAACAAACAGATGAGAGGATGCCAACAAAAATAATGCAGATGCAACCAAGGTCAGTCAGACATAGAGGCTGACCACTGACTGGATGGGGGACATTGTACGCAGGGATGCGACTAGTCTGGGATTAATGGATCAAGACATGGTTGGAAATGAATGGTGATGCTGTACTGCTCCCCATGTCTGTAAAGATATTAACTATTTATACTTGTATTTAGCTGTGACATTGTGAGTATCTTTCTCAGACCTGAAGAAGAATTCTATGTAGTTTGAAAGTGTGATTCTTTCACCAGCATAAATTGGTTCAAGAAAAAGATATTACCTCACTCACCTTGTCTTTCTAGTGTTTAATATGTCCTTTTAACTTTATTGTGTTTCCTTTCCTGACTCATGCAGTCTCCCCTGGGCTGTTTCAGTTCTGGAGGAGTTAAAAAAAACAAACAGAAAATCACCACACACCTCTTTTGGTGTGGTGAACAGAAAGATGATTGCTATCCTCTGCCCCAGTAGGTTGTAGTCAGCCTTCTCATTAAAGTGAAAGGAAAACTGGGCACAATCTTAAATTTACTTTCTGCAAATGTGCCAAGGTTCTTGTTCAGGTCTTGCTACAAGAACAGCTTTGCCACCTGAACAATTTGCTATGAAAATGTCAAATACCACAAAAAACTATTTTTGTGCACCTGAGTGTCTTCAAGTTTTAAGATGCTTCCTGAAGGAGGAAGATGATAATTACAGCAGTAGCTGTGGTTCCTGAAATACACCCAAAGGAAAATGAGCGTACAAGTTGCCTGAAAATGGACTGCTCTTAACACACTGAAGAAAATCCTCCAGAGTTTTGTCACTAGGCCAATTGTGATTAAGCATGTGTGACTCATAGGCACAACCCTTGAGTAACCTTTAAGGCCTAACATTTCTGTTTTAAATTACTGAAGTTCATATTTTTATTAAAAAGAGTTATGCATTCCACTTGGGTGAAAATCATTAAATGAGCGTGAGTGCTCCGTGTCTACATATAGCAATTTGCACTGCATGTTAAGTCTTTCCTGGTCTGCAGAAACTCAATCCATCACTGGCTTACAGTCTTAGTTTGGAAAACAGTTCTCTGTACCATTGAAATACTTGCGGTGATAGATCACTGTAGCAAGGACTGTGATCTGTTTCCACAGTTCCACTGGAAATAAATCATACACTGCCCTGATTGAAAAATAGCTTTATTTTATTAATTCAAATCAATGAATGTCAGTGCATTCCAGAAATAATACTGAACTGTGATTAACAACATTTTACCACCTTCTGTGGGTCCAGTTCTTGAAAGATGCATGGCTTTTTAGTTGTGCTATTATTAAAATGTCTGTGTCTTGCCAAAGGGAGTGGTAAAGGCATTGTTTTTCACTTGGAAGTGGAGTTCTAGGACGGGGTGGGCAAACTCTTTGGCCCAAGGGCCACATCTGGGTATGGAAATTGTATGGCGGGCCATGAATATTCATGAAATTGGGGTTGGGGTGCAGGACGGGGTGAGGGCTCCAGCTGGGGGTGTGGGTGCTGCAGTGGGGTCAGAAATGAGGAGTTCAGGGTGCAGGAGGGGACTCCAGGATGGGACCGGGGGTTGATGGCTCTCGCTGGGGGTGCAGGCTCTGAAGTGAGGCTTGGGATGAGGGATTTGGGGTGCAGGAGTGTGCTCTGGGATGGGATCGAGGAGTTTGGAAGACGGGAGGATGATCAGGGCTGGGGCTTGGGAGGGGCTCAGGGGTGCACGCTCCAGGCAGCGCTTACCTCAAGCAGCTCCTGGAAGCAGCGGCATGTCCCCGCTCTGGCTCTTACACAGAAGTGCAGCCAGGCAGCTCTGTGCACTGCTCCATCTGCAGGTACTGCCCCTGCAGCTTCCATTGGCCGCAGTTCCTAGCCAATGGGAGCTGAGGGGGCGGTGCTTGGTGCAGGGGCAACACATGGAGCCCCTACCTGCCCCTAAACATAGGGGCTGGAGAGAGGACATGCCGCTGCTTCCAGGAGCCATGCGGAGCTGCGGCACACTTATGCCGAGCGGCCCCCAACTCCGGCTGGAGCACAGGAGTGGGGCAAGCCCCAGACTCCACTTCCCAGCAGGCACTCAAGGGCAGGATAGAATCAGCTGGCGGGCCAGATGTGGCCCGTGGGGCATAGTTTGCCCACCCCTGTTCTAGAAGGATGATCATATAGTTAAGGGACTGGATTAAGATTTGAGAAATCAGGGCTCAGTTCCTTGCTCTGCCATAGGCACAGAGAATGACTCGTCTCACAGGAAGTCTGTTACATGCCTTCTGTCTGTTTTATCTTAAATTAAATTCTGTAGCTCACGAAAGCTTATGTTTAAATATATTTGTTAGTCTCTAAGGTGCCACAAGTCCTCCTTTTCTTTTTGCAGATACAATCTAACACAGCTGTTACTCTGAAACCTTTTTAGGGAGGTTATAAAGTGGCATTGTTTAAAAGTGGGCTGCTTCACCACTGTCCTGTGTTATTAGGGTTGCCAACTTTCTAAGGGCACAAAACCGAACACCTCTGCTCTGCCCCGCCCCTTCCCTGGGGCCCTGCCCTTACTCCGCCTCTTCTCTGAGGCCTTGCCCCTGCTTGCTTCATCATCCCTCCCTCACTCTCCCCCACCCTCACTCACTTTCACTGGGCTGGGGGCAGGGGGTGAGGACTCCGGCTGGGCGTGCAGGCTCTGGAGTGGAGCCAGCAATGAGGGGCTCAGGGTACAGGAGGGGTCTCTGGGCTGGGGCAGGGGTTGGGGTGTGGGGAGATGAGGACCCTGGTTGGGGGTCCTGATGTGGGGCTGGGGATGAGAGTTTGGGGTGCAGGAGGGGTCTTCAGGCTGGGGCCAAGTGGTTTGGAGTGCGGGAGGGGGTGCAGGCTTTGGGGGTGGGGCCAGGAATGAGAGGTTTGTGGTGCACAAGGGGGCTCCGAGCTAGGGCAGAGGGTTGGAGTGTAGAGGGGGAGGGAGGAGGTCTGTCGGTGTAGGCTCTGGGGTGGGGGTGGAGATGAGGGGGTGCTCCGGGCTGGGACCAAGGGTTTTGGAGGGCAGGAGGGGGATCAGGACTAGCGCAGAGGGTGAGGCACGGGAGGGGGTGAAGGGTGCAGGCTCCGGGCGGCGCTTATCTCAAGCAGCTCCCAGAAGCAGTAGCATGTCCCCCTTCCAGCTCCTATGCAGAGGCACAGCCAGGCAGCTCTGCGCACTGCACATTTGCTGTGGTTCCTGGCCAATGGGAGCTGCAGAGCTGGTGCTTATGGCGGGGGCAGGGCATGGAGCCCCCTGGCTGCCCCTAAGCATAGGAGCTGGAGAGGGGACATGCCGCTGCTTCCAGGAACCGCGCAGAGCCACAGCAGGTAGGGAACCTGCCTTAGACCCACTGCCCTACTGACCAGACTTTTAACAGCACGGTCAGCGAAGCTGATTGGAGCTGCCAGGGTCCCTTTTTGACTGGGTATTCTAGTTGAAAACTGGACACCTGGCCCTAAGTTTTACACACACACACAGACACACACACACACTGAGGATGTGGCTTGCATGCTGGAAGGCTGTGAGCAACCAGGTGGGAGCTACTTCAGCAAGGCATTGTAAGGGTTGCAGGGCAGAGTGACACAGCCCTCTACTCGTCTGAATTGTGCCCTGGAATGTCAGAGGGTTGCAGCATTTGTTAAAATAAACTGCCTACTTTTCTCAATAGATTTTAGCAAGGTAGTTGGTTCCTTTTAACAAGTAATGCAGCATTCCCTCAGAATAAGATTTGAAAAAATGTGGGGGAAGTGGTACCTTTAAGCAGGCATAACTTCATAAGCAAGTAACTGTTCAACTGTCCTCAGTAGAAAGGTCATCTCACAGCACTTGTGAATGTGTCTGTCTGGAGGGCAGGATATGAAAAAAGGAGGCTTCAGACAGATAATTGCTCAAGTGTGTCTCCAGACCAGCAAAATGTGTAGCAAGCAGGTAGTTCATTAGCAGGTGTCTTCCAACTGATTTCTTGCCCAAATCTGCCTGAAAGACAGATTATCGTTTGGGTACCTTTACCTGCAAGCAGATCACTCTCCTGTCTGTTGAAGGCAGTTTAGGTTAGGTGTTCAGAAATGGTAAATAGCTTTGAAGACTTGCCTCTATAGCAGTGGTGCAAGTAGAAATGATTTCTTCCTGGCACTCATGGGAGGGACACAAGGGGGGACATGTGACCTCCCCATGTGACTTCTCCCTGCCCCAGCCTGGGGCCCCTGTGCTCTCCCCATCCCCTCTGTTCCCCCCCCCTTAGTATATAGAAACAACATGCTTAACTACTCACTTTCCCCCCACATATGTCGTATTTCAGTCTGTTTATATGGAATATGGGAGTTGGGTGAGGAGCCATTTCGGCATATGTATGACTTATTAAAAGACAAATTTTAAGTAGAACTGTATCCTAAACTGCTTTATGGCATTGTACCCACACATTGCATTTCAATGAGGGATTCAACTTCCTTTATGGGAACAGACTCCTGAAACTCTTACCAGTTCACAAAAGTGGTCCATAGTCATGCAAGTAGTCCCATTGTCTTCAGTGGGCTTGATCAAATGATTAAAGGTTTACAGTTTTAGATTCCAAGTTTGTAAATTGTTCTAGATAAAACTGACAATGCCTGAGCTGTTAGATCAGAAGGAGCTTCATTCATATAAAGGTGGGCAGATGTGTGATAAGATGAGGAACATATTTTCAGCAAAGTTCTTGGCAGATTCCTCAGGCAGCCGGTTTAAGGCCATCAGTGTCTGGCACTATAATTTTCACTTATAGTTCTCTCACCCACAAAGCTGGAAAATGAGGCATTTGTTTTCTTTATTTTGCTGCTCCAGTTAACAAAATGCATGTTAGACTAGTTTGGCTGTAAAGAGGAATTCTAGGTACACTGGCGACAACACCTAATTCCCATCAGGCTGCAGAACTAGGCTGACATCAGAATCCAAACATCCTCTGATCAGTGCAAACAGAGACACTCCTCTAATGATTTGGATTTGATCTGATGCAGTATGGATGTCATGGATAATTCAGACCAATGGGGAGAAACAGAACGTTAAAACAATGTTTTTTACCTTCCGTTCCCCCCACCCTTCACCCATCCCCTCTTGAGGACTCTTGACTAATGTAACAGCAGAAAACATATGCTAACAAACTTACACAAAGCCTTTGTTTTAGTTTAGCATATGCATTGTGCTGTTAAAGCCATATAAAGAATGAATGTCCTTCCTAGCCCCATTCTGCTCCTTTAAGGAGCCCCCCTCCTGGAGGGAGGGGCTAGCCCCAAGTCTTTCCTGTACCCCATACCCACTAAAAATCTATTGCCAGTACTGCATCCTAGACACACTACTTGCACCCCTGGTCTACAGCATCCTGAATGTCCCATTATATCTGTCTAAGTTGCACGTGGTGGAAGAGAAATCCTGTTTAGAGCTAAGCAAATTATTTTCAGTGAACAGCTTGTGGTGAATTTAGTGGAGGGCTTTGTTTGTGAATCGTCTGCAAATAGATTTTTACTAATTGAAGTATTCTAATACTTTCTGCAAACATTTCACTCTATTCTTTAACTACTTGTAGCCGTTGGCTATTCTGTTTGTTTTTGTCTGGGATGGGATAGGTACCGTCCTAAGTCACATGGTATTGTTTCTGCTTCCTGATTATTTCTTGTTTCTTGCTTATTGGCATCACTTGACAGTACTTGATCATCTGTGATTCCTGGATATTTCTAAAGTTTTAAAAGCTTTGTTTTTTTTTTCTTTTCAAAGAAGCAATTCCAAGCTAAAATGAAGATGCTGATTCTTTCTAAAAAATTTCTTTTAACCACATCTGTTTTACTCTCAATATTAGCTATGGACACTGCCTCTTCTGAATAGCTAAAATAATTTTAAATTATTCTGTGATTCATATAAACTTTTGAAGAGGTAGATTTTTCAAATGGACAAAGGGAAAATATGTATTTATGGGATTAGTACCTAAATGAAATGCAGGCCAGGTATTTAGCAATCTCTTATCTTTGGTAAATGCAAGTGTGCCACTAACGTTTTCATATTTTATGTTTCGCTCTTAAGGCTTTATTCAATCTGAGTTAGGGCTTTATGATGTGAACAAAATTAGCTGAAGCTATTACATTATTTTACCAATTTACCCCATTAATCCATAATATACATGCAGTTTGGCTGCAGAACTATAATGGTTCTTTCCCCTTCCTCCTGTCGCCAACATGATTTACACTTTGCTGAATATAAGCTTTAGACTAGAAATTTGAGTTGTATTGTAACATTTTAAATTTTGTGGAGAGAAAATGAATAAAGCAGCAATAATACTATGAAGTTTATGGCATAAGAAAAATGGAAGACTTGTAATGAAATTAACTGAGAATTTAAGGCAATTACATATACATTCTTTACATTTTTACTTCTGTTACCTTATCCTCCAGAATTCCTATATTTTAAAAAACTGATTCCAGATTGCATAGCGAAGTTAAACATCACAAAGTTAACAGCTTTTTCATCAGAATTCATACTCTTTTATTTGATTTACAGTGTAGCCAACTCATAAGTATTCAAATGCGTTATAAATAAACTGTACGAATACACAAAAAATTTGAAAATGGGGAAAAAATGAATGAGGATATATGTCTTCTAACACATATAGACATAGTGTGACTGTTGGGCAGGGAATTCCAAGAAACTTGTCCTGCAAGTGTTTTAATTTAAGCTTCAAATCCTATCCTTGCCTCTGTGGCTGTGGAGATTCCTCTGGGGGGTGAAAATGGTGCAATTCCACTACAAAAGCTAGTGGCCAGGATTCCTGTCCTCTCTTAACAAGAAAGCTGCATAGTAGGCTACACGGATTCTAACCCCAACTTCGCACAAGTTGATACAATTGGTCAGATCCTTGGCCCATCTAAATTGGTGTACTTTAATTTAATTTAAATCAGTGTAGCTATGCAATTTACACAATTGAGGGTCTGGGCTTGTACCAGGTATTAGTGCTGATATTTAGGTCCTGTTTTTCAGAAGGACTTGATTCTCAGAACTTGACTTTGAATTTGCACATAAATTACTGATCATACAAATAATTGCAGATGCATTTTTGTATTTACAAATAATTGTGAGCCTGTTTTGTAGGCTCTGGATATATCCACTGCCTACAGACATATAGATAAACATCCACATTCTGAAAGTTACTCTATCACAAAAAGTTGATCACTTCTGTAAATCAGTTTTTAATCACTGAAAGAGAACACACGAGTAAACACTTAGCGCACACAGTTTCAGAAGTGCCCAATTGTTTTGGATGGCTTCATTTTTATGCCCAAGTCGAGTTACCGTAGGTCTGTTTTTTTTTTTGTTTGTTTGTTTGTTTTTTTTTTTTTAAAGGAGTGTTGAGGGCCCAGAGGTCCCACTGGCTTTAGTTGGAGTTGTGGGTGCTCAGACCTTTTGAAAATTTGTTTCAAGAAGACGTAAGTTGGGCACCCAGAAATAGAGGCCCGCAAAATGAATGGCCATTTTGAAAATTTGGATCTTAAATAAGACATAAGATATTTATCCTCAGCTGGTATAGATCTGTATAGCTCTTGTATGGGAATTTCAAGAAACAAACTTGTTCCTTTTACTACCAATCCTGACAGTGGGGTTTCTGAAATAGAAATTTGATTTTTAAGTTTAAAAAAAAATGAATTTTTAACATTTGTGTGCGTCTCTCCATTGCATAGCAGTCTAACCAGTGTGAACTATAAGCCTTGGAAGCATCAAAAATACAGAGAAAATATATACTTTTAATTTTAGATCCTGTAGGAACTGAAATAAGTTACAAAAACTTCTATAGCAACTTCATAATACCGCTCCAATGAAAGTAAACACCTTCTGAGTTAGAACATGTACTCTCTCCAGGCTATGCAGAAACTTTTCAGAATGTTGCAGGCCTCTACCTGGCAAAACTCTCTCAAAGCTAGGACATGTCTGCCTAAGTCAAGCAAAGTCTTGCTAAACTGACCTATGCCTAAACTAATCTCCCAAGCTGACCTGGTCTTGAGACTGGAGCAAGCTTTATAGCACCTTGGAAGAGGAGGAGGGGTTAATCAGCCCCTACTTTAGCTCAAAATGGCTTCTCCCAGCTGATAGCAAACTCTACAGCTTTCCTGAACTCCAGGAAAATTACACCACCTCTACAGCTTCCCCACAGCAAACCTATTGACTCAGAAGAAAGAAACCAATTATGCAGAGCTTTACCTGCAGTTGGCTAATCTACGTTTCCAGTATGCTTGCAATTTAAAGGAAATTAATATCACTTACCCATTTAACCTTATACCACCCAAGTCAGTCTCCTCATTCTGTTCACCATGTCTATTATCCTGTATACCTAGAAAATATTTAACATAGTTTGTATATATAATCTTATATTTCACTGAAAATATCTAAAAGTATTTTTAATCTCACAATAGCTAGTCTTTCAGTGAGAACCTCCAGTCTTAAGACAGGGTCTGAGTTTGCAGCTGTCTGGAAAGCTAGAGTACTTGCTAATTATACTACCTCAAAACACTTTATTTAGGATAAGTGGTTTGGACTCTCTACCTTCCTGCACTCCCCTTTTGACAAGCTGCCATTAAGGTTTTGATCTTGTAGTTCTTAATTAGATGTAAATGCAGCCTTCCTGCTATGACTATGGAAGGCCCCTGTGCAGCAGAATTTGTGAGGATCTGCTGTACAATTTGGGGTGAGAATCTATGCATCTTTTGCATGAAGCCCTGTTCCTTTTGGTCCCCAGTATAATAGCAATGTAGGGGCAGAGCATGGAGAGGGACCAGGAGATTCCATATTGCACAGATCACCTCATCTCCTACAACAAGGGGATTTGTAGAAGGGCTCTAGAGCAAGCTGGTGTCATGGCCATGGAGTGACTCCACAGAACCTAAACTGGGGGATTCTGCCCATAAATGCATCTCTCTAGCACTTGGCCCAGATACTTGGTGTGGTGCTGGGGTTTTGATTTGCCCCATAAGGCAAAACTTGACTCAAGTTTGTGGGAGTTTTCTCAAATGAGGACTCCATAGTTTTGGGCCCTGTGTTTAATAGTTTGTCTCTGATTGTGTATGCAGTACTCTATTCTGGTGTTCCAAATGGAGAGAAGGAAGACAGAAAATGGGGACAGATTCTCAGTAGTTCATTACTGTTAGCAAATTTTCTAGCATATTAAGATTGAATTGAAATATTTAATTGATTCTTCCTTTTCTTGCGTTTAAAACACAGTGCTGAAAATTTTCTCTGCCTAGAGGAATGAATTGCTAAAATCTATTACACTTGCCACTTCCCTCTGTGAATAAATAGCTTTAGTAAAGAGCATATTTATTATTTTCCTCAACAAGGTTTCTTTTGGGGCAATCTTAAAAGGGATTTAAATTGATAACAGCCTCCTCTTGCTATCCGTCACTCATTCTTCCAGTTGGAGGAGGAGACCGAGCAGCGTATGAAAAGTGAGAGAGCAAGAAGTTGCATAACAAAACCAGACTATCAGGAGCATATAATGCAAATAAATTGCTATTATTACAATTCAGCTTCTTAACAAAGTAACTGGTTTTTGAGGTGATATTGCAAAATGTCCAGGAACTGAGGGATGCTTAAAGAATCATTGCTCTCCTCTAGTATCACTTCCATTTCCAGTGGAGCCTCAGGAGTTTCAGTACTCTTGAATTCTTAGTATTTGGGAAAGCAATATTTAGATCTGGATCTTGCATCTAATCTCCCTACAAATAGCTACTCGTAGGCCTTCCAATATGCACTAGGTGGAAGACTTTGCTACAGGAAAGGAGTTTAGCGTGGTTTTAAATTTTAATATGAGTAAGTAATCTTTTAAGGGCATTTGGACAAGAAGATTTGCCAGCTTACTTTGGATAGTTTTGATCAAGATAAAATAATTAATGAAATAGAAAAGGTAAACTGGGTGATTGAAAGAACATCCAGGAAAACTTAATGGCAACATATTTAATATTGGATAAATGAGAATACTTCTCCATAAAAGCTGATTCACTTATGAAACTCAGGGCCTCTGAATATCACTGAAGTCAAGACCTGAAAAGTATTAGTAACTTATAAGAACGAGAACTTTCACATTTAAATTACATAGCCCTCATTTCAGAGCATTAGATAACCACCAGTTTCTGGGACATTGGAATAACTTTCCAATAGGGAAGTTTATTCCTTAGATTTTCACTACAGAATTTTCTGCTTTGTCTTCTGAAACATCTGGTAGTGGCCACTGGCACTGGATTTAAAAAATCACTGGCCAGATTGGTATGGACAATGTTATGTATTTAAACATGAATTAAAAATGGGAATGTTTGAGGGGCTCATCTATACTGAGATGAGATTGAGTACACAGTGGGGGGTAAATGCCTTATTATTTTTCTGAGTTGTAACTGACTAAAATCCTTTCCTTGTAAAATACTTTTTATGGCATTCAAATGTTGGTCATCTGTTGTTTGTGAAGTTTACAAGACAATTAGCCTCCTTGAACAGGAATACTTTGCTTAATAACTCTTTGTGAACTTCTGTAGTACACTGAGATTTAGAATGGACTTAAACCTTTAACAACTAGTGGAATCAAATATATCATCTTACACATTTCATTGTTTATCTAGCCCAGCAATGTCAATGTGAGTGATCTTGTACTTCAGAAATCACTGAAATAATTTAACATCCTGAAGTTTGTATGCATATAATGCTGTATTTTTAGAATTATTGTTAAAGTCCTTTCACAGCTCTGAAGTAAATTGCAGACATTCACACTGCTGTAAATTAAATAAATGATTGGTATGTGAACATGATCCAGAAGAGGGCAGACCACAATGCATTATTATGACTAAATGAATATAGTAAATAAATTTAAAAGCTTTTGCTACCAATCTGATCTATAACATTGTCTGTGGCATTACAGGAGAGATCTTTGGGGAAGGAAAAACTCACTTAACCCCAACTACTTGCTGGTCTTTGCTTTCATCACTCCGTCGCCTTATTACCCATTTCCATCCTATTTGTTCAAAAATAATATCCATCTCTTGAACTGTCAGTTGCTATTCATTTTAAATATTGAGTATTAGTAATACATTTCATTTGGTTATTCTCCTTTCAATGTCTTAGTTTAGATCTTGCGGTCTAATTGTTCTGTTGTACAAAGTGTCTGCTTACTGCAGGAAAAAACTTTTGTTCCACATATAGGAAAAAACTGACCCATAATATTTATATGGGTGTGTATTTATTGGAATATTACAGAAAAGGTGAAGGTGTGTGAACAATTTAAAAACTCGTATAATGTACCGTATGTTGAAACTAGATGGTGGAACCCTAAAGCCACCCCTGCTTCTACATTTAAACCGTGAAACTACGTTGTCTAGAAAGAGCTTAAAATCATAAGATCATCTTCATAGGTTTATAAACTTTGCTTTAAAAAAAATTTGTTCCAAGCTAAAATTTAGCATACAAGTTTAGCATTTACACTTAAGTCTTACAAATCCTCTGTTCTAGGGGATTAAATTTGCTCAAGGCTAAAATTTAAAACACACACTTAGCTTTCATTTTATTTTTTAAACAGAAGTGTTGCAAAGCCTCTGTGAATAAGGGATTAAAAATTACCAAGAAAAGTGGCTACTTCACATGCAGATAATTTTGGGTTGCAGAAATGCCTAGTAGTGTCCAACTTAGACTTTTAATACTGATATGGTGTATATGCAGCAACCACATTCATAGTAGGACAGGGTGTAACACTCTAATGTGTCAATAATCTAAGTATTAAAGAGTCCATAAGCATTCATTAACATAGTAGGATAGACTGTAATGGTATTGAAGAGCCAGTATAATGTATCTCTGAAAGTTCCTAGATAGGTATTAATGCCATAGGCCATAATGGCTGCAAAAGACTAGCTGGTATCAGATCATAGTAGGGTGACCAGATGTCCCGATTTTATAGGGACAGTCACGGTATTCAGGGCTTTTTCTTACATAGGCATCTATTATCCCGTAACCCCCATCCCAATTTTTCTCACTTGCTATCTGGTCACTCTAGATCATAAATATGTATTTGCATAATTTTAAAATTGTCTATTTGTTAATCATAATAGATCTAATATATGTGCATTTAAAAATAGTCGGAACTCTAACATTTCAGTTAAAAGTATATGGGGCAGTTTTGGAAAACTTTGCCCATCATGAGGACTACTATACAAAACCCAATGTATGATCACATTCTGATGTGTGGGGAAGTCACTGCCATCGGAGAATGATAAACCTAAAGACCAGCACAATGTATGTGACAAGGGTCTCTATCACTGATGTGTCAGCCAGTCCTATGTGGGTCCTAATCCTGTAATAAGAATATAATTTCAGTATAGTGGAATTTGTTGTGGGGGATTTTGTATACAACACAAATAACTTTTTTTTAATTTTAAATGAATCTAAGCAAATAATTTTTATTTTTCCGTTAAGTAGAATCCTTTTCAGAAAATTTCCAAGTAAATATTCCCACATGCCTCCTATAATTGAAACTGTGGATTCAATGGCATAATCCAATTGTTATAGTGCACCTCGTGACCTCTCTTACAAGCATGAAGGCAGGAAGCTCCTGAGACTGCCATATATTGTTAAAAGACATCTCTTCCAAAATGTCTTCCAGCAGGTGGGGAGAAAGGAAAAGCTGGCACATCAGTAATGCTGTAATTGAATAAAAAGCTTGATTGATGAGCAATATATTTTTATAGGTATCGGTATTGCCTGGTACCGCATAGCAGGAATGTATTCTGTAACTACTTAGTAGGATCTTCATAACTTTAATACTTTTGCTCATTCACGTTATATTTCATGTAGGACTCGATTAAATACATTTTCAGTGTGAATTAAGACAGAAGCCTCTGTGACCTGTAAATGGGTTTTATCAAAACCAACACTAAATTCTTTATAATGTATACAGTAAGTAGGATTAGCGAAGACAATTTGCATAGAATGAATTACAGCTATCTGCTAAAAATGGTAGTCCCTTTGGCTACTTTTGTAAGTTTTCCTTAGGAAGCCTGTACTACAGAGACTGTTACAGATAAGTAGAGAAATTAAAGCTACAAATGGTAGGGCTTTTCAGTGCTTGATTCCAATATGAAAAATAGCCCTGGGACCCTATGGATTTAGAGTGAGAGAAGCTAAGTGTACGTATCACATGGTCAGTGGCCTCAGTAGGAAAGGTGAGGTTACTCTGAAACAGGCTGATTAAGGCTCAGTCCTACTCTCATTGAATTTAATGGGAAAGACTCCTGTGGGAGTCAGAACGAACCTCAACACCCAATCTGTGCGAGAGAGTCACGGCTTATTCCATAATGGCTGCCACATTTATTTACAGAGTCACTACAAGCATTTGTCATTCCCTTGTATAAAATGATGAGTGAACTGACACAGAAGAAAGAAAGAGTTGGACAGAACCTCGGTCTTCATTGTGACCCAAAGCAGTGTTCTACAAAGTTTGAATAATAACCTTTGTCCCCTCCCTCAGTCTCAACACTTATTACAATCTCTGTTAGGCTTGCTGATATCTTTAAATGTCATCAGGCTTGAGGTATGGATTATAGGAGAACAATACTTTGAGGAACTTCTGACTTGGGAAATCCCAGAGCACAGCACAACTCAAAGAGCAGGCCTGATAGTCAGCAAAAAGATTCCTGCCTTCAAGTATTAAAGTCATTGAAGCCTATTGAAGCGGTGGGGGGGGGGGAGGGCAGAGATTTTTTTGGGAAGGAAGGTGTGATGGTGGTGATAACAGCATATCTGATTTTATGGAGAGAAACAGAAGAGGCATTCAATTTTTAGATAATTGTCAGATAATATTTGTACATTTGTATTGTGGTAGCACCTAGATGCTTCAATCAGGTATCGGGCCCTGTTGTGCTAGGCACTGTACACACAACAAAAAGATGGTCCCTGTATGCTCTGAGGATGTGAGCCTAACAGAGATTGCCATAGGTGCAATAATTAGATAGCTCCCTTTAGAGTAACTGATATACTGGGTTAGAATTGAAACAATTAAAGTTTAAAAAGTGACTAGTGACTAGGGTGCTCAAGTCGAATCACCTTACAGCAACCTGATTATCAGAAAGAGGGTTCTCAACACTTAGGAAATATCCAACCCCTCTACCATGTCTGAAGCTGGGCACCAGAAATTACTAGTCACTTTTCAGACTTTAGGATTTTGTTTTCTATTAATATTTTTTTATACTCAAGGGACCTCAAAACATTTCAAAAACAGGAGCAGGTGAACTTCCTAAAGATTGAGGGTCCAGATGACTACGAGTTACACTAATCATAATTATCTCACTACTATCTTATACTCTGCTCCCCCCCCCCTTTTTTTTTTTGTTATCCACCTTGCTGTGAGTAGCTATGCTTTGTTCCCAAGTAGTATACTAAAAATGTTGAAAGTGTTCAGCTTGTGGAATGAGAAATGTAATTAGCAAGAGGTTTGATTAAAGACTTTGGGAATTTGGTCCAAATGTATTCTCCTTCAGGATTCTTTACACTGTTTCAGATTTTTTTAAAATCTGGTCCACTCTTTCCAAGGCCAACATATTACTCTTCAAGAGTCTTTTGGGCCACAGATATAAATATATTTGGGTCTTGCTACACAATTGCTGCCAAACATGAAATATTAGCACTCCTTTCAGTTAAATGGTCTGGTTTGAACAAAGACACACATCCCTCCCCCCCCCCCCCGTATGCTCTTTCCAGTTTAGACATAATTGAGATCAGTAATAAACTACAAGAGGAGATTTGCACCATAGGCTGATAACAGTGCTACTTCTTTAAACCAGGTATAAAGCAAGTAATATTGTAAGTCTTTTCCACAAACTCAGTACACTGCTAACCCAATAGCAATGACTTCAATAGATATTTCCTTTTGTTTCTTCTCTATGGATTGGTTTTTACAGCATGTCTTAATATAATGGGATTATAGCCAATTTATAAGATAGGTACTTATTCATCCAATGTATGATTAATAGGGATTTAGATGAATATTTTAACAGGATTGTGTATTACAAAAATATGCAGCAACATGCTAAGCATTAGGAAGCTATTAAAGAGACTTATGGAGACGAAACTCATATCCAAATAGAAATGAATAGCTCACTATTGGTTATGAATAAGCCAAACCTTTGTCCTTTAGTGCACAGATGTGTGTAAAAGATACAAGTTGGTCCAGAATTTAGCACCCTATCCCATCTTGTTCTACTGACTTCACTTCAGAAGTAGACACTGGGAAAATAGGATGGCAGGAAGAAATAAGGTCACTCTGGTATGCATACTCTGACCTCATTCTGTTCCACTAACTGATCTCTGATGCATATTGCAAATTCTTAGTCTAGTCAATAAGCTTTTGTAAGATCTCAGATGTCAAATTCACTTTTTCTTGAAAAGGAAATTCAAACATTAACATTTTCCTGCTGATATAAGAGATTAGTATGCAGCATGCGAAAGGGTTTTTGAAAAGAACTGGTTGACAAGTTGAAAAGATTTCACAAATATTTTTGTGAATCAAAGCATGGGGTATTACTCGCTAGTCAAAAATTTAGACAACCACTACATATCCACAAAAGTGTTTGTGACCCTTGACATAGAATTGTAGTGCAAGATGATATGAATCCAAAAAGTCATACCAGAAATGTAGTGTTTAGTATTTGAAATGTTTTACATAGGAGATGAATGAGCAGCAATCATACTTACAAGGAGCAGAAACAATATAATGATTACCTACACAACAGGCTTGTGGCTCGACTCTAACTTTCAGACTAGGTTGAATGCTGATTTGTCCAAAGACTTATGAAGGCCACATTTTAAATTTTATTTTATATTTATACACACAGACACACACACACACACAGTTTGCAAACACTTCCCTAGTGAAAGCATGAAATTGTAGTTTAATATTAACTACCATTATGTGAACAAATTCTGACTGACTCTACCTTTGAACTGCAATCCTAAGATTCTTTAAATGATAAAATATATTGACCATGAATAAAAGCCACAAAACTTAGATCTGGATTTTGAAAACTCTTCCCTCTCCATACTGCGGGGAGGATTTCATAATTAAGGTTAAAATTTTGGCAACTATAAATATAGGCTGAATATTCTGTTCCCATTGAAGTCAATGAAATCAGGATTTCACCTGTATAGGTCTGCTGTGAAACACATCTGTCACAGTTGTGAGCCACTCCAGACAGAGTAAGTGCCTAACTCAGGCACACTGTCAGAAAACAGGGCATACACCACAAACTGGTGATGTGTACTAAATTAGATTTCACCAAGCTAGTGACAAATGTGAATTCCTGGATCGCTATACTAGTCTTACCATGGAGTCAGACAGTCCCCTTAGACTCTCCAGTTTATCTTGCCACCCAGACAAACTGGACTTTATGATAAAAGGTCACTTAAACCAAAAATCACACCACATCAGGTTGCTCCCATTCCAAAAGACTAGTCATTCACCCCAAATCAACTGGTAACCTACATCTTACACCAAAGATGCTGCTGGTAATCAATTCTATAGTAAACTAAACTAAGTTTGTTAGCCAAGAAAAGGAAATGAGTTATTGAGAGGTTAAAGCAAGTACAATATATGTACAGCTGAGTCAGTTTGTAATTCCAAATGGTGGCAGTGATGTAATAAACTGCCAGTTTCCCAAAAGTCTTTTCAACGTACCCAGATTGTCCCCAGGGATCTCTGCTTTGCATCTGGTACACTTCCCTGTAAGAGTCCAAACAGTCCAGAGATCTAGGATCTTTCCTTGAATCCATACTTATAGCTTTTTCTCAAAGAAAATAAGATGACAGTGTCACTATCAATGTGGGTTTTACCTTTGATGATAGAGTGTGAGGAATGCATTTTGAGTCTTTGACATTCTGATCATCACAGAAGTGACCACTTGCTTTGAAATTAGCACTTTTCTGTTAAAGTTCTTCATTTGCATTCCACAAGGCTTCTCTCTCATTTCATGGATTATTTCGTTAGAGGTATACACAAAATAAAGTTTGCTACTGCATTATAATGGGATACATATAAGTGAGAACAATGCAAGGAACATCCCACTAGTTTTCATGAAATTTAAACACCAAGTATACTTTATTAAATGTATAAATCACTTTGATCTGTACTAATACACAAGTTAATTGGACTGGGGCTCTGGCATGAGTTGGCACCTGATCTGCCAGCATCACATTGTCTCTGTAGCTCTGATCCTGCAATCAGACAACCCTGACCTAAGCTGACAGCTCAGATCTGCTGTAGTACTTTACCCACTGTGGTTGCTGCTGGATTCCACACAGATGCAGGGCTTTGTGCTAGGCCATGATCCTGCAATCTGATCCATAGTGTATATAGGTAAATTGTCTAATATATGTCAATCATCCTAAAAGCTTGAACATGACAAGTGTTAATCACATACTTTATGTAATATACATTTTTTGTAATTAGTTCCTTCATATAAATGAAGACTCCTTTAAAACATACTTCTATCAAATCCATGAAGTTTCACATTGACATTGCTTGACAATGGATGAGCCCTGAATGGCTTAATTCTATTTTTTCTGTTGAATAGCTCATGCTGCTTTATGAGTTTACCACGTGAATAACCAAATAAAGTAATCAAAATGCGTGATTGTTTGGGGCTTTGGGGGGTGAGGGGGTTACTGGCAAGTTGAGAAAGGAAATCCTCCTTCTGAAAGAGCACAATGGCTCTTGATTTCTCCAGGGTAAGCAGCAGCTAGTGAAAACAAACATTATCCTGTTACAGTACATTTCTACAAAGGCCTCAGTTAAAAAGCTTATATATGTGAAGTTCATATGAGTACAAGGGAAATTAAAAATCCAAGGAGATTTTTTTGGGGGTGGAATTATGTTATCCTCATAAAATATTCTTCCTTTATTTGGTGGGGAAAGGAAGAAAAAAGATACTGTGCTATACTGTTGATATCATAATGGTGTAAGTCCAAAGGGTAGTTCAAACATTGGCTACTCCAAACTGTGTGTATTCAGTTGGGATTTTCTCTGTGTGTAGTTCTATTATGGTGGAATAATTTCTTCCTGATGTGAAGGGGCAATTTCCAGTGCCTGTTTTTTCTTTCAGGTGGTTTTGTTCTTATCTTTTTAATTATGCTGTGTTCTTATGACATCAACTATTCATTACTGGCTCAGTTAAAGGTTCAGTTTAAGATCACAACATTTTAGTAATACAATAGGTAACTGTCAATAGATTTCAGCTCATATCTCCAATTTGATTCCTATTTGTAGTTAATAGGAAACTTCCCACTGTGTTAATTTGAGGTCTAATTTGCTCCTATTGAACAGACTATTCATATGCCATCCATTGCTTCACTTAAACCTAGAGGTCGCTAACCAGGAAAACCTTTCCAGGAAGGGGTTGAAGTGGCAGAATATGGAGCAGCACTCAAGACTCCAGAAGAGATGTAACTGTAGCACAGATGCCGATTTAGGTCAGTTTTGTAGTGTCCTTATCACTGAAAGTGGGTGAGGACACCATAGTTATTTTTACTAGAGCCAAGAAGATCCTTTTATTTCACTGCTAGACACATCAAAACTAGTCATAAATTGAATGATCAGTATCAGCTCTTGCCTTGGTTTGGCTCATAGGATTTCATCCTGATTTGACAGGATAGTGCTAAAATTCATTGGAATACTATTCCTGAAACAAAGGTTAAAGTAAAACGTAACTTAGGCTAGCTGTGACAAACTTCATGTTAATTTAAAATGTAGTATAGTGGGGAATCATACACCACTCCTTATCCTGTCTGAGTGAGCTGCATAGTACATGGATCCCCCAACATGCTTTGGTTATGACTTACGGTTTGAGTACTAATATGAATCTGTTTTGCAGTGTTGTGGTAAAACATTCTCTCTATCGTACAAATCCTGCTTGGCAGAGCATGACAGTGACACAAACTCTATTACTTGCCTACATAGGGTTTATTATGACTCAACTTCCTATTCCTGTTGCAATACTGTCCTAAGCTGACAGCTCAGATCCTGCTATGGAAATGGTACCTTCTGCAATTGCTGTGTCACGGGGAGTATCTGATGCTGCTATTTTTTTGGCAGAGTAATAGGGACCAGTATCTACTATTTTGCTTTTTACTTATCTCGAGTACATGGGTAAGTTAGTTTGAAGCTTGGGGATGAAATGGCTCCTTTCTAATTGATTGAAGCCTGGTCTATACTGTGGCATTAGATCGACATGTGCCGCATTAGGTTGAATTTGTGTTATAATGTGCGTGTCTATACTACCGAGCCCTTTCCACCGACCTAAAGGGCTTGTAAAATTGACGCCTGTACTCCACCTCGGTAAGAGGAGTAGCACTAGAGTCAACCTTCCCGGGTCGAATTAGGGGTAGTGTAGACCCAACGTTGTGTAATTTGATGGATTTGGCCTCTGGGAGGTGTCCCAGTGTGCTCCAATGTGACTGCTCTAGACAGCACTTTCAACTCCATTGCACTTCAGCCAAATACACAGGAAAAGCCCTGGGAACTTCTGAATTTCATTTCCTGTTTGATCAGCGTGGAGAGCTCACCAGCACAGCTGACCATGCCTGCCCAGAGCTGCAAATGCACCCCACACTGGCATTCAGGAGACACTGGATCTGATTGCTGTGTGGGGAAAAGAGTCTGTGCACGCAGAGCTCCGAACCGGCAGAAGAACCCCTGACATCTATGCCAAAATCACACAGGGCATGGGGGACAAAGGCTACATCAGAGACACACAGCAGTGTGAAAATAAAGGAGTTCAGGCAAGTGTACCAGAAGACAAGGGAAGTGAACAGTTGCTCTGGTTCTGAGCCACAGACATGCCACTTCTATGAGCAGCTGCATGCGATTCTAGGCGGGAACCCCACCAGTACCCCAACACTCTCTATGGATACCTCTCCATGTCCACTGAAGGACAGACAAAAAGTAATTGCAGCAAGAGAGATTTAGATTAGTGTATTGAGAGACACTCAATTGAGACACACTCACCTAGACAAATTGGAGGATTGGGCCAAAAGAAATCTAATGAGGTTCAATAAGGATAAATGCAGGGTCCTGCACTTAGGATGGAAGAATCCAATGCACCGCTACAGACTAGGGACCGAATGGCTCGGCAGCAGTTCTGCGGAAAAGGACCTAGGGGTGACAGTGGACGAGAAGCTGGATATGAGTCAGCAGTGTGCCCTTGTTGCCAAGAAGGCCAATGGCATTTTGGGATGTATAAGTAGGGGCATAGCGAGCAGATCGAGGGACGTGATCGTTCCCCTCTATTCGACACTGGTGAGGCCTCATCTGGAGTACTGTGTCCAGTTTTGGGCCCCACACTACAGGAAGGATGTGGATAAATTGGAAAGAGTACAGCGAAGGGCAACAAAAATGATTAGGGGTCTAGAGCACATGACTTATGAGGAGAGGCTGAGGGAGCTGGGATTGTTTAGTCTGCAGAAGAGAAGAATGAGGGGGGATTTGATAGCTGCTTTCAACTACCTGAAAGGGGGTTTCAAAGAGGATGGCTCTAGACTGTTCTCAATGGTAGCAGATGACAGAACGAGGAGTAATGGTCTCAAGTTGCAATGGGGGAGGTTTAGATTGGATATTAGGAAAAACTTTTTCACTAAGAGGGTGGTGAAACACTGGAATGCAGTTACCTAGGGAGGTGGTAGAATCTCCTTCCTTAGAGGTTTTTAAGGTCAGGCTTGACAAAGCCCTGGCTGGGATGATTTAACTGGGACTTGGTCCTGCTTTGAGCAGGGGGTTGGACTAGATGACCTTCTGGGGTCCCTTCCAACCCTGATATTCTATGATTCTATGATTCTATGATTCTCTCAAGTGCCCCCAGTAGAGTGCATGCATACCTGCAGTTTTTCTCTATTTCCTCTGCTCACAGTGCCCCACTGGCCGCTGTGCTTGTCAGGCAGGTCTTTGGTGACTCAGCCCTCCAGCCAAGTCGCACTCTTTCCATGTGCCAAACAAAAACCCCTGCTGGGGCACACAATCCAAAATATCCCCAATGTCCTGCAGCCCTCCCTGGACTCAGTCTTCTAAAATCGTCCAACAGGACCTATCACGGTACCCTCACTTGGTCCAGCTAGGTTGCAAGGCTCCTACTCTGGAACTGAGCAGTACCGCAATGGCTTCTTCCCTGGGGACTCCTTGCCTCTACTTGAGTCCTCAGGGACCCCAGCCTTCCTGCTGAGCCACCACTCTTGGGCTCAGTTCATTAATCACAGCTCCCTGTGGAGCTTCCCTAAGTTGCCATAATTCTAATTCCCTTCCATAGGGCATAGCCACTTCCCCCAGTTGCTGGTGCGGAGAACCTGGTCCCACCCACTGCTCCAGGTCCCAACCCAGGGACCCTTTAAGTAAGCAGCCTCGAGCTGCATCCTTTCGGTAACTGCTGCTCTGTTTCCCTGAGCCACTTCCCCATAGCCCATTTTAATTGAGTCCAAGCAGGTAGCCAGGAGCTATTCTCTTACTCCCTTGATCCTGTCCAGGAACTACCTGCTTTGGTCCTTGCAGGCAGCCAGGAGCACCTCTTGCTCCCCCAGTCCCTATTAGCAGACTGAATTCTCTGGCACTGCAGTTTCTTTTATATGGGCCTGCTGAGCCCTGATTGGCTGCTCCCTGCAGCCACTGTAGCTCTCTTGGAGGACCTCTCTACAGCTCTTTTCCTGGGACAGTTATGGCAGGACCCTGAGGCCTCCAGCAAGGGGCCTGTGGGCCTAGTCCACCCTGTTACAGTTAGTTAGATATTAGGAAAAAATTTCTAACTATAATGGTAGTTAAACTACAAAATAGGCTTCAAAGGGCAGTCATGGAGTCTCCATCATTGGAAGCTTTTAAAAATAAGTAGGACAAACACCTGTCAGGGATAGTCAAGGTCCATTCCAGCCCTTCATTTCTATGATTCTATGATCTGCACTAGCCTGCCGGGACGGCTAGGGTGTGGTGAAGTCTTGAATAGGTCCTGGCTCACACCATGGCTTGAGTCCCCCCCCCCCCGCATCTTCCTTCTCCCCCCCACCGTTTATGTAGAGTCTCCAGGTTCTGGAGAGACGTGTACTCTAGTGATTACAGAACCTTCTGCCCACTTTTTCCCTAGCATGTTCTCCTTCTGTGCATTTCCCTTAGGCTACACCCTACCTCCCAACATGCTCCTGACAACCTCAGCCCCTCCCACTCCTCACCCTTCTGCATTCGGGTCAAGCAATTCCCTCCTCCTCCTCTTACACCACTACTGACAATAGGTGTCTGGGTGCCAATAGAAGGGGCATTGAGAGTAGATGAGAAATAGTCTCCCTACTCCCTTCTGGTGCAGTTGGGAGGAGCAATTGCAGGAAAAGTCCTGCTCGGTCCTGGGCTGGAGCACATGCACTGATCTCTGTGGGGGTAGAATGTGCTCACTGGCGAATCCCAGGAGTTGTCGAGTATTTCAGGGGCAGGGCCATGGTTTACTGCTGGTGCTGCTCGGGGAATGCAGGCAGGCAAACAATAGTGTTCTCTGTGCATTAGTGTGAATAGCGGTTCCTTCTACCCTCTTCCTCCGCTCATCCTCACCACTATAGACAGTTAAAAATTAGTCCATAGTTCATATGTGAATGTAGAACATTTGATGGCAGCAGGTTTTGTGGGATCTGGTGACGTTATTCAGATTGGTAGTTGGGAAAGGAAAGGATTTTTATATTAGATTGGGTTTACTTATGTGTGTTGCATTGTAACTGAGAACTAACTAGTGGTAGATTTTCTGAGGGAGCTGCTTATGGAAAGTTTTAGGACTCTGTGAGAATAAGACTAAAGCTGCAGTCTGTCCCTAACCGATATCTATTTCTGCCTTGGTGACTAAGCCCTGATGAGTAAGAATCACTCACAGGGAGAGGATTTTAGAGCCTGATTTTATGGGGTGCTGCTGGCTTCAGTCAAAAATCTGTACGAGCTACAAGTGCTCAGCACCTCTCAAACTCGGACCTTTGACTCTTAGATTCTGATTCCATTCATATGCCTTTTATAGCTTTTGCTTACTGAAGTTCCACTATCAAATACAATAGTTTTTATTTCTTACTCTTTAAAATCATGCAGTAATTCTTGTGCTTTGTGGTGTGGCTAAAGTGAATAATGGATGAAAGAGAGGGTTTCAAAGTGAATAACGGATTGTAGGTTTGGCTTGTGTTGAACAGATCGTGCTCTGACAGATTTTTTGCTGAGGATTGTGAAGGGATACCAATAGATTTGTTCTTGTCATGCATTGGCTAATGGAATTCTGTCCCTATATATTTATAGGTTTCAGAGTAGCAGCCGTTTTAGTCTGTATTCGCAAAAAGAAAAGGAGTACTTGTGGCACCTTAAAGACTAACAAATTTATTAGAGCATAAGCTTTCGTGAGCTACAGCTCACTTCATCGGATGCTCACGAAAGCTTATGCTCAAATAAATTTGCTTGTCTCTAAGGTGCCACAAGTACTCCTTTTCTTTTTTTATATATTGCCACTAGGTGGTGTGGGGTTTTTTTTGTTTGTTTTTTTGTTTTTGTTTTTTTTAAGCAAAGAATTTAGGCTGTGAATTTGTAGTCTGAGCGACCATCCTCTGGAGACTGATTACCATGGTAATCTTACTGGGAACTGCTGGCTGAACTGAAATCAGAAGGAGAGATCAAATACTCATTCTTCATTTTAACCATTCCGTCCTTTTGACTTTCACACTGGAGAGTGGAAATCTAATGTGGAGTCTGGGCAGGGGGGATCTTTTTATGGGAATAGACAGGATTTTTTTTTTAAATCACAGTGTACTTAAGAGGAACTCCTTTAGGAAAACAGAGAAACAAATAGCAATTCAGAGGTTTCAAGCGAATAAAACAGAAAATGTGGTGGCAGCTCCATTTTTCTTAATTCCTTTTCTTACAGTTGGTAAACTTCACTATTGAAATATGATGATACCCTATGAAATGTAATCATCTGGACATTTAGGAAGCTAGTGTGCAGGGAGTGTTCTGTGCTGCAAACCATAAATGTTTTGTAGCAACTGTCTGGAAGAGCAGCCTTTGCTGTCTGAAGGAAGTCCTCATGGGAGCTCAACCTGTTGTAGAGCCTTATGCACACATCAGTGCATTCTAATTAATGATAATTTGGGGATTAGAAAAAAAGAGGCATTTTTATATTTTGCTGAAACTCATGTTACTTGAGACTGGACTTAAAATATCTTATATATTCATTATTTAAATGTAGTTCCTTTCAACCATACAGTATTGTTTACCATAACGTATAAAAGTTAGACTTATGTTGCTGTCAAACGTATGTTAACAAGTCCATCTATTTCTTATTCAAATTCTGCTTGTCTGGACAATTATTTGAATGATTTGTTCTTTTTTTCCATTTCAGTTCTGGTTCTTCATATAAGGGGTGAGTGCTGGTTACATCCATGTTACTTTTCCTATATATCTGTAATATCCCAGGACAGTCTGAAAGAATGAATTTCTAGTGAAAGGCTTTACCAATTTTGATATAGATGGCATCATTATTGCACATCTGTCTTGAGTTTTTTTCATTAAGCCATCTGTGACTGTTTTGTTTGTCTGAAATGCCCCACAGGTGACTCATTTGCTCACTTATCTAATTTCAGCCAGTAGGACTGCAGTATGAAAATATAGGGAGACCGTTCCGAGTTACCGGTCATACACTGCTACCACTCAGCAGTGAGCTGAGTTGTTCTTAGAGGCACAGCAGCAGAGGGGCAAGAGGGAGAAGAGAAACAGTGAAGAAAAGGGGGGGATGGATAGAATGCTCTAAAACACCATTCACAAACATTGATTTCTGAATGGCTAGTAGGTTTGACCCTGGTCATGAACATTTCTGTGAATTGGTGTTATTCATTGAATGTTTGGGGCAGAGGTCGGCAACCTTTGAGAAGTGGTGTGCAAAGTCTTCATTTATTTACAGTAATTTAAGGTTTCATGTGCCGGGGGCCTGGACTCAGCCCGATGCCGGTCTGGGGTTCCGTCGAGCGGCCCCTGCCAGCCGGGGTCATGGCCACTGGCCCCGCTCAGCCCGCTGCTGGCCCGGGGTTCTGGCCACCGGCCCCACTCAGCCTGTTGCTGGCCTAGGGTTCCATTCATCCAGGCAGGCAGCAGGCTGAGCGGGGCCGGCTGCCAGGACCCCAGCTGCAGCAGAGTGCCACTAAAAATCAGCTTGTGTGCCACCTTGGCATGCGTGCCGCAGGTTGCTGACCCCTGGTTTGGGGGATAGCTGGTTTTCATACTGATTTGCACGTTAATGTGTCTAATAGCACATGAATAAGAGCATCTACTATTCATTGCTGGTCATCTGCTAGTTGCTTTGTGATACTTCTGTTTAAAACTTTTATCATCCAATCAGTGAACAGAAATAACACCACGTGATTTAGGTGACAATCACAACAATCAAAGTCCAAATGAACAGTGTGCTAACTGCCCAAAGGCTTAAGATTGTTTGCAGAAACTACTTGTGAACGCTTGAGGTAAACATACATTCAGGGAATCCACCTCTGTTCAAATAGTACTCACAAACAGAAAAAAAGATCTATATTTTTGGAGGGTTTTTGTTTTTTGTTTGCAACTGATAGTTTCCTAAGTCTGTCTGAATGTATTGCAGTAACATTAGAGTAAGTGTTAGTGTTCTTACTAAATTTACAAGTTATTCTGCTTCAATATTTCTTTAACTCTTGTTTCCAAAGCAATGGTAAGAGTGTGTGTGATGTGAGTCATGTTCTCCTTCTCTCTCTCTCTCTCTCTCTCTCTCTCTCTCTCTCTCTCTCTCTCTCTGGAAGTGTTAAACCAGCTAGAGAGTAAGTGAATGAGTAAGAGGTGTAATGGTGTATTTGCTTATTTGCTCTGGCAATGAATTGGGTTACAGTATTGTCTACAGACAGACTTAGGAAACTATCAGATGCAAAAAACCCCATCTTCCAACAAATATAGACCTTTTTTTTTCCTGTTTGTGAGTAATATTTGAACAGAGCTGGATTCCCTGAATGTATGTTTACCTCAATCAGAAAGGCAGGAGGTGGGGCGTGTATTCTGACATGGAGGGGGTTATTCCTGGAAGAAAATGAGTGGGAAAGAATTAGTATCTTTATTTTAGAATAATAAAGATGAGGTATTTACTGTACCTGTAGATTGCACTCTGACATTATATTTAGGGCCCAAATTCACAGCCATGAAAAATACGTCACAGACCACGAAATCTCATCTTTTGTATGCTTTTGCCTTATACTATACAGATTTCACAGGGAAGACCAGCGTTTCTCAAATTGGGGGTCCTGACCCAAAAGGGGGGTTGCAGGGTTATTTTAGGGGGGTTGGAGTATTGTCACCCTTACTAATTATATTTAATGGTTAACTTGTGACCTTTAAAAGGGCATAAATACTTGTAGAACAGATTCCTGACGAGGGGAGAAATAGCTCATTGACTAGTATATGAAGCTCTCACTTCCAATGCCATGGGTGAAACTAAATGCTGTGGTCCAACTCTATTTCCTAGAGAAGATCTTCCCACATTAGAAAGAACACTCCCAATTTTCAGCCCCTCTTCAGGAGAGTCCCAGTATTTGAAATAACAGGTGTATGTGTAAGCTGGGCAAGATTGAGATGCCTAGGCAACAAAATGCAGAGAAGCTTGTATTACCGTGCCAACACTATTTCTATTTTTGCAGTTAGGATTATTAGCTCAGGGTTTCAAGTACAACCGGGGGAGGGGGGGGGAGAGGACTCAGGCAGATCTAAATCCCCTGTTCAGTAATTAATCCACTTGATTTATGTATAATGCATATAGCATAGTCTTTTCCTCTGTGCAGTGCTGTAGGGAAAGTAGGCTTGCTGGACATATTTAATGTTACTAAAGGTAATGTCTTTTTAATATGAACTTCAAGTTGATAATGGCATTTATCATATCCTCTCCACATTTGAAACCATATTGTTGATCACTTATTTCTTTATCGGTCTTTTCTGGTATTCAGTTTTGAAAACTCACAAAAGTCTGAGGCATGCTATTAGGCTGATTGTTCTATAGTTTTTACAATCCATAGTGGTGGTCTTTTTAGGATTTGGAAACACAACGAGGTTGTAAAGTCTTCTGGCAATTTTGTTGTCTCAAACATATCCTTCATTAACTCTGACAGGGCTTTCAAGCCATCATCACCTATGCTTTTTAACAATTCAGCTGGTATTCCATCACAACCTTGTACTTTTCCATTTGGAAGTCTTTTTATTTCTGCCATGATTTCTTCATCCATTATTGACTGGCCTATTTAATACATCTCTCGTTGAGGTTTTTCAGGCTTATCACCGCATAATTCTTTGAGATAGTCTCACCATCTCTTATTCTTGTCTATATTCTTGTCTGTCAAATATTGTCCATTTTTGTCCTTAAAGATCATCTTGATCACCTTTCTTCTGTAATTGAAGGCTCTTATCTTTTGATACATCTCATTTTGTTTGTTCTCTTTATCCAATGATCCAATTTTTTTGCATTTATCATTCAGCCGTTCAGACTTTACCAATCTGCATTTATTCTTTACCATTTTATTTAGTCTTTGGTATTCCTCTTTTTCTGTTGTTGATTCTTGTGCTCTTTCATACCTCTTTCATACGTTGACATCCACCTGCACTGATAACTCAAAAGACTTGTGACAATGTCATCTTGACCTCTCCAGAATGTCTCCCTTAGTGACATTATTGTCATTTCTCTCCGTATGTTGGCTAGCTTCCCAGGTTGATTCCGTCCCCTTACATTCTGATCCCTGCAGTTGCCAATTTCACACACATGGCCATCCAGGGCACCAGTTCACGCTGAGGACCACTCAGATTGCATAGCATTTGAGGAATAGTAGGTCAGGTTATCATGGAATAATTTCGGCGCCAATTCTGCATAAGGGCTCCAAGAGTCAGGTCCAGTCAGTTTTTTCAGGTTGGAACCTTAGTCTTTAGCCAAAAGGCTTGACTCACAAGGCAGCAGGGATTTTGGCAGCAGGCATTTTGAATGGTGGCCTGCACTTGGCTGTCACAGTACCATATTTGGACACATGTGGGCAGCAGTGCCATCTGCTGCTCCACCACACCCTGTTAGTACTTCCGTCAAATTGAACTTGAAACTCATATTAGAGAGATCAATTGAAATGGGGAAAACAGTATACTTGTGTTTTTACTGACTTCCAAAAAGCATTTAACAGAATGTTCAACTACAAATTGCTCTCCATATTAGATCTGAAAGGATTGATGGAGACAAACTCTGAGTAATAAAACAATTATACTGCAATTAGAAGGCAATTAGAATGAGAGATGAAAATGAAAATTTAATAGAGATTGAGAGGAGTGAGACTAGGGCCATGTGTACACTACAAACTTACGCTGACCTAAGTTATGTCAACATACAGCTGCCACAGTTAGTACATCATACAAAAACGGAGTTTTGTAAGACACTGATCATTATGTTTATGTTTATGAAAAAAGTTTCTCAAAAGCAAACTCTCTGTAGCAGGAAGAGGGAGTAAGCTTTGCATAACTCCTTAAAATAACTTTCACATTGCTTAAAACAAAATTCATAATCTGCATAGGAATCCAAATGAACAGTGCCTTAATTATTGTATGTCAGAAACTTGTGCCACCATCTTGGAAAACATCAAGGAAGAAACACCTATCTAACTGAGCGGCTTTCTGCATATTATAGCATTATTAAAACCACATGGTTTGTCACTGATGTTACATTGGAAAGTAACCATTTCCTGGGATGAAAACTCTGATTAACCCTTTGCACTTACTTAATTCTGATCTTTATTTTTATAAATTTGGTGTTTCACTTCATGCCCTGAAAGTGTAACATGCCATATACTTTTCTTTGTTTGTTCTTGTAGATGTGTTGCCTCAATCTAGTAGGAATTTTTCACATTATTTTGCTTCTGGAAAAACATGGACAATGTTTAAGCAATAATTAAGGCATCACTATGTATAGAATTCTGTTTGAGCTTTAAGTCTAGTATGTCTTATTTGGACTGTTCATTTTAGGTGAGCTTCCCTTTGATTAGGCCAAATAGTCCAGAACAGTAATTGAGCTTATAACTGAATGAGGGATAAACATTTGTCTTTAAAATACAGGATCCAAAAGCTTAACCATTATTTGTATGATCATGAAATACAATGAATATGTAACATTTTCCCTACTTCTCATTCCTATTTGTTACTGTTGCATCAGTTATATAAAGTCCATTAATAGTGCTGCAGTGAATACACTGTACTAAACCAATGTGTGTGTACACATATTTTACAGTTAGGGTTGTGGCATTTGGTAACCTAGGGCAGGTGCATCATTTCACAGCTGGCTTTTCAGCTGTGACATACTTCCTTGGCTACATCATGCTTATTTCTTTCTGAGGAGCAGGATACATGTCAAAAAGTTTTGTTAATGCATTTTTAATTCAGCTGATATTCCTCTTGTTTCCAGTTGTGATAAACAGGTGGGGAGGGGTTAGCTCTCTTTTATGGACCCAGCGAGCTAGCTGTAAAATCCCTCTTAGTATCTGTTCTCTACTTGGTTTACCTGTAAAAAGTTAAAAGGCTTGCTGTGATGCATAGGTAAAAGGAAGTAAGTGGGCACCTGGCCAAAAGAGCCAATGGGAAGGCTAGAACTTTTTGAAATGGAAACAAGCCTCCCCTTTTGTCTGTCTTTTGTTGTTCTCGGAGAGAAGCAGAGACAGGCCTGGAACTATGCTATAAGAAGCTTGGGGCCAGGTATGAAAATAGTCAGTATCATACCTGGAACCTACTCATTTGAAATCCCAGATATGTAAGTAGTAGATCAGGAAATGTCTAGGAAGATGCAATTAGGTTTATCTCCTTTTATTTCTTTATGGCTTGTGGACTCCTCAGTCCTAACCCCAAATGCTTTTGTTTTGCTTGTAACCTTTAAGCTGGACCTCAAGAACGTTATTCTTGATGTTTAATACTTGTAAGTGGTCTTTTTAAATCTAGCAATAGCCTGAGTTTCCAGATGTATTTTCTTTCTTTTTGTTTTAATAAAATTTACCTTTTTTAAGAACAGGATTGGATTTTTGTGTCCTAAGAGGTTTGTGCACATACTGTTAAAATTAGCTGGTGGCAACAGCTGATTTCGTTTGTTTTTCTTCTCAGCTCTTCCCCAGATAGGGGGTGAAAGAGTTTGAGGGTACCGCACAGGAAGGAATTCACAAGGATTGTGCCTTCCTGGGTCCTCAAAGAGGTTTTGAACTTGGATGGTGGCAGCATCTACCCATCCAAGGTCAGAGAAAAACTGTAAACTTGGGAGTTTAATATAAGCCTGAAGTGGCCAGTATTAATTTTTATCCTTGCGGGCCCCCACCTTCTGCACTCAAAGTGACAGAGTGGGGAATCAGCCTTGACACCAGCACACGCTGTTCTGAAACTATTAGAATCATTATTACTTCTAATTTATATTATTATTATTTATAGTAGTTATCTGTTACTGACTTTAAAAAACAAAACAAACATGGCTGAGAGTGATGATCATCATCTTATGTTTCAACAATCCCTTAGAATGTCACAAATGCACATGATATCCCAAGTACTGTATTTTGCATCTGAAATTCTGAGCTAGCTGAAAGCTCTGTATAAATTGCACCTAGTCAGATGGTTGTAATCAAAATGCAAAATCTGACCAAATTTCTTTAGTTCTGAATTTCAATGAGAAGATGAATCTTGGGAGAGGATTTGGGCTGGCCTGCAGACTCAGCCCACACTTAGTACACTTCCTGTGTGGCCCTAGATCTTCTTCCACCCTACAATCCAGATGTTTCTGGTCAATACTTGTCTCCAAAGACAACATTGGATTAGGGAGTGGAGACTGCTATGCCCTCTGAAGATGTAGAATGGGATAACAAGCCAGCCTGTTATCTCAACTCTTGGAAACCTCTGGAGATTAAAGGTGGGAATAGCAGATAAAGGCTTTTTTCACTCAGAAGATGGCACCAAGTAGCTGAAGGAAGACATGGCCAGATGTCAAGGAGAGGTGTGTGTGTTCAGACTGGGCAGAGCCCAAAGAATATTAGACAATAATACAAACCCTTCTCTGGCTTGAGATTTCAGGTCTAAGCAAAAAATGCTGAAGCTGATTTAACTTTTTCATTGAGTTCTTGCGTACCTTTAATCAAATCTTGACATTCCATTTTGTAACCTGAAACCAGGACAATTTCACCAGTTGTGGAATATTTTTGTGAAAGTTTGTCTCTGGTGTAATTAGGACACAGACATATCACACTCTTCAGCAGATGCACCCTATCACAGTTTGAAAAACATATAATCGTTGGATAATGATCCATTAGCAAATGATGCCTTTCTGTACCGTGTATTACTCTAACCACCCTTCTTAGTAAGGAGTTCTCCTGTCTCCCACTAGTACATGAGGTTTTGTAGTAGTTATTAATATTTTTAAATGGATGGGAAAATAGGAAATGTATATACAAAATAAGCATTAGAATTTTTTTCTTGACTTTTGAGGTATGAGTCCTGAGAGTCAGTATATTAAACTGTACAAGGTAAAAGAGAATAGTTACAGACAGTTAAGACAGACCTAGATTCATTTATTAATTTATTTATTTATTTAAATTATCCTAGTACAACATGCGATGAAATCTTGTCCCAGGAAGGTACCGGATTGTACACCATGTACAACCAAGTACAAGGGTGGGGTGTGGAAGGCTTCAAAGAGCTTTCAATCTTACTGCACCCCTCTGTGCATCCAACTGTTTAAGGGATGAGGAGAAAGTGGAGCCAAAGCTCCCCGCCTTGTGCACCACCCTGTGGAGCTGGATGGTTACAGAGAGGATGCTGCATCTTCCTGCGTAGTGGTGCACCATGTGCTCCCTTTGTGTGGCTGGAAGCTCCTGAAGTAACTGTGCCTCTAGGAGATCTTATCACCAACATGGACCTGTATGTGGGTATAAGTGAGGACAGAATATGCCCTATTGGAGCTAATCCTGCTTACTTAACTCATGTGAATGATCCTATTGGTTTTAAGTGTCCCATTGACCATTAACAAAATGTCAGAGCAGCCTTAGCATATTTTGGGTGAGCTTGCAACAAAGTTGTTTCCTCTCCACAAATATAATTGACTTTTCATGTAGTGGGGTTAGTGAATTATCTTGACATTTCGGTAAAATCGGACACAGACTTTCAACTCTTTCTGAGACTAGCTTCAAAAGGAAGAGGTTTTTACTTAGATATTTACTGTTTATATCAAATAAAACAGGTTTTAGCTCTGAGATGTTTAGTTCCTGTTGTGTACTTTGCAGGATTCCATAGGTCAACTGTGGAACTTTATAAATATGCTCAATAGTGTAGAAAACATGGAGGGAGCTGCTGTCTTTGTACTAAGGAGCTCGCAATCTGAATTCAACATAGTGTCATTCCAAAAAAGGAATATTGTACATACATGATGCAATCCCTGGAAACAAAGACTTCATGCAGTCAGTTTTTTTGTTTATATTTCCCAGTGATTGGGGATTAACACTGAAAGGGATTCTACTGTCAAGAGAGGCCCCCTTCATAGGTTAGTTAACGTCCTGAGTTTCTGCAGTAGACATCTCCTTTGATGCGGTGAAGGAATACCATGTTTGCAGATCCTTGGATTTCTGTTTAATTCAGTAGTGGTTATACAGTGGGCCAAATCCTGTTTGCCTTACACAGTGAAAGTTAGACCTTCAGCCTTTGCATCATGTGTAATATTGTCTTTGCTTGATTCTGCATTAAACTTAATTTTAGACTGTAAATTCTTTGGGGGAGGCATGTCATGACTTGTACACCACTGTGCACACTTTGGGCACTCTGTGAATAATAACCCTAACCCTCGTACTAGATGTGATCACTTCCCTTATCCTGCAGCTAATATAATTCTCCTTCAAGAATGCAATGCTGTTTTATGATTAAATAGGAATCTTTCTCCCTCTGTCTGTAGAGCTCACCGCCAAGTTGTTTCAAGGACAAGTGCTTACAAGGATGCTTCCAACTTTTTATATTCCTTATGGTAATGCTTAAAACTGTCCATTAGGTCATCAAGCTGACATGACTATTGTCTTCTGTTCTTGGATGGTGAGATAGTTGTTCATTTTACCAGAAGATGTGTTGAGCCTGTTCCTAAGTTTGTTACCCTAGTTTTATAACTTAATTTTAATGCCCTAAGCAGACAAATAATAAAATCATATAAATTAAATGTGGAAATGAACTACTAGAGAATCACTATCTCCTTAGTCAAATATCAAAATGAATCTTTAAAAGATATTAAATGTATTGCAGTTATTTTTCAACATGTTTTAGTAACTGTCTCTCCTCCATCTAGCTAAATAGCAGTCATTTTATATTTTGGATATTTGAATGCTAATTTAATTTTTAAACTGATCATTGTGTGCCCTTTTCAATTTTTTTTAGCAAGTTGCAGTTCAGAGATATCCATAAAAGATAATATAACAATGAAATAGAAACACCATCTGGGATTAAAGCAATAAAGTAATGTAAGCCACACCAGTGAAGCCATTGAAGTTGCACCAGCAGAGAATATGGCCTGCAGTCAATAATATAGCTCAATAACTTCTTAAAATCTGTTTGGGAGAAGATTTGTTCCTTATGGAATCAATAGAAGAATATTCTAATATTGTTTGCATAAATTCAAACACAAGTATCTTAAAATTAGTCAGTAAAATCTTTTCATATCTTTGTCAATGAATCTTTAAAATTGTTTTATACATTAGCCAAGACAAGAATATACATGTTTTTGTAATCTTCTTTTGTTTTAAAACCAATGTCATTGTATATGAGCTCTCTTTGCAAGGAGTGAACTATTTCCTACTTTTCTCCCACAAACATAGATGTGGAGAGTCCTGCTACTATAATACTCAGAACTCATTGAGTTGTTTTTTTCATAGCAAGCAAAAAAGATAGTTGGTATCACAAACTTCCTGACAGGGAGACTTCTAATACTATAGAATAGTTTTCCAAGAGAAGTAGAATAAGTCCCATTCCTGGAAAATTTTAAAACTAAGTGGGACAAAACACAACATAAGAAAAATTCCACTGTGGCAGGTGTATTGATTGGGTGGCCCAACGACTCTCAGAGCCAGTCCTACAGGTTTTGACTTCAATGAACAAAAAGTTGAAGTGGTGAAGTGCCAGTTCTCCTCTGCAAGTGACCCCTCTTAATGATATTAGCCTCCAACTTACACCCCTAGCCTGTTCAGTTAGTTACTAGCCCCCTCTTGTGTCATGAATCCCTCCCAGACTTATTTATCTCTCCAGGACAAATTCCACCCCCATTTCTTCCCCCTCCCCACCTTCAGCCCCTGTTTTCCCCAAGGTGCACTCTCTTTTTCCCATTCTCCCCAGCAGCTGCCTTCCTTTGGAGGGTCCTCTTTCACTTCCACCTCTCCTTTGTCCCCCAATCAACTCCTCCTTGCTCCCACCACCACCACTCCACCTGTCTCTGTGCCTTCCCTCTTGGGAAGTTGGAAGGAGCACAAAGGGATGAACGCTTCCTGATTCCACTACTTAAAGGGGCAGAAATGCTTAGAAGTGTTGCTGTGCTAAAATGTGCTGCAGAATAGAGAGGAGCATGAAGCCTTACATTCCAAATACAAGGTTGAAGGTATGCACATTTGAAGTCCAGTGAAATGTCCCATCAGAGAAATGGAAGAGAATTAATTAGGAAACACTAACAAAGGCTTCAGAGCTACAGGGGGACTGATAAGTACTGGAATTGTTATATCTTTGCCTTGATCTTTTTTGAATGACTGTTTTGGTTCCCTACTTGAACCTGTTAAACTGATGTATAAAGACTGCTTAGTTTTATGTGTGCATGCCTAGCAAATACAGTGATTCCCAGCATGTTATGTAAACCTGTCATGGGAGTTTCTTACAGCTCAAGTACAGTTAAGGAGAGACGGCAAGTGATATTTATGCAAAATTACTCTCATACAATAGATTCCTTTTTAATTGGAGGAGTGATTTGGGTTTTCATAATCCTACATTAATAAACAAAGCTACAGGAAGACTCAGTGCCCAAAGGAGCTCTTGCCACTCTGCAAGTGCTCATAAGGTAAGTAGTATAAACATGAATTTTGCAATTATAAAGTGACTGGGGGAAAATGTTCAGGGACAATTTATTGGAGTCTTGAGGGAGTTGCAGGTTGCTGACGGAACTGAATCTTTCATCTCTTGGACCGAGGATTGCTACCTATCCTAGTTCTGATGGCGCTACCTTTGCAGGCTGGTCATTAAAAGTATCTCTAGTGCCAGCAAGGGATCACATTACACTGCAACACAATTGTCATTATATCATACTGTGCCAGCTTTTTCCCAGGGGGTGACATCTAAAAAAATGGCTATTTGGCACACAGCTGGCCATGGGAGCATCACCTTGAGATATAGAAATGCTACTGATGTCTTCTCATAGGCCTCATATAACTAATAATTTAATTGAAATTTAATTTCTCTCACTGAACTGTATAGCAGGAATAAAATCTCAATTACAAAGCAAGTGCTGGTGTTTTCTTCTTGCCACTTATTTCAGTGGGGAACAATCAAATGTCCGATAAATTACATTTCCAAAAATAAAAAAGCTAACAAATAGAAGATTGACGTTTTTCATCTTCTGTGTATATATGCTGGATAATTGGATGCGGAAATCCCAGTGTAGTCATTACTTTGCTACTTTGCAATCTACATGAGTGGAAGTAATATAAGGAGAGGGTAAAATAATACTGCATCACTTTAAAAATTACTCTTTGACTTGTGGGAATTGAGAGAGAATTTAACTGTTGGCCTTTAAAAGGAGGCAGAGCTGCAGAAGGGACCGAATACTCACAAGGAGTTTGGAAGGGCTGTTTCAGGCAGCAGTCGTTGGCTTCACATTCCCTTGTGAAAAGGGACCAACAATTCTCATCCCTTCCCCCCCCCCCCCCCCCCGCCACATCAGTCACAATCCTGCTGAAGTTGGTGAGGAAACTCCCATCCACTTCAGAGGAATCGGGGTTTGGCGTTTCATGCCAGCCAATGTTCTTCGTTCCAAGACCAGAGTGCACTAAGAGGTATGCTGATTCCCTGAACAAAAAACTTTTCCTACAAAAGCACTCTGTTGCCAGTATAACCACGTCTACACTAGTGCTTTTGCTGGTATGGAACTGTCATTTAAAACAAAATCACACCCCTAACCAAAATTATAATACCAGTAGAAGTTTCTAGTATAGACCTGGACTAAAGCTCATGAGCACTGTGCAGCAGCCACATGGAGCTGGCGGGAGCATTCTTAAGCAGGGGCTCTTAGCCCACCTTTAAGGGGCTACATCTTGTGAATGCCTTGCAAATAGTGTGGAAAGTGCCTCCTCCCTGTGTGAATGTCATGGAAAGTGGGGAGTCAGGATGTCTAGGAATCCAAACAGGGAGTCAAGTAACTTGAAGGCAACACTGGTAAACAGAACGGGTGTTTTTTTTAATATGAAAAAAATCTAAATAGTAACAACCCCTCTGTAATAGAGTATGGGACAGGGTAATGGACTTGAGGGAGAGGCTCTCAGGTTGGTGCTTTACAAATGTAATGGAAAGCACTTCCCCTTGCTCAGTAGCTAAGCTGCAGATTGGTGTTGTTTGAGAGAGGTTGGAGGAACGAAAAAGTGTTCTTTTGGCGATGGAGCCACCCGTCTCCAGCTTTAAGAGGGACTGGTACCATTGTGTGAGATCTATAGCTGCCTTTTTGTTTTTTCTTTTGACTTTTGACCATGTATTTTTACCTCATTTATTGTGAATCCCCTCCCCCTGCCAATGTTAAAATACTCACCAAGAGTATCATGTGGTACAATATTGGCTTTGTCATTTGTGTGTCATATCAAATATAATTGATTTGGGAAGGAGGCTGGATCTGGCTGTGTTTATAGCATGACTAGGATAGTGGGGTCTTGATCCTGACTGATGGCTTTGGTTGCCACAGTAAATTACATAATAATGTTTTTAAACTGCTCATCTTTCACTAGGGACAGAGGCAGTTATCCAAGCAGTGGAACTAGTCTGGTTCTGCTGCACAGTGGAAGGCAGGATTTCAGAGGCTTCACTGGGAGTACAAATCTCTTTGCCTGGTGTAGAGCACACCGTGCTTTGGGCCAGGCTCAGGGATTGACTGACTGCAGCCTTTTGTGGTGTGTGTGTGTGGGGCGGGGGGGGGTGTGTCCTCTTGTGCTGTGGATGGGTGTGTTAAGGTCCTGAGGTTACTGCAGCTGCAAAGACTGGGTAGCCTGGGAAAGGCAGGATTCTTTCCTTTCCCTCAGCCCGTAAGGCCTCTCCAGTCACCTAACCCTGCCGCTCAGGCTGTGCTCTGGGTAGTTTGTTTCCCCCAAGCTAAAATGAAAACCTTGCATTTTACTAATCACTGTCCACAAGCAGACATTTGTCTCCTCCCTAATCACACAGTAAAATTACCCAGTCCCTGCACAGAGCACAATGTCTCACAGTATACAACTGTATGACATGGGGAAAAACTTCCAATACTAATAGGTCAGGTTTTCCCCACTAAATATTTCCCTACGTATATATACTGTGACCTAAATATTTTTGCTCATAGGCCGTGATACTTTAGCAACTACAGGCGTTTGCTACAATACATAAAATCCGCTATGCTTGTCCTTTTTAAATAAACTCACTAAATCTGCCTTGCAAACTAGTTAATGGAAACTAAATAACTCCGGAGAATGTTTGTGTATCACAGCAGCAGAAAAAATATTACAGAAATTTTTTTTCAGAGAAATCTATTTAGTTTGGGTGAGAAAGCCCTTTTAAAAGAGTGTTCTGATTTTTATCACTTTTTAAAATGGCAGAAGCCTCAATATAATTCACTGTGGGATAATTTTTTTGAGGTTAGAATTGCAAATCAAGAGTCAAATGTTAAACTTTATACAGCAATCCCTGCAACCACATAATGATATGCAAGTTCTTTGGACTTTTCCTTGATACAAGTTTCAACTCAGCTGTGACCATCCTTTCTAATAGCTTTTGCAGGAAGTGTTGATTTTGATTTTGCAGGAGAAATGTGGGATTAGAATCCAACTGTGAACTATGAGACTTAAAGTGCATCATTATGAATGCTTAATATTTTGTAATGTCAGTGGACTATCTGCAACAGTAACTATATCTTCATGAATTTAAATCTCTCCATAGAATATAAATAATTTTTTGATTGAGTGAGCTCGCTTTGCATATTTTTCATTACTTATTGCTCACAAGAGTGTACAGTGTCATTTTCACAAACCTGTCTTGTTCAGTTTCTAATATTGCACACCCTGTAAAATGTTCAGTCCCCATCCCCTACTGTTGTTCCAAAACATGTGCAAATTGAGTTTTGTAGGACACTGTTTCTCTTACAGCAATCTCAGCATCGTGTCCTTCAATGCAGTTGCTGTGGGTTGTTATAAATATAGCCACATTTGCCTGAGTATTGTCACTGCCCCAATCCTGGCTGCAGATACTATGACAATATCCTTTTAAACTTCTTTTTAATTTTAGGAAGCCATTTTTTTCTTCTAGACTAATTGCTTTTATTGTAACTGTGCTGCTCCATGGATTAAGAGTAAAGACAACGATAGTCTTCCTGTTCTGTTCATTTCTTTCTCCCACTTCTGTCTCCATGTCCTCTTCCATGTTGTCCCCTGTGTCTGAAACAACTTCTGTATCCTAGCGTGCAGTACTCCTTCTCTCTCATCATTCAGAATCCTCCTGACAACAATCTTCTGCTGAGACATCCACAAATGCTAACCCCCGACTGTACATGCCGTTGTCCTCTCAGGATTGTATCTTCACCCTCCCTTTCAAAAGAATTCCCGCCCCTCACATGTACTATGGTGCAATTTTAAGTTATAGTTCTTATCTGTGTTTCCCAGTGTCTCTTTTTTTGTCTGATATGCCTGTCCTTTAGTCTGTAAAATCCTGTCTCTTAGCTATGTCTTGAACAGTGGCATGCACCCTATATCAGTACTTCAAAAATGCTGATAATATATTTTGCAGTATACTATGGGCCTTAGCTACCAAACAGGAGACGTTGTTACTACTTAGTAGAACTGGTTGAAATTTCTCCATCAAAACTGTTTTTCAATAGAAAATTGGGTTTTTAAGTAAGCAAAAACTTCTGTGGGAAGTGCTTTCTTTCTTTGGCTGCCAAATGAATTTTTTTCCAGCTTTTGATTTTTCAGTGAAAAGTCAGTTTTCTGCAGAGGAAAGCGGTCATTTTCCAACCAGCTCTACTCCACCTCAGCTCACCATCTTTTAGCTTTTAATGCAGCAAAGTTCTTCCCAACCATCCTCCCCGCCCCCGAACCTCCTGAAAGCCGACACCTTGCACTGTTTTTTCTTGTTTTGCCTGATGGATTCTGGGTAAGATAATGATTAAAACATATTTTAATGAGACTCACTAGGTCTGTCTCTTGTCTGGGGGCATCACTAGATGGTGTTATAACAAAAGCTGCAGTGTCTGCAACAGTGGCTGATAAGTCTGATAACTTTTTTTTTTTTTTACAATATTAGGTTTAATATACATTATCCAGCTTTTTTGTTTGCAGCTTGATTCAGACAAAAAAACAAAACAAAAACAAACCAATAAACCCCCCAGATTTACCACCTGAAATGCTATATCAACAACAAAAAGTGTGAAGGGGGGGTGATTTTTTTAATCACCCACTTCAACACCTTCCCCTAAATGGCAATAGACTAGAAAAGATTTAAGAAACTGCCCTACAAGTGGAAGGAGAGAATAGGATTGGGCCAAATCTCCTGACTAAAGGTAAGTAAAGGAGATATGACTCTTATTTTAACCTTGAATTAACATTTTCAGTGGTAGAACACTTCGAAAGAGATTCTGACTTTTACGCAGTAAGACTCTTCATTTAGATTAGAATTATAATGAATCTGGTGCAAAATTACCAGTCAGCATAATAACAAGCTTCTTTATTTTATCAGAATAGAGAGGATTAAACTTCTAGATACCTAATTAAATAATAAGACCAAAATTTTAAAAAAGGAAAGACTTTGATATTTGTTCATATAACTTTTCCCCATGCAGTCATTTGTAATTAGGTAAACCCTACCTGATTTGTATGAACAAATGCAGATTGAACACACCATTTAAAATGTTTGCCCTCTCAGATCTTTGGGGTGCAAACTTAGAGACAACTTTTGAAAATGTTGGCCTACATTTGTATTAATAATCAATTAAATGCAAATACATAATGTTCACCTACTGGTATTTTTGTTTTATGTGGTCAGATCTCCTGAAGAGGTGCGCAAAAAAATAGTTGAGAAATATTTAAAGTAAGATGTAGCTTTTGCCAATCTGAGCTGTGAATTATGAGTGAAGAGGTGATTTTTTTCAATGCTTGCACAAGTTTTAATCACTGTTGGAGTGATGCAGACAAAACCATATGCACCCAGAAGTATCTGCATTGGGTGCTTTCTGCTGCCACACAGTCTATCTTGTGCACTAATTATTTCAGAATAAAGTGATTTTTTTTAAATTCTGGAATAGAGTACCCACATGGGGAGCTACTCTGGAAAGCCATTGCAGAATACTGTATTCCACGTGAAATATTCTGGTCAGTTTCCCTGTGTAGACAAGCCCTTAGTACTGGAGCATTAATATTCTGCCAACACTTCAGTGTGAGTTCCATTGAATAACATTGAGTTCTTGGGGTTTTTTTAAATCCTTCTTTTCTGCAGGGCAGTTGTAACTCTTCAGGAATATATTCCTGTATCAGTAAAGCTTTCAGTGACCCTGAATTCATGATCCATAGTAAATAAAACCAAGCAGACTGAGTGTTTAAATATCACTTTTACTGTATAGCATGCAACTTGGATAGTCAGATAGAAGTTTCACAGAGAAGAACAAAGTTAAAGCAACTAACAGCAAACTATAAAATTTTCATTGTGCTTTGTGGATTAACATGACCCTTACAATACTTCATTTTATGAATACTGTGTATAAAATGTCATTTCTCTATGCAATGCTTTCTTCCTTTTTAAAGTGTCTTTTGTTCAGTTTACTGTTGATATTGAACACTCAATATTTTAATGAACTACCTTATATTGCAAAATGACAAAGGAACATAAAGCCACAAGTAACTAACTTTGGCTAATGGGAACTTAAATTCTACTTCTATTAGAAATTATATTCTAATTGCAAAAACTAAAAAAAAACTTCTTATATTTGGATGGTGTGGCTTGCTGCTGTAAAAACATTGACAATTATGAATTAAGAGACTCAGCTCTCATCTTCCTCATGAAAGTCACAAGTGAGATAAGAATTTGACATCCAAGCTAGGAAATTGTATAGAAACAAGAAATCAAGTAGAAATTCAAATCTCTCTTGAGACTCTTGCAAGGAAGATATGAAAGTCACTTTCATAATGAAGTGACTTTTCGCAGAATAATGAATTAGAATTTTAATGACATGTATATTCCAAATCAATATGACTTCAAAGTTAAAAAGTTATATCTCCTTAGAGAATTGTGTCCAGTATTATTCTGAATAGGTGCATAAATGTTTTTGATGTACTGGATGAAGAACAAAAGAAGGGAGGAAGAAAGGAAATCCACTACTGGTAACAAACATAGTCCTAAACAGATTGAGCTTTCAATGTTTTCAGTATCTTCTAGAGTAATTAAATTCTAACTTGTTGCAAGTTACAAACCATTACCGACTCCACAGACAATTCCATGATGTGCTAGGAATCTCTTGAGAAATGACAAACCACCTTAGCCATAACTGTCTTCACTGGGAATTCAAATCTCTTAGTAAGCCATCACTTCCTTTTGAAGATTGGATCTAAAGATAGTAACATAACAGGGGCCAAGGATGAAATCCTGGCCCCAGTGAAGTCAATGGTAGTTGCACCATTGTGTTCAGTAGTGCAGGTTCAGACCCCAAGACCCCACATACAGAATACAATAATTCTAAGACAGTCCAAGTCTTGCTAAAATGGCATTAGGACAAGAACTACTGGGAAACTATACCCCAGTAAGCCTAACTGAGATACCTGGAAAGATACTGAAACAAATTATTAAACAATTAATTTGTAAGCACTTAGAGGATAATAAGTAATAACCAATATGGATATGTCAAGAATAAATCATGCCAACTCCTCCTGATTTACTTCTTTGACAAGAGACCTTGTTTAGCGGGTAGGGGAAAGCAGTAGACTTGATATACCTTGATTTTAGTAAAGTTTTGACAGTCCCACATGACATTCTCATAAGCAAACTGGGAAAATGTGGTTTAGATTAAATTACTATAAAGTGAGTATACAATTGTTGAAAAAATGTACTCAGTAGTTGCCAATAATTTGCTATCTAACTAGGAGGATGTATCTAGTGGGGTCCCTCTGGGATCTATCCTGGGTCCATTATTAGTCAAACATTTTCATTAGTGACTTGAATAATGGAGTGGGGAGTATGCTTATAAAATTTGTAGATGACACCAAGCTAGGAGCGGTTGCAAGCACTTTTGCAGGACAGGATTGGAATTCAAAAATGACCTTGATAAATTGGAGATTTGGTCTGGTCTGAAATAAGATGACATTCAATAAAGACAAGTACAAGTACGATGATGAGGAAAGAAAAATCAAATGCAAAATGGGGAATAACTCGCTAATTAGTATTACTGAAGAAAAGGTTAGAGTGGATCAAGAATTGCATATGAACCAATAATGTGACCATGTGAAAGGCTAACAGGAGTGCTGTACATAAGACAAGGGAGGTAATTCTTCCACTCAGATACTCCTCAGATGGAGTATTGTATCCAGTTTTGAGTATATCACTTTAAGATCACTTTAAGAAAGATGTGCACAAAGTGGAGAAAGTCCAGATGAGGGCAACAATAATAATAATAAAAGGTTTAGAAATTTTATCTATGAGGAAAGGTTACAAAAAACTGAGTAGAAGAAAAATTTAATCTAGTATGTAGAAAGACTGAGAAATCACCAGACAGAAGCTAGTTTACACCATAATCAACAGGAATCACTAGACATATTTGTGGCATAGATGCCAACATACAGACTTCCACGTGAAGTTGTCAAGTAGAAACTAGTGTGAGGAAATGAGAGCTCCCCAGAAACCTTAAGAAGGACCCTTAGCAGGTATGGCAGAATAGTACATCTCAAGGCCATGGAGCAATTGGAAGCAGCAGCAAATGACAGAGAGGAATGCAAGAAACTGTCTTCCACCCTCTGTGCCAAAATTGGCATGCAAAGTTTTTAAAAAAAACAAAGCACAATGTCATAGTAACTATGAAAACTGTGCTATTGCTTCTTACATCTTAAATCCAACTTGGGTTCTAGAAAAGGAAAGACAATACAAAACATGCAAATATCTGTATTTTCCTTTATAAAATTTTGTGTATTGTTTTATTTCCAGCAGAAACATAATATCCATTTTGGCCTTCACTAACATCTCTGCAAAGCAATTCAGAAATAATGGAAAATCTGGATGTGTCTATTTCCACAGATTTAATTTTTTTAAACTACAGAACCTGTGTTTTGAAGATGGTTCCCCACTGTGTGAGTTAAACCAGTGTAATAAACAGCTCTCCATCTTTTCCTCTCCCTGATTCCTCCCTTTGCCTCAGGTCAGGCTTCTACATGAGCAACAGATCATGATGGGCTCATAGCGCCTCCTTTTGGGTCACCATGAAGACACAGGAGCTATGCCATGCACAGGGTTCCTCCTTGCCCATCTTCCTATCAGCTGGCCAGCATTGCTAAATGCTGCCCTGAGCAGCAGCAGAATGTTTCATACTGGCCCATTTGGTGTTATAATGCTGAAAGGAACCTGAATTGGCGCCACAAAACTCAGTATGGACGAGTCTGCTGGTCTTGCTTTCTGTTCTGTCTTATAGTAGAACACGGTGGCATTCCATTTGGCACTTCAGAGATGAATATTTGATTGACGGGGCAGCATTAGACAGGAACAAAAATTAGCAGTATAACGGATGTAGATTTGTGCTAGAAAGTTTTGGAGCAGATTTCTGCACAATGGGCCAAATTATGCCCACAAATGCATGTAGTAGCTCTCATTGAAGCTAAAAGTAGTTTTGTACATGCATCTCAGGGTAAGATCTGGCCCTAAATTAGACCTCTGGGGGCTAAATTCAGCAGTCATAGAATCATAGAATATCAGGGTTGGAAGGGACCTCAGGAGGTCATCTAGTCCAATCCCCTGCTCAAAGCAGGACCAATCCACAACTAAATCATCCCAGCCAGGGTTTTGTCAAGCCTTACCTTAAAAACTTCTAAGGAAGGAGATTCCACCACCTCCCTAGGTAATGCATTCCAGTGTTTCACCACCCTCCTAGTGAAAAAGTTTTTCCTAATATCCAACCTAAACCTCCCCCACTGCAACTTGAGACCATTACTCCTTGTTCTGTCATCTGCTACCACTGAGAACAGTCTAGATCCATCCTCTTTGGAACCCCCTTTCAGGTAGTTGAAAGCAGCTATCAAATCCCCCCTCATTCTTCTCTTCCGCAGACTAAACAATCCCAGTTCCCTCAGCCTCTCCTCATAAATCATGAATTCCAGTCCCCTAATCATTTTTGTTGCCCTCCGCTGGACGTTTTCCAATTTTTCTACATCCTTCTTGTAGTGGGGGGCCCAAAACTGGACACAGTACTCCAGATGAGGCCTCACCAATGTTGAATAGAGGGGAATGATCACGTCCCTCGATCTGCTGGCAATGCCCCTACTTATACATCCCAAAACGCCATTGACCTTCTTGGCAACAAAGGCACACTGTTGACTCATATCCAGCTTCTTGTCCACTGTAACCCCTAGGTCCTTTTCTGTAGAACTGCTGCCTAGCCATTTGGTCCCTAGTCTGTAGCGGTGCATGGGATTCTTCCGTCCTAAGTGCAGGACTCTTCACTTGTCCTTGTTGAACCTCATCAGATTTCTTTTGGCCCTGTCAAGGTTCCTTCCCCACATCTGTACCCAGAGTTCAGAGTGGAGACCTGCATGAAAACCTCCTAAGCTTACTTTTACCAGCTTAGGTTAACTTCCCCAAGGTACAAACTATTTTACCTTTTGCCCTTGGACTTTTTTGTTGCCACCACCAAAAGTCTAACAAATATATAACAGGGAAAGAGCTTGGAAAGCACTTGGAAACATCTTTCCCCCAAACATCTATCCCCCAAAAATCCTCCCAAATCTTACACCCCCTTTCCTGGGGAAGGTTTGATAAAAATCCTCACCAATTTGCATAGGTGACCACAGACCCAAACCCTTGGATCTTAAGAACAATGAAAAAGCATTCAGTTTCTTAAAAGAAGAATTTTAATAGAAGAAAAAGTAAAAAGAGTCACCTCTGTAAAATCAGGATGGTAAATAACTTACAGGGTAATTGGATTCAAATCACAGATAATCCCTCTAGGCAAAACCTTAAGTTACAAAAAGACACAAAAACAGGAATATCCATTCCATTCAGCACAGATTATTTTCTCAGCCATTTAAAGAAATCATACTCTATCGCATATCTAGCTAGATTACTTACTAAATTCTAAGACTCCATTCCTGTTCTGTCCCCGGCAAAAGCATCACACAGACAGAGAGAGAGGCTTTGTTTTTCCCTCCCCCCCCAACTTTTGAAAGTATCTTGTCTCCTCATTGGTCATTTTGGTCAGGTGCCAGCGAGGTTATCCTAGCTTCTTAATCCTCTACAGGTGAAAGTGTTTTTCCTCTGGCCAGGAGGAATTTTAAAGGTGTTTACCCTTCCCTTTATATTTATGACAGGCCCAATCCTCTAATTTGTCTAGGTCCCTCTGTATTCCGTCCCTACTCTCCAGCATATCTACCTCTCCTCCCTGTTTAATGTCATCTGCAAACTTGCTGAGGGTGCAATCCACACCATCCTCCAGATCATTTATGAAGATATTGAACAAAACCTGCCCGAGAACTGACCCTTGGGGCACTCCACTTGATACCGGCTGCCAACTGGACATGGAGCCATTGATCACTATCCGTTGAGCCCGACGATCTAGCCAACTTTCTATCCACCTTATAGTCCATTCATCCAGCCCATACTACTTTAACTTGCTGGCAAGAATACTGTGGGAGACCGTGTCAAAAGCTTTGCAAAAGTCAAGGAACAACACGTCCACTGCTTTCCCCTCATCCACAGAGCCAGTTATCTCATAGTAGAAGGCAATTAGATTAGTCAGGCATGACTTGCCCTTGGTGAATCCATGCTGACTGTTTCTGATCACTTTCCTCTCCTCTAAATGCTTCAGAATTGATTCCTTGAGGACCTGCTCCATAATTTTTCCAGGGAATGAGGTGAGGCTGACTGGCCTGTAGTTCCCAGGATCCTCCTTCTTCCCTTTTTTAAAGATGGGCACTACATTAGCCTTTTTCCAGTCGTCTGGGACTTCCCCCGATCGCCATGAGTTTTCAAAGATAATGGCCAATGGCTCTGCAATCACATCCGCCAACTCCTTTATCACTCTCGGATGCAGCGCATCCGGCCCCATGGATTTGTGCTCATCCAGCTTTTCTAAATAGTCCCGAACCATTTCTTTCTCCACAGAGGGCTGGTCACCTCCTCCCCATGCTGTGCTGCCCCTGCAGTAGTCTGGGAGCTGAATTTGTTCGTGAAGACAGAGGCGAAAAAAGCATTGAGTACATTAGCTTTTCCACATCCTCTGTCACTAGGTTGCCTTCCTCATTCAGTAAGGGGCCCGCACTTTCCTTGACTTTCTTCTTATTGCTGGGACAAAGCACAGGTTTAGACCTTTGGGACAAAGCTAGTCTCGCTAGTTCTCTCCACTTTCCTGCAGTAGAGAACCTTTCTCCTTGCATGATATGCATTCTTACCATGACTGCCACCTCTTTCCCTGCTCAAATCCCATTTCCCATGTCAGGCTAGGAACTAACAGGGGCATGGTGTCACTTATAGAAACCTGATGAAGGTAGACAGTACTATCACAGATCCCATGGTCCTTACGCAAAGTCATTTAATTTGATTGATCCCTTGGTCCTTATGCAAAATCACCTGACACTGGCCACTTGTGGAAGACAGGATACTGGGCTAGATGGACCTTTGGTCTGACCCAGTAGGGCCATTCTTATGTTCTTAAAATGTAGAGCTGAGATGTATGGCAGTCAGCTTGACTGTAAAATAGAGGTGTTTGGGTTCTCTGAGAGAGCTGTGGTGAGAGGCACAGGTGTAGAAAGGGGCTCTATGTTGATCATAGAAGGGAATGAGAGATAGCAGGAGCTAGGAAGAAGGAGACAGAAGGGTTGAAAACAAATATAACCCATCTGCCAGATGGCATAGCAATACTAAGATGACGTATACAAGTGTTACTTAAAATAAATAATTAGCTTAAGTCCCCACCTAAAACCAGACCTAGTCTGACTTTGAGGAAATTAACACTTAAAGTTTAGCATACCCCCCACCCATCCTAGGTGCCTTTCCTGGTGTTTCTTCCCCACTTACAAGCACTCAGGAGCATTAAGAATATGAAACCACGTAATCTTTATTAGGAAAAATAAGCAATATATGTACATAATAAAATTAAATCAGCAAAATCTAAATAGCGTATGAGGGTTATGACTGACCCCACAGTCTCAGTGACTAATTTCCAGGCTTGTTTTGGGCACAAAACCTATTCCCCACCCACCTGAACCTCTCTCATAGATTCAATTAGACCTCCAAGTCAAATGGGTACCAGGAGATGCTCTTGTCAGCCTGTCAGCTCTTGTCCTGTGAAGTCCATTACCCCCAGGTCCCACTCCACTCTGAGGCTTCCAGGTCCTGGTTGAGGAAAGTCACCTCCACTGTGCCAGGTTAAGTTCCAGGAAATGAGCACCACCACAGCCAAGTTTGGACCCACATAGTCAGCTCCATCCCTGCCTTCTAGTTCCATAAATTTTGCTTTGTTGCTACGAGGTCGAGCCCTGCGAATCCAGCTTCAATCCAGGTCCTATGTATCTGGGTGGGAAAACCAAAGCAAAGCACAGCTCCTGGCTTGAGTCCCTGCTCTCTCTTGCTCAATAGTCTACTACCTGTCTACCACCTTTCAGTTTTTCCTCACTTACTTACATGCACCATTTAACATCCTTTCCAAAAAGCGCAAACAAACAAATGAAACACTCTACAGAAATGTACTGAGGTGAAATTATAAATTAAACCTGCTAAAGACAGTTTTTCCTCTTTCTTCTATATGGGGAGCAGAGAGATTCTTTTCCCTTAAGACTTTTTTCTCAGGAGCATACATGTGTAGTCATCTCTGCAGTTCCTGTTCAGAGCACTGAGGATAGGTACTTAGAGGATGTATATATTTGGATCCAGCTATTTAAGATTAAAAACAAGACTTCTAAGGGCTGGTCTTCACTACAGGGGATGCTGCTGCAGTGAAGACCTTCTAAATCGATGGCAGAGCACTCTCGGGTCAACCCTGGTACTCCAGCTCTCCAAGAAGAGTAAGGAAAGTTGACCAGAGAGTGTCTCCCGTCGATGCAGCGTAGTGTAGTCACCGGGGTAAGTTGACCTAAGCTACCTTGACTCCAGCTATGTTGTTCACATAGCTGGAGTAGTCTAGCTTAGGTCAACTTAGCACCTGTAGTGAAGACAAGCCCTCAGTGAGTAATTGCCTCTGAACTAAAATGAGAGAAAAGGAACCGTATTTTGCAAAATACCTGAATGGATCACATGATCTTGTCTCTAACTTTTTGGAGTGCCAGAGTACTACTTTTAACAAGGGGTGCTTATAGAAACTGATCTTGCGATATCCTTTTTTTAAATGTCTATATCCTTACAAACACCTTGACATCTGGGTGTTCCTTATTGACATAACATGGTTACAGGTCAAAGTGTAAGTATTAATCAAGTTTATGAGGCAACAGATTTATATTTTTTCCTGTAGAAGCAATAAATGCCATTAAAGAAAACATTTCTTACATTTGCAAATGTTTATTGTAAAGCTGAATATGGCAAAGAAACTTCAACATGTCATTCCTCAATGTCTTACATTTCAGTTGAGGGTGGGTAGTACATTACTTAGAGTCACAATCATTTAATCGTTAAGCTGTTGAAAAGTCTGAAACACTGCAAAATAAAATTACTGTGTTTGTTTGGCTTAAGCAACAGTCAAAAGTATAATTTACTCCATTATCTCAAGATAAATACAGTTTGGCTTCTAAAAAATAACTGGTTAAAAGAACAATACGGGGGCAGAGGGAGTTATGTAATTTGGAGGCAGCACAGGTAATATGGAAGAGAGCAATACTGGAAGACCAATAATGAGGGTAGAATTTATTAGCAACGGCGCAAAAGAGAATGCAGTCCCTCTAAAGGTTTTTATCTACACAGTAAATCAAATTTCATGAGCATGGCAACTATCTGTCTGATCTTGCTATGTCTGCCCAGTAACCTTGTCTACTGAAACCATAAGGACATATGCAGATCTAGAAGTTCACTTAACGGTTCAAGTATTTTGAGTCAGGCATGTTAACTATCAACAGACATGATTAATAATGTGTCAAATGCATGTGAAACTGTAGTTCAGGGAAGTTCTTCCTGCTAGAGAGATACCACTTAATTTGTTATGCGAGAAGTCTGTAATCGAAGTCCTATGACAAAGGTCTCCCCAATAACATGTGAATAAGAAGCAGATTATAAAGAAAACCATTCCTGATTGCCTATTTTTATTTAGAAGAACCATGGTTCAGAAAAAAGATGTAAGGAAGTACCATTATCAAACAAATGGACAGGAACATAGTCAATGCAGAATCATAAAAGTGTGGTGGAGTCATAACCCACTTTATTGCAGGAGATCCGTAGTCCTGCTATGCAATTTGTGGCTGTAGTTTTTGTAGGAGTTTATTTTATAGGTTCAAATGTGCATTCTGGTTACCAAAGCTTGCAGTCTTTAGAACTGGATATGGGGAGTGACTTGAAAATGGCAGCCATTAGATGAGGCTTCAACAGGGCCTGTAAAACTTCACCGTTTGGCCACAGGACTTCAGAATTGATTTCAAATAATAGCACTACTTATCCATCAAGAAAACTTGTGGAGGACATGCATTAGTTTTTAAAAGACAGTATTTACTCTCAGTTACTAGACAGTGGCATCTGAAAATATGATTTTCCCCTTTTCTAGAGCAGAAAATAAATATGGTAAATGAGTTATCTGTTCACAAATGTTGATTATTTGTTGGTGACCACTCCACCTTTATGGGTTTTAGGTAGGTCCTAGATGTTCAGTGGTTATTAAGCATCTTCTTAAATTCTTGGTAACTGAAACGATAACAATTCTTAGGTAGATCATATTTGGAAACTCGGTATGTTTATGATGCAGTTAGACACCTGAAGCTGGTCCATGTCTGCTGACTCAGGCTTACTGGGCTCAGGCTGTAAAACTGTGATGTAGACATTCGGGCTTGCCTGAGCTCTGGGACATCATGAGAGCTCCAGCCCAAACCTGAACGTTTACACTGAAATTTTACAGCCCCGCAGCCTCAGCTCCACAAGCCCGAGTCAACTGATGGGCCAGCTGCGAGTGTTTAATTCCAGTGTAAGAAATATCCTAAGCCCCATATCTTTAAAAGCACATGCACAAAGTCTGTGAGAACAGACATGTGCACCTGACTTGTGTGCACACAAGTTAGGGTTGCGCTATATAGATGCATGCCTGCACAAAACATCAACATGCAGTTTGGGGTTACCATTGTGCAAATGTACATGCACACTTCTGAATATCTGTGCCTAAAATTCTAGACCATGAAGGGAGGACTATTAATTTATAGCAGAACACGTTTTAAAAGTATATTTTGCAAACTATAACTGCCCTACTGGGAATAGGGGTATGTGGTCTTTTATTTAAGTTCAAAGGCTAATGTTATTAAAATAAGAAAATAAAAAAGACTTTCTTTATTATATACACACACAGCAAGAAATGCTGCCTACTGTAGTTTCTGTGGGAACATAGTGTTATCAAGAGATTAAATCTTTTTGCCAGTATTGCACTTTAAATGCAGCCTTGTGTAAAGTTTAAACTATGATCGCTTTCTTCCATGCAACAAATTCAGCCATATATTTTGCTATTTTCTATAGTAGTTATTGGATAAAATTTTCAGAAGTCCTATTTTCAGACATGACTTAGGCACTTAGTTTCCAAGTCACTTAGGTGCTTTTGAAGATTTTAAACATAGTCTATTACACTTACAATATAAAAGGAGGTAAAATGGAAATACTTTTAAGACACAAAGCATGCTTTTGCTTTTTCACACACCTTCCATCAGCATATTCACTTGTAAGTTTTTATAACTGTCTTTCGTAGTGAAAGTGTTACATATTTTTTCATAATGTTGAAACTGATTCACTATAGGTGCCGTGCATTGGAAACCGTCTCAGGAACTCCTGCATGTGGTAATGCTGGGTACTTATACAGGCCTCTCTGCCTTTCGTATCAGTTGACTTGAATGTGCATGTTTCAAATGTTTGACCTCTCTTTATATTCTTTGCAGTTAGACTTGTTTATATCCATCTCCATTGAAATGCACTCTTCACAAATTAGCTCAAGAGCTCTAAGTTCTCTGTCTGACTACATTATTTTTCATTACATCTCTTCTTCTAATTAAGATTTTTTTTCCTTCTCAATCAATCATCCATTATATTAGTGATTAAAAAGCTGGGGATCCAGCACTCATCCCTGTGGTGTTTCATCATTAACATCTTCTCAGCTTGATAAATTCTGTGAATGACTGTTCATGATGATCTTGTCCTCCAACCAGTTTTTTAGTTCAGTTTGGTGGACGCCTTTTTATTTATCCTATGAGTCTAAACTTTGCAGGGGGAGGGGTAGCTCAGTGGTTTGAGCATTGGCCTGCTAAACCCAGGGTTGTGAATTCAATCCTTGAGAGGGCCATTTAGGGATCTGGGGCAAAAATTGGGAATTGGTCCTGCTTTGAGCAGGGGGTTGGACTAGATGACCTCTTGAGGTCCCTTCGAACCCTGATATTCTATGATTCAAAAAATGAATGGTAAATTTAAAAATTCATCAGTCCATTCAGAATATCTGTGTTGTATCTGCTTCCCCAACTATATCCCTTTATCTACCCTCAGAGTTCACAGAATTCCTGAAGTGTAGTCAGGCATGACCTTTCTTTCCTGAAACAATGTATTTTAAGAAGTGCTTCCGTAAGTGTTATCCCCATGCGATTTAGTTAAAATAAATATAATCCTCTCTTACCTCCCTTTTTGTTGATGTTACCACAGTTGTTTTTCCAGTCACACTTGGATAATTAATATCTCACATGTTCCATGTTTTAGCCTTGGTACAGACTTTTCTTGTGTACTGTCCCAGATGGACCTTGGAAATATGTAATTGCTTCATACTGTTATCCTCCACTTTGTCCTTTGCTGATTTAGCACAGAAAGTATACTTTTTCAAGGTAGCCTGGAGAAAAAATGTAATTGCTGTATATGTGACCAACAATCTTGCTATGTGCTTTGTAAAATGTTTGCTTAAAATCATGAAGAGAAGATGAAAATGATTTAGCTTATTTTCTCCCATCAGTGAAGACCAGAGTTTCCTTTACTTACTCAGGTTGAGTAGTGCTTTATTATGTATGTAATACAATTTAAAGTCTCTAAATACTGACTTTTTAATGGCAAATACTGTATGTGTACTATTGTCCTTTACTGGAGGCACTGTCTATGCTCATTTACCTCTCTCGTGGCTGGTCCATAGAGGCTATAAACTCAAATTACTAAACCTAACAGAGATTTTCTTTTAGTTTCCTTTAGTCACTCATAGGGGTACAAGTTACTGTATGTGAAAAGACATGGCTGTGAAGCTCATATGGGAGCAGTATACTAGCATACCTTAACATCTACCTGGTTATAGAATCATTAGAAACTTGATGGCTGTTACAAGAAAGCAAGGCTGTATGAAACTGGGTTTTCCTCAAATATCACTATTTTTCAAAGGACAGCAATCTGAGAGAAGAAAATTGGAATCCAGCTCTGTTCTCCTTATGTTGAGGAGTTCCCTACGCAGCAAGAAATAATTGTAGGACTGACCTCAAGAGGTCAGCTAAGTATTATCTAGACCCTCCCTGACAGGTGTTTGTCTAACCTGCTCTTAAAAATCTCCAATGATGAAGATTCCACAATTTGCCTAGACAATTTATTCCAGTGCTTAACCACCCTGACAGTTAGGAAGTTTTTCCTAATGTGCAACCTAAACTGCTGTTGCTGCAATTTAAGCCCATTGCTTCTTGTCCTATCCTCAGAGGTTAATGAGAATAATTTTCCTCCCTCCTCCTTGTAATTAACTTTTATGTACTTGAAAACTGTTATCATATCCCCCGTCAATCTTCTCTTCTCCAGACTAAACAAACCCGGTTTTTTTCAATTTTCCCTCATGTTTTCTAGACCTTTAATCATTTTTGTTGTTCTCCTCTGGACTTTCTCCAATTTGTCCACATCTTTCCTGAAATGTGGCTCCCAGAACTGGACATAATACTCCAGCTAAGGCATGGAGTAGAGCGGAAGAATTACTTCTCCTGTCTTAATTATAACACTCTTGCTAATACATCCCAGAATGACGTTTTCTTTTTTTACGACAGTGTTGCACTGTGGACTCATATTAAGCTTGTGATCCATTATGATCCTCAGATCCCTTTCTGCAGTACTCCTTCCTATGCAGTCATTTTCCATTTTGTATGTGTGCAACTGATTGTTCCTTCCTAAGTGGAGTACTTTGCATTTGTTCTTATTGAATTTCATCTTATTTACTTCAGACCATTTCTCCAGTTTGTCCAGATCATTTTGAATTTTAATCCTATCCTCCAAAGTATTTGCAACCCCTCCCAACTTGGTATTGTCTGCAAACTTTATAAGTGTACTCTTTTTTGCCATTATTTAAATCATTGATGAAAATATTGGAAAGAAATGGACCCAGAATTGATTCCTGCGGGACCCCACTTGATTTGCCATTCCAGCTTGACTGTGAACGACTAATAACTACTCTCTGGGAACAACTTTCCAACCAGCTATGCACCCACCTTAAGCTCCATCTAGGCTGTATTTCCTTAATTTGTTTATGAGTAGGTCATGCAAGACAGTATCAAAAACCTTACTAAAGTCAAGATAATGCTGCCTTAATTAAGGCAGTAATCACTCCATGGCATCCAGAATCTCAACTGTTGTCTGGAGTAAGTCCAGAGCGGAGGCAATCACACTGAAGCGTTTACACTAGGATTTGTTGTGAACTTGGAAAATAATATCTTGATCTTGGTAAGAAACTGATCAGTCTGGGTGTCTATTTAATATCCAGCCTGTATCTACTTCCAAGCATATATTTCCATGGTAGTAAAATAACTAATAGCACAAATAAGTTCTAATTCTTCTCTTCTAGTGGGAAATTTCTACAAGTCTTGTAGATAATTACATAGCTGCCAGAGCTGGGTCTGCTTTTACTGTTGTGTACTGGTGAAAGGTTATTATGATAGTGGAAACTCAAAATGGAAACCTGAAAGCAATGTTTCTCTAACAAAACAGTGTCAGACCATCTCTGCTCTAAAGGGATCCCTCTCCAGCCCTAGAAAGAGAAATCTCACAGGGAAATTCCAACACACTACAGTCACTACTCTGAGAAGCTGTGGACTGACGGCTCATTAGGAGACAGCTCTGGGATCATGGACTAGAAAGGAGAGGAGCTGTCCTTAGCTCTTCTCTGGCCTTTGAGAGGTAGAGACACCACCACCCAGTTTTCATCTGGAAAACTCTACTGGTGTGTCTTCTATCAAGAAGTAAGTTGGGTCCAGAAGCTGGACAGTAGTTCTGAAGGTATCTTAGGTCCTAGGTAGAATCTTTCCTTAAGTCCTTGAGGCTGACACATCTTCGGGTAAGAGAGGGATCAGGGAGACAGGATCAGTTTCCAGAAGCCATTGCCTGGCAGTGTTCTTTCAAAACATGAGCATTCCAGGAGATCTTAAATGCATGTAGTATCTAGAGAATGGATCTGTTCACAGCTAGTGCTTACTCTAGCACATGGGAAACTGCTGCTGTTGATAGATCAGGATTGCGGCAGACCTCTTGCTCTGCAGTTAAAGCCATCGAGAATAGCAAAACAGAAAAAAACAGAGAAGCAAAGAAAACAGGCTTTGGTTCAAACATGTGGCCATGTCTTCCCAACATGTGGACACATCTGCAGATCACTCTTCGGTTTTCATTTGCACAAGAAGACACATTGAATAAAACTGACTCTCTCTTGTCTACTATGATGGAAGACTCACACCATCCTTAGGCTGAAAAGAGAGATTTTTATAGCAGGTTCAGAGAGACTTTGGTCTATGAGTTGGAGAAAGAGTCTACTTTCCAATCCCAAGTGCTAACATACATGATCCCTTCCCATTCTCTGATTCGTAAAGTGCAACAGAAGGTAATTTTACCCCTCCTACATCAACTATTCTGATAATGAGTATAACGTGGTGTGCAATGGCTCTTGTTACTACAACCTTTTGAATCCTGAAAAATACTGTTTTCAACCATTAATTTGAATCTCAAACAACTGTTTGATTCATGCCATATTACTATTCCTTTTTCATGATCATTGTATGTACAGATTTTGTTGGCTTGGATTTTTGCAGAATGGCTCTTCTTCATGAATGCAATCCTGGCCGCAGTGAAATCAAGAGGAGTTTTCCATTGACTTCCAGGGGGATAGGATTTCACCCCATATGAATACCTATATTTACACATAAGCAAAGGTATTTATATATGAACAAGAGTATTCACTGTTTGTTTTCTATTTCCTATTCAGGGCCGGCTCTAGGTTTTTCGCCACCCCAAGCAAAAAAAAGAAAATCAAATCTCTGAGAGTGCAACTCCCGAAGAAAAGGGGAAAAAAAACAAACCCCACCTGGAATGCTATCCCTGGAATTGTGCCGCCCCAAGTATGTGCTTGGTTTGCTGGTGCCTAGAGCCGGTCCTATTCCTGTTCCTATTTATTTTTCTTCTATATATAAAAAGTTTTCTAACGAGGGAGTAGAAACAGCTTTATGACTTACGTGACCAATTCTGCACAATAAGTAGGAGCTGAAATGAATAGTTCACAAGCAACTAATTTAAACAATAGCTATGAATAATAAATAAAGATGCAGTATTCAGATTAGTTTGTGAACAACTTGAAAATGCCCAAACAAGTAACAAATATAATTAATAGTGAAAAAATTGTTTAACTAGAAACCACCCACATTTGATGTTAAACAGCAGAGATGTGAATTACACAAAACAATGTGTCAAGTGGGAGTGCAATGATGAATATATCAGCAATGTTTACGGTCTACATTTTTGAGGAAAAAATACTTTAGGAACATCATGAGTGACATAAAAGATTAGAATATGGTTCTATCTGATCCATTTTCTGGCTACCAACATTAGTACCTGATACTTTAGGAAAGGGTAGCCCGTCCTGAAACCCACAGTATATTCAGACAGTTGTGTAGTATTATATAGGTTTTGATGGCTATAGGATGTGGGGAAGAGAATACTTCTTTCCCAAGCTCTGCAGGGGATCACCTCTTCTTGGATGTAGACACTTGAGGTAGAAATAGCCTATTTTTATAATCTGAAAACTACCTTTTTGACTCTACGTTCTTGTGATGTGATGATGATTAACTATGATGAAAAATGGGGGGGAAGTTTCAGAAAAGATCACAATTCAGGAAAGTGCAAATTGTTCTTACAATGCTGACAGAAGTAGTATGGATTTCAGCTTTGAACAAAGACCATCTCAAGCAGTTGGTGAAGCCAACCTAATAGTGACATGGAAGTGATCGCTATTGTGCATTCTCCTTGTTCTTAGCATGATAGCAAATAGGCTGCAGATGCCAGAGATAGAGCTGTTAATTCCCAGAATAGCATACTGCTATATGTATGCAGCTCCAAGAACAATGTTCTTGGAAGCTCTCTCTCTTCTGTGGGCCAAGCACTAGTAATCTGGTATCCTAGCACTTCAAACCAGGTTCTCCTTTGGGTCACTCATACCTGATGGCAGCATTACCATTACCATGGTTGCTGAAAGATAGGCCTGCAAATCCACATCATCGTCGTCATCATCATAAAAAATATTTTACTTGTCAAATTCAGTTGAGTGGTGCACAAAGTGTATAATGAAAACCAGGATGATTCCAAAGGTCCATCAATCAAATCAAGGGCTTGAACTGGTATATAAAATCATCATAACCCAAAACCCAACATATTTTTTTTAAAAGTGCACAAAATGCAGACATAAAAAAGGATGAAAAAGTTTTCATCTAGAAGGATGTCATTGATGGATTTTTACACACCTAAATGAGAAGAGCTTTCCAAACTTGAGAGTTCTTGACAGAGAAAGTCTTAGCTCCCGTCTTCAAGATTATATCCAACTTGTGAAGGATGTCTAACAGCAGGATGTTTTCTTGTTAATTACACGATAGTATATGAATATAAAGAGGGAAGACGAATCCTACCAATAGCTAACTATGTCAATGCATGTTAGCAGGAACCACTGATCTCTACTCAGTTATGCAGACCTTCAGTTTCATTTTGAAACTTACTGCAACTCTAACAGAGACATTTAAACTGTTCTTCAAAAAAGCTTATAGTATAACATATCTTGCAAAAAGGATTGCCTGTTGGCAAATGTAAGGGTGATCCAAACCAACCTCTCTTCCAATCAGTTCACAAAAATTAGGAATTATACCTCACAAAGCTGATTCTTTTTGCCTTTCCTTTCAGATTAACAGAGATTTCCCCCCTTTTTGGATTGTAACACTACCATTGTGTTCAATGATTTCGACTAACTTGGGTTTAAGTTAGGGTTAGATGCTGAACGCTTGGTTGCCAACAAAAGTTAGTCACAATAAAAAACCCAAAGCATTAAAACAAGATGTAATATGACCATTTTAAAAGGAGGCAAAATTGTTGTTAAATGGCAGGTAAAGGCTCTATAACTCTAAATATTTATAGCTGTGGACTGTGATTTCATGAGATCTCCTAGCTAATCAGGGTTGGGGCTGGTTGGGCCTTGGTTGGGGGACCTCAAAGGATAAGCCAAGGTACAGAGCAGTATTAAATAAACATCCCATTTGCTCTTGGAGGCACTGTGTTATTAAAGATGTTATCTTTTCAGTAAGGGGTGTTGACCACTCATGGTGTCATTAAACCTTTTTCAGACTTTGCATTTTTGAAGTATCTGTGCTACAAAAAGCAGTAAGAAAAGAAACATCCGTGCATTTCTCAGCAACCCCATTCTTCATATCATCTATCTCGAGAAAACCCAACTTTTTAATGCTGCTTTTTTCAAGGAATAAAACCCCCAGGTTTTAGAACAGGAAAACTGCACAAAAGGCATGATTGGGGAGAAGTGCATATGAGATCTAGTGTGCCTCCATGTGCTCTGTATCCCCTTAAACTCTTTTCATTCTTAGTATTCTGGCTTTTGGAGTTTTTCCAGTGTCAGTTTTTGAGTCTGTTTTCTGGATAGTTCTGAACATGGAATCTCCTACAAGAAATCAGGCAATGCCAAGAGAAGCTTTGAAACCAATGTTAGAGACATCAAAGAAGGTTTCCTTTGCTCAATTTCCTCTATTTCACATACAACCAGCGTGGACATGGGTTTTGATCTCAGTTCTTTGGGACTTTGCATGTAGTTCTTGTGTAGTCCATGAGTATGATATAAGCTCCTCACACTTTGTTTTAAGTAGGGTGCTGAGTACAGAATTGACCAACTGTGTAGGTAATCTGAGAGGCAGCCTGAGGAGCAGTGAGAAAAGAATACTGGTATTTCTAGGGTTTCATCATGATCTTTCTCGGCACAAGGGGAGGGTTGGGGAGGAAGAGAATATAGCTAATGGGGCAGATTCATCCCCGATTTACCACTGATTTAAATGGCGTTACACCAGAGATTGATTTGGTTCATTGTAGCAAATATGTGAAACAAATATTGCAACACTCAGTGCAGTACACCAAAATTATGATGTATTCCTGCATCCCGATTCAGTGATGAAGCTGCTCTCTTGCTCTTCAGGAACACCGATGAAGGAGATAGTTAGTGGTTAAGAGTTTAATTCAACTATTACCAAAATGTCACTTCTGCATATATGTGTTTGACACATTTAAAATTGTTGTCCATTGTTGATAAAAGAATAACAGTTCCTTTAAATCAGATGAAAAATTCATGCTGTGAAAATACAGCTTCTGTTCACAAGACACTGATTGCCCTAGCTATTAAAGATAATAAAATGCGGAGCAACAGGGTTGACAAGTTAGAAAACAGAGCCAGGAAAGCAAACCTCAGACAGATTGGTGTGCCAGAGGGAGAGATGGTTGCTTTAAAACTTGGATGAAGGAAATATTGGTACTGTTTCTTTTGGTAGATTTTATTTGGTACTTTTATCTAGGAGAGCTGAATACAGGAAATAATTTCACCCACCCTCTTCCCAAATTGTTTTAATCATCTTGCAAAAATGTGACTGTGAGCTATAGAATTCAAAAACTCTCAAGTATCGGGCAGTCTGGAATTCAAAAGTAATAAGGTTGAGATCTATCTAGACTGCATACCTTCAGAGCTGACACCAAGGAATGTTTTCTCAAGAGCTTAATGAAAAGGGACCTCATGACTGAGCTTTTTAAAAAATGGCTGATTTTGGGTGCCTCAGTTTCTGGGTGCTCAATTTGAAACTCTTTTAAAGGGGCGTTATTTGAATAGGAAGTTGTCTCGGGTCAGGCACACAAAATCACTAATTGCTTTTTAAAATCTTGGTATGTATTTTTATCCCTTCATAGGACAACTCCCTATTCCTGATTTTTGGATCAGTCGGAGAAGCCCATAATTTTTTTCTTTATTTTCTATGATCCACGTGTTGCCTTCATGCATCTTCAATTTAAAAGGAAAGAAATATATTCAGCATTGTTTCTTAAAGTATTCTTCCTCCATCATGTTACATTTGCCTACAGAATCTTGCTTAATGTTGTGAGCTAATGGCATCTTGCACAATGAATTTCCTGTGGTTAAATATAGGATATGAAATCAACTTTAGTTCTTGCTGTTAGAATATTGCATATAATTTGTATATGTGGATATATTGTATGAATACTAATACTTATATGTCAAATATACAAATTACATATGAACAACTCTTCCTATTTTATTTCTTGACCTCACTATAATGATATTCACACATTTATTATTCTCTGTAAACTTTGAGACTCCAATAATGACAGAATCAAATAACTGGGCTTTCAAATTGGCCACGGGAAACCTCAAGTAGCTTCAGCTTTGGGAATTAAGAAAACAAACAAACTTCAGTGCACAGAAACAGCCACCCCCTCTAGAGCCCTCCATTATACACCAGAAAGCTTTTCCTGTATTCTTTACACTTCTCTTATATTTAACATACTATCTCCATGCACCTAATTGCCTGTAGTTTTTCTTCAATGGATGTTTACTACTGTGGTCACTGTTAAGAAGTTAACAAGTACCACACAGTGCTGTCTGAGAGAGCGTAGTACAATTAATTAGGAAAGGTACAATTTCAGAGTTCTTTCTAACTTTCTTGGCATATAAATCAAAGTTCAGTATGATCCTGAAGCAAATATGAATGCGTAAAATGCCTGTGATAGTTGTGAGCCTTTGGAAACATGGAATATTCAAAATCTACTGTATTGAGATGTGACCCAATGCTATGGACACATGAAAAATTCAAAGAGTATTGCATCACTTTTATAAATGTTATATGTATCTTATGGGCTTTTTAGTGATTATATTCCTGGCTCAATGGATGAGCTCACAGGTGTGTGCAGGAATTCAAGTCGGGGGGGAGGAGTAATTAATGCAAATTCCCAATGCTGAAACAATGCAGATAACAATTTTTCTGGAGTTGTGCCCCCGGGTTCAGTAAAAGTAAAAGGACTTGGAACTGTATAAAGTAAGAGACCTGACCTAGTAGAGATGGTCTGCCACTCAATCCAAGAGCTGACATGAGTTTGTGACCAGAGAGAAGCCCAGTGAGAGTACCTGAAGTACCTTAAAACCTCCCATAGTCTCTGTGCAGAAGATATCTATAAGCATGTCTATAAGCTGTTTGTTGCTTTTCAAATATTTTCTCGGGCATGTTTTTATTCTGAATAAGTAGTACTTTGCTTTATGAGAGCTGGCTGGTCATTGCTCCTGAGAGAACAAAACCCCAAGTGCTGAAATGAAGTCAGGTCTGCTGAGGTGAATTGCAGGGGCTGAGCCCTGGCACCTCTAGGCTTGGCAATCATAGTCCCAGCTTGTTGCATCAGTTATGAATGTAAAAAAAAATAGCTTGAGCCCCAGCACCTAATTACTTGAACCCTGGCACCTCTTTCATTACAAATTAAGCATTGTCTAAGACTTAAGTGGGATGTCCTAAGAAAGATCATGAAGGCCATTGTCATAAATATAAAGGGAAGGGTAAACACCTTTAAAATCCCTCCTGGCCAGAGGAAAAACCCTTTCACCTGTAAAGGATTAAGAAGCTAGGATAACCTTGCTGGCACCTGACCAAAATGACCAATGAGGAGACAAGATACTTTCAAAGCTGGAGGGGGAAAGAAACAAAGGTTCTCCCTGTCTGTGTGATGCTTTTGCCGGGAACAGAAAAGGAATGGAGTCTTAGAACTTAGTAAGTAATTTAGCTAGATATGCGTTAGATTCTGTTTTGTTTTAAATGGCTGAGAAAATAAGCTGTGCAGAATGGAATGTATATTCCTGTTTTTGTGTCTTTTTGTAACTTAAGGTTTTGCCTAGAGGGATTCTCTGTGTTTTGAATCTGATTACCCTGTAAGGTATTTACCATCCTGGTTTTACAGAGGTGATTCTTTTACTTTTTCTTCAATTCTTTTAAGAACCTGATTGCTTTTTCATTGTTCTTAAGATCCAAGGGTTTGGGTCTGTGGTCATCTATGCAAATTGGTGAGGATTTTTATCAAACCTTCCCCAGGAAAGGGGGTGTAAGATTTGGGAGGATTTTGGGGGGAAAGATGTTTCCAAGTGGGCTCTTTCCCTGTTATATATTTGTTAGACTTTTGGTGGTGGCAACAAAAAAGTCCAAGGGCAAAAGGTAAAATAGTTTGTACCTTGGGGAAGTTTTAACCTAAGCTAGTAAAAATAAGCTGAGGGGTTTTCATGCAGGTCCCCACATCTGCACCCTAGAATTCAGAGTGGGAAAGGAACCTTGACAGCAGTTAACTCAGGAACTGTGGCAATGGCATATAAATGCAAATGCACAAAAGACGTGACACACATTTGTAGTTATCACAAATCATAATGTGAGTGTGTATGTGTGTCTGAGAGCGAGAGAGAGAGTTGTGTTGCCAGTGGTTCCATTGGCTGAAGCAAGGATGTGGTTCAGGCTCTCAGTGGAAATACATTATTTTAGCAAAATAGTGAAAATACTTCAGAAATAATTGGGACAGCAGAAAGTTTTCTGCTGGTGGCTGGAGTTTTATTCACCATACTCTGATGTTGGATGTACATGCTATTCTCTGCACCAATACGGTGGGCCGGATTTAGTCATTAAGATTTTAATGTGTTCTACCTTTAAAAGACAAGGTCCTGCTGGCAAATAGCTGGAATATATCTTTGTTTTTCTCTCCATATAAGCACAAGGGAGCATCAGTTTACACCTGATTTTTATGACACTTCTGAGGTTCCAGAACACTGTGTGGGAATAGTAAGTACAGTTCAGCCTTCTGTCAGGTTACGGTCAGAGGAACAGTCTATACTGTGTTTCTTTCTACACAGTAACTATGGTATGAGAAGGTGCTTAAACTTATAAATATCTGTGTGAAGGAGGAGTGGGCCTATTTTCAGAGCTGTAAGTGCTTATGTAGGCTCATGGCTGATCATGTGCTGTAGTCAAAATCATCTTGGTGTAGTGGTAGCCCGGTGTCAGGCTCCCAAAACACTTAAACCCTGTGGTGGGACTGAGAAGGGTAACGGGCTCCTGACTGAGCAGCAATGCAGTGGGACCTCTGCACTTCATGTGCATTGTGAAAGGGGTCTCCACACTTGCTCCTGAATAGGCTAGTGATACAGTAGGCTAGAAGAAGGACCACGGAATCTATGTTCACGGAATCTAACTTGCCTCATGAGTAGGGTAAATGATCTGTGGCTGCTATTTCCACCAATAGGCTGGACCAGTAACCCCAGGGTGGTTGCTCTGCAGTCTTACACACTGATCTGATGATGGGATGGATTTAGCCTCTCCAAGCCTATCACTATCCTTCACTCATATAACGTCTAATTACTCAGGTTTTAGTCAGGTGCAGTGCATTTTGACCTCTGAGGAAGGAATAATTATTTTAAGCACAGCATTCTACATGCCTTTGTTTGGTAATGATAAAAAGAATGCTGCTTTTTCAAATGTATGTTTGTTAGAACTGATGATGGGTAATTTAAAGGCCTATTCCTAGAAGATGGTAAGGGCTTTGAACTTGCATTGACTTCATTGACTTGCATTGATTCTGTTTCGGTTTTCTTTAGGACCTGGTCATTGTAAACATTTCCTAATGAGTGCAGTGCCTACTACAGTGACTACTGCTTAGTGGGACTGCCTATTGTAGAAGGTGCTGTGCTCAGGAGTAAGCAGTCCCAGAATAAGGCCCTTTGCCTGTAAAAGTTGAAATAAAAAATATTTAGCCCTACTGCATTTTAAGATTGTTGTGTCACAGGAAAATGAATGCTGGATTATCTGTTTGCTTTTGGTTTGTGCATTGGTTTGTTTAGGTCAGTGATTCTCAAACTTATTTGATCACGCTCCCCTTCTTTGTGTCTGTAGTAATTTATGTCCTCCCCTCTTCCCCCCACCACCCGCCACCTCTCAAGTACATATACCGATTAAAAAGAAATCAACATACAACTCTCACTAAATATTAAAAACAGTAAGGCATTGATTCAAACAGAGCCAATGAGCCATTGTAATAAAAGCAAAAACAAAACTATGATTATACACACCACGTCCTAGCAAACTGATTCATGTACAGATGGCAACAACTTTATATAATGCTCTGCAAGCTTAACAGAAATCCATCAATATGCACAGCGCCCTCTAAAGTGAAATGCATAGCACCATCTGATGACCTATGATGTCTGGAGGAATCAACTTTACTAGTTATTCATTGCTGTCGGTAAAATGTGCACGGTAAGGGTTTTTTTCCCTAAAGTTTCTCATGCCCCCCCAATACATTCTGTGCTCCTCCTAGGGGAGCCGGCCCCCCAGTTTAAGAACCTCTGGTTCAGGTCCTTACACTTTGACAAAATGGTAGGGTATATGAGCCCATTTGCATGATCATGTGGAATGTCTAATTACAAGTCTGATTATATCTGATTACAAAGCAGTCTTTGGAATATATTGGTTGGTTGGTTCTGTTTGACTATGTGGCCCTTGATAAAAGCACAGTTTCTGTTTTTCTCATTTTCCTTTTTCCTTGATTTAATGTTTTTATTATAATGTCATCTCTCTCTCTCAGAATATGTCTACATGTGCAGTGGTGCTCTTGTATTGATGCCGCTGTGCCACTGCAGTGCATCTAGTGAAGACAGTCAATGTCAACGGGAGCTCTCCCATCAACATCATAAAAGAAGCTCTCCTGCCTGCACAGTGTTGTGCACACGAGCGCTTATGTCAGTGTAACTGATGTCTATCGGAGGGGAGGTCCTCCGCAGCAGCTCCCCTTGGCCTGGAGCAGCGAACCGCGGCCACTGGGAGCCACGATTGGCCGAACCTGCGGACACGGCAGGTAAACAAACCGGCCCAGCCTGCCAGGGGCTTTCCCTGCACAAGCGGTGAAAGAAGTTTGGGAACCACTGTCTTAGACCAATTAGGTGCTTCTAGACTGGGATGAATTAGTGTGATTTTCAGAAGCACTGAGCACCTACAGCTCCACAGAAGTAAATTTGAACTGCTTGTCCTTTGCACATCTGAAAATCATGTTTGTTATTTATTGTTTATTGTGGAGGGGATGCATAATTCTCAAGACTTATCTTCCTATGAAATATTATTTGAACAAATTACTTTTGAACCTCAAGTAACATGACTGTTGAAATCTAGGATAACAGTTATTCTTTGAGTAGAATATGTATATACAGTGCTTTTAAATTATACCCTGCAAATGCAAAAGAAGAAAAATTAAATTCTGCTAATGTAAAAATACGAATCATATCTCAAAATACAGCAATTGAGATTAAATACTTTTTGTCTTTGACAGGAATATAATATTACCCTAATGTGAAATACTTGACAAATACCAAAACAATTCTAAAATATTCGTAGGGAATTAAAAATCTGACTCAAGTCTTTTGGTCAACAGTAGATGATCATGAGGTATGTGCTAAGCTTCAAAGTTGTTTAATGTTAGTTGGTAATGACAAACTTGCAATTCCCCCCCCCCCCCCCCGACGTCCTCTGTCAAGTAAAATGAATAGAGATGGGGATCTCATTCGGTTTGTTTGTACACCCAAAACTTCTCTTGATTTCTGTGAGAATTTTGATTGTTCAGGATTTTGATAGATGTTAGCTATTTAAGTTCTTGAAAAGAGCAGTATAGATTTTTTTTAAATGCATGTGTTTGGAGGACATTTCATAACAGAGAATAACAATTTCAAGATAGGTCAAGATCTGGGTCTAATAGGATTAATGGTGTAATTTAAAACAATGAAATGTTAGGAACTGAGATGTTTACTTAAGATACAGGCAGTCATTAAAGGGGCTAGACACGAGTAATCTGGTTGGAAGAGGCAACATATTAAAAATGTATTGCAAACGCACTGGTGAATTTATCCTCATAAAAGCTAAATGAGAAATATGTCCTCATCAACGAGACTTCCTGTACATATTAGTTTGTAAAGGGAGCTATTTGCATGGATGAGTCTAAAAATCTCTGGAAATATGAATATGGTTCCAGTCATAACATTACAAGACTTTATTTCAAGCCTGTAATAGTAAGCTTAAGTAATGTCTAAATATTTGGGTTAAACCACAATATCCTATTTTCAGCTATGAACTATAAACTATAATACACGGATTCGTCCTGCAATAGAATAATTATTCAGTAGGACTGCTCTATACTGCTTTAAACTCTGTTAGCTACAGCTAATATTAAAACATAACTAGCAAAAAGAAGTAGGGTTTGAATTCCACCCTGCTGCGGTATTGGGGCATGCACAGCAACTTAACTCAGCAGTTCATCTGGCATCTCTGGTTTGAGTGGTGTGTATGTGTATCAACTAAGTGTGCAATTATACTCTGCCTGTACTGTTTGAAACTTTGCCTTTCAACTTTGGTGAAACACTGAAATGTAGAATTAAGTGAAAATTCGTTCAGTTATAAATACAAAATGGACACACACAGAGTGTTAATTGCTTACTGGTGAATTCTGTACATGATGTCAGAACTCTGAAAACTTGGTATTCAGTTTCCGATGCTGCTTTCTTGTAGGCACATGTGTTACAGAATATGTAGTTTTAAAAATCTATCAAATTAACATTTTATAATATCGTACCTATTGCTTTCACATGACTCACGCACAATTTTAAATCTGGAGATCTAGGGCTACCGTTGTGCCCAGTTTCTTCAGGGACGCTGACTAGAAGAGATTCTTTGCACTCTTTCCTCTCCCTTTCCCCGTCCTCCCTGGGAACCTAATGTAAAAATATCACAAGGTCAAGTATCATTTCACCCAGTGTCTATTTATTTATTTTGTAATAGTCCCATCCATTCGAAGTGCTAGCTGACTTCTGGACAAACTCAGTAACTGTGTTACTCAAGTGGTTAATCGCTGCTTTGCCAAAAATAAAAGCTCTGCCTCCTCATTCTTCAGTAAATGAAAATATCTTCTCATGGACAGAAACGTATCATTGTGCAAATAGTCTTCCATTTTTAACAATCATGGAATTTGGCATGACTTGCCTAATATCAAGCAAAAACCTAGTTTAACCCATCCAGTATACTGTATTGGGTTCACAAATCCAATACTAAACTTTATTACACTACCACTATGTTTGCAGCTGTGATTTCCTCATTGTTTTATAGACATATATTGTATGTTTTCTCAGGAACCTGAGTATTGAATTGTAACTTTCTTTAGATGGCTACAAGGAAGAAAGGCAGAGGAGAAAGTACTATTTGTATTAGTTTTGTTTATAAGAACATTCTTCAGCTGTGGGCCAGAAAAGTATGCAAAGCCTTCTACCTTATGTATAAATGACTGTTTTGGCACAATGCCACCTAGAGTTGTGCAAGCATAGAAATGGAGCTATGAAAAATATTCATTCCTAAATCAGGTGCCTTAAGAACCACCTATCCAAAAAGGAGAATGCTGCTTACATACTTTCCTCAGAGCAGTTCTAGTATGCCTGCTAGAACTTTCTCAGATAGTAGGAATTTAGGAATCTTTAACAGGAATGTTAAAGACAAAGCTTCAAAGATTTGGCATCGATTTTGTTGGGTTGAAAGTTCCAAGATGTGTTTTAAACTAGTGGAGCCATTAGTTCTTGTTGTGCTCAACTGACTTTTCTTGAGGTAGCACTTCCTCTGAATAACTGACAAGAGTAACAACTATAGTCCTGGAAATGCTTTATCAATGCAGCAGGAACCTTACAGCCAATGGGAGGCATACGTTTAATCTACTGGATTTTTGGAGTTGGTGTCCATATTGCCTCAGGCTTTGACAATTTATACTTAAAGCCAAAGCAGCCTTTTAACATTTTGTAACAACTCAGTATGTGATCTCTGAAATAAAAAACACATTTCTGAAGTTATCCACTCAAGAATCTGGGTATTGTTTTATGTTAAAAAATCTTTTACAATAAGCATATTCTTTGTCAAATTAGTGGAAAGAATAGCATATGGTGGTGTGATTAATGCCTGTGTCCTAAAGCATTTGCACTAGGAGGTGGATTTAAGGTTCCTCTGACATTACTGATGCTGGCTCCATTCATAGCCATGCACAAATCAAGAAGGGCCTGACTCAGCAAGGTCCCTAAGCATGTGCCTAACTTTAAGCAGGTGAATAGTCACTGAAGTAAATGGGATTTGCATGATTATGTGCTTTTTTTGAATTGGTCCAAATTCTGCCATCAGCACAAAGAAGAACTATCAATTTGCACTTGAGGACAGAATCTGCCCTTTCAGCCAAACTCTCCATCTGTAAAATGGGTAGAGCTGGTTCAGCCATTAGTTATTAACTTAGCCCCAGTAAATTATGACAGTTTACTATGCCATGAGGCCTGCTGAGGGGCTGGGATCAAGGTTCTGCTCCTTCCTGGCCATGTGCATGTGGGGAGAAACATAGCAGCTCTGCGCAGCACACAGAATGGCACATAGACACAAGGGAGTAAGTTGGTGTTTTACATCCCTTTTATTTCCTTGCAGTTGTGCGCAGGAGAGGTCACAATCTGGCCTGCTGTTGTTTGTGTTTTGTGGTTGATTGTCCAAGTTACATAAGAATGGTACAGCTCTTTAAAAAGACACATACTGAACCACAAATAAAAAAAATGCATATATGACACTAAGTTTTAGACAAATTAAATTTGATGAATATTTTCATAGATACTTGGCAAAAGCGCAAATTGTCATGACTGACTAATATGATTGCAACATTCATAACAATTGAACTTAAGGGTTTTATTTGCAAAAATACTTGTGAATGAGATGTTCTGCTATTCGACTAGCTCTCGTAGTGGGCTCATAATATCTAGCAGTGTTTCAAGAATTTTATGAGCATTAATTATTGTTTGTAAAGCACTTTGAAAATAAATGAATAAATGTCAGGTATTAACGTTGAAGATGATCATAATGTATTCCCTTCCTTGAGGCCCATTTAAATGGTTAACCGGGGGGGATGGGGAGGGTAGGGCAGGGTGGGGGAATTTCCTCCTGGACTTGCCAACTCTACTCCTTAATGTTTTACAGGGTCAATTTAACCCAATATACTACCTTCCCTAGAGTAAGCGTCCTGGATCTGCAGTTCTTCTAGACTTTCCTGATTTATGTGTAAGAGACTTTGAAAAATCCATGCCTTGCTCTTTTTGTATCGGCATAGGACGCTATCACCATGCCATTATGTTGAACTATTATTGAATTGCTGATGATTGGTCGCTTTTCTAACACATATTACATACATTTTTAAAAAGTACCCAAAGGTATTAATGTACTTTATAGACTAATCAACTCTGTCATTTTTAAGATATAGAGGTGGAAAACAGGGTCTGAAACCAAAACACTGCCCTCTTTTCTGAGTGAGCAAATTATGTCAAATTATTATTTCAACTGAAGCTAATTTATTATTAATCCAGAAATATTTGTGTGTGCTCAGTTACAGACACATATAAGTGAAGAAAATAATAGATGAGCTTTGGCATTTATACAGTGGCCAGAACACTTCCAACTTTGGCAAGAAAGTGCTTGCTGACTTTATGATTAAAACCAGACAAGAAGAGATTCCACAAGGATAAAAACTCATGGCACTCTATTTAGGAAATAGAAGAAGGCACAGTAAAAATAGAATAAAATGCATTTGTCATAATCCTAGGTGAACTCCCCCTGCTGGCCACTCACCAAGTGGCTGTATTTCGATTCCAGCACTGGATCCTATGTGCTTAATGTGCAGGTACTGGATCTGACCTCTCAGGCTCAGTCCTGCATTGTAGATTCCCTGACTAGTATCACTTCTAGGGCATGGGACCTGGCTGCCCTGGTCATGCAGCCTCCCCAGCCTTCCACATTTGCAGGATCTCTGGATTATAGTTTAGTCCTTCAGGAACATGTGATAGTTGGAGCAAGTAACACAACGACTTTGCAGAGAGATTTCTAACACAAACACACTTTACACATAGACAAATCACAAGTGACTACCAATGGAAGATAAAAACTGCTCACAAACCCTTGCTCAGTCTCCTCACTGCGTGTTCTTTGGGATTTAATCACTGTTTTTTCAGGCTCCCAAGACCCTCCTCTCTTCTTTCTTTCCTCATGCCCAGTCTTGCCTTCTTGTTCTGGATGGTTAGCCTCCTACCAAGAGTGCTCCTTCTCCTTTTATATATTTTAGTTTCCTCTGCCATGTGACCTTCTTGGTCAGCCTCAAAGCCTTTACCAGGTGATCTGTTGCTTGGTTATTGTCCATCTGGACTGGAATAACTGGTTTCTTGCAGCTTTGCCCATACTCTTTAGCATACCCATTGTCCACCACCCTGCCACAGGGCAGGCGCCCTGACCTCCAGTCTTGTAGCGGAGAATGGGGGAGGGTGCATGGGGGGCTATGGGAGCTGCACTTTAACTGTAAAAGAGCTGCATGCAGCTCATGAGCCAGTTTGGCCACAACTGTACTAAATTGTCACAGCATAGTTTTTATGAAATCACATGTAGAAAGACCCTTGAGAGACAGTGTGAAAGATGGATGGAGAAATGTCTACATAATGGTTCTCCGTGTGGTTAATGTGACCTTGAGAAAATCATTCTCTGTTAATAGAAAGTAAGTAAATTCTCTAATATCAATGTGAGTTATCAGTTTTGCTGGCTTATTATACTGGAAACCATTTTCTAATCTATCTTAAAAGCATAAATTTGTGTGGGGATCTGCATATCAAAAACCTGGGTTCAACTCCTGGCTTAGCTAATGAATTGCTATGTGAATTTGGGCAAGTGATTTAACCTCTCTATCTTGGCTTCCCCCTAATAACAGGGGCGGATAATGATACTTATCCACATTTGCAAAAAGCTTGGGGGCTTTTCAGGGGAAAAGGTCTATAGAAGAGCTATGTATTACCTTTACTATCTATTAACTAATCTAATGCATGTGATCTTTTCCAGTGTGTATATACATATATGCTATGAATAGCCATAAAGTTTAGCCTATCTTGGCTCACAATTGGCTCACTTGTGCCTGAGAAGTGCAGCCCTGCAAAGAGGATGTTTCCACCACCTCAAGGGAGTTCAAGGAAGAACTGGTCCCCAGGAAGGCACAACCCCTCATTGAGCTTCTTAGTGTGTAGGAGGGGTGCACAAGCTACACCATCCTTAAGGGCAGGGCTTACATTCTTATAGAGTATTTCTTGGAGCTACCCATATTTCCTTCCCCACTCTCCCACCTCCCCCTACAAACATGCTATAAAAACTCCAGGGGGGTTGAAAATATTTAGTGGCGCTCCACCTCTGGATAGCTCCAGCTGAATTTAAGCCCTGCTTTGAGGAAATGAACAGATGATACGCAAAATGTCTCCAATGAAATGTGTGTGTGTGCGTGTGTGTGTGAGAGAGAGAGAGAGAGAGAGAGAGATGAAAATTTGACACAGATCTTCAAAGAATTAGCTGATAGCTCATCTAGACAGATTTTGTCAAGCAAATTGAACACTTAAAAGCTAAATGGTATCTAACTGAACATAATATGCTGTGTAACAAGATATCTACTGTCTGTAAGATGATATACTGAATGTATCACTACTATATACTAGTGACTGGCACCAAATTTTAGGTCTAGAATGTCTGAATGGTAAAAGGCCCAAGTGCTCAGGCTTCATATCTGTTTAAAATCAGTATTCAGTATAGTGCAAACAAAGTTTTTATCAGCTTGATAAGGCTGAGATGTAATAATGATGTAGTATCCGTGTTTGGTAAAGTACAGGGTATCAACAATAACACTTTTCAGAGTAGCAGCCGTGTTAGTCTGTATTCCCAAAAAGAAAAGGAGTACTTGTGGCACCTTAGAGACTAACAAATTTATTTAGAGCATAAGCTTTCGTGAGCTACAGCTCACTTCATCAGATGCATTTACAATAACACTGTTTCTGGCTTCTTTAAGTAAGAAGAGCATCTGTCAAGTATTTTGGATAGTAGCAGACATGGTAAGGAAAGAGCACTTCAGAAAGTTAGGATATCAAAACTGCTTGGCTAAAAGATAATCAATAATTATTATTTTTATTTTTATACTTTTCATAATCCCATTTCTCTGACTTAATTGGTACATTGCAGATATTTTGGGTACTTTATTGAAAAGTAACATGTTCATGTGTAAGGCCATTTTTCTGTGCTGAGTGATGTGTTAGCAGTAAAGAAAATAAAATACGAATTTTAAAAAACTGCTTTAAAATAAAGTTTAGTATCTGATGGAATTGAACATGGGAAATTCATAATACAGACTGTCAGTGCTACCTCACCTTGTAACGCTACGGTATGGTGTCTTGTACCATATACTTTAATACTGCCAACTCTTCTGTGTCTCTAATAGAGCTACATTATCAAGGCACTTATGAGTCAGTCTCCAGATACATTTTGAAGAATTTTTTTAAAATGTTTTGGTTTATTTACTAAATGCTCCAGATAAGTAGAATATAAGGGGACAGGCAAGATTATCTCTAAAGTTAATAATCTTTGTTGTTTTTTCTAGGTGCTGAGTTGTGAACATACCAAATATTGCCAGCTCCATCCTGCTAACAATTCTTGAAGGATGATTTCATTAAATCATCTAGTATGACCTCCTGTCTAACACAACCCATAGAAATTCATCCAGTTATTTTTATATTGACCCCAGCTTCATGTCACATCCACCACTGAACATGGAGACTAGAACTTAGAAGGAAGGTAACTCCCATTTTGTTTTCAAAGTAGCATGTATTTTAACTTTTCTTCTTCTAATATCTTTCTCTAATATCCTACAGGGCATTAATAATAATGGGCCAAATCCTAAGGTCCTTATCCAGTTCCTGTTACATCATGACTTGGGCAAAACTCCTATTAGAGTCAATCAGAGTTCTGCCTGAGTAGGAAAGGAGTGAAATTTTACTTTATTTTTAAAATTAGGCCCGATAAAATCTCATTTTTATGAAGTGCCTTTCCCCAACTGGAAGATCCCGAAGTCCTAAACAAGCTGCAAATACATATATAGAAATTACTTTACCGTCATTCCCAATGGGATGGAATGCAGTAGCTTTTTAACAACCCTTAGTAACACTACACATGAATAAAAGAATTACCAAAGAGTTTTTAGTACTGAGGAAAAATACTGCAAAAAAGTGGGACCTAATTTATTTATACCAATAGGCTTATGTGCGGCAAAATGAATGCCAATTTGTTACAGTAAACAGGAGCCTATGTGTTGGGTCAAAGGACCCTTTTTTAAACATCTTGCATAGTTTGTTTGGGGGCCCAAATTTATCATCATTGCACTGACTTTCAATAAAAAATAGACATGTTGCCCATAAAAGGCTGGGGGGTGGGGGAGATGTATAATGTATCTAGAGAATTTCTAATGCTGAACTAGGGATAGTAGAAGGAAAATTTAAAAAGTTGCCTAATGCGTAGCAAGTAGTGACATTTATTATCAGGGAAAGGAAAATGTGGGAAGCAGAATGGCTCAGTGTTTCAGCTTCTGCATATTTCTTCCCTCGTAAAGAAGGACAGCTAAGTATTCTTACAAGAACAGTAAGTCTAGCAAATCACACGACATTGTTAATCCTTTAAATGATTTCCCATCAGTAATTCTGTGTGGTTCTGTATCAGTGCCACTATGTATTTTTTTATTGTGTCTCGGTTCCAATTATTTCACTTTGTCTGAATATCCCATCCCCCATTTTTTTGTTTGTTTACATAAGTGTACCCGTTCAACTGGTGGCATTTATACAGATCCACTTCTGGAGTTCCAACAGGACATCATCAGGAATTAATATTATCCAGTGATTTGTTGTTCTGTAGACCCATTTTTGCAAGAATATTTGGCTGTCCCACCTTGAAAAGGGAAGACATATGCAGAAATGTGGAAACATTCTACTAACCACTTTTTTTAAACTTAATTTTTTATTCCTCTGGTAATAAAGTGTGTTACTAGGCAAATGGATCTCTAAAGACTAATTCCTTTTTATGGCAAGTAACCATGTCAGCTTTAAAAAAACAAAACAAAATAAAACTACTACTTTTTTTTGGGCAGGCATTTTGATCATTTTCCTCTTAAAGTGTTTATGTCTATGCTCTGATACTAGAGCTCCCAAAATACCCAGATTTTGGCACAGAGCATGGATTGCGTTTTGTTCTCTAAACTGGTGAGAACAAAAAAGGAAGAATATGTCTAAACATTTAGTTGTAATCATCTGTATAATATCCTTTGTTGATTTTCCAGACAAAAGGTCGTCATCTCCTCTTGATCTTTGTATAGAACTCCTGTTGAGCTCAACAGACATGCCACAGATGGAATGAGGGTAGAACTTGGCTATTTACAAAAATATTTGTTAAATGACATCTACGGTAGCAGTCAAAAGACTTTGAAGTACTTAACAGTATAAACAATTGTCCTAGAAAGATTGTGTTACTTTTGCTGCTGCAGAGAGTACTGTACAGTGTGCAAAAGCATGTATTTCAGCCTGGTAAAACATTTGTAACAGAAACTTAAGATGTTCAACATTAGCTTGCTAAAGATTCATCACAATCTACCAAAACTCTCCTATTCAAGCCAGGGCTGTGCAGAGAGCCATAAAAGGGAAGGAATATAATTTCATTTGCTGGCTCATACAGCTGAAATGCTAAAATGAGAGAGTAACAGAAATTGTGTCTGCCAGATCTGACAGAGGAGTGTGAAACAATATATATAAAACATGTAAGTTAATGTAGCATTCACTTTAGCTGGAGTGATAATGCTACTATCATGAGACCTTCTGAACTTCCACATTAAAAAAAATATGGTATTCTCTCTTGATTACTTTTAGTTTAAAACACTTGTGTTACTTAGAAGTGCATTTATGTTCTGTAGATGAAAATGAAATTACATTGTAATTTATTACAGGCTTTTTTCACTTTAAGATTACACTTTAATTCTAACTTTCGTGTCAGTCTTCCTCATTGACAAGAATTATGCTTACTAGCAATATACTATTGTGTAAGTTCCTTTTGTATTACTATACATTAAATGCCATGTATTTTATAGTAAATGAACTTACACTTACTCTGCTGTTGTTAGAAGGCAATAAAACACTGTTAAAGTGATTCAACAAAATCAGTACACAAATTATTGTTGTGTTTTAAATTATGATAGTTAAGATCCATTAGCAAACATCTTGTTTCTTGAAAGTGCTGTATATAGAAATAGTTGCTACTTTTCAGAGTGCAGCTGACAGTTTTGCAACAAAATTCTTTGTAAAATTTGATTGCTTTGGATCAAATAAAAATAAGGTCATGTGAAGCAAGGGAAATATTATGATAATATGTGAGAGATTTTAAACAGAATATAACATTTACTTATTTTATTGTTAACCCAGCAGCATTAATACTTTTAGTTAAATACTAGAAGTGACTAACAAGTGCCTGGGTACAATGTCATATCATGAAGTATTTTGTTAGGTTAATAGCCATATTTAGAAACTATTTGTCACTTACACTCTAATTACAATGTAAAAATCTATTTAACACCTAAAATACACAGCAGCATCTTATTTTACTTGTAAAAAAAAAAGTCGAACTTTTGACCAGACATGTTTGTGTTTAGTTTTTTAAATTTTGTATTTACTCTAAAGGGGAATGGGCAGGGGAAGGAAATGCTAAACTTTACATTTCAAAACAGGAGTGAAATCCAAAATATAGCTGTTTAGTTAGTGTGGGCCATATGCTGCCCTGGACTGCATATATCTGTGTGTGTGTGTGTGTGTGTGTGTGTGTGTGTGTGTGTGTGTGTGTGTGAGAGAGAGAGAGAAAAGAATCTTTTTCTTCCTATTCCTTCCTTGCAACATCAGGACGCATTTACTTCTGAGTCCTCAGGAGATCACCAGGAGGAATGCAGCTCAGCTTCCATGATGGTTGATGCACAATGATTCTCAAGGGTTGTCGTCTGCCAGCTGGGAGGAGGCCACGTCCCCAGCCAACTCCACACAGGTGTTAGGCAACTGAACGCTAACCTGTTGAAAGAGGAAATAAGGTACATGCAATACTGTGTCATTCCTGCTCGTCTTGGACCACCCTGCCTCTGAGCTCATCCTATCTTCTATTTAATATGAAGCTGGCAGTACTCTTTTTTCCTGCCTCCTCCACCTTGCCCCTCCCCCAACCTCTATTGATTAAGGGCCTATTCTTAACTGGAAGAGCTGTAGAGAGAAGAAACTGTCCCTTAATATGGGGCCAGATCACCCTTCTTGTAATAAAATTCTTGTGAGAGATCTGGAAAAGGAGTCTTCTCGAAGAGCCGCTTATGGAGGTTCTGCCACATCATCCCATGATAGGAGAAGAAGGGCAGGACTTGGCACCCTGTGACCTGGTGTGTCCTCAGGGAGCTGCACAGATTCCAGGGCATTTACTGAAGCCCAGGGCCACCTGTATGCAGAGGCAATGTACTCCCACACTCAGTCAGACACCCAAGCGTTTTCCATGTTCATCCCCTCTTCCTTGGCTATGGCAGCAAAACTACATTGATGCCATGCTACCAGAGATATCATGGCTGACCCTAGAACTTCCTAGACATGGCCTGAAGGTGCAGGCTGTATTTTTGAGGGTACTTTCAGAACAGTAACTCATAATGTCCAAGAAGTACCTAACAAGACTATAGCATGTTAATTCAGATCAGTTACTTCTAAATATGTATGTGGTCACCCATTATTTGGCCTAGTATTTTGGCTAAAGAATAACTTTAAAAAAAAACCTCTGGCATTTGGGGCACAAAAGTACCTTTATTTATCCAATTCCAGCGTAGTGTCTAAATGAAATTAAATTATTAGACCATGAAGAAAATCCCCAAATTAACTGATACGATTCATCATACTCTGGCATATGTTTTAGCCTCTGGAAAGACTGTATAGTATTCTATGCAGGGAACAAATGAATCTCACATGCAATTGAGTGTGTATTGTCCTATAGACCAACAGAAGACTTTTGTCTTCATCAGTGATGGTTTATTAGTATTACTGCTCAAGTGTTCATCTTATTTTTTAAAAAGTCATTATAAGAACATAATTGCATTTATTTCTGTTTGTTATGATTAACAGTAGGATATTCCTGGCATGCAAAATAGGTACTTAACATCTTTTGGGCAGGGGGAAATTTGAATAAAATGTGACCACAGAAAATATTTTTATTATCTAATATTATGCGTTTGTTGCTGGGCTAAAAGCTGTCTATTGAAACAAACTTTCTACTCATCATATATTGAGGGCCTGATACTTGGAATCCTTTATTCATTTATTTCTTGGAGAATATTAAAACTTATTTTTTTAGAAAATAAGGTCTTCAGGATTTGGCTCATAGTAACCATTTTAGCTGCTTAAATGCTAGAGTTATGATTTTGGTACAAATGGATGGGTAAATAGCTTGATATTTGTTATAGTTTTATCATATTCTTTCCCTTATTTAGTAGCCATATGAAAGCTGTTCAGCAGTTGTAGAGTATATTGTTTATACTGGGGCTTTGGCTTAAACGTACTGGATGACTGAAGAAGGCTGTAAATTTAAATTGTTAGATTAGTGGACATGAACATAAAAAGAGAAACAAGCATGAGATACTTTTCTCTTTTTCTTATTATATTTCCTTTTTAGAAGAGCCTATGAAGCTATCTCTAATTAACATAACCCAATGAAGCTTTTTTGATAGATATGTATGTCTGAAAATGTTATTTACGCCAACCTAACTCAATACTTGGGAGCAATCCAGAAACTCTGTTAATCTATCCACTACTTATTGTTATGTTAACTCTTCAGAGGATAAGTGAAGTATGCAGGAAGTTTACCAAAGAATATATTCTCTAGCAGCGAATATTGGTGGAAAGTCTACCAGTCTCTTTGTTGCCTGAACTAGGTCTGCTATGTTGTAGCCAAAATTCTCTTTGAGTCTCTTATGAAATTGCAATTTCAAAAACTAGGCTAGATGTGTGCAACTCAGAATTACATACTGTGGTATGTTTTGTGCAAGAGATGGTCAACGCATCCATATTTGTCCACTTGTGTTAGAGAATTTAAGTTGCAATAAAGACAAATATGCAGCCAAATATGGAAAATGCATCAGGTTGAGAAAACATTCTCTGTAGCGCATAAAAGTCCCACAATGCTGTAACCAAACTTTTAATTGCTAGCCTGGAATATCCATTTGGCAGAAAAAGCTATAGTAGGCTTATGGCAGCAGCCAGCAGGCTAGTCATTAAGAATGAGAGCTGTCCAAAAAAACTTCCAACCATTAGAAAATGTGAAAAAATGGTGGGAGGTGGGGGTCAGGAGAGGAGGAAGAGAATGAAAATTTTTGTGGATTTTTTGTTACTGCAATTTTCCACTCCCTCCTCCATTTGCACTCTGAACTAACTCTAGTGGAAATATATACATATGTGAAACACTGTTTGACCATTTATTATCATTTTACCAATCACTAATTTCAGTTATTTTCATTGTGGTGATGGTGGGAGTTATTCTGGACCAGTTTGTTTTCATGGTTGCAGAGCTTGTGTGGGCTTGAGAGGCATGTTTCCTGCCTTTGATGGTCTGCCCTTGGAGGCTGAAGAAACTTGGGCAATTCCAGGTGGCTGTAAGGAAGAGTACAGTTCAGTCTTCAGACCACCCTATTCATGGTTTAGTACGACTGTATAATCAACTTTTATACTCCATTGTTGATACAGTGGCCCTAAATGCTCTCTGCCAACTTCCGCCTTAGCAATCATCATAGTTCATTGATGAACTGTGATGGATGAAACATGAGGGATGACTTTAAGAGTAGCAGAAATTTTGAGATTAATCTGTTTAATGCTAATGAAAGAAATTAAGGAAATAAAAATATAAGGATATGAAATTAATGATGTCTCTAAAATCATTGAGATAATGACATTTTTTACAATCTGTTTTTAGCAGGAAAAATAAAAGATGTAATGAAGATCTTCTCAAATAAGCTACTCGTATTAAAGAGATATGGAGGGAATACTTGGGAAACTCAGACCTATCAGAAACGTATCAGGAGGGCTGGAAAATGTGATTTTACTCTGTTAAGGAAATTTGCCGGTGAACTTGCTGAATCATTAACAATAACATCTGAAATTTTATACAGAACTGGGCAGGTGCTTGGCTGCAGAAAAGCAAATTAGTACCAATATTCAATTGTAAAGAAAGAAAAAAGGGAAAAAAATTATCCTTGTCTCTAGTAAATTTAATTCTAGTCCCTAGTAAAATAATGGAACAAATATTAAGACAGGAAAAATACTTAAGTATTAGGAGAAAATGGACCCATAAGCAATAAGCAACGAGTGTTTATAATGAACAATTATATTTGCATTCTTTTCAGGCATTTGATATTGTCTCATGAAATCCTAATTGCAAAATATGTATAATTTGCTATGGCTATGAAAACTTGCACGTAGATTAAAATGGGAATGATGGACCATAAACCATGGCTAATTATCAGTGGATACTCAGTGTGATGCCACAGTAGTGTGGGCTAGGTCCAACCTTGTTTGACATCTTTATTCATGCTCTGGAGGTGGAGGGTTGATGAAATTATTAGATGATACTAACTGGGTAACACCAATGAATACTTGTCTGTTGTGCCAGGAAAATTTGAAACATGGAGATGGTAGCAAACTAAGATTCAACTTGAAAAACATAAGCTAAGATATCTAAGGGTAAATGATCAGACACAGATGCTCCATGGCAAAGAGCTGTGATGGGGGTATATAAACACAACACTGGTTAACCATGGTTTAATAGAGCCTGAGTCCATTACGTGGCACCTGGAGGGTTGTTAGGCATAATTAATGAAGACGAAGAGAGAAGCCTAGGAGACTTGAAACCTGGAGCTTGAACTAGAGAGTCCTGAGCCAGACATCTGGGTGGCCAGGGGCAGTGAAGCCTGGGCTAGGAGGCAGTAAAGCCCAAGAGGCTGAAATAGTAAAGCCTAAGGGGCATTTGGAACTGAAGCTTGAGAGACTTTCAAGGAGAAAGAGAATCACTGTGGAATCACTCTTTGGGGAAGTAGGTTAGTAGGAAAGACTTTTGGAAGGAAGGCCTGTAGGGTGAGGAGGAAGCCTGGAGAGGGAAGATACAGGATTGGTGGAAGTTCCTGTGGCTGACCGTAGGACAAGGGTAGGAATCGGATCTGTGGGGAGAAGCTCTGAGAAGTGTTGGTTGTTACAAAGAGACCAGGAAGGGGCGGAGAGAAAGACCCGAAGAAAGGCTAATGGCAGGAGTCCAATCTGGCAGCAGCAAAGTTTCTAACAGAGCAGACTTTGGCTACTCTTCTCAGGGCCCCTGGACTGGAATCAAGTGTAGACAGTGGGCATGGGATCCCCTATCTTCCACTGGGAAGGTGGAGTGACGCCCCCCGATGTAAGGGGATAAGGGCAATTGGCCCAAAGTCAGGGGCAAAAGACCTGGCACAAGGTCTTAGAATTGTTTGTTGAACTCTTGTTTGTCGGACTTTATTACCCGAGAAGGGGTGGACTTCAACATGACCTGGACAAAGGGCCGAGTCAGGTGAAGCCAGACCACCGCAGGAGTGGAGAAACAGAGAGAGAGAAAGCAGTTGCTATACCACTCCTGGCCATTAGGGTCCATGCCAATGGTGAGTCAACTTTTCTACACTAGTTTGGAAAGCAGCAATTCTGAAACAGATCTAGGGCTGATCGTAATCACCAGGTTAGATATTAATTTGCAGTGCAGTAAAGCAGCCAAAAAGGCCAACATGGTTTCTGGCTGCATTCTCGGGGCATGTGGCAGTAGGCAGGTGAAAGTTTCTCCTCTGTACTTATAGTGGAAGGGTAGCTGGAATATTGGGTTGAGTTCTGGGCACCCCAAAACCAAAACTATATTAACAAATTAGAGGGAGATCAGAGAAGAGCAAAAAAAAAAAAAAGGGAATGGTTAGCACGACTGAGGAAAGTTTGCAGGAGTTAATAATTAACTTGGCTAAGTGATGACTAAAGGAGAACATGAAAGCTGTCTAGAAGTATATGAAAGGTTTGAACATCAAAGATGGAGAAGATTTATGTAAGTTGTTGCATGGGGGAAAACTAGCAGTATGAGGGTAAAACTAAAAAAGGAACTTTTAGACTGAATACCTGGAAATACTTCCTGAGTAAGATGTACTGAAACGTAGAGTAATCTCCTCAGGGAAGTGATGAAAAGCTCATCAAAAGGCACATCTAAAACAAGACAGAACAAAGCAATAGAAAGGGTACTCTAGGAAACAATTGTTCTTGGCATCGGGATGGATTACATTGCTTAATATATTTTTGGATAGCATCTTTAATATCTATGATTCTAAGCTTCTAATTCAGCAGTATGTAATTGAATTGCCAGAGTGTAAAGGGGCCTTGGTGTAAAGGAGAATGAGACCACTAAAAGCTCTTCCTTGAGAAGTCTAGCAGCGACAGTGCTGTTGTAATAACTAAACAATATTCCTCAGGAAATAATAAATATGCATTTGTTTGACAATCCATTTGTTTAAAATCCTTGGTATTTCAGAGAAATTACAAGAAATAAATCATGGTTTCTCAGAAAGAATTAGAATTTCTAGGATTTATGGTGCACTCATAAATGATTACCCTCAATGTCCCAATGACTGAGAGAGAGAGAGAGAGAGAGAGAGAGAGATAATTTTAGAGAAGTGTCAGACAATATTGCAGTTTGAAAAGGATATCTCAGTGGGAGCTAACTGTTGTGGTAGGTCAGATACTGTTGTTTTGATACTAATAAATACCTAAGGGACAGATTGCTTAGTATTCTTACCTGTCTCTCTCATAGCATCTTAATATTAACAGAGTCCTTCAACATTTACTACTGCAACAGCGAATAATAAATACAAATTAGAAAAATTTAGTAGCTTGGAATTCACAAGCCAATTTAGTTAGAATATCAGACAAAACGCAGTTTCTTGATTTCACCTTTTACTTACCTTCTCCAGTATTATGAAGAAATAGATGCCTCAAAAAAAGATTGGGTTGCCTCTTTTAAACCCTCCACTTACAGTGGCATTTGTTCAAGGAGTAAAGTAGCCTTGAGTATAAACAGATTAGAAGTATTAGCTATTAGGAGGGGTTTCAGTCAGTTACTGCAAAGCTCCCTCTAGCTCAGAATCCATGTGCTGAAAAACAACAGTAGTCCCTATTTAAATTGTACATAGAATATACCCAATCCCTTTGGCTCCAAATGCTATACCAGTTGAGCTAAAAGAAAATCTCCAATAGGTATCCATGGTAGTAAGCAATTTACCTTCTAAAATACAAATCACAAGAAGGCAGTGGTACTTACAATAATTGACCTTATAGTATGCTTTCCATCTAAAGATCTCGGAGCTCTTACACATTCCTCTCATTTCAGCAAATCACATCCTTGACCAGATTCAAATCCCACAATTGAGTCCCAGTCTGTAATATATTAGGTGCAGATAGCCATGGTATAGCTGATGACTATGATGTTTTTAGGTATTCAGCACATGGATTTATGAGTGTGGACAGTGCAACAATTACTTAAACAAGAAAAGGCGGTCCAAGGAAGTTCTACTCTGCCCCCAAATTAGTGTTAACAATTCTGGTTTATTTTTTAAAATAAAATCACTGGTTTCTGCTATCAGTTCATTTACCAAGAAAGGAAAACTTTGTTCCTAATTTTAGGTCTGCTTGACATGAGATGGAGCAGGAAGACAAAAGCTGTTGTCTCAAAACATTGAGATGAAAATGATTGAAAAGGGATGCTTTATCTCTAGACTGGAGAGAAAAGAGATTATCCATATGTTTCCCACATTTCCTCTCATTCAGATAATTGTTTCCAAATTAAATCAAGGAGTCTCTTCTCTTTTTTTTACAAAAAAAAAAACAAACCAAACAAGCCTCCCTAACTGATTATTGTTAATTGTTGACGCATAAGTGGAGAGAGACAGAATACATATAAACTGTTTTTTTAAAAAGCAGGGATCAGCAATCAGACCAGCATACAGCACTCAGTTTGTTCGTTTTTTTTAAAGAAAATACTAAGGGCATTGATCTATCTATAAAGAACAGAAAAAAAAATGAACAGTCCAGGCTTAATTTCTTGGTGGTGATGATAGGCTGAGGTTTTTTCCCTTCCATCCTCACTGAGGGAAGAGAATTAGAAATAAAACAAGTTACAAAGAATATTTGCTTAGCTCTGACCATTTACTTCATTCAGAGTCAAGTTACATTATTAACTCTGAAACTGTGCAGCACTACTTTTTTTTTACTGTTTAAAGAAAAAAACACTGAAAATTCAACATATTAACTTGTAATTTGAACACACAAATGTTCTTCCCTTTTTTTACTGTCATGTGAATAATCTCTCTCTGATCCACGCTTGTGCATGCTCACTCTCTCTCACATACCCTTCCATACACATACACACGCTGAATATTAAGCTTCCATATAACATATATTGGGTCACATCCTCTTCCTTGTCTAAGCTAAGAAGCTATTGTGTTGTTAATTTGCACTTTCTAAAAGCTATCAGCTAATTTCTTATGTGAAAAGATATTGAACTGGTTTCTGTATTTTACCCTCAACCGGGCCAGCAAAGTTGTTTCTTGTGTTTAAGTCCAGAAATATCTTCTGTATTCAAAGAAGAATTTATTTTATCATTTAGATAATGGGTTCTGTATTTCAGAGAGAAGTTAATTTGCTTCTTTTTATATTCTGTGGATTAAACTGTCCCTTTACAGCACTGCCTTGGTGGGTCCGAGGCTGGTAGAATTCTTTTGGGGGAATTTGGGCCATGGTGGTCCATGTTCTCCCCACACCTAAGACCAGGCTTACTGACAAGGGAGATAGGGTCATCCATCATCCCTCCCTTTCCTAACTGCTTTGTGGAAGTTAGCACCAATGTTGGCATAAGCCTGGAGCAATCCTTGCTCCCTGAGCCAAAGTACTGGAACTGTGTCTGGCCTCTGTGTGGGGATGCACAGGGTCAAAGGATTTTTGTGCCATTGTTCCCCAACTTGCATGCCTATGTAGGGCCAGTCTCAGAATGTGTTTGAGTATATCCTTAAGTAAGGATTCTTGTTCTACTGCAAAATCGGGGCCCTAAGGATTGGTCATAGGCTCAGCATTATCAAAATGGCCTTTCATAGGAGCCTGTATGATATCTTCCTATGAGGTGTTTAGGTATTAGAGTGCAGCACTTTTCTTTACTGATGTGGGTTGAGCAGTATATTGTTGCCTGTGATATGTGTAGGCACCAGGGGGTGCCAAAGAGATTCCTCTGCCTCAAGCACACACAGAAACAGGTGCTAGATGTGTAGTCATGTTGCTTAATGCGCTACTGGAAGGCGTTTAGATACTAAGGCGATGAGCAGTACAAAAACGTATAGAAAAACACCAAATGGGCACCCCATAGGACTGATTTTCCTCTTACACCAGTGGAAATTGGGCTTCTCCAGTTTTCCAATTTTCACCAAAATCAATAGGGTTCTGCACATCAATGCATGGAACAGTCCCTGAAATTTTGATCAGAAGTGGTATTCAAAAGTTATCTCGTAACAGACAAAGTTAGTTTCCATTGAGTTTTGTGTGGGGCCTTGCTTCACTTGTCCAATTAAAGACCTGATCCTGCAAGCTTCTTGAAGCATCCTGAGGATGCTCACTGCCTGCCAACTCCTATTGAATTAATCAAGCAGTGGGGATGCTAAACACCTCAGAGAACTTGGACTTAAATTCAAATATTCAAGAAACTCTCAGCTGTGCTCCCTCCACATTCCCTCAAGTGTTCTGGAAGTGAGGAAACTTAACTGTGTTTCCTTAGTATCTAGTTTGTGCCATTACATATTTTATAACATATTCTGATGATGTTTTAAGGGACAATATATCCTTAACCATGACCCTATCTTAAACACTTTTGTCTTGGAATTTGTACAGTACTGTGGGCATATTGTTCATGCATGGCTGTTGGTTATACTCATAATTTATGTTTCATACAGCAAACGATTTGACAAGGCCATGTCATTGCTTTTAGTACCATGACAACAGAGCATCAGGAAGTGGAAAGAGGCTCTGGGGTTGAGAAATTTGTGGTAGCAGAAATGTTAATTTAAAAGTGCTTTTTGTATGCCAAGGCCCTTCCCCGCTAACACTGTCCAATGATAAATGAAGAAAGGAAAATGCATATTATTATATAGCAATTTATAAGCATTAAAATTTACAGCTCTCGAATTTGATTTGCTTTTTAAGGAAGATATTAGCAAGAATATCCTGAAGTCAACTTCTGCCATATAATCTGCCATATAGACATCATTCTGTGGTACAACAGTCCTAGCAGACAACTAATTTTTTGAAACACATGAGTGATAACAAATAGGTAAGTTGGAAAATGCTATGACACACAGACAATAACTTGGTGTTACATGAGTAAATCAGCAGCCTGGAAAGGAAGAGAAATCACAGCAATTTTTTTTGTTGCTCAGAGAAACTGAATATGCAATACTTAAAGACCATGAAATTACAGTTAGGGATTATGCCAAGCAAAGCAATGTTTAAAGAATTGAAGCTTTTGATCAGTTTTGTGCATTTCATAATGATGGAATATTGAAAGAGTATAATTTTATGCTGTCGTTTAAGAGGCACACAATAGAATTAGGGACGTTGGGGGTGACAGACAAACTGTATCACAGGTATGTTGAGCTTTCTAGCCCTCTCTGGCCAAGTAACCTTCAGAGATGTATTGGATTCAGAAGTATCACTTATTTGGCTTTCATCAGAGTCAACTTGTGATGATAGTTGCTACTGCTGATTTGTGAGGCAACAAAAATAATTTAAAAAAAAAAGATGTGGGAGAATATAAGCCACTTACGGAATGAAGAAAAATGAAAGCATATAATATGATCTTGTTTTGATGCTGTTGACCTCTTTCTATTTGATTTGGACTTTTGAGTTGGTACTTCTTGAACTGGCTTAAATCTTCTTGGCTTCAGCATACTCCCTATGGAATTTTCAGTTTTATTTCTAGTTACTGCTTGGGATGTGCCATGCTCTGTTTTAGGCTCTATTTTGTTCAGAATTAAAATGTTTTCTTGTCAGAGTTTTCAGTATCATGTATGTGCAGATAATATCCAGTTATACTGTTCATACTGTACAAACCCTATAAGGAAGATTATTCTTATGCATTATATTTGTTTGACTCAATCACATTTTCTTAACAAAAGCAATAACGAGTTGCTTCCCAGAAATCAGATGGCAAATATCATGTTTATTAGCTACCTTTAGTAGTTCTTTCTGTATTCCAGATATTGCTTACGATCTTGGAGTCATTGTCCTGGTCTATGGCTAGGGCTCCTAGATGCTACAATGATACTACTACTAATAAACAGAATTGTAATGCTACTGCCAGGTATCACAGGTTTCAGAGTAGCAGCCGTGTTAGTGTGCATTCGCAAAAAGAAAAGGAGTACCGGTGGCACCTTAGAGACTAATAAATTTGTTAGTCTCTAAGGTGCCACCGGTACTCCTTTTCTTTTTGCCAGGTATCAATGACAGTTATTAGGGTCAGACCCATGATTTCTGTAGGGGGGATCCTTTCTAAAATTAGTAAAGTAAATCAAAGCCCCACCTAAAAACTTTTTCCTTAGCTTTAGGTACTTGCAATTTAAATCTTTTGGTCACCTTGCCAGGTGTTTCTTCTCCATTGGCAAACACTCAAGAATTCCTGGCAATATGAAACCGCTATTACCTTTTATTTGGGAAAACATAATTACCATATATTTACATTAAAGAAAAAAAAACATTAGCAACAGTGTGCTGGGCTATGACCAACCCCACACTCCCAATTATTAATAGCCCAACTATTGAGGCCCAGAATTCTTATTCAGAAGACAACCCCACCTACCTGAAACTTCATTCATGAATTCAATGGTGGTCAAGTAGGCATCATGGGGTGGTTGCCCTCTGGCAATTCTCAGCAAATCTTGTACCACTAAGTCCTGCTCTGACTTGCAGCTACCCAGTCTGTTCTCAGAAAGTCAGGTGCACCAGCAACTGGGTCCAGTCCCACAAAGTCAACTCTGCTGCAGCCAGTCCAGTCACACAAGGTCAGCTATGCACAGGGATCAGAACCTCTGGGTAGGAAACGCAGAGCAACTCAGGACCCCAAGGTGGAGCCCTGCAGGTCTCATAGTTGAATAGGGGTTCCTTTCTCAGCCAGAGTCCATTGCCTATCAGCTCAGGGTGGGGTGACAAGTGAAAGGTATATGTTACACAATGCATGTACCCTTTTATAAATACATTCACATTAACAAATTATTATCGTTCATAAAATCAGAACATAAACTCCAAATCATGCAACACAACACACTATATGCAACTGTAGGTAAGCAAAATTGTATTTTATATAAATAAGATCTGCCAAAAGCTTGACTTTTCTCTTTCTTATATGTGGGGGATGCAGACCTGGCCTTCTGACTCTGGGTTTTACAAAAAAGATTGACATCCCCTGAAATCTAATCTCTGAGGTTTTGGCCAAGTGGCTTATAGACTGAACATCTCAATCTCTTTAGATCCATGAAATGGAACAAACCTGAAGGTATAAATATAATCTGTAATATTAGTTTGCTTTTGTACATCTCACTAACTGTTGAGTTCACAAATAGCTGCTTTACATGCTGTTGTGTTCATATAAGCATATTCACATGACTTTTAAAAAACACACTATCAGTTTCTCCCTTACTCCCTTTTCCTCACAGTATTAATTATTAATGACATTTGCATGAAAAAAGGATTGTTCTTGGTCAAGAGTTCTTCTGCTTTGGGTGATTTTTGTTTTGTTTTGTTTTTTTCCTTCTGAAATCATGCTCCTGTGTTTGTGATACAATATCTCCACAGCAACAGGTCACAAACAGAGCATTATGACTTCAAGTGAGGAACATGTAGAAATCACTGATGGGCTGCCAAGCAACAAAGATTTTGTTTCACTACAAACACAAGGCCAAAAATGAAGTTCTTGACTGGGATTTAATCAGTCCTTTTCCAGGTGAATTTCCACTGAAGACATTGTAAGTTGCTTGGGTAAGAAATGCTATGCCCGCAGTACCAAATCCTGACTTCTGCAAAATTAAATAAATCCTTTAAAACCCGGCTAAATGTGATCTACGGAAGAAAAATCAGGTGCAGAATGCTCATGAAAAATATTCAGTAAGGGCTACATTCTGAAACCCTACTCAGTGCCTCATTGTTCTCTCCTAGGGTGACCAGATGTCCCAATTTTATAGGGACAGTCCCAATTTTTGGAGCTTTTTCTTATATAGACACTTATTACCCTCATCCCCTGTCCCGAATTTTCATACTTGCTATCTGGTCAACCTTTTCTCTCCCTGTTTGTGGTTGGAGGTGAAAATTACTCCACAATAGTACAGGATATCTATTAAATACATTTTTTAAAGAAATGAAGTAACATATCTAAATAGGTGCGTACAGATATGCATGTATACATTGAGGAATGGGAGGAGAGAGAGCACCATTTGTTTTAAATAAGGATCTTCAGGATCCAGTCAAACAGATTCACGAGCTAAAAGAAATTTTGTCCCTTACAAGGACTGCATGAAATAGATAGGGTTGTGTTTCATTAACATACAGTAGCATGAGGCATGGGCAGAACAGACAGGAGTACTTTGTCACATCTTTTAAAAACAGAGATGCATGATTAGATTGGATTAGTGTGTCAGAATATAAAAGTTGTTCACTTTGCTGGGGATGCAGTGACAGATGGCATTTCTCTTCCCTCTCTTCCTCTCCCTCGTCCCACCAGCCCCCTTCCCTCTATTTCTCTTTGCAGTTATTTCATGGGCTATAATTTGTTCACCACTACATTGTCTTTTCATTTTGTAGCTGACAATCTAGTATCAAAGAGCTTTAAAATCTTCGGGTCTAGGACATGTCTACACACACAGGTTGTACTGGTTTATCTAAATTGGTTTAGAAACTGAATTAAATTCAGGGGTTGCAGAGTGCCATTTAAAGTGTGGGTGTAGGTGTTTGGGGGAGCATAGATTTGCTCCATATAGTACACTGCCCCCACCAGTCTGATCCTCTTCTTCCCCTCTCAGGTACCGCCTCCCATCAACAGTCTGATGACTTTGTGCCCTTGCTCACCCCCCACGCACACAGGTGGCAATGCAGGTGAGGGGGGTTAGGAGTACTTCAAAGCCTCTTTGCCTCTTACCTTCCCATGAGGCCCTACACCCACCCTGTCCCAGGAGCCTCCCTCAGCCCTTGAGGGAGAGGAAGCCTCCCTGCGATCATTGACACACAAGCCCCTGCCTTTCCCGCCATGAGTCCCTACCCCTACCCCACCTCCTCCCAGGAGCCTGAGCCACTGAGGAGGGCCCCCTACTATCTCTTGCCTGGAGCCCCTGCCTCCTTACTCCTCCCTACTGGCAAACCTTGGGTCCATCTGTCCTGCCTCTGACCCCTGGCACTGAGAGGAGTAGGAGGCTCAGCCACCGTGGTTTTGGCATATTGAGGGCCTGTCACACAGTGTGGGACCTGGGTGCTGTGCCAGCAGTGCTCCCAGCCATGTGACCTACGTGCTGTAGTTAGAAGAATGCTGCATGGTTGCTGGTATCCCTGGCATGCTTGTTGTTTATGGTTTTTGGTTGCAATGTACCAGGGTTTTTATTTTACCCCCCATAAATGTGAACGTTGCAACTGGCAACACACAAGGCCTTAAAAAAACTGGGTAGGCTGGTCAAAAAGTGGCAAGGTGGCAACACTCAGTGTTTAAAAGTGGTTGGGCCTTGGCACAGGTGGCCTCCCTGCTCCATGGCCTATGAAACTGGTACTGCCCCCTTGTCTGGATGCTCTTAAGTTGATTTGAATGCCTCATACTGATTTAGCTTAAAACACTCAAACCAATTTAAGTGTGTCTACACAGGGAGGTTGTACCAGTTTAACTAAATCAGTTTCTGTGCTGGTATAATTGTACTGCTAAAGACATGGTGCATACCAGGGTAGAATCCAGAGCAGTGGGAGACTGTGTCACCTCTGCCTTGGAACCTGAGGTACGTTGCTCTTATAGCCCCCAAACTGGACTGCTCACAAATAGCCACTAGGATACAGGTCACAGGTGTGAAATGAATACAGGGGTGTATTCCATCACAATTATGCTGGTATAACCCCCATGTTGGTAGTGTTATTCCAGAATAAGAATGTCCATGGGGTAGGTTACACTGATATAACTATCGTAGTTTCATTATAGAGGTAGCTGTACCAGGAAATTTTCCTGTGTAGACAAGCCCTTTTGTTAAATCAGTACCACTTTTGTGTGTAGTCAAGGCCCTAATCCTGCAGACTTTTCCCCTGCACGTAATCCTTTCTCATGCATGAAATGTTGTTGAAGTCAATGGGACTATTTTCATTAGTAAGTTTTACTCTTTTGATAAGGTTTGCAGGGTCAGCCTCTTTGATTTCTTGTTAAGTAATTAGCAGTCGATAACCCAATTTGTGTTCTGGAATTGCTGTTTTTATTACTTTATTTTAGCGATACCCTTCTAGGATATATAGGCTCATGAGGGTTGCAGAACTTAACGAGCACTTCTAGAAACTCTGTTGATTCAATGCTGTGTTTTGATATGAACTGTATTTGGAGAAAATACCAGGTATTAAAGAGCTCTTTAATTTCCAGCCTGAGATTTTTGTTGTGCCTCCCTTTGTTAGATTAAAGTTAGATAAATGTGTGCCTTATTTGTAATTTGAATTTTTAACAGTGAGGGAAATTAACCATATGAACAAGCTCCAAAGGGAAGTGGTGGATTCTCAAGCTCTTGAAGTCTGCAGATCTAGACTACTGTAGATGCATTTCTGAAAAGATATGCTTTGGTCAAACACAAGTTATTGGGATCAATAGAGGAGTAAGTGGATTAAATTCTATGGCCTATTATACACAGAAGGACAGACTAGTTGAACTAGATGGTCCCTTCTGGCTTTTAATCTGTTAATCTATGTGGACATCTAATTCCTGGAACTGCTTTTCTTAAACTCCAACTTTCCAGAAAACTACCAACAAGGCAAGCCAATTGGAGTAACTGGAAGATAATTTATACAGAAGGAAAAATCTAGAAGGGCTGACTCTTCAGTGCTTGCACACTGCTTGAATTTTACACTGTTTGTAATTAGAGCTGGGTGAAAAAAATTTGCACAAAACTTTTTCCCCCTACAAAAATGTGGATTTGGATTGACCGAAACAATTCGTGAATTTGGATTGAATTAAAATTTTTTTGGTGAAAAAAAATCAAACAAAAACAACCCAGAATGAAAAACCTGTTGTGACTTTCATCAATTTGTAACTCCTTTCTGGTTTTGAATTTTACTGCAGTATTATTTTTTAAAAAGGTTAAATATAAAACTGTCTTTTGTTTTAAGTTAAACAAAACATTTTGTTCAAACTGAAACAAAATATTGTTTACTTTATCAGTTTGCCAAAAAAAGAAGGGGAAAATTGTTATTGGTTGACCAAATTGGATTTTTTCAATTTGGCCACTGAATTGAAAAATAAGTTATTAACACAGCCCTATTTGTAGACAAAATCCATGCTGTAAAATGATGCATACAGTAAGTTATGTTAGTGCATGCCCCTTGAAAACCATGGGAATACCTGTGTGAGGAGTGGCTTTGAACCTCTGTGCTGGCATACCTTACTTATCAAGGCAATATGTAGTACCTTAATCACAGGGGAAAGATTGAGTGTACTGAACCAGACAGTAGTGGGCGGGGGGGGGAAGGAAATCTCAAACTTGGTGGCCTACTTATCTTTCAGTGATTGTAAGGTAAAAGATTAGACATGAACATGTCATCTTTGGAGCTGTCCTTTGAGATAAGAGCAGCATGCTGAGACCTGACATACATCAGCTGCCCATACCCCCTTTGCAAGCAACTCAATAAACTCCAGGTATCTAAGATTTTTTTGTCATTGCACATCACTCCAGTTTGCCTCTTAAGCAGTTCATCTTAGTGTGCAGACTATACAGCTTTCTAGGATTTGCCTGCCCCAGAAGGCTGCATATATTTTCACCTTGATAGGGCCCTTTATTAGTAGTATAGAGAGCTACCAAAGGAGAGCTTAATTCAGAAAAAAAAGGAACCTCCCCATATTTAATTATAGAGTCAGACTCTAAGCACATAATATGACTCTCTTCCAAGTTTCTGTACTATAGGGCAGATCATCAGCTAATATAAATTGACCTAATTACACCAGGTATGGATCTGGCTAAATAATTCTGAATAGTGCTGTCTTTCATTAACTCCTTGTATACCAAGCCTGTTAGAATACTGAGAGATTATTCTCTTTGAATCTGATCCAGACCCCACTGAAGACCTCATTGACATCAGCAAGCTTTGGATCAGGCCCTTAAAAGCAAATTCAATATACCTAGTGGGTAGGTAGAGAGGGTCACATTTTCTGCTGATATAACTCCATTGAAGTCAGTGGGGTTATGCTCGCAAAAAAACTGGCCAAGAACACCTGTTCACAAGAGCACAGTGACAGAAATAGGAAGCATGGCCAAAGATACTTTAACAGTTAAATTAATCAAGTTTTTAGTTATATAAATATAAAAAGATGCAGGATATATAGTATTTCTCGTGCAAGTCAACACCCTTTTCTCATTCAAATACATCCTAACAATCCCTTTTTGAAAAGCACACGAATAATAAAGTTTCAGTAATAATAGTAATTTAAAATAAAACCAAAACCAAACCCATCTGCCCCTTCTCCCCCATCTACATTATTTCCTCTTAGGACTTTCCATTGTGTTCTGTCTGTTAGACTGTAAGCTTTTGGGATAGCCTTTATCTTTGTGCTTTGTACCGTTTTTAGCCCATTCACAAAATCAATAATAATAAAGGATCTCTAAGTGTTTCACTTCAATAATTATGTCTCACAACTTAAATAGAAAATATTTAACATCATCCATTGTAAACACCAGTAAACGGAGGCAGAGAGAAGTTTTTTGACTTGCCCGAAGACGCAACATGTGGCAGGGCAAGGAGCAAAAGCCAGGGCTGCTGACTCAGATCCAGGCTCTGACCATTAAACCAAATGCCACTCAAACGTCTTTTTAAAAAGCTTCTTTAAAATGTCCTAACATTGTCAATGCAACTATATATAGCTTTAATCATATTTTTTGTTCGGTTTTGTAACCTGGATGGATGCCAGTTTGTAAAGCATCACCTGATTTGCAACAGTGAAATAGAAAAGCTGTGTAATATTACATGCCAACAATCTAATACTTTGAACCTCCCACCTTCTACAGAAGCCATTGTCTTGGACACCTAATCCTTTCAGAATTTACAGTTAAATCCCTCTACCTGTGAAATAAGAGCAAATGTTTATTATAAATATACTGTGTGAAGAAGCCTATTTATTTCTACTTATTTATTTCTATATGTACATACTACATACAATTTCTTGATAACGGGTACTTGAAGTAAAGCATTCCTAGCACTCAAAATATTCGGTGAAAGCTTCAAACCACCTGCAAGGGTTAAAATAAAGCTTATTTTCTTCAAGTAAATGGGACTTCATGGAGTTCTGCTGGAGGCAATTTGTCCCCGATTTCTCTTCTCCTGTACTCCTTTGGACTCTCTCTTTTTGGAAACTTCCCTTAGACATCCCCAAATACCCACCCAGGCTGTTTCCACAGGATGGTGGGGATTTGCACAAATAATAATAACTACACGGATATGCTTCCTGACACCTTCCCCATATGCAGCCCCTGCCAAGACACTGCTTCTGTGAGCTCCAGAGGAAGAAGGAAATAGTGCAACAGAGGTGGCATGTATAGTCCATGTTTTTGGCCCTCTGCCTATAGCTTGGATCTCAGTTATGCTCATTATGAATGACTAAATCCGGTAACTTATATGATGAGTAAATGAGTAACTCTGTGGAAGTTACTAATTGCACCAGTGTAACTAAGGAGAATTTGCCATATCCACAGTGAAGAAGTCCTGCAGGCTTTTCTTATCCTTTTCATTTACTGAAATGTTTTATGCAATGCTACATCAATCTGGAACCCTGTAAATACTCTTTGCTGCAGCCAACACTGCAGAGTCCTGTGGCTAAATACCTAGATGAACTGACTTCTTCTAATCACAGAAACTGCATTTAGTGATCCCTTGTAGCAACATGGCTCTTTATTGCAGCTTAACCCAATTATTTAAAAAAAGAACAATCAACACATTCTGCCAAGAGATCAGGTTTTGGTATGTGGGCACGTCTGCATGAAGGGAAGAATTTGAACTATATTATGGATTTTCATTCTGAATATTCAATGGATTATGGTATCTTATACCCTCAATGGTTAAGTGGGGAGCTCATGTGCATAAGCCTTCATGTAACAAACCAGCATTCTGATATGAGAGAGACACAGAAATGTGAAGAAAGAACATGTCCTTACACTGCTACTAAAAAAATAAAAATAAAGCACCTTTGTGAATTGGGAGGCTTGAAGGAGGACAGCTAGGCATCTCTTCCATCTCTATCATAGCCTTGCCTCCCTTTCTAGTTTATCGCTTAGGTATTTACACTCTGCTCACCTCCATGGTATCTGTGGAGGGGGTGAAGGAACTTTAGCCTGGTGTCCCATTTGCCTGACGCAGGTGATGGCTCTGTTTTGTAGTTATGTTCTGAGTGCACAGCCCCTTATATTCAGCCATGGAGACTAAGTATGTGCAAGGTATTCCAGACATTGTCTTCAAGAGCCTGTAGGCAGAGGCTATGGTTTGGCAGCCACATAGTTATGTAGTTGCCTATGATGATGATTGATGTATTTGTATGATAGAAATTAAGGAGTCTCAGCCAAAGGCTCCATTGTGCGAGGCACTGTACAAACCTTTAATTAGAGACAATCCCATCATGAGCACAGTGTAATTAGGGAAGACTAACAAAGTGAGTGAGTTTTATTATCCCCATTTTACGGGACAATGAGGAACAGAGAGATTTGACCTGCCTAAGGTCACATTGGAAGTTTGTTGGAGAGGCAGGAATTAAGCCAGATGCCTCAGTCTCAGTCCAGCACCTTAACCACAAGACCATCCTTCTGTGTTTGTGGGAAGTGTTTTCTACCTCAGGTTATGTGTAGTGCTGAGCATCTTCAAAGCTATGCCAGGATACAGAGATTCAGCCACCGCTACACTCTACTGCAGAATGCAACAAAATCAGAATTTGGTAACTGTTGCCATCTGCAAACCGATCACCCTCACTTTCACCTTACCCTGCAAGGCCATAAATCCCTCCTACTAGATGGGAGAATGTTGAGGAAATTTAGCAAGGAGAACCACACAAAATTCCCAATGGAGCGGTCCCTTCTCACAACCCCTCCTTCAAGATTTTTCCACAGGAGGCCAACATCTGGCTTTGTCATTGAGTGATTGTTTATTGTACTGTGTATTCTTGCTCTGGTACTTAGCATAGCATCATCATTTTAGGTAACATCCCCTTGAACTTGGAGTTTAATTAAAAAGTCTGTAGTTTTATAAAACTACTTAGTGCCCAAGACATTAGATTGCCTGTATATATTATTTCCCCTTTATAAGTAAACAATAAATATTTGCACATGTTTACAAAGAAACAATAGTTTTCACATAGCTCCATATTTTTTAGACTGAACAGTGTAAGCATTAATTTTGTTAACTCCAGTAATTCATTAGGCTGCTGTCCATCTATTTGTGAAAGACTTGTAGAATTCCAGAAGTGAATTCATAAGAGTGATGATCAGTTTATTCAGCTAATTTTATAATGTCTAAAATGTGGCTGCTATACAAATGTTTGCACTGGAAGTAAGCTGTCATTCGTGCAGGAAGCCCAAAGACTATAGTAGCTGTAATACAAATAACAAAAGAGGTTTTAATATATCTTGCCTGCAAAAGTCTGTCATATTTAAGACTTTGCACCTGCCCTGTGATGTTGGTGGCTGAAGCAGTCTGTAGATAGTAGCAGTTTCAGTTTTGCAAGGCTTTATCAGTTGCTAACAGACAGCTCTTCAAGAGGAAGGAAGTACAAGACCTGAGGACAAAAAACAAACAACCCCCCACCATTACCACCAAGTTTCCAGGAACACTTGTTGATTTTCTTGCCAGGCAGGGCAAGTCTGTCTTTTAGACCAGATGTCAGTCGTCAGATTAGCAGTTAGGCCAGACACTAAACATTTTTAATTGGTAGATTTTAAAACACAAGACCAAGAGATTGTTCTTTTAATGTGAACTGTACATGTTAAGTTACAGTAGCTGCTTCAAATTAGGGATGTGGCTTTAAATACAAAAGTACTTCCTCTAGCGTCTCTCTCTCTTTTTTTTTTAAATAGCTGGAAGTAATTTTTGGTTCTTTAAAAAATATATATGCAAACCATAGCCTGTTGCCATGGTTACTACTGTATGCTAATGTGAATAGCTTATTTCACGTTCTTAAACGTACAGGGTTGGGGAAGCATAATTATTCTGGTCTTTCACCATTTCCCCTTTAGCTAGGCCACCATCCTTCTACTGCGAAGAAAGAATGTTGTAATTAGCCCAGAGTGCACAGCAGAACAGAGCTCTTCGAGGTAATGGTGGCTGTGTCACTGTATTATTTAAGCAGCTTTAAGACCTAACCTACACTTGAGGCAAAACAGGTAAGAACTGAGCTCTCCCATGTTTGTTTGATTGTGTAAGTTGGCATTAGAATTATGGAAAACTGTCTACTAAGCTTCAGTAAGTAATTCTGGACTCTCTGTATTGAATGGAACGTTGTCATTTTGCATTTTGGTGATTTATCTTAAATGAGTGAAGATTTTAATAATAATTTATTATAGACAAGAATCTGGCACTATCTGTTTGGAAAGGAAACTTTTTTTGATGTGAAAACTATAACTAAAAATTATATTCATTTTTATATCAGTACTGAAAAATTTTACTTGTGGATAATCTGTTTAAATTATACTTTCCAAACACTATTTGCAAATGAAGTCCTGCTCTTGCCATTGAATTCCTCTGGGCAGACCCGGACACCCATGAAGAGTCCATTTGGGGTTCTGGACAGGCATAGGGGCCACCTGCATGATCTGATTGAAGGATCTTGGCTTAAAATAAATAAGCAAGAAACCATTTTGGTGGCTTTTTCACTGAGCATTATTTTTGTCTCCCTTGTCTTTTACTTCTCTGGAAGTCTCCAAGCAAATGTTCTGATGTGTTTAAACCGATGTGCTAACTGTTTCACAATAGTTTCCACTTTTACTACTTAGTAGTAGTATTTGGAGTATAGTTTTATATTTAGGATGAGAACATAGCTGCCTTGAGGTATTATAATAAGGTTATTTTATTCCTCCTTTTCATAATGGGGCTACATCCTGTTGACCCCAATAATGAAGTGGCAGGAATAGGGTAAGCAGGAGTTGGTATGAGATTTAGATACTGTTCCAAGTACATTTGTAAAATCTAATATAAATTAAAAAGACATTAATCCCTTGGCACCTAAGTTCCTGATTTTCTGGTATGAAATATTTCACTGCCAATGAATGTCCCACCAATGTTTGGTGATTAAATACTGCGTTGGAATGAAGCCAGAGTCCACCTGGTCTGAACTCTTGCACTTCTCATGATGGGAATGCAAACTAAATAGAAGTGGACCCCCCGTTTCTGACAGCTGAATTCCAGCACTAATTAAAGAGTAATAAAGAAACCACCTTCACAGAGAACCCCAGGGACAGTTTACAGCATAATTATGCACTATAATATTGATAGGGTGCACTTTGCTCATTTATAATTGTAGACTAGTGGACATTTGTCTAAATATGTTACTACTTTAAAAAATTAATTACTCTTGCCGCCAGTTACTTGCAGAGGCAGTTTGTCATTAGATATCTAAGAACCTGCTTTGTGGGTGATGGTCAGACATCACTGAAAATCAGGTCTTAATTGTCAGAGTTAACTCTTAAAGCTGAATATGTTTGTAAAAGAGATTAATCAGTGTAGACACCTGAGCACACGAGTCATGTAAGAGAAACACGGGCAATGAAGTATTTAAACGGTAAACTCTTTGGAGTAAGAACCCTGTCTGCCTCTTTCTAAAGCTCCTAGTATTCATGTGTTCCTATACCAGTTCGTAATAAAAGTGTGCAGGACTATACTGAAGTAGACTCAGAGATAGGAGTGGAAGAAGGACACAAAGGAGGTGTTCAGAGTAGCAGCCGTGTTAGTCTGTATTCGCAAAAAGAAAAGGAGTACCCGTGGCACCTTAGAGACTAACAAATTTATTTTAGCATAAGCTTTCGTGAGCTACAGCTCACTTGGCATTATAGGGCAGTGAGCAAAAAGACACATGAGTAGAGAGGTAAGCTGGAGCAGAATATTTGCCAACTTTGGAGATGTTGGTAATAAGATAAATAGCCGGGTTTACCCATCTTAGTTACATCTAACAACTAGATCTTTCTGGATTTATATTAATATGTAGATGAAATAACAAATGAGAGTCAAATGTTCTACCCAGATTTCATATTGTAGAAATGGGAGCAATTAGTTTACTTCAAAATAAAGCATCCAAAAGGTGAGAAAACTGCCTTAGTTTCTAGACAAAAGGTAATTATGGTATAAAACAAATAAAAAATAATGCACAGATCTAAATTAAACTTCTTCAAGACACAGGTATAAACTGGTGTTGTAACTTAGTTGGAAAATAAACAGTCAGAAAGCATGTAGTCAGCAAGGTTTTTTCCTCAAGTGATTACATATCATCTTTTATAATAAGAACGTCAAACAGAAAAGAACAGAAAACTCCCCAACTAAGCTTTCTAGGACCCTTGGTGTAGTGCCTGACCTTCCTGAAAGCACTCTGCTTCCAAGCAGCTGCTCTGATAGACGTTCATCAGAGCACCTGTGAAAGGGAATTAAACTGAGGTTAACCCCTTGTTCACCAAGGATGTGGGTATGCCCCTGCAATCTGTCACAAGGAGTAAACTAGAACACATCAAAAATCTAAAGGAAAGAAGCAAAGATGAATTATCAGTATTAGTGATAGGACCTTTAAAAGAAGGTAAACTCTTAAGAGAGCAGAAGGAGATAGGATTGGTTGAACAGATCGTGTTATTGGTCTGCGAGAATCAATACAGCAGAATTCCTGATCAAAATTGAAGAGACTGAGCTAACAAGGAATATATGGGAAAATAAGGAGACAACTTAATGAGTACTGCTGAGAAAAAAAAACAGTACCATCAAGTCCTGCTAATTTAATCAGAGAAAGTAGCAAACCTCTTTGGCTTGTGCAAAGAAACTGAATGGAAGTACCAGGAGGAAGTTGTTTTACGCAATGATTTAAAAATTTCAAAAAGTCACCAAGGATTAAGATATGCAAATAAATCAAAAATGTATTAAACAACTGCTGAGTTACCGCGAGAGTTACCACTTTTCCATTTATAAGGTTGTATGAAAATATGCTCAGGTCAGTTGGATCTGAGTTATAACCAGAACTGGTCAGAATGAGGAAAGGAAACACTGATGTTCAAAGGAAAAGGCAAGGTTGAGACGGGCAACTCCTAGGTGACCTACAAGTCAGAGGAGCCAGCTTCTCCAGCTCATTTGGTGGAAAACTTTTCTAAAGATGAAGAAAGTCATCAACAGCAATAGAAAGGGGTAAATCAAAATGAGATTGCTGTGGACTTTCAAAGTTTGAGACCTAATGAGCTGACTATGCCCTATGGGTACTTTTTTCTAATCTCTATTTTTCTTATGACTTATCCATGGATAGTCCATGGGAGACACCTCTGGATTCACTTCCTTTTTCCTCAAGCAAAACAATAGCAATATTAATACCTGTAGTTAAGACCAAAAAATTGGTCACAGGAGCTGCAGTCTGAAGAAAAGGGACAGAGATGAAAATAAATGTATGGCCTGAAAATGGGAGATTGTTCTGTGAAAGGAATTCATCAGGGCACCATTACATGATCAACAAGTGGTAACGGCATCCAGCTAAGTGTGTTGCTGTGGTAACCAATCACTTCAAGTCAACAGAATCTAATATGGGGCTAAAATTCAGAATAGTAGGAATAGAAGAATGATAAAAATGCAGAATAGAAATCATCAAATATCATACGATACAGGTGACAAAGTCATTCAGAAAGCTACTCATCAAATTCTTCCAAATAAAAGGAGGATAGGATGGTTGGTACAATAAAAGGCACTGAAAGGCCCTCAAAAATACAGTGAAAAATGTGGAAACGTACCCACTACATGTTATAATAGCTGAATTAGTCTAAAATAATGACCTGAACCTTCAGCCAGAAGTAAGGACCAGGCCAACCTTACCTAAAATGATATTACGGACTGTTAATGACTTAAACCAGCAAAACTAGGAACATCTGCATTAAAGTAGCCGCTTTGTGCGGGGTTTCTGCCTAAAATAGATATTGCTGCAGTCTTAGAATATTATAGGTTCTGATGTGAGATTTAGTCATTTTTGAGGTTTGTAATTTACATGCATCATTGACAGTTTCTTTAGTTCTATTTTCCTTTATTTTAAAGAAACAAAGTTTAAGAAATCAAATTTTCTTCCTTTTCCAAGATGTTGGCATAACCATACATAATAAGTTTACTTATAAAGCATCTCCTCTCCCTCACTCATGCACTCGGATTGCTACAAAGACTGTTCTAATACAATAATGCACTATACATATGTCTTCGAGTGTATACACACTTATTCTTTTACATATATTTGATAAATGACTAGATAACCTTCTCCAAAAATGGAAATTAATAGACAAATTAAATAGTATTAAGTAATTTTAAAACAATAATCATATAATTAAAGCCTTTACATTTTAAATATGCAAGGCATTATAAAATATACAAATTATGGTCCTTCATAAAGCACTTAACACACTTTATGTGCATGTACTTAAGTGCTTTGCTGAATCAGTGATTACATTATGCATTTAAACCATTATGGGATATTTTTGTTCTGTTTTTACAAAAAACTACCCCCTGAAAATCCACTAAAAATCCCCACTACGTAGGGCCTGACTCTGCTCATTGACAGTTTTGCCATAGACTTCATTAGAAGCAAGATCAGGCCTAAAGTGGACCTTAATATGGCCCTGCTGATTTTTAAATCCCTGAATAGTAAGGAACCTACCAATATTAAAGACCTCTGCACTCTGACTCCACCTTTTGTCTTTGACTAATTGGCCTATCATTTAGTTGAGTGACAAAGACTGTAGAAATACAGAAAATGTTACTGGGAATGGAGTAGGATGCATGTCCTAAAAAAGCAGTGCAGATCAAGGAAAAGGGTAAAACTGCATAAGATTCCTACCTATGTGTTTGAGTCTTAAATACCATTGTGATGGGCAGAATAAATGGATAGCTAGATGGGTAGAGTGTGAATCACCTGAATAACTTCAGCTGCTTTCCCTCTTTCAAAAAATAAGTAAATGCCAAAAAATCTGGAGTGGAAATTTTGACATGAAGTAGCTTTAAGTTATGTCATGTATCAATAGTTAATTGTGGGTGGTGCCAGTAGAATTCTTGGGTTTGTATTTATCACACCATCCCTCTGCCCATCAATAAATACTTATTTACATATCCATACAGTCCAGTTTTCAGAGTTAAACACCCAATTCCATATGTGGACATTCAAACTGACAATGAAGTTTCCATATGTCTTTGAATACATGCTTCAGAATGAGCCACCATGATCCAATTACACATAAATAATGTAGGGGAGAGGATCAGAAATCATGCCTTCTTTTGAAGAATCATGATGAACTTATGCAATGGCCCCTATATACTATGATGGTGGGTAACTTAAAAATGCATGCAATAATAAATATAGCTTCCCAAGGCCTGATCTACACCTAAAACTTAGCTTGACTTGGTTACAGTACTCGGGTGTGAATTGGGTGAGAGACGTAGTTAAGCTGATGTAAACCCTGGTACAGACACAGATAGACAATGGAATAATGCTACGAAGCTACTGCCTCTTGAGGGGGTAGATTTACTACAGCAATGGGGAAAAAAACCTTCCGTTGCTATAGCATGTCTATAATACAGCACTACAGTAGCATAGTGTAGACATACTTTGTGTTGATGTGAGCATCCAAGTGTGGAGATGGGTGTCCTAAAATAGACATTCATATTTGAAAATTGACTCCACGGTCAGTCAATCACACATTTTTATATTGCATATACAATACTGTATGTGTGATACTGCACAAGCCACTTACACTAAACTCTCTGGGTGAAATGCTACCCCCATTGAAGTCAAAACTCCAATGGACTTCAAGGGTTGCACCTTTATTGTGTGTTGGTAAAATATGACGGTACACAGCCTTGTGAATTAGAATGCTGTCATTGTATTTTAAACCACTTGGGGCTAGATGGTGTCTGACTTAGTGCAAGTACATAAAGTTTGGAAAGGTTGAAAAGGAGACTGATGCCATGGTGAGGTTTAAGTTAAATTGTTTGACCCCATAGCCCAGATTCCAGTTTGGATACTTTAGGTGTTAGAGTAATCCTTGGGGTATTTAGTCAATAGTTGTGGCAGGGCTTATCTGCTTCTTCCATGGTTAGTGATGAAAAGTGAAGTTGTAGCTTTTTTGGTAATAAATTGATTCTCTGGTGGCATAGGCAAACTAATTCTGCAATAACTAAGACCCTGATCTATTCAGGCAAATCCTTTTGCAAATGTGGAGATCTGATTAAAACAACTGGGCTCTGCATAGGAGCAGGGACCAGCCACATAGATTGCTGTGTCATGGCCTTGCTCTCTTTGCTAGCAATGGTCAAATGGCAATATTCATCAAATGAATAATTTTTTGAAATTCAGGAAATGTTTCAAATACAAAATTAGAGAGTAATTGCTTTCATTATTCATTTTACTTACTCTTTACTCATGCATGGGGTAGTGGCACCATTGCGCTATTTCCTGAAACCTAGGTGCAGTGTATTGACACTTGTAGGTAGTGTTACTATACAATATCATACAAAATCACTGTAAAGATTATTTTTCCTTTTCTAATGTGTTGTTCCCTTCCCCAAAATTACCTGAAATTGCTCTCTTTAGGAGCAATGGAAACACCTAGCTAAGATCCAGTGGCCCAGAAATAGAAGCATACACAGGGCTCTTTATTCACACTGAGGAAGGATCAAAAGACCTCTTAGTGGAAAAACAAAAATTCACCTTGACTCTAGTTCTGGAGTGGGGTGACTTTTTTTCCTGTTTCACTGAATGTGGAAAGAAATGTGTGTTTTATCTCATTAGAATTACATTGTTGAGTTTTCATGGGGAAAAAAGTGTAACAGCCACATAGACCAACATAAAAGGGATTTTAAAAACATTGTAAGTACAAGCTGAATTAAAAATTCCAGGCCAAATCAAAGTTTTATAATGACTGGGCTTTTAGCTGGAGGTTTTTTGTAATTTTCTTCCAGAATTATGAAAAGTTGGATCATGGAACACACTATGACTTAGAAAGTGTGTGTAGTGGAATACAATAGGGCTAAGGGTGTGATTATTGAAACAAACAGAAAATATTTTGAGCCCTGGAAAAATACAGTAAATACTCCTGAGACCTAGGAAAAAAGGATACAAACTACAACTGCTGCCATTTTTAAAGTTTTTGTTGTTGTTACCAGAATCTGTAAGGTTGGGAATATTTTACATTATTTGTTTGTGCAAAAGTGTTGCATACTTGCAGTGGGTACTCATACATGCATTTCCTGGAAATTTGCAGAGCTGAAGCCAATTAGTTGCAACAGAAAGACAGTCTTTTGCAGACCGTGCCTGTGCTTAACTAATCACATTGGTACACTGTACAGTGAATTTTAAGCAGCAGCACTTTACTAAACCGGGTAAAGTCTGAGAGCTTGGTTATACTCTGCATCTAACCTTCAGTCTAACCTTGCAGCCTGATCCTCACTGTGCCTTTGAGAACTTTGTAAAAAGGGATTTTACTCATTGTCTGAACAGACGGTCCATAGGAACAGTAGAGTGCATGTGTCACATTTTCAATATAGTTCAGAGGTTATAATGTTTTACATATAAGATGGAATATACCAACACTAGCTTTTAGGGGATGATTTTTATCCAGATACCTTTTTATACCACATTTTTGTGAACGTTCTGCCAAGTAAAGCCGGTCTTCAGTGGCCCACGGTTATGTATTTGTGTCAGTCCGTAAGGTTTCACGAAGGCAAAACGCTGCAGTAGCATGAAAGCATTTTTTTTTTTCCTTCCCCCTTTGCATTCTTAAGGCTCGACAAGTACGCCCAGTGCTTCCTGGTAGGTTTTGCTGAATGGGGGAGGGGGCAGTGCAGGCAGCAACGGAAACCAGACATTGGAGATAAGAGTCTGCACAGCTAGATGCAACAGTCTTTTCACTGCAGCTGAGTGAGTTGTGGCTATCATAATGCTACTGTGACAAGGGACATTTTTTTCCAGTCTTTTGCCATCTTGTAATAATGAATCCCACAATGCCTGGGGCAATCTGTCCACAGTCTGGTTGCCTCTGAAAAAAAAAAATGTGAGAGGTAAGTTTCCATTTCCACCGTGTCTCTCTCTCTCTCTCTCTCTCTCTCTCTTTCTTTGTTGTTGTTACATACGGTCTTTAATTAATTAATTAATTAATTTTATACATTTTTCGCTGTGCAAAATGTAGCTGGCTGATTGAGGAAGTGAGATTAGGCTTTCACTGACTTTCAGTTGGTCAGGCAGGGGCTGGGTTACCACGGGTTATGGTTTCATATCGCACACCATCTAGAGCTAAAAAGAAAGCAGTGGGTCGCAGTTGCAGTTCTGCTGAAAGCAGCCTCCTTCCTGTGAGGGCTCTGCACGCTCTGTCAGATCGCAGGGGGCCTTGCAAAAAAAGAAAAAGGCGGGGGAGGAGGAAGAGAGAGACTCGGGAAAAGCAAACAAACAGGTGCATAGAAAGTGTCCTCATCACTTCATGATCTTTGTTTGAAGGGAACAGAAGATGGAACAGCAGGGGCGCCTAATCGCTTGCAAAGATTTTGCAGAGGGGAAAAGTCTCATCACTTCTTCTCAGTCCGCCCTCTAGCTTGCTTTTCATATGGGCCAAATATGTTCAGGGAAAGGTTAATTCTCTGCCTACTGCACATAAATTACGCATGACATGTTTAGCTGTGTTCCCTTATATGGAGAGTGCTGTATTTCAGTACAGGATGTCTTTTGCCAAGTTCGCAGGGTGGAGGACGCCCTGCATAAGAGGTTCTTTCTATTTATTTATTTATTTATTTATTTTATTCACTCCGTTTTGTAGTGCGTCACTCAAACTGTAGGAAAAGTGAGTGCGCACACCGGTGTTTAGGAGCTAAAGTTCGGCTTGCATAGCACCACTCACTAAGTGGGAAACTTCAAAAAACGACTTTGCTTTGGGTCTTCATTCCAAGAAGGAAATCATGAGCCTTTGTTTTCTGTTGGGCTGGAATTTTTTTAAGATTAGCACGATGCCATAAGGAAATATTTGGATACAAAATTCTGTCACAGTAGCAGTGGGGTGCTGATTCAGTTTAATTTTTTACCTCCCAACTAGTTTACTGGGTAGAGAAAGTAATGGAACCAACTTGTACTTAGAAGCTCCCACGTTCCGTTGAAAATAATGGTGCTTCTAAATTGCAAATTAAACAATTACCTCGTTTGGGCTACCAAAATTGAAATGGTAGGAATAGCTGAAATGTTCAGTGACTGTGTGTAGGTATATAGGTACATGCTTACAAGTGCACATTATATCTATACAGCACCATATTAATATATATAGTGTGCATATGTAAATATAGTGTGTGTATGTATATAAATACATCCGCACCTAAATGTCCTGGTCATATTTAATATATACATGTATGTATGTGTACATATAAAATTATTATAATCCTTTGAAAATTACCAGGTAAAGAAAAAACTTAGATCTATCCAAGTTATTTCTAGAGCATCTGTCAGTGTCTCACAGTGTCTCTTGCCAACATAATGGGTAAAGGAAAATAAGTTGACATAATTTATGAGAGGTTTCAGAGTAGCAGCCGCGTTAGTCTGTATTCGCAAAAAGAAAAGGACTACTTGTGGCACCTTAGAGACTAACAAATTTATTTGAGCATAAGCTTTTGTGAGCTACAGCTCACTTCATCGGATGCATTTATGAGGACTTTCAGAAAAAAATCTTTGACGCATCTCAAGGGGCTATTAAGGAAATTAAGCAGTCATAGGGTGGGAGGGAAAGTACTGTTGCAGATTTGAAATTAGCTTAGAGGTGGAAAAAGAAATTGGAATAAACGATCAGTTTTCAACATGGCAAAAGGTGAACCATTGCTTGTTTCAAGCATACATACTAGGGTAGGGGTCGGCAACCTTTCAGAAGTGGTGTGCCGAGTCTTCATATATTCACTCTAATTTAAGGTTTTGCATGCCAGTAATACATTTTAACGTTTTTAGAAGGTCTCTTTCTATAAGTCTTTAATATATAACTAAACTATTGTTGTATATATAGTAAATAAGGTTTTTAAAATTTTAAGAAGCTTCATTTAAAATTAAATTAAAATGCAGAGCCCCCCCCCCGACCGGTGGCCAGGACCCGGGCAGTGTGAGTGCCACTGAAAATCCGCTCGTGTGCTGCCTTTGGCACGTGTGCCATAGGTTGCCCACCCCTGTACTAGGGCTACGTAGTTTAATATATTATTAGTGGCCTGGAAAAGGCAGTGAACCATAAAGATACAAAGTCAGTAGATGACACAATTTAAGAAAGACTAGAGAAGACTGTGAAGAACTTCAGAGGGATTTAATAAATCTAGGTGAATGGACTGCACATTGACAGATGAAATTCAGTATTGTTAAATGTACATTGAAAGGAATAATTTGAACCATTCACACACTTTGTGAGGCTCTAGATTAACTACAGCGACTCTGGCTCAAAACCTGAAGGTTACTGGGGACAGCCTTTGGAAGAAAACCTGTGTTCGGTATACAGTGATTTTTTTGACCAACAAAACAACATATTAGGATGTATAAATAATTTTATATAAATCAATGCTGCACCTTCACCAGGAATTGTGTATTTGGTCCTGGCCACTTTACCCCAAAATCATGTAACAGAAGCAGGAGAGGCAAGTGACAGACAAATGATGGGAGGCACAGAGAGACTTCTGTGTGAGGACAGAGTGAAAAGATTCGGTATGTTTACTTTAGATGGAAGATTAATAAGAGAGGACATAATATGAAATAGGGAAGGTAAATTGGGTTTTCCTTTATTAGGAACATGAAAAGAGAGAATCATCGAAATGGAAAAATTGATAAAAGGAAACCCTCTTTTTACACAATAATTAACCCATGGAACTTATTACTGCAAGATATGATTGATGCCAAGAGGTTAGTAGAATTCAGAAAAAAATTAGACACTCCTATGGACAACGAGGACTTACACAGCTACATTTGATAGAAAAAAATCTCCTGTTTTTAGAAGGATTAGGAAAAAACTTCACCTATGAGCAGGTTATTGCATAGCTGTCCATTATGGGATTTATTTGCATTTTCTGTCTGGTATTGGCCACGATCAGAGATAGGGTCCAGAACTGAGCATTCTATTGAATGAAATAGTATGAAACTATGACAATTCCTATTTTTTTGTAGATGACAGTGAAAAGTAAACTGTATAAAGTGAATAACTGCTTCTGCTGCCATTTAAACCAATGGCAGAGCTCCTAATTTCACTGGAAGTAAAACTGGACTCTGTCACATTAAAAAAAAAAAAGTGTCAAGCTGCTCTCTTTTAGAGCAAAATATATAAGCACATACATTATATATGCAATGAATTGATGGTAAATCTGGGCACTCAAGCTCAGCACACACATCCTAAAGTAAATGTTTTTGTGTGATTGTTTTTGTTTATTTTTATGGTAACATCTACCATGGGCTAGGCACTTTGCAGACAGACGCACAGATAACAAAGCTTGGTTCCTCCGCCAAGGAACATCCAGTCTCAGAACAGAAAGTCAAACAAGTAGACCGGTTAGAAGAAAATGGAACAACAATTAAAATTGTGGGCTGTGTAGTTGTAGCCGTGTCGATCCCAAGATATGGGAGAGACAAGGTGGGTAAGGGAATATCTTTTATTGGACTTCACCACCTTGTTTCCTTAACAAATAAAATTACCATTATATGCACTGTAGTCTGTATGGCAGAAATGGGTCTTCAGGAGCAGATGTGTTCAGGATGATTGTCTTGTACTAAGAAGCAGATCAGTTGATGGGCAGGGCAGGAGAATTATGTGGGCGTTGGAAGTCCAGGACAAAATCCACTCCTAATCCATAGGTGAGGCATAGGGAAATGCAACAGGTCATGGCAGAAACTGCTTTTTTGGGGAAGTTCTATGGTCTGTGTTATAGAGGAGGCAGGACTAGATGATCATAATGGTCCCTTCTGGCCCTTGAATCCATGAAACACTATGGTTGCTAAAACAGCCTCTAGGCTGGAATAGAGGCCATGGTCCCTGTACACCTTCTCTATGGGTCTGAAATTCTTGATAGAGTCCTAAGTGGAGTATAGGATCATGTCCAAGAGGTGAAAATAGCTGAATTACTAAGTAATTGTGGCCATAATATAATTAAATTTAACGTCTCTGAAGGGTAAAATACAAAAGAAACCTATCACAGTAGCATTTAACTTAAAAATAGGGAACTACATAAAAATGAAGAGGCTAGTTAAATGGAAATTAAAAGAAACAGAAGAGAAATGCCTGCAAGCTGCATGGAAACTATCTAAAAACACCAGAGAGGCTCAAATTAAATGTATACCTCAAATAAAAAAAATCAGAGGACCAAAAAATGCCACCATGGCTAAATAACAGAGTAAAAGAGGCAGTTAAAGATAAAAAGACATCTTTTAAAAATTGGAAGTCAAATCGTAAATTAAATGAGCATAAACTCTGGCAAATCAAGTGTAAAAGTATAATTAGGCAGGCCAAAAAAAGAATTTGAAGAGCAACTAACAAAAGACACAAAAACTAACAGCAGTTATTTGAAGTACGTCAGAAGCAGGAAGCCTGCCAAATAATCAGTGGGGGTCACTGGACGATCTAGGTGCTAAAAGAGCACTGAAGGAAGACAAGGCTGTTGCACAGAAGCTAAATGAATTCTTTGCATTGGTCATTACTGTAGAGGATGTGGCCATTCTTTACTGCAGACCTGAGCTATTCTTTTTAGGTGACATGTCTGAGGAACTGTATCAGATTGAACTGTCAAAAGAAGAGGCTTTGAACAAATTGATCAGTTAAAGAGTAGTAAGTCACCAGATGATATTCACCAAAGAGTTCTGAAGGAACTCAAATATGAAATTGCAGAACTACTAACTGTGGTATATAACCTATTTCTTAAATCAGCCTCTGTACCAGATGACTGGAGAAGACTGATTTATATTTTTTAACAGCTCCAGAGGTGATCCTGGATATTACAGGCCAGTAAACCTAATTTTAGTGCTAGGCAAACTGGTTGAACCTATATTAAAGAACAGAATTATCAGAAACATAGATGAATGTGATATATTGCAGAAGAGTCAACACAGCTTTTATAAAGGGAAAACATGTCTCCCCAATCTATTAGAATTCTTTGAGGGGGTCAACAAACATGGACAAGTGGAGATAGTGCACTTGGACTTTCAGAAAGCCTTTGATAAGGTCCCTTACTAAAGGCTCTTAAGTAAAATAAGGAATCATGGGGTAAGATAGAAGGTCCTTTCATGGATCAGTCGCTGCTTAAAAAATAGGAACAAAGGTTAGGAATAAATGGTCAGTTTTCACAGTGGAGCGAGGTAAATAGTGGGGTCCCCCAGAGATCAGTATTGGGGTCTGTGCTGTTCAGCATATTCATAAATGATCTGGAAAAGGGGGTAAAGAGTGAGCTAGCAAAGTTTGCAGATGATACAAAATTACTCAAGATAGTTAAATCCAAAACAGATTGCGAAGAGTTACAAAGGGATCTCACAAAAGTGGGTGACTGGGCAACAAAATGGCAAATGAAATTCAATATTGATAAGTGCAAAGTAACGCACATAGGAAAACATAATCCCAGTTATACATACAAAATGATGGGGTCTAAATTAGCTGTTACCATTCAAGAAAGAGACCTTGGCATTATTGTGTATAGATCTTTGAAAACATCTGCTCAATGTGCATCAGCAATCAAAAAAGCTAACAGTGTTAAGAACCATTATGAAAAGGAGAGAAAATATCAGAATGCCAGTGTATAAATCCGTGGTATACCCACACCTTGAGTACTGCATGCACTTCTGGTTACCCCATCTCAAAAAAGATATATTAGAATTGGAAAAAGTATAGAGAAAACAAAACAAAATGATTAAGGTATAGAACAGATCTATATGAGGAGAGATTAAAAAGACTGGCACTATTCAGCTTGGAAAAGAGACAACTAAGGGGGGATATGATAGAGGTCTATAAAATCATGAATGGTGTGGAGAAAGTGAATAGGGAAGTGTTATTTACCCCTTCACATAACAAGAACCAGGGGTCCACCCAGTGAAATTAATAGGCATCAGGTTTAAAACAAACAAAAGAAAGTAGTTCTTCACACAACCAGTCAACTTGTGGAATTTGTTGCCAAAGGATGTTGTGAAGGTCGAAACTGTGGTAAGAAAAGAAATAGATGATAAGTTAATGGAGGATAGGTCCATCAATGGCTATTAGTCACGTTGATTCAGGGATGCAACTCCATGCTCCAGCTGTCCCTAAACCTCTGAAACTGGGACTGGACCACAGGGCTGGATTACTTGATTGCCCAGTTCTGTTAATTCACTCTGAAGCAATTGGCAGTGGCCACTGTCTGAAGACAGGATACTGGGTTAGGTGGACCATTGGTCTGATCCAGTATGGCTGTTCTTATGTTCTTATAGCAGTTTGTGGCCAATATAAGAATGACCACAATGGCAACATTGCTGCCTTTCTCGACTATCCCCAGAAATCCCTCCTCATGCACATCCCTCTCCGCACCTTCACAGAGGTGTTCTTGAGCCCAGCTTTGCCACATTTGGGATGTACAGAGGCTCCCTTCACTCCTGTTTTGACAGCTGTATTCTCACATATAATGTGAAGTCAACAGTCTCTCATCTTATTATAATGTATTTTTCCTATTTCCAGCTAAACTTGGAAAACTTGAACAATAAAATTTGTAAAAAATGAAAATATCCTATATTTTTGTAGCTGACAAATAATTCAGGCTTAATTTGGTTTTCGTTTCAGTCGAAGATTCAAATTGGTTTTTATTTTGCCTTATTCTTCCCCTTAAATGATAATTTGTTACTCAGGTAAATTAGAGACCCTCCACAACTAGAAATTCTCCATGTTATCCTGTTTTGAGTCTGTTTTTAATTTTTTCAAGTTTCGTAGCTAAAGGCAATAACACACACAAAAAATTGCAGTTCACTGTGTGTTCAGTAACTAACACTGAATAGTAATTAATATAAAAATCAAGCTGTAACCTCGCCATTATTCTGCCTAGTGTAGAGAGAGCAAGGACTGAATCAGCAAGGAGGCTGAATTCCCTTTTCATCTCTTAAACATTGATCCCCACCAGAATACTGACCGGTACTACGTGTTCTGTGAATAAATTGGTGGCTTTACACTCTTCCATCTTGCATACCTTTCACGAGCACCTAAAAATGTCACCCTTTGTGGAGGAAGGGAGGGCCATGTTTACATGCACTTAATATTATTCAATGGAATCCATCCTGCAGAGCAGGGAACTTCTATTGGACTGATAAATTTTAAGGCCCTGGGACTTCAGGTAGCCTGAGTTAGTAGTTTAACGGTAGCACTCTCGATTAATGCTTCAAGGCTAGCTCACTCACTTGCACTTCAGACCCATGGAACTTAGAAGCTTTTAAAAGTAAACTTGATCTACAGGAAAAGGGGATTGATGTTTGCTAAATATGTGCTTCATTAGACAACTCTCCAAGGAGCATTGATCTATGAGAATGTTACTCAGAGGGGCCACTGAAAGTCCAGAAAAACAGGCTTTATGGACTAAAAATACTAATCCATCGAACGGAGAGGTGGGCAAGATGTAATTTATTGTCTGCAGCCAGAAGGACAATAATTAGAGAGAGCTCCATGTTTTCTTGTTTTGTATCAGGGTATAGCAGGCAATATACAGGCTAACCACCTCCTATTCTCTGTTTTTATTTGCTTACAAGTACTGCTTGAGTTCTGCTTCTGGATAGTTAATACAGAGATGGCAATAACACAGGAAAGACCTATAATTAGGAGGATGAGACTTTACACCTCTTGATGACCAGAATAGTGTATGATTGCTACTTAGGAGCTCTTTGGAGAAACTACAACTATCATACTCCTAAAAGAGCTAAAGCGAAGACAGTCATATTAATTGGTATAAAAATAGACCTTGCAGTAAATATTCATTCTCTTTAAAGGCTTAGTATGTGTTTTAATTAAAATGTTATGAAGATTGCTGTAAAGAAAAAAATTTTCTGTTAGCAAAGGCCAGTACATTCTGCTAAAACTGGGGAAAAGTCCTTCCTTTTTTTATAAGATCTTCTGTGATCTCTAGATGTTATCCAGTTTGATGCAGTTTTATTTAGTACTGTATATTTTCACTCCTCTAGGACAGTGGTATAATATCAAAGAATGGGTCCAATCTCACACTCTCTTATTCCTTCTGAGTAAGGGGTCAGTGTAAAGGACATAATGAAATTTTATCTATGCATATGTTATGCACTCGGATACTGTAATGAAGCCTGTCTATTAGAGAGAGGAGTCTAATCTACAAGAATTGGATTGCAAAGTACTAAGATATTCCGATCCAGGATTTTGATTTGCTTAATTATAGAGGTAATAATAATTAGTCATGACATTTGGTTTCCATAAGCAGGCACAGATTCAAATCCTATCTCCCTGCCCAGGTGAACCATGTTCAGATCCAGGATTTTACATGCCATCTCCTATGTTAGTGGCTATAGGGATGACCAAGAAGCTTCCCCATGCTTACATGGATGCTCACATTACTGGTCTCTATATTTTCTGCTCCCTGGGGACCCATGGAGACTGCTCACTATTGATACAAAAACATTTTAAAATTATTTTCCTAACTAATTCAATAAGAAAAACAACATGAAAAGAACATTTTCTTTCTGTTAGGGCCATGATTACTTACCAAAGGCATAAACATGTCTTCTCCTTTATTGCCATCTTCATGACATTTGGCATCTCTTCTGTCACCAATATACGAGTATTACTCCATTTGCATCAATGGGAGTTTGTACATTTAGTAAGGGAAAGAGCTGAGCCCATTACTGCTATATTTTGTTTGTGATGCAACTTTTAACATATGTCTAGTTGGTAAAGGATTATAAATTGAAAAGGTGAGGATTTGGGCATGACATGTCATCAGGGGGTTTGTTCCTGTTTTTGTGTATTGAAATAAATAATGAATACTAGCTCTTGTCCTGGTATCAGACTTCTCCTTTTACCATCAGTAATCTGTACAGGAGAGCAGTATGTGAACATCTCCTTATTCAACATTTTGTTTAAATGGTAAAGAAACTGACTAATCTGTTTTTAAAATGCGTGCTGGTTAATGCTGGTAATGTTTTTCTGCTGCTCTCTGAGGCATCTCTGAAATGTTCATTCATGTTTTCAAAAGAAGCTGTCTTGCTACGCAACATATGTCTGTGACAACTGTCAAACAAACCCAACTGTTTCAATTGTATATGGTTCTGTAGCATATACATCAGTGATTCTTGGCGTATATAGCTCCCCTTGAAGTCAATGTACATTAGACCATTAGTGGATAGTTTCTGTGAGTCCATGTATTTATATGGTTTTGTTGTAAGAATTCAGTGTACATTAAACTCACGATAAAATATAGGGATGTATCAGGAGAATTATTTTTCCTCTGAGATAAATTATTTTTAAAAAGTCTACATACTGTCTGCTTCTATATCTCTGAAATATTCTCTCAAATTATGTTCTGTACTGTATTGTCACTACAGAAGATTGCCTGTAAAGTCTGACTCTAGTGCAACAAGCTGGGACAACTGTATCTTTAAAAAAAGGTAAAGTTAATGTGTGTGTGTGTATAAAGCAAAATTTCACACTCAGTATAAAACACAAATAAATTAGTGTTACTGTTCTAATTATAGTTTGTTTTCAATAGGATGATTGCTACTTGGTTTTAATTCAAAACATCATTAGCAAATTTAAAAGATAAAAACAATGCATCCGATGAAGTGAGCTGTAGCTCACGAAAGCTTATGCTCTAATAAATTTGTTAGTCTCTAAGGTGCCACAAGTACTCCTTTTCTTTTTGCGAATACAGACTAACACGGCTGCTACTCTGAAACCTGTGATTATGCAAGGCACTAATATGTTAAGTAACTTTACTGTAAAATTAGTGTAGGGCTGGATTAACCCTTCCTGAATTAAAAAAAAAATAACTGCAGAAGAGAGGAAAAAGAGGGGCAAAAATTGACTCTTGTTCCCTTAAAATGGAACTGGTTTTGAGGTCCAGAGAGTGGACAGGAATATATGGCTGCCAGCCATCTGTTTTACAGTGACAATCCCCTCTCATATATTAGCAGTCACTGAGTCGTTTCTTCAGTCTAGTCACCCACAGTCTTCTCTGGCAGCATTGATTCCTCAGGAGCCATGTTGTTACTGGTCAAATCACCTACAACTTCGCACTAGCAGCCCTGAAGAGAACATCTCAAGAGTTAATGCTATAGCTGTATACATATGCAAGTGGTCAGCTGGGGACGATGCAGTGGAGGCTGGATTATTCTTAGCTACTCACTTTTAAGCCCCTACTCATAAAGTCCTGGTGCACCTGTGGATGGCAGGAGTGGGGCAATGTAACAGAGGCAGCATTCTACCTCTTTTCCTGCTTTCAAGAGGAATTCAGCTTGAGTTGTGTCTCCTCTTCATGGGATTTGGGGGAATTTTGTGTCGTAGGGTAGCCTGATTCTATGAGATTTGCATGGCTTCACCCTTACATTCTCACAGAAGATTTCTAAAGGCAGTGGAGTTATCATCTGTGCATACAGATATGTTTTATGGTTGGGCTCTTAATAGCCAGTTTACACAATGTTAGTTCTTCTGACTGTTGAGGCTTAGTCATTGCCAAAGAAGCGTAAAGGTGCCTTAATGTAAATGAGAATTCAGCCCTTGTATCAATGAATTGTGTGTGTATATGTATGTATATGTTTATGCATGTATATATTTGAGATTTCAAGCTTTGGTCTGTGATATACAGAAGATCAGACTAGATGATTTGTTGGCCCCCCGATAAGAGATTAATAGAAAATTAATATTGTGGACACCTCCAGTGTAAAAGCAAGCTGGACATAATTTTGTATTTGAATCGGAACCAATTTTAGCATGATAAATTACAGGGTGGATTTGATTTAAATCATGATTTAAATTACTAGTCACGAAGACTTGATTTAATCATGGATTTCTACATAAAAGTGCATTCTTGTTGGTTGTTATAACCTTAATATATATTATTCACAACTCAGAGATAGATGAGACCCAAATTGGGTCTGTCTTACGGCCTGCTGCCATTATAGGTTTTCCCTTCTAGTGAGAGAATGGTATGGTAGATCTCAAATCAATGAAGGCTACACTCAGAAAGACCTCAAGACTTCTGGAATATGCTGCTCAAAGAGTTTCACTGTTGTTTCCACTGCCTGTCCCTCTCTTCTCACATTTATCTCCAGACTTCTTCTCCTTGTCCAGATCTGTTCTGGCCCCAACAGTCTTCTACTCATTGAACTTTTTGAAACTGCACTTTTAGAGAGAAGTAACTGACTCTATGTACACACATTTCCAGAGGGTTGAGGTCTATTATTTCTCATTTCTATATGTTATTTATTTATTTTAAAACATTTTTGCTGTTAACAAGCACGTTACCTCTAGAGACACAAATCCGCAGTTTTAGAACTGCAAAACTAAGCATCTCTGATGGTATTTTCTAGACTGAGCTCTGAGTCCCATTGGGTAGATAGAAAGATTAACCTAAATAATCTATACAGAAGCCCCTGAAACCCCATAAGATTGGGTCCCTAATCCATGAACTATTGGAAATCATTTACAAATTTTTTTCTTAAACAGTACATGAATATATTGTCTCATACTGTAGAATTAGAACTTATAATCCGTATTCCATGATGAGATATCTTTGAGCTATAATGTATATTAATTAAAATTATTTTTAGATTGCTTTTTTCCTCAAAAAGCATTTTAAAAATTTTTTTTTAAATCTGATTTTTTTGATAAATCATTGATTTTATCCACCCTGATAAATTAGTATTGAAAAGCCTAAACTCTGTATTATATACAACTGTACAGTTTAAAATGTGAAATGCAATATGAATCCTGAAAGTACTCAGGTGCCATACGGATGGCATTTTATTACATCCATTCATTTATGCAGACAGTAATGATGCTTTTCTTAGGTGTATGGATGGTAATTTACATTTGAATATGTTCAATATTTTTTTCTGTTAGAAGCTATATGAATGCATTGTTGTCTGGCAGTGTGAGAAGCTTCTGTTGCAAAAGGACACCCCTCCCTTCCAAATAGATACTGGTCATTAACATTACATTTATAGTTGGGTTCTGATAAAAGTGTGTCAGTTACACTTTGATACACAAAATGAAGTTTTTTAATAGAATATGCATTGAATTTTTCTTTTAACTTCTACACCACATTTTCTATATCTTATAGTAAGAAGTTTAGTTTCTAAAGCTTTAGATTTCGTGTGCCAAAAGATTAATAGACTTAGCAGACCTGTTTGTTAAGCTTAGTGATGATAATGTAGTAAGTCAAGAAATGGTCACAGATCATTTGGTGAAGCAAAATATGCATCAGAGTTGAATTCGGAACAGGCATTTTTTGAAAGACTAATCAAATGTTATAAATAACATTCCCTGACTTTGCTAGCTAATCATACATTCATGTGGTCTGCAGTGCTTGTATAGGAAGTTCAAAAGATTCATCGTGCGTTCAATAGACATTTAATAGAGTGAAGATAACTAGCAAAAGTGTTTCCTCAGTTAAACACATGTGCAAATCCAAGTGGTATAAATAGGAATTCACATGCCTAGCTTAGGACTATACATAGCCCTTAGTTTTTACATTAGGCCGGCTTCTGAACTTCATAAAGTCAATATAGAGAAATCCTGAGGCCCTTAGTCAGGCAAGCTGTTATTGACCTTGGTAGTTCTATATATTTTTATTCTATGATCGGCTTCAGTGGAAGTTTGCCTGATTTTAAAAAGTGAGTAAAACGAGTTATGAATTTGCATTCATTATCTGAACAGGTAAGAATATTTACTAAGGAAAATGCTTTACTTAGAGGGTAAAACTCCTACTAGCTTCCCTGGGAGCAGGATTGGACCTAGAGCCTAAAAACGGACCATATTCTAAATCCTGGAAAGTATGCACGTGCTACTTAACTTTAACCTTGTGAATAGACTTCAGTGGCACTACACACATTAACAGTTAATAATTAATCACATAATTAAGTGCCTGGCTGTCTTCTGGCTCAGGGCGCTCAACACCTTGCCAATTCAAGCCCTAAAATTGTTCATGATAATTTCTGTCAGAAACAGATAACACATGGACTATGAAGGTTTTGAAAACAGTCCACGGAGTATCGACAGCTTCATAAAACATAAGCTAAATGCAGATGATTGCTTCAGAACATAAAAGTTTTACAGTGTCTGATGTCTTCTTGCATCACACTTCAAAATTAAACTTCAAGGTCTAGAATAATAAAGTAGCAATAATTCAGTCAAGAGATCCAACAATGTGTGGTAAATGAATAAAGGTTTACTTCTAACTCTACTTACATTAACTTTTAACATAGGTTTATTCAGCAAAGCACTGGTCTTTGAAAGAGACCACAGTTCACCTATAGTTTAGGGTATAAAATGGAATGAATTTCATAGACTCAGTTCTACAGATCACCAGACTGACTATCTAATTTTGTAGAGTTTAGCAAAGTTGACACTATTTCTCAAGAGATGTAATACTAAGTCATGAGATACAGCACTTCTTGCTGAGAGAGAGAGAAAAAAAATCCCCCAAGTTCTGAGTCCACAAGGCTTTCATTTCTAATATCTGTATTGCACATTCTACTTGGTGGGTGTGGGTGTGTGAGAGAGTGAGAGAGAAACACCGATTGTGGCTCCCTAGTTAAGGAGGAGTTAAGCTTTCCACTTAAAGCAAATGAAAAGCTCAATACTATATGATGTATGAAAATACATCTCTGTATCCTCAGAATTTTTGTACTTGCTCTTTGAGAATAAAATGAATTTGCTGAGAATATACATCTGTTAGTTTGTTTACAAATTAAAATTAATTAAAGATTGGTTCTTTAAGAAGTATAGCACCTGGTATCAGACCTTTTGTTTGGTCCTAATAATCTTAATAATGGAACAACAGAAACTCTTCAAACTTCGCATATGGTTAGAATTCAAAAATGAAAAATTGTGCAAAGGGTATGTTGAAGAATTTGTTTAGGGTTACTCGTCATTTTCCCTATATTTTTTGTAACTGAAAGATTCTCCTTTGGCACAGGCTGAGGAATAAGGGTCTACCACAGAGAATTTCACAAATAACTGACCTTTTAAAAAAATAGCTACCATCTTCCATTGTTCTCAGTGGGACTAAGGCATAGGCTATTTTTAGCAAAGATGGCTATTGTCTCTGTTCACCCATTCCATGTGGTCTTTCTCTCTGTTTCCTGACAGCGGTAGGGGCCACCATCTTCCCTAAGGGACCTTAGCTTCACTTTTATTGGGAACTATGGGAAGTAGTGGCCATTTTGAAAGAGGGTATCTTAACTGAGATAGCTTATAGTTTCAGTCCCATTGAGAACAATTCAGTATAACCTCAGAGTTATGAACAGCTCAGGAATGGAGATTTTTCATAACTCTGAAATGTTTCTAACTCTGTAATCTGTTATGGTTGTTCTTTCAAAAGTTTACAACTGAATATTAACTTAATACAGCTTTGAAACTCGACTATGCAAAAGAAAAATGCTGCTCCCCCCCTTTTTTTTAGTACTTTGTGTAACACAGTACTATACTGTAATTGGATTTGTTTAATCTTTGCTGCTGCCTGATTGCATACTTCTGGTTCCAAATGAGGTGTGTGGTTAACTAGTCAGTTCGTAACTCTGGTGTTCGTAACTCTGAGGTTCTTCTGTAGGATGATGTTGGCAATTTAAAAAGAAGGTAATCTTTTGTGAATTATCTGACAAAGATTTTGTGTATCACCTTCTGCTGATTCAAGAACTTTCAATTATGAAATATGACAGCAAAAATGACCATTAATTTTAAATATTTCTTCTTTCAAAACTACCCATTAGTCAAATGACTTGAATTCTGCCCTGTAATGACACCATGAGGTGGTAGGGAACTCAAAAAAAAATCTTTAAAAATCAATTTAATCCAACCTGGGTCCACAAACACTAAAATGTCTTAATTAAAATTATATTGTTATTGCATTGTATTAATGTAAGTTATTTATACTGAGGGCAAAGCTAAAGTTATTTTGGGTTTCCTAACTGTGCATTTGCATAACTTAACAGGATTTCTTTTAAGTTTAACTTTAATTCTGAATTTCCTGGGTTCATAATGTTGGTTTGTTTGGTTTTTTTTTTAATTTAATTTTATAAATACCAAATCCTTTTAATACGTATTATTGATATGTACTCTCAACCTTAACCGAATTTCAATGTAATTTTTGACTGGGAATATATATGTGTATGTGCATGCATATACACACATGTATTTGTACACAAAATATACTTTTGTGTTATAAAAATATTTAGCTGTGGACATTCTTCTTGCAAATAACATCATGTACCAACTGCTGTGTCAGCTCTGAAAAGTAAAGCAAATATATCTGGAATTTGCCCAAAACGATCTGCAAAATGTTCTAGAGAGGTTGAATATAGTAATATAGAAAATAGCAAAATCCAGAAATAACCCCACAAAATCTTAGAGGGTTATCCCAAACAGTCCTGCAAACCATGCTACAAGGTTCCATAGGGTTTCAAAGTTATGACTTTGAAATTCAGTGCGTTTGAGGAATTAATCTACATGGTACATAACTACTTTACAGAGGACCATTGCAACTTGTCTGAGGTGTCTGAGGGTAGTATATGCCACTGGGCTTTGCTCTATGAGAGGTGGCTGGGTGTTGTTTTTGTTTGTGGTACTTTAAGCTTGACCATCTGAAGGAGAGGTGAAAACTCACCTATGCTATCAACAAAGTGGAGAGAAGAGCTATTTTCCCTGTTTGGGAGTTCTGAAGAGAAACTGCCCTTCCCTGCTGTTCTCTCTCCCCACTGCTGGTCATCTGTGAAATTTGTTGTGGTCCCTGCCTACTCTTCTCATCCCATGCTGGAGTTATTATCTGTGAAAGAACAGGGGATATCTCCATCTGAGTCATAAGGGGAGAAGATGGGACTCTGACTGTCCCCCTGCAGCGGTTATGATCTCCTGCCAACGGTATCATCATCAGATCTTCCGTCTCCCAACCATTTACTCAACCAGGAAGTGAATTAAAGATTGAAGAATGAGAAACTCTCTCAGAATTGATAGCATATTAGAATTAACCCAAATTGGGGCTTCACTTTAAGGGAGGCTTCACTTTTCTTACACATATATGTGTGCTCCATACTTAAAGTTGATTTTGTTTTTAATCTGGACTACTTTATGGAGGTGGAGGAATATGAATATAGAAATGAGTGCTGAGTAATATCATTTATAAATAACTCTAGCTTTACATATTAACTGTCTTTGCTATAAGGCAATACAGTGATGCCTTTTTCAGAATAAAACATGCATTTCTTTTAAATCCTGAATAAATTGCTTTAGAAGGAAAATAAGTTTGCTTTATTAATTGGGTCTAGATGCATCACAGTCTTCTAAAGCCTTTAAATTCCATTTTTTCCCAGGGGTACCATAAAGTACTATTCAGGCTTCAGAAGCTTGGTGAACCAGGCAGATTTGTCAAGTTTTCCAAGTAGATTGCCAAGCTCGAAGCAACAGTAATTAGTCCTGGACTCACCTTAAAAATATATGCTACCATTCCAACATTTTGTTTAATATTCATCTTACGAATTTGGGTATAAGGGCCTCTTTGCTTTAAGTTCTATTCAGAAAGTTTACACCACTCATCTTCATTGATGAGTGCCTGGGCATTTGTCTGATGACATGCACTTACAGTCTGAAAACTTACACTGGCTATTTCAGGCAAGGTACCACTTTACCCATGCCATTCAGTTTCCAGGGAACAAAAGTCCAAACACAGTGATAAACACAGAATGATTTACATATGAGAATAAGTAAATAGTGTTTTGCCGAGGGATACATGAAGCTGCAAGGAAATACATTTTTCAAGTATTTGGAAGTCTACACAGAATTCTTGGTTTTGTATAGTTAGCTTTAAAAAAAAATCTTCTTTTATACATAACCTTGTAGGGAAAATCCTGCAACTCTTAGCGCTTACTCAAGGCAAACTCAGGATTTTATTCATAGTGCAATGAAAAACGAATGACAGTGAATAAATTATAGTAATAACATAGTATATGCTACAGGTAAATCAAATAAAATAAATAAAACATCTGACAAATCAAAGAAGAGATTAGCGTTTGCTGGTTCTAAAATGTTCATTTTTTAGTTTGTACCTCCACTGAAGGAAAGACTCTTGCTGACTCCTATGGGTGTTGGATCAAACTCCTATATTTTATAAATAGCCTACCATGCTCTATAAGAAAACTTTTTTTTTAATAAATGCACTGTTATTTTTTTCCTGAAGAAGTAGAGGACTTATTTCTGATTTATTTTTTTTTAAATAGTGAAGGCAAAAATTAAAGGATCTGACCCTTTTGTTGCTGCTGTTTTGTAAGTACTGTGCCATTGGCAGAATCAGTGTTTAATACAGGGTATGAGATTCTTTTGCTATATTTTTACTTTGTGTTTTTGCTGTTTAGTATTCTGTCTCTGTCTTCCACAGTCAAGATATGTACTAAAGCCTGCTTTGTTCTTGTTCAGTCTTTTCAGATGGTACTTAAGAATACTCCACTTTCCCGTGTAATGATTAGGATTGCATCAAATTTCATTTTTCAAATAGCAGATTTTTAAAGATGAGAGAGCACAAGTTCAGCTGGATTTATACTGAATAAATTTACTGCATTGTTAAGTTTCTCTATTCTCCGCAGTTAACTTTCATAAAAAAAGATATCTTTTTAATTAAGAGAATTCAAACAGAATATAAAAACTAATTTCATTTTCCCATAGGGAAAACACTATGGAAAATTTGATAAATATAGCAGAGGTAGACAATAGGGAGTGCAGAAAATACTTTGGACTTAGTGCAGATTCCTTCCAAGGTGCAATGTGACCTTTATAAAAATAGGGTGAAATAGTAAGAACATTAATTGACAATACTGGAGAGTTTGCAGTTGTTTAGTTGAGAATCATTTGATGTTTGCTTCTCTGAGGGCCAGTTGTGCTGCTTGAACATGGCTATAAAGAACATGGACCCACACCCTGTCAATCTGTTCAGCAGAGAATCCTCTGTTGAACAGTAATGCAGGTGAAACCATTTTGCAATAGCTTCTTGGAAGAAAGAGGTATAGATGTTATACACTTAAGATGCCCTTTTCCACCATCAATGCGAAATTAAGCAAGACATAAATCTTTTATAAGAGGCCCTGATCCAGAGCATTTAAGTGTAGGCTTAACTTTAAGCACGTGAGTATTCCCATTCAGTGGGCTAAAGGACAGGATTTTTAAAGGTATTTAGCTGGTCCTGTGCTCAATGTTGCATTACCTAACTGATTTAGGAGCCCAAATCCCTTATTTTAAAAGAATTTGGGCACATAGGAGCTTAAATCACATTGACTGTCAGGGGATTTAGACACCCTTGCAATGCTGAATGCAGCAATTCCAGAATCTGGTCCTAAGTGCTTTTCTGCATTAGCATCTTAAAATGCTATCTTTTCAATTACGGTATTTTAATAAATCAGTCTAGCCAGGAACTAGATTGCAAATGGCATAGAACATTAACAATATTAATAAAGTTCTAATAAATTAATAATTTAATAGTACTTGTGTAATGTAACCTTTAGTTTTTAGATATTTCTTTCAAGTTCTTTATATTTGATTTCTATGCATAATCCTATGGCAAGTTTACATTAATGAATATAACTTTAGGTGGCCCATTTCACTAAGAAATGTGATAAATCCATAATTTATATGAAGTTGCAAGGACCATTTCTTCTGCAGGAAGGCTCTACATCTATGTTACACTAGGGTGACATGCATTGTGTCTTGGTTGTGGACTACAAAAAAGATTACCTACAGAGTATCTGTGTGGAGAGGAGGAGAACGAAGTCTGCTTATGTCTATCAAAAGACAGGCTGTTTGGAAACAATATCTTGGTGTTACTGAGATCATGAGAGTCTTGCATACAGGTATCCTGTTTTAAAGCAAACTGTTTGAGAGTACTGTTACCAGGGTCAAATGCAGCTAAGTGTCAAAATGATGAATTCCAAAACATAAATTGTCCTGAGATATAAACAAGCAGAAACGACACAACAATGCTGTTGTATTCGACTACAAGGGATGCAAAGATATAGGGAAAAACGTGTGGGGTGTTCATGTTGCTTTTGTCTGAGAAGTACCTGTGATTGAGCAGGATATTCTGATCTGAGCAATACTCTGAGAAGATCAGAAGATAGTTCAGATGGCTCCCGGCCATACTGCTACCATAAATAGATCAGTGCAGCTGGTTACAGCCATCCAGATCCATAACTTGGAAATGGCTGTTAGCAGAGACCTGGAAGGCACAAGCAAGAGATTTTGTGTACTTAATAGTGACATGGGGGTTGGAAGGGATGGCGTTGGCACTGGACTTTGCCTTTCACTGTGCTTTCCCTTTCTTTTGGCACATGCTTGATTTATTAAGTAGTGCAACTTAAATATAGACCAACTTCCAGATATGAGCCTAGGGGTGATTTTGTGTAATACACAAATGGTGTGGGTCTAATACAAAGTGATGTTTTGCTCCTCAAATCGGTTTATATATATACATTTTATATTGCTATATAATAAATATAAATGTATTAATTAGCCAGATCTCTTACTTTTCAAACTGAAGTGGCTGATTCCGGATGGACTAAGTCCTATAGATTTTTTTTCTTCTCAAAAAAGAACAGTCCCATCTCTTAGTTCTTTTGTTCCTTAGCAGTGTTGACTAATTAGGAGCTTTATCCCGACTCCCTAAAATACTTAGACCCTGATCCTGAAAGCACTTACTCATGCGTTTAACTGAAATCAGTGAAACTACTCCTGTTTTCAAAGTTAAGCATGCAAGTAGGTGTTTATATAATAACATAGCCTATGTTTGGACTGAACTCTTTTCAGCCAGTGGAAATGGATATTTATGACTGTACTCAAATATCAATAGCCTCTCAATATACCTAAGAATCAACTAAAGGAAGTTTAAAAAACAAAAAAGTCCTATCTAGGCTGTAGAGTCTTATACAGATGTTGATTTCAGGTTCCCAGTATTTTTTTCTTAATCCACAAATAGGGTTTTTAATATGCTGGAAGGGTATATTGAGTATAACTAACAATATAAAATAGAATATATGATAATGAAAGGACAGTAGTTTTTGTAACATAGAAAATATTCCACTTCAGAAACTGTCATACTTAGAGAAATTGAAGTTCTGAACTAACATGCATTCATCCTCATATCATACACTACCACAGCTGCTGGGGTAAATTTTATTCAGAACATTTAGCCTTGTGACTCCTGTTAACGTTAATGGGATTCATACAGCTCTCTCTCTTTCTCTCTCTCTCTCTCTCTCTCTCTCTCTCTCTGTATATACACATCTCCATACATTAAACTGAAAATATTTTGCACTGACTTAGTGTGTCCTATGTAAAATGTTCCAGCTACTGAAATGTTTGCAGTTTTTAAAATTGAAACAAATACATCAAATGGGTGTAAAAAGAATGTAAGTAGTACAGTATCCAAGAGTTTTATAAGAGCTGGCAGAGGAGCTTGCTGGGCTGTTAATGTCAATTTTCAATAAGTCTTGATTACATCTATAAGTATTTATGTGGGAAACAAATATTAATAATGGGTTGTTCCATCTAGCAGAGAAAGATATAACAACCCAATGGTTGGAAGTTGATACTAGACATATTCAGACTGGAAATAAAATGTCATTTTTTAAATGGTGAGAATCATTAATCAGTGGAACAATTTACCACGGGTCATGGTGGATTCTCCATCACTGACCATTTTTAAATCAAGATAGGATGTTGTTCTAAAAGGTATGCTCTAAAATTAATTTGGGGACATTCTATGGCCTGTGCTTATCAGGAGGTCAGGGTCGATGATGACCATGGTTACTTCTGGTCTCAGAATCTATTAATGTGTCAATATTTCATTTCAGTTTTTAATTTGAACTATGCACTACTGTACATACATACTACAGTATGAACTACAGCAGCTGAAATACTGGTACATATTAGGGATTAGGATCAGATCTTCACGGAGGGCAGATTACGACACATCTGCCTCCTGTTGTGTTGCTTGCATCTTGCTCTGAAACATCTGGTGCTGGCCACTGTTGGAGACAGGATACTGGACAAGTTGAGCCTTGGCAATTCCTAATATTCTACAGATACTATGGCTTTGGTTCAATTTGAGTGCATTGGCATTGGCAAATGCTAAAGTTTGGAAATTGAGCTGAATGATTCGTTCAAGTAAATGCAGTACAAATTCAGCTTGCAGCGGTTTGTACAACCAACTAGTCTGTTCTGTTTTCAAGTAACTTTGCCATATTTTGGCAGGTTCATATAGTTGCTACAGTGTTTGCCCCTTATTCTTTAATTAAATGCCTGGACCATTGAAGATTCTGTTTATATTTTGAGAGTGAACAGAATGTGCTGCATTGTATTTGTTAATAACCAAATTCAGGGCCTTTTTCCTTTTGCCCTCAAAGCAGATGTAAAATAATGCTGCCCACATAAGAACCTGTGATGAATCATCACTCTTGCCAGGACTCTTGATCATACACTATGTACTAAAATGTTTTGATGACCTCTGGTCCTGACTCAGCCAGGTAGGACCAGGAGAGCATGTGAACTGTACCACATTTGGAAGATGAGGAGATAGTACATATTTGTGTAATTAGAGGCCTGAATTTGGCTCATTACAACACGTAAAGGAAGGGAAAAGATGTATAGGTTTTAGGTAGGCTAGACAAGTAGCCCATTTAACCTCGAGAGACCAGGTTCAAATTCCAATTTACTTGTACATCACAAATAAATGAGTTCGGTGGTCTCATCTAAGTCTCTAATTCACATAACAATATTTATTCACATAACAATATCACCATACACAACTTGGCACAATTCTGCAAGGCTGAAATATGCTGATTGGCACTGGAAGAGTGTGGGTGTTGCCAGGCGCATTAGCAGAGCTACCTGGCGAAGCTTGCTAGCTGGAGCAAATGCTACTGGCAATAAGTACTAATATTAGTAGTATTTTTGTCATTTATATAGCATAATCCAGTGGGAGCCCAGGGTGATCACCTCAGGATCATTTTGCCTCTTAGTGGATTGCAGTCATTCTGGGATGAAACAAAGCTATTCTGTGCAAACGATGCTACAATGGCAGCCCTTTTAGGACAGGAAGTTGAGAGCAACATATTCAGTTTCAACTAAGTGGGGACATTTGAACAAGTAGTTCTAAATGAAATGTATATGTTCTTTGATGATCACTTAGATATTAGATTTTTCTCTTGTGAAAATTAATATTTTAAATAATTATAGAGGGTCAGAATCTTGGGGTTACATAGCATCCAAATGACAGCATCCTCAGCAGCACTTCGTCCTCTAGACCCAAGCTAAGGTATTGGTTTAATTCTGTGATAAAGGGAAGCTACTATTAACTGTAATGGTGCAGGATCAGGCCAAAGGGTGGGGAATAAGGGCTTGTTTATATGGTGCCTTAGTCCACACCCACCACACTCACTAATCTGCCTGCGTGGACCCTCCTGGTGCACAGTAAAACTTCCCTAGTGTATGTTAATGTAGTGCTCTTTGAAACGGGACTAATTTAGGGAACGTTTAGTGCGAAGTGCAGGGTCCACAAGATACTGTGTAGACAATCCTTAAAACTCGGGTCCCTTGACTCCGTGCTATAACTGCTAGACTAATCAGTTGGATGGATGTCCAACAGTTCCAAGGAAATGATTTTTTTCTTAGATCTCCAATACTATTTAATGAAAGTTTTGCTTTTTGAATATAATGTTTTAAAGAATTTATAGTGGAATGTTATTTTTATATGTCTGCCTCATATGACATGTTCAGATGAATAACTGCATGTAATTTATGTGCAGACTGGTGATGTTCCATAATTCTTGATACCCAATTGTTGTATTTTGATATCTTGGTAATTTGCTTTTAAATAATGTTGCCAATATGTTCTTACCTACTACCAAAATTGGTCTTAAAAATAAACCTGATTGGAATTCTGTATTATCAAAATGATATATCTATTGTACTTCAGTCAGACTGAGTAAAGTCACACTATTCCAAATTGGGTCTCACAAGTGCCTTGTATAATGGTACTAACACTTACCTGTCTCTACTGGGAATACCTTGCCTGATGCATCCTAGGATTATATCAGAAGTTCTCAAACTGAGTGTCGTGGGGGGTTGCGAGTTATCAGACTCCACCCTCAAACCCCACTTCACCTCTAGCATTTATAATATAAAAAAATAAATATAAAAATGTGTTTTTAATTTATAAGGGGGAGTCACACTCAAGGCTTGCTGTGTGAAAGGGGTCACCAATGCAAAAGTTTGAGAACCACTGAATTATATTAACTTCAAAAGGCACTAGATCATACCTATGTGCCATACAGAAACTATTTGACATTAAAATTGTTTCTAATATAGCATATGTTGAATTGTATATTTACAATTCAAACTGACTCAAGTATAGAACCTGATCCTACAATTCTCCTCCTGATAAATTTAGAACAGAGGTTGTCGTTTAACTCAGGAAAGTTAATATAGGGTCATTTTGTTGTCGAATTCTTAGAAATCTTGACTGTTCTCTTTGCTTGCCCATTTCCTTGTGGATGATAGGGGCTGAAAGCGATATACTTGAAATCATACTACATCCGAAAAGCTTTGAATTCAGAGCTGGCAAACTATGTTCTGCTCTCAATAACAATATTTTCCATAATGCCAAATTGAGAAATGTGCCTCTTAATTTTTCTAGGACCTGATGCCTTGTGGGTCTAGTGAGAACTAAAATTTCTACAACTCTAGACCAATCAGTGCTTATCAGATATGTCTGTTTTCTAAGAAGTTCTGATGTTCTTTTCGCATTGGCTTGTCTGACAATGTTGGGAGTATGCGAGGTTCTTTGAGTTGTATCTCTCTGGTCATTCTGCTTGTTTACTTTAAAATTTCAGACTTGGAAAGAGCACCAAGAATAACTTCAAATTCTGTGAAAGAGCACACTGAAGATGCATGCTGTTCACTCTGTCAGCTCTGAAATCTGTGGCAAATTTGATAATTAGCCTAATTTTTTGTTTTCACTTAATCTTGTGACATTGCTATAATCATATCTCTCACTTGGTCCATGATGTAATTATTGCATTCCTTTCACATTTATTTAGATATATGTTTAGATATTTTATTGGTAATAGTTACATAAGGCAGAGATATTTTGAAAATGCTATAATCTGGTCAGTTTTTTATATTTCTTGATTTAAATTAAGTCTAATTTGGAAACTGCAGGCTGTGAGATTACATTAACAATGTAAATAATATATTAATTTAACTCCATTTCCCATTCTTATTAGAATCATTGTCATAAAGATAGATTCATGTTGCATAATTCTCTTCTTGCTGACAATTCTTGTGACAGTGAGATCAGTTTTTCTTGCTTCTTTGAGCCCAAAATAGTATACCTCACTACTCTAACCTTTTTTAGTGTTGTACATTTTCATTGTGTCTGACCTGTACATCTGTTTCTATAAGGCTTCTGTGACTGCAAATGGAGAAAACAGGAATGTCCAGCTACTCCAATTACAGGAAGAGACAAAACAATGGTCCCCCATGGAGTATTTTTCAGTATAAATAAGGCATTCATATTCAGATACCTTATTCTTTTGACAAATTATAAAGAGAATAGAAAAATAGCATATCATTGATCCAGTCGTATGACACTTCTTTGTAACAATAATGGGAAGTGATAGAAATTGAACACATTCAATCACAAACTGGAAATCATAATCGGATGGTCCTCTTCTATGTTACTTTAACTTTCTCAAGCATTTTCGGTTAATATTTGAATACTTGTTTTGATTTGTGAAGCTATTCATAACCAATTGCATTGACCCAGTTCAACAGACAGTTAAATCCTATCAGTTTCACTTGAGGAATGATTTTTCAGGGATATGTTTTCTCTCCACATATGTATTTAAACCTGTCCAGAGAAGTACATCTTTTATTTGCCTTTATTGCATTGCTTTAGCTTGCATCTGCTTTTTTTAAACTAGCCTGTTCATATTTTTCTTTGGTTTCCATTTAAATTCCAAATAATTGATGAGCAAAAAACAACAACAACATTGCCAAACACTGCCAAAAAGGAATGACTCTCACAGACTGTGGCGATTAAAATTCAGACTTAAAGGTAAAGTGCACATCAAAAATGAGAAAGCACACTCTTTTGTGCTGAATCCCCTAATAACTGGCCCCTAAGGAGCTTCACCGCAAAAGTCTAACTAAAGTTCTTTAAAAAAAATATTTAAGCCACATTTCTCACTCTTCTTCCCTGAAGCTATTGTGTTGTTTCCTGGTTAAGTGGGGAGAGCCTGGAAAGAGCCATCACAAATACGTGAAGTCTCACTGCAGCCCATGCAGTCCTTTGGTATTTGAAATTTCACACAATGATTCCTTCTTGGGTATCTTCATTGAACCAGAAAATGCCAAAAGAATTTCACACGGTGGGGGAAAATAGCTTGGAAGGGTTGATAAATATATTTTTGTGTGTGTGCCGTTCCCCCTCCCCCACTTGTTTAGTGGCGACATTTAGCACATAAATCTGGCCTTAATTTGCTCTTTGTTTTTGCTTTGCAGATTATTTTAAGGCTGACTCTGAGAGCTGTATTTTCAAAACTATTCATTAAATTCTACCCAAAATAATTTGTGCATAAGCAAGTAATTGTACAAGTAAAATGTGCATTGATACCAGTACTATTTGACATTTGTATAATACCTTCACTCAGAAGATTTACAAACATTAATGAATTAGGTCTCACAACTCCTCTGTGAGATGAGGAAGTATTATTATTTTCATTTTACAGATGGTAAGATGAAGAAGATCAGTGGGAGTTTTACCATTGACTCTTGGATTTCATCCAGAGAGATTAATGTAAATGTTTTTCCCAAGATCACACAAAAAGTTCATTACAAGACTAGGAATAAAACATATATCTCCCAACTCACAGACCCATGCTTTAGCTGCAAGATTATCATTTCTCCATTATTTGTGCACGCAAAACGGTACTTTCCTATGCAAATAGCCATTTGCATAAGCAATTGCCCATTCTTCATGCACAAATACATATTTTCCTGCACACTTACCGATTTGCATGTGTCTTCTCATGTTTCAAGGGGGGCAATTTAAGCAAGTAGTTTTGAAAACATGGCCCTTAGACCCTTTATAGTATGGCATAAATGGTATATCAGCTGATGTTCTAATACACCTCAGTATTTAGGCACAGATAGTTTGTACTATGGGTATTATGTTAAATAGACAAAAGCAGGAAAATTTATAGTTAGGACTGTGTCACATCTAGAATATAACTTGTGGGATGCCTGTCAACTGGATCTACAGCATCTCAGCTCAAGCATTTTTAGCTTTATTCCCTCACATGTAATACTGAGACCGAAATGCTTGTGATGAAATATCACCCATAAAATATTATGCTCTTCCATACAAGACTGTCATAACATGATGAAACATTGGCAAATCAGTTGGCAGTAGATTTGCAAATGGATAAGGCAATACAATGTCAACTTGATTAGGGCCAAATTCATCTACCATAAAATTGTGATAAAGAAATTGGGAATACTCTCAACATATGTTGTCTGCCAGATTATCAAAACTTGGCCTTTTTTGCACCCTCAAAGTCTGAGTGGAAATAATTGCAGGCACAAAGTTGCATCCAGGGTTATTTGCCCCAGAATTTCAATTCAGTTGGACATCTGAATATTTAACGCTGCCCATAGAAAAGTTACCTCGATGAATTTGGTCTGCAACATATGGCAAGCCTGCTGAGTGTAGATGTATCCTAAATGAAAATTGTGTGTGCGGATAATTGTGTCCAAAATTGTTTGCATATTTCTGGTTGCTCGTACAAAACATCGGCTTGGTTAAGAATGCACTGAAAAGCGAGCCCTATTTACAATTGATTTTTTAGGGTATATTTTCTAGTCTCCAGCTCAGTTTTATTCCCCCTCTACTTTGGTATGCTTAAAACAAGCTACCCTGCCACCGCCCACTCTGTTCTTTATTGCTTTGCAAAAATGCTAAACTGACAAGCACTGTTTCCAGAGCTCCATTTCTGCTGATGATGTCAGTGGTGCAAGTGTAGAAAGAGAAAAGTTTGCTGTTTATGGGAGTGTAGCACCAGAAGCACAGAAGTGTGCAGTTCTGTCACCTAAAAGAGATTGGACAAGTGCAGGATGTGTTAGGGCTCATGATGCAAAAGAAGATAATTTAGAATTGAGTTATTTGCAGGACCTTCTTTTATCTTACGTCTCATTAAGTCATTTGAGATCAGCTGGGTTGTTCTTGTTCACTGTGCTGAGGTTCAGTCTGAATAGGACTGAGGGCAGGGCCCCAGTCAGGAACTCATTTCCTGAGGATGTCAGTTGAGGGATCTCCGAAAATGTTTTCAGGGCTTGTCTTCCATATTTAGGTTAGTTTTTTCATGGTCATTTTAACTTCCTCTGTTTCTGTGTCTCCTGATTTGAGAAGAGGGAGAGGGTTCTGTTTATTAATTGAATTATTTTTATGTTCAGCATCTGGGTGTCTTTTTCAGAGACTGACTCTACATAAATTATTGGCATGCTCAAAATATCATCTGCCATCTTGGATTTGCTGACAAGGAGCAACTCCTAATGTCCATTTCTCAAAGTTTCAAAGCTTAGTTTTCTAATGCAAACCTTGTTTAGCGTGGGCATAAGGTTAAATGGACAAACTGAATTTTTCCTCAATACTTCTCTTCTTGCTGACCAGCAGAATAGAAATGAACAAAAAAACTGCTGAGTTACCCTATTAGCATATGAAAGCTTGCAGTTGTATCCTACAGTAACATTGTTTTGTAATGTCTTGCAATATGCAGTTTTTTATTAATGTTATGGCAGCCCATAAAACAAACTCAGACAATAACAAATGTAGTCTTATGTCATTGAAAGCTTTGCTGTCTGTTAAAACAGTAAGATGCTCATAGTAAATAACCATAGTTTTTTCCCCAGTAGAACTTAGAGGTCATTTGAATAAATAAACATTTCATAGCCTTCAATACAAGTTTTTGTCTTGAAGCAATAACGAAATCCTGGGAAATAAATATATATTTCATTTAAACTATGAAGATTATGCTTGAAACTGTTAAACATCAGGAAATAAAGTTATGAATTTTGATGTGTTTTTGTCTGTAGCAAGACTTGCTGCAGTTGTCTAGATTTTATAAATAATAATAATAATAAAACCATCAAAGTTAGCTGTTTCCACAAAGATATTATTTGAATATAAGTTTCTCAGAGGTGCAGAGTTACAGGCATACACGTAAAGCTAAGACCAGCAGGCATCAGCTCACCCCACTACTTTAATTCGGAGGAGTGTCATTCTGAAGTGCATCATGCTGCTTAAATCAAATTCTGTGATTAATATTTAATGTTACTGTGATGGAATCACTTTCTCCCCTGAGGTTAACTTACGTTTTGCCAGACATCCTGACAACACTGCAATTCTTATATTCCCTGTATGACCTGGGCTTTTCCTTGAGAAAGGTCAGAATAAAGGGTGCTTTTGTTCATATCTAGCTTGCCGGTGATATATTGACAAAGTGTCTGCTGGCTGAATGGAATAGTTTTACAGTATTAAACAAGTGCTGATTTCTGTGGAGAGGCAGAAGTGCCTTATGGTTTAGAAGGAAGTGAATTGGTTAGGTCAGGAGAATGTACCATTTGTGAACTCCCCCTTTCCTTTTATACTCCTGTTGGATACAGTAGACGGTACGCTGGCTGTGCTCAAGGCAGAACTGGAGAGAAAGCAGCTTGAAAGTGATCTGCAGTTTGAAAGCTTGCTTTTTTTTCTGTCGGGATTCTACAGGCGCTTGTGCTTGTGTTGGAAGCTGTTTTAAAGCTAACATGGTTTAATCCACTAACTGCATGTTGGGTAAATTCAAAACCCACATGCTCGTCCTCTTGCAGTGGAATAAGTCACATCTGATGGACATTTTCTGTGCTTATAGCATAGTAATGAACGTCTGACAGGCGCGACCTTTCATAAGACAGCCCACACTATTGGCTTTCTGCCCAGAATATTGCTGCAACACTATCTGTGATTGGTTATCTCTCTATCATGCATTGCTTCACAAGGGAAAACGGCCCCTTTTTTAATAAATCTACGATGGCTGGCTGCAATATGCTATACTGTAAGTATATTGTGTGAAAGAAACAGACAGACTGTAATTCTGCATAGTAGTCTAGGAGCACATGGCAAGGCTGTAATGCTGTGGGACCTCAGTGGAATGCTGCTTGGTAAATTTTAACGTATTTGTTTTTTCTACAGGTTGGTACTAAGAAGTGCCTTTCCTGACGTCTCTGCTGCTTGGAACCGCTTCTAGAGCAGTCTCTGCTTTTTGCCTTGCTTGCTGCCAGCTAGACTGCGACGACAGCACATCCACCCTCCACCTCTAGCCCAGACACCCCCATTTCTACTTATAATCAAGAGAAAAGCTCTAAGTATCAGGCATTGCCCTAGGCTGCTTTAGTATAAAAATAAGTTTGCTGAAAAAGTAAGATATCTTCTGCCAGAAAATCAAGGAGAGAAAAAAAAATTCTCGATTGTTGCTCTAAACTGCTGCATCTGTCTATGCCAAACTAATCAATACCGATTGCACCACAAAACGCAATTGCAAATTCAGCTGTGTTGGAGATTACCTTTCAGACAACTTTACTGAAAGCAGCTTGGAAATTCTGTGTCAAAGGGTCTGCCACGTTTTCATGCTTGCATTTTGGGCTCCAAATTGGCACTCGGAATGGGTTACTGAGAGCACAAGGCTAGTTTCAGGCCACACTTTTTAACATTCATCTTACTTATGAACCTAGCATTTCTTTAAATACAAAACCTCTTTCAATTAGCAGTTTCATGCTGTGAATTTCTAGTTGGAAACCTTTTCTTTGATATTGTGACAACACAATTTTACATGTACTTTTAAAGTAGGGAGCGGGGAAAAAAGTATTTTGGAGGTGACATTTTCATCATTTCCAATCTATCAGTTTGGCTGTTTGTTTGTTTGTTTCACTGAAAATTTTAACTACCTGTAAAAATCTAAACATGGCTGTTAGTGTCACACCGATTCGGGACACAAAATGGCTAACACTGGAAGTGTGTAGAGAGTTCCAAAGAGGGACTTGCTCACGACCAGACACGGAATGTAAATTTGCACATCCATCGAAAAGCTGCCAAGTTGAAAATGGACGAGTAATCGCCTGCTTTGATTCATTGAAAGTGAGTAAATATTAAATTCTTTTCAAGGATAAATAGATAATGAATGAAGCAATTATAATCGGCAGAACCATAGCGTCTGGGAGATATGGATTGCTGTCTGTGCTAGTATGGAGATTTATGGCTTTTTTTATTGCTGATTTGTTGGTTTTGTTTTTCTCAAGGGATGGGGGAGAGGAGAATAAAGGGGAAATAATTGTAACAGAGTTCAAGCTCTCTGGAATTGGTGTGGTTACAGTTACTAGTTCCTTAACCCTAAATTGTTATTGGTCTGTAGCTGGTGTAAAAAGCAATGTATATTTCGTTTAGAAATAGCAAAGTCATAGTAGAGATTCTTTTAAATAAATAAATAAGTAAAAGAGACTGGAAATGAAAACCATGTGTTCTAAATGATGATTTGTTGTTGTCTTGTAACTGCATGTGGATTGTTGCTGGCTCTGGACAGGTAGACAGTGCATTGGAGATCAGTATTTTCCTTCATAAATTAGCATGGCTACTTCTGAAAGCATCTTTTTTTCATTTTTTGAACTTCCATGATTTTTTTCTTCCTTCTTACAAATATAATTATTTAATGAAAGGAGTGATGCATTCCTTGGAAAACTTAACTGAAAGTCAGGTATCTCCAGTCATGCAAGGACGACTATAACAGCGAAGTTAGAGATTTACTGCCACTTCCAAAAAATATATGCTAGGCAAGCTGTGTAAAGTATAGGACTGGTATTTTCAACTGTCTCCAGTTTCAGGAGTCAGTTGTGAAACATACAGATTTCCAGCTCCTTCTCTTCATTCTTTATTAATTAAATAATCCCAGACTTTAAATAGCCATCCCGCAGACTTTAACTTAATACAGCACAGAGTCATAAATCAGAGGCTGATAGAAAAATTATGTCTCTTTGTTTTATCTAGAATATAATATTGCTGCTCTTAATGCCAAATCCCAGGAAGGGGAGCAAAGCCTGAGTATATGGGCATTGCTGTGGACAAAAATGTCATGGGTTGAAGGAGGGAATGTTCTGCCTTAGCTAGCTGCTGTAGGCCGATTGTATAGCCCGATCAGGATCACAGCTAGAGCAGGGCAGCAAATGGTTTTCCCATCCCACCAAAAATTATGAAATTTCAACAAGTTTTCCTGTTCCGAAATGGAACAAAAAGTCAAAGCCTTGAAAATGTCTGTGAACCAAAAATTCTAAAGAATGTGGTTCAGATCAATCAAGCATTTTCATATAAATACATTTGAAACCTTTTGTTTTGACTGTGGCCCTTTTTAATGTAAAAACTGTTTTTTTCATATAGCTTAAATTTTGAGATGAAAAGTAAAATTTTGATGTGGCAAACAGGATTTTTATCATTTCTAAAATTTCAAAACAAAATATTTTGACAATTTCTAAGCTTTTTTTCCAAAATGTTTTCAAGTTGAGAAATTTGTCAGAATAGACCCTTGCCCACGAAAAGTTTGACTTTTGACAAATCAGCATTTCCCAATGAAAAACATTTCACAAAAAATTCCCAACCAGCTCTAGTCACAGCTTCGGGGCATTTGGGTAGCAGTGGATACAATGTACTGCTTCCTCTTCATGGTGGGCTTGATCTAGTGTATATGCTCTGTGCATGGGCTTAGTCCCTGCCACCATGCTGAGCCAGCTCCATTTTCTGCACTTGTCGTGAGTTGTGAAGCTCTATTATTATTATTTTGTAAAAATATTCATACTGTAACATAGATATCTGATATTCAGGTTTAACTCATGGAACTCAATAAAATGCCTCTGTATGAAAGAACTTAAGAATTGGAATTCATTTATTGTTAAAACGTCAGAACTAGCTACAACATCAACATATAGTTTAATTTCCTAGCTAATTGCTTCTACTCATTTGACTGTGCAAAGTTTCACATCCCCACTCCTGGGTTGCTCTACTAGTCTTAAGTTTAAAAAAAAAATTTAAAATACAATAGGTTCAGAAAAAATGTTAAAAGGTTGAAAGTGAGACACCAGCGTTCATTAAAAACAAATCCTTGAAAACTTTAACATGGTTCATAATAGAAAGCTTCCTCCAAGTCTATTGCCACCAAAGAACTGTGATTTCCAGGTTAGAGAAATACCTTAAAACTTTCATGCTTAAGGCAGCAGTCAGCCAAGAGGAAGTGTGTTATGGGGGATAAGGCATAGGACTAGAAATCAGGAGGCTATTCTATTCCAGGCTGTGTTACTGACTCATACTACTTTGGGCAAGTAGTTGCCCTTTCCTTGTGAATTAGATGATTATCTCCTTTGTAAAGAGCCATGAGATCCGGGGTGAAAAGGACTAAGTGGTATATGACTGTTTCAAAATACTAGGTGGAGGTGATTATTCTTGTTGACCAGGTGGAATCATTAGAGTTGAGTGGGTTGTAAAGTGGGGCAGAATTTGTTACAAATATTCTTTTACCATTGAAAAACATACTGTTTAATAGTTATATTTGGGTCCTACCAAATTCACGGTCCATTTTGGTCAATTTCATGGTCATAGGATTTAAAAAATTGTAAATTTCATGATTTCAGATATTTAAATCTGAAATTTCACAGAGTTGTAACTGTAGGGGTCCTGACCCAAAAGGGGACTGTAGGCAGGTTGCAAGGTATGAGGGTCTCAGTATTGCCACCCTTACTTCTGCACTGCTGCAGGCGGCGGTGCTGCCTTCAGAGCTGGTCAACCAGAGAGCAACAGCTGCTGGCCAGGAGCCCAGCTCTGAAGGCAGAGCCACCACCACCAGCAGCACAGAAGTAAAGATGGCATGGTATGCTACTGCCACCCTTACTTCTGCACTGCTGCCTTTAAAGCTGGGCCCTTGGCCAGCAGCTGCAATTCTCCAGCTGCCCAGCTTTGAAGGAAGCGGCGCAGAATTAAGGATGGAATGTTATGATATTGCCATCCTTACTTCTGCACTGGTACTGGCCTGGTGCTGCCTTCAGAGTTGGGTGCCTGGCCAGGAGCTACCACTCTCTGGCCACCCAGCTCTGAAGGCAGCGCAGAAGTAAGGGTGGCAATACTGTGGACCCCCCCTACAATAACCTTGCAATCCCCCTTCCTCCATAACCACCTTTTGGGTCATGAACCCCAGTTTGAGAAGCTCTGGTGAAATTGGCATAGTATATGGTAAAGCACACAAAAGACCAGATTTCAGCAGGGGAGAGATCAGATTTCACGGTCCGTGACACGTTTTTAATGGCCATGAATTTGGTATTGCCCTAGTTACATGTTTACATCTGTTAATCCCAAAAGGCTTGCTGTGGCCCGAACCTCACTCTGCGCCCTAGTCAAAGCTTTGTGCTGGAAGGTTCTGCAGGTGTCAGATGGAATTCTCCTTTCTGCAAGCTGCAGAGCACCAGTTCTGAAGCTCCGTGGCTATTATTACCACCCATGAGTAGACCAAACTGCATTAGTAAACTCGCATTTAGTGTAATCTGGCTAGTGTATGTTTTATAAGCAGATAGTTGAGATGTGGTTAAATTAGATTATTCTGACAGCTGCAGGAAAATCCCTTTGGCAGTTTGAAAGTGAAATATACATCTTTATTGAATTTCCTGCCCAACTCAACTAGCAGCAAAACACCTGCATTTTTGTGTGTGTACTGGGCTAAAAAGGCCCTGTTTTTTCCCCACAAAGTCACAGTTCCTGTTGATCCTGTGGACTTTTTAAAAGATGTAGTAAAAATTAAACTACAGGCTTTATATCCAGATTTAAAACATTTAAATATATAGTTAGTAGTCTTACTCTTTACTAACACCTCAGTGTCTCTAAAAGTTGACTATAAAACCATTAACCTTTAAATAGTTATAGACTCATTAATCACCTTATCAATGCATATAATAATAATTAGTAATGAACAATTATCTGAATAGCTCATATTACATATTGGAAGTAGGCCAGATCTTTAGAGTTATGGACACTTGTTAGTGAATTGGCAATAAATCTCTAATTCATATGATTTTAAAAAATCATCTGACAAGTACCGTGGTGTTTCTACTAGTTTTCTAGCTTGTGCGATGAGATGTGCACTAGTATTGCAGAATGCTTGTAGTGCCTGTATAGTAAGAGTATTTGAGCACAAGGTGGATAGAGCCTATGTGCTTTTCTATATTTAGAACATTAGACAGGCAAAGCAAATACTTTCTACGGGGACCCCCTGAAATGGCAGTACTATTCTGCTGTGCAGTTTCAGACTTTGGCCACACTCCCACGTGCCTGACATTTAATATATCGGGCAAGAGTTTCTAGCTTCAAGAAGAAAATGTAATTCATTACAAGAAGTAAAAATATTGAAGAAATTGTTCGTTTATATAAAGGAAAATCATCTCTGAGTTGTAGCCTTTTCAGTTTAGACAAAAATGAGTTTGTTTTGATAAATGAAAATGATAGATGTCTAAATTTGTGGCTAAGAGAGAATTAGGGAACCAGTCCTGAGACTGTTTCCATTGGTGTCATGTGACTGCTTCTGTGAGTAAGAGCTTGGAGTAGTGATCTCCAGTTTAGGAAACATTCAATGTATGCAGTGAATGTCGATTCACTATTATTAAAACCTGCAGTTCTTTTTGAGGCGAACTCTCCTTGATTTTGACGGACTGGGTAAGAACTGCAGGATTTGGGCCAAATAAAGGATTATCCTTTTAATGCTAATGTTCACCACATAAACTGTTGCTTTGCTGATAAATCTTTGGTCCCTTAAGCTTATAGCACAGGGGTTCTCAAACTAGGGGTCGGAACCCCTCAGGGGGTCACGAGGTTTTACATGGGGGGGTGCGAGCTGTCAGCTTCCACCCCAAACCTCGCTTTGCATCCAGCACTTATAATGATGTTAAACATATAAAAAAGTGTTTTTAATTTATGGGGGGGATCGTACTCAGAACCTTGCTATGTGAAAGGGGTCCCCAGTACAAAAGTTTGAGAACCACTGTTATAGCATCTCCAGGATTTGCTACCTCATACTAAATTTCTATATCCTGATGGGATATAAAATGGGTTTGGACCTAAACTTGCCTTCAACACATGCAAAATTATGAGCAATCATATTCCCTTGTAAATACATTTCTCTTTTTTTCTTCTTTGAACATTTTCAGTAAACGTTAGATGCTAGAAAGTTCAGGTATTCTTGCAGTGTTTATAATCTATATAGAATTTTTAATGGTATGGTTATGCATATGAGATCCATAGATTACACAGTAATTTAATGCTTACAATTACATTCCATTGTAAAGACACCTCTTTTGCAATATGAACTCTCAGACTCTTCATAAATTCAGAGCACTGTTCCATTTATTTATCGAGAAGCTTCAAAATGTTAGAGGTAATATTTTGACCTTGTAAAATATATGAATTCATTTTGGATTAATCTGCAGAGAATCTCAATTCTCCATCGCCTGAGAGATGGAATTATTAATTATACATATCTCCACTCTTGGTCTCCTTAAATTAAAAAGAAAAACAACACTTTTGGGGTCTGATTTTGCAGTGGATTATACCAGTATAAATTCACAAAATCAGGCTCTCATTTATTGATTTGAGTATAACATATAAAGAGAGAGAATATCATTGCCATGTAGGAGATAGTTACACATTTCTTTTCCTTCTTCAGTATACATCTGATAATGGCCTAAGCTCCCAATTGGGGGAAAGAAATTGGGAAACCAGAACAAGTAAATGAAGTGGGAAAAATAGGGTGTGAGGGGGAAATAACCCACTTTAAAAAAGCATATATAAATGTTCCACTGTAGAAATATCAGTGGCATTCAAAAATCTTACCAGCTAACCCAGACAGAGTTATAGCTCAGTAAGGCATGTTTCATATTAAATTGTTAAGCTCTACATCTGCAGGAAGAAATTAAAAACTTGTAATAATACATTTACACTATTTCATTTATACAGCGTCTAAATGGAAGAAACTCTGAATAGATGTAGATACAACAGTAAAGAGGAAAACAGTTTCTCATCTGAGAGAAAACTGTAAAAACACAAAATAAAAATAAATAAAAAGGCTTTTGACAGCAAAAGTTCACACACTTTAACTTGTCTCCAAAGTTAAATTTTCATATGAGGGATCAGGAGCAGCCTCTGAAGTCTCTGTCCTTTTCTGCTGAACCAAAATCTCAGCTTTTTCTACATTTCTAAATACAAAATGTCTGGTTTCCAAAGTTCACTCTTAATTTTGCTGGATACAAGAAATTGTATTAAAACCAACATCTTATATATATTGTTCAACTTTAAAGAAGCAATAACATCGCTTTGTTAGCACTGAAGAATAATTATACCAGTAAGGCTAGAACTCAATTCGAGAAGTAGCAAACATCAAGGAAGTAGTACCTCTTGCATTTGTTAGGAACTTATGTCTAACTGCCAGAATTCAGATAATGTGAGGACAGTCTGTGGAATCTTAGAATCAGATGATTTCTTCCCTGATAGTCTCCTGGCTAAGATCGAGATGGCTGATCTACAATCCTACTGACATTTTATAAGTTAGCTTTTTCCGAAAATAAACTTCCAGAATATTTATTGTTTGTAGGAAAATCAGCACCTCACAAATTCTTATTCTGGCATTCGTCTAGTTCACCTGTTTTATATGGCATGCCTTTGTTCTCTTTGGGCAGAGAACTGAAAGTCCCTTATGAAATGGCACAGGAGGTTTGGAGTTCACCTCATTGTTTATGTCCACGTAATCACTGGGAGAAAGATTTCACTTGTTTCCTATCTGTGGTGGAAATGGAATCTTACTAAGCATCTAATCTTTTGCAGAATAATTGCAGGCTTGCTTCAAGTCAAACGGTCCAGCCTCTCAGATGGAGAGGAAAGACAGCAGTTCCCAGTTCTCAAAGGCAGCCAGCCCTCTTGGAGTAAAGAAGGCTTGCTTGGAAAGCACTTCGTTTATTCATGAGAATCCTGCAAGTTTCCTCTGCTTCTTCTGCCCTTAAGTCACTTTCAAAGTGGGAGAAAAAAAGGAAAAAATAAAATTAAAGAATGAGTGGAGCATCTCAGAAGCATGTCTGTGGTCCAGTCCTGCTGGTGCCACCTTTACTTTTAAAGAGGCCTAGAACACATTAGAGCTTAAACTGTACAAGTTTTTCACAAATGCTAATTGTTTGGCTGTGTCAATTGCTGTACTTAATATATTGAATATAGTTCTCTTTCCCCTTCTAGAATTTTGTCATAATGCCTGGGGAAAATGAGATGATGGTCTCAAGTTCTTAGTGGGCACATGTTTGCCTCACTGAAGCCACAGCCATGCTAATTAGCAAGCTTATTGGGTGTCTCAGCAGAGAGGCCAAAGAACTGAATGCTCCTAAAGATGGAACTGCCCTTTTCAAGTAGCATGTTGGCAGGGTGGTATGTGGAAGTTTTCATTGCTAGTGACTGTACTGGACCTGGTCTGAGGATAAATAAAGCATTTCCATCTCCCATGGTATGAATCCAGCTCCTTTCACCAGCACTATATTTACTTAAATTAAATACATTTAAAAACAAAATTAACAGAGATTCTATTGCGCAGACTCAAATTTTTGCTTTTTTCATGGACTTGCACAACATCATTTATTTTCACAGAAAATTATAATGATGGCAATAGAGAAATCTGTATGCAATATTGACATGAAGATATTTCACAACCCCCATGGCACAGCTGTATTCAATGAGGAATTTCTAAATGTTATATTCAATTTAATAGTAATTATAGCTCTGGATTTGTAGTTGAATGCAGGTCCTCAGATGTTGGGCCAGGCCAAGCCAAACATATAGAGGAAGGAATAATCTGATTTTAAAATTATGAATGATAAAGTGTTAGTATATTGGAACCCAGCTATTATATTAATAGCAGCAGTATTTCTGATTAACATATTTAATTTTCTTGGCAGCTCAGTATTAAGGTAAATCAACATTAAGCTTAATTTTAATTGGTGTAATAATGTCACCAATATAAAAAGTCTCTGATTTTTATCTAATGGGAAAACTAAAGGATAAATCCTTCTCTATGTGTTCAACCCAAGTAAGTCCTCTGGATGCTGGGAGCTCTGTGGAGCACAGGGAGGGGAAAGTCTCTTCCCTTGAAACTCCAGAATAGTACTGGAGCTGCTCCATAGCAGCCACTCCAACCTAAGGGCTGAAGTAATTTCAGCGAGCCTTGAGCTCTCGCTTCAGTGGGAGAAGAAACTGGAGTATCAGCAGTGCTAGTAGCTCCCCAGAGACCCACTGCGTCATTCAGTTTCGCTAGAAGCCACCCCAAAAGCTAATAATTTACTTTAACTAATTGCCACTTAGTAGTCCTCAGCCAGAATGTCCATTGGGTTAACGAGTCAGTAGGAGTTTTGCTTTAGTAATAATTTGCACCTGTTGACCTGACTCCCTTTTGTCTGAGCAAGATCTGTTAGATCAATTATTATCCCTTCGATATTGGGAGGTAGGATTTCCCAGCATGCTATGCTGTGGCAAAATTCATTGGCACTGACATGGGAACTCCCAAACCGCTGGTGCCAAGGGTTAGAACTGATAGCTGGAACCTGATCCCAGAGAAATAGAACTATTTTTAATTTGTGCTGAGTCTCAGGACACAATGCTGTTATGCCAGTGCAGTTAGACACATTAATGGATACATGTCAGATATATTGGAGTGATAAAGAGGCTCTGTTCACATCTTTTATTTTTCATCATAAAGTTTCAGTATAATTTTTTTTGTAGTTAGTGAGAATACTAGACTAAGTGCACTCTTGCCAGCACTGAAATCTGGCATGTTTAATCTGTAAAATATGTTAAACATTGTTTTCTAAGTATAGTCTGTTACAAAGTTTCCTGTGATGCCAGAGGTGGTATTGATATTCTGATTGGTGTCATTATTGGTAATTTAAGGAGTTTACTTAAAATATTTAGACAAGGTAACTCTTTGACCAATACAGAATGTCTAAGTTTGCATCTGTTGATTTCTGAAATCAAGGTCTGCTTTTCTCCAATAATACTTCTAACTGACGGATTAGTCTTTTTTTCCATCCAGGAGATACACAAGAGTCTTAGCCAGCACCACGTTTCAAAAGCTTCAGTTTTCTTCTTGCCAGCAGCATTCCCATGATTCACATCCATAAATTGCTATGGAAAAATGTAGGCTTTTCACCACTTGCACCTTCACAGATTTTTGACATGCCATGGTTTTTCTATTCTTTCTTTAAAGGAGCCTGCAGTCGAGTGAGTTGTCTTCTGATTTCTTTGGAATAGCCTCCTTGGTTGGATATATGTGAACCCAAATCATTAAATTCAGCTACTGCCTCTACAGCTTGTTCTTTAATAGTGATGTACACTTGCATCCTGTTTTTGTTAGTCATGTCACTGTACCTGCTTTTTGTCTTCATCACATTCAGGAATACTCCTTATTCCTCACGAACTGCTTTTACAGACGCCATCATTTGTTGCATTGCTTCAGTGGCAAAGAACATCATGTCATCAGCATATCTGATATCGGTTAAAAGGTGTCTCCAATGGAAATCATAATGTACTATAGGGGTTGCTTTAAATTTTTCCCCTCAGGCCTTTGTCTTTGATGGAATTGTTGTCAAATGGCTCCAGGTGTATCCCAATCAGAGCTTTAAAGAAGCCAAAAATACCTGAGGTTTTAACTCTTAGCAATCATAGGTTACATCTACACTGTGGTCTACGTGTTTGTTTCCTAGCTTATGTACACATGCTCATGCTAGCTGTCATTGAGCTAGCATAAGTATAAACAGCAGTGTGGTCATGGTAACATAGGAAACAGCAGTGGAAGCCTGCCGTGTGTAAACCTACCTGAACTCCATGGGTATGTACTCAGCACAGCTAAGCCATGCTGCTGCTGCGGTGCTACCACAGCTACACTGTTTATACTCGAGAGCTAGTGTGAGTGTGTGTACGTAAGCTGGAAATTACATTCCTAGTTCATAGTGTAACTACAGCCTTACTTACTGTTTTTGAGGTTCCCCATGTATCCAAACTTCCACTCCATCCTCTTCTCTCCCCAAAGGGGATTGCTTCAAAACAGAAAAGACAGCATCATCAATTTTAAAAGCTCAGTTAATTATACTTGTTAAACAGTATTAGGCAACATCACCTTTGACTGAATTTGGATAAGTGTATTATATCACATTTGGGAAAACTCTAACAGGTGCTGGTATGCCAAAGTGTATAATAAATGTGGTTATTCCATGCACAATGTATTTATTTTAATAATATACCTCCTATCCATACAGTATGCTGTAATATACCTGATACAATGTATTTATGCTGTGGATCAGTTTTCTGATATAGGTAAAATAAAAAAATTCTCTGTGGCTGCAGTGCTAGGAAAAGGCTACAAACGCTCCTTCCAATTAGATCTTTCAGAGCCTGAATTGCCTGTCACAGGGTTTTCGCTGCACTGAAGCCTGACAAATTTTTAGCTGTGTGTAAAATAACTACTGGTATAATAGTGGTAATGCAGGCACACATTCTGGCCCCATTCCACAATACAAGAACAAGAGAAGACTCATTTAATTTAAAAGTTAACAAATTTAAAATGCACAAAGTAAATGACTCTTTTATAAGACATATTCTATATTTATGGGACTCACTGTTATTGTTGAGACCAATAGCTTTAATTAAAAAAAAATTAGACACTTAGGACCCATTTCTGTTCTACCACAGAACAGAATTTAGCCCTTACTGTATCAGCTGTTACTAGTTTAGAGTAGATTACACAAGGAGAAATAAGGTAAATTAAAGTTTGAAAAACTTGTTGGCTTTTCTATCACTTTCAATTTTCTGCATAAGCACTGATATAATCAGTATTTAGAACCAACTTGTGATGGATAAATTATATCTGTAATTCAGTTTGTGTATTAGTGCATATTCAAAAGGTAATCTGCATTCCGATATCTCTGTTTGTCCAATACTCTGTTAAAATTTTCGCTACATTGAAATGAGTCAGGTGAAATGTCTCAGGTTTATGCACTTGTTTTAATTGTGCAGAAATATAACTGGGGCTGGAAAAAAAACCGTTGTCTTATGATCACTGAATGATTGAAGAGACCAAATACAAACTAGCCTAGGCCTCCCGAACACAGCAGGAAACAAAGAAATCTGATCCTTCCTATTTATTACATATTATTTTAGTGTTTATTGTGCACTGTTAGTGTACATTATGCTGTACAGAATGTAAAAGTAGATACTTCCTCTTTACAATCAGCTCTGAAAATACACTTCATATATATATGCACAGGATGTCCAGTCTCAAAGGGCTACATATTTTTATTATGGAATACAAATTCCTTTTTTTGGGTGGAGCATTGATGAACTGTTGCATAGAAAAAGTGAGTTTTAAGAGTTTATTTAAAGATGGTCATTCAATGCCCCAGAGGCGCAAGCTCCAAACATAGAGATGTATGGAAGAGAATGTGAAGGAGAGAATGGACAGTAGATATGAGTGAGGAATTTATGAGGTCAGCTTGAGTGGGAAAGATGTATGCAGGGACAGAGTTATCCAGGGTGTTAAAGGTGAGTATAGGAAAATTGAGTTTGATTTGGGAAGCAAAATGCTAATAAAGGGAATTCAAAGAAAGGAATAAAAATTCAGAGCCGTGGGAGAGGAAAATTATTTCAGCAGAAACATTTTGAAAAGGCTGTGGCAGCTGGTATGAGCTGAGATCTGGACAGGCCTGAAAGAAAGAGGTTTTAGTTGTAACAGTGAGAGAGAATCAGAGTATGCACAAGATTCTTATTGGATGGGTTTATCTTAAGTAGCTCCCATGGGCCTTGTCTTCTTTATTCTGGAACACATAATCCTACCAATTAAGACGTTGCCCCTTTTAAGGGAAAAGGAATTGAGACAAACCTCCAAGAGAGTAACTGAAGCACACTCATATTTTACCTTTTGTTGGTTTAGCCTGAAACAGCGTCCCTTTTGTCAAGTTAAGTGGAATCTAATTAAACTGAAGGGTAGTTCAGAGGAACTCATGATATGGTTTATTGGACAGAGATAGTTCTCATGTTAATAAGCTTTTATTGCACTGAGATCAGTGTATGTGTACTACAGGTAATACATAGCAAATATATAGGTACAGTGCAACCAAAGCCCACATCTGTAGATCTTTTTAGGTGACTGGACTAATATAAAATGCTGTTTAAAAGAACGGTACCAAGTGGTTTCAGCTAAAAGCCTGGCTTCTTTTAAAATAGTTATAAATAATGGCAGAACTGTAATCAGATTGTAAGGGAAATTCCAGCTTTTCGTTACTTTGAAATCTTGAGGAAAAAATAGCCGTTCTTTTTGTGGTGATTACCCCAAAATCATGATTTGAACCGGGCTGAATGGTGTTAACTGTTGCTGGGATGGGGGGAGAAATGGAGTTAAAAATCTTAAGATCATCTTTTTCAGTAAGGCTCTTCCCAGGTTGCACACCAGACCCTAGTACACACTCCTGGCATCTTTATTAATTATACTGATGCACAAACAGGAGTTATTTGTGTTTTATGCAGTGTAGGTAGAACAATATTTGTCACACGGAAAATAACAAATTTGAAGAAGGAAATTTAACACTGAAGAAGAACGAAGATTCGGAGTGCTAGAAATCCAGCTATAACTAAATAGTTAAGAAAATCAGTGTACTCACCAGGGAATTAGGGATTATTTCAGAAGAATAAGGAAAAGGTCATTATTGGACGGTTGAAGTGAAAACTTGCATCCAAAGATAGAAAGGATAGTTATGGAATAAAGATCAAAATAGTATTTATTGACCCTAGTTAAACTCTGTCTCAAATATTGTATTTAGCTTAAGTCATATTCTCAGAGGATCTGAAAGGCAGTGTTGCTCTGAAAGATTGCTGTAGGTTTGAACAATGTCTGTTATCAGTATATCTTGCATCTGAAGATGATGATCTTGTTCTCACAAAAGAACAGCAGACTTTTGAGGTAAACTGATTAAAAATAGTTAAATGAGTTAGGAGTCGATGAAGCAGAATGTAGTGAACTGTCTGGATGATTACAAAAACGACAGGGCCCGATTTAAAACCCAGCATTTTTTTAATAAAAGGGAATTCAGGTAGAATGTTCACTCAGATTGTAGTAAATATATGTGGACGGGTTTTGCTCCTATTGAAATCAATAATACTTTTGCTATTGGGTTTAATAAGAGATAGATTGGGCTACATGGCATAAATTAGCATAGAAGACCAGTGAAGCAAATTAAATAAATGAACTTAAGAGATAGCTAGACATTCATATAAATAGAGGAATGGCAGAAGAGTACAGTGACCAAACCAAGAGATGAGGCCAAAATTGTACATACATAGGAGACAGGATTCAGTTGCCAACCAAATGGCTTTTTCCTATTTAGTAAAAGTACTTTTGTCCTTAGAATACAGTTAGGGGACAAACAAAAAATACCATTGTGAAAATGTTGCATACCTGTCTTTCCTGGCACTATTGCTTTTCTTTTACAAATTCACTTGGTTGCTCAGTTTATGAGATCAGAGACTAAGATGTGTGAGATTTCACTTGAATATTACCTTCCTAAAGCCTTGATAGTAACTGCCAAGCAAACTTAAATAGTACACGAGGTCAGGATAATTCTATAACATGTTTTGTGTTCAGAAATCTTAGTGATTCATGCTACTTTGAAATCATTAATCTGTCCACCAAGTGCAATTTTAGAACTATAATACCTTTCAGACATTCTTTTAAGAAATAGGTGTATGGTTATATTTAACCAGTTAGAGACACTTTTGTAAAAGTTAGTGTTTATAATTCTTTGGTTACCGGTCACATGTGACAGCTACATATATTGCTAGCTGGGAGATATGATTTAAAGCAGCTATGAGTAATTAAACCATGGGAGCAGTTTGTTGAGTGAGTCATGAGACAAATATATCGAAGGATAATTTGTATGCAGCGTTCATCAGTTTCTGTTTTAAAAACTTCTGTGTGTTAGGCTGTAGTATACAAATGATAAGTAATACAAAGGATGACTTAAATAAAAGATGAGAATAAAGCTCTTTTAAAATGATATCTTATTTGGGTCTGAAACATTCCTTGAAATGATGGTACAGAACCAGATCCTCCACTGGTGTAAATTGGCATGGCTCCTTTGGAGTCAATGAAGCTAAGTGAATTTACATTAGCTCAGGATCACATGCACAGTTCTGAATATCAGATGTGATATAAAAACACATCTGATGGTATCAAATCTATCTTCAACTTGAATGGGATATAATTTGGACTATAGATGGTTTTGATTTTAAATTTATTGCAAAAAAAAATCTTAAATGAATACGACTTTAGTTATCCAATAATTTCAATTACCCCACATTCCCTGGTACTCAAAACATGTCATAAATGTTTATTAATTACCATGAACATTTATTTAATTATCTGAATCTTGATTATTCAAATTTAGGGCCTGATCTTGAATGCTGGGCAATAGAAGTTGTTGTTTAGTACTCCTATTACAGTAGTGCCAAAAAGCCTCTGTCAGGAGCGGAGCTTCATTGTACTATATTTTATACAAACATAAAGAGACAGTACTTGTCCCAAATAATCTGCAATCAAAGGCTTCCAGTCCTGAAAACACTTACACATGAGAGTAAATTTACTCATGTAAGTAGTCCCATTGAAGTCCTTAATTAATGAATTAATGAATTCAGTGGAATTACTCACATATATAAAGTTATTCATCGGCTCTAATGTTTGCAGGAAGGGGGCCTTTAAGCTTTTTGAATCACTGTTTAGTCATTTATGCACAGAGAAAGAAGGATTTGTGGAATAGAAAGCCCACAAATTTGTGTTTGTTACATTCTCCTCTTTATAATACTTCCATCTGTGAAAACTCAGTCATGTTAGTTCCTGGTGCCCTGGGACAGCCTTAATTATAATTAAAGCAAACTGCTGTTTGTGACTCTATATCCCATGCAAACCTGCAACTCACAGTCTCCAGCAGTAGGATTAAGGCAGAAGAAACAACTCATTGTCAAAAAGAAAAGAAGTACTTGTGGCACCTTAGAGACTAACAAATTTATTTGAGCATAAGCTTTCGTGAGCTACAGCTCACTTCATCGGATGCAGCATTGTCAAATTCTTTCATCCCATTTAGTAACGGAGATGGGAATGGAGGCAGCTCATGATCTGATTTCTCTTTCTCTGGCCTTGTGAGGCCATGTACTTTTTTGTGGTTCTGCATGTGGTAAGGATGATCCTGGTGCTGATCTAAGAGAGGAAGAGTCTATTGTAATGCTCCTTTTGCACTTCTGTGGTTGAAGTTTTGCCAGCATTTCCATTACCAGCTCCTGTTTTCATGGTATTGCATTTTAATTTTGTTGTGAAAAGGTTGCTGTGTGGCACTGAGTTTGCAGGCATGTTTTTTTATTATACGGATCACCAGGGAAGGTATACTGTGTAGAGAAGTCAATCATCCAAAACCCATTGAAGTCAGTGGGATTAAGAACATAAGAATGGCCATGCTGGGTCAGACCAATGGTCCATCCAGCCCAGTATTTGGTCTTCCAACAGTGGACACTGCCAGAGGCCTCAGAAGGAATGAAGAGAACTGGGCAATTATCGAGTGATCCATCTCCTGTAATCCAGTCCTTGCTTCTGGCAGTCAGAGTTTAGGGACACCCAGAACATGGGTCCTTGACTATCTTGGCTAATAACTACTGATGAACCTATGCTCCATGAATGTATCTAATTCTTTTATGAACACATTTATACTTTTGGCCTTCAGCATCCCCTGGCACCAAGTTACACAGGTTGGCTGTGCATTGTGAGAAGTAGTACTTCCTTACATTTGTTTTAAATCTGCTGCCTCTTAATTTCATTGGGCGACTGCTGGTTTTTGTATTGGGTGAAAGGGTAAATAACACTTCCCTATTCACTTTCTCTACACCATTCATGGTTTTATAGACCTCTATAATATTCCCCCTTAGTCGTCATTCTTCTAAAATGACCAGTGCCAGTCTTTATAATCTCTCTAATATGGAAGCTGTTTTATACCCCCAGTCATTTTTGTTGCCCTTCTCTGTACCTTTTCCAATGCTAATATCTTTTCTGAGATGGGACAACGAGAACTGCATTCAGCATTCAAGGAGAGGGTGTACCATGGATTTATATAGTGACATTATATTTTCTGTCTTCTTATCTAACACTTCCCTAATGGTTCTTAAAATTGTTAGCTTTTTGACTGTTGCTGCTGCACACTGAGCAGTTGTTTTCAGAGAACTATCCACTCTGACTCCAAGATCTCTTTCATGAGTGTTAACAGCTAATTTATAACCCATAATTTTGTATGTATAGTTGGGATTACATTTTCCAGTGTGCATTACTTTGCATTTATCAACATTGAATTCATCTGCCATTTTGTTGCCTAGTCATCCAGTTTTGTGCAATCCCTTTGTAATTCTTCAAAGTCGACATTGGACTTAACTATCTTGAGTAATTTAGAATCATCTGAAAACTTTTCCACCTCACTATTTATCTCCTTTTCCAGATCATTTATAAATATGTTGAACAGCACAGGTCGCATTGGTAGACCAGCCAACATTCCACTTTCTGTTGTGAAAACTATTTATTCCTACCCTTTGTTTCCTAGCTTTTAACCAGTTACTGATTCATGAGAGGACTTTCCTTCTTGTCCCATGACTCTTTACTTTGCGTAAGAGTTGTTGTTGTGGGACCTTGTCAAAGGCTTTCTGAAAATCCTTTCTGTTAGTTTTTGTGTCTTTTGGTAGTTGCTCTTCAGATTCTTTTTTGGCCTGACAAATCATACTTAAGTTGTAAGAGTTTATGCTCCTTTTTTTTTCCTCAGTAGAATTGGACTTGCAATTTTTAAAGGATACCTTTTTGTTTCTAACTGCTTCTTTTATTCTGCTGTTTAGCAATGGCTTCATTTTTTTTGGTGGTCTTACTGTGTTTTGTTTTGTTTTTGTTTGGGGTATACATTTAGTTTGAGCCTGTATTATTGGTGTTTTAAAATAATTTCCGTGCAACTTGCAGGCTTTTCACTCTTATGACTATTCCTTTTAACCTCCATTTAACTAGCTTCCTCTTTTTTGTGTAGAGCTCCTTCTCAAAGTTAAATGCTACTGTGTTGGGTTTCTTTGGTATTTTCCCCCCATACAGGGATGTTAAATTTAATTACATTATGGTCAAAGAGCTATATTCACTTTTTGGACCAGATCCTGATTCCCATTGGCTTCAAAGAGAGGTTTTGGTCACATAAGGGAAATAGAGATAGTTACACATAAGCCTGGGAAATACAGATTTGTGGGGGAAGTGAAAGAACATGGGAGTTGAGAAGAAGGGGAAGAGGGAGATAGATGATCGATGATATTTTTTTCAGGAGGCGAACAGAAGATGTAGTGTAAAGCACTGACGATATATAAGAAGGGAACTAAAAGTTGAAAGCACTAATATTGAAAAAGGTAGAAAGGAAATAAAGAAATTAAAGGAAAAGTTTATATCAGGTGGAAAAAAGTTTAAAAGGATGGATTTGAAGAGAAAGCAGCCATTTAATAATGTTCAAAAGACATTGAGGGGGAAAATGCTCTTTTATAAAATCTTGAAGAGACAGATGGAAAAAAGAGAGGAGAAATACAGAAGACATTCATTCAGGACTAAAATTCTTCAAGATAATTCAATAGTTAGTTAGATATCGTTTATGAAAATATTACTGCCTTAACTGACTTGAAAAGGTGATATATTGCATTTTGGACATTGCCTTCTCATTTTTTACATATTCCCAACAATTAGGAAGTTGAGAAAGATGATTATACCTAATGGCTAGCTGAAATGAATGCTGGTGTGCTTTCAGATATCTCTGAAGACAAAACTAGTGATTTTATTGATAGGTTATGAAGAGTAGCTGTGTGCCCAGTTTTACTTAGGTAAATATGTCCATTCTTCTTACTTTGTGCATAGTTTGGACCTGATTGATCCATAACACTATTTGATTTAAGTGTCTAAAAAACTGAAAATATTAAGGAGGGTTTTGTCTTGTACTTAATTCTGCATTCACTTGTTGGAATATATTTGTATGCCAATGGAAATAAAACAATATAAAAATTATTTCAGAAATGACTAGCTTGTAATATTGCTCAGTTGTTTCTGATTTTTTTTTAAAATGTAAATACCTCAGTGATTACACTTTAAAACTGGCTCCTGCATGTCTAAAGCAATTTCTCATGATAAAGGTTTCCATTAAACATTTTCAGTATTCACGGTAATAGGAAACAATCAGTCATTCAGGCCTATGGGATAAATATTAGGCATCAGATCCCCAGTTGGTGTAAATTGTCATAGCTTCATTGACTTCCAAGTGATTTCTTAAAGTCCATTGACTTCATAGCATCACTGAGTCAATTGATTTGAAGTCAGTGTGTCAGGAATTGGGGTCTGCAACAGAGCCAGTCTCTGGGCAACCTAATGAGTGCAGCTGGCCTGTGGTAGGCTCCCTGATTGGTTATACTGCCTGGTTGGTTGGAAGAGCATAATGGCTCTTAAACCAAGGAAGCAGCAATAGTTCAGTGGCTGCTCAAAGAAATTTGCCCATTGCTGTGATTGTTCCTATGCCTGCTTGTTCCCACACTGCTCTTGCCTTGGAACCGTTCCTGCTCTTGCCTTGCCTCATTCCAGATAACCTGGTCCTGAGCTTTGGCTTTGATTTCCTGACTTCAGACTCTGGCTCTGACCACTTGGCCTGGCTGCCCACATCCCGGTCACTGACACAATGGAACTGTGGCAATTTAAACCAGCTGGATCTAGCCCTAGAGCAGTGTAAACCTCAGAAGCTTTGGAGAGATTCTTTAGGATCGTGCTTAAATGTTCTCTGGTTTGATCAACGTGTGTTTGCAGCCCTCAACTTTGGCTTTCAGTTTTAGTTTTAGTTGGGACAAACCCCAGACTTCAAAGTTAAACATTAAAACGAAGCCATCAGGTTTCTCCTGGTCTTGGCTTCAGAGCTGTGAATTTCTTATGATTTGGATGCAAAATTATAACGAGGCCCAGATTTGGTCAAATATTGGCCCAGAGTCACTTGAAAGTATCAATAAACCTTAAGTGGAACTTCCATTTAAGCTGTTCTGAGACAGGTTTATGGTTTCGGATTTTGTTGTGAATATTTTGCACATATATTACGTTTTTTAAATGCTGATAGCTGTTCTTAGTTTGAAATTAGGCTTTGATATATGGGTACATATTATTGCATTGTTTGTAAGGGATATGTGTGTGAAGGTAGTCGTTGATTTTATGATCTGTGCAATGTTTTACAGGTACACATGGCAGTAAGCATATTCCAACCTAAAAATAATTCTGTTTGTATTGTTACTTCTAAATTTACACATTGACGCCCATGGGTGGTTGCTCTGGGTAGTTGATTGTTTTTTCTAACTGTATGCATTTTGAATATTACTCGCATTTTAAAACTATATTTAATTATCTTTTGGATATTGGATTTGTTAGGGTGAAAAATGCAGAAGCTAATTGACAGCATATGAATAATAGCTATGCAAAATACTGAAAACTCTGTTACAAAGTAATTGGAAACCCAGAGTTTTGGGATAAAGATGCAAACTTGCTTCCAGTGAGTCAATAGCAAAACTCCCGATAAGAGCAGAATTTGGCCCCTGATATCTCCTTTTCATTGTTGATGCTCAAGATAAAGTAATAAAATATATTTATTATTTAATTCGTTTTCAAATACATATCTTAAATCAAGGCTCAGAACTTAAAACAAAACGTTTTCATCACATACTAAATATACAAACAAAACTTTATCGGTAATGCTTACATCTGAAGCAAGAGCTTCTAAAAAAACCTTTTTGGCCACCAGCAAGGTCAAGATTCATTAACAATCATCCACTCATTACCCACTATTTCTTTCCTTCCAGGAAAACCTTGGGAGAACAGGTGACTCTTGCAGCATGTTTTGAAGTTGCCAAATTAGGCATCTGATGAATTGAAGTGTGTTGCAGAACACAGATACCCCCTACTGCCAGCCTCCTTTTATGAGGAGCGGGAATGTTAGCTTGAGTGTCTGACAGTCGCATCTGCCTGGGTGTCACATGGGGAGAGGCTATCTCTCGAGTTGGGAGGTCAAAACAAGCACCGTAACTTTCACCCTGAAATCAATTGCAGTGCGGTGTGGGAGCTGGAATTTCTATTCCACAGAAAATTTCACACTTCTAGAAAAAAATTAGTTCTAAACTGAAGCAAAAGTTCTGAGGTGCAAATTTTCCTGTGAGGGATGTTTCAGTGTACTCTGTTTCTAAACAATTGAAATGGAACTCTTTGAAAATTTCTGGTGCAACCTTCCTCTGCTCCCAAGCTTTATGTCTCCTCAGGCTCCGAGTTCCCAGGCTGGCTGCTGAGGCACTGGGGAGCCTGAAGAGGTAGGCAGGTGGGCAACAGGCACAATACTCGCCTGAAGTTTAGCTAGAATGGACACATTACCACGTAATGTTTAGATTCTGTCAAGTCAGCCTTTTCCAATGGAAAAGTGTTGCACTGGAAAATTTTCAACCAGATCTAATCAGTTAGTAGCCAGTGCAGATTTGAAAGTATCAGTGTAGTTCATACAAACTTCTACAGTCCGTTGCTGCGTACTTTCCACAATTATTAGTTGTATATACCTCTTGTCTCTCATCTTGTTCTTAAACTGCAAGCTCTTTGAGGACAGGGGTCGATTTTTATGTGTACATAGAGTGCCTAACAAAATGTACCACACTATTGTAATTGTAGTAATAATCTACACTAGCTCAGTTTTCCAAATGGTTTGAAGGTGTAGCCCCATGTACGCTACACTGCAGTAATCTCACTTCAATGTGACAAAAGCTAGGATAGCCATAGTGAGGTTACAGTTGGAAGAAAAGGACTTAACCTCATTGTAAAGAGTAAATGATAAGAAGCAGTCCTGGCAATTGTACCGTCTGGAAATCCAACAATACCCCCACCATATGATTCTCCCAACAAATGACAAGATGTAGTTAATCATAGGAAATGGTTGTAAATATACCTCTAGCTGTTTCTCATCCCATCGTAGAACTATTATCTCAGTCTTAATCCAGTCTGCTAGCCTTTATTAATTCCTCATTCTTAATTTGACATCAGATAAATCAAACCACTGCACCTTTGGAGGAGATGGAGATAATCTGCCTGTAGTCAGCATACCTACAACTCCACAGCTTGTGCTTTCTCATTAATAGCCTCTTCCCAATGATTCCATTAAATATTGCATTTAAAATGTGAAAAGTTAATTATACAAGCTTATTTCCAACTTTCATTGTCACACACAAATACCAAATCTTCATCTGGGAAGGTGAGGGGAAATCTTCACAACCCTTTTAATGAAGGTAGGAGGCAGTTATACAAAGATAGCAGTGTAATTTAGGAAAACTAGCATCTGTGTAGTCTTAACAACAGGAAATTTACAATTGTTTGGAGTAGAAAACATTTACAAGAAGCTCACTGTGTCCTATGCAGTTTGGTAGTTAAATCAGTGTTGCATCAGAAACTGTACAAAGGTGGATTTGTCAGGTGTAAACAGAGCCTGGAAATACAATGATGTAACCAGTCTATTTCTAGCATGATAATTAATACTTTATATTTTTAGGAACAGAGGAACCAATCAGAATGAAATAAAATCCAGACTGTTTGTTATATGAGCTTTCAAAATATGTTTTAGTTTTTCTTTTCATTTTGTTTTGGTTGATTTAAATTTTTGCACTCCGTTTCCTAGATATGTCCAAGACTAAAGGCCAGATACTGTTCGCTAAACTCATCCTATCAAAGTCAATGTGAGTTTGTGTGAGTACAGTATGGCAAGCAGGATTTGGCCCTAGAATTGGAAAAACTCACCTCTGGGTAGAGGCCCATGGCAAGCCCTGTGAATCAGTTGTCTTCTAATAGTGAGATTTAAGTTGTGCATAGGCTTCATGTTAGTTGTCTAAATTAGGAGGAATTTTACCCCATGAGAGAAAACTATTCTCATTGTATTTCCAATTTAAGTGAGAATGAGAAGTACTATAATTTTCAGAAGGTAACCTGTCTGATTTCCGGATTCGAAAGTTTAGAATAAACATCGGATAAGCGTCGATGTTTGCCTGTTTAACTGAACTGATTTTTTCCCCCCAGATTTAATGCTTGTCATTAATATTTTCTTGCTGTTTTCTATTTATTGTAGCCTGCATTAGTTTTTGGTATTTGCAGATTGATATTGCTGTGGTTTACCTTACAGTTTGACACAATTTAAGCTTTATTTTTTATAAAAACAAGAGTAGCTAGACATGCTAGTCAGCACAGTCAAAGGATTTTAGGGACCCAGAAGTATCACTGTGAATTATTGCATAAAGCTTAGCGTTTTGCATTTGGAATCAGAGCAGTGGATTCTCATTCTCAACCTGAAATATGTTTGTTGGATAATCCATTTTATAAACCTTTTTTATATAGTGAAGTACAAGTTTCTTAAAAACTGTAGTCTGTGTGTGGCACAAAGCCAAGACTGTAGCTAGAATGCAGACTGTTTCTTTCTCCTCTCTGAGACATTGTGTGCTCAGGACACAATGCAGGTCATCGACACAGTTATTTGCAGATCGCATTGCAGATGTAGACACCTACCGTAGTCATTGGATAAACAGATTGTCCTTTCTCTTGTGCTCAACCTCATTTTGATATTTTAGATATATTGGACTCGAGATATTTAAACTAAAGAAGGATGAAATTGAAAATTGCATGCTGATTAGTAAATAAACACACTTACATCATTGTAGTTTATTATATTCCAGAGCATATATTCTGATTATTTCTTAGTCTTTCTTGTGTTTGCCCCATCAACCTTACCTGGCAATCTGTTTCATGTTCTTATTATCCTGTGAATGGAACAGGAATTCTTCACGCATCTGGTCTGACAAGAGTAACTGAGCTTAATGCTCATCTATTTTTATTTTAAAAAAATAAAAATGACCATTTTAAAAAATTTTTGTACAAGGGCTACTATCAAGATATTTTTCAGAGTTTTATGCTTGATTCTCTTCTGATTCCAGTAATCCTTGGAATTTCAATGTGGGGACCTCTTTCCTTTCTTTTTGTCTCATTCTCTTTGTGTGCATTCTTGATACAGTATTTTTTTGGCTTTCGGTTGATTTATCTTGGTACAGTTACTGACATTTTCTGATTTGTGTACACGATCCTCTATTTCTGCATCTGTTCTCATTAACACCAGCACAGAAGCAGTTTCTTTCTTTGTATTAAAAAAAGACAATGTATGGCTCAATTCTGTTCCCAGTTACTGTGCTTTAAATGAGAGCAGAATTTGGCCTTCGTATTTTTGAAAGATGTGGGATTGATAGCCTTTTGAGACTAAAGTTATTATTCATGAACAAGTGCAGTATGGATAAGAGCAGTGGCATCCATAAGGCATTACTATTACCTAATTTAGTGTATATTTATCAGTAATATATGGCATTTTATATCTGCAAAATACTTTGTAATAAATTGCTTGTAATATCGCTACCTTCTCCTCCATCCTGAAGAAGGATACTCCTTAGCACTTTGGCTGCTGGAGGAGAATCTCCACCAAGACATGTGAGACCTGTGGTTTTGGAGTAGAGGGAACTGAGCTCTCTTAGGATCATGCTATCCTGACTGACCTCCTTGTGTGGAGATGTGATGACCATGAATCACTAAGAGATGTAACATCATGAATCTTAAGACCCCTGTAATTCAGTTTCTGTGGCCTCTCTGCTGAGACTTGTAATCTTTGCAACGGGTAACAGTCAGCATATCTAGGTTGTGCAGTTTGATGTGTTTTCAATGCTTCCTTGCATTTGTATTTAAAGGAATCTTCAGGGGTATCTTTGCCAGCTGGAAGGATCTTTTGCTGAAGGCTTCAGAAGTGTTTGCTTAATTCCCAAATTTGAAAAATGGCTGCTGCAAGAAGTGGAACAATATTACTTTTCCCAAGATTTGGAAAATGCTTTCTGATTTGATGGATTTCTATGGAGTAATGCAACTAGGTCATCTGTCCAGTACTGCTTATGCCTGAAAGTCTTTTCCCCTTTCTTTTTTCCTCCCCCTCCTTTTATTTCTGTTCTATTTATATGGCTGTTCTGTATTGATCATTTCATACACAGTCCAATAGGTTAACTGTTTTTTGTTATGTTTGTTTCAGTGGGCTTGAATCAGGAGTTTGTTTTTTGGGGAGGTGAGGGTTGGATATTTTAATTATACGAATTGTTATGGTGCTTTCCATATGTTAATAGTAACAGACCCTGTGAGCACCAGTTGGAGGATATTGCTGTAGGGACTGATTATTTCCACACTTACTAATGGAAGTAGTACTAACAGTCTGAAATCTCAGCTTCAGAGCTAGAATCCAGGCTGGATAGTTTAGCCATTTCTTTATACAGCTTGGGCCTTTGATCTCCAGTCTTCAGGAGCAGGTAGTCAGCAGATAATGACCCACTCCTCAGGGCTTAGCTTCAAAAGGCTGGGTTTTTGCATAATTGGAGGAGGGGAATCTGCATTAACGTCCCTTGATATTCTCCAGGAAATCTACTTAACAGTTATTCTCCCTAAAGTCCCTGCTTCTCTGCAACATTTCCAGTATAGTCCTTTGAACTCCCAGGTCTCACATCTGTCACATCTCCCCCCTAGAGGTTACACCTAATCCTGACCTGAAATGATACGTAACCATTAATTTAATACACTGGACCTCAATGTTACTTAAACTTAATTCAGGTCTCCCAAGGATGTGGCAGGACATTGCATTATCGGTCATGCTCAGCACTACAGTTGAGTCCAGATTTTCAAGAACCCAGAATGTCAGCTGCTGAGCATTTATGAAAATCTGACCTTTATTAGGTGCCTAAATTAAAAGCTGACCTCTCTGAAAATCTGTTCCTATTGGTGGGTTTTGAGCACTTGAAAATCTGATCCTGACCTCTATGGAAAATGTACCTGTGGTGTCTGTTTCTGGCTGTTGCGTAGATGCCAGGAGTAGAGATTGTCAGAGCCTGGTTACCAAAGGTCAGCTCTCCTACTGCAGAAACAGTATACAAGGGCACTAGAAAGATTCCTGCTGCCTAGGGGTGTTTTTGGTGAGTGACTGTATACATGTGAGGAGAAAGGGAGAACTGGATGTTGGTGTACTGATGTCATCTTGTTCAGCACTGCCTCTGAAGCCCCATACTGCTTCCCTTCCTTTCACTGGAGGAAGACATGAAGCTTCCGGGGTTGTACCAGACAGTACAGTGCCTCAGCCTGATGCACTACCCCTCTTCATTCCCTACTTGAAAGCCATTTATAGAACAATATTGCTCATAAATATTGGATAAGACTTCTGTTCATTATAACTAAAGGTTCACCTACACAGTTTTCAATATAGCAAGGTCTTAGTGTAGAGAGGTCTTGCTCACCTTGTCTTTCTGTGGTTGGCTCCAGATATGGTAAAACAATATACAGTCCCACGAGGAAGGGGCAAAAGGCTATTTGAAGTCTATTTTATTTGAGTTTTATGCTCAGAACTGAGCATTTCTCCTTTCTCACTGATTTGTGGCCAACATACTAAAGGAGAATTTAGATTCTTAAAAAGCAAACACTTGAAATGCTTTCCTAGGGCTCATCCCAAAATGCTGACACTTTCATCTCTGCAACTTTGATTTCACCTCACACACACACACACACACACACACACACACACACACACACACACACACACACACACACACACACACACACACACACACACACACACACACACACACACACACACACACACACACACACACACTCTCTCTCTCTCTCTCTCTCTCTCTCTCTCTCTCTCTCTCTCTCTGTATATAGAGGAAAACACTGCATCTTGAATGAGATCATGATAAACTGATCCTGCTTCTGCGTATTACTTCTTGTTTCATCAGCTCAGTTGGCTGCAGCACATGGAAAAGTTTTGATTTCCCACATCTTCATGGCAGAATATTTTAAGCAAGAACTGTCCAAGCCTTTAGGTTATAGAAAGCTTTTTGAACTTGCATGTTCTATAGATAATATCAGCAAAGATTGAATATCTTTCTTCGTTGAATGGTGAGGAGTAAAAGAAAGTGTTGAAATGTTTTATAGTGAAATGTAAGCCTGTTCGCATAGACTCCCCCTCACCCAAAATGATTGCCAGTGCTACTCAGAAATAAATCCTTTCCTTTCATACCAGTGCATTCAGGTTTTATTATTTGTCTATCTGATCCTGAATGAGGCATAGTGTTCCATAAACAGTTATCTGAGAGGGCCTCATGTTTCTAGGTATCCCTACATCAGTGTACTTGGCCTGGGCATAATATAGAAAGAGTGACTTGCAAATTCAATGTGTTTAGCAGAGTTCTTACTGTCTCAGGCTGAGGGAAGCCCCTTTTTGACTAATCAGCTAGAGTTGTTGTCTACAGAGCAGTAGAGAGCCATTTTCCATTTTGGCTGTGGCAGAGTGGATGTGGGCCGGACGGGGTGGTAGTTGTAATAATATGCGCACCACCTATGGCAATATATAAACACCTATAATTGTCTGTCTCACTCATGCATTCCAACAAGCAGTTGAAAAAAAACCCTCCTAAGTAACAGGAGTAATAACAAATTGTCATTATAATTAGGAAATAAGTACAGAAATTCCTGTGTGCCTGCAAATAGGTATTTATTAGCAGTGTATTATTTTTCATATTTTCTTAGGATGACAATAGAAAATTGTTAATATAATAGTACAGTAAAAATAACACCTAAGTGAGATTTTGCTTTCTGATGATATGAGGGTGACTACCTATTGGTTTATTATTGCTTTTTTATTTCTCAGGTCTTGATATGACTTCTTATTTGACTGTGGCTGAATGGCATTTCCAATTATTTGGTGTTTGTCTATATACGTCACTCCTGTCGGCAGGCATTAATACCACAGGATAAATATGAATCAGGAGATTAGTGATGACTTATGCAGCTGTTCACCTCTACATCAACAGTTCAAATCCAGCCAAGGTGGTAGTTTCCAAAAGATGTTACCGTCACACTGCTGTTATGGGTCAACTGGGTGGTTTTTTTAGGTACAAAAAATACCTCCACAACTGTTAGCAGCCTCACTAATAAACAAGGGGCTGAATGGAGTTGCCATTCTGGCACATTCCATGGTTTTCCCAATGTCTCAGCAAAATGTCTTGTGGCCCGCAACCAGATTACCCTGATAGGCCGCAGGTTGCCCACCACTGACTAGCCCCTCCTGAATATAGCCTGATGAGCCAGTTTTGTTAGCTGGAGATGCTCAACAGGTTTAGCCTTTTGCAGATGTGCTTCCTTATGGGGAATGTTGCTGTTTAGGACGCTCCATGTTACAGCTCTCACATAGTTCTGGTTTTGTTTCCTGATTAACCACTGTAGATAGAAAATGTAACAAACATGATCTCTGTAAATAAACAGCTCTTCTACCAACAATGCAATTTCTTATTCACGTGCATACGGCCACTTCCCCACTCCACCCATCAATTAAGAAATGCTCTTTAAGCATCTTCCACTTCTGTTTGTTGTTCCCCTTTCAAAAAAGCAGCAACTCTATTATCCACAAATGACAAAAATATTTCAACTTTCAGAGGTGACACTTTTTTTTCCCTCTCTTTGGAACAAGCACCATTTAAGGTCCAGTCCAAAAAGCCAGTGAGATAAAGATTGTTTTATCATTCTGACAACTTTGTCAAAAATCTTCCATCCATGTTTTGTGTAATGCACGGACAAAACTTTGGACAACTTATTTACACTTTTACAGTTTTCTGTGGCTAAACTTGGTCTCTTAGGGCATGTCTACACTTACCTCCCAAGCGATCGATCCGGCCGGGGTCGATTTATCACTTCTAGTGAAGGCGAGATAAATTGACTGCCGAGCACTCTCCCATTGACTCCGGAACTCCACCAGAGCGAGAGGCACAGACGGAGTTGACGGGGGAGTGTCAGCAGTTGACCTACCACAGTGAAGACACCGTGGTAAGTAGATCTAAGTACGTCGACTTCAGTTACGTTATTCATGTAGCTGAAGTTGCATAACTTAGATCCATCTCCCCCCTAGGGTAGACCAGGCCTTAGTTGCAACAAGGTCTACCAGCTCCATAATAAGTGTGAATATTAACAGAAGAAATGTAGTTCCAGTATTGCTGATGGAACCTCTACCTAAGTATTTAAATAATAATCCAGAAATAATGTGTGTACCTTGAGATAGGAGCTCCATTTTTATAGCCAAGACTATACAGAGACTTTGCAATCAACAGTAAGAAGATAGAGGACCTGTGAAACCAGCTGATGTCATCTTGTTTTCTGAATTATAATTACACTGTCTTGGTATTGATTTTCTTTATTTGCATACCATAGCTTACTATGGAATTTTTGTTCTTCTATTTCATTATCATTCAGTTTTATGTAGCAAGTAAGCAAGGCTGAAAGAGTGATGTAAACAATGAAAGGATGCAAAGGATGTGTGTTTACAACAGCAGTACTTGTTTCATATGGTTTAATTAGTCAGTGTAGACATCTGTCCTATGGCTTTATCTTTGCAAAATATTGATCCAAAAACTGGCAATAAGGTCTGGAAAGCACTTAATATAGGCAGTCACTCTCAGGTCATGTACAAAACTAGGAAAATAGAAAGCCTGTCAGTCAATCTGAAGATGAGCTCTGTGTAGCTTGAAAACTTGTGCCTTCCACCAGCAAAAGTGGGTCCAATAAAAGACATTACCTCACTCACCTTCTCAGTCAATCTGACTGCATGGCTGAGTACAGCAGGTCCAGTTTCACTGCAACTTTAAATTGTGCAACCAAAGAAAAATAAGCTTGTAACAAGAATTTCTGTATCAGTATCATAGAAACATTCTATAGTAGTAACTTTTTTTTTAAAAAAAAATACATGTTTAATGATTAGGAACAGTGAATCTGGTATCAATCCAAGGCAGCAGTTCCTGAACTTTTTACTAAGGCAACCCACCAACTTCATTTTGTCTGTTTTTGGGGAGTCACCATTGCCCCATACCCTCTTGCTGTCACTCTTGCAGCCCTGCCCCCGCCTGCATCCCCAACAGGCCCTTCTCTCCCCATTGGCAGGCCACAGTTGCTAATAGGCTGCTGACTGTGTTCCCTGGCTCCAGCTGCTTCCTCTGCGCTGCTGCTGCCACCTTGATCCTGCTCCCCACGCCATTACCTGCTTCCCTGGGAAAGTGAGAGCATGGAGGGCTTGAGCACTTCCAGGGTATGCACAACCCATGTAGACCTTTCCTATGACCCACTGGTAGCTCATCACCCACCATCAGGAAACACCGATCTAAAGCACAGAATTATGTAACAGCGCTGGATAATTAAACTGAATACATATTTTACTGTTTTATGGTGAGCTAAAGCCATGTTAAAACCCCACAAACTATATATTACAGTAAACATAAAGGCCAAATTCTACTTTCTTCATGAATACCTCCACTGAAAATAATGGAGATACTGGTTGTGATATACCCTAGTAACTGAGAGCAGAATCTGGCCCTTAGAGTTAAGCCTGAGTAAGTGGGCATTTCAAATGTGTGAGTATCCTGGCTCAATCCCCACATATGATTCCCACTAATGTTAGTTGGAGTCACTCATGCACATTCAGGAGAAAATATGGCCATAGGTATATCTGTCCTGGGCACAGCAGGAAGACTACAAGATGCCAGGAGTGTGATTTAACTTGGCTGGAGCTTGAATAAGTTAAACATCTGGAACTATCTGGCAATAATTCATTCAATGCAGGTCATCCTTCCTTTGTAATCTGTACCACCTGCTGCAAGACTGCCATAAGCCCCTCACCCCATTAGCCTGGTCCCAGTGCCATTGCTGGGATTCCATCACCCTCCCCTTGTATGAAGGTTAAGGGGAGGGTTGGGAAAAGGAGATTGTCTCCTCCCTGATGGAGTGGGGCCCCAGCCTGTTCCCCGCCTTCTTTAAGAGATGTCATCCTCTAATCTCCTTCCGGTTTGTGTTGGTCTGGGAGCTGGAACCCCTATTGATATTCATTTATTTTATTTATGTGTATCGAACAATTACCTGCACTGGGCACCTGCCGAGTTACAACTTAACTTCCCTACTGGGTCCTCGGGCTGCTGAGAGGGAGGTAAAAACCTACCCCACCCTGGCCTGTCTGTCAGGGAGGAAAAAGTCCTTCCCAGCCCCAAAGAGGCAACTCCCATGATGCCCACAGCAGGACTCAAAGTACCCAGTCCTATTGTAATCCTAAAGCAGGAGAGATGGGTGCAGTCCTTAAAGGGAGCAATTACTTACCTTCCCCCCTCCAGCCCAAGCCCAAGCCCCCTCTCACTCTGAGGCTGTGAAAGGGACATTAGCAACCTATACTATATACCAAGATTCAATAAAATGAGGTAAGAGAAGAGCTTGAGCTTTAACTCTGAATTTGCTTGAATGTGTAGCTATAAATTTGTTTTCATTTTGAACAGTTTTGTGGTTTGATTTTTCTTTTAGATTTTTTTTTCTTTTAATTGCTGTAGGGTACCCAGAGCTCCATTTTTACGGTGCTTGGAAGATGCTTGGGAGTGAGCAATTTTGGTTCACCATCACTGCATAGATCTTTGATGTGATACTTTGTAAATACTCTTTTGATGTGATACTTTGTAAATACTCAGCCATTACCAGATGTTGTGTTGTGCTGAAGAGTGGAGCCAGTATAATGAACCCATGCCTTTCAGTAGGTCTATCACTGTGAATGTGTGCATGGTGTTCTAGCCAATTTTAGATGTTAATGACCTGGGTGTTTAACTAGTATTTATAAATATCAATAAAAGCTCATCCCCATTACATCTAACGCTGGCAAAGTAAAAAATGACAGCAGAAATCTAAATTCCATTAAGCTAAATAATCTGCACTTTCTATTAATTGTTTTATTTGTATAATCTGAATGTTTTAATACTTAAAAATAATTTGCTGTATTCATTTTGAATTTGCATTCTTGCTAGGAACTTGGATGGTAAGTGTGAGCCCAGAGAAAATAGTATGCTGGTGATTAATGCATCTCTAAAACAAAGAGTTTATAATAGTAACCGTGAAAACCGGTAATGTATTGTGCCAATAGCTTTTCATCTCTGGCCACTGCTTCTAATCCAGCCCATTTGGCTAACTAACATCATGACTGAGCAATGTGTTGTTGTGAGTTGGCTGCTTTAGTCCAATTCCTTACTGAGATGGTGTCTACATCAGAACCACCACCATTTGGGGTCCTCATTATTAGGTTAATCAGAAATGCAAAAGGATTAAATGAGATCCGAATTTAAACCACTCACTCGCTCCTAGAGACAGTTGCTCCTGAAAAGGGTTGAGAACTTTAGGTGAAGTTTGTATTGACCGAAATTATGTGAAGGAAGTCAGACACATAACGGTCCCTTCTGGTCTTTAACTGAATGTGGCCAGATGCTCAGCTGGAGGATTGAAGCCAATGAAGCTGGGTGTGGAGTGGGACTGTAAGACTATATCAACAAGGTGGCTTATTTGCAAGGATTTCCCACCAACATGGGTGCTGGTGGAAACAGAAATCATAATGGTGGCAAGGTTCCCGTAGATGCCAGCCTTAAAGGAATAATTAATAAATAAACTCAGTAAATTATAGAAACACTGAGCTTGTATTTTTATAAAACTGTATATTTATGTCAGTTTTTACCATCATTGGCCTTGTAAATACTGTACTCTTAAATGCAAAAAATGAAGCTAATGCAAGGCTGAGGTTGCCAGGTTTACTGTCCTATTTAGTGTTTTTGTAGAACAAATTTGTTATTATCGATGCTTTTAGCAATCACTTTTATAAACTTAGTGTCAGAGGGGTAGCTGTGTTAGTCTGTATCCACAAAAACAACAAGGAGTTCAGTGGCATCTTAAAGACTAACAGATTTATTTGGGCATAAGTTTTCGTGGGTAAAAAACTTATGCCCAAATAAATCTGTTAGTCTTTAAGGTGCCGGACTCCTCGTTTTTATAAACGTGTTATTTCAGTATGGTATTTATAATGAGAGACTACGTGGTTTCCCAGTGAACTACTCTTTCTGACTTAAATCTTTGTAGCTGTATCTCATTCTTACTGTTCTATCCTGTGTCCATTATATTCCTTCAGGGGCAGTCTTTTGAAGAGTATAATGGCCAGTGTACTACAATATGTTTTTATGGAATAGTTGCATTAGGTGAGGTCTTACTTGGCAAAGTGAAAACTACTCCTCTCTGATTTATTGTCTGTCCCTCTGGCAATACAGCCAGCTATTTGATTTTACCACAGCTGTGCATAGTTTATGGGGTAGAGGGTGAGGTTTGAAGGATTGTTTATTTAGTCAGTAAGCGTGTATTGTATTTTAACATTAGCAGACATTCCCCAGTTAGGCTTTTGTTTCTTGATACATTAACCTTCATTTATCTATGAACTTTTCCATAATTGTGACCTCATTTCTTTCTTAATCTCAGCTATGTATGCTTTAAAACTAGTGTTTCTCAATTTTAAGAATCTGTTTACTTCCTGTTACTTGTATTTCTGATTCCCACTTTGTTTACCACTGAAATCTGAATCTAGATCTGGACAAATCTTCATTATATTAATTTTTAACTAGATATAGAGTAATTGTTAGGCATGGTGAAATCTGTCTTTTTCTAATTTCCAGTTATTCCTTTATGATAGACTGTTCTTTTCTTCCATTATTTGCCTAGCAGATAAGCACAATTTATTGGAGAAATCTCTGCTCTGATTTTCATAGATTTTTTTGTTTTACGTCCATAATTTTTTAATATTTATTTTTCCTTCTCAAATACACCTACTCCTTCCATTACCAAACCAGATTATATGTTAAAATGCTACCTCAGTATCTTTGATCCTGTTCTTTTTTAAAGATTTGTTTCTGGTGCTTCTTCTATCTGTTACTGTACCTATGAATAATCTACACTCTGTAAGTCACTGAACATTGTATCTTTAAGGCTTCACAAATTTAAAAGATTATCTATTTGATTTGATTTCACTTCATTTACACACACCCCAAATCCCCCTCCCCCATTCCAATGCTTGTGAGACGTACCCGTTCAATTTGATCAGTATGTTGCTTGAGACCATTTTCAAATCTGTTGACTTTATGAAAAATGTAGTGTCGTGCATATTCTCCAATTTATCAGCTCTGGGGTTCTGTCTAAATTCCACTGTTTGACTTAAGGAACACTAAGCCTACCTTAAATCTCCCGTTACTTTTAGTTGCATAAAATATTCTTCATCCCGTCATGAATTATTTTGTATTGTTGCTGTGTACTGCATTCCAAGATTGAGTCAAGTGATTTCTTTGTATACTGTAGTCTATAAAGATGTTTAGAATTATTTCAGATTAAATAATAATGATATCTCATTTGTTATATATGATTCACTTTCTACAATTATTCCACAATAGTTTTGGATGTTGCTGATACTCAGTAGATTGCATGAGGAGATTGTATTTCATCTATAGAAATACGTTGCTTCCTCAGTTCTTCCATAATCACTATCCTAGTTAATTCCAGGGTCATTGAAATTTTCATAATTAAACTTATCTCTTAATTAACACGATAGTTTATTTCAAGGCCTCCTTGATCTACTTTAGTATTTCCTGATCTGATCTCTTATCTTGCTCCAAAATCTGTCACTTTGAGTAGTTGCTTGTTTTTTACATTTGCTTTGCTTTTTACATTGATCTAGGTTTTGTCTGTTGCACTACATACAATACAGCATATCATCCTTTTATTTTTTTTAATTTTCCAGTCTTTAATCTGTAACAGCACACTTCCTTCTGTTCTGTTTTTGTTTATTCCTCCTATAAATTTTGTGTTGATGTTTCCATATGCCAGTCAGATACTCTTTTTAGCTCAATTCAGTTAGCCCAATTAGTTCTTATTAGGGCTGTCAAGTGATTAAAAAAATTAATCACGATTAATCTTGCTGTTAACAATGGAATACCATTCATTTTAAAGATTTGAGTGTTTACTACATTTTCAAATATATCAATTTCAATTACAACACAATACAAAGTGTATAGTGCTCACTTTATATTTATTTTTGGTTACAAATATTTGCACTGTAAAAAAACAAAAAAAATGTATTTGTCACCTCATTACAAGTACTGTAGTGCAGTGGTTTTCAATCTTTTTTTCTGGCAACCCAGTTGAAGAAAATTCTTGATGCCCGTGGCTCAACGGAGCTGGGGATGAGGGGTTTCGAGCGTGCGAGGGGCTCAGGGCTGGGGCAGAGGGTTGGGGTGCAAGAGGGGGTCAGGGCTCTGGGATGGGGCCGGGGATAAGGGGTTTGGGATGTAGGAGGGGGGCTCTGGGTTTGGGGGGTGCTCAGGGCTGGGGCAGGGGATTGTGGTGCAGGCTTACCTCCGGCAGCTCCCGGTTTGCGGCGCAGCCAGGATGCAGAGGCAGGCTTCCTGCCTGTCCTGTTACCGTGGACTATGGTGCGCCCTGGAAGCGGCCATGAGTAGGTCCAGTTCCTAAACAGAGACACGCAAGTGGCTCTGCGTGGCTCTTGCCTGCAGGCACTGCCCCCTTCCCAGCTGGGAACCGACTAGTGGGAGTGCAGAGCTGGTGCTTGGGGCGGGAGCAGCACGGGGAGACCCGTGGCCCCTGCCTACGAGCCAGACCTGCTGCTGGCCCCTTCTGGGGCGCAGCGCGGTGTCAGAACAGGTAGGAACTACTAGTTTTTACTGGCCAACCACCAGGGTCCCTGGGTGCTGAGCAAGGTGACCCAGTGCCTTGCATTCCGTGATCCAGTACTAGATCACGACCCGAACTTTGAAAAACATTGCTGTAGTGCAGTCTCTTTGTCTTGAAAGGTGAATTCACAAATGTAGAATTATGTACAAAAAACACCCCTGCATTCAAAAATAAAACAATGTAAACCGTTAGAGCCTACAAGTCCACTCAGTCCTACTTCTTGGTCAGCCAATCACTCAGACAAACAAGGTTGGTTACAATTTGCAGGAAATAATGCTGCCTGCTTCTTGTTTACAATGTCACCTGAAAGTGAGAACAGGTGTTTACATGGTGCTGTTGTAGCTGACGTTGCAAGATATTTATATGCCAGATGCACTAAAGATTCATATGTTCCTTCATGCTTCATCCATCATTCCAGAGGACATGCTTCCATGCTGATGATGGATTCTACTTGCTAATGATCCAAAGCAGTGCGGACTGACGCAAGTTCATTTTCATCAACCGAGTCAGATGCCACCAGCAGAAGGTTCATTTTCTTTTTTGGTGGTTCAGGTTCTGTAGTTTCCACATCTTTTAAGACTTTTAAAAGCATGCTCCACACCTCATCCCTCTCAGATTTTGAATGGTGCTTCAGATTCTTAAACCTTGGGTTAAATGGTGTAGCTATTTTTAGAAATCTCACATTGTTACCTTCTATGCGTTTCATCAGATCTACTGTGGAAGTGTTCTTAAAACAAACGTGCTGGGTCATTATCCGAGACTGCAATAACACGAAATCTATGCAGAACGCAGGTAAAACAGAGCAGGAGACATACAATTCCCGCCCCCTCCCCCCCCCGAATACAGTCACAAATTTAATTGATGCAGGTTTTTTTGAATGAGCATCATCAGCATGGAAGCATGTCCTCTGGAATGGTGGCCGAAGCGTGGAAGGAGCGTACAAATGTTTAGAATATCTGGCATGTAAATACCTTTCAACGCCAGCTACAAAAGTGCCATGCGAATGCTTGTTCTCGCTTTCAGATTATAAATATAAATAAGAAGACATTATAAATAAGAAGTAGGTAGCAGTATCTCCCGTCAATATAAACAAACTTGTTTGTCTTAGGGATTGGCAGAATAAGAAGTAGGACTGAGTGGACTTGTAGGCTCTAAAGTTTTACATTGTTTTGTTTTTGAGTGCAGTTACGTAACCAAAAAAAATCTGCATTTGTAAATTACGCTTCCATGATAAAGAGATTGGACTACAGTACATGTATGAGGTGAATTAAAAATACTGTTTCTTTTGTTTATTATTTTTACAGTGCATATATTTGTAATAAAAATAATAATATAAAGTGAGCACCGTGCGGTTTGTATTCTGTGTTGTAATTTAAATCAATATTGAAAATGTAGAAAAACATCCAAAAATATTAAATCATTTCAATTGGTATTCTATTATTATAAGTGTGATTAATTGTGATTAATTTTTTGAGTTAATTGTGTGAATTAACTGCGATTAATTGACAGCCCTAGTTCTTATCTGTCTTTCAGCACTTACACTTCCAGTTCTGCATTCTTGTTTTAAATACCTTGCTTTCCCCTCCCACTTCTCTTTCCCTCTAACTTTCTCTTTTGTTTTTTTTCCTTCCAGAAATGACTAAGCTTCCTGTTATTCACTCCGTCAGTTTTTCCCCCAATATTCTTTTCATGTTGAGCAATATTTATTTGCCAGCAGCTTCTTTTGGAGTTTTCCTACTCTGTCTCCATTGTATTTCTGTTCTTTTGCCAGTTACTTCTTATTATTAGAAGACATTATGTCCATGCCTATGTTACTCAATTGAGCTCATGTCCCAAAGTGAAGAAGAAAAATAATAATCTGAAATTATTTTTCTCATAAATTCATAGTCTCCCAGAAAAGACAGTCAAAGGGTATTTTCAGAAAACTCAATTTTCAATCTCCTGAAGATATTACACTTTGCATTTTAATATAACAGATCTTTCATCGTCACTGTTTTATATACTCTGTCTTCAGTGGGATTACTCAGATGTGTAAAGTTACTTGTGTGTAATAGTTTGCTGGACCTGGCCCGCCCCCAGAATACAGCTATGTAGTTTCTACTGTGCATTCTGAACTTGCTGTTTTCAGCGTTAACCATCTTCAGGACTTTACAGAAGTCTGTGTGTTGCTAGACTTTTTTTTTCTTTTCCTTGCTGCATTACTGACTTTGTGCAGAAATTAACACCTTTTAGCCTCTTAAATTATCATAAAACCTTTGTATTTAGTAGAATCCTCATCACAACTATAGATTAGAGTTAGCTTTCTGAAATTTAGAGCTGATCACAAGAGATTAAAATTAGGAATTTAATCACCATAACCACTTCTTTCCTAAAAACAAGAATGAAAACCTCCTCTGCACACACAAGATCTCAAGCCTAAAAACTCAGAGAATTCACTCAAGCTTTCTCCACACTGGAAAATGTGCTAAGGTTAAAATTTTTCTTGGTATAATCCAGCTCTAGTTGAAATCAATGACAAAATTCCACATTGTTAAAAGGGAGAAAGACCATCAAGGACAAACTATAAAAAAACAAAGCAATAATCAAGATACTGTTGATGAACTGTAGTAGTCAGAAAAAAACAGAGAAACATATGTAGCTAGAATTGAAACACATAATTTGAATTATGTGTACCTCTGTGTGGCATTAATGAACCTGTGTGAAACGCAGCATGTCTTCATGTGGTTGTTTATCCCATAAATTTTGCTTTAAGTTTGGGGTTTCAGCAAGCCCCTAACTCAAAGAAACATCTGAATTTCCAGCTGGTTTGCATCAAAATTAGATGCAATATAATAATTTTCTGAGGTGTGGTTTTGTTGTAGAACCAGAAATAGGCTCACGGTTCAAAACCCATTTTGTAATAAAACTCTAAATCATATTGAGTTTGATTTATTTGGGAACATTTTGCTGAGACCTGAAAAAACACTACTGTGCATAAAATATCTTCTAAAATATTTGTACACTCTTCTAAAGTACATACAGTATATGAGAACAGTATGTGCACAGAAAATATAAACATAGCACAAATGTATGCATATAGAGAAAAGGAGCCAGATTATCAGTCCCACTCTGGCATCCCAAAGCCAACTCACTCCAGCAGCTCAAAAATGAGCTTAACTAACCCCTCTTTTGGGGAATCCTCAGGATGGTGTAGACTTGCCATAGAGGCTCCTATATACTACTCCCCTCCCAACAGAAGGGTTGTGATCAGGAGAAAGGACCTGTGGTTGGAGCATCTCTATGCAGCCATGGGCAGTGAATATAAGTTAGAGCAGCCAGGCTTAGTGCAGATCAGTTAAAGATTCCTGATGCCAAAATAGTGTTGTAAAGCCACCTTTATCCTCCTTCTGCTTCTAGTCTTGTGAACACTGTTCGTCCCTAGATTTAGCAGATTTGCTGATAGTCCCTGGAGAGCTGGCTGGTCACATGGTGCTGGCTGCCCTCGTTTCCAGCTGCTCCTGTTGATGACCAGGCTACTCACTGCAACAAAGAATTGTGGAGCGCTGTAAACAAGGAGTAGGATCCAGCCTAGCCATCTCTGATAGAGGCAATTGCTACATAAGAAGAGAATAGGAAACAGGAGATGCCTTGGGACCAGTGGGAATACAGCTGCCAGCCAGGAGTGGGATAAGACTGTCCAGGGGTGGAAGGAATGAGGTAGCCAGGCAGGCTGAGTAAATGGAGAAGAGTACCAGATAGCTGAACAGCGTGTCAAGGAAAAAAGGGGTTCAAAGGGGAAAGAACATATGTGCAAGGGGAAGTAAGGAAAAGAGGACCAGTTGGTAGTGAAACATGTGCAAGAGAACAGGTGGGAGAGCAGAAGAGGCAAGAGAGAGCAGGATGAAATGCAGAGCATTGCATTAACAACAGATGCATGTTCAACATGTTTAAAACATTTTGTATTCCGTGTAATCCATTGATATGGTTGCCACAGGGATGTTATGAGAGGGGAGATAGTCAACAAGACAACCTCTTTAAGATGTGGTCCGTGCTATGAAAAAATTTGGGAAACCCTGATCAGGGTAAAAGTACAAATGCCTGGTAAAAAGTACATAGTAGGTGGTCAAGGCAAAGTACAACCAGGAACTGGTAATGTTTTATGTACAAAAGAAAAAACCCTGTGTCTCTGCCTGTAAGAAAGACCTGAGCATATTTTGATTTAGCTCTAAGGTCACTAGCACAAATCTGACCTAGATTGGTAGTGACTGAAAATTGATATTGTCTGATAGCTGGGTTCCATGTACAATGAACTGGTAGCCCAGTCCAGTTCTGTCTGATAACAAAATCAGCTACAGCCTTAATTGGCCTCAACTGGCCATCTCAGCAAAGAGGCTGAAGACTGAACTGGGCATGGAGACTAGTGGTGGAGTTGCTGTCCCTTCACCAGAGGGGATTACTCTCCAGAGCTTAATTGAGCCAAGATTTGGCAAAGTACCTAAGCACATGCCTATCTTTAAGCCTGTGAGTTCCATTGACTTCAATAAGTCACCCACACTTAAAATTAGGCATGTGCTTAGGTACCTTACTCACTTAGAGTCTCTATGCACTCAAACTCCTGTTGATACCAGGGGAGGTTTCATTCACGTAGATGGAAGAGCCTCTCTAATCAAATTTACAGTTAATTACTTCGTAAAAGCAAATGTGCCTGTCATTCCAAATGTATGTTTTCACTAAAATCAGCAACAGCAAATAACCTAAGTAAAACAGAGCTGTCTGGGGCATAAATATAACACATAGGGGAAGAATCAACAAGTTATTTTTATACATTAGGGATGACCATGCTTTGCTCTGCTACTTCTGACTTATGCAGTCATCCCCAGCACATAAAAGTAACTTTTTTATGCTCCCCATTTTGTGCAATATGTATTACAAGATAATTATTTTCTATCACAAATGTTATTTTGCTTGTTTATATCTTACTAACTAAATTAACATGGTTAGCATGATCAGACGTTTAAACTGTGCTGTCACTGTATAGTGACCTGTGCCACATGACAGAACAGACTCCATTGGCTCTAGAAAGAATTCTTCAAATCAGCTAGGAAGTTCCATAGACTTAATGGAGAGATCACATTTGAGCACTGTTGAATCTAGTACTGTCTTCCAGTTGATTGGACTGTCCGCTCTCTAAAAGGAAATGCTCCAAATCGTTGTTTTCAGAAACGTGCTTAAGCATGTAGTTAATAATATGGACAATAAAAGAATAATATTACAACTTTTAGAATAAGCAGAATAACATAAATGTTGAAAGTGTGCCTCCTTGGAGTTAACCCAGTCTGGTGTTTACATTAGACAGCTGATGTTCATTCACTCACATCCAGCAATAAATTCTAAATGTATTGATACGTATTTGATTAATAATTAATTATATCATGCCATTTCAGTGAAGCTAATGGATGTGGTTGGTACTCAGCACTTCTGAAAATCAGCCCACTTATTTAGGACTGTAACTGAAAATCTTAACCTGAATTCATTGATTGTGAATGGCTATAGTAATATTTAAAAATCCAGCCTATCAGTTAAACAAAAGGAAAATCCCATATTGAGAAGTCTTGTAGAATTTAATAGCAAATTAGATCTTTCTTAATTTTTAAATTAACCTACAGAATTTAATAGATTATTTGTCATAGCTAATTTCAAAGTCATGATCTTCAGTTTCTATTGGCTTCCTTCCTTTTTGAATTCGATAGGAATTTTTCATAAAGGAAGTCAGTGTTTAAACTTGTTACTGCTTCTTACATGGAGATAACATTTCAGATTTAATTTTTATCCGTGTTTTGCTTACACAGACATATCTTTCTTAATACACATTTTCTACATGGCTGCATAAGAGCATTTGCCTGCACATTATTCGTTGCTAAGCAAGCTAAAATAAATGCAGGTATATAGCTCCATTTTGGCTAGAGTTTGACTGACTGCAGATTTCAAATATGATCAGAGGGAAACCCCTCCTTTTGACTATAAAAGGTAATAGTACAAGTCCTTATAATTTGTTATTTGTAAACTTATAAATAGCTGTTCTCTGTATGTATAGTAACCAAGAATGCTTTGGCTAGCATTATGCAAGGAGCTGCCTCCCCAGAGTCTGTTCTGGCTTCTGCTGTTGCTGCTTCCATTTTTGCTGGCCAAGGAAAAGCTGCTGACTTGGCATCCTTTGCAACTGATAGTATTGCAAACATTCAAGACATGAGTAATGGGTGACATCTGGATCTTTACCAGAGCAAGAGGAAGCCATCTCCTATCTACTGAAGGTAAGGAACAGAGATAGCTAATGGATGTTGGTGAATGGCTAGGGTTTATTGAATAATAGGCTGGGGAAAACACCCAGACTCTGTGGAACAGCTTTTAGGGCAGGGTCAGATGAAAGGAAGGAAGTCAAAACAACATCCCTTAGGCTTACAATTCTACCTTCCTTTTAAAGTGTCCTAACTGATGTTACACAATCCCATCTGGGACAATTTTAATTACATTTAGGCAAACTGAGTAAAATCCTAATCCCAGAAGTTTTTGACTGACATCAACAGGAGTGTTGCCATTACTTCAGTAAGGCCAGAATTTTACCCGCTGTCTTTATTCTTCACATAGTTTACAGTAAGTTGTCCAGTCTGTATTTTCTGGGTTTTTTTTTCATTTAAACAAGTTATGTTCTAATACCCTGAGACTAGGTTGTCATAACCTTACTCACTATAAATAGAGCTGTACTTCTTAACTAGTCCCATTGAAATCAGTGGGACTATTTGAAAAGTGTTGACCTCTTTATGGTGAGTGAAGGTTGCAGACTCTGGCCCGTAGGCATGCTCTCCCATCCTCGCCCTTTACTTTCTTTCTTTCTTTCTTTCTTTCTTTCTTTCTTTCTTTCTTTCTTTCTTTCTTTCTTTCTTTCTTTCTTTCTTTCTTTCTTTCTTTCTTTCTTTCTTTCTTTCTTTCTTTCTTTCTTTCTTTCTTTCTTTCTTTCTTCAGCACCTTCCCTTCCCCCTCACTTTTCTTGTGTTTTCCTGTCTTGAACATTCTTTCAGTCCTTCACTCATCCATGTCTATCACTCCTTTCGTCCCTCTCCGGTCTTCTCTATCCACATCAGTCCTTCCATCCTTTTTGTCTTGTTTTTTTTTCCCCTTTCACCATTTCCTCTGTAATTTCGCCAGCTTAGTGATTAGTTCTTCATAGCCACAAAGCTAACAGGCTCAGGAGGCTTCAACAATTGTGGAACTGGATCTAGCTCCCTGCATTTCCTAGTGTGCTCCGTTTCCAGGTCTCTTAGCACAGTCCATCACCTACCCTCTCTTAACCATCACTAGCTTTCTCTGCCTCCTCTCAAGTTTCTCTCTCACACGCTCTCTTGTCCAGACAAAATCACACCGACAGCCTCTCCTCCCAGCCAAACATTTAGGTTGCTCCATTTTTCCTTTTCTCTTGTTGGGAGTGGGTGTGTGGGGGAAAGGGGAGCAGTTAAATAGAGTCTTATCCAGGCTGCTCCTAAATGGAAGAAACAGGAGGAAGCATTTTATGCCTGTGCCTTAGACCTGGAAGTGTTGGTGAGTGTGTGTTGCTCACCAAATTATTCTGTTAGTACATAACAAGCGAGAATTGGGGAATACTTCCCACACTTTTTTATGATTTATAATTGATATATTTGTGATTATGCCTAGAGGTCCTATTGTGCTGAGCACTATACACATTCTTACCAAAAAACCAATCCTTGCCCCAAACAAAAGCTTACAAAATATAAATAATTTTAGCCGTGTGTGTGTGTGTGTGTGTGTGTGTGTGTGTGTGTAAAATGAAGAACAAAAAAGAATTGTTTGCCCCACAAAAAACTGGTAGATAGTGAAATCTTTTCATTTATTTTATCTGAAAAGTTTCAGAGTAGCAGCCGTGTTAGTCTGTATCCGCAAAAAGAAAAGAAGGACTTGTGGCATCTGGAGAATTCTTACACATGATATACTTAGATTACCTGTTCTTCAGTTTTTTTCTAAAATGCATTTATTCGACACTTTAAGTAAAATCCAATCTTATCCATGAATTGCAATAATGAGCAAATCTGTCTTTAAGTCTTAACACCACAGTGGAACATGAAGGTCCAGCAATGCACATGCACCCACCCACATAAAAGAGGCTAAAGCTATGTTATTGTTTCATGTGCAGTAGGAAGGACACAAAAGAAGAACAATGCTTAGCCACAGAGAGCTTTCTTCTCTTGCACATTAAAGGAGGAATGCAAGTCAAGTTTCCTGGTAGCTTAGTCTTTTTTCTTTTTAACTATTGCCATTGGATTTTGTGTTCAAAAACACAGAATTAAGCTTTTTTTAAAATCAAATGAGAAAAATTAAAAGAAGTCAAGGGGATTTATTATAAAGCTCCATAGTCAGCAGCATTTTTTTTCAATATAAAATGAAGGGGAAAGGCTTCAGAGACACATTACAATCTTCTGCTGATGTTACAGCAATGAAATATGACTTTAAAAAACAAAATGTGACTAATATATGGACAACTGTAGACTTTAATCGCAAGAGTAATTCTGTCTCATATGTTCACACTACTAGTATCTTTGACTTCAGTGGATCTACTGGTATGAATAAGGCTTGCAGAGCTGGATTCACAATGGACCTTGAATATAGAGGGACCTTAGTTAGTTATCCAATTATAGTGCCATGTGAGTGTGTGTACAAAATTGCAAGTGCACAATTAGATAACCTATTTTAATACACAGCCCACTTGACTGTTCCTCAAGTGTTTTGTCTATAGCAAACTGAGTACTTTTAACTACAGCAGCTCTACTAAATAGACATTTACAGGTGTAAATAGAGCCATATGAAATAAAAAGAACATCAGCTGCTCTCGGGTTTTCTGAAGTGCTGCAACCTACAAAACAGTGAATTCTGGGCCCACCATGCAAATGCTGCAGGGATACTACAGAATCTATAAAAATTGTTACATAAAATACTTATCTTTGCAACTGAAATGGACAGTGAAGTTACTACTGACTCCAATAGGATCCCACTTACCGTTCTGCAAAGTAAAGCAACTTATCTAACAGTTAATTCTTTTTATGGTACTTTTTATATATTCCATTGTTCAATCTGATGTATGATTCTGCGTGGAAAAGTTTTAGATATCATAAAACTGCTTACATTAAGTTTTCCAGTGGCAGAGCTAGTGTGGTGTTACCTACATTTCAGTTTACATCATTCCTTTTCACCTGGAATTGCTTTGTTCTTTCCTCAAGGACTCTCTTGAATTAATCTAATTAGCATGTTCATTGTTCAGATAGCTCTGGTAGAAATCACTGTAGGCTAAAATGTTCTTTTGGATCTGTGGAACTCCTTTTGAAGTCAGTGGGAGACGCACACCCATATTGGAGTAAAATATGGCCAATTAACATTCACTGTTGCTGTTAAATACCTCTTTGTTGATCTGGCATCTTTGGAAATAAGTTCCAATGCTGTCTTTTTCAGAACTAGATATTTATGTTTTGGGCAAAAACAGAATTGCTCTGACCCACCCAAATTGTAGGAGACCCATAGGAGATTTAACAGGGTTTTACAGCAATTCAAATTAATAGAGGAACTTTAAACCAGTTTTTATTTCTAGATCCATAAAATATACCCAGTACAATGTCTCCAGTGCATCTTCGCTATCTAACATAAAACATAACATAACATAACATATGCCTCTTAACACCCAAAGTCAAAAAGCCAATATTTTCAGTGCATCTCCTGGTTTCTTTAACCAAAGCGTGGCAGACCAGTGTGATCAATGTCCACTTTGTCCCTGATATATTTTAACAAGTGACTAACTTATAAAATACTGAGTAAAGTTTGTTTGCTCCTAATACAACAACAGTAAGGACCAAAGGATAAAACAGTGGAAAACCCTGTGTGATGCAGTTCGTTTTACAACATGATGTATTCTTTAACGTACAGGCATTGGCCATGATTCTAATATTTATACCAACTAGCTGAACTGCTCATTCGGGTAAGTAGAAGGTATACATTAGATTGATATCAGTTCATGTAAAGTCTCATGCATGCTGAACTGATTCTGCTAAACAATCTGGGAGTGCTGCATTGTTAAAAGCTATGCTGCATAATTCTTAGGACCTAATAATATACACAAATCTACAAATGACTTAGAAATCTGAAATAGGTCTCTCTGGCTCACTCTTTAAGATGTTCATTACTGTGAGGTATCTAGTCGTTTAGGGTGAAATCCTGCACCCATGGATGTCAAGGGGAGCTTTGCTGACTTCAGCAGAGTCAGGATTTCACCACCAGGGTTTAGAGATTTGTATCCCTTTACCTCAAAAACAACAAAAATACTCAGCAGAATATTTTCCTTCATTTATTACAACATCTAGAAGACTCAGACTTTTTGTTTTCCTTCTGGTAATTTTAATTTGTGTTTCTTTCATTGAATACAAAGTATGCTGCTCAAGATGAGGTATTTCTTGTGAATCAACCAAAATGTGAAATTTAGTTGGCTACGTATGAGATACGCCTTCTAAAGAGAATGTGGAGACTGAGTCTGTATTGTAGTACCATAACAATATACATACGCAAAATCAATGCTTACCATGAAATAGTACCGACGTGTCTTGGTTGATTTAGCTGTCTTATCACAAGGCACAAATCAACTCCCCATTCAGAATTCCAGCTCGTGAATAGTGTGTAACTGCCAGTTTTCAACCTATATGTTTTTAGTCACTAATGGATGATATAAGACTGGCTATATTACTGAGATACCTTCCTCTCTGATATGGGGTCATCTGTAGGTGTCAGCAGCTGAACTGTGTACTCACAATGTGTGAAATTTGTATACTTCCTCAATTCCTTTCCACTTGCCAAGTGTTTCTTTTTCTTCTGTCTTTACTTAAACAAACATTTAACTATGTTAATGGTCTCATATAAATTGTCTGAGACAGAGCTCATGACAGTTTGCTTTGGCTAAAATCCTCCAAGTTGCTGGGATGGGAGCTGAGCAAATGCACCGCGGAAGCTAAGGATAAAAGTAAACCATTTCCCCAGGCTGCGGAGTATCATCTGAGGTGCTGGGTGGAGCCTCCTCCTTTAGTTGGAGTAGGCTCCATGTCATACCCACACCCTGAGTGGAGAACTGGAGGGTTTGTGCAGCAGCTGCTGCCATGCAGGAAGCCTAGATATAGCTGAGCCCGACCAAGTGTGCATGTTACTTATGTGTATCCCCATCAAGCTCTGACCTCCTCCCCCTTGCTCAGCAGAACAGCATTGGCCCTGCTCCTTGGGGAGCGGAGGTGAGAGCTGGATTTTGGCTTTAGTGAAATAGTCAAAGCTTCATAATTAAGAGAAAAAAATGGCACACTGCATTATAAGGCAGATTCATGATTTCTGTCTGTCTCTTTGATTGGTACTTGATACTGATCATCAGAATGTTAATTATTAACCAAGTGAAGTCATTCATTACTGGAAATCTGAAACATCTGTCTGGCTTCTATAGTTGTTCAGTCCAGGTTCTCTCTTTACTTCTCCCCCACAGTATGTGATATCTCTGAACTGTTACTTAACTTTGATAACTTATTTCATGATGCATAGCCCTTTTCTGCCAATAAGGCACAAAGGGTCAGATTCTACTTTCAGACAATCCCAGTCACTGTAGGGGAGCTGCACAGGTGTAAATTAGATCAGAATTTGGTTTTGATATTAGGGTTCAAATGTGCCATGAGGTCACAGCCCCACGCTGGGGGCAGTGACAAAGTGAATTGCTGAAGCGTTAGCTCAAAAGAAGCCTAAGGCATGGAGTTCCCAGGAGGCTAAGTCACCTCACCAACTTTCAGAACATATGTACTTTCCTCAGAACCCTGTCTGCTCCCTGCCCTTCCCCACTCAAATAGCACAGCTAGCCAGAAAGAGTCCATTTGCTTAAAGGAATTCTGGGACTGCAGTGGTGCCCAGCCCCTCTCTGCTACATGAAGGGGGGGAATATTCCTTTTGCCCTCCGCAGTGATGTACCTGCTGCAGGGGCTGACTTCTTTGGGTTTTGCAAATCTGTCAGCTAAATCCAATGGGAAATCTTACATTGAGATACAGTGTGTGGGTTTGTAACACACTCTGAGCAACTCAGTTCCCAATATCAAAAAATGGATTATCGTGGTCTATAAGTGTAATATCTGTGATAGATGACATTGTGAATTTATATTTTGATTAGCTTTTTCAGATAAGCACCTGGAAGCCAGAATAAAAATAATTGCTGGCACATTTTTAAAGTGTGAGGAGAAGTTGTATTATATGGCATGCTTCCTAATGAAATGGAAGGTGAATGTATGAGAGTGAACATGTTGCTCTCTCTGGATTGGTTGCTGCTTGGATAGGATATAAGGATTCTCTACAGTTAATGGAGGTCTTCTTTTAGCTCAAGTGATAGCGTTCTGGTTTTTTTGGAGATGTAGGACTAGGGTTCTAGACCGGTGTGTGCGGTATATTGCAAAGGTGTAGTAGCCTCTCTATAGTTAAGGGTGAAAGCAGGATTCCATTTTATATGGCTAGTTTGGGATTTCCTTTTCTAACTCCCATCTCCAACAAAAGAGAAGGAAAAGATTAAATCCTTATCCTTTCCAATTTTAAGAGCTGAGTCTTAATGACAATCTATTCTGGAAATTTTGAATAAATTGAGCATGAACTTTTCAAGGTTAAAAAAAACTTAAAATTGGCTCCTTTTTAAAATGCTGGAAAAGTCTCTTATATTTTGGTCTGTCCCTCTGTTTGTCCAACACAATCATATTGCAGCACAACACTGGAGACAGGTGGATTTTGACATTGTCACATGCAGTAAGCGCTTTCAGGGATGTAAACAATAGAATGTTTAGGGCTAAAGATGGCAGCCCCCTTATCTTGGTGAGGACTCACTTGCACAAGTAGTCCAATTTACTTCAGTGGGACTACTCCACTAAGTGCTCAGCCTGAGAACAATCTTGCTTGTAAGAGATTGCCATTGTTTGAAAACTAGCCATGATTCTCTATCATTTAAGCTGATGGAAAAAAATAAAAGGCCAAAGAATAATATTCTATGATAGCCATTACCATTGACAAATTCCTACGCCAGCCAAAGCAAAAGTACTGGACTGCTGTATTGTTTGTACTGGGAAGCGTAGTGACTGCCTGATTGCTCAGCAGGGTGGCACCCACAGAGAAGCTGAACACAATCTAATCCTAGATGAACAGATAATGAAAAGGCAATTTGAGGCTGGTTTGTGTTGGGCTCCTTCCATTTTCCCTTTAAAAAAATATAAAAACTATTTAACACTAAGCAGTGAAAACAGAAGCAGCTGTTTCAAGCTGAAAGCATTTTCTTCTGAACAAAGAAGTTAACTTACTTATTGAAGCTTCTTCAAGGAGGTGGTGGCACAATCACACATGTTGCAGTTTAATGTTTTGCAAAAAGTGCTGCAGAAAAGTTCTTGCCCCATTGCTTCCAATGAGTTTTAAGCGACTGCTTTGATTTATTTGTCTCTTTCTTTGTCCACTGTTTCCAGTGAAGGACAGTTGAAAGTGAGTTGAAAGCTATTTAAGCACAGAACCCAAATATAACATGATCATAACTAAAAAGGATACAGACTTTATCAATGATTCATGTGCTCTGCTTTAAGGTAAAGTATTAGGTAGTATAGTTACAATGAGCTAAATTAATCTCCAAAACCCTGTGCAGTTACACCAGCAATTAATTTGACCAATGCATCCTACCTAGACCTTTATTTGATGGCTAAGTATCTTGGGGGGAAAAACCCTCCATTTCAGTCAAATCGTTTCTGAGCAAACTGAATTGCCTTAATTTAACAACAGTATAAGTACAGCCCTGCAAATCCATGGCTATCCGCTGAGATCCATGAACCATTTTTGTGGATCAGATGTGGACAGGGCTCTAAGTATAAGCAGACTGTCCTAAAAGGGTTAAGATTTTAGCATTGTTGAGCGCAGAACACAGATTGCATGTTAAAGTACAAAAAATGTTTTACAGCATGTTCTGAATAATTATTTAGTTGTTGTGTGTGCCAGTACAAGTGATACCTGTTTGGCTATTCTGATGTACATAAAGCACTGTTTTTCTACTATAATGCCAGAGACACTGTCTATGTTTCAGTCCCTTGAGATTTCTCCCCCCTTTTCCTCCATATTGGCTGCTTTCAGTTTACTTTCCAAATACAGTATGTGCGCTGGAATTAGGTAGCATGTTTTGGATGTTAGTGAAGCAATATGTTTTACTTTATTGTAAAATTTCTTACACATGTGGGTGCTTAGCCACGTGAGTGTTCTTTGTTTTCCTAAAAATATACTCAGGTCATGTCATTCTATTTCAATTCAGCCGTTTAAAATACAGAGTGATACCCTGCACTTGGTGGGGTTTTATAACAAGTAAAATGTGTTGGATTTATTTTGTCTACTTGGAACTAAAAATGCTAGAAAGCTCTCAAACAGCTGTGAGGAGAAGCAGAACTCATATTTCATTGGAGACGTTAATTCAGTTGAGTAGCACTCTTTTAAAAGTAGGAGATTAAGATTTCTTTTTTTGAAACTATTTCTTTTTGAAGAGTGAAATTTTGGTAAGAGAGAGGTTCCTAATATTGAGCCTGATTGTGAAAGTCTTGTGTGCATGGAATTTCCATTAAATTTAAATGGGAGTTCTGCAAAATGCAGTGTGTGCAGGATCAGATCCATTGTCTAATTTTGTTTCGTATTAAATTAATATAATATAAACAATGACTTCTTAGGACACTTTATAAGGACTTTCAGCACGTGGCTTATTTTGTAGCCAAACTAATCTGAATGAAAGCACCTATTTGTTTTTCCAAGTAAAAAGAATAGTCTGTCTCCTTTAGCCACCTAGATCTATGTACAGGGATTCATTTGAACTTCTGTGCATTTGCTCCACAAAAATTCACACTTCCTAAATTTCACTTTGAGTTTTAAATTGAAACAATACTAGAATCTCAAAGGAAAGCAAAACTCATTAGAAAGCACCAATTTTCCCTGGTTAGGTGCTGAAATTGTGTGACATTGAATTTCTCCTGGCTTCAGTGTGAGATTCACAAATTGGTTCAGATTTATCTGAATTTGGGCTCAGGTTCACTGGAATCTTTCAAAAATAACAAGGAGTCCGGTGGCACCTTAAAGACTAACAGATTTATTTGGGCATAAGCCTTTGTGGCTAAAAAACCACTTCTTCAGATGCATGGAATGAAAATTGGTCTGTCATTTTCACTCCACGCATCTGAAGAAGTGGTTTTTTACCCACAAAAACGTATGCCCAAATAAATCTATTACTCTTTAAGGTGTCACTGGACTCCTTGTTGTTTTTGTATATACAGACTAACACGGCTACCCCCTGATGCTTGGACTCTTTCAGTGAACTTGAGCTAAATTTCATATTTGTGATATGCCCCAGAACCAACCAAGTGTCACATGCTTTTTGTGTTTTATATCCCAAGTTTCCCACAGCTCTATCCTCTCACTCTAGTTAGGTCACAGCTGAAGATGAGTTGGGTTTGCAATGTGTTGATAGCTGTGTTGAGAGAGCTTGCACAATACCTACCTTAAGTCCTGTCTATTAGCCCGTATTTTTATGAGCACTGAATTCATATAAAACACCCGTTAGCCTACATAGAGAATTTCATAAGATTCTGATATTTTATTTACTTCTATAAAACTGTATGTGTAATTGTTAGGACTATATTTAAATAAATTTGGTCAGTCTAAAATCCTTGGGGTTTGGGGGAGTGTATATGTCTGGCTCTTCCAGTACAAATGGGAAGTGTGGTCACCCTGGGTTTGGAGACATTTATACGGCACGAGGGAGCAGAGGTCTAGCATTACTTAGATATTGTTGCTTTTGTCCTTTTGATCTAGATCCTTAACTTTCAATAACTGGATCATAACGCATCAGAAATGCTCTTGTGATTCTTGGGTTCGAGAAAAGAAACTTTTCTGACAATTTAACTGTCTTTACTTACAAGCAAACTGTGTAGCCCAATGGGCTGTAGCTTTTGACAATAGCAAATTGAAGCTGGCCCTCAGGCAAGAAGTCCCTTCCCTACCTTGCCCTGAACCATTGTACAGTACGATCCTCTACAGAGTTGTGGGGTCAGCTATGCTGATTTCCTGAGGCCAGCATAATTGGTGATTCTGACCCCAGAATTGACTACTCATGGCCAGGCAATGATCCAATATGGTATATGGGCCCTCAAGTAGTTGCACTTTCCTCATCATGAGTAAATAATGAGGCTGTACTCTCTGGATGGTAAGCAGGTTTAATCCATTGTTTAACCCATGGCTTTTGCACAAGTCACTTGATTGATATTCCTCTTCAGGTCATGCTCTATTGAGAGCCCTTGGCTGCATCCTCAAACACACGCCTGCCTGGACCTCACACATCCCAAAGCTCTGTCTGTCAGATGCATGTCACTTGGATGGAATAATTCACTCTGCTATGATACTGACTAACTAGAGGCAAGAACTAGCCACTAGCCTTCTCTGCTGATTGGTTATCTTTCTGCATCTTCCAGGTGCCTGAAGATAACCCTCCAAAATCCTGGGGAGCCAGATAGACCACCCCAACATCATCACAGAGAATACAGCCTAACTCAGTTCAGTATTGCCGACAATGGGTGCTGGAATAGATCTTCAAGTCACCTTAAAAAGCCATTCTTGAAGGTGGAGTGGGGCCATAAGACTGTACCCAGTCTATTAGGAGAGCCAAGGGTTGTGCTCATTTCACAGCCAACAAACCCTTCTACTAAGGGTTGAGATGAACACAAGACATCCTCTATTGCAGGATGTCATAGAGTCCCATGTTCTTCTGGCTGGCCAAGTATCTGGCACTGTAGTGGCATATTCAAATGCTGTCTGCGTGGAGCGTAGGAAGAGGCTACTGCAGAGGCAGCAGGGAAGGAAAAGGCTGAAGAACATAAACTGACTCGCAGTGTAGCACAGGTCTGGCAGGGTACTACTGTTTCTATGCCATTCATTGACCCTATAGAAAATACAGCAGAAGACCATGACCAAACTCCCATTGAATTCACTGGGGCCAGTATTTCACCCTACAAGTGTATTTACAGTATATGGCAAGGGAGAATAATAATAAGCATTTATGTAGTGCTTTATAATAAGTTAACTAATGTAAAGCTTACTCGGATCAAAGTCCTAATATTAGAATGCCAAAACCCAGGGCAGGCACCGCTGTTACGCAGCAGATAAAAGTGATCATTTTAGTTGTTCTATGTTGATGCATATTAAAATCATCTCCTTTTCCCCCTACAAGAGTCTGCCTGTTCACAAAAACAATTGCTCCTGCCAACTGAGATGTGCCATCTGCATCGAAGTGCAGAGTTGTGACCGTTTGCATTGGGTGAAAGATGCTTTCAAATTCTGAGTGAGATTTTATATTGCTTTGTTGGAAAACACAACAGAACCCTTCAAAACAGGCTTGAAATACTTACAACAGCTGACTTGAAATTAGAGTATTTTGAGTGGAGCTTTACTCCAAATGAGTGAGACTTGCAGGTGTGGTACATGTTAAGGGCCTGACACTGCCAGGAGCTGCGTACCTCATAGGCCGAATCCCCTGAGATGGGATATTAGATGGATGGGATCTGAGTTACCCAGGAAAGAATTTTCTGTAGTATCTGGCTGATGAATCTTGCCCATATGCTCAGAGTTTAGCTGATCGCCATATTTGGGGTCAGGAAGGAATTTTCCTCCAGGACAGATTGGAAGAGGCCCTGGAGGTTTTTCGCCTTCCTCTGTAGCATGGGGCACGGGTCAGTTGAGGGAGGCTTCTCTGCTCCTTGAAGTCTTTAAACCACGATTTGAGGACTTCAATAGCTCAGACATAGGTGAGGTTTTTCGTAGGAGTGGGTGGGTGAGATTCTGTGGCCTGCGTTGTGCAGGAGGTCGGACTGGATGATCAGATTGGTCCCTTCTGACATTAGTATCTATGAATCTATGAGGTGCCAAGAAACCTCAACTTCCATTAATTTCAGTGGGAATTGTGGAAGCCTAATCCAAAACTCAGAGGTTAACAGGAGTCTCCATTATCTTTAATTAGCTTTGGATCAGGCCCTAAATGTGTTCTATGTGGTTTTGTTCTTTTATATAGGAAGTGCAGTTCCAGTGATTCCAATACTAAAATTAAATGTTTTGCATTTAAGTTAACTTGATACACCTCTGCTCAGAGCAAGGTACTACAGGACAAAACAGTCCATTTTGCAGGTAACTGGTGGCAGGAGTGATAGGAATGGCTGAAAAAGTGGTTCTGAATCTATGCAAAAGGGTCACTTCCGTTTTTATCTATGAATTTTTAACTATCAGAAATGCCCGTTTAGGAAAAGCATTTGCCTGAGAGTGGAATGTTGCCAGGAGCAGGAAATCAGAGAGCACAGAAGAAAGGAAGTGCAAAAGCCAAAGGTAGCAATGGGTGAGAATTTAGAGTCCAGTCCTGCCAGATGCTGTGTGCCTATTGCAAAGTGTTGAGCCTCCTCAACCTTCATTGCCAGCACCTTGCAATAGGATTGGGCCCCAGGATAGCAGTAAGTGCTGATCTTTCCACTGCCGCCACCTTTATTTCAACGGCCTTGTCATTGATTTTCGTGGCTAGACGTTTTGTTTGTTTATTTTTAATAACTTTTCCCCACTCCCTGTTTCTGCTTACAAATGTTAGAAATTTGGTTCTCTCGAATGGTTTGACTACAATTTGAACATGTGACCTGAAGCCCCAATCCTGCAAGCTGCTGTGCATGAGGAGACCCCTACAGCTGCACAGAGCCCCCTTGCCTTCATGTAAGCAGAGAGATCTGCCAGTTGAGAGAAGCGTGCAGATTGGGGCTTCAGGTTGCATGTTCAAATCTTAGTCAAACCGTTGGGGCCTAAGCAAGGGTCATACCCCAGGACAATTTAGATTTGGCTGTTTCTGTATAAATTATGCTGTTTTATGCAAGTTGGAAATTTACTGCATGAATAATGTACAAGTTGCAGTGTAAACACTCAGATGTCTTTAGTATCATGTATAAACTAGTGAGAAGATTTAAAATCTGTTACTGTACTTTAGATACTGCAATTTTTCAGAACCAGAAAATAACACTATTGAATACACAGCAAGTTTTAAAATCTCTACTTGCTAGGCAAGGAAACAGAAAACTTTATAGTTTTTATTTGGATTATGCTAATAAATTGGCTTGGTATTTTCAGGACTCTATTATATGCATGGTTTCAGTCAGGCCCACCGACAGCAATTCCAGGCCCCAGGGCAGAACAGTCAATGGGCCCCCGCTGGTGCCCAGCGAGCTGCTGGCTGCACTACTGGGTGCTCCCTTCCGGCATGGCCAGGGCTTCCACATGCCCGCTCGGCTGCTGTGGCCACCGCCAGTACCACCCCGCACGTGCCGAGGACTAAGGCACCGACTTCTAGATTTCCTGGGGGTGCTTGATCTCCCACTCTGTTCTAGGCCCCTTTCCCCAATGCCCCACTCACCTCTTCCCACCCATGCTCTGCCCCTCCCCCCGAGGGCACCCCATATAGAACTGGTGCCTTCCCATAATGAGGGGGCACAATTTAAAGAGCAGGTCACATGTCCCCTCTGTGCCCAGCCCAGGGCCACCACGCTCTCCCCGCCCCATGTTACCTGCGGGGGGGGGGGAGGCTTTGTCCTCCCGCTGTGCCTCCTGGCATGTTCTGTCACACTCCCTGGCAGGCAGGAGCCCAAGACGGAGCCGCTTTTAACGCTGGCCCCTCCCAGTCATTGCTCTGCAGCCGTGCCCGGCAGCTGCCTGAGAGAGCCTGGCTGGGGAGGAGGTCGTGTCTGCTCCCCGCCTGGCTTGGTTGCCAGGGACCCTCGCACCTAAACCCAGGCAGGGAGTGGAAGTCACCTCCGCAGCTAGGCTCTCTCAGGCAGCTGTTGCACAGGGCTGAAAAGCAGCGCCTCAGTGGCTGCAAGGGGCTGGTCCCACCCCTTCCACTCCTGGCGTCTGGGCCATGTATCGCCCAGGCCTGCCCCATCTCTTTCCACCCTCCCCACCCCTCCTGCTGCTCCTCCCAGTGCCTCTGCACACCTCCAAACAGCTGATGGAGGCAGCGAGGGGAAGGGGACGAGCTGATCGGTGGTGACTGCTGCTGGCGGGAGGCGCTGTGTGGGGAGGAGGAGCTTATGCTGCCAACGCAGCAGCGGTGGCGGCTGGGGGTCCCAGGCCCTTTTAAATCGCCCATGCCCCTGAGCAATTGCCCCCTTTGCCCCTCCCTGTCGGCAGGCCTGGTTTCAGTTCTGTTGTATTGGCTTGGACGGGCAAGGTAGACAGCTGTGCTTTTAAATCAACTTCTGCTAACTAAAGGCCCAAATTAAAAAAAGAAAAATAACTGAGCTTTAGATTTAAATAGCACTCCATGTATTGGGTGAAAATGGAGAACAATTTGTCATAAAGTTATTTTTTTAACAAAGCTGTTAATTCCACATGCAAAAATGTACTGTGCAATTCTGAAAAAATAGTTTCTGATTTGCATCTTACCACACATAGTAAAGCATAAGATTTCAAGCTGTATCCTCATTTTACTCAGTGCTTGATCCTGCTCCCATTCAAGGCAGTGGGAGTTTTCTCATTGACTTAAATGGGAGAAGGATCAAGCCTTCAGATGAGGCTTATTATAAAATATAAAATATATTTTTATTTATATATATTATAAAATATATTATTATATAGGTTATTATAAAATATAAATGTACATCATGTAACAAATCAAATTGCTTAGGGGCCAACCCTGAAAAGTTTTCCATTCTTAAATGGCATGCCTTATTATTTGATCAGGAACCCTTTCTCATGCACCTCCCTTTGTAAATTTCTGGTCGTTTTTTTAATAAAAGTCACTTACATGCCAAAGACAACTGCATAAGTAACCTGTTTTCTGCAATATTTAACACATCTTCCCTTATTTGAATTATGTAGCATTATGTTAGAATTTTCTTAATTGAACCCTCGGTATACAATTCTCTAAGCTTTTCAATATCTAGAGAAGATAGCACACATTTCGGCAGCTGTAGCAAGAATCATAATGCAGTTTAGATCCAGCTGTTATTTTGTCCCTGAGAAATGTTATGTTTTCTGCTCAATTTCCTTTGCTACTGTGACAAAGTTCCTGCTCTACCTTGGTGGGTCTTGCGCTTTTTGGCAGATTTGCTTGCCTTGGAGCATCATGGCAGCCCTCAGCTTGGCCATTTTTCTGAACCCACAGTCCAGGTCGACTCCTCCTGTGTCTGACCAGGAGTTGGGAGGATTTGGGGGGGAACCTGGGCCCACCCTCTACACTGGGTTCCAGCCCAGGGCCCTGTGGAATGCAGCTGTCTGGAGTGCCTCCAGCTACAACTCCCTGGGCTACTTCCCCATGGCCTCCTCCCAACACCTTCTTTATCCTCACCATAGGACCTTCCTCCTGGTGTCTGATAATGCTTGTACACCTCAGTCCTCCAACAGTCTGCATTCTCACTCTCAGCTCCTAGTGCCTCTTGCTCCCAGCTCCTCACACGCACACCACAAACTGAAGTGAGCTCCTTTTTAAAACCCAGGTGCCCTGATTAGCCTGCCTTAATTGATTCTAGCAGTTTCTTGATTGGCTGCAGGTGTTCTAATCAGTCTGTCTTAATTGTCTGATTGTTCTGGAACCTTCCCTGTCACCTTACTCAGGGAAAAGGGACCTACTTAGCCTGGGGCTAATATATCTGCCTTCTGTTTCTCTCCTATAGCCATCTGCCCTGACCCTGTCACACTACATTAATTCTACATGCATTAACTAGCACCATTACTGTAGGCACAGAAACTAAAAATACACCTTTAACTCTTTCTATGAGTGAAATAATTAATATTAAATAATTTGTTTGTCTTATAATTGCTGAAAGATTTTTGTTTTGTTTTGCTCTGTTTCTTTGACTGGACTGTGGAAAGTTTCACTGAGGGCTCTAGTCTGAGCTCTTTCCTCACTCAGCATTTCTTTCCAAAATGCTTTGTGAAATTAAATAATACAACAAATGAGTTAAATTATTGTTTTGTTTTTTTTTTAAAAAAAAGGAGTGGGAGAAAAAGAAATTAAGAATAAAGGCAAAGAAATATGGGATTTCCCACAGGGATTTGAAATGAGATGCAGAGTTATAGAGGAAGAGAGATACAGGAAGTCTGTTGCAGACAACAGGAAGGGGAAAGTTCTCATGCCAAGTAATGGCAAGCTAGTATGTATTTTGGCGGGAAAGGATTGAGATGGAGAGACAATAAGGAGCCCAGTATTAGAGGCATGATCCCATTGAAGTCAAAAGGAGTCTTTTAGGAGACTTTAATGGGAAGTGTATCAGCTCTTTTTGCAAAGATCTGAACTCCTGCTCTGCCCCTTTATGCTGGGTAAAAGGGCTGAAGTACTGTAAAGAAGATCTACAAGCTCCAGATCCAGCCAAGAGAATCTAGAACAGGAACTGGGCATTACAGCTTTAGGCTGACCTCCTAGCTCGGGTGTAGAATGTGTGCTTAGGCATAGAAAGAGACTATTACATCAAGACAGGCTCCCAGGACTCTAAACTATACTGGGGGCCATTCCAGCCCTGAGAGCAGCCTGGAGTCAGGTGGGTGCAAAGGTGGCGTAAAGCCACCATATCCTGTTCCTGTCCCACATTGTAGCTCCATATTCTGTGCTGTGACTTAGAGGCAAAGCACAGAATTTCTCCCTAGATGAGCAGTATGAGAGGTAGAGAGAAGCGCAGTCTGTTGGGTAGGGTGGAACTGAGTCTCTGGGAGATTTAAAAAGTTATGGGCTTTCTCCCAGAGCTAGCTGTATTTTAGAGAAACCTTACTGAGGGCGCAGGAACAAATTAACCCGACGTGCAGAAAGAATAGCAAATATGGCAGGGGACCAGCTTGGCTTAACAGGGAAATCTTTGCTGAAGCTTACAAGAAGTGGAAACTTGGACAGTTGATTAGGGAGGAGTATAAAAATATTGCTCAAGCATGCAGGGGGTGTAATCAGGAAGACCAAAGCACAATTGGAGTTGCAGCTAGCAAGGGATGTGAAGGATAACAAGAAGGGTTTCTACAGGTATGTTAGCAACAATGTCAGGGAAAGTGTGGAACCCTTACTGAATAGGGGAGGCAACCTAGTGACAGATGATGTGGAAAAAGCTGAAATACTCAATGCTTTTTTTGCCTTGGTCTTCACAGACAAGGTCAGCTCCCAGACTGCTGCACTGGGCAGCACAATATGGGGAGGAGATGAGCAGCCTTCAGTGGTGAAAGAACAGGTTAAGGACTATTTAGAAAAGCTGGACATGTACAAGTCCATGGGTCTGGATCTAATGCTTCTGAGGGTGCTGAGGGAGTTGGCTGATGTTATTGCAAAGCCATTATCTTTGAAAACTCGTGGCCATCGGGGGAGGTCCCAGACGATTGGAAAAAAGGCAAATAGAGTGCCCATCTTTTAAAAAAGGGAAGAAGGAGAATCTGGGGAACTGCAGGCTGGTCAGCCTCACCTCAGTCCCTGAAAAATAATGGAACAGGTTCTCAGGGAATCCATTTTGAAGCACTTGGAGGAGAGGAGAGTGATCAGGAACAGTCAACATGTATTCACTATGCCTGACCAACCTGATTGCCTTCTGTGATGAGATAACTGACTCTGTGGCTATGGGAAAGCGGTGGATGTGATATATCTTGACTTTAGCAAAGCTTTTGATAGGTCTCCCACAGTACTTTTGCCAGCAAGTTAAAACAGTATGGGTTGTATGGTAAAGTGGACAGAAGGCTGGCTAGATCGTCAGGCTCAATGGGTAGTGATCAATGGCTTGATGTCTAGTTGGCGGCCAGTATCAAGTGGACAGAAAGGTCTGTCCTGGGGCCAGTTTTGTTGAACATCTTAATTAATGATCTGGATGATGGGATGGATTGCACCCTCAGCAAGTTTGCGGATGACACTAAGATGTGGGGAGAGGTAGATATGCTGGAGTGTAGGGATAGGGTCAAGAGTGACCTAGACAAATTGGAGGACTGGGCTAAAAGAAATCCGATGAGGTTCAACAAGGACAAGTGCAGAGTCCTGCACTAGGCTGGAAGAATCCCGTGCACTGCTACAAGCTGGGGACCGACTGGCTAAGCGGCAGTTCTGCAGAAAAGGACCTGGGGATTACAGTGAACAAGAAGCTGGATATGAGTCAACAGTGTGCCCTTGTTGCCAAGAAGGCCAATGGCATATTGGGCTATATTAGTGGGAGCATTGCCTGCACATCGAGGGAAGTGAGTATTCCCCTCTATTCGGCACTCTTGAGGCGTCATCTGGAGTATTGCATCCAGTTTTGGTCCCCCCACTACAGAAAGGATGTGGACAAATTGGAGAGAGTCCAGCGGAGGGCAATGAAAATTATTAGGAGGCTGGGGCACATGACTTATTAGGAGAGGCTGAGGGAACTGGGCTTATTAAGTCTGCAGAAGGGAAGAATGAGGGGCGATTGGTAGCAGCCTTCAACTACCTGAAGGGGGGTTCCAAAGAGGATGGAGTTAGGCTGTTCGCAATGGTGGAAGATGACAGAACAAGGAGCAATGGTCTCAAGTTGCAGTGGGGGAGATCTAGGTTGGATATCAGGAAAAACTATTTCATTAGGAGGGTGGTGAAGCACTGGAATGGGTTATGTAGGGAGGTGCTTGAATCTCCATCCTTAGAGATTTTTAAAGGCCCAGCTTGACAAAGCCCTGGCTGGGATGATTTAGTTGGCGTTGGTCCTGGTTTGAGCAGGGGGTTGGACTAGATGGCCTCCTGAGGTCTCTTCCAACCCTAACCTTCTATGATTCCTACTCCTTTTGAAGAGAATAGCATAATTCCCATTGACTTCAATGAGCACAAAATGAGTCTGAAGGACAGTTTTGAGCTGGAAACTGTTGGGAGTCCAGTAGAACTATGACAGTGGATGTTGATGGATTTCCTGTTCATGAGTGTGTGTGAGAAAGCAGGGAGCAGCACAGTGCACATTCCTGAGGGAGGCTGTAGAAAAGGGAAGTGCAGTGGTTAATTATGTTTAACTTTACAGCAAATAAAATATTTGAGAGCTAAAAGAAAAATAACAATCAGCCTCACTGATTTAATTACAAACACTTGTCGATAGGAATTCAGGAAAGAACCTAAAGTTCAGATACAGTACATTAGTCACAATCAAACAACCATCAATAATTAGTAAAAATAGCTGAATTTTGTTACAGTCCACAAAGTATCTTGACTAAAATGACAAAGAGAAGCATTCCACTTTTCCGGTTACAAAGAGGTTTTCATAATTAAGTTTTTAATTGCTCTGACTTGATCACTCAAGGACATTTTCAAGGACAAACAAGTCCTTGCTGATACCTCCTTTTGATTGCATACAATGGGACAGATCCTCAGCCCCTGCTAAAGCTACCCACTCCTTTCCAGTGACTCAGGTGGGGAAAGAGTAGGATTGTAAAAGGCCAGAGTATACATCCAAAATAACTGAGAGGAGCCGTGAGATTTAGAGCCACATTTTCCCATTCCTCAGCTACTCTGTGTAAGCTTGCACAGCGGAGGATCTCATCTGGCCCTCTATTCATAGCCAATTACCACCAGTGGCTACATCCTGCTTTCACTGACTTCCATGATAGTAGGATCAAAGCTGTGGATATTTCAGTTGCCATAAGGATAAATCTAAAATGAATATTTGCTATAATAAGAATATAGTATAAACATTTTCAAGCACTGGGAAATCAAAATATGGACAATTACAGGGAATTATCTTAAGAACTGCCTTCAAATTATTATTCTTATAAAAAGTCATTTCAAGTCATGCAGGCAAGCACAGCTGTGAGCTTAGTTATAGCATCATAGATATAAAATTGTTGGAACAACATACAAATAGTGAGCTACAAAGCTTAAAGAGGGAAATTCATTTTATGTATAATTAAAATATCAAACTATCGAAAAAGTAGGTTAGATATTTTTTAAGTGATTTGTTCTGTTTTTGGAGTTAATCCAGGACATTATAATCTATTTATCAAATGATTTCTATTAAAAAGGAACAGTGCATTTTGTAACTGTAATTACCTTAGCATTTGTGTTCTGATACTGTAATTTTCAATGTAATGACATATCATTGCCATAAAATCAAGCAAGATATTTTATGCACCTTAAAGGTAGGGGAAAATGTTTTCCCCCTGTTAAATAAAGAATTAACTATAAATGGGGTGAGTAATTATTTCCTTTTCACCAGACTTTGTTGTAAAAATTACAGCTCAAGCCCTATATAAACATAGATTCATAGATACTAAGGTCAGAAGGGACCATTATGATCATCTAGTCCAACCTCCTGTACAACGCAGGCCACAGAATCTCGCCCACCCACTCCTGCGATAAACCTCTCACCTATGTCTGAGCTATTGAAGTCCTCAAATCATGGTTTAAAGACTTCAAGGAGCAGAGAATCCTCCAGCAAGTGACCCATGCCCCATGCTACAGGGGAAGGCGAAAACCTCCAGGGCCTCTTCCAATCTGCCCTGGAGGAAAATTCCTTCCTGACCCCAAATATGGCGATCAGCTAAACCCTGAGCATATGGGCAAGATTCACCAGCCAGATACCCAGGAAAGAATTTTCTGTAATAACTCAGATACCACCCCATCTAATATCCCATCACAGGCCATTGGGCCTGTTTACCATGAATATTTAAAGATCAGTTAATTACTAAAATCATGTTATCCCATCATACCATCTCCTCCATAAACTTAACGAGTTTAATTTTAAAGCCAGATAGGTCTTTTGCCCCCACTGCTTCCTTTGGAAGGCTATTCCAAAACTTCACTCCTCTGATGGTCAGAAACCTTGGATCTAATTTCAAGTCTAAACTTCCCAATGACCAGTTTATATCCATTTGTTCTTGTGTCCACATTGGTACTGAGCTTAAATAATTCCTCTCCCTCTCCGGTATTTATCACTCTGGTATATTTATAGATATCTTAAAGATATCGGTCAAACACTTAAGCCACGTCAAAATATATTTTAATCATTGTTCATAGATTGGAAGGGTCAAGCCACTGGAAAGAGCTGTGCTGAAAATATAGTTGTGTTGCTTTTGCATTCTTTTAGAGCCAAATCCTTTACACATGTGAGTAGTCCTTACTCATGCAAATAGTGCCATCAGTATAAGTGTTCAGGGACCCTCTGAAGTCAGTGGAAGAAATACTCCCACTGATTTCAACGTGCTCTGGCTCAGGATAAGAGTCTGCAGGATTAGGTCTCATACTGTTAGGGTGACCAGATAGCAACTGTGAAAAAATGGTGGGGGGCATTAGGCGCCTATATAAGAGAAAGTCCCAAAAAATGGGATTTCCCTATAAAAACGGAACATCTGGTCACCCTACATACTGTGGTAATTGTAGTCCCTTTAGTTGGCTCAAACAACCCTTCCTACCAGTACCAACACAGTAACACATGGGTCTGAATAAGCATGAGTGGGACATCGGTGTAAGTGCAGGGTCTAGAGAAGCCTGCAGGATATGGAAATTAATTGTTGTTGTTTGCTGCTATTATTATTTTATTTTATTATTATTATTATTATTATTTATTATTTTTATTACTATTTATTTGTATTATCATAGCATTTGGGAGCTCTACTCATGGACCAGAACCTCATTGTGCTAGGGGCTGAACAAACACAGAACAAGAAAAATACGGCCCTTGCCCCAATCTAAGACAAAGATAACAGAGGGATACAGATGGACAAATGGAGGAATACAAGGAAACAATAGTGGTCAGCATAATAGGCAGTGGTCTTAAGACACCAGCAGTCTTAGTTAAGGCATCGGCATATTCAAGTGTACTAGTAGTCTTCTAAGAAATGTATTGTCCTGCTTGTATTCACGCTAAAAAAAAAACATGACTAAATAGTGTAGAGAGAATATATGTCTTTGAAATGAAAACTTTTTGTTTATTGAGGGTCTGTGAGGAAAATGGGATGAGCAAATTCTACTGTTCTGCAGATACGTTGACATATGTAGTGCCAATAAAACAGTATGGTATGAAGCATATAAAGTAAGCACTGAATTATGCCATTGTCAAATAGGAATGGTTTGAGCGCCAGAGAGTTTATGTTTTGGACAGACACACGTTTTTTTTAATATTGGAAAAGCAAACTGAAACTGGTAGATGGAGAAGGATAGTTTCAGGGACTGACAATGAGTTATAGTTTTTGACCTCTAGGTCAGAAATTTATACCTAGCGTAGGACAGAAGTGACTGAAATGCATCCCTCATGTGGCTGTTCATGGTTTATTCGAAATGTATTGGTGGCCCCAGTCTAGTTCCTATTGACCCATTCAGGAGTGTAAGTCTCATTCAAAGCACTTAACCACTTTTGAAAATTTCACTCCAGGTATCCAGATCACCAGACCATCGATCACAAATGGCTCCAATTTATAGTGGTGTTCTCAGTTTCAACAGAGACACCAAGAAGTGAGAGGATTTGGAAACTGAACTCATTTCTGGTGCTGGTTGCCCTCTCCCCCCCCAGTCAGGGATGTAGCTATATTGGAAAACTTGAAGTATATGCATTCATTCAGAGAAGAAATAATGGCCTTTTCCAGGGCATCAGCATCTTTACTAAGCATTAAATTAACTTTCTTTATTTTAAAATATCATGATTGGACCCTAGTACCTAGTTATGTAGTCAAAATGTTAGCAACTGAGCTTCCCAGCCCCCTTCACATTAAGGGAGTGACACAAAGGCACCAGATCAGCGTTTGGCCCAAGGTATGGCATTTGTTTGCTTTTCTGAGTTGTACATCTCTTTTAAATATTGTTTATTATGAGGATTACATAATAATTGTGTTGCATCTGAGCAATACCTCCAGGAAGGGAAAGATTTTATAAATAAATGGTCAGACTGTGATACTATTATTTATCTAGAGTGATGAATGGAACTACTCACAGAATAAAGTGCTACTCAGCATGAGGAAGGATGGCACAGTGGGGTCCCACGAATTATAAATTTTACATATGTACATTGCAAAGTGATTTTTTAAAATCATACAAGCAAGATTTTTTATTTTTAAACTGTAGCAGTTCAGCTTTAAAATAGCCTCTATAATGGAAAATTCTCCAGTGTATTTATACTTGGGTGAGGATACTAATTATCCAATTCAGATTGCCATGACAACCATCTTACTTTTGTCCCCAGGTAGAAGAAACCAAAACAAGCTTAAAATGTTGTTGTACCTCATTTATGTATATATAAAATTTTTAAAAATAAATGACACTCTAAGACAAATTTTTAAAATGTACACTCAAAACAATGAGTCCCTAAACTGTCATGGCACACTTTTTGGAAACACCTTATGGCACAATAGCAGCTTGGCACTGGTGATGTGTTTCAGAGAAATACCTCACATATACTGACTAAATTAGATCCTTCTCTTCTTAAAGTACTGCAGAACAACTTCAGAGGAAGTTGGAACAAAGAGGAACAAAATATGATTGTGCTGCTGCTTTCCTGGAAGAGTATAAATTATGTATATGGGTAGATACATTTAATAGAAAATATAGTATAATCAAGATGTGCACATTACCTAGAGTTTGAGCCAGTGTCCACTGAAGTCCAGTGGAAGGACTGGTATTTGTTCCCTTGAAGAAATATATGGCCTTGCTTTTGTATTCACATTAAAAAAAACCCATAACCAAATAGTGTAGAGAGAATATATATCTTTGAGATGAAAACTTTTTGTTTATTGAGGGGCTGTGAGGAAAATGGGATGAGCAAATTCTACTGTTCTGCAGATACGTTGACATATGTAGTGCCAATAAAACAATATGGTATGAAGCATATAAAGTAAGCACTGAAATATGCCACTGTCAAATAGGAATGGTTTGAGCGCCAGAGAGTTTATGTTTTGGACAGACATGCAGTTTTTTTAATATTGGAAAAGCAAACTGAAACTGGTAGACGGAGAAGGATAGTTTCAGGGACTATTAAATTATAAATCCTGAGCAGGGAGCTGCTCTCTTTCATTTGTTTCTGAAGCACCTAGCACCATTGTACTAATAAGCAATTTAAAATAAACATCTCTGAAACACCATACAGTATCCATCCTTTAAAGGATTGTTTTGGGCACAGTACTGTAGAACTTCTGTATTTTCCTTCATGCAATACTGAAGCCAGAGAAAAGTTGTGTAAGTGTTAGCAGCATTGCAAATGTTCTGTGCAAAACATCCGTTAAAAATTGCAATCAATCGGAAATGATAGTTCAGTTGCCTAGTACAAATTTTACTCATTTTTTCAGAACTGTTGGTACCTTAAAAGAAGACTAAAGACTGAGTAACAAATTTTCAAAGCAGTTGACTATTTCATGGTTAACTGGGTTGAGTCATCCTCAGGGAAACTGTAGACAGTAGACAGAATTGTTGATAAAATAATCCACAGTACCTGCAGCTGGTTTAGCCTTGCACAGTGCTTCTTTGTTCAGAGCCTCTTGCTGGTCTGTACAGTGCAAAGCTTTAATGATAAATGAAGTAAATCCTTCATGTGTTTCACTCGATCTTGAAGTACAGTCACTGCTTTTACTATTAAAATGATAGTTCTCAGATACATTAGGTTAAGGATCATATGGATTAGTAGAGATTGCTACCAAAGGACTGTATGGCTTTAGGATTATTTTTCTGTAAAAAGTATAACATGATACCATTTTCTAGAGCTTTATTTGGAAATCTGTATAGTTTTCCAATATTTGCTGTCATTATCCATGTGTGAAACTATACACATAACTGTTGGCAAAATAACCCAACTTGACAAATAGCACTTGGATTTTAGAAGTAGTAGGGAACTAGATTTTCTTACTCTGTACAGACCTGGAACATTGAAATCCCACCTCTCCTGCAGGACTGGATGTATTTTGTTGTTTGTTTTTTTAACCAGAATTTTTAACAAGAATTAAGTGTTATTCAATGCAAATCCCTGCAAGATTGATGTAATTTTAAAATATCAGGACTATAAAGCTTAGATGATATAAATAAATCCAGAATTGATATTGAAATCTACTAAGGGGTTAGATAAATATTTACATATTTACAAATAGGTAAATATTATTTGAGGCATTTTTAGAATGGTTATGAAAGGAGGCATTTGATTGGCTGGTGAAGATTCCATGTATGTGTTACCCAGTGTAACCACTTAGGGTGAGCCTACTTTAAACCAATCACTCAAAGTCCCATTACAGATACTGAACAGACTAGTACTGGCACCAGCAAAACTCCCATAGAATCATTAATATACGTGTGTTTCTTCATAATTTTCCCCATGGTCTATGGGCTCTCTATTCTGTGAGCTACTGACAGTACAGTGGGAGTTGGAGATATTCTTTGTTTTGCAGTATCAGGCTCTGAGCAGTTATACTAGGTGATAAAGGGATCAGACGTGCAGTCCGTACAAAAGAGGAACTTCTGTTGACTACAGTAGGTGTTTTGCCTAAGAAGGACCAAAAGATTTGGCTTTGTGTTTCATGAGAGGAACTGAAAATATAGCTAACATGCCTACTACCTTGCTAGTTTTAAAGAGATGAAAGGGAAGAAAAATAATGGATTGTCTTGAAATATAGTGTGGACCATGAATATTTTGAATAATTGACTTAACTAAAAGATGCCAGAAGAAACTTCTAATATTTCTCCAATAATGGAAGGAAACCTTTTGTATTTAAAAACCTATAAAGGTCCCATTAGCAGTGGAATCCAAACTGTAATAAATAAGATTTAATATTTTTATTTACAGCATATTAAAAAACAAACAAACAGAAAGATGTCATTAAGAGGTCACTTTAGTATATTTTATGGTAACCTGATTATGAAAGAATGCACACAAATAATGACAAAATATAAAAATCACAGCTGAATCTATTTAACTATTGTAACAGAGATAATAGCATGACAAAAATGTGAGACAAACTATCTTAGCAAATTTGCAGACTAAACAAGTCTGCTCTTAACAAATGAAACATCTGCTCATTCATTTGTATGAAAATGGTTAATTCCATATCTGATATCTAAATATATTGAAATATTCCTGTTTTTTACAATATGGAATAAAATTAGGTTTTGTTATCACTGGGAAGCCTACACATCCTACTGTTTAATCTAATTTTATTTCATGATTGCATGGGCAATGTTCAATTATTCATGTTTTAGAGAATATAGTTGTAGCGCTGGTATTATTTGCTCTGCAATGTGCCTTATATTAGGAAGAAAGAAAAATCATTTTGCAAAGATTGAACTAAAAACAAATTAAGATTTTAAATGGGAGTTCAGTTCTTATGCGGTGCTAACAAAACCCATGGAGGTAAATTGCTGCAAAACTCTTATTCCAGTGAAATTTAAGAAAACTCACATATTTCAAAGAAATGTGACTTATAATTTATCACGACTGGTGAATAAATCACATATCCTTGTCAGAGCTGCACAATCAAAATACATTTTGAATCAAAAGACACAGATTGCTTTTCTTATATACATTGTGACACCCATACATGCTGGTGTCAAGCTGCGCTGCCATGGCGTCCACAATTGATGGCAGCTCCCACAACCAGAACTGAGTGGAAACTGTTTTCTTGTCCTAAATCAGGATGAAAAATCAAAATCTCAAAAATGTTCATGTATCAAAAGTCTCCCTTCCCCCTGAAAAAAACCCCTTAGTTCCAGTCAATTGAAACCTTTCATTTTTTTAAAATTTTTTAATTTTTATTTTCTTTACCAGCATTAACTTAAATTTTTTTAAAAAAAGTTATTGTTTTGAATCGAAAAACAGGGTTTTTTAAAACAAAACAGAACATTTTTTTCAAAATGGGAAACTCCTCAAAAGAGACCCTTTCCCAAGACAAGTTTCAGATATGACAAATCAGCATTTTTGATAGAGAAACATTTAATCACATTGTTCCTGACCAGGTCTACCCACAGCCCACTTTAAATAGCACATCCCACAAAGGCTGTATTTCTGCCCTGAGCCCCATGGGATTAACGGGTAGGAATGTCATTATCTGCTGCCTTCCCCTTCCCTCCCACACAGATCCTTGGAGCCAGAGAGCACCTCTGTATGGCTCAGGGAAAGGGAAATACACAAATGGGCAAGATCTACATGTGGAGGGGTCTCACAGTTCACAGATACAAGGGACACAATCTGGTCTACAGCTTTGTCAATCTTATTTAAACAAATTCCCACTGGCATACCAGACAGAGTATAGCTGGCCAAGAAGCTTGAAATGATGTGGGTTTCAGGCAGGGCAAATCTTTCCATCCCACCATTAATGTTCACATTGACTGAGTAAGGAATGCAGGTTTTGAGAAGAAATTTTTCTTTTATCGCATTTTTAGAATTCATCATCTCAATAACTTACATTAATAAAACAGTGAGATGTCATTAGGTCTCTTTGTGATGGAAATAAATTTGGGTCTAATACTTTGCTAGATACAATTGAGTTAGTTATGTTTTCTGTTAAATTTGCATAACTCTCCAGAGTTCTCTAGAGCAATATGAGTGTAACAGAGCAGGATTTGTTCCTTGGTTTTTAAGGAAGTATCAACTACGCAACACTAGCAAGCATGAGCTACTCTTCCATGCTTCACAGAAACCTGCTTTTTCTCATTTCCAAAACTTGCATTTACGGAGGCTGTAACCTTTGCAATTCCGGCTTCACAAGCTGAATTTTAATGTTAATTTATTTTGGAAATATATTCAACATTACTTTATAAATATCAATTTTTAAAGATTTTGAAACTACCAAATTGCTATGAAAATAAGAGCTCAGAAGGCAGAACAAACAAAATTCATCCCTGGAGTTAATGGAGTCACCTGAAGGATGAGTTTGGCCCACTGTTTTCAGTCAGGTATATGCTAATTTGTTCTTGTTTAAGGTAATGGACTAGGTACGCTAAAGCTGTTGCACCAGTCAGGGATCATTATCTCGAGTGTCTTGCATTTTTCATTGGAACAGAGTGGCTCCTAGAGCTGAACTAACCTGATGAAATTAGAAAGCTCCACAACAATTATAAATACATCATGGAACCATATAGCCTGTTCAAAATGTGGGAATGGGTGTGGAGACACCAAAGAAATGCATGCATGATTTCAAAAATACTGAATGGATGCTTCTGCCTTTTACTCAGTAGGCCTTAGGCATTAGCTTATGGAAAAGGACAGTTTAGCAGCAGGCTTGGACCTTGAGCCTAGTACTATTCACCGATACATCCGGTCAAAAGGAGTGGTGCATGCATATTGGAGGGCAGAATTAAGGCCATTGCTTTATTGCAAGAGATGATGTCATTTTAAGAAACATTGGACCAAATGTATTCTTGGTGAAACTCCACTGAAACCATAGAATCATAGAAATGTAGGACTGGAAGGGATCTTGAGAAGTCATGAAGTCCAGCCCCCTGTACTGAGGCTGGACCAAGTATACCTAGACTTCTTCCTGATAGATGTTTGTCTAAACTGTTCTTAAAAACCTCCAATGATGTGGATTCCATAACCTTCCTTGGAAGTCTATTCCAGATCTTAACTATCCTTTCAGTTTGAAAGTTTTTCCTAATATCTAACCTAAATCTTCCTTGCTGCAGATTAAGCCTATTACTTCTTGTTCCCACCTTAAGTGGACATGCATTCCTTTTTATAACAACCCTTAAGGTATTTGAAAACTGTTATCAGGTCCCTCCTTAGTCTTTTTTTCTGGAGATTAACTGTGCCCAGATTTTTTTTAGCCTTTCATTGTAGGTCAGGTATTCTAAACCATTTATCATTTTTGTTGCTCTGCTCTGGATTCTCTCAATTTGTCTCACATCTTTTCTAAATGTAATGCCCAGAATTGGACATAGTATTCCAGCTAAGGCCTCACCAGTGCTTCGTAGAATGGAACAATTACCTCTGTGTCTTATATACAACACTCCTGTTAATGCACCCCAGAATATTAGCCTTTTTTGCAACTGCATCACGTTGTTGACTCATATGCAATTTGTGATCCACTATAACCCCCAGATCCTACTCCATTATACAAGTTATTAATGAAAATATTGAATAGTACTGGACCCAGAACTGGCTCTTGTGGGGCCCCATTAGATACGCCCTTCCAGTTTGACAGTGAACCATTGATAACTACTTTCCGAATACGGTCTTTCAATCAGCGGGGCACCCACCTGATACTAATTTCATCTAGTCTACATTTCTCTAGATTAATAAGGATTTCATTCTCCAAGGCTTGCACTTTTCCTGAGTACTAAATTCATTAAATTAATTCAGAGAAAACAATGTATATAAATATTTTAAGCCTGTTTAGTGGTTGGTATAACTTGTCTGGTTTTTCTCTGAGCCATCCCAAAAAAGGGAAAATAGCATTTACAAACAAAGCAAGAATCTTCCTCAAAATACACAGGTCAAGGATAAATGGAAGTTAGTCAAGGTTTTTAATTCAATAGCGTTACTGGTCAATATAGACACTAACCTACTTTTATAATGTGATGATCTCTGATCATACCCTATTATTTTTCCACTATATTATATGCTGATCCAAATTCAGAAATGCTTGCTTATGTTTTTTTATATCCATTTATACTGGTATAAATTCGGGTCATGAATGTAAAGTGACCCGCATTGGGCAGCAGTTGCACAAAAAGGCCCATTTTTACCTCACTAATAAAACATAAAACCCTTCAATAAGGAAAAAATATTAAATCAATGATTGAAATTTGGTAATAACATTGCTTAGCTCACTTAGCTGTATAAATGAGAATAGCTGATTGCAGCTTTTCATAGATAAAATAATGTGTTGTGTGGTGGTTGTTTTGTTTTATTGTGGGTGGGATCAGCTGGTTGAAACCGTGGCATGAGCAAGCTGTTCATAATGACATACCTTAAATAAAACTGAACAAACCCATTCTTTCAAGCGGTGTTTCTACACTGCAGCAGACCACCAGAGTGAACTAAAATGGTGAGAGTCTGAGCTGGGGTAATCTGCAAGTCAATCACACTTAACTGGCCTAATAAATAAAAACATTACCTCAGTTATAAAATTCCCACCATCACTGTCATGTTTTTATTGATTAGTTCCTTCTCATTTACCCAACAGAGAGACAGTTTTGCAGCAAGAAGTGATATGTTTTGGATACCATTCACTGCCTTGCAAAGCCGAGTTACTAATTATAGTAACCTTTCTTAATTCAGTGGTACTTTAGCAGCAGAGTGAGACTAGCATGACTGCACAGCAGTTAGCTCCACGTGTTATATATTAACTGAGAAGAGTTAGGAAAATTCTTTGGGGGGCAACTATTTGCTGTTTGTTTTAAGCTTAAATGAGACATTAAAGTCCCAATTCAACAAAGTAGTTAAGTACACATCTAGTCTCACTGACTTTAATGAGACTTTTCCTCTGTTTAAAATTAAACACACACTTTGTAGGATCAGGCCATTGTGCTCAGCACCTTGCAGGATTGAGCCCTTGTGGCCGTTACACACCCACTGACTTCATTCAGGTTGCGTTGGATATAACAGCCTGATCCTGTACTAAAGAAGTCAGTGGGAGATTTGCCATTGACTTCAGTGGCATCAACATCAAGTCCTAAATGAGCACAGATTTTAGCCAGGCAGAATTAATCAGTGACTGAGGGTAGGAGGATTGAGCCTCATAAAAATAACAAAATTTGCTGAGCTTAAGAGCCCTTTAAAGGCAGCTTAATGTCTGCTCCTACTGAAGTCATGACAGGACTTCCATTGACATTCCTGGAAGCAGGATTTGGCCTTATGTGTTGTGCTGTATCTGCTGAATCTCTATAATTTTTTGAAAGGAAAAATCATTCTTGTACAGGATTTCTTCAGTTAGTGTCTAAATAAGTGTGCAGGCACCAACTGGATGGTTTTGTTTGAATGTGTCTTGTGTTCTTGGTCACTTAGGGTTTGGACTCAGCTGTGCCTGGCCTTAAATAAGTGCACAAGTTGGGGCCCCTTGTGCAAATGCGGGACCCAGTGGCAGTCCGAGTTTGTAGGAAGCACAAAGAGAACCCAGTTTGAGCCAGAGCCAGTGCCAGAGCTTGATCCCCAGAATTGGTGGGGATGTCGCAGGGGCAGAATTTCTTACTCCTTACTGCTGAGATTCAGAAAAGAATAGCTTAAAGATGATTTCCTGCTTCCGTGGTCTTTCTAAACAAGGATGGTTTACTGAATCAGGGTCTAAAGGCACAATAGAACACTTACTGTTTACTGAAGGAATTTACTGAAATTATATACATGTGTTAAAATCAATAAAGGCAAAAGTTTATATTATATTATGTTAATACTTTAAAACCTTGCATTGTTAACACTGTGACTAATGTATTGGTTTTGTGCCTCAGATTTGTAAACAAGTTCAAATATCTTTGAGAAAATCTGTATGTTGCTATTTATCTTTTTGTACCAATCAATAGTATTATCGCATTTCTGCAATTTTAAAGAAATACAGGGCTATAAAAATCAGTTTCAGTTGTGAAATTCTCAGGGCCATCATCATAAGTAAAGTACTTTTAATTTGGTACTTTTCTTTAGGAACAGAATACATACATATTTCAGCCACTTAATTAAAACTCAGAGTGGGTTTTGTCGGTTTATTGGTTTGGGGTTTTTTAGGTCAAAACTGTTTTCTTCTTTTCTGTGGTGAAATATATAATACTATATTACAGACTTAGACTCCCTTAAAAGACACAGATTTAAACTGGTGTGAGAGTTTGAGAAAGTCAGTCTGATAAGCAGGCTCGGGATTTTTTTTTTTAGGGTTTTTTGTGTTTTATTATTTATTGCTTATGTTAAAAAGTTTGATTTTTAGGGAGAACTTAGTCAATGAAAAATAAAAACAAGGAAGAAGTTAGGTCTCCAAGAACTTCATGAAGTAGAGGAGAACTGATTATAAAAATAGCCTCTGAAAAAAGATTCTTACTGATATATTGAAACATATCAAATAAATCTGCCTGATAATGTAACCCCATGGGCATATACTGTTTGTATATTAACAGGTCAAATATACATAATATATAGCTGCTATACAGGGGTCTGATTTTTTTACTAGTCAAGAGCAGACACACTCTTGAGATTGTGAGGTAAGCAATGGGATTACTGTGCATACAATTGTTGTATAGAGAAACACTTTCACTGACAATTCTTTTCCTTAACAGGCTCGTTACCTGAGCACAAATCAGAATCTTTATCTCTTCCCTCACCCCATGCTGAGTCATCATCAGGTTCCCTGCCTTTCTCCACAACTAATGTGGCTGGAGTTAAAAGACAAAGGCGCTGTAATGCTAACACACACTGAAGTGCTGAACACCTGCTGCAAGTTCTTAAATTCTTGCTATCTCAGCAACAGATTGTAGTCTTACACCGTCAACAGAGAGTGCTCTATGGAATGTGCTGCAGTCTTGTACCAATGGGACTATCACTCAAGACGAGAGGGTAAATCAGTCCCCATACCCATTAATTTCTTAGCATCTCTGCAAGGACAGCTAATGAAAGGGCCAATTAGTGGCCCTTGATATTCATTTTTGTTCTTTGAGGATACCTGTTGAAGTTATTTCACCCAGGTCACTAGAAGTTAATGACTTTCAGTCACTATTGACCATGTGTCAATGCTAACAATCCCAAATTGAGCACCAGGTTCAAATATTTTAAAAAGAAAAATTTTAATTGCTCCTTTTCTGACTCAGTCCATACTCCCACACAGACAAAAAAAATTGCATTCCTAATGAGATCATAATGCAGTCATTTCATTTTGAATCTTACTTTATGGTTTCAGTAGTTTCCTTTGTTCCTGCACTTGGAGCCATTCCAGTCCCCTTACTAGGTGATGTGTGCTGTGGAACAACTTTTCATTACCAGTTGAATGGGCAAGCAGCAGTTTTAAGATTATTAAATGGAGTAATAGTAATAGGATGAAATTTAATAGTGAGAAGTGTAAGGTTATGCATTTAGGGATTAATAACAAGAATTTTAGTTATAAGCTGGGGACGCATCAATTAGAAGTAATGGAAGAGGAGAAGGACCTTGGAGTATTGGTTTATCATAGGATGACTATGAGCTGCCAATGTGATATGGCTGTGAAAAAAGCTAATGCGGTTTTGGGATGCATCAGGAGAGGCATTTCCAGTAGGGATAAGGAGGTTTTAGTACCGTTATACAAGACACTGGTGAGACCTCACCTAGAATACTGTGTGCAGTTCTGGTCTCCCATGTTTAAAAAGGATGAATTCAAACTGGAGCAGGTACAGAGAAGGGCTACTAGGATGATCCGAGGAATGGAAAACTTGTCTTATGAAAGGAGACTTAAGGAGCTTGGCTTGTTTAGCCTAACTAAAAGAAGGTTGAGGGGAGATATGATTGCTCTCTATAAATATATCAGAGTGATAAATATAGGAGAGGGAGAGGAATTATTTAAGCTCAGCACCAATGTGGACACAAGAACAAATGGGTATAAACTGGCCACCAGGAAGTTTAGACTTGAAATCAGACGAAGGGTTTTAACCATCAGAGGAGTGAAGTTTTGGAATAACCTTCCAAGGGAAGCAGTGGGGGCAAAAGATCTATCTGGTTTTAAGATTCTACTCGATAAGTTTATGGAGGAGATGGTATGATGGGATAATGGGATTTTGGTAAGTAACTGATCTTTAAATATTCAGGGTAAATAGGCCAAATCCCCTGAGATGGGATATTAGATGGATGGGATCTGAGTTACTATAGAAAATTCTTTCCTGGGTATCTGGCTGGTGAATCTTGCCCATATGCTCAGGGTTTAGCTGATTGCCATATTTGGGGTCGGGAAGGAATTTTCCTCCAGGGCAGATTGGAGAGGCCCTGGAGGTTTTTCGCCTTCCTCTGTAGCATGGGGCATGGTTGACTGGAGGGAGGCTTCTCTGCTCCTTGAAGTTTTGAACCATGATTTGAGGACTTCAATAGCTCAGACATGGGTGAGGTTTTTCATAGGAGTGGTGGGTGACATTCTGTGGCCTGCGCTGTGCAGGAGGTCGGACTAGATGATCAGAGTGGTCCCTTCTGACCTTAGTATCTATGAATCTATTATGAGGAAAGGAACCTATTAGGTAAGTAGTTGTCAGCTAGCAATCTTGCACAGAGTGTTACGCCAAAGTTCGACTCATATAAACAGCTTTCTGCGGCTCAAATTTAAATGTCATCTGAATTGTACTGCAAACTATCCCACGACTGCACTCTTATGTCACCTATGGCTCAATCCTTTAGTCTTCACTCATTCACCAGTCCCAGTCTCTCAGGTTATACCTGAGTAAGGGCTGTACATTTGGACACTTAGTTTGGTTTTTACATTTATATAAGTATGCACAATTTGACAGATGTGTCTCCACCCACGTCTGCTATCTCTCCCTTTCCCCTTCGCTCAGTAGCATACACAAAGATCTTCATGGATCTTTCTGACATATGGATGTGGAAGTATTATCTTGGGGCTAAACTAAAGCATAGAACGGAGAGCTGGGTTATGTTCCCATTTCTGTGACACACTGCCTATGCTTCCCTCAACCTCTCTGTCCCATTTAAAAAATGGAGTTGTTAATACCTCTCTCTCAAGGGTTTTCTGAGTCTTAAGACCTGATCCAGTCCTCACTGATGTCAGTGGAAGTCTTTCCAATAAATTCAGTGGACAACGGATCTGGCCACTGATTGTTAATGTTTGTAAAATATTTTGAGATTCTCAGAGAGAGATGAGGTATAAACATGCAAAATATGATTGTTATTAACATTTTTTTCTTTTTTGCCTATGTGAGATATTATATTTTGCAAAAGCATCATCTTCCTGTTTCCCACCTGTCTCCATAAAGCATAGTGTGATCATTCATCTGAAGGGCTCTGTAAATTGTCTTGTTATGCTACATTTATTTTTAAGTGGGGACATATCTAAATTTAAGGAAGTAGTTAGCTTATAGTTTATTATTATTATTGGTAAATGCCAAAATATGATATAATTGTGGATATAACTGAAGGTGCAAAATCAAATTAGAGTTTATATGAATAATAATGAACAAAAAGTATTGCTTTCAGTTAGGAAGGTGAACAAGATCTTGAATGCCATTTTCCAGTCATTCTCTGTAGATTTTCTATTTTTGATGAAAATGAGTAACATTAAATTCCTTACTCAGTAATATCACTTATTTTGGTTGTTGAGTTGTTAAAGAAAATTATCTGCAGGTAGGGCTTCATATTTTTGCCATTAATTAACAGAAATAATATGCTACTTTACAGTTTAGAGACGGCAGCTGTGCCTCTGGCATCCATTTAAGGAATATGAGAAGCATCATGCCATAAAACATAGTAAAAAGTAATTTAAGTAGACAGATACTATTAGAAAATAGTTCATCACCATTCTATGATTTTATGCAGCTACCATAAAATAAACAGTCTTGTGCTACTCAGTTTCAGCATTTAAAAAGAAAATATTCAGCCAGAGCACTCTGTGAATAGCTTTGCCATCATTCTGTGAAAACATTTGTTTAGTAGAAATTCACAATTCTGTACTATTTTATGTGGGTTATTTTAAAAAAAAAACATTCTGAGTCTACATTAATCAATATTTCTCATATTATTTCATTAGTCCTTCACCTTTCCCTCTTTTCCCTCTTTGGCCAAGGATTTAAGAACTGATTTATGTGCTGCTGATTATTCAAGCCCTTCACTGGAATCAGTGACTCAGCATCTCATGCTGTCAGGGTGTGTCTATGGCACAGCTACGGTGCTGCTTGTGTACCACTGTAAATGCCATAGTGTAGATGCTGCCTACATCAACAAAAAAGTTTTTCTGTCAATCTAGGTAATCCTCCTCTCTGAGAGGTGCTAGCAAGGATGATGGAAGAACCTTCACCTAGCTGCATCCAGGAGGGAGCAGGTGTTAAGTTGACCTAACTACAGAGCTCAGGGCACAGCAATGTAGTGAGATCAACCTAAGTTTTAGGTGTAGACCAGGTCAAAGACGCTTATTGAATGGAGTATTTGCCATGAGCTCAACTGATGTAATACATAAAGGCAGAGGCCAAGCAAACTCATGTCCTTGGGGCTTAAAACAGAGTTGAGTTTAATCAGCACAGAGTTGGGAGTATCTGAGAAAATATATTTTATCTAGCTTCCTGTCATTTTTATTCTTCTGGTGTGTAACATGCCATGTAACATTCCTGCCAACTCAGAAATTCTAAAAGCCATGAATGTTGACAGGTTATAAAATGCAGCTTGTCTCCTGTGTGTGTTAATGAATGTACTAAGCATGCTATTTAGTATGTTTTCCAGTAATTCAAGCAGGATCCTGCAAGCTTCTGAGCACTTCTTTTCAAGTGCTGATCATTGTCATCTCCTGAGAGCTTTTGAAGGCATTGCAGGATTAGGCTCCTAGTTATTACAAATAAGAAACTTCCTTAGTTTGCTTAGTCCAGTAAAAGTTATCATCTAGAACCTCATTGTCTCCCCCCCACCACCCATGCCCTATTTAGCTCCTGGATGTGTATGATTAGATTGACTGTCTCCTCCTGTTACATCAGCAGAAAACAAAAATGTTCGGAGACATCTTCTTCTGGAAAATGTCTGTGCAGATTTCTGCAAGCTGTGTCAGAGACCGATATCTCAAGGAGTCAGCAACAGCATTGAGAGCAGTATTTCCTCAGTTCTATTATATATTATCAGAGAGCAATACTACAGTCACTCAAGCCTGTCATGGTGATGGATCCACAGTGACAGCTCCCGTATTTGCTTTGATCAGCTAGCCTGTGGTGTCAGCTTGAGATCAGAGGATGCAGGCTGAAAATGGGCAGGATGCTATTGTCGGGGAAGTGAAATGGATCTTTCATACACTGGACAATTTAGATACAATTTACCAAACAAGAAAAGTGTGTATAGGGTGGATCAGAATGTGGTGGTGGTGATTGTGAAAACAGATGAGGTCTTGAAGGGCTTTTTGAGCTGTTAAGAAGACAGACAGACATAGATTGCCACATCTATCATCATCCACTCTCTTTTCTGCCAGCAAGTCCTTTGACTTCTTTCTTGCACATCACAGGAGAGTTCATTTTAGTTAATGGAGAAATACTTTTCACAGAGAGAAATTAGCTGGTTTGAAATATTTCTTCTTTCTATTTTGCTAATTCAGTGATTCCCTGAGGCAGCCTCAATTGTTTGTCTGCACAGTTGGAACTACAGCTCAGTTCCAGAATCCTGATAAATTATCTCCAGTTACTAAAGTGCTCCTTTCTTAATTGGTGCAAACAATACTGAATCTAAATAAATTGTCTGCAAGAATATTCAGTATTACTAATACAACCAGTATTACTAATCTTAATAATCAGATTCAGTTGATTGTATTTTTTTAGAGGTTATTACAGTCAGCTGTGATTCTGAGAAAGTGCTTTTGCAAGCATTGTATTTCAGTGATGGAACCAGAGTTTCAGTCCCAGCGCTCCACTTTTGCATGTCCAGGTGCTTTCACCCACTATATTGGGTATGCATCTGTTTTCATTACTGAAGGGTCATTGGCATGTAGCGATCAGACAGCTGGTCAACATAAAAAAGTTAAGGGACAGCGCTCTACAATGTTTTGTTAACAGTATAAAATCACACATTTGCATTATAGTGTCTGATCTATTGCATGCTTCCTGCTTGGAAACGTGCTTTTTTATCTGATCAAATGCTCCCAACTGGGCATGTTTCATCACATCAGATAATAGAAGTCCCTTAAAACAGGTTTTCAACCTTTCCAAACTACTGTACTCTTTTCAGGAGTCGGATTTGTCTTGCATACACCCAAATTTCACTTCACTTAAAAGCTACGTGCTTACAGACTCGTACATAAAAATACAGAAGTGTCACAGCACACTATTACTGAAAAATTATTTACTTTCTCATTTTGTCTGTATGAAATTTTAGTTTGTACTGACTTTGCTAGTGCTTTTTATGTAGCCTGTTGTAAAACTAGGCAAATATCTAGATGAGTTGATGTACCCCCTCAAAGACCTCTGTGTGTACCCTGGTTGAGAACCACTGCCTTTATATATAGGATGAGTGATTATGCTCTCAACAAAGAATGCTCACTTATCAAAATCTCTTAACATGAGTAACAAGTTTTTATTGTCCTTTCAAAAACATTTGTGTGAATTCATTGCTCATGAGAATAAAGCTGTCAGTGCTCCAGACAAAGTGTAGGTAGGTGCTGGGAGTGCTCTAGCCATGAACTGAAAAATCCCTGCCAATCTAGTCCTTTGCTTCACTTCTGATCTTGCCAAACTGTGTGCTGGTTTTGTGACTTTAACAAAAGGATGAGGTCTCCAAACCCATTTCTCCTTGAGACCCTAATGCAGAATTTGAACCTAAATTTTCTCCAGTGGAGAAGCCAGTGTACTGAGAACACATGGTAGCACCGATTGACATCCCTGTGTGCCAGACACATAACTGGGATAAGGTAAATGGAATTTAGGAGATGAGTGCGCAACCTTTTCTCTCTGGAGACCTGAATTCACAATCTGGATTTAGGTCACAGGTGAAAATGACTGTTTGGAACATCCAGATACTTGTTCATGGGTCTTACAAAGTAACCACACTGTTTGGCACTGGAAGTAGTGTCCATTAAAGAGAGGCCCAGGACTGGAGTAGTAGGTGTGTTGCTGCAAGTGAGGTCTAAAGTGCATCAGCAGATCTGCATAGAGAAATTTGGGCATTGCCCTCCTTCACTCTGCTTCATTCCATTGCTGTATGTTTCTTACTTTAATGACAGTCTTCAAAAAGGTTCTGTGCAGAATGCCATAGGCTTTACTTGTGCTGGGGCATAACACTGATAAGCTTTGAAAATGCTAAATGAAAGGAGGGATGTGCAAGCAGCTGGATACCACAGGCTTTGCACAGATGTGTTTCAAAACTAGTGAAAATGGAATCAAATTCCTCTTCAGAGATGACTGAGGTGAGTCAGTAATTTACTGTGAATATGTCTAGAGATCCAAATAACAAGTGTGTAGTAAAGTAATTAAATACTAATTGCAAAGGAAACAAAGGTAACTACAAGGTAATATCATGTTAAATAAACTATTTCCACGGTGGGTCCAGTTTTCAAATTTAGGCAGCTAAACCAGGTGCTCTGCTTTCATACTTAACTCCTGATACAAATACTTGTTTTGTATGCCTCAGTGCTCATTTATATGCACAAATATGGGATTTTAGCATCCACATTTGAAAACTAAGCTCTGTGGTTCCGATTCTGATCTTGCTTACACTGATTTTGCACTAGCACAGATCTAGTCATACAGCTGATAGCAGTGGAACTTCTCCAGGTTTATGCCAGTATACATAGAATCATAGAATATCAGGGTTGGACGGGACCTCAGGAGGTCATCTAGTCCAACCCCCTGCTCACAGCAGGACCTAATCCCCAATTTAATCATCCCAGCTAGGGCTTTGTCAAGCCTGACCTTAAAAACCTCTAAGGAAGGAGATTCCACACCTCCCTAAGTAACCCATTCCAGTTCTTCACCATCCTCCTAGTGAAAAAGTTTTTCCTAACATCCAACCTAAACCTCCCCCCCACTGCAACTTGAGACCATTACTCCTTCTTCATCTGGTACCACTGAGAACAGTCTAGATCCATCCTCTTTGGAATCCCCTTTCAGGTAGTTGAAAGCAGCTATCAACCCCCCCCTCCCCCCGTCCCTTCTTCTCTTCTGTAGATTAAATAATCCCAGTTCCCTCAGCCTCTCCTCATAAATTATGTGCTCTAGCCCCTAATCATTTTTGTTGCCCTCTGCTGGACTCTTTCCAATTTTTCCACATCCTTGTAGTGTGGGGCCCAAAACTGGACTCAGTACCCCAGATGAGGCCTCACCAATGCCGAATAGAGGGGAATGATCTCGTCCCTCGATCTGCTGGCAATACTCCTACTTATACAGCCCAAAATGCCATTAGCCTTTTTGGCAACAAGGGCACACTGTAGACTCATATCCAGCTTCTCGTCCACCATAACCCTTAGGTCCTTTTCTGCAGAACTGCTGCCTAGCCACTCGGTCTAGTCTGCAGCAGTACATGGGATTCTTCCTTCCTGCAATCTACAGAAGTGAGATCAGTGTAATTTAAAATAGCGGAAACTGGCAAGTGTACAGGTTCTCTGAAAAGCCTCACATGGGGCACAGCTCTGTAGCTATTCCACAGCTAGTGGTAAGGATACTGTCTTACTCCATATCTGCCCAACACACAGCTGCTCAGACTGGGTGCTGACCAGAGGAGGTAACCTCAAAATTTTAAATACAATAAATATTGATAAAATTACTATTTCATACTGTATTCAGCAAGTCCTGTATGAGCATCACTGAAGAGACTCTTCTGGGATGAACACGTTTATTTTCAGATGCTAAGAGCTTACTAACATCAGTTGTTTCAGGGCAAGGGCTGTTTGTGAGAGGGGGTAGGAAGGGGCTTGCAGGGTATAAAGCTAGCTCTTAACAGGACATATTGAGGAGCATCTGGTAAATGAATTTTGATTCTATGGAGAACAAGAGCCCTTCTGAACTCTTTGACCTAAAGACATTTTGAGAGTGGTGTTATCTTTCGTTTAATAAAAAGGATGGCAAGCAGGATGGCAGGGCTTTGCTATTGACCCACCCTGTTAGCAATTGCTAAAAGAACCTTGCATAAAGCTGCTGAGTGAATTCTGCTGACTCATTGTGATCATAGAAGCCTATAACTCCACCAGGCTGTCAGGCCAATGGGAGCTGGGGAGGGGGTGTGGCAGTGCTTGTGGGCATGGAGCCACGAAGGGAGGGAGAATGTAGTGAGCAGGGGGCAGGGCCTCGGGAAGGGGCGGGGCTAGTGGCAACCCTAAGCAAATTAGGGTCTGGAGCAGCAATGTCAGAGCAGGGAAATCCTTGCAGCAGACAGCCTTGGGGAGTATTACTTTGTGGTGGTGGTTTTTCAACTACCAATAAAGCCAAAGCACAAGTAGATGGTAAGATTGGGCTATTTATAGACTGTGCATGCTCTGTTTTTAAAGCACAGTGGGAACTCCACCTGCTCACAGAAATCGAGAGATGGGGCTAGATTGTGCCGTGGCCTAATGAGGATGTGCAGGGCAGTTTGACCCACTCTGTACTACTGTGATTGCAGCCCCAGGCACACCAAATGCTCCCTGCATGAGCAAATGGACAAAGCCATGGCTCAGTTTCCCTTTCCATGCAGGCCAGTGGACCTGGCAGGGGAAATATGCTGAGCCCTGTAAAGGGCTAATGTAGATTACTCCTTGTCAGTGTAAGAGGAGAGCACCAGATGAACTGTGCATCAATGGGATGTCCCTGGGAAACAACATCTCTGGGGGTTACTGCTCAGGCAACTCAGCTTATGTAACACCCTTTACCCAGGGCTTTGCCTGAGGCTAGTTCATGGTTAGCATGAATTTTATGAGTTGAGTAAAAGAGAGATTATGCTTGAGATTTACCAGAGTAGTTCAGTTGCATAGTACAACACATTAGAGTAACAGAATGAGAGAGGATTTATATAATCTTATTTACTGAACAGTAGGCTTAATGTATAACAGAATAGACAAATATCAGTGTGAAATAATTTCACCTTAAATCCTCTTAGCTGGAGAGATGTAAACCTACAGTAGTTTTAAGCAAAGCCAGTGGGAAATCTTCCCCCGCTTCAAAAAAAATCAAGTGGAGCCTTAGCTGTACCAGTGCTGAATTAGGAATGGCAATGGTCTTCCAAAACTCTGTTTTCTTCTGCCAAATACATGTACTATAAAAAGCAAGACTCATTGTTTATTTCTAGCTCCCCTCAATTAAAATTGATCAGTGCAGATTAAATTTCATGCTAACCTGCCTAAGCAATTAGTGCTAGGGCACAGTTTGGGTCTCTGGTATATAGGCTGACCGCAGTTAAATTGTGATTGCTCTGAATGTACAACATGCAGCGATAGCAAAAAATATTTACTTGGATACTAGGAAAAATTATGGTAATGGGATAAATTAGTTATTCAAACAGGGAAAGTATAACAGTGGATAATACCAGAAAGGAAGTGAGGGCTGCAGTGCAGAAGCACTCTGGAAATGGGAAGCTGAATGGCTAGAGGCCATGTAGGCATATTGGATAGGAGGTAAACCATAGCATGGGCCAAAAGAGAGAGAGAGAGAAACTGGGGGGGCGGGATTCCCAGGAGGAGTTAAAGGGAAAGTTATTAAACCTTCTAAATGAGTGTAGCATTCATCAAAGATATGGACTGATTCCACTGGAAACTGAAGATCTCTGATGTACTTATCCACAGATCAGTTTCATACAATCAGCTGTGCATATTTTCCCATAATGTCAAGCCAGTGTGTTTCAGCCTTGCCCTGGAAGAGCCATTTCTAAGGAGGAAAAAGGTAATTCAGTCTCCAGTGCGCATTCATTGCTTGACCTCTCTACTGAGACTGCCAAGAAGTGCCTAATAGTGCCAATTATGATAGTGAGTTTGGGTTTTTTAATTTGGACACTCTCGCTAAGAACTAATCGTAGTCCAGCAATTCCTTACATGTAGGCCACAGATAATTAGGTCAGATATGTCACCAGGTATATGATAATGAGACTATAGGCCACCACTTCTCCGGGCAAAAATGAAATTCATGCTCTGCAGAAGGAAGGCTCCATATCTTTGTCCATCTCCTGAGATGCCCAGTACTTTAAAGCTTAATCCCTTTAACTAAATGGAACTTGAAACAGTGTTTCCTGGGACAGAGTAGTGAGTTTTGAAATGGAACACACACGTTTCTTCTGGAGAGGAATGGATGAAGTTTGCTAGTAGGTTACATCCTGAAGCAAGCAATGGGGGTTTGGGGAAGGAAGATTTTTGTTTACTGAGAATAGACTCCAAAGTCCAAGAGGAAAAGCTGGCAACAGTGATAGAGTGTTAAAGTGTAGGGTTGCAGTCTTTTGTTACTCAAGTTTTCCCTACGGGCTCTCTGCAGCTCTTTCAGTATTGATTTCTGCTGAAAGTGGGTAGTAACTTTGGCCCATATACTTTCACCTGCTGTGGGAGCAAAGATGCAGAGAAAACCTGTTAGGGATCTGCAGTGGGGAACATTGTCCTGTTCTCCACAAGGCCATCTGCCAAATAGGCATATGACCCATAGGCAGGGCAAGAAAAATTAGGCAGGTTAGCAGTGGGGAGGAGCTCGCAGTACCATGTTTCCTATCAAAATTGTGGTAGATTAGCATGCAAAATCAAGAGAGATAATACTGCCTGAAGCAGAAATTTAAAGGAACCTGTTATCTGGATTTGGACCACGTTACAAGTAGATTGCAGGGTTATATTTTACATGAAGTAGTTCAAGTATATTAACACAGCGCTTTTGTGTGTTGTAATTCACAAGTATAATTCTTAAAATAAGCTTCTGCATCTTTAGTTCACCTGTGCTATCAATCACAATACAGTCCATCAGACTGTAATAGACTCTGTGTGATTCTGCTAGATGGAATCAGAACTGTGTGTCATATGGGCCATATACAGCTAATAGCTAATGGAGATACTTCTTTAGCTCAAATGCTAAGGGTCTTTGCTTTTGGAGAAGCAGGGTCTGAGTTCTATCCACGCTAGCACTGTGATTTTATGAATGGCTATGTTGTACAAGGTAGCAATAACCAGGAAGTTTCTAGGGGTAGGTCTGCATTGCAATAAAACACCCCACGGCTAGCACGTCAGCTGATTTGGGCTTGGAACCCAGGCTATGGAACCCTGTGATGGGGGAAGGTCTCCAATCCCAGGCTTCAGCCTGATTCTGAACATTTACACTTCAATTTATAGCCCTGCAAGCCTGAGACACCTGACATGGGCCAGCCACGTGTGTTTTATTGCAGTGTAGACACACCCTACGTGGCCCAGATTAGTTGTATAGTATTGGCTTTTGCTATGGGATTTGAATTCCATTGAATCGCAGATGCTTGCAGATGAGCTTTGTCTAAACTAAGGGAGTATGTAATGAACTGGCTATTGAATATGTATATCTCCTACCCACCGTTGAATAGAATTAGAGCTCTTCAGCTGTTTTTCGTAAGTACTAAAATGTTCAAGTATTTAGAGTCTGTACTTTTGGAACAGGAGCAGGAATTCTACCAATATGAAGTTCTCAGGCAGCCTGTTTTGCTACACTAATTTGTTACACTATGGAGTGTCACTATTGACAAATATGCAGCAATTTTTAATGTGCAGGATTTTTTTTTCTGGTTTTTGTTTTTGTTTTTTTTTAAGATTATGGGTCTAATTCTGTCCTCAATTATTTTGGATTTGCACTGGTATTACTAATAGAAGAATCTGACTCAAAACATGCTACTTTATAAGGAAACCAAACAAAGTAGGACATACTATATATTTGCAATTGCTATCTGATAAGGAGTATCCTTAAGATTCCAAGTTTACAATTTCAAGGGAATTTTGAACATACACACAGTAGTATTTGCAGCACACTCAGTTACATGTGGAGAAAAATATATTTATGTATGACTATTGAATATATCTTTACAATTATTGTGCATATCCAAATGCCCTTTGCACATGCCAGCATGGAATTTTGCACCTTCATATATTGTATTTGCATTTTGGGAGGGGCTATAAATGTGTGTCTTATTTTAATATATCCAACACTGATGAGGATTTGTTATTTTAGAAAAGCCATTATTTTTGTAGGAAAAACAAAACAAAAAATCCATAAGTCAACTTCCCCTTCTGGTGTGTCTACAAACTCCAGCTCCAATGGAAATGCAAGGGAAAAAATGGAGGGAAGTTGGGAAATGAGCAATGGAAAGATTTTAAAAAGCTGTTATAAACAAGCTCACGGTATCTTTTTAGGTTTACAAAAATAAATTAAAGCAAAGATATTGTTGTCATCCACTATTACTGGATAATAAAACGAAATAGCTATAGTTTATTTAGGGTTAATATTTTCATGGACTCATATATGGTTACCCAAAATATATAAATGCTTGGGGCATGTAACGAGCTTCATTTTTGTCTCTTCGTTTTTTGTTGACGTGAATCCCCTCTGCTTAAAAAAAAATTGTAAAAAGCCTTTTAGACCTTCATGATGTTAATGCTGCTATTGTACCCAGAACTGCAAACTAAGGGCAAAATCCTGATACCTTTTCAATGTGAATACCTGCACTTAATAACACCTTCATTTCTAACCAGTCCTGTTGACTTCAGTAAATCAATAAAATCAATGGGAATGCTGGAAAGTAAGGTGTTATTAATCTGGCCCTAAAATATTTAGGTGTGGGGATTTTTTTAAATCTGTTTCATACACACAATACTTCTTTATCCAAAAAAGGTGTGGTTTTTGGATATTTGCTTTCTTTGGAGTCGTAAGCATGTCCGCTTACTCACTCAAAATGGAATTTGTACCTTTCAAATCCAGCCAATGTCAGTAAAATATATTCAAGTAATTATTTTTGTTTAACTAAAAATTCATTTGGAAAATGTATGCTCAGAAGATCAGGGACATCAGAACAACTGCCACAATAGTAAAAGTATAGCAATTTATTATACAAAAAAAATGTGTTAGATTGTACTCTCTGTCCTCTACATCCACAACAAGAGACCTGTCTGTTAAAGTGCTTTTCTGTGAACCAAAACAGATATGCATCTATATAGGTGGTTTTACAATTTACAGGCAAACTGCAGATTTTATATGGTGTCCATTTTCCAATTTTTGGTTTTAATGACTGAGATCTGTATTGGCAGAAGGTACTTTTGCTTGCTAAAACAGAGATTATTTTGTAGTGGATCAAAAATATTTAACATTGTACAGCTACAGTGCAATGAGATTACTGTTCTTCAACAAAAGAATTTAGGGGTGTGTCAACAAGCTGCTCTCTTGGGTTTTTCCCCAGTTATTTCTAAACCAACTTGATTTTGATACAGACATCTAAAGATCCAGGTGTGAAGTTGAGAGAGTCCAGATTTTAGTTGATGACTGATTCAGAACACATAATGAAGCACTGTGCTAGAATATCATATAATTATTTATTTCTGTTAACGACAGACCACCAGTGATAATCTGGAGTGTTTTTGAAAGATGTAGGATGGATTTAACTGGGCCTCTTTTTCCTGTCTGTGATAGGAGTGGAGTTAGAGAGCTATCTTTGGGTGTATTTGCTTCAAACAAACTGAGGTGTCTAACCGCTTGGAGAAGGGTTCATGTTTTAGCATGATTACTGTTTTGAAGAGGACTTTGATAAACTGAGCCTGATTCTGATTTCACATATGCTGGTGTAAATCAGGATTAGCCCCATGGAAGTCAGTAGAGTTATACTAGCATGAATGAGATCAGAATCAGAGCTACAGTGTTTTTAGCACTGGAGATCAGAAAATATTTATTTCTATTCTAGATTTTAAAATTGTTTGCTCCTTTGTTCTCCAGATGAGCAAATCAATCAGCTTTTTCTTCCCCAGGAAGAAAGAGTAAAAAAGAGAATATTTTCCATCCCAATTGACTTAAACATTTCCTTGATTTGGGTAGCATTGTTTTTCCCTACAACGAATCTCAACACAGAGTGTGTGTGGAAGAGAGAAAAGCAAACGGAATAATGAAGTATATATGATGATAAGGCACACCAAAAGATATAAATACCAGGCAGTTATAGTGCAGTTTATTTGGGTTCTGCTTGATAGCATCGACCTACAGTACTAGAAGTATAGTGCAGAAATATGAGAAACAAAAGAGTGATACCAGTGTGAGTTTCCCCTGGAAACCAGAAATCCAATTTTACTTAAAAAGCAAATTGGGGAAAATGTCAGTGAAACAACTTTATTTTCCATATTATCCATTCTATGTCCTGGTGCCGTGTAGGTATATTACAGTAGTTAGGTTAATGATACTAATTTAATTGCATCTAATTTGATATAATGATACTGTGGTAGTATCAACATCTAGTAAATATAGGAAACTTTTTTCATATTTTTACTTTATGATTTTAAAGTATAGCCTTTTAAATACTAGAGGATTATTTGTCTGGTTTCTTTCACCAGGACACAAGTGTAAATGGCACACAAACTCTTTGGATACGTAATACTATTAAAGATGCATAAAGATTGCAGTAACAGTCAAAAACTATTTACAGAAATTAAAGTGTATTCAGGAGAAAGCCTTTTTAAAATGTTTAATGGGCTGATTCTGTTCCTATTGAAGTATATAGAGGGTTTCACATTGATTTCAGTGGTAACACTAATGACCCTAAATGTTGTTGTGTGCAGAGTCGTATATTTAACCATAAGATCACAAAGCATTAAAGTGGGGGAGGGGTATAAAATCTAGATTTGTACTGTAATAATTGAGAAAAATAGTTGGCTCACATTTCCGTTTACATTTGTTCCAATTAGGAAAAGAGAGAAGTTCATATAGGGATAGGTCAGTTAATGGCTATCAGCAAAGATGGTCAAGGGTGTCCCTAAGTCTCTAACTGCCAGATGCTAGGACTTGACAACAGGGGATGGATCACTTGATAATTGCCCTGTTTTGTTCATTCCCTTTGAAGCATTTGGCATTGGCCACATCCTTATGATCTTCTGGACTTTATTTCTACTTCTTATGAACAAGGGGATATACTTGATAGATCATGGCCTCAGCTGGTGTAAATTAATGTAGCTCCATTCACTTCAGCATTTTTGATGCATGTACACCAAATGTGGACCTGTCCCAATGTTCCCTAGGATAGCTTCTCCCTTCACACAGTACATTTTCTTATTTTTGTGCTAGCATGCAAATGACCGAACTGTTAGCATAGCCAGCTCGTATGATCTATAGTACGTATTAAAACCTGTTGCTAAGGCAACAACTTTTAATTGGAGAATTATCATGCCAGCAGCCTGTTTTCTTTGAGTATGGTGCTATATTAAGAATCTCAGATAAAATGGAAAGGTGGGGTTTTTGTGTGTGTGTGTGCATCATTATTTATGTACAAGATGTTTACGGTTAAGGAATTGTTTTGCTAATAATTTTACTCTTGTGTACTTGGAAGCACTGCATATTGTTTCAAACTAAGAAGAACGTAGGCCCCAAAACTCTTTACTGAGTGGATTCAGAGTAGCAGCCGTGTTAGTCTATATCCGCAAAAAGAAAAGGAGGACTTGTGGCACCTTAAAGACTATCAAATTTATTTGAGCATAAGCTTTCGTGAGCTACAGCTCGCTTCATCGGGTGTAGCTCACGAAAGCTTATGCTCAAATAAATTTGTTAGTCTCTAAGGTGCCACAAGTCCTCCTTTTCTTTTTACTGAGTGGAGTAGTTCTCTCTCAGGTGAATAGCTCCAGTGGGGCTATTTGTGTGATTAAGGTTTTCCTGGATTGGGCTCTCTTAGTCTAAACTTACTCTAGCAACCTGTTATATGTCTAACAAAATACACAGAATTAGTAGAGTCACTTCAGACTGTTCCCTGAAATTGTGTGAATGGCTAATTGAGTTACTCCATATAGTCAAAGAGGTTGAGCCTAATACCTTAGGGAAAGAACAAGCGTCTATTCAAATAATCGCAAAAAGAAAAGGAGTACTTGTGGCACCTTAGAGACTAACAAATTTATTAGAGCATAAGCTTTCGTCTCACGTCTCACAAAAGCTTATGCTCTAATAAATTTGTTAGTCTCTAAGGTGCCACAAGTACTCCTTTTCTTTTTGCGAATACAGACTAACACGGCTGCTACTCTGAAACCTATTCAAATAATGTTTCAGCCCTTAATAAATAGCATATTTGTGCTCTTTAGTTCTCCTCTGTCTGTGAACAACTACAGAGATATTTTAATGATACAGTGTTGGTTGATTTTATGAAAAACAAGATGCTTTCTGATTTGCTTTTTATAAGCAATAGTTCTTGAATAAACACAGAGCAGAATGGTATAGCAAGTATTCTGTGATTTGGGTTATGCTACTGCAGTGTTTTAAAAATAGCATAAGTAAACAGACCCAGCAGGCAGGCGCAGGCGCAGCTTAATTTTAAGACCTTCCCAGACCAAATACAGCTATGAAACGTGTTCTTATATGTGATTATAAAGTAAATATTACCTAATTATGGCAGAATAAATAAATATTACACATTGGATACTCAAGATTATCCTGTTTAAAATGAACAAACTGAGCTGTATTTTAAGGTCGCAAAGCATACAGTGCACCAGCTTGCTGTCTGTTTTATTTTTGCTGTTTTTATATCACTTCAGTAGCAAAACCTTATATGATACTTGCATTAATGTTATGCTTTATGTGCACTGTACAGTGTTTACAAAATCAAACCCCATTACTGTGATCTTGTGAAATAATAATCCTCATCTAGAGGTGGATCCTCTAGAATCTGTTTTAAAAGAGAAAGCTGTGCAGAGCACAAACTGAAAGCAGTCACTGAAGCTTTCTTCACTTAAAAATCCCCATGTTTATCTTTATCATTTGTCTTTTTAATGACGCATTATCTCCATTTGTCCAAGGTTGAGCAAGGTCAGAAATGAATTTGCCTGTTTTCTTCATTTATCATAAACTCTGATATACACTTAGAGATGGGAGAAATTTACTAAATCATCTAGTCCCTCCCTGCTGATACATGATTGTTTGCATTGGTACATTTTCTGATGTGTTATCCAGTCTAGTTTTAAGAATGCTAAGCAATGGGCTTCCACCTCTTCCATGAGGAGATGACACATAGACTAATGCAGCTCAGAGTAACAATGTATTTTCGGATGCTTATCCTAACATTTTCTTTTCTTAATTTCATTCAGTTGTTCCTATTTATTTGTAGAATGTGTGTACCATTCTACAAAAATCCTCTGTAATCTTGAGTTTTACTCCCTTAGTGTATTTGTTAATGGTTACACGCTTGATCTGTTGTTATCTTTCCCAGCTATATGTATTTTAGCTCTCTGAGTCTTGCCTCAGAAGTGATTCCCTCCAAGTGATGCTTATCTTTTTTTCTAAGCTCTTTTAAAGTAATAAAATTCATTTTTGGTAGTGTGGTGCTCAGAACTGAATGCAGTGGTCCAGGTGCAGTCATTCAGGCGCCATGTAGAGAGGGTCTGTTACCTTCCTGCAGCGTGAAAGTATGTCTTTGGGTAGTCAGTCCAAAATTGCTTAGGCTTTTTTTTGCATCCGGATCACCTTCCAAACTCATGTTTCATTTGATAATTCTGAGGTCTCTTTCAGCATAACTGATTCCCAGATTTTGTCCTTTTTCGGATTATCCCCTGTATGTTATCTTACAATTTTCCTAGCTGATGGGTTGATCTAGCACAGTGGTTCTCCTCCGGGGGTACACATACCCATGGGGGTACAGAGATGGTCTTCTAGTGGGTACATCAGCTCATCTAGATATTTGCCTAGTTTTACAACAGGCTACCTAAAAAGCACCAGCAAAGTTAGTACAAACTAAAATTTCATATAGACAATGACTTGTTTATACTGCTGTATGTACTATACACTGAAATGTAAATACAATATTTCTATTCCAGTTGATTTATTTTATAGTTATATGGTAAAAACGAGAAAGCAATTTTTCAGTAACAGTGTGCTGTGATGCTTTTCTATTTTTATGTCTGATTTTGTAAGCAAGCAGTTTTTAAGTGAGGTCAAACTTGGTGTACTTAAGTCAGATCAGACCCCTGAAAGGAACACAGTCACTAATTTAGCACAACTCCAGGGTAGCCTCTGCCATGAGACTCTTGTGGCACCTCAGGTGGCATTTACACCTGCTCTCTGCTGATGAAATCCCTATGGGAGAGTGGCAGAAGTGAATATCTGCTCCAGTGAAACTGTTCTCATGAGTACAGATAATTTGTACCCACAGGACTGAATGAGCTGTGATATCAGATTGCTAATTAGAACTCATTTTTTATATCAACACACAGGGACTGCCAAGAAAGCTTTAATAAGAAGCCAAGATCATCAGCATGATCAATTTGCTATTCTTCGCTTTGCAATTTGAGCATACAGTGCTAGTACATTTATAACTTTTTGCCCCACATGCATCTCAAGGAATATGTCTGAACAGCCCGTACCTTATCCAGTTACTAAAAACAATAAATGTTTGTGAGATTTTGGAGCCATCTTTAACTCCTGTGTCCAGACTTTCAAACTTGGGTATCTAAATTTAGGCTCCAAAATAAAAGCTTTAATTTAGATGCTCAAAGATGGATTTATTCACCCAAGTCTGAAAATTTTCACCTGCATTTCTAAGTGGCCTCAACCCAGCCTCTAAGCTAGTGGCGAATTTTTGGTGCACAGACTTATTAAAGGAAAGAGGTAGGGAAGCAGAACAAGCAACCCTCCGGGTCACTCTCAGATGTAAGTATATGTCAATATATTCCGGAGAGATAGATACCACATTTAAAGGAACTAGAATTGATCCAGTCTGAAATGATTCATTAAAATCACATAGTAGGAGCAGGGCCATTTGGGTGCCATTAGTTTATAAATCTGAGCCTGAGGCTGGTTTCAACAGTGAGATTGCTGATATCTGTGTTTCTCTAATGTTGTTTCGGGGAATATGAGGAGGACTTATAAATGTACTTTGAAGATTTTTACATGATGCACAGTTTTGTAAAAGCTAATCGTAGGATTCCCTTGAGTCTTAGGGTACAGTTGTGATAAAATACAGAATGCGTTGTAGAATCATTAGTGATATATATTTTTGTCGTCTATGGTAGCACAGTGACAGAGAGGGTTCTGTAAACACTAAGCAGGAATTGTTTTCTGTTTATGATGCTGTTAATCAGATACTGATATCTGTGGATATTCCTTGAAACGTTCACTCAAGAAAAAAGGAAAAGCTTTTAGTCTGCATGTTACAAAAACATGACTACAATTGGCCCCCTTGTTGGCAGTTGCAGAAGTGAATGGCAGGTTTGTTTGCCATCAAACATGAAAATCGGAATCACTTTTAAAACTTAGTGCTGGGTTCTGGAAAACAGCTGTGTACTTTTTACTAAGAAGTGTGATACATTAAAGGAGGAGAGAGAAAGCATGAAAGTGGGAAGGAGTTGCTCCAAAAGAGAAGGTTGCACTTATTTTTTTCTTTTTTGTGTGTGCACGTTTGGAATAGTCAGGCACAACAGTGTTTGGCAAATACACACATTTTATTGAGGCCAGGCCTGGAAAATCCCACTCCTAATGTTTGATTTCTCCTTTCTTCCTCCTCCAGCTGGGCCAATCCACATCTTATTGAAGTTGATGAGAACTTGCCCATTGACTTAATTTAGAGTTGGATTGGGCCTCTTACAAATACCACTAGCTTTCAATGCTATAATGCCTTTGCAGCTGTTGACATTATTGCTCTTTTCATCAGGAATTGTTTTGTGTGGGGGTGTGTTGGAGGTGAGTTAGATTATCTTTATCTCTGCATGTGAAAATTCAGAAGGAGCCTTTTTCTCATTTTCAGTATGCATTGGTGTTGGAAGCCCGGTTTATTGAGGTTGCAGCTTTCAGTGATTTAGAAGGGATACTACTGGATTGTACTGAGATTGTCTAGCCCACATTTCCTGTCAGCCAAGTCTGTTTCTTAAACAGTCTTATGGTGCAGACTGCCTAATTATGGATTCTTCAGAGGTGTCTCCTCACTGCCTCAAAACAAAAATCAAATTCTTCAGCCTCATGTTGTCCACATTGCAGGCTGAAACAGTGGCTAAACCCTCCTAAAAGGAAAACTGCACATAAAAGAGAACACAGTTTTTGTTTCTAGGCAAACAGGGTTTGTTTAGTGTTCAGTGCACATACAGTATTCGTAAAAAAGCCAGACAGGGCAAACTTGTGGTTGAAGTACAGGGCTGTAAATCAGGGGATCTGGGTTGTATTCCCACTTCTCTGACTCATGTTAGTACGGTGCGCTAAGACTAAATTAATGTTTGTAAAATGTCTTGAGATCCTTTACTGTCAGGCACAGTAGAAATATAAAGCATTATTAAGTAATGCTTGTGGGATATAACACACATAAGGAGAAGCAACTTTATTTTCTCCGCCCCAAAATATATCATCTTTATTTTTAATATTCAGTTATTTGTAAGGGGCATTTGTGGCCCGTTGTTCACCTATGGTTCAGAGCAAGAATTCCTGAGACCACTGGGTATGTCTACACAGCAAAGAGAAACCTATGGCTGGCCTGTGCTAGCCAACTCAGGCTTGCAGGGCTTAGGCTGTGGGGCTGTTTCATTGCTGCATAGACTTCTAGGCTTGGGCTAGAGCCCAAGGTCTAGGACCCTGTGAGGTGGGAGGATCCCAGAGCTCAGGCTCCAGCCCACGCCTGGAAGTCTACATGGCAGTGAAACAGCCCCGCAAGCCTGAGTTAGCTGGCATGGGCCAGCCATGGGGTTTCTTTGTTGGGTAGACATACTCTCTGAGAATATTACTAGCCACTTGCTAGGGTTAACAACAGATCTACCCTTTTTCTTCAGTGAACATCAGTGAAGAAATGAGATAGAAATCTTAAACTTCAATATTTACATGTCCCAAATACAAGAGTCATACTGACACTCAATGGTGTCAACAGATTTGCCCCACGGCTGGCCCCTCCCATTCTCCCCAGACACTTGTGAACTTCCTGGTCTGGTTAATCTAAGGAAGCTTTGGTCTTGTCTGGCCTGCCTTGAGTAACCCTTCCGGTGCTGTTCCCTCAGAATGACATTGTCATTGTCCAATATCTCCCCTTCACCGGGTTGCTTGGATGGGATAGAAGAAAGTATTGCGTATGTACATCTTGGAGAAAGCATAATGGGCCATAGTTTACCTTCAGATATGTACACTCCTTTGGCCTTGTAAATTATTAGATACACATAGTATTAATTTGGCAACAAGCCCTGTGATGGGGGGAAGCAGTAGATGTGGTATATCTTGACTTTAGTAAGGCTTTTGATACTGTCTTGCTTTTACCTACTCAAACGAACTAAGAAAATACATCCTAGATGGAGCTACTATAAGGTGGCTGCATAATTGGTTGGAAAACCATTCCCAGAGAGTAGTTATTGGTGGTTCACAGTCAAGCTGGAAGGGCATATCAAGTGGGGTCCCACAGGGATCAGTTCTGGGTTCTGTTCTGTTCAATATCTTCATCAGTTATTTAGATAATGGCATAGAGAGTCCACTTACAAAGTTTGCAGATGATAACAAGCTGGGAGGAGTTGCAAGTGCTTTGGAGGATAAGATTCATAGAATCATAGAATCATAGAATATCAGGGTTGGAAGGGACCCCAGAAGGTCATCTAGTCCAACCCCCTGCTCAAAGCAGGACCAAGTCCCAGTTAAATCATCCCAGCCAGGGCTTTGTCAAGCCTGACCTTAAAAACCTCTAAGGAAGGAGATTCTACCACCTCCCTAGGTAACGCATTCCAGTGTTTCACCACCCTCTTAGTGAAAAAGTTTTTCCTAATATCCAATCTAAAATGCAAAATGATCTGGACAAACTGGAGAAATGGTCTGGAATATATAGGATGAAACTCAGTAAAAAAGGAACAATCAGTTGCACAAATACAAAACGGGAAATGACTGTCTAGAAAGGAGTACTGCAGAAAGGGATCTGGGAGTCATAGTGGATCACAAGCTAAATATGAGTCAACAGTGTAACACCATTGCAAAAAAAAAAAGCAAACGTCATTCTGGGATGTATTAGCAGGAATGTTGTAAGCAAGACACGAGAAGTAATTCTTCCATTCTATTCCACGCTGGTTCAGGAAATATGTGGACAAATTGGAGAAAGTCCAGAGAAGAGCAACAAAAATTATTAAAGTTCTAAAAAACATAATCACTGCAGGCAGATTGAAAAACATGGGTTTGTTTAGTCTGGAGAAGAGAAGACTGAGGAGAGGACTTAACAGTTTTCAAGTACCTAGGTTGTCACAAGGAGGAAGGAGAAAAATTGTTCTCCTTAACCTCTGAGGTTAGGACAAGAAGCAATGGACTTAAATTGCAGCAAGAGTAATTAGGTTGGACTTTAATAACAACTTCCTAACTGTCAGGGTAGTTAAGCAGTAGTATAAATTGCCTAGTGAAGTTCTGGAATCTCCCTCACTGGAGATTTTTAAGAGCAGGTTAGACAAACACCTGTCAGGCATGGTCTAGATAATAGTCCTGTCATGAGCTCAGGGGACTGGACTAGATGACGTCTCAAGGTCCCTTACAGTTCTATGAGTCTACTAAAGTGAATCATATTTAAGAAATGGCTTCAGTGGGATTTTTGTGCATGTATCTGCATGGATTCTTTGAACTTTTAAAACAAGCTTTTCATTGTTCCAACTTCACCCTAACATATCTTTCACTTACTTGGAAACCTTTCCTCACAAATAGCACTTGATTATTGAGGAATAAGCAAACATATATCCAAATGCTATAGCAATCGAGACATGCTTCTGACAATCCTGTAAAGTGGCATCTTACACTGAAATGTGGTCTGTGAGCTTTATGGACCTGATCCAAAACGCACTGAAGTCAATAGAAAGACGTATGGATTTCAGATCAAGCCCTGATTTCATTTACATATAACTGTTATCTTCTCTGGTCAAAGAACAGGCCTTTCCTGTTTACTTCAGCTTGAATCCCATTGATTCTTTTCCTTTCTTTTCCCGTTACTCACACTCACGGTAAAATACTAAGAATGGGGAGAAAATTATAAAATTTTAAATAAATATTTTTCATTTTTACCAAAAAATGAGGTGACGCGAGATAGACAGACAAGTGGAGTAAAAATAAATAAAATCTGTTCTGTATTGGTGGCATGTACTGCTATTTACTTTTCTGTGTTTTTTAATTTAAAATTATGACATTATGCTATAACTAGAGCTGGCCAGAAAATGAGAATTTTCCTTGTGAAAATTTTAACAGGAAAAAAGTCCATTCAAAATGTTTGTCAGAATATAATGGTTATCCCACTAGACAATTTGAAAAGTTATGGAAGTATGGAAGTCCATTTTCTGACTCTTTTCCATTTTTTTTGACCATTGGAGAACAGGTACAAGCTGTGGAAAAATGGGCTTTTCCCCACTTTCTGACTGTTTTCCAAGTGGAAAAAAAGAAGACAGTATTACTTCATGTTACAAAACCCTGAGAAAAATTAGGCATTTCCCAACAATTTGAAACGAAACTGTTTTTAAAATATATAAAAAAATTATTTCCATCTCAACAGGGTTTTGGGGTGGTTTTTTTGTTTGCTTTTTTAAAAAAAATATGGAAAATTTCATTATAAAAGAGATTTCTTTTGTGGGGAAAAAACATTCATTTTTGACAAACCTAATTTTTCAACTAAAAATATTTGTACTGGCATTGTTAATAATGCTAATACGCAACAAAAGACCTGTGATTTTTGTGAGTAAGTTATAGCTCTTATAACTAAATGGATCAAGAACCTGTTCTTAATACTTTCAGCTTTGCATGTGTGTTGGCTTTAAAAAAAATTTCTTAGGCAATTATGCCCGGCCAAGAAAGGGTAGAAATAGGTCAACAGTGTCATTTGCTCTCATGTAGAATTCTACGATAGGTGCCTCTGGCCATTCTGAGTCGTTCTCCCCGCACCCTGTGGTTGAGCTTTGAACTGGACTCTTCTTCTAGATCTCACCCAGTGGCTGTTGCTGTCTTTGCAGCTGTTCCTGTGCATGCCTTTCATTTATTTGATGCTTGTATTTTTGGCCTTGATGCAAATCCAGCTCCCTTTGAATGATGTCATCATGCCTATGTGCTCTAGAATTGCTAGCAGCACCAAACATTGTGCAACTTCTGTTTGAGCAGCATGGTAACTTCTGTTTTTTCTCAAGAGTAGCAGCACGGTTTGCTATATTCTGTGCCCCAGTGCAGATGAAAGCCATACTTAGGGGAACATGCATGCAGGGCTTTATCTCCCACTGACTTAAGTCAATGGCAAATGTCCCACTGACTTAAGTTAACTGTCTGTTAACAGGCATAAAGTGAAAGACTGATGTGGACATAAATACCTTTTTGTTTCAAGGGTTTAGTGTACTTTTTTTGTTTCAAGGGCTTAGGGTTAGTTTACAACCCAATGACATGAGTTAGCATTGGTTATAAACCAATTCTTTTGAGTGCCATCCACATCTCCTGGGAAATGTGTTGTGGACAGAGATGTCAGCTTTTTGGCCAAGTGCCACTTACTGGTGTGAAATGGCATCTCGTAGGATATTGTTGAATCTCTGTGAGGAAAGAAAATGGAGTGATTTATGATGATAAAAAAAAGATTAGTCAACCAATGTCAATATTTCAGTGTTATACAGAAAATATATTTCCTCTTCCAGCCCCTACTCAGTCTTCTTCAATTCTACATAAATCAGGCATTTAAATATTAGAAATTATGTAAATATACACAACATGGGCCTGATCCAAAGCCCAGCCAAATCAATGGGAATCTTTCTATTGACAGTGGGCTTTGGATCAGGCCCTTTATGCATAAGCTCCTATCCTGAGAAGTACCAAATGCTCTCAACACAAGTCCCACTCAGTGGGAATTGAGGGAGCACAGTGTCTCTCAAGCGTTACTCAGCGTCTCACAGGATTAGATCCTTAAGGGCCGAGGTTGCAGCACCTATTGGCCAAGATAATATTCCTGATCAATCAAGGCTGTTACAATGAACTTGCTTTTTGTGGAATGTATAAAGTAACCTGCTCCTAAATCATCTGTAACTGTAAACATTCAACAGAAGCATGCATTCCCTATGCAGGGAGGTGAGGCAAGTAACGCACTCAGCAATTGACTGGCAATTTGATTTTTCCCTCCCCTTTAGCATGGTAAAATATGGACTGGGCAAATGCAGGCAAGCTACTTCTAATCCCAGTCACCTACTTTTGCCAAGGCTAGACAGTTAAAAATATTGCAGACATAACGCTGCCCGAATTTAATGACACTCAGGCTGGTTGTTTAGCATAGCCTGGGCTTTCAGCCTAAATTTCGTTGATATGATAGCAGGAGAAAAACATCATGTGATAGCTGTCTGTGCTTTCCCCTCTCACTTCAACATTCCTACTTATTAAGATACATTGTTGCCATGGCTGACATTACCATGGCTCACAACAGCTCCATATTTTTTATCTCTTGTTTTAATACATATTTATGAATAGTCTGCATAGAAAGTCTAGTTACAATATCAAACATTGCACTATCTTTGTAACACTGTTGTCAGGAGTCAAGCACTTTGAGTGTTGTAAAGTGGTGTTATAATACGGGTGATCTGGTTTATAGGAGCCAAATTACATATCGTGATACAGTAGCCTTATGGTTTTATGAAAAATTATGCAATCATGGTGAAATACCATATTTTGACCAAGTAACATATACAATGCTTGTGTTTTAACTATATGAGTAATGTAAATTGGCATTAAAATCTGTCTAATTGGTTTGCTAGATATAAGATGTTTTTTGGGGTGTCACGTTGTGTAGCGTGGATCACAACTGTGAGTTCTACCTCAGGGTAGATTGTCATAAAAGGTCAGACACCCCAAAATGGTGGTGTGTTCTGAAATTAGATTTAACCAAGCCAGCAACAATTGTGAACATCTGGATCACTATAACAGTTTTACCATGGAGTCACAGACAATCCCTCAGATATGATCTCCAGTCTATCATGCCATCTAAACAAACTGGACTTAGTGATAAATGGTCAATCACACCACATCAAGTTGCTTCCAGTCCCAAGAGACCTATCACTTACCCCAGATCAACTGGTAACCTAGATCTTTCACCAAAGACCATGCCTGTAGCCAGTCCTGGAATAAACTATCTAAAGATTTATTAACTAGCAATAAGAGAGTTATTTACATATTCAAACAAACAAAGATATACACACAAAGGAGTTATTATCTAAAGACAGGTTTCAGAGTAGCAGCCGTGTTAGTCTGTATTCGCAAAAAGAAAAGGAGTACTTGTGGCACCTTAGAGACTAACAAATATATTGGAGCATAAGCTTTCGTGAGCTACAGCTCACTTCATGCATCCGATGAAGCGAGCTGTAGCTCACGGAAGCTTATGCTCTAATATATTTGTTAGTCTCTAAGGTGCCACAAGTACTCCTTTTCTTTTATCATCTAAAGAGTGACAGAGCTGCAGAGATCTGTCTATTCAATGTGTCTTTCAGGGCTGACCCAGAGGGGACCCCCTAAGGATCTCTGACTTCAGTTTGGTGTCTCTAGACCTGTCACAGTTCAGTGAAAAAGATGAAAAGTCTTCTCATCAGCTATTTATTTCCAGTATTGAAAGTGATGGGAGGAAGCCTCCTGCACATACTCCTCTGTGGGTGCGATAGGGCCATTAACCATTAATTCCCTATTAATTCCTTCTGGATGGGCTGGGGAGGTGTCAATTCCCATGCCTCAGTTCACAAGTTCAGAGCAAACATTTTCAAAGTTGTAAAGCAAAATGTACAAATTTTCTTATAACACAGAATACAGACATTATAAGTGTGATTAATGCATGCAGCAGCCGACAAGCATTTCACAGACTCTAAACATTAAATACATTCTTATAAGACTAATACCTATTCTGAGCAAAACTATCATATGGGTGAACTGGTCTGGCCTCCAGCTATAAGTCTGTCAGTTCTTAACTAACATCTGCCACCTGGGCACGAGCTGGCATCTGACCTGCCAGTGTCACAGCAGCGCTATCGGTATTCCTTAGCATGAATATGTTTGCTAGTTCCCCAAGAGTAATTTGACCTCTTCCAAACTTTGAAAAGAATGCAACATGATTAGATATGTTAAATTGCTAATGCACCTGAAATGTGATAGCTTTTCTTTGGAGTAAAAATAGATGACATCAGTTATAGAAGAGTTGCTCTTCCCTCCTTAACAAATTTCTTCCTTAAATTATTTTTAAAAGTCGGATTGTAGCATTGTTTTGTGTTATTTAATCCCAAATATATTTTAGTTAAGAATAATGACTTTGCATGGAGAGGAAATGTGCAGAAAAAACTTCCATCACTGCTGATACACAGATGGTATCCTGAATCAGGAGATGTTCTTTGGTTATTATGACCAGACCCTCAAGACTCAGTTACAGCCCTAATGGATGAGAACATTTTAGTAATAAAATTGGCCAAGATGCATGTATTCTGAAATACAGGTTTCTATAATCAGCAAGCTCTTTTTGACCTTTAGGGCTAATCCAGGCTAAGCAGCTGGGGATCTCTTGCTTATGCCTAGAAACACCTTGTCCCTGCAGAGTCCAAGCAGCGTAGAGATACCTCATTCCTTTTGTTTGGGGCTTTTATCTCATCCTGCCATGTGCTTTGAGCTGCAAACTTGGCTGATGGGAGGAGTCCACTTGCATGACTCATCTTAATGGGGAGGAGTGCAGGAAAAAAATAAGTCTTTAGTTCTTTTGTTGACAATTCCTTAGTCCGGATATAGAACAGTTTCAGTTGTAAGATCCACCCATAGCCTGTCAGGTTTTGATGGACTTCCTCTTTTGAAAGGGGCATAACAATTACTGTAGAGCAGCTCTTCACACAACTTAATGTCCCTCTCCTGTACGGTGATTCATACAGTCACAATACAACTGCTCAAATATTGTGTTACAAAATGGAACACAAATATTATTACAAGTAAGTCACAGTCATTTAATAGAATCTAAACATTAAACATTTTCTTAGAATGCTAATATTGATTTTATCAATATTAACCCATAAGTGATCTAGACAAATTCCAGCTGTCAGTGTCCACCTGGAACATGGGGATCTTGGCATGAGCTGGCACCTGGATTGTCAGCATCACAAGGTGAACCAGTGACATTTCCCTATATGTCGCTCATCTCATAAAAATCCCCCATAAAATGGAAGGAGTGGGAAAGAGACAGTGAAAATCTATAGGGAAAATAGGAAAGTAGGAGACTAATGAGTCCACATTGTATCTGTGACTCAAGTTCTTCTTTAGTCTAAAATGGGGTAACTCACGGAGTGCTCATACTGTAGTTTCACTTCACTCATTTGACAGTAATTAAGTCTGATTTTCTACACTGCTTCAGTGTAAAATATCATCTTTCAGGCCGCTAGTAAAGATCTGTTATTTTTTTCTGTAAGTCATCAGCAGAGATTATTAACATGGATTTTAATATAAAAGAGTTAGACAAAACTAAATATGGTCCAAAGGCGCTGGTTCTTTTACAGAATATTACAACTTATATTAAATATGATTGGAAAGTCATGTGTTGAAATGAAGTTGGTTTATTTGTGCAAATTTGATTTAAATACCTGTCCATGCTGTCAGTGTGTTGCTAAAAAATCAATCAGGATTAATCAGTTCTAATGAATCTTTAAAGATTAAGGGCCATATTCCCTCCTGAGCCAAGATAGCTTGGTACAGGAGAGAGGGGGATGTGAGACTTCAGGTTGCTGGTTACAACTCCATGATTCTTAAATTCTCCTGATCCTTCTGACAATTATAGTAGCCTAGGAGCTACTCTGTACTTCTGAAGCTGACTATGGTCTCAAAGGAGTAGAACTCTGTTCCATTACTGGCTCCCCCCCCCCACCCTGTTGACAAAACTCTGCCCTGAGGCATTGCAGTTGGCAGAGGAGCTAGCCCCACCAGCTTTTATGCCTGTTGGAAGTTCCCATCTGCTAGGGGAATTTTCAGCTTGGTAATCATAGCCAGATTCTGGCTCCTTTGTGTTATTTAGTGTAAAGGAGCCAGACTGCAAACTAGAATCTGGCCCATAATCATCTGGAAATGTAGTAGTTATGCCTTCCCATTAAGTCTTTGAGAATTCTGCAACTAAACCCCACAAGCACTATCACTTGTTGACTTAGGGGCAGATGTTTGATTTATTTCAATGGGAATTAGGCACCTAAATACCTTTTTAAAATCTGTCCGTTGGACTTCAGAGTGAAAGTTGCAGTTATGTGGGGTTATGACATTACTCCAGCTTCAACTGTGTTTCAGGACTGCTGCAACGTCATAAGATCACAGGAGTTGAAGATTAAAAAGACCTACTAAACCAATTGCATCCTTCTGCACATGCACGATATATAGTCCTGTGCAGAAGGATAGAATATATCAGATTTGAGGGCATGTTTTTCCAGCTGTACTTATAGTAATATTGAAAATTGAGATTTATGTACTCATTTTATGCTTGAAATAAGCTAAATTTCAACACTTTGCTCATTTATGGATTTTTTTATTTTTATGCTTTCAATGTACCTCCCTCCCCCCACAAATCTCTAATATTTATTACATAGGATTTGATTATCACATAATGTCCTAATCTTTATTTGAAATATTAGACTGGTTCCCCCCAGATAGTCAGTGTCAAAATGCTACATTATTTGGTCAGATTACACACAGTATTTCATATCTTATCTACAATGTAATTGTTGCATTTTTCTCCATTAACTGCACCCTGACTTTATTTTTTTACCTGCTGCTGACATTTGAGGATATATTGCAAGGGAAGATGACACCAAGCACAGCTTACTATGTGTACCATTGGCCTGTTTTTTAAAGTTTTAATGAATTTTTAACTGTTTGAGAACAGATGTTCTCAGCTAAATTGTCATCTGCCTTAATTTGATCAAACATATGCTGTCACTTTGACAGGCTAACAAGGAAATCCTTTTATTCATAGTAGAATCATAACGTTACATACAGACATTAACTCAGACTTCCCCAATTGTCATTTAACTGTATCACACAATTATGGAGGACAAGGACTAACAGGCTGATTCTGCTCTGAGTGGACTAACTCAGGTATAAGTCCTTTGACATAAATGAAGTTAGGTGGCTTTGAAACCAGTATAAGTGATAACAGAATCTGGCCCAATAGCTTTAGACCCTGATTCTAGCCCAGACGCTGCCCTTACACAGTCCCACTGACTCCATTTGTACTCTGGCCAAGTGCAGGGATCTGTGGCCAGCATGTCTGGCACACTACAAAGATGTGTAAATAAGAATCTCACAAAACCTTCACCATGGCTGGAGATGTACCAAACACAATCTAGCAAATCAGTTACACTTACATAGTATAGGACAAGAAGCAGGCCATGCATGGGCCTCTCACTCCAAATATGTATGCTCCAGTAATTGTTTATGCCAAAGGAATGAAGCCCCTGACGGTGTTCATTAGAGACCAGATCCTCAACATGTGTAAATGGGCACAGCTTTATTGAAGTCATTGCAGCTATGGCACTTTATACTAGTGGAGGATCTGGCCTGAAAGCTCTCTTTGTGTGCTTTACCACTGACCCTCCATTTGCCCCTTCTTCTACCTAGCTCTCTATCACCACCGTATTCTGATCTGTAGTGTTGTGCTAAAGACCTGCTACAGTGACCTTGTATTGTACATAAAATTACAGAAGTGATTATATGAAATTACTTACTGTGAAATTAATTACTTTTAACATATGAAGAACCCCCAAGTGGAGCTTCTTTTTGGCTTGCTTGCCTGTCTTTTGCATTCTCAGAATTGTATGTATTCTTACAGTCCATCCAGAGCTTCTAGTCAGATTCTAAAGTGGATAATGTAGCTCGCTGTATTGGAGTCACCTCCCAGCTATAGGAGCCATGCTGCTGGGGAGGGAGGAATCAGAGATGCAGCTTAGGGCAGCCTATTCTTGGGAATCAGGGTTCCTTGCATCCTGGGAATCCTCTGGGAAAAGGGTTAGAAGGCTGCACTACAGTACTCTGCTGCCTTCAAGACTAGTCCAAACCTTCCTGCCTGAGGAGAAAATTGCAAGGAAACCGTAAAATTTCGTTTCTGGGCTTCCCAGTCTCTGTCCTGTGATCTTTTTAACCCTTACATCTTTTTTCTCAACATTCTGCTAAACTTAAAAAAAAAGAGTTAAAACAACTTTGAGTCAGACTTTAAACTAATGAAAAAAGAGGATTACATAAAGTGACTCAGCAAAACAAAACTGACACGCTGCGGTCCTTGTGTCATTAAACACGGACTTGTGTTTAATGCTGCCCATACATTATATCTTCTAGATAAAGCCATGTCCTGTTGTAGCATTAGACAGGATTATCTCTAGGTGTCAAAGATGAATAAGAAATCTTTCTTTCCTTCCACCCTAGCGTGCAATTTCAGATTAGAATTTCTTTTAGGAAGAGGGAACTTTATTTGGTTTTGGATGCAAACTGTTTTACAGATCATCACAGTCTTGTTAAATTTCTGCAGTTTTTAATCAGATATGATATTTCGCCAATTAGATCCTCCTTATGGTGGCTTGGAACATCATGAGGGAATTATGTTGTATTTATGCCACAGGGTATGCACTGTGTAGATACATACATTCTCTATGTGAGATCTTCATTGATTAGATGGCTTAGCAAAAACATCATTGAAGGAACTTTTTTTGTGGAGGTTTGTTTTAAAAAAAAATGCAGTCCATAAGCCAGATGTAATATAATTTGGGGGGGGGTGTAAATGTTGAATATTAGGAAATACCAGTTTTTGCTATTTAAGGATGAGATGTGTTCTTCTCTGAGATGGACAGAGAACTCTAAAAAAGTCATAAAGGTCATAAAATTAGATTTCTTCAATTTATTCAAATGTAACCTTGAGTTAATTTAAGAGTTCAGGTACAGTATGGGTACATTCTTAATATAGCCTTCCATTCATGTGTTTCAAAAAAGAATAACAAGGTATTTTTAATATTAAAGTGTATATTTTGGGGCTGCAAAATGGCCTTGCAAAGTCTGCATTCTCGCAGTCTCAGCCCAATCCAATTGCCTTATGTAGATGTAAGGCTAATGGAAATGATGGGGGACTGTGTCCCCCAGATCCACATACAGGGGGAATCCTCTGATGCATGGATTGTCTCCTCCCATCTGGTAAGGAAGGTCAGCTTCCTATAAGGAATGGCCTTCTTTCAGACTTCGAAGAGGGTTCTCTGCTCCTAGATCACTGTGGAAGACTGGGAGGGAAAGAGAAAAAGGGCAAGGACTGGGTAAGCCAGGGATAGGAGTGTCCCACTCTGTCTCTGTGGACTTTACCTGGAAAAGATCATATAAACTGGGGCTGTATTATCTGGAGCTTTTCTCTAGAGCCACTTCCACAGTCCCCTACTCCTCCCCCACAAAAGGCAACTATAGCTCAGGAAAGCTCATGGAGCAGTGTGGCTCCAAAGAGAACATGCCACAGAGAGTTGCTTTGTTTGCCTACATATGGATGGTCAGGGCCTCTGGCAGATCCCAGGAGATCCATGGGACTTGGGGGCCGGCCCTGTAACTCATTCCAAATGAGGGTAAATCACACAGCAGAGCAATAAGGAAGGAACTCTGTGAGGGGATTCTCATTTAGATTTCCTCCATCTGATCCCCATGGCACAGGTTTTACTGTGGGAAGGGATACTCTGGGAATTTGTTGAGACTGTATTAACTCCCACAGCCATTGTGATCCCTGCTGGGGGTATGGATAGATGCACAATCAGGAGGTTGGGAGCATAAGCTTTTCTTCCTCCAGACAGGTCCACAGCTCATCATGGAAGTATTTTTGGCTTTCTGTAGCAATGTATCCTTTCCCTAATATGCCTCAGCCTGTTACAGAACCATCGTCCATGACCTTCTGAGGGCTGCTAGCTCAAGAAGCTACAAGTATGTCTCTCAACTTGACCAGCATGATAGTGCTATTGTTTGTACAATACCTGCATCCTGCATTTTTTCTATTGTGACTGTAATAAATTGGTAGATCTGTTTATCCATCCTTGCTCTGCATAAACAGGATTTGGTAGATTGCACCTTGTAATGGAAACTGTATTTCACTCATGGAAATGTTCTAAATAATTATAAATAGGTGCTCTGAAAAATACATTTTAGTGCAGTATTCTTTACAGTGACTGCAATGGATACATAACGCCAAAGCGATTTCAAGAATTATGTATAATCCCATTATCAGATATACTGCCTTATGCAAAGATCATTGAAATGTCAATTGGCTCGCTGTGAAAATGAGGACCATATATGTTGAGCTGCCAAGAGTAGAAAAAGATAGGTAGTAAAAAAAGGGGTTTTTTGACTAAAAAAGAGAGTTCAAATTAGCTTTGTGGTTTTTTGAGCAAAATTCAGTATAAGGTCAAACTATATTGAGTTAATTTGTTTCCTGAAAAAGCAAAACCAAGCCAGATAAAAACAGCTTAAATTAAGGCTCTGTTTTTCTGTCTCTGCTCCTGCTTGGATTCATTTCAAAGATTAAGAGAGGAAGCAAAAACTTACAGTTTAAGAGATCTGTTCTCCCAACAATAGATTTTATTCTCCTTGTATTTGTGTTTTTTCAGTTGATTTAGTGTCTCAGAGGAAGAACGGTCTTCATTGTTGAAAGTTTAAGAACAATTATTGCATAGAGTTTTTCATATTGCTAATGAATGACGATGTTTTCTAACCTCAGTCATATGAAATGTTAAAGGGATATCATCATCTTAAAAATCATACTTCTCTCTGGTAATGTTTTATCTAGTATTGTGATATGTATTGTTACAAAAATTACTATAACAGAGATTTACTGAGGGAAATTGTTTTTCCTGCTCTTCGCATTTGGCAGCATTTTTTGTGTACTCAGTTTTACTCCTTCTCCTGTATATTTAGTAAAACCCAGCATTTTCCAAAGTGACCTGTGATTTTAGGTGCCACCTTTTTGGATGCCCCATGCGGGAAACCTTCAGCCTAGTTTTTCAGAGCGTAGCGCTTGCACAGTTTCCAGTGACTTCAGCTGGAGCCTTGAGGCTCGGCACTCCCAAAAACGAGGCCTCATAGTTTCATAAGCTGGGAACCCAGATTTTAAGGAAGGCACCCAGAAATCAAAGGTCACTTTTGAAAACATTTTCTGAAGTAATTTTCCTTAGTTACATGTGGGGTCTTTCATACAGCACCAGGGAAGAGAGAAACAGTTCTGAAATAAAGGCAAAGTTGTCTTCTTGTCAGGAGGACTCTGGGGTAGATGATGTACCTGAAATTACTTCTACCTCAAGTAGAAGTACCTCAAGAAATTACTTCTACCTTTAAAAAAAAATATGACTGAAGTTCACATTGATGCATCCTTTTAATCCAGACAAAATTAGCATGTCAAATTTGTTGTATAGAACATGCATATTACTGCCACAGTTGGTTTCTGCCTCTCATAGATGGTGTGTGCCATTGCAAAAAAAAAATGTATTTGATATGATAACCTTTTCCCAGGAGTGCCATGTGGTAGCTATAATCAGAGCTGTAGAACCTTATTTGGTTTGCAGTGTTGTTTCCCTAGTAATATTTCTACCCTTGAATGCTAGCCTAACCTTTCATTGCTTCCTGTTCCCCTTTTTATAATGCAAACAGATCAGTTGTTAGCATGTTCAGAGTAGTATTTGTACTTTCTTGGGCTCAATTCTAAAGTTGGACTGCACTCCAGTAGTTGGATGTCTGGCTGTATAGCTTTTTGCCAATGTGGAGACTTGTGGAGGCAGGTCTGTGGGTTACATGAGTGCTTTGGCTAGGGTATTTTTAATTGAAAAAGATTTTGTAACTACAGAAAACGGTTGTTTTCTTTTCAAGGGAACAGCATTTTGCTCACCTTTAGCAACAGTAGTTCTCTGAGGATATGCTGTAAAAACATATAGTTTAGTGATACTACTTTAATGTTATCATTCTTTATTTGTTGTTGCTCTTATAAATATTTGGTTATCCATATGTCGCTTTGTTTGGTAAGTGACATAATGAAGGTGGATATTCCTGTGGCTGTTTTAACACCAGTTATGCTCATTTCTCCTATGTTTAGGGTCGATGCTCAAGGGAGAACTGCAAATATCTTCACCCACCCCCACACTTAAAAACACAGTTGGAGATAAATGGACGCAATAACCTGATTCAGCAGAAGAACATGGCCATGCTGGCCCAGCAAATGCAACTAGCCAATGCCATGATTCCTGGTGCCCCATTACAACCTGTGGTAAGCATGTTTTCAATACTTATTTATCAACAGGGGCAACATAGTGAAGAGCCACTGATAATTATAAAACAAGTTATTGCAAATAGACTAAGACTGATGCTGTAAGATAGCCAGTATCAGATATCTAGTAAGATGCCAGTAAAATTTGGCATCAACCTCTAAATGATGGAGAAATCAAATACAATAAAATGCTTTTCTGTAACCATTTATAGTGCTTTATTTTACCTTGTTTGAACTGTACTTGGAATAGTATTATTTCTTGTTTAGTTGATTTAATTATATTAATTTTAATTTGAAAAAATGTATGTCCATCCAGAGTGCCAGCAAAATAGATTTCGTTTGCACAGTTCACATGCTATAGGAATTTTAAAATTATTACATTTTCACAGTACACTGTTAGACAAAGTTCAGTTAGACAAAGATGTCAGTTAGACCTGTGTGTTTAATGTAAATTTGACATGCCTGGTCAACACATCAGGCTTGTCAAGCAGAAGGATCAGTAAATTAATCCCATTTTTAAAAATGGGAATAATCAGGAAAACCTATCAGAAATCTGTTTTCTGGTTACAACATGACCTAATCATTACTACATATTGCCTGTCCTACTTTTCTGATACCTTGGTTAATATGCACATGGCAGTGTATCACATAAGCTGGTCTCCAAGGGGATGAGTTAGTTTATATTGCTGCAATGATCCACAGCCTCAGTGTATATAAATATGACTGTCATCAGCCAATTATATACATGCGCAGTTGGGAGCTGAACACACAGTGCAGGACACATCGCTGATTTAATTCCACTGAAGTCAGTTGAGTTAAATTGAGAATAAATTTGGCCCCCAATCCTTCAGGTCCAAGCCACTAACTTAATTACTGGAGGGCACCAATAAAGATGAACAGGACTGGTGTGCTCTGTGCAAAAAAGTACACAAGGCAGTCCACTGCACTGCCAGTTGCAGGAGTTCTTTTATTTCATACATAGGAATGAAGGGAGGTAAAGTGATAGCATATGAGAAGTGAATGGATGGAAAACCCTACATCTGCACTTTCCCCTGTTTGTTCCCCAAGCATCCTGTCTTGGTTGTGGGTAATTTGATGAAATAGAATTCATCCTTGGATACCGTCCTCTTACCTGCTTGCCTCGCAGACTGCATTAATAATTTGTGATTTGTCTTTTTAACTTGGTTTTTATTTTAAAATAATGTAGTAATAATTTAAAATTCCTAAATGTAAAAGTAGAGACTGCAAAAATCAGAGCAGTAGCAAGAATTATCATAGTTGTGTAAAACAGTTGCAAGGTCCCACGCTTGCTGGGTTTAAAAATATCAGTAATTTTTAAACATATTAGTTAACTCAATACAATTATTATTCTCTCATAGAACTATATGCCTCAGTCATTCCAAAAAAGAGGGGGGGAGGGATCTCCATATTACATCGACATTGATACCAATTATCAATACCATACGTTCAAGGTGAGAAAATATTACATTTTAATTTTTGCTGTGTTGTGATAGGCCTTTCTTCAAATTAAAAGTAGTACTAGTTAAAGCAAGGAAATTCAGCAGACTGATAACAGCATACTAACTCCAGAATGTTAAGGTACCATACTAACAGTGGAGATGACATAATGTTATCAAAGTATAACCCAGATAGTACTCTACAATGTGGGCCTACCAAAGGTCTCAACCTGTGAGTTGGTGCCCCCTGACTTTTGCCTGCTTTCTTATATGAAATAATCCCATTCTTTGTACCAGTCAAATAGCTCAAATGAAGAATATGTCTTGTGGATTGTATATTCAAAATAGCCCCAAATTGGTCATCCAAGTTTTTGAACATCCAAAACCATAGATGTATTTGTGCAAATCCAAGTTTTGGACCATGCAAGAACTTGGCTGTGCAAGTTTAAGAGGGTGCTTTGGAAAAACATTGTCAATAACATAATTTATTTGTATAATGCAGTATAACCAAACACAGCTTCCACTTGTCCTTTGCTTTGCATATACTAATATATAGATGCTATAGCTAAGATGCAATGACATTTCTATTTTAAAACAATACTAGAACAATAATTTTCTGCAAGATAAACAAATGGAAGTAACATTTACTTTAATATTAAAGTTGGTAGGTCAAATTCTGCCTTTTCTTACATCCATGTAGTCCCAAATCGGGAGCAGAATTTGGGTAAATGTATTTTAAAGCATAGCACAAAGGCTTCTGTTTATGTTCCAAAAAGCCCTTTATATTAAGGGACAAAACTCTTACATGTGCAATTTTTGTATGTAATCACTTGAGTGCAAAAACAATAGAATGTATTTTTTCAAAGGCCATGTGCATTCAATATGTGCATGTACAATAGAGTTTTGGTGCACCAGCGATATTGTCTGCAAATGGATGCCACTCTAATAATCTGGCCCTAAAATTGTTTAATGGTTTCCTGAGCATAATTGAAACAGATGTTATTACAGAGTATTGTAGGAAAAATATATATGATCGCATTTGACTCTGGTTATTGTTGTCTTGTGTTCTGTTTACTAAAAATCAATAACATATGATTTAACAAAAGTGAAATGAACTAACTTAGCGAAGAACCTGAAGTGAGGAAGTAAAGTGATAGGATCAATTCAAAAACCATACTTCTGTTTGACAAATGTTTTTAATTATTTTTGATACCAGTAATGGCCTTGAATACTATAACTGGAAAAGATTAGAGGAAAAACATTTTCTCTCTCTTTTTCAGTTTCTTTACTTCATTCTTTTGTCAGCCTTCATGTATAATCTGTTTCTTCTGATATAGTCAGTTTCCCCAAGGTGAAGAGATTTAAATCAAGGTAATGTAAATCATTTATATCACATGATTTTTAAAATCACTGGTTAAAATCAGGCTGAGGTTTTATAAAACTAATTTGAAAATTTGAGCTCTTGCAACTTCAGATTAAAATTTATAATAAACTAAATGTTCGATGATGGGGCCACTGCTAGTAAGGTATCTTTTTGGAATTTTACAAACTGCGATAGCCAAAAATATTGAAAATGAATTGATTCTGTAAACACTTAAGAAAGTATATAACTTTATTCCCATCAATTTTATGTGCTTAAAGTTAAATACGTACATAAGTATTTACAGCATCAGGAGCTAAAATTATAGCTTTTAATAAAACTTTTCTCAAAGTGCCATATAATCTTTGTCACTTCCAAACAAAACTACTTCAGTGCTATCAGTGAAAAGTTATTTAGATTTTCTGTACATTAACAGTTATTGTGAATTTTTTATACACACAGGCCAGCATTTTCAAAATAGCAGACTTAAATTGGGCTCCTAAACCCACATTTAGGCAATTAAGTGTTGATTTTCAAAAGCACCTAGGTGACACAGGAGCACAAGTTTCATTGACTTCAGTCTAAAATCTCTGATGGAGGAGTATATCCTGGTCGAAGCACTTCAGCTTTCTGGACTAGTGGAAGTTCAGTATCTTGGAAGGTGGTGTTGGTTACAAATATAGCATGGACTATTTGTGTTTGAGTTTGTGGTATTCTCACAACAAGGATGTTAGTGAGGCCTTGTCTTTTTCAGCACAGATGAGCATTTAAGTATGAAAAACATTTAAATAAAAAAGTAGGAAGATGGGTGAGCCCTGCAAATCCATGGATCTGTACTTTATATCCACAGCCCATTTTTTGTGGATTGGATGCGGATACAAGTTTTGTATCTGTGCAGGGCTCGAAAGATGGGATCATAAACCACAAAAATTGGCACGGGATTTAGGGACAGATACTGAAATTGCATTTATGAAATGACTAGATTTCAAGTTGAGGCACCTCTTCAGTGTACTAAAACAAAACTAAAATACTGTATCAGCTTAACATTCCCAATCTTAAATTCCTGAGTCTTCCAATTCAGCCTCTTCTCCCACTTCTGCTTATTTGTATTTTCTTGAAGCTTTTGTTGCCTGATGTATCATAGAATCGTAGAATATCAGGGTTGGAAGGGACTTCAGGAGGTCATCTAGTCCAACCCCCTGCTCAAAGCAGGACCAATCCCTAATTTTTGCCCGAGATCCCTAAATGGCCCCCTCAAGGGCTGAACTCACAACCCTGGGTTTAGCAGGCCAATGCTCAAACCACTGAGCTATCCCTTCCCCCCCAACAGTAGAGCTGGGCAGTAAATGGTTTCTGACAGTTCAGAATGTTTTCCAATTCTCCACACTCCACAATTGCCAATAACCTGGTAGGTGTTAGAGCACTCACATGGAATGTGGGAGACCTGAGTTGAAATCCCTCCTCTAAATCAGGTAGAGCATGGATTTGAACTCAGGTCTCCTCCAGCCCTGGTGAGTGCCTTAGCCCCCAGGCTATTGGCTACTCCAGAATACGTAAAGGCTTGCAAGTGTTTTTTCACTCTCTCTTATATATTTTGACCAGAAATTCCCATGCAGGAATTTCTTGATGAAAGTTTCAAATCTGGAATGTTTCCAAGATCAATTTTGGAATCAGCATATTCTGACCCAAAAGAACCTTTTTTTTGAAAAATTCCCGACCAGCTCTACTCCTGGATTTCTGAAAAGTATAATAAACATGGAAGAGATATTCTGAAAATACTGTCCCTTTAACGCTCTTCCCCATCCTAATGCAAAATGCACACTGTTATGGAGAGCGCTCAGAGGAAGCGGAGGGGCAGAAGGGCATTCTGAGTGCTAAAGCAACAGTTGGTTGTATGTATTGTCTGTCCAATAGCAGTATTTATGCACTGCTACCCCTCTACTGGTGAAAAGGAGAAAGGTACCTTCAAATCTGCATTTGGGCATGTGTCAACTTCTAATAGTTTTTCTTGGCAGGCAGGGCTAGATGGGTAGGATTGAGCCAGTGAGCAGGTAACCACATCCATCAGGCTTGAGAACTTGAATCCTGCACAGGATAGTTCCAGGCCCTGATTTAATGCAAACATTTTGGAGAGTGGGACAGAGAAGAGGGGATATAAGCTTCTCCAAGCCCTAAGCAGTGTTTACCCTGAGCCTCTGGGTCCATCTCCTCTGTTTCTTCGTTGTGTTGATGGCCACTCTCTAAAGCTTACATAACATTTGAGGGAAATCTGGCAGGATAAAATATGACAGGTTCGATCCTACCTCATGAAAAACAACATTTTAAGATGGCAAAATTCTTCTTGTGTTTAAGCCATGTTAGGGTATAATCCAGGAAGGGGGATATCTATTTTTGTACTCTGAATGTCTAGGTAGTCCGCAGTACATAGGATAGTTTTTCAACACTAACGGGGTCACATAGCTGAGGAGAAATCCAGGACACAGTCATCCAAGATGGGTCATCAGGGGGACGAAGGGGGTAGCTACTGTAAAATTAATGTCCTATAGATAGTCATATCTGTGCAAAGTGAGTAAAAAGTATTATTACAATTAGTGCCTAGAAGCTCCAGGCAGGATTGAGGTCTCATTTTGATAGACACTGTACAAATACATGACGTGACACAGTCCTTGCCCTGAGGCGCTTACAGTCTAACTACTTATAAAACACTGCTGTTTTGACTTGCTTACATACTACATGGGTAAAGTATGTGACTACACAAGGCTCAACCCAGTGGAGAGTCAGAAAGAACCACATCTGCAAACCCCATAGAAATATACTAATTCTTTCAGCCTTCTCAGGGCATCCTCCTTGTATTTATCAGGATTGCCTAAGATTCTTAAATTATTCATTTGTGCTTGTGAACCAGGCAGAGCCTCTAGCCTATGAGTGTTACCAGTGCTGGGCACAAATTTTGCTTCCAGTGAAGTTTCAGTGGGAGCAAGTTTGTGCTGTAAACACCCTGATCCATAGTGTGTGGCTTTTCTCAGTCACCTGAGAGTCCACTGCTATACACTGCCAGAAAGTTGTGCCCCTTGATTTGACTATAATTGTCAGCCAACGGTGCATTCTATAAAGCTGCCTGGGAATTTATTCTAAGCTTTGAAACTGGGTGAAGTTTGGTTCTTAGACCTTTATTTCACTGATGTAGCCACAAGGGAAGTTTTCAGCAGAATGTGCCAGCCAGCACCTTTACTTTCGGAGGCTTGTTGATTAAAGAAATACCCTTTTTGTTGTTAAAGTAATAACTTAATATTGCAGGCACAGGTAGCAGCTACTGAAAGCTATATTATAAGTTGCCTTTCTCATAACTTTCTTAGATTCCTTTTTTATGAAAATTGCCATGTTTGATTTCAGTGCGGAGGTGTGGGTTTTTTTTTATTCGTTTTTTGTTTTTGTGTTGAAAAGTGAGCCAGTTCAGCCAATTTTGAATTATTTGAGCTTGAGAACACATTTCATATGTGTTTTGATCAAAACTGGCAATTTTGTATGTGTATACTAGAAGTTTTCTGAATTCTTTATTAACATGGGTTAAAGATATGTTTATTAAGGGACATTGTACTAAAGCCTATAACATTTGCAATCTGAATAGGGTTCGAGGAACCCAGTCAGTTGCAGGCAGCTGTATTGGAGCGTGTTGTATTACAAATGAGTTTATCGTACCTACAGATCCTGGAATTTATTGGCATAAACAAACTTAAGTCAAATAGTTCTGTGTTTTTTATTTATTTATTTTTGCTTTGAGGCTCCAAGGAAATTAAATGTAAAGATAAAAAAACAGAAATAACTAAGTACCAAGGTTAGAAAAATTAAGCTCTCAAAAGTCATGAAATTTCCAAAGTAAAGGTTATTTCATACAATGTTAATGCAGCCTCATTATCTGGCTTCACCAGAAGGAGGGCAGGAGACACTGGATGTGGTTTAATTAGGCTTCAGCTTTATTATTAACTGTCTGGGGGTACCCGATAGATAAAAGTGTACAGTGCAGATAACTCCATGATCATTTCAATAGCTACCCAGGGGCTTCTGTCCGCCCACCCTCCCTGTCCATCCTGCTCCCCAGCCAACCAGCTGCTGGGACCTTATCCTCTCCCACACTTTGATTGAGGGAGATGGTCTATAATGGAGGGGTGGCTGGCTCCCTACTGTTGCAGTCATAGGAGCCCAGAACCCCCAATGTTTCCATTCCTTTAACAAATACCTCCTTTTAAATCCCTTACCAAATCATTTATCTGATCATTGTATTCCTTCTGTACAAGCTCTCCCAGCTTGCACCTATGTACTTTCCCTTCTCTTTCAGCCCCTGGGGGGGGGGGGGGGGGAAGGAGATGAGTCAGCATCCTCATGCTGACCTGATCTGTGTCTGCAGCAGCTTCCATGCCTCTACCCTTAAAGAGGTACACACCTTCCCCTGACAGGCTCGACAAGGCCCCCCTGGCTTGAGGTGCTGTGCGATCATTGCCAGATTTTGAAACATGTTGTGGGTGCAAATAGTTGCAGGAAATATTTTGTCCCTGCAATTATTTGTATGAACAGTTTCTGTTGCTCATAATATCAATCTACATGACATATAGGCACAATCAGATGTTTAGATATCTGGGCAAAATTGCTGTTTGAAGCCACAAAATTAGATGCATAAAGGAAGAGGTCCAGTTGTGCCTGAAAATCAAGTCTTCCTGTTTTCCTTGTTAATTGTAAACCTTCATGTATTTATTGTTTGCTTTTATTATATGAGATCATTAAGATTTATGGGATATGTAATGAGACCAATTAATCATTGTGGGTGGAGCCAGTTGGAAATTTTTTGTTGAAATGCTTTTTCACTGAAAAATGCCATTTTCATCATACTAAAATATTTTGAAAAAAAGTGTCTATTGTGATGAAAATTCCCATAGAACAAAATTTCAGAATAAAAAGAAACTTTGGGAAAAAATTTCATTTTGAATAATTTCAAAATTTCAGTTTTGAATTTCAGACTTTTTTTTTCATTTTTATATAATATTTATGATTTTACATTATTTCATGACCAGTCCATAGTACTCTGTGTCAAAGTGTGTCAGTGCAACACAAACAGCAGACAATGAAGGAAGAGCTCTGTGTAAGCTCAAAAGCTTGTTTTTCATCAACAGAAATTGGTCCATGCTATTACCTCACACACATTCTCTCTCTAAAAAGAAAAGGAGTACTTGTGGCACCTTAGAGACTAACAAATTTATTAGAGCATAAGCTTTCGTGAGCTACAGCTCACTTCATCGGATGCATTCTCTCTCTAATATCCTGAGACCAACATGGCTACAACAACACTGCATAGTATTATGTACACTTTACAGATGAGAAAATTAAGGCATATCATGATAAACCAATGGCTTCCCCAATAGCACACAATGAGTCAGTAGCAGAGATGGGAATAAAATATAGGAGTCCCAACTCCCATTCCTCTGCTCTAACAAACTATATAACCTCCTTGCCCACAACCCCCTCTTCTGACTTACTCTGGATTGCAGTAAATCCTTGTATAAAGGATTTAATGAAATGTTCTGAGCAATAGAAGCTGAAGCTTTGTGGGAACCCAAGGAATTCCTTGACTTGATGTGAAGCATTTAGAAATATTTTGCCCCTACCTTGTATCCCCTTCCCTCAGTTTGTTTAATTACAGAATGTGAATTAATTTTTTATTTCCATTTATTTTGGCACAGTTACAAAATGTCAACTTTTTCAAAGAAGTTATGGTTTGTATATTTTACCTTGTTTCTGTATCATACTATCAGATACTGTGTATGTAGATCAACCGCATCATAGTTTATTTACCTAGTTTAATCAGAAACAATTAGTACCAGGTTTTGTTTGGATATATTTCCTATATTAACTACACATAAAGTTTATGGAAATATTGTGGTAGAAATGAATGAATAAACTGAAATCTCTGGGACCTGAAGAAAATAGTTATTATAAGTAATACAAACTTATTTTTAGGAGAAAATTAGATGTTAGACTTAGTTTTTAGAGTACAAAAATGGACAAATATCTCTTTGCATGATAATTTATATATATAATTTTCTGTGTGCGCAGTTCTCAGGTGTAACAGAAATGCCTTCAGCTCATCTAGGTAGCAAAGGTGGCTTAATACCATCATTACCCTACCTCATCATGAGGTCAGCTAAGAGATAATTTAGCCTTGGTGTAACTGAGAGCAGTCTCACAGGTGCTGTAAGTTATGCCTACTCTTAATGGTTCTCTGCGGCCCTGCGCTGTCTGAGAATTGCTCTTAATGTATAGAGCTGGATTTACACACCACCTGGGAATTCCCCAATCCAGGGGGAATGCTGTGCTGCCTGCTTATCGCAGCTTGAAATCACCTTTGCACCACAAGAGCGCAAAGGGACCTCAGGCTGGGTCAGTGTCATTAATTATTAATCTGATACAACAAATGTACACAGCACTTTGCAAAATACCTGTAAGACAAGGTTCAGAATGATTTGAAGCGGCTTTTGTAAAATCTGCTACACTTCTCGTTGCAGTGATCTAAAGCCTGCAGTTTATTCCTAATTATCTAAATAGAATATGAACAGCAGAAATATTATTTACCCTATAGTTGGTACATTGAGCTGAAAGAGGAACTCTTCTAGCCACACATTGCTATCCATATAGTCACAGCACTAACTGGCCAGTTTTGTTGCTTGATCTCTCGTACTAATTTATCCATCTGCTAACAGTATATTAATGAAAAGTACATTGTACATTAGATGGAATTTGTCAAATTGAAATTAATATGCAGCTACTTACACTAAATTTGCCTGATTCTCTTCTCATTGACATTGATGAAGATCCAGACACTTCAGAGGATTTACTCCCAGTTTACATGCTTTGTAAACGATCTTTGTATATATTGTGCCCTTTTCCGATATTTTTAGCTCCTGGCTTGCTAAGCAATTGAGTCACTTCTTAGAGAATATAAAAACATATCCTTGTGTACCATGCCCGGCTAAGAGAAAACAGTCGAGAAAGAGAAAGGGAGATCCTTTAGGCTTTTAGGTACATATTCATTTGTAGTCTAAGAATTCAGGTTTGAAGAGAGCTTTCATGGTGCATTTACCAGCTATTCTACTCAGATATCAAAAGTATGGACGCTGGGTTAAATTCTCCTGTCAGTTATACTGATGGAACAATTCCATTAAATTCAGTGGAGCAGTAGAGTTACTTCAGTTTTACACCAGTGTAACAGCACAGAATTTGGTCTTATGATCTTTGAGCTTCTGGACCTTTTTAAGTTCTCCTCGCAACAGGTGAACTTGAAGGAGCCTATAAAGGCTTCAGTTGTTGGCTTCAATATCCAGGGCAGTGAGATTGTTTTTCATACGGAATATCTGGATGGGCAACCTGTTTAGTTTTACCAAAAAGAATTATTGTTGTTGCTGTTATATTCTGATCTTGGACTTCTTTTATGCTGGTGTAATTCCACTGCGTCATTACTTATTTACAGTTGAGAAAATAAAAGGAGAATCTATGTCTGTGCTGTTTAACAATGACTGAATGTAAGGATGCCTTTTCTCACCCACTGAGATTCCTTTCTCATTTGTGGTTGTTTGTACACACTTCAAACGTGCACATGACGGTATCTGATATCACAGTTTTAAGATGCTTTTCTTACACAGCCATGTGGGGCTGACTTGTGGCTGGGCAAATGAAGGGGTGATAGTCGAAGGTCAGTCATACTACTGCCACATGTCATATGCATGTTGGAATGACCATTTATAGAAAAAAATGAGTGAAGTCTTAAAATTGAATTTCATCTTAATGGAATTTTTACTAAATGAGTGTATTAAGATTCCATATATTTGCTGTATATTCCTTAGCTAGAACAAATGTTTTGTTTGTATTAATAGCTAAAATACACTGCTATCATGGGTAAAAAGACATCCAGAACCAGCCACTTTAGAGTATATGGTAGAACTTAATATACAGACTAGTATAAACATTAAAGAGTTGTTTCTTCTTTTTTTTTTTTCCAGCCAATGTTTTCAGTTGCACCAAGTTTAGCCACCAATGCATCAGCAGCCTTTAATCCCTACCTGGGGCCTGTCTCCCCAGGCTTGGTCCCAGCAGAGATCCTACCAACTGCACCAATGCTGGTTGCAGGGAATCCTGGTGTCCCCGTTCCTGCAGCTGCTGCTGCTGCTGCACAGAAATTAATGAGGACGGACAGGCTGGAGGTAGGAAGTAATATGCTTTATTTCCTATTATTAATCTTATGCATTTGTCTCCTGCATCTTCAGTTCTGTGCTTGTGAAGGAAACTAACAGCACATAAATTACAATCCAGACCAGGGGTGTGCACAAGGCAGGGTGGGGGAGGGCGTGCTGGGGCAGGCAGGGAGGCCCTGGGACTGTGGTGGGGGAGGGGGAGAGCGAGCTCCTCCTAGCCCTGGGGCCGCAGCAGAGGGAAGCAAGCTCCAGCCCCTAGGCTGTGGCAGGAACTGACAGCTAGCTCCTCCAGCCCTGGGCCTCAGTGCAGTCACAGAATATGCTCCTCCAAAAGGGTCAAATTTAAATTCCTGCCCATGCTTCTGATCCAGATGATTAATACGATGTCTTGATGTCTTTCCTTCACAAGCACAGATAAAAGCCTCTGAACAGAATGTGACATGACCTTCATGCAATCACTTAATAACACATTCACTTTTCTCACTAACACAAAAACAAATAAGTATCAAACCTTTTATGATTTGCTAAACCAAACACAAGAGTAGCAGTACCTAAGAACTATGTTAATGGGTGTGATGGATAGATATTGATAGTCAGGACTTGGTATAATGATACTTTAGCTACCTGTATAAGAGATCCTCTTCAGCTTCTAGCTTATTTCCATTCTGGGTGTCTATGCTGCTTGAATTCCCTCAGAGGCCTCCTGTTTATCTTTTGCTACAGCCCTAATAAATTCTAGTCCTCCGTAGCTGTTCTTCTTCCTTGCCCTGAATCTTTTCTTATCTAAAATGCCTGACAGTGTTTTCAACACCTTATGATGTCTGTGGCGACACAGGCCCTGAGCCAGCACTGTGCTGCAGATTGTCAAAATATGCTGAAAGATGGCTTTCCTCTTAACTGTAGTTATCAGCATAGTCTGCAGGCTGGTGTTTATAATTCCAAATTGCACAGACTTGATAGTTATAATTAAATGTTTAGAAAGGTTAAAAGATCATGCTAGCAACATATCATTTGCTTTATTGTTCTGTTTCATGCTTTTAATAGGGTATTCAGATACTATGGTTCGCCTCTAAAAAGGCAACATTTAGCCAGAGTCAATAATATCTGTAACCCCAATTCTTTTCTATGTTGTGTAGTAACTTTGACAAATGAGAACTTTTTAGTACCAATCTCTATATTATTTTATAGATAGAAAAATAAATCTGTAAACCCTCCCAGTCCTGCAAACCCTTAATCACATGATAGATCTTTAATCACGCAGATAATATTCTTTAAATTAAGAGAGACTGATGTTCATGTAAGTTAAAATTTGGGGAGTAGAACCTCAGCTGCTCTAAATCAATTTACACCAGTTTTGGATCTGGCCCTTCAATAACAGTACTTGGAAAAAATGTGAGAGGTAAAAATGATGTATTGCCATTCCAAACATTTTAAAATAAGGAAATTCATAACTTTTCTGCTTTTCTGCCATTTTTGGGACCTGCATCTGGAGGAGATCTGTCTCCTTATATGGAAATTAATTCCCTTCCCCAAACTCATCTCATGATTGCCAAATTGCAATTTAAAAAGTTGCAAGTTAGAAGCAATGTAGAATATCATCCGGAGTGTCTTCACGCTCTGTACATTTCCCAAGCCTGTCTGAACTATAATAAAAGTTTAGATCACCACAGTTTCCTCTTTTGAAAGATCACTTCACTTCCCTTTTTGGAGACTTACATCTTTTTTTTTTTTTAAGCAGGGGGAGAGTTTTCAGAAACCCAGCCAGATAACTGGTGTAACAATTTTAGACCTATTCATGCAATGTTGACTCTTCTGTTACTTCCAAAAAATAAAGGAAAGTTTTCTTTTGATGACTTTTACATCATAGTGGATACTTGCCAGGGATGAATTAAGACCAATGAAGATAGATAAATAAACAATGCAGGAACCCTAAATGAATCTCAGAGAAGAAAGTGCTACTGTGAGAATTGTTGTGGAATCTCCTTCAGAGTGCTGGCTAAAATCTGCTGATCTATTTGGTTGTGTCATAAGCACACTGCACTCTTTTCACATTCAGGAAGTTCCACAAGGCATGGTGCCTTAATGGTACAATGTGACCCATAACATTTCGGAAGCTGCTGAAATTTGGAGCTAAAGTCAGTGGATCTTCAAATTGGAGCTTTTGGTCAGAATGTGTTTGTTACAGTTCTTATGACATTTTTGTTTAAAAACATTAGCAAAGTGACAAACCAAATTCTTCTACAACAGAGGACTGTTCTCCTCCCAGAACACCCAATGACACTAACCACAGTCTGAACTAAGAGCCATTTTCAAAATTTAAAATGCCCAGAAAGCATCTGAAAGCAATAAACTTTAAAAAATGGTCAAGCAGGTTTCCTTTGAACTTTGAATGGAAAAAAAGAAAAGGAAAGAAAAGTTACGGCCAAGTTACAAACCCCTGGAAATAGGCATTGGGGCTTAAGAAATTTCTCATTTGTCACAAGTTTCCTGATGGAAAATATTAATTGTTTGAGGACTTGTCCTGGATAGATCTTCACTTTGACCTGAGAAAACTTTTACAACAGAGGAGAGAGCAGAGCTTCTTTCCCTCTGATAACATTCACTTGTGAAGTAACACCACCGTATTGATGGCGCTTCTCAAAAGTTACATGGATGTTGATGTTTCAGGGAGCCCTCTAAGGAACCCTAGACAGTCGCATGGATTACTCACATTTCAGCCACATCCCCCATATTCAGTGGCACAAAACAGGAGAATCCTGTTCTGAAGCAATGGCCATTTGAACTAGAGCTTTTGCTTCTGTCCCTGCTCAGTTCTTCACAGATCCCCACTCATTCCCTGCCCTTGGAGCTTGGAAGAAATAATCCTCCACCCCTTTCTTCAAATCTACTATCTGCCTTCCTGTTCACAGACTCTTCTCCATCTTCGCTGTCTGTTACAAGTAACAGCATTACAGCCTGCTCCAGCAAAGCATTTAGTTTTTGTATGCTCAATTTAGTGGAAGTAAATTCCTTACCAGCTTTTGCTAAAGTGAAATAAGAGTGTCTACAACATAAGGGTGTTGGCTGAATCAATTTAACTAAATAGTTTTTAAACTGATTTAGTTAAATTGCTACAATTTTCTTATGCAGCCAAGCCCCTAGTTATATGTCTGTATTAAATCAGCCCAGAGACACTTAAGAGTTTTTGTGCTGTCTGCTTGCAGTGGAGCTACTGCTGCATTGATCTGAGTGGAAAGATGTGGTGAAGTTCAGAATGAGAGAGCAGAATTGAGGAGAAATGCCTGGAGGTGTCCCTGCCTTCTCAGACTCATTAGACAAGTCTGATGTGCCACAGTTTGTTTGGTTGGACTCAGGGAGCTATCTGTACAAAGGAGACTAGCTATTTGTGTTAAATGGGAAATAGGATTGCTAGTAATTCTGCTACCTCTGCTGTTTTTCACTGCTCCTGAAAGCAAACAGTCAGTCTGCTAGTTAAGCCAGTTTTCTGTCTTTCCGGTGGATTTGTTGAGATATTTCAGGACAGGGTTCTTTTTTTATCCAGGTGCTTCCCATCTTTGGATATTTTTGTTTTGTTTTGACTGTGATTCAGACTATATCTGAGTTCACTTAGTGGTTCCTCTACAATTATATACTGACTTTCCCTTCTCTCCTTCACAAAAACAAACTATTCTTATAGAATCTGATTTATTCTTCTTGTAAAATGTAAGGACATGAACTTATTTTGGACTGGCTTCTAGAATATCTAGCTTTTGCATGTGAACACTCGCTAGGCAAATCTTTCCTAGTTAGCACCTTATTGACTATAAAAATGCTCTCCTGACTTGTAAATCTTTACGTCTTTGATCCTACTCAGTGAAAAAAGGTGCTTTATCTGTACGGCCTGTACTGGTTGTTCTTTAAGTGAATTTCTTACTATGATTTAATATCATTTGAAATTATATGATTATAGAGTGGTTCATGGCTTAGCTCTCTACCCTTGGCATTGTCCAGTAAAAAAAAAAACAGATGGGATTTTAGTGTCAGAACTTGAACATTATTTGTTCTGTTTTCAATTTTAAAAATATATTTTCAGAAGTGATGTACTACATTGTTCATTAAGTTAACACACATGCTCTGGGAAGCTTAAATTAAGGATGTTCTATAACTAAAAGCTTTTATTCCTTTGACTACATTCATCAAAGGAAATTAAAACTACCTGGTTTTAAGACAAATCTAGAACACAACTGTATGCTGTGCAATCCATGGGAGCCCTTGAATCAATGTGAATATCCCTGCAATAAAGCTGATGATTGTTGCTAGTAAAAGGATCAACTTGAAATGTTTTGGAGGTTGTGTTTGGTTCCACTAATCATGCAGAAGTTTGGATGTTTAGCTAGATTTAACCATACCAGTCAATCTGGAAATCAAGGTGGAGATTTCATGAGATTAAACTTTTCCAGGAGATTTCCAATATATCATACATTTACCTGAAAATAGCTTCAGTAGAAGCTGCCCCTCTATGTATCTCTACTTTTGATCCTGGCAGGAATCACAAAGTAGAAAAGAACATGAAACAGAAAAGGAAAAAATAAGGAAAGAGTTGACTGAACTTTTCTGAATTTCAAAAAAGTTTGTTTGGTTTCAGTGTGGATCATTTTAAATTTTATCCAAACATTGCAGATCTGGCTGAATTGATATATTGGGCTCCCTTGAGCCACTGCTTCTTATCTGAGAGAGAGAGAATTTTCTCATGACACAGTGTTTTTTATTACCAGAAAAATGTAACCCAGAGATCATTGTAGATTTTAAGGGCATAGGTACCTGGGAGATCAAAGTGGAAAAATACAGATTTTTTTACATGTAAAATGTGCAGTAGGTTGGTAAAGTCGCTACTCAGTGTAAAGAAGCAAACAAAGGGAAACTATTAGATATGGCCTGACATCATCACTTCGGTAGAATAACTGCCTAAATATGAACATAAAGATAAAGAGAGTCTCATTTGTGGCTTTGACTATGGAAATATGCAAGATGCACAGATGGCAAGTCTGCCACCAAATGGAGGACTTTCCAAATACGTCTGCGACAATGGCCAGACAAAATGTATGCTCCAAGCTGGCTAACTCAGAATAGTGCTGCTATCACCCTCTAATAGAACCACTTGCTCAGTTTCATGAACTGTAGGTAGGAGTCTTAGATGACATCTGATTGAGGTTTTAAGGAGTACAGCGAATTAAAGTGTATCTGGAGAGCTAGTGTAGATGAAAACCAAAGAACACTATTTGGGTTGTTGTAAAGTTCAGAACCAGACTTCCTGAGGAAATGCTAATGTTCCAAACTCGTTGGCATCCACCTTGTAAAGAAAATTGTATGTTATGTTAGTTTTGTTCAGTGTGCAATCTTTGCATTTTCTAAAGGCTGTTGGAAGTTAGTATATAAAACTCATTGCTGTGATTATTATTGATCATGATTTGTAAAGAGCTGGCAATAAAACTAAAGTTTGAATGTAGTTCCCTTAAATTTAGGATTTGTAAAGTTACTGAGAAATAAGCCCAAAGTTTTGATGCAATAAATGAGAGGGGGTTACCACTTACAGAAGTTACTGTTCTATTAGTGAAGGATTTTCGTAGTTTCTGGCATCCAGTGGAAGTTTTTGTAATTGGACCAACTAGGTAGGGTGGCTGTTCTCCTCTGCCAAAAGGAATAATATCTGGATTTCTGATTCTCTAAGCTTTTGTTTTGATTGTGCAACATAAACACATGCCATCGAGACCTCTGATTGCTTTGGCTGCACCTGTATTGTTTTCCTAAGGGTTACCTACCTACTCTTAATCGCACATGGGGTAAACTCAGGTGTTGGTTAGCTGACAGACTGTGGAACAAGAGGGAGGTTCAGAAAAATCAGACTGTAGTGTGTTGTTGTGTGTTTTCAGTTGCCCTCTTGTGTTAAAAGGATGGAATAGCTGAGAGAATGCATTAAATGCTGTATTTCTGTTGATGCTCATGGCTGATATACCTCTATATAAATACTTATAAATGATAGAGGTAAAAGTATGTAATGCATTGAAGCCAGAAATGTAGCTCATGGGATTGATCTCAAAGGATTAGGAAGGTCATTTTGACAATCCTTGTACCATATTTAGCTTAATAAGGCAGTTCTTAACAAATAGTTCACTTTAGAAATGTATTTGACAGTGAAGTAGTTTTGACCTTGGCTTATTGTTTCAATTATCATTCAAGATTAACATCATAAACACATTTTTTCAAAACTAGTACACGTTGATGAATTGGACCAAATGTAGCCAATTATAGAAATCAATGGATTTGGACTCTCTGGGCTTGATTCACCTTTACTCCGGCTCTTTTATACCAGATTGGCAGTAAAAAGGGACCTATAAAGTGAGTTCAAGATGACAAACTTCAAGGCCCCTTTGCACTACCAGTTTTTGTTTTTGAAAGAGTTCCCTGAAAATGCTGACTATATTTTACACCTTCTCTGTGATCACTTTTCTCAAGTCAACAATGTTGTGCGATACCCAGGCACATTAACTGGTTTTCATTTAATGATGCTGCAGGTATGTCGAGAGTATCAGCGTGGCAATTGTAATAGAGGAGAAAATGATTGCCGGTTTGCTCATCCTGCTGACAGTGCAATGATCGATACCAACGACAACACAGTTACTGTCTGCATGGATTACATCAAAGGGAGGTGTTCACGGGAAAAGTGCAAATATTTTCATCCTCCTGCACATTTGCAAGCCAAAATCAAGGCTGCCCAGTACCAGGTCAACCAAGCTGCAGCTGCCCAAGCAGCAGCTACTGCAGCTGCAATGGTGAGTCCAGAAAACACCTTCAAAATGTAACATTGATGATAAAAATGATTAATTTATTAACTATTCTTGCTGAAGATATGTTTGTTCAGGTATCCCATTCACTACACAGTGTAATGAGCTTTTACAGCATTTACAGCCAGATCTACTCTTAAATAGTTTCAGACTTAAAATATTTTACTAATTTTTGGCAGCCGATGTATACAGGGGTGTGTGTGTGTGCGCGTGTGTGTGTATGTATACATACATATATGTAGACTCAAAATATGTATCTATCTATTTATATAGATAGATACAGATAGTGTGTGTGTGTGTATTGCTATAAATATCCATTTACAGGGATCATTATTTCTGTCTTTAAGTGTATCCATCTAAATTACCATTAATGGTATTCCTGTTTCTACACTAAACTTCATTTTCCTCTTCTTTAATCTTGGGGTTTTTTTGTACCACCAGTAATGTGCTTAAAAATTACTTAATTTAAAAAATGAGATCTGAAACTTCTTAAGAGTAGGTTTTCAAGCAAATAGACTGTAACATTATTTGAGGGAGATTTAATCATATTTTGTTCATCTTAAATATTATGGTGTGGATGAATAATTGCACAACTAGGGATGCTTGAATACGGCAATTACATGGAGTAGGAAAACTACAGCACATTTGAAGGTATTAGAAATGAGTACAAACAGGCTATTTGCTAAAATTTATTCTTAAAGTAAATTTTTAACGTGATCTAAAACTGATTTTAATGGGTCCAGTCTTTGTTCTTTGCTTAGCTGTTAATATTGTCCTATATTTTTACATAACTACATGATGTGACCATTAAAATACTACTTCATGTAACACATGGTTTGCTAGCCATAGCATAGTACAATAAACATGAGAGAGGCCTTTTTCTATGTTTGTTTATGGATACTTGAGCAAAAATACAGAAGGCAGACTCTCTTTCTCTCTCCTTTCACTCTTTTCTGTTAGATTATCTTGTTTGTAATTAACTACATAGAGGTTGTATCCTCACAATAACAACTTAGTAGTGCCTTTATTGTGCATGCTTAGTCTTGTTATTCGTTGTATATGGCATTCCGATGATTTGTTTTTTATTTGTTTTTTCTCACCTACCCAAAAATGCACTGCTGCCCCCATGATGCACCTCTGCTTGCTGTTTATGTTAATGCGCTTGAACCCCACTGGCCCATTGCCATCATGTGCTCGCTGCCTGCTAATTAAGACTCAGTCGGCTGTCAAATCACTGAAGCGACCCCTCGAGGCAACCTTTGACCTGGTACTATGACCTTTCACCTTTTAGCTTGGCATGTAGCTTTATTGTAGATACACGGTTTTTTATTAATTTGTAAAAATTGAAATACAATGGAAAACTGAGTGTGGTTTCCTGTTCCAATTAGTGGGAAAGAATACAATATACACATAAATGTATATGCCAAACAAATGTTCCTAAAGCGCAGCAGCCCACATTCAGTTTGACCACCTTTTAGAATGTTGTAAATGAAGTACTTTGAGGACATTAAAATTGTATTTATTACTGTATTTTTATGTATCTGTTTGCTTGGCATGGCTTAGCAATATTCTTATGTAGATTTAACATTTGTAATGCAATGTTAAAGTACCAGCATGCTTTGGTACATTTTTGCATGTCTAGTTAGACTTTGGGAACTGTGGGTATAATTTTTAATATTATCTTGTTTCATTCACTCTGTGAGATTACTATTAACATTGCTTTTATTTGTCAATCCTCATGGAGCTAGCAGTGCAGTTTTCTTTTTTTCCCAATATTGTTGCTTCTTACTGAAAACCTGAAGCTTTATACAATATTTTAGCACATTATTATAACATAGAGCTCCAATACATTTACTTATATTACTTTATTGTTAAACTAAAGTAATGCTTCCTTTTAAAGCTGTCACCTTGCCTTTTTACTTGGTAGTTAAGTCTGCTCTGGTGCTTGCTTGCTCATGGATAAACATGGTGCTGCCTGACTCTTTTTTTTGCCTTCTACTGATTTTTCTTTCTTTTTTCTTTTTTTTGGATTGGACTTTATTTTTTTATACTCATCCACCGTTCAGGGAATTCCTCAAGCTGTACTTCCCCCATTACCAAAGAGGCCTGCGCTTGAAAAAACCAATGGTGCCACCGCAGTCTTTAATACTGGTATTTTCCAATACCAACAAGCTCTTGCCAACATGCAGTTACAACAGCATACAGCCTTCCTCCCACCAGGTAAGTATCTCTTCAGTTTTTGTAGAGCAAAGTATGCTACAAAATTTGTGTTCAGCGTTTGTAATAAACTTCTAAAGGTATCTGTATTGATAGTCATTGATATACGCACATTTGTAGTAGGATGTTTTTTGCTTACACTGAGGAAAGGAAGTCTAGGAATTAAGGTGTTAATGATCAGGTAGGGATCATGTAGAATGCTGTTTCTGTGTATGCTTGTCTTGGAAGCTGGGTAGATGTTCTCCAATCTAATATGAAAATCAATATTTTGGAAGCACATGATCTATTATTTCAAAACAGATTCTTAAATCTCTTCTCTTCTTTCTTTTTTTCCTAATTAATACTTTTTTACACATCTATTGAACAATTTTATATTATTCCTTTTTGCTGTAAGACCCCTTTGCCTTAACTTATTTAGCAACAGTACTTCTAAACCATATCACTTTGTAAAGGGTGAGGTTTTGAATTTTACTTAGTGATCATGAAATGCACAGTTAGATGGCATTACAGCTAAACTAATATGGAAGCACACGGAAGATGTACCTGTAAAAGGAATCAGGGGATCAGACACCAAAATTTTTCTATTAATTTCAATGTGAGCAAGATAGAACCCTCAGTTGCTTTTAGTAAAGAGTGATAAAAAGATATCTAATATTTTAGTTTGATTGTTTCAGAGCCCAAACCTGCACTCATTACTTCTAAAAAAAAATCTCACTGCAGTCAATTTTTGTTGCATAAAGTCTGCAGGACTGGATCTATAAGAAGTTTGTATCACTGCTTGCTTCATAAAAATCCATATTTCCAGTTTGTTTAAAACTCTGCTATAAATTTTTTAGTTACATTGTGAAAGTCAAATTTTAACTGCAAAGAACTGGCATTTTAAAAAATGTAGGTAACAAAAACGAGAACACTGGCTATCAGAAACGGAAAAATCATTTCCTAACCATTTTTGACGCGTTTCAGCCACATCAGCATGATTGACTTTTACCATTCCATTTTTGGTGGTGTGGTCTGTCAGTCAATCAACATGTATACATGTAATTTACACATATGGAATAGCTGCTTGACATGAGATATAACTTCTCTAGAGCAACTGTAGCCCATTGGGTTTCTAGGGTCTGATTCAAAGCCCATTGAAGTCAATGGAAAGACAAATCAATGGAAAGTCAATGGTCTTTGGATCAGGCCTCTAATATACATATTTAAAAGAGACATTTAAAATGTATTTACATAGTAGACCATCACAGTCCATCCTGCAGGCTTCACATATTTTAAAAGCTCCCCTGATCTTGGTTGGAGCTGTGCATCTCTGGTAAGGAGCCCCTCAGCTTCCCTTAAATTAATTGGGGTTTGGCACCTTGGCACTTTCAGCCTCCACAGAATCGGGCCCATTACCGTTGGGATCATTAATATCATTTGTGTAAATAAAATTTATAATTTGCATCACATAACTGACAGGGAATGTCAATAATTACACGGTGCCTTTCTCAGTCCTTACTCAAGCAACTTCATATTGAAGTCAGTGGGCATTTGGCCTAAGTAAGAACTTCAGGACTCATTGGGACTCCGGATGCTGAATTCAGAGGGGACAGGCTAGCAGTTTCAGGAGTTAGCCTGCACAGGCTACTATACCAATTCTGTTTTTCTTTTTTTTTTTATTAAAAATTACTGTTGAGGGGCAGACTAGCATCTATTTTAGTTTTCCATTGGTCTGATGCCTTCACAGAAACTTTAAAACAACATTTCCCACTAAAATAACACTTCACTTTTCTTTATGGCCCCCAGTTTTTATGGGGTTAAATTAGTTTAATTCTTGTTTGCGCATCATTATCATTAGTGAGAGCAGCACAGCTGTGGAAATAGTACTTTTCAATCAATTTCCAACAGAACCAGGAAGGGAACTTACAGCATATTTTTGGGAGGCTCACACAACAGTCCCAGTCCTGAGAGGTGTTGGGTGCTCTCATTGACTTCACATGGAGTTGAGTATGCCCGGCACCTCCCAAAAGGCACTTGCCACATTTCAACATTAAGTCCTTTAATGGGAGTCGAGGGGGCTCAGCACCATTCAGGATCAGGCCCCAAAGAGTAATGACTGGGGTTTTTTTTAATGTCTTGATGAAATTCACCAGAGAGAAGAGGGCCCAGAAGGCAAAACTCTCCCCAGGACTTGTACATTAAGGATGTATGTGGTCTGGAGGCCCTTACATGGGTCCTCTGATCTGGGCTGAATTTCATCTTTGGCAACAATGTTGGATTTGTGTTTCAAACATACCTAGACATCCCCTCCACATTCTAGAGCTCAGATTCAGCTGCCTTACATGGAAAGGTGCATGGAGGAGAGAAGTGGACACATCTAGTACCTAAAACTCCAAGTGCCTCCAAGCCCTGTCTTCCATGGTTAGGGCTACACCCAGACTCCTGTGGCACAGGGTCTGCTGGGGGTGCGATTGGAGCATTTTAGCATACATCCCTTGTGTTTCACACAGATAACTACCCCTTCCTTCGCAGGCTTTGGAAAGTGCATGCTGGAGTGCCGCCCTTTAAACAGGTTCAGCACATGTTCCCCTCAGGCCTGGCCAGTGTAAAGGATGGGGCCCAGGTCTTATTGCTTTCTGGCCTTTTGTCAGGCGTTGCCACTGGTGGTACTAATAAGGAGCAGTGGTAATGCTCCCTGTGAGAATTCAGCTGTAATCATTAGGGCCCTACCAAATTCACAGCCATGAAAAACGCATCACAGTCCGTGAAATCTGGTCTCCCACTGTGAAATCTGGTCTTTTGTGTGCTTTGTCCCTACACTATACAGATTTCATGGGGAAACCAGCTTTTCTCAAATTGGGGGTCCTGACCCAAAAGGGAGTTGCAGGGGGGGTTGCAAGGTTATTTTAGAGGGGCCACAGTTCTGCTGTCTTTACTTCTGCGCTGCCTCCAGTGGAGGCAGGAGAGTGGCGGTTGGTAGCTGAGCGCCCCACCTGCAGAAGTGCAGAAGTAAGGGTGGTAATACCGCACCATGCCATCCTTACTTCTGCTCTGCTGCTGGTGGCGGCTCTGCCTTCAGAGCTGGGCTGCGGGCCAGCAGCCACCATTTTTCAGCGGCCCATCTCTGAAGGCGGCAGCACCACTACCAGCAGCAGTACAGAAGTAAGGATATCAGAACCGCAACCCCCTCATCCCCTCTCCAACTCCTTTTTGTGTCAGGACTCCTACAATTACAACACCATGGAATTTAAATAGCTGAAATCATTACATTTACTATTTTTTAAATCCTATGACTGTGAAATTGATCAAAATGAACCATGAATTTGGTAGGGCCCTACTAATAATGTCAGTGCAGGTGAAGTACTGGCAGGGTGTGGTGTCATGTGTCAGTAAACTGACACAAGTGTGTCTGATTTCTGTGCGTGTTAGACAAATAAATCTCTTTGAGGATCTGAACCTAAAACACTTTAGATTGAAATGGTTCAGATAGTGCTCCTACTGTGCACCTCTGACCTTTTCAAGTCTTCCAGAATCTATTGCTTCCAGGAGCTGTCTCAGGAACTGTGGGATAAGTACTCAGAGGGCATTTCACCTGAAACAGTTTAGAACAGCTCTAGTATAGATGTAGGACAGAACTGCAACACGTCATACCACGTCTGTCACATCCAGCGTGGATGCACTGCACCGTTTGTGCTAAATTGGTAACATCTTACCAGTTCGGTTCGGATTAGTGCATCTTCAGCATGACCTTAGATCAATGTATAAAGTTCCAAATGAGGCTCCTAATTCAGGAAAGCATAATGGACCAAACTTTTAAAATAATTTAGGAATTTAAAGAAGCAGAGGCACACCCATTCAGATTTTCAAAAGCTCTTAGGTGTGTTAGTCTCCTTGAAACCAACAAGAGATAGATGCCTAAAAAGCACGTGTGAAAATCCCACTAGACACATACTTAAGCATTTTCCTTAACTGGGGCCTCTGGCTCTGGGGACTAATTTTGCTCCCCTTGAAATGTTAACGGAAGCAGGATCAGGCTCCGTAACACTAATTCTTCATACAGATTGAAGCATTTATGTTCTCTACTGATAATCTGGTCTATGTAGTGTTTTCTAGATTTAATTGAATAAAAAAACTGAGTGAAACAGCAAATCAGGAGTAGGAAATATATACAATGAGTAAAAGGAACTGCTTAAAATCCCAGTGAAAACAGAGTATTCATCAAAATTACCGTATTCTCTCTAGACATAATTTATCTGAGAAATTATAATCAGTTAAATTAGCACATGCTTGAAATCAAATGCTGCCTTGTGCTGCAAAGTCAAGGAACATTTGAACTAGCAAATTCACTATTCATACATTCTTATTAGTAAATCAAAGCTTTTGAAGTCAAGATTAATATTTAGGTCATAGCAAAAGTGATTTTTATTATTGGCAAGTGGGTCCTACTGCATTATGTCTTCATATTTGCAAGTTATTGCACCCTAGCTAGTATTTTCATTGCTGCCTTATGTTCATTTGCTGCAAATCCCTCTCAAAACTGTGTGCATTGGTTATAACATTAATGATGATGATTACTCAAACTAAAATTTAAGGTGAAAACTTTACAATTATATTTCAGAGAATCATTACAAAAAGCTAACTCTTGTTTTCAGCATGTAGACTTAATTATGCATGGAATGATGTAATATACTAGGTATAATAAAATATGTAAAACATAAGGCCATTTGTACTTGTCTAATAACATAGAGTGGCACAGCTTTCAGTTATACTCATGCAACTTCATTGACATCATGAAGGTCGTGTGGGTGTATTTGAGAGCAATGTGTTTAGCACATAGTTTGTAGTTCAGGGTCAAATCTGGGGCCACATATTTGCTCCGACAAGTAGTCCCATTGACTTCAGTAGCAATTCACCTGTGAGTAAAGCAAGTGGGATGAGGCCTTTCCTTTAAATAGTCCTCCTTTTAAACATATTTCATGAATAATTACATTCTTTTTTGTTTAATAGAAACAGTAAAATAATGAGAAGGATTAATTGTGCCATTTTCCCAATAACCTTAAATGTGTTTTCTACTAATTACAGGCATTAACTTCCATGTTATCCCCAGCATTAATTATAGTAATTACTATTTTATTTCTCCAAAAGACCATGGCTTTGGCATTGTACAAGTTGGTGCAACATGGCTTATAAATCTATACACCACATAGCACAAGCTAGGAAGATAACATGCATCACCATTCAGGCGCAATAATTTCCTTTTGTTATTGCCATATGGTATCAAGGTAATAGTGTGCAGTGGTGGTGTAGCTGTGTTGGTCCCAGGACATTAGACAGAAAAGATGGGTGAGGTGATATCTTTTACTGGACCTACTTTTGTTGGTGAGAGAGACAACTTGTGAGCTTATGCAAAGCTGAAGAAGAGCTCTGTGTCAGCTCAAAAGCCTGTGTCTCTCTCACCAGCCTCACCCACCTATACTATACTATAGCAGTAGCTCCCACAGACGGTCATTCAGAGTCTGTTTCCAGTTTCATATGATCCCCATCTTCAGGACTTCATTATTTAGTTTATATTGATTCATATCAGAGGAAATTTATCTAGCAATATGATTAAATAGGGAAGAAAGTCTTTTAAAAAAAGTTCAATATGATGGAACATGAAGAATTGGGCCCTTTGTTTATAATGTTTAATTTTTAAGCTTCAGGTAGGAAACAAAAAACATGCAAATACTGATTTCTCAAAATGGAGCTAGCTAAAATAAATGAGATTGCCAAAGTACTGGAATTTGAAAACTGGCAGTTGAGCATGCCTAAAAATGCAGTGCTTCTATTGACATTGATGTCTTTTTGGAGAACTGATTTCTTATTAATTAATTATTATTTATATAGCACAAAGAGAGTGATAGGCTACAAGATTGTTTCTCTCAACTGAACAATTATCTAAGAACTGTTGATGTTCTACAAAGGCCAATGGGTCCACAGACCCAACAACATATGGTCAGTTAAAGTGTGTCCTACAGTGTAGAAACAATGCTAATCAAGTGTGCTTAGCTTGTGCTGGGAGCTATGTGGGTGACCTGCACTTTTTATCTTGCATTTAAAACACAAAATAAACAATGTGAGAAAAATCAGAGTTGAAGTTGAACTTCATCTTCAGATTACCCCCACAGTGTCTACATATTGTAAGTAATACTGTATGCAAAATTACCATTGTCCTTACTACAGCTGAGCAAACATTTAGCAAAAAATGCAGATTTGGGTCGACCAAAACATTTCATGAATTTGGGTTGATTTGCCAGATTGTTTCAGTTGTTAAAAAAGAAAAAAATCAAAATGTTTGTTTAAAAACTCAAAATAAAAAATGTTTCATTTCAAACAAAACATGTCATTGGACCCAAAATGATGGTTTTTTTTTTAATTTTTGGAACTGCCAGTTAACTGAGAAACCATTTCTTCACACAACCCAACTAACACTTATGCAGTACCTCTAGAGGGGTTGGAGGAATAAAGGACACAAGACTAACTCTGGGTCGATCCATCCCCTTCCTATGGGAAAACCCACACAAGGTAGCCCTGAGTGGAAACTCCATGAGGATCCATCCCCTCTTTGGTTCTTCTCCCCTATTATTCAGCTGGCAAATGTGGTGGATACTCAGAAGAACTGCTGGGGTTCCACACTAGCTCTGGCCCCTGGCAGGCCCCCTACAACTATCCCTGTCCCCATCTCTTCCTGGGACAACTGCAGAAAAGAGAACGTTTCCCTTAGCCTGCGCCAACTCTCAGCCTGCGCACTCTCTGCTTCCTTCTTCAGCAGCATCAGAGACTGATGGGCTTAGGCAGGGAGAAAAATCTGTGTGGAGGATCCCCTGTGCATATGGATTGGATAACGGGTGAAACAATCCCACTCCTTCATTCTTTATTATCCTGCATATCTCTGTATAATCTTAGTGCTAGGATTAACATAATTTTGGGTGCTGGCTTACCCTGAGAGTGTTAAAGATAAATAACATGTTTGATCATTTCCTCTAATCTTAATAAAATATAGTTAAAAAGAAATACACAATTATTTTTATGCTAACAAAGTTTGTCAGAAAGATAAATCAATCAGATTAAAACTGAATTTTGAAATAAGCCATGAGACCTTTTCTAGTAATATTTTATAGACAAATGAAACTATATAGAAATAAAGGCAAACAAAATGTACCAGCACACAGTTCAATCAGCTTTTTTTCTTCACTTAAGACTAGTTCTAATTGATCACTGTGCTATTGTATGATTTGATTGTGCTGACAGTTACATGCCACTGTTCCCATAATAACAATTTTTCTTCTTTGTTCAAATGAAATTTTCTAATTACACGTGTGATGGGTTGTTTTAATTCTTTTCCCTTTTCAAATCCACCTTCCTGTTGCAATGCATGATGGGCAGGCTCAATATTGTGCATGACACCCGCTACAAGTGTTGGTAGGTGCCAGCTTTGTTTCTTGATTATCTTAAACCTGTGGTGCAGCTCACAGACCCTCAAAATCCACTGCTAGGTTTTAACTTATAGCTCTTGTGCCAGTCCATCCCCCCATCACACCCTCTGCACTAACACCTGTCAATTAAATGCAGTTGTTTTATTTAATTGACATGGACATCTAGAAGTTGGATAGTAATGTTCTGAATTGCACATTTTTCCTTGGTGGATTTTGATTGGACTATGAGTTTGTGTTTAGAGACTATCTTGTATTAAGTAACATACTGTATCTTACTATAGTAATATAAAACATACTTTCATTCAAACTGATTAATTTTGGTGTGGTAAATACTTGGGTTGGATTTTCTTGTTTGTGTTTTTGTTTAGATATAAAAATGTAAACATAAGGAAATTTTTAAAATACTTTTGTTGATTTCATATTGAAACAATTGAACTTGTTCGTGTTGATTTTCTTGATTTGATGGTAACAAGCATTTTTCCCTTTTTTTCCTCTTTCATTTCCCTTTCTCCCCTTCTCCCCGGAATGTTGTCCTGCTTTGCACTGTGATTGCATGTCACTCGCTGGCAATGATGTCTCGTCACATGGCTTATTGCTATGATAAATACCATGCTCAATTATTCTATCACATGTTGCCATGGTTCCCCTACTGCTACACTCTTCTGTATGTTGGCTTATATGATTTTCCTTCCGAAAGTTCCCATGGTGCACGGTGCTACGCCAGCCACTGTGTCTGCAGCAACAACATCTGCCACAAGTGTCCCCTTCGCTGCAACAGCCACAGCCAACCAGGTTTGCTAATTTACAGCTTTGTTCCTTAAAAACAACTTGAAATTGGTGCTTTTAATGAGCATGGGGGTTTTGATTTTACTTCTTGTTGGCCTACACATTCTCTCTAAGAGTTGTAGCATAGCTTAGTTAGCTTTTGTCCAGGCTCAGAAGGTGCTACAGCCCCATTTCTGATGCTAAAAGTATTTTACTTTTACCTGAGAGTTTCTGATGCACTTTTGACATTTCATAGGCCATGTAGCTTATTTATCTTCTCATAGATCTAAAGAGAGACAGGGATAGTACACAGAATCCAATTTTTCTGTGCACATAAAGCCTACAGTTCTTTTGCATGCAAAACTGGTCAAAGCCAGTGGGAGCTGTGTGTGGAGGGATTACAGGATCAGGAATTTAAGAATCTGGACGTGTTCTGAATCTCTTCAAAAACAAAACAAAAATATTTGTGCTTATGCCACCCAGAGGCACACTTGTAAATTTTTGTCTCAACTTGTGAATTAGTTAGGAGAGGCCTCATTAATTTTATAATGGACAAACTTTAACTAACTGAATGTCCATTAAAAACCTAACTAAACTCTTTTTAAACTACCACCATGAATGTTGTTTTATCTGGGTATAAAATAAGGATGAAAATAAATGCTTAACAAGCTAAACTGTAAGTTAAACTTCTCCTTGCACTGCCACAAACAACTCTGTAAAGATAAATGTTGTGAGCCACATTTACATGGGTGCATCTCCCATTTACTCCAATGGAAACTGCACTTACATAAATGAGGATGGAATTTGGCCCATTGTTTTAGCTCAACAGATTGTTAAAAATTCAGTTGTTTTCTACTACATCGTAGTTGGAACATTAACTATAAAGAATAAAAACATTCTAAAAGACCATTTCCTTTCTCTTTTATTTAAATGTACCCAGAAATAAATTTTATAAGCCATACTGCAAATTTAGAATTCCTGCACATTATCATTGTGCTAAAACATAGCACCAAATTCTGTGCTAAGATGGAAGTTGTGCTCTCAATCAGTTCACTGGGAGGCCCACAAGTGTCTTCAGGGTTTTTTGTTTGTTTTTTAAAATGTCCTTAACTCAGTTTCCAATTTTGTGGGGGATGTTTTGCATTCACAGTTAATTTCAGGGGTAAATGCTAGTATTTAAGGCCAGGATTTTCAAAAGTGCTCACCTTTGACCTAACTCTGCTTCCATTAAACTCTGAGCACTTTTTAAAAATCCAATCAGGTAGTCAGAGCTATGAACAGTAGTACTTGTGCCTGAAATCTGTTGAACCTGTACCTCTAAACCTGCAGGCAACTGCACTTGTAAAATAGGATGATAGTTCTAGAAATCCGGAGCCTGTTCCTGCAAAGTGTTGAGCACTATACATTTTTCGTTGAGAGTTCTGAGCCTTTTATGGGGCCAGGCCAAGGGCCTTAGTATTTGTCCTGGAGTATCTCCATTGTTGCTTGCTATACACCACCTTTTTTGCTAAGCCAACTGTAAACTTTTTGGTGGCATATGCAGTAATTGGCATCTCAGCCATGATGCCTGAAAATCACACAGTTATAATGATTTATAAGTGTGCACATCAGATTCCCTTGTGTTATTTAGATATTTAAAAAACCCAAACAATAATCTGGTCAGTTTTCACAGAAGCTGAATGTAATTTCTCACCTCTTTGTGCTAGAGAAACAAAGGCTTAATTTTGTTTTTCAGTGAGTAACTAAGTCTCTTACAGATTTAGCCCAGAATAAGAATAATATCCAGGAATACTCATGGAGAAGTTATCATTCTTGTAAATAAGCATCCGCTAAATAAATCTACTGTATGTCAGACATATCTTAACCGCATGAGTCATTTACTGCACAATTTAAATAATTTTGATTTTAAAACCTGCATACCCCTGAGAATTGCTGGCGTGAGCAAAACCAAAATGCCTGTTCTCTATGTGAGGTACCCCGCACTTGCCCAAAGAGATTGTAGGGAAACTTTCTGTTGTAGAATCTGACCATTTCATGCATATCCTCCCTGGACCCTCATAACACACTTCAGTAAAGTATTGCAGCCAAACCTCAATATATACATATATAATTAATATATGTGTATAGTATATAAGCAATGCTGAAATTGCTTAATGCCACACAATGCAATGTGCATGCATGCGGAAGGTCTTAAGATCTGGCCCTTCATCTTCATTGACTGGTGTTGAAGGTCCGTGGTATGTTTCGACAGCACTATCCCTGATGCTTCTACACAGTTGGGTGCAACATCTTCTCCTGCAGCAGTAGACAAAATGGTATGAGAAGCTTCTTTATGCTTGGAGCACATTTCTGTGCAAGTTGGCAATGCTGTAAAACTGTATAAAGATGACAGGTAAAGAGAGGGCATTAGAGGTGGAAAAAAACCCCACTAAAAACATTGAATTTGTTTTAGAGAAATATTTCCACCCTCCCTTTCTTTTGCAGGTTTATGTATCAAACTTATTAGCTGATGGGAAATATAACTTGTATGACTGTAAATAGCTGTTAACCTTGAAAAAATCAGTATCACATCATATTGCAGGGCTTGTTTGCCTGGACATAAGTGCGTCTTTCCACTTCCCAGTCCTGTTTGTGATGAAAGTTTATGTGCAATTCCTTTAATGTTTGTAGTTTAATAAAAACACAATACTGTTTTCCCTGATTGAGGGTCCTATTCTGCAAGGCTTGTGTAAATGCACTCCCACTGACTTCAATCTATGTGCCACCCATTGGAGGGCTTGCAGGATTGGGCTCCAGAGAGATGGTTGACTTGTATGCTTCTTTGCTACTTCTAAATATTATCTTGTGGTTTTAATTTTAAAAAAATACTATGGAAAATGAGTTGATAAACTTTAGGAGCCACTGCAAATTCTGTTGACAACGTTTTGAGAATTGTTCACTAGTTTGGGGTGCCTTCCTTTTTTTGGTGCCAAACTTTGACACTTTGTACCACTTCTTTTATAGGGGACGAGGACCCACAGCTCATCTCAACTCAACTGTGGGTCTTCACCCTTTGTGAAATCAGCATACAAGGCATCTTAAATTTGGCACTCAAAAATGGAGACACCCAAAGTTAATGATCACTGCAAAATTTGGCTGAGGTTGTTTAACTGTAGAGTTTATTGTTTCAAATGATTAAGTGAAATACCCAACTCACAAAACTTTGTGTAGGCCAACAAAAAGGGCTCTTCTCAATTACTGCACTGCATGAACTTTTGTAGATTTTAACTTCTTTTACTTTCTAAACAAACAATACTTATTTACATTGGTCAAACAGTACTTACCACAATGTTTTTCAGTTTTAAGTTGCTTCTTTAGCACTTCAGTTTACTTTAACTTATAGTATAAAGTCCACCACCTCACAGCTGATCCCCACTTTCCTGAACTGTTACGTTCTTTAATAAAATGTTCTCTCTCGGTTGATTTGTTGCACATGTTATTCATTGTTTACATTTTTACCTATAGATACCCATAATATCTGCCGAACATCTGACTAGCCACAAGTATGTTACACAGATGTAGACATTTTGTCATCAAACAGTAAGTTTCCAATGTATTGCTTGCATAGTTTTTATACTCTCTTTGTGTATGTGTATAACTTGGCGTTTTCACGGACATACTGGATTTTTAAAATATAAAATCTATGGAAAAATGTTGTGAAAGAATTGATATGGGTTTCTTTGACATTACCCAACTTCTGGCACATGTCAGTCACAGCATTCATATAGAAATGATTTTTAAAAAATATTACAGAAAAAGACAAGTGCGTATGTGAAATGAGTTGGTGATTTCAATTGACCCTAGTCAACAAAATCACAAGGCTGCTACATCTGGCATGAACAGTCACCTTTGTGACACTCTCAGCAGAGGCCAAGGGTCGAACAGGCAGAAAACTGAATTCCCCTCTTCCCAGAAATAGATCACACAGATTCTGCACAGCTGCTACTCAGTAGCCTGTAATCTTACCAGAGTTACCAGAGTTACTAACTTACTTACCAGAGTTCCCCCCACTCTACTTGTGCAGGTGATGTACATAATGGTGGAATCAATAATCTCTTCCCCATCCCACCTGCAACCAAACCCTTTATGCCAGCCTATTTGGAGTTGGTGCACAGACTCTTTTCATAATGTTGAACGGTGAGGAGACCATTCCTCAACCATTGGGCTTAAGTGATGATGAGAGTCTTGCTTCCAGCCTTTTGCTTTTCACCCTTAATTATGTGATCTGCTTCTTAAAACATCAGCCTCCCATTTTCAGGGGGCCCAGGATGCAGCAAACTCTGTTTCTTTTTATCTGCCCTGTGTTTGTCCCCTCCAAAAGATACAGCAGTTATCAACTTTAAATTAACGCTGTTTGTACCCAAAGTACATGAAAGGCCTTTGGGGAGGGGAGGCCCCAGGTTGTTAGCACTGACACTCACTGTGCTGGGGCACCAGTATTTGCTCTAATACCTCCACTTTGTTAGATGGAATTGGAAACCTGCAGGGAGTGACATGTTAATTACTGTTGACGCACTATGGCAGGTATAGGGAGGTGGAGTCTGATAAGCCACATCTACCCCAGTGATTTAGCAATAATTGACCTGCAGCTCCCTGTAAGTTTCCAACACCTTCTAACAGGGTGAAGTAACTGGAGAATGCTGCCATCTCATTAGAGTGGGCTTCAGCTTGTAGTCCCATCTTGCTGCCCTGCTGGGGAAAGTCACCCTGGGACCAGCCAAGCTTAGGATGGGGCTCATATAGTATTATTTTGGAATGAACTCTTGTTAATAAAACCAGAGTTTATTAAATGAGAATTTAGCTTTTGTTTGAGACTTGCAGAGGCACCACTGGCTCTTATGGCCCTGGGGCCATACGTAGGACAACACTTTACTGAGAGTTGCTTTCGAAAGACCTATTAAATTGCAGTGTCTGCTAAGCCAGCCTCTGTAATTGAGAATGAGAATTTAGTCATCAGCCTAACTCAGCCTGTGGCTTCTCTTGAGCACAGACTGCTAAATTATGATAAATTATGTGTGGTATTTTTGTGAAATAGGTTACATAGTAGAGAGAGTTCATGCTGAGAATACACGCTCAATTTCTACTTGCATATGTTTGGCTTGAACTACAGCCCTAGATATTATGTGTCAGATCTTTATAATTTAACCTTTCTTTACAAAGAAAGACTTTTACTTGACTTACCTGTAGCAATTTCCTCCCCGATCTTTCTATGATGAAATCCTAGTTTAAATTTATGATTTGGGCTGTTCATTTTTCTTTCTGTCTGATATAGTATCTTACCCAACTACACAAGGCTAACTTAATAGCTGCAGCAAGTAAATATACCACTTCACTCCCACCCCCATCCCACGACAGAGGTACTGGCTACTAGTCAGGTTTAAGCTGTAAAAAACTTATCATTCACTTTGGCCAAGATCCTCTGTAGTATTTAAGTACCTAGTTCCCATTTTTATCAATGATTTTCGTAGTTCCTTCATTGTAATCTTTCTTCAACAGAGGAGGAAATTTATTCTTGACACTAGTTGATGATCAATCCTGAAGGAAAAGGATTGATACCCCTTGTAACTTTTATCCTAGCTGGAGTGATTTCAGATATTATTGTAGTCATAGTCCAGTCCTTTTTAAAAAAAATTCACAACAAGCTATTTGCCTTAGCATTATCCTACAACAGTGACTTCCACAGGTTAATTTATTATTGCATTAAAAACTACTTCCAATTATTCCTCTCCGCTTACTTGTCTCCTCACCCAATTATATCATCTATTTTATTTCTCTTTATATAAAACACCACCTTCCCCTTCTCAGTTTCTACTTTTTATTGCCATTCTCTGGGCCTTTTCTGTTTCTGCTATGCCCTTAATGAAATGATGTGCCAAAACAGAATGCATTTTTAAGGTGAGACTGTACTATTGATTTAATATATGGAATCATACAAGTTCCTTATTATTCTGGTAGGCCAATTTTTTCAAATTTTCAAAAGCATCTAAGTGACTTAGACCTAAAGCCTCAGGCACCTAACTCCCAGTGATTTCAATGGATCTTAATCCCTTAATGGCCTAAGTGCCTGTCATTTTGCAAATGGGATTTAAGTGTTTACGTTTGATTAAAAGTCAGTGGGATTTTGACTTCTAAGTTGCTTAGGCACTTTGGAAAATGTTACCCCAAAATCTTGGTTCCGATGAAGTCAGTGGGAATACCGTCTACTGACTCCATATACACCAGTGGGACCAGGACATGGCCCTTAACACAAAGCCAGTAAGTGAGTGGTATACTGTCAATGCTAGGATTTTACTAGATAGAGGAGGCTATAAAATTCAAGAGCAGGGGTTCTCAAACTAGGGGTCGTGACCCCTTGGGGTCATGAGCCATCAGCCTGCACCCCCAAACCATGCTTTTCCTCCAGCATTTATAATAGAATTAAATATAAAAAAAGTGTTTTCAATTTGTATGGGGGGGTTGCATTCAATGGCTTGCTCTGTGAAAGGGGTCACCAATGCAAAAGTTTGAGAACCACTGTTCAAGAGCAACAGGATACTATTTTATTATACATGGTCAATATGTATAGTACGTCTAATATGTCTGCAAAGTAAATCTTTTCTGTGAAGAAATTGTTTGAGGGACAATCCTGTAGCCTTTTTTGTAAACAAAATTCCTCTTGACTTCAATGACCGATTCGCCTCATGTTGAGATTGCTTTAAGAAAATGAATGAAAATGCTAAATTAATTTTCTTTCTGCCTGCTTCCCTTTCTAGATCATACTAAAGAGAAAAGGACAGTGTGCTTGGATAGAGAAAAGGACATGAGCATTAGCCATAATGTATATACCGTCAAGCCACACACAAAAATTCCCTCAGCAGTAAGACATCCACATACTGCATGTTAACAAGATGAAACGACAACTTGGAAATCCACTGCACACTGTTGCCTATATACTTTGTACATTTAATTGATATTTGTGCTGAGGTGATCTTATTGTCTAAATCTACAACATTGTCTATCTTTTCTAGCACAGAGGTATGCCTATATATTTAAATAAGCATACATAGTCTATTTCCTACATAATCATGTATGTCATCTTGAAAAGACAGACTATGATGTAATCATAAATCTATTATGTATTGGTACGTCTGTAGACCAAGATATAATTTTTTAAAGTAAATTTATTTCTTTCAAGGTTTACAAATAACAAAGGTGCACCTTGTATTTAAAATTGCCATTATAGATGAGAGCGTGCATGCACAGTAATTTTCGTTTAAGAGTAATATTTTTAATGTAATAGATTGTAAGAATTGGTAAGAGAGGTATCTGACAGAGATGAATGTGCCAAGCAAAACCACAACTGTGTATATTTTAAAGCACATCAGTGGCTTTAAGTACCATGTTGTTAAGGATCTCATGAAGTGCCATAGACTGTACATCAAATTAGAGTATTATTTCTGCAGTGTTATTTTCAGAGCCACATTTTTGCTTATTTTGTTAGTACTATTCAGTCAAAGGCACCATTCTGTTTCAAAACCAAAGCTGTCTCAGAAATGGCCAATTCAACCTATAATAAAAGTAGACAACAGAAAAACAAACTATCAATACAGATTAACATAACACATACTGGACATATAAATATATATAAACTATTTTAAGGCGTTGTAGTGTAAAATTTATGCATATTATACTGAATAACTCAATATACAAAAGGGAAAAGCCATTTCTGAGACACAATAACAAAAATGTTTGAGGAACTTATTTTGCTTCTATTTATAGCCTCTGTCAAAAGACTATAAATGCTTTGCAGAGATGGATTTCACTTTTGCTTAAATGTTTCATCAAAGTCACACTTCAATATAGTGACTCTAAACAAAGAAGAAAGAAGCACTGACATCAGATGCATGATAAACCAAAATATGAAAAAACTGAGATGTTAATTAGCATAGAATTGGGTGGGTTAAATACCTGGGTGAGTTTTGTGAGGTTTTTGGTTTTTGTTTTTTTTTTTGGTTCAGATTAACTGCTTATAGCCTTAGAAAGCCTTTACAAAATAATAATAATAAAAAAATAGATGTGCATTCAAGTTTTTAAGAATGGATTCATCCAAAGGAATTCCTTTTTGTGGTTTGGATGTTGCAGTTAGTAAAGGATATTTTTGCTCTGTTCAGCAAACTGCTGAAGTGGGGGCCAGGTCACTGGTAGTATAGCATGGAGTGGAAGAAGTGTGAGTTCAGTTATAGAACTTTCCATACTTCCAAGTTTACTGCAAGTTTTATGCTTGAGAGAGATGCTTTCTAGTATAAGAATGATGTGTTGATTTTACTGATTGTACTGTACATCTATTAAAGCCTTAGATTATTACATTACGGGTTAAAACCCATACCAATGTAATTTCAATCATGTTAAGAAAGTATAGATGACTTCACGTGTTATTGTAGTTACTTACATTACAGAATATTACTTATTTTTTCTTTTTAAAATGTAGTTTTTATTTCTTACATTTATTAGATCATTTTCATTTTCTATTACCAGTTGAATACCATTTCAGTTTATAGAATTTTGTTTTATTAGATTATACTGATGACTTTTTCAAAATACAAAAAAAATTAAAAAATAAAAAGTAGGTTTTTTTCTTCATAACATATTCAGTTTTGAATTTACATGTAGTGTCATGAGTATTTGTATTATTGTTAACTAAATGATTTATATTTTACTGATTTAATATTACAATGTAAGAATGTCAGTCATTGTTAGTTCTTGTCTAGTTTTCATTAAAAGAACAAAGATCTTTTATATGGATATCTTATAATTATATAATCATTGCTAAGTAAGAAGTTCAGTTGTTGCTATCGCAACAATCCTGGCAGACAATTGAATAATATTTTGATGATTTATTTTGTTTGTAATTAGTTATTATAAGAAAATCTAGTTCCTAGATATTAGAATAAAATTTATTTTCTACTGTATCCATTTCAAATGTTAAAATATTGTTTAAATATTTTTTGAAATCCCTGAATATCAGGCCTTGTTATAAATAAGCTGCATAATCAATAGATCAAGGGACTTTTTGTTGATAATCCAAATACTCAAAGTTTACGTAACAAGAATTAAAGCGTGTGTGCAAACTCTTGAGGGTTGATTATGCTGCAGTTTAGCATGTGGGAACGTATAGAGAGAAGGTTGACTTTTTGCACTTCTGTATATAGTCAAAAAAGAGAGAAACCTGTATAATAGTAAGATCTTATTTTGAATAAAAATGTCTATAATTACAAGGAGTTTTGTTAAGGCTAATAAAATGACAGGCTGAACAAAATTGCTTGCAAAAGTGGCACAGAGTTAGCACTCCATACCCCTTCAAAAAAGTTGCTTTGCTTTATGTGGACAGCTTGTAGTTTGCCAGGATTTTTTCAGCTGGAAAGATATGCCATCCTTCCAAGATCTCATGACTGACAAAAGCTCCACTGGTTCAAATCTGCCTGAAAAACATTACTTTAAAAAAAAAATTTTAAAAAGCAGGTATTTCAGACCATCAAGGTGAAATCATGGATTAAATATTCCGTACATTATTCAAAAACTACTGCATGTTTAAAGTATCAAAAACAAAAAAACACAAAAAAAACACAAAAAAAAAACACAAAAAAAAACAACCAACAACTATATTAAGGATATATTCTATTCAAAGCAGTTTCTGACAATTTCAGTGGTTTATTGTTCACAAAACAAGAAACTTCAAAACAGATATTGATTTTCACAAAAATTAAATTATGAACAGGCAAACCAAACAGCACACTGTAGCTGTAGTTATGTGATTATTTTTTTATTGTAATGGTCCTGTTCTTTTAGCAGGTGAAAAACAAAAAACCTATCAAATGTTACCATTTGAATGAAAAGCACTCAAGAAACCATGTATTTACATAAGCGAAAGGTGGAAATAAAAATGATTAGGCCATTATTTTATCTGGAATATTCAGTATTCACACTGATTAATTAATAACGTTGCACTTACTTGCAACCCTGCAACTTTCATCTGCTGAAAGGACAGATGTGCTTGGTTTTACTATTATGTAATCACAGACTTACTTTTTGCTTGTAGTTGCTGCAAATTATGTACTCTGTCCTGGGCTGCAATTTGTTTCCATGCTTATTTTATTATTACTGCTATAGTTACCTTGCTGTATGGAAAAATAAAGTGAAATTGCCCTAATAAAACTTCTCTTTCTTAATTATATTTTTCTATTTCAGATTAAAAATTACATTGTTTTATTGTGTGTGCATTTTTAATGGATTCACACATTATGTCCAAGGGGGAATCATTTAAATGAAAATGATTAACTGTCTACTATCATATGTTTATTTTACAATGTGCACCGTATTACATATACAATACAGACCATGAAACAGTCTATTATATCCAAATCAGATATTTACAATCCTTTACAGACCTGTTCCATGCATTACTGAAAATTCATTTTTCTGAGTTCCTGACTTTATAGATTCATAGATTTTAAAGCCAGAAGATACTGTTTTGATCATCTGATCTAACTTTCTGCCTAACACAGGCCTGAGAGCCTTACCCAATAAGTTCTGCAAAAAGCACATAACGTCTGGTGGAGCTATAGCATATATTTAAGAAAGATATCCTGTCTAGATCTAAAGAATTCCAGTGAGGGGGAATCTCTAATTCAGTAGTTCCAATAGTTAATTACCCTCATGGTTCAAAATGTGCACCTTATTTTTGTACATCTTATTTGTGCAGGTTCAGTTCACAGGCGCTTCATAAAAGCAAAATATTAAAAGTAGATTATTTCCCTAAAGAAGGTTATTTCTGCTTCTGAGAATTATATTTATTCAGGGAGACAAAGTACTAATTTATTGAGGGTTTTGTCCATTCAGTGTTGTATACATTGGAGACATGAAGCCATATCATGCCAATCATTTTTGAGTAGCACTCCCCATGGGAAATTCTACTTAAAAATTGATAGTATTATACAGCGCTGGTGCCCCCAAGGAAAATACCAACAATGTCTTGCCAGATACCCACATGAGGGCAAACCCTAACTGTACCTCTGCAGAACCTTCCAAGCACCCATTTTTAAATAATTTGGTTTGTTTTTTTAATTATGTGAATTTTTGGCACCTGGGAACCAGGGCTAATAGGGCTGGCTACAGTCAAACAGAATGTGGCCATTGCTTGTGGAATTATCTCCCCACTTAGCTCAGCTACTACGCCTCCATCTTAATTGCAGAAACCCTCATCCAAATCTGGTCATGTATCAGTTTGAGATGTGGTCTGGCTGTTGTCCAACAGGGCTCCATCTTGCAAACAGATTCACAAACAGATTTCCACTCCCCACCCCACCCATTCTGCTTGTCAGTTGGCCAACCCTGTGCTATGAAGTGTTGTGGTCATGTTAGTCCCAGGATATCAGAGACACAGGGTGGGTGAGGTTTATCTTTCTGTTGGTAAGAAAGATAAGCTTTTGAGGTTACACAATCAGCAGACCTGTAGAAGAGCTCTGTGTAAGCTCAAAAGCTTGTCTCTCTCTCTCCAGCAGTAGTTGGTCCAATAAAAGATAGGATCTCACCCACCTTGTCTCTCACATGTGCTGGCATTTGAACCTATGTGAAAGGTGAGTTAATTTACCAACTATGTTGCTTAGCTCTGTTCGAAACCTCCTGTTTGCTAAATGCCTAAGTTTGGAAGTTGTAGCTAAAGGCAAGAGATTCAAAAATTCTAAGGCCAGAAGGTACTACTGTAATCATCTAGTCTGACCTCCTGTATAACACAGGCCATAGACCATTCCTGAATTAATTCCTGTTTGAACTAGGGTAGATCTCAGAAAAACACCTGCTAATTTTAAAAAGTCACCATTGATGGAGAATCCCCCACAACCCTTGGTCTGTTATTCCAGTGGTTAATTCTCTTCACTGTTTAAAAATGTGTGCCTTATTTCTAGTCTGAATTTATCTAACTTCAGCTGCCAGCCATTGGATCTTATTTTACCTTTATCTGCTAGATTGAAGAGCCCATTATCAAATTTCTGGTTCCCATATAGGTACTTATGAAGTGTGGTCAAGTAAACACCCTTTAAGCTGGTCTTTGTTAAGCTAAATAAAGTTCCTTGAGTCTATCACTATAAGGCATGTTTTCCAATCCCTTAATTGGTCTTGTAGCTCTTCTCTGAATGCACTCCAATCAATCAACGTACATCTTGAATTGTGAACACTAGAACTAGGCATTCCAGCAGCAGTTGCACCCATGCCAAATACAGAGGTAGTATAACCTTCCTACTTTTACTGAAATTCCCGTTTAAACATCTATGGATGGCATTAGTCCTTTTGGCCACAGCATCATACTAGGAGCTTACATTCATCTAATTATCCATCAGGATATGAGGTGGCACATGGGTACTACTTCATCATTAGTGAGGAACAGGTTACCTTCAGCTGAGCTTCCCTGCAGGTGTTCAGGGCAAGAGCTATCAGAGTAGTTAAGGCAAGAAGAGTATGGGTTTGCACCAGGGTTCATAGGACTGGCTTGAGTCCCATGCTGGGGGAGTTTTCTGTTTACGTTCTATTCGTGTTAACTGATTATATTTTCTTGATCCGTGGAGGAAAAGACTTCATGCTCTGTGACTGGTTTTGACCCTGCCTAGTCAGCCCATCAGCTGACAATGCTGATTTCCAGTGAGTGCTCTAGGAGGGCCAGTCAGAGAATGTTTGACTGGTTCAAATACAAACTACTTATACCTGTAACTCTAACAGGATGGCCAGCCCATTTAAGACCCAGGTGGTTTAGGGCCAGTCAGCCCTCTTTAATTAGTCCTTCCCTGCTATGTCTCTGTAGGTTTTGGGACTTAAAAGGAGGAAAAGGCATCAGGAATGGAAGTCCCTGGGAAAGCTACCAGTGAAGAGGGAGAGGAGGCAAGTAAGTTATGCTGGCTGAGGAAAGCTGTTGTAGGGACTGTTGTAGAGAAGAAGTCCTAAAGATTAACAGCTGAGGGGCTGGCCTCCAGAGGAAGGTACTGCTCTGTAAGCAGAGTGGGGAAAAGACTGCACAGCTGAGTTGGGGTGAAGCACCTACAGAGGGTAACTTTGGAGCCTGAGTTGGAAGAGGAGCCCAAGTGGGGCAGAATCCCCTGGCTAGGGAGGGATGTGGACAGGTTGACTGAGGCAGAGGAAAGCCTTGCAGTTGAGAGATGTTGGGAGGAGAGTGGACAGGCTGCTCTGTTGTGAGGTAATAAGCTGGGCTCCAGCTTGGAAATGATAGAGCTGTGTCCTACCAGAAACCCTGGGTAGGAGGGTCAAGCTGATGAGATAATTGAGTTGATTGGAGCCTGGAAGGTGGCAGCTGGACAATGAGACTGACTGTTGCCAGTGGGATCCTATGTAAAGTACGGGGCTGAAGGCTGAGCCCAGTGGGGCAGAAGAATCTTGTTCTGATGTTGTATTGGAGTGGGGACTAAAGGACTCTGCCGCTTTGGAAGGGGTTGAACCCTTTAAAATGGCTCGGCCAGACAGCATCTGGAGTAAGCCAAAGATGGTTGTGGGAAAACTGAGGCAGTGCTGCAACCCTGGGTTTTTCTGAGAGAAATTAGTGTGGGTTGGGCAGAATATAATTATCTAGTAACTAGAAGCCGGGGCCCTGGTTCTTGGCTCTACTCTGCCAGTCTTGTACACAGGCAAATGCAGTTACCCGACAGGGCCTGATGCTGTTTTTACACAACTGTAATGCCCTTATGGTCAGTACAGGTTACACCAACTTAAATGAGATCAGAATTTGGGCCCACGGGGCTTCTGTAGATTGTGCTCTTTTACTGGAATCAAATGTATATAGCAAAACTATACTTGGTACTTTTATAATAATGAGCACTTTACAAACAATGCATGTTCAAAGCACTATGCAGACATTAAGGGACAAAATCTGCTCTCAGCAGCAGTAAATTTCATATACACCATAACACTGTCCCTATCTTTATAGCTAGGATTGACTGAACAGCTATTGATCGACTGACTGAATTATTGGATGTGAGGAAAAGTAGTGCTCGGAAGATAAGTGCAATATATTATTTATTTGAACTGCAAGAGAACCTTGGAGCCCCAATCATGGACCATGGCCTCATTACATTCTAGTCATTCATATTTTACAACTGTACTATGTGTTATGCAAATCTGGAGAAAAAGGACTAAACCAAAGAGGGAAGATAACCAAGGTGTAGGACACAAGGGGAGGGTGATACTCAGACTACAACATATCAAATAGAAGAAGTGCCAAGCAAAACCAGGAAACTGTTGTCCTATAGCAATTCTGACTACAACTGGCTGTAGCGCACGCTCTCCAGGCCCATGTGCATTGTCCTTCCATAGTTTCATGTGCTCATTATTTTTAGTTGTTTGACAGGTATCACGTTTATAGTGTTTCCTCTCTCTCTCATATGCTGCTCTATGAAGAGCTGCCATGTCACTCAGTCAACTGCACTGGTGTTCCATCCCAGGAGGTACATTTCCAGTATGGTAGGTTTCAGAGTAGCAGCCATGTTAGTCTCGATCTGTAAAAAGAAAAGGAGTACTTGTGGCACCTTAGACTAACACATTTATTAGAGCATAAGCTTTCGTGAGGTGAGCTGTAGCTCACAAAACTTATGCTCTAATAAATGTGTTATTCTCTAAGGTGCCACAAGTACTCCTTTTCTTTTTCCAGTATGGTAGTGTCTGATGATTTGGTCACTTGAAAGAATGAGGGTTCCTGTGAGCTTCAGATTGGCAGGCCCCAGATATAAATATCTGGCTCACTTGAATTCTGAAGAGTACCAAAGGGTCCTGATTTTTGGACAGCTCCATCATGGATGTAACTCTATTTAAAAAGTTTAGAGAGGGCTCAGAAGTAAGCATGGGAGTTAGAATTCCTTCTGTAGTCACATTGAGGGAAACTGGATAGGAAAAAGTTGTTTAGGGGCCGGAAGGCAGGGAAGGGTATGTACCCCACTTGTGTGCCAGTTGTTTGGCTGTATCAGTATGAGTGCCACAATATACATGGAAGGATGTAGGGGATCTTTCATGGCCACAACACTTAAACATCTCTACTTTGGACATACAGACTAGAGAGAATTTTTTGGTGAACCAGACATATTAGTATTAGTATATTACTGCTTTCCCATAGCTGTGTGATTAAGAGGCTGGGAGATTCCTAAATCCTGATTCCATTTATACTGAAATGCGTCTATACTTATCCCCCTATTCCTGTGACCTTTATTGAGGTAGGAACATACTAATGCAGGCCTGACATGCTATCCAATTTTAGCAAGCTTGGGCATTCCAGGACTGTTACTGCAAAACACGACCAAGGTGATTGACTAATAAAGGTCTAACTTGTAGGTATAGCTAAAATCAATCTTTTTTTTTTTTGAGGGTGGGGTGGAGCATACGACTTGCTACAGCACATCAAATGTTTTTAAAAAAAAAAAAAAAACACAAAAAAACAATCCAGACTAACCATGAATTGAGGCCAAATTTTTTATCGTTAGAATTAACATTTAACAAATAAATAAAAGCAACAGATTTTGCTCCTCTTTGCTGTTTTGAGGCTTTAAGAAATGAAGAACTGCAATCCCTTTTGTAAAATGGTACTCTACAAATATGGATTACTGCAAAACTGCTTTCTGCTAAGCACTGCTTTCCTTTCCAGTTTGAGGTGTTCATTATCTCCTATATGAACACTCTCTGGGACAGTACTACAGAGAATGACAGGTGTTGAAATGGAAAAATACTTGCCATATGCAGCAAACAAGTAATCGCAATCTTACCCTTTGTTCTGCAGACTTCTAAATGGAGCTCTGATTTGTCCACTCTTTAAGATGGCTTATGGGCATGAGAGAATGCTGTACATACAGGGAAATCACTTGAGCACAACCATGATGGGATTGCTTTTAATCGGACACTTCTGTTTAATTTTGTAGTAATCAGAAAATGATTACCTATAGATAATACCTATACCTATAAATGATAAACAGTGTTTGTTAAATATTTTTAAGGACTTGTGAAGTTCATAAAGCTGCAACATGCTTTTTAAAAAAAACAAAACAACCCTCCTGTTTTTGTCTTTGTTGCTAAAGTAGCTCTGACCAGCATAGAGTTCCAGTAGATGTCAGTGTTGGTATTTGGTGAGCTCTGGGAATCTGTCCAAGCCCAGTGCCATGCTAAACAGATGGACGACGGTGTAAGCAGTTCTTAGAGCATCACCAAATAGCAAGGGTATTTGGGGAAACTCTGGCTTGTTGAGGGACTTCTGGAATGCATGCTACCTTGCTAGATTGCACTAGTGTTTTAAACATTGAAACATCATGTGATTGTATTATAGACTCCTCTTAAATGCTGATGGTGTACCCTTGCTATTTGAGGGGGTATCAACATAAATGCGTGGGGTTTTTTTGTTTGTTTGGTTTTTATTTATTTATTTATTCTGCCTCATCTCTAACACGCATACTGAATTTCTGCCTGGGATGTAATGAAGAGAGAATTTTGAGTCTCTTAATGACTTGAAAAGTTTTAATGACAGAGTCTTATGCTGCTGATCTAAACAAAGATCACAAGTCATGGATGTGAGTTAAGGAACAGTGTCAAAATCAGAAAAGCACCAGTCCCTGTAAGAAAGGAGCAGTATGACAATGTTAATACTAACACATTTGTTGTTTGGCTCTCTTGGACCATACTGTATATTGATGTAGATGTGAACGCATTTGGGTCACGAGTCTGTGCTTAAAGAGTTCTGCTTGGTCTTGTCTTTCAACTACTTTGAGATTTATAAAAAGAAAAGGAGTACTTGTGGCACCTTAGAGACTAACAAATTTATTAGAGCATAAGCTTTCGTGAGCTACAGCTCACTTCATCGGATCCCATTAGTGGAGCCACTTTGGATTTATACCAGTTATTAAGAACAGAATTTGTCTCTGTATTCACTTTTTTCCTTCCTGGGTGATTACTGTGTTCTGGCATAACTGGGATTAATACCCTAATCTTCTGATTTGCTGTAATAGCTCTGTGTAAATAAATAAACTGCACTCCTCTTGTTCTCCACAAACAATACACAGCCTAGGTAGTGTCAGTGCAAATTTATCCATACTGCCCTGCAGTTGTGCCTCAATCCAGACCTAGGGGAAACCACTTCCCTGTTTGTGCACGTGCTGTTCTCCGGGGTTAGGCATATTGGACACCTTTATCTTTCGAGCATTGTAACTGCTGTGAGTAGAGGGTCTGAGTCACTGTGTCTCATTCTTGTACCACTCTCCCCTCTTTGAGGGTTACACCCAGCTGGGGTGCAGGTGACAAGCAGTCTCTTGTGGATATGAGGCTTGAACTCTCCTGCGATTTAAATGTAAATTTCTTATTCACACCTTCCCCCTGCCAGAAAATGGCCACGTAAGCAAGTGATAGTCCTTTAACACCTGGCTGGGGCCAGTGTCTTTGTCTCTGAAAAAAATGTCTTGTGGGTGTTACCCAGAATTACAGCATATTTCAATAACAGTCTAGAGTAGAATCTCATAACTTCATAGATGGTGTTGCTACACACATTTCAAAAGAATAATGATATTCAGCAGATTATAGCTTTTCAAATGATACCTCAGAAGGCATAATTGTACAAAATTTATCATAGACTTGTAAAAGTAGTGAACATAATATTCTAGACTGTCACAGGGTGGCACTATGATACATTGAGGATGACATCAGTTAAACAGGCTATTTTCATCTCTATCGGCTATTGGTGTGACTCTTCCATCCCTCCCCTGGATGATGGAGCTGGCTACTTGTTATATATATAGCTACTGACTGTTGTAATCTGGGCCAATCAGTCATTTGTGTGTGTGGGAGGTAGACTGTTTGCCATTTAAAACAACAATAGTAGAAAAAGTACTATGTAATTTTGGACACCAGAGTACAAGCAATTAAAATTTAGCATGATGTACTGTTGCCAGCTGTTCACTACTGGTCTAAGGCCACTGAAAACTTGTCACTGATTTATACACTTTCAGTCATAGGATGGAAGGGAAATCAAACATGGACTGCACACTTTGTTAACAAGTCCTGTCCATCTTTCAACAACAACAGAAGGAAAAAGCTGTTGTAGGCCAGAAAATGCTGTCTGATAGTTAAATCTTGATGGAGACTGAGTAGTCTCAAAAAGAAAAGGAGTACTGGTGGCACCTTAGAGACTAACAAATTTATTAGAGCATAAGCTTTCGTGAGCTACAGCTCACTTCATCGGATGCATTTGGTGGAAAAAACAGAGGAGAGATTTATATACACACACACACACACACACACACAGAGAGAACATGAAACAATGGGTTTATCATACACACTGTAAGGAGAGTGATCACTTAAGATAAGCCATCACCAGCAGCAGGGGGGGGAAAGGAGGAAAACCTTTCATGGTGACAAGCAAGGTAGGCTAATTCCAGCAGTTAACAAGAATATCAGAGGAACAGTGGGGGGTGGGATGGGAGGGAGAAATACCATGGGGAAATAGTTTTACTTTGTGTAATGACTCATCCATTCCCAGTCTCTATTCAAGCCTAAGTTAATTGTATCCAGTTTGCAAATGAATTCCAATTCAGCAGTCTCTCGTTGGAGTCTGTTTTTGAAGCTTTTTTGTTGAAGTATAGCCACTCTAAGATCTGTGATCAATCTCTCTGGTCACTCGAAGTGTTCTCCAACTGGTTTTTGAATGTTATAATTCTTGACGTCTGATTTGTGTCCATTCATTCTTTTACGTAGAGACTGTCCAGTTTGGCCAATGTACATGGCAGAGGGGCATTGCTGGCACATGATGGCATATATCACATTGGTAGATGCGCAGGTGAACGAGCCTCTGATAGTGTGGCTGATGTGATTAGGCCCTATGATGGTATCCCCTGAATAGATATGTGGACAGAGTTGGCAACGGGCTTTGTTGCAAGGATAGGTTCCTGGGTTAGTGGTTCTGTTGTGTGGTGTGTGTGGTTGCTGGTGAGTATTTGCTTCAGATTGGGGGGCTGTCTGTAAGCAAGGACTGGTCTGTCTCCCAAGATCTGAGAGAGCGATGGCTCGTCCTTCAGGATAGGTTGTAGATCCTTGATGATGCGTTGGAGAGGTTTTAGTGTTTGTTTGGGTACGTGGTCTCTGCAATTTCTTGGCATTGCAGAAGTAGATTGTCAGTATGCTCCAATACATGTTTATGCTGTATCCTCCATGTATTGTCTAATAACATCTACCTCACTTGACCTCTTGTGTTTAGCAAATACTTTTAGGGGGCAAAAAAAAGTCCAACTCCCATGCAACTTTGAGACCTTTCCATTTACTTCGGTCAGAGTTGGATCAGGTCGAATGAATATATGGCAGCAAAGAGGCACATAGGACCACTGAAGTTTGATTTCCAAAACAATTATAAATTATATCAATCCAAGTGTGACAGCTACCCTGTCTGCTCATCTTGAGTTGACATGTATTATTCAATAATGCTTATTTATGACACTAGCTTAGAAATCTCAAGTTAACTGGGAATTTAGCGGATAGTGATTCCCACCTTTTCTTAATAAGAGTAATGGTACAAGTCTGATATTTGTTCTACTTTTATGTAGCCCACTTCATAATAGCAATTCACTACTCTCTGTGTATTGGCACATCTTTTTCTTCCTGGCATCTAGGTTCTCATCCTTGTCAGTAGCAAGATTACAGTTCAGACCCAGATGGCTAAAAGACAGTATACACATAGCAGATAGACTATAAATAACAGTAAGTATGTCCCAAATAAAAGGGGTTATGATAAAAAGTATGTTAGTGTAAGCACCAGAGTCAGAAGATTGAGGGATGGAGCTCTCTGCTCCCTCTAAAGGGGAGAAGAAGAAAAGCTAGCTCTGGCCAATTCCCTTTCCATGAATTATAATGTTGCTCACCCACAATTCTACCAACTGAGTTTTGTTGCTCAGTTTGAAATTTTGTTTCTATTTTAGATAAGAGTATTATTACTGCGCTCATGAAAGGGAATAGGAATTGTACATGCTATGCTCTGGAGTGAGCGGGTCACCCTGACTGAACGGATCATGAACTTTGGCTTGGCAACAAAATCCTAGTTCTCCTGAAAGAGAAGGAGAAAGGGCTCTGGGCTAGAGATGAGGATTCTAACCCAAAGAGTGGGCATTCTGTGCAAAGATTCTGTTTTTTGCCTTGGGATCTCCCCCAGGCGATTCTGTGCCCAGACTCAATCAGTAGCAAAATCACTGGTACAGAGTGAGCTGATACTGGCCATTATTGGAGATGTCAAGTCATGTCTTTATAGTAACATTTATTTTTTTTATAGAAAAAACTAAAGAGCAACTACTACTTTACACTCCTTTGATCTAGAAAATAAAATATTCCAATCTGCAGTAAGCTAATATTTTTTCAGCATTTGCATTTCATGGGAAACTTTGAACATATTTATTTTCAATCCAAATTGGAATGACAGCAAACTTCAAAATGTCCAAATTTGCCCTGGAAAATAAATTCCCTATTTTAACCAGCAAAGAGGACTGTGCTAAAAACTGTCATGCTGCTATAACTTTAGCACCATCTATCTAACTCCCACAGTAACTCATTCCATGTAGGCCAGGAGAAGAGGCAGAACTGATATTAGGTTTGGAGGATGGGATTGACTGGAGATTGGAGGGGAGGGGAGATGTGGGGATAACAGTGCCTACAGCAGGGGCCAATATCCGCTGGGCCAATAAACGTTTGAGAGTAGGCATCATGGTCCATGACTTTTTGGGACATCTGACTCATGATTTTTGGTGGCTAGTACTACAGAAAATATAACGTTCTAAGCAGTACTTTGATCGTTAACGTCACACACTCTTCAGTCCATTCTACATAACCCGCTGTCCATAAATATGAAAAAACTAGTAATTTATTGCTTAAATAAAATTATTTTTAATTAGAAAACAGACCCTTCATTCTCAAAGTATTTCCTGACTGGGAGGGGAGAGAGGTTTAAAGGGTGTTTGTGTGGGGTTTTTTTGGGTTTTGTTTTGTTTAAGGTCAGAAGGGCCACCGTGATCATCTAGTCTGATCTCCTGCACAACAGAGGCCATAGACCTTCCTTGAAATAAATTCCTGTTTGAACTTACACTTGCAAGCCCTGATTCCCCAGGGCTGCTGGCCAGTTCTTGCTTACAGACAGCCCCCCAACCTGAAGCAAATACTCGCCAGCAACCACACACCACACTAACCCAGGAACCTAACCTTGCAACAAAGCCCGTTGCCAACTCTGCCCACATATCTATTCAGGGGACACCATCATAGGGCCTAATCACATCAGCCACACTATCAGAGGCTCGTTCACCTGCGCATCTACCAATGTGACATATGCCATCATGTGCTAGCAATGCCCCTCTGCCATGTACATTGGTCAAACTGGACAGTCTCTACATAAAAGAATAAATGGACACAAATCAGACGTCAAGAATTATAACATTCAAAAACCAGTCGGAAAACACTTCAATCTCTCTAGTCACTCGATTACACACCTGAGAGTGGCTATTCTTCAACAAAAAAACTTCAAAAACAGACTCCAATGAGCGACTGCTGAATTGGAATTAATTTGCAACTGGATACAATTAACTTAGGCTTGAATAGAGACTGGGAGTGGATGGGTCATTACACAAAGTAAAGCTATTTGTCTCTTCCCCCCCCCCCCACCCCCCACTGTTCCTCAGACATTCTTGTCAACTGCTGGCAATGGCCCAGCTTGATTATCATCACAAAAGGTTTTCTTCCTTCCCCCCCCACCCTCCCTACATGCTGGTAATAGCTCATCTTAAGTGATCACTCTCCTTACAGTGAGTATGGCAATACCCATTGTTTCATGGTCCCTGTGTATGTATATAAATCTCCCCACTGTATTTTCTACTGAATGCATCCGATGAAGTGAGCTGTAGCTCACGAAAGCTTATGCTCAAATTTGTTAGGCTCTAAGGTACCACAAGTACTCCTTTTCTTTTTGTGACTCTGTTAGGTATATTATTCTGTTTCATTGTGACTGCAGTGGAACGCCACAAGAATGCAGCAGCCTGGATTCCGGAGTGCAGGAAAGCACTGAAGCAGCTAAAACATTTGATAGGGGGTACATAGCACCTCAGGGGATTAGTAATTGGATATGGAGTCTTTCACTTCTAGGTCACTCATCCAGCTCAGGAAAACAGGAGCCAAAGCCTGTACTATACAACAGCTGTTCAGTAGCTTGTCAGCTGATGGTTTTAGTCTATTTCCCAATGGACAGATGTCCACATCACAAAAGCTACCATTACAAAGGGTACTAATTGGCACTCGCACTGACACTCAGTAGAAAGAAGAATTGAGCACAAACTAAATTTGTGTACAACAGCACAATCTAAATAAAGACAGCTGAACAAAGAGGTACAGTCACTGTGGGTTTTTTTTCTTAAAGGAGCGGGGGGTACAAACTCAGACTTGGTGCAAATTCCATCACTTCAAAGGGGCTTAGACCATGCTTCTCTCTTCACCATTTCTTGTTAGCTAGCTTAGGCAGCTCTCGGGTCAAAGCACTGGCTTTTGTAAATCCCGTTCCTTGGCACCTAAGTCTCCCCCTGCATTGTGTAGGGAGACAGGGTGCCTAACTCAGAGTTGTGAATTCCACCATGGCGCTGAGCAGTTAGGCACTGCAGTCCCCCTTGTGAATTCCACTCTCAATGTTTGTTGTTTCCCTTTTTCCTTTTCTCCTTCCAATTCTCTTCTTTCTTCTGCTATATTCTATCCTTCCCTCACTCTTCAAATTTCTTCTTCTCTTTGGCCTAAACCCTAATAATTGTCCCCTCTTGATTAACTCATTCTCTTTTCCATGGTCCCACCTTTCACCTTCTATCCACACACATGCTCCTCTTCCTAAAAATCTCTTCAATAACAACCTCACTGCCTAAAATTCCAACCATACACAACCCCACATCCCTGCAACTTCTCATTCATAAGCTCAACTAAAGAGAGGGTTGTCGCGCTCAAACCCAGCTACAATGGAGCAATACCAGGCACTGGTTTGGACCGCAGCAGCGGGATTATCTTCTTCCAAGTGTAACTATAACTATTCCAGTTAGGCCATGCTTCTGTAAATACTCCCAATAGTTGTCTGACGTGTATTTCTTTCTTTACATGTGTATTTACTTAGTGTACCTGTGCATATCTTTGTTTCAATCCTTCAGGTGATGAGGTATTTGCAATATTTAAAAAAATCTGAATGATTTACACAATAGGTGGTAACTGCTCTGCTTTTGGTGTTGTTTATTTCACAAGACGCTGAGGTGGCAAATACTTTCCTTTTACGCTGAGGGTTTGCAGTAGAATAAAATAGCAAGAAATTGGCATGAATTAGGTTGAGTGGGTTGTATGGAAGGAAAGGTCATACCACAGTGACATCCTTTGCTGCTGTATAGCTGCGCCACTGTCTTATGAAGCTGGACTGTGAGATCTTGCATCACGTAGCCTGGCAGGGAAGGGGTAGTAAGAGGTGAGCAGTCTGGACAGTAATTGTTCTCTTCTTCTATCTTTGGCATAAAAGGGCACTGTATTTGCTGGGTAGCCTTCCAAAGCAGGTAGTATTGTAAATTTCAGGAAACTTGGGGCAAGAATCAATCATAAGTAGGTAAAGAAGAACAGGAGCTAGCACCAGTAGATTTAAAAAAAAAAAAAATTCCTGCTGATTGATGTTGTTGTACAGAGTGTCTCCTGGGCTATATAGACCTGATTTTTTCCCCCCTTTCCCCCCCGTCGATGTGCTGCACACCCACAAGGCCATCTGAAATGGGTGAGGCAGCAGGTGCTGATTACCTCTAAAAATCAGGCACATCATGTCTATAAAGCTCCTCCATGCTGCCTTCCCTCCACACATCTAGCCTAAGTGTGTGCATTCAGATTGAAATTTGTTTGTGTTTACCCACAATCTACTTTAAGATAAAATCTAAGACCAGATTCTCACTTCATAGTTCCACTGAAGCTATGCCAGGTTATTTTGACTGAGAATCTTTCCCTTTTGCTTTGTTAGTAGTGCACTGCCAAAATCTGAAGTGGCTAGCAGCTGGATAACTTCCCCAACTTCAATGGCAGCAGGGAAAGGTCCCTATAGGTTAGCTGCCCAAGTAGCCCAGTAAAAACATTTTCTATGGGTTCAGTGGGGATATCCAATCTTTCTTTTGTTTCTTGTAGAATTCTTATAAGAATCAGTGAATTTCCATAATAACATAAATGTTCAGCCGATGCAGAAATGAGAAGTATACCCAAAGCACAACTGTAAATCATTGAATTAGTGTGGTGTCTTTTTTTTAAAGTCACTAAAGGCTAAATTATCTAGATGAATTAACAGATCATCCGAAAACAGTCAATAAATGGAGTCCCAAATGTGAAGAAATAATACAGTAATTTTAATTAACTGTACATTACACTATTAAGTCTCAGCCAAAAATAAACTATAATCAACACACCAGCAGGATGAAGCAAAGTATCCTTAATCATACAATATCAGCATATCAAAATAGCCAGCTTGAAATTTCAGCGTGAGTCTTTCTTTCTATCCATGAAAGGAATTTATGAATGAAAGGGAGGAAAAAAAGTCAAGCACTTTGGCAAACAAGTGTGGTACATACTGGAAATGTATACTGCACTTAAAGGGAAACACATGCATTCATTTAAGAGCAATAAGAGACAATTATGGGATGGAAAAAACTGGTTAAGCCTTTTGACGGTTTTTATCATGTTAAGTTAACATTCTCTGCAAGGTGGGAGCTATGTATTTCATTAGACATTTCCTTTGATACCTGCTGCAAGAAGTAGCATTACCACCTTTCTAATTGCTGACAACTGGATCCCTGAGGCCCCAGCCTCTTTTCCACCTCTTTCCCACCAAGGCCTTGCCCCCATAGCTTGCTCCTCTACCCTCCCTGTCACTCACTGGATTGTCTCCACCTTCCCTCCCCACCCTTTCCCTCCTCCCCAGCTGGACTACCTCTGCTCCAAGGCTGGGACTGGAGCTGCTGTAGCCTGACAAGGAGTCTGCCTGCAGGTAGAAGCAGCCCTGCTGAGCAGGATTGGCACGGGTTAATGACCTAACGGTGCTTTCCCACCCCAGCCACCGAGGTAACTGCATTTTCATATAACCTAAATAGAAGCACATTTTGCTGTGGCCATTCAGAGGCACATTCATAGACTATCAGGGTTGGAAGGGACCTCAGGAGGTCATCTAGTCCAACCCCCACTCAAAGCAAGGACCAATCCCAATTATAACCTGGGAGTCTTTTATCTCTGTTACCTTGGTCTACTTATGGTCTCAAATGTTCAGGCTTCTCTCTGGTGCATTTGCCCCTATCTCTGCATTTTCACAGGTTGATTCATGTTGGTTTTTTTTTCCCCACCCTGTGGTATCCAAACTGCTAAAATGGCTGGGTCATATAGTTTCCACTAGTTAAAAAACCTTTCCTCCCGTGATTTGAATGTGGATGCCTGCTTTCCTTAATGTACTCTCCTTTTGAAACTCATGTTCATTATATAATCTCTGTAAAAATGGCATTGTAATGGCTAACACTTCATCTCACAGAGAGTATGAAATACAGGTTTTGATGGCAGGGCCCCTATGTGACACATTCCCTAAATACAGTTACCTCAGGCCACATCTAAATTTTACTGAAAATTGTTTTAGCGATTTTCATTTACATAGATTTATGTCCCTCTGATATCTGTCCTTCCCAAACTCTGTGGACTTTCCTGGAGTGACAAAGCTTCATACCTTTCGCAATCGATGAAATGAGCTGTAGCTCATGGAAGCTTATGCTCAAATAAATTTGTTAGTCTCTAAGGTGCCACAAGTACTCCTTTTCTTTTGCGAATACAGACTAACACAGCTGCTACTCTGAAATCCTTTATAACTTTTATACCTCGTAGAGCTATATCCTTTGCCCTTCTAGAACAAAGCCATTTCAAAATTTGCTGCTGGTAATAAATCCCAGGGATGGGCTATTTCTTCCCAGAGCTCTTGAAGTGGGTTTTGGATTGTATTAAGGTCTCTTATACATTGAACAAACTACCTCTACCTTTCCGAGTTTGACATCTCCGCTATAGGGCTCAGGCAACCACCTTTACTTTGTTTAGGGGTGCCCCCTATTTCTGAGATTTGGACTTCTGTTCATACACTTACCATCCTACTCAATCACTAGACACACTGCTTTAAAACTTAACTTTTGGTTTGCTTTCCCTAATCTCCATTTTCATGTCCCTATGTTGTAATTCCAACTGACCTTCATTTTTTGCTGCCTCTTGTGAAGCTTTGATTCCTATTTCTTTCCACTGACTCTCTTCACCATCAGACATATATTTGCCTCTCAACAAAATATCCAAGCTGTGGTAAAGTTTCATAACCAAGAATATTTACATGCCCAACTGAATGTGAAAATAGGTTTAACACATCATTACCACCTCTCAAATGAAAACTAATAATAGAAACCCAAAAGATTCCCAAGATGAGAACAAAAAGCAATATGAATCTGCAATGAAACACAGTCTCTCAGAGGGGTAAACACAAAATGAGAGAAGACAAAAGTTACCGGTAAGGTAACTTTTATTTCATTGTGCTGCTGTGAGTAAACATAGGCTTTCAGCAAACCTGGGTGTGCTTCCCTAAGGTTCAGGAAGTTTTGACTGTTAAATAACTTCTGCAAATGTTTCACAACTTCTGAGTAGCCGCTGAACCCCCTCCACCTGCCAGGTGAGCTTCCTTTGGCCTTCTGCTGTATTTTGATGGGGATTCCCCACTCAAAATTTCCCCCTCCTTGAACTAGCCCTGCCCTGGTGTACACACGTGCTTTCTCTCTCCTTCCCAGTTTTTGCTGTCTTTGGGGGTAGGCCTGCCTTTTAGCCTCCCTCACTCCCCTTCCACTGTAAGGGAATAAATGGTAGGCCCACTCCTACTCCACTAACTGGCCTGAAGACTTATTTTATGCAACCATAAGACTTGAAACATTCCCCGTTGCTGCTGCTATTTGACTGTGCTGTTCAATATGCCTGGGCTGAGATGCCCCACAGTGCAACTCCATATTGCACTTTCCCATTTGTGAGCAACCCAATGGAGTTAGTGTCTGTCAAGTGACAACATCAGCATAGGGGCTTGGAGTATTTCCAGTCCTGCTGCTGCAGAGAATGGGGATGAGTTAGCCACCCTCCCCACAGCAGATTATTTTCTGAAGTATAATTTTGTGGAAGGATAATGAAAAGATGTACCAGCTTTGATCTATGATAAATCCGATTGAGTAGCTCAGTATAACCAGTACAATTCTATAGCATGAAGCTGTTTGAAGAAAATCATGGTTTTATGCCATGAGGTACCCTGTGGTGTGGAGTGCAGGGTGGCTACAGTGTGTGTGGCCGGATAGAATTTCCAGTGTGAGGCTGGGACCATTCCAAATATGCACTCCTATATATTCTAGCAAACAAGATTTACAGACATATGAACCATTTTGCTGCAGGGCCCTCAATGTGAGAAGGAAAATGATGAGACTAAGGACCCAATAAGCAATCTTTTTTTTCCCCCCATAATTATTCTATTTATTTGGAGTAGTCTGGAGAGCTAACATGGCACATATTAAATCTTTCAGTGCAACCCAACCAGTGGGGAGTAAGGCTGTATTCAATGTATGTAGCAGCCATTTTCTCTCTGGTTAGGAAAAAGGCACTTTTGAAAATCCCTGTAGGTGCCTATTTGCATGCTTAGGTGCCTAAATACCTCTAAAACTCTGGCCCACAGTGCCTTCAGTTCCCAGCTGACCAATGAAAATCTATTGTTTTCCTTCCATGCTTAACACTGATGGCCCCAGTCACCCTGCATGCTGGAAGGATGATGGACTGATTTGCTTGGAGCTAAGTCAAAGGATATTGTTTGGGAAAAATTTTAGAAAAAGAAAATCAGGGGCACATTCAGCTGAAATTTTGACTTCTATTTCATGGGGGAGAATTCTGACGTTCTGATGAGAGTCAACACTAGATATTTGCTGGTTAAGCATCTTTTTAATTCAGGAAAGGCCAAGAGTGGCAGTTCTTTATAACTGCGATCTCCAGATATTGATGGGTTGCTTATTAAAAGCTTGACAACTAGTTTGAAAAATGGAAATATACTTCACTTTGTACCAGGTTACACTTAGTTACACTATGCAGTGTCATGAGATGTAACATACACTGCAATTATCTGTTACTGTGCAACCTGGGTAATTCTCCGGGGGGGGGGGGGGGGGGGGGGGGTGGGGGGGGGGGGGGGGGGGTGGGGGTGGGGGGGGGGGAGGGGGGGGGGGGGTGGGGGGGGGGTGGGGGGGGGGTGGGGGGGTGGGGGGGGGTGGGGGGTGGGGGGGGGGGGGGGGGGGGGGGGGGGGGCTGGGGGGGGTGGGGGGGGGGGGTCGGAAACGTGGTACACCAAACAGCAGTAAAACAGGACTGCGTGTCCTTAATTTACACATTTCCCATAAGTAGAGCATTTCTCTTTTGTAAGGTGAGTGTTACTTCCAAATAGCCTATTAGGATGTCAATCACTGTACACTATTAGAAAAGTGTTATCTCCTGTTCACTTCAACAAAGATATTTCTGTCAATGCTGCTATTTGCCTTGTGAAGTAAGAAATATTCTAGAACATATTCTCATTTGACTTGCTTGGTTGGGATAAAGTTCTAAAGCAGATGAACATTCTATGATGCACGTTAGGCTCTACGTATACCAGAAAAGATTGCTATGGATCCCGTCTCACTTACCCTTTCCCCCCCCCCATGCCAGTCATCAACTGAGCAGATGACTCTAGAGTTAAACTCTAAAAGGAAAAAACAAAACAAGGTAACTTCCCTTTCTGAACTCCGATACGCTTTAGGTTGCAAATGAAGATAGCAGATGTTAGAGATGGAAAGGACTCACCTAAGTCGATTCCAGGCACTTGCTGGAGACAGAAGTTGTATGCACGCTAAAATGTGAGGCTTTTTGTTTATTTTGGGTGTGGTTTTCTCTCCTTCCCCCCTCCCCTCATAATGTGCTATATTGCCTTGTAGTGCATGGTGCCATTTGATAGTGCACTAACCTTTCACTTCTGGAGGTCTGACTCTAAATCTTTTTTTGGATAACAAGCAAAAATGAGTGCAGTGATCTATACATATTCCAAAACCCGAATGTAAGCTGGTATGATTATCAGCCATTCTATAATGCACAAAGGCCCTGGACTATAATAGTAGTGGGATTGTAGGTTAGCACTGAGCTGTACTGGCAAAGATGTATTGGAAACTTGCATGATCCTTGCTCATGCTTTAAGTATGCCAGGCTATCAGTCCCTCTGGGCAAGTCTACACTACAGTGCTACATCGGCACAGCTTCAGGGCATCTGAAGATGCATTATGCCAACAAAAGAGTGCTCTCCCATTAGCATAATTATGCCAGCTATGGGAGAAGCAAAAGCTATGTTGGCAGGAGAATATCTCCTGCTGACATAGCGCTAGTATAGACCGCGCAAAATCTGCATTACTGGGGGGACTAGGGAGCTTTTTCACACCCATGAGCAATGTAAGTTAGATTGACTTAAGCAATAGTGTAGACCTGCACTTAGTTTCATTACCTTCATCTTCTTTTAACTTCCTGAGCGCTATATTTATTACATCAAAAATGCAGTATGCAGTATCATATGTTGGAGTCATTAAAAGAGCACAAGGAAAAGGATTGCTTGGCCTGAAACACTTAGGGTTCATTGGGTCCAGTTAGAATGAATGTATACCAAAATCCAGTAACTGAAAGGCTACTGTCACTTCTGATCTTTAAGAAGGGTTGTTTTCAGCCTCTCATTTAAAAGGGTATTTCTGACAGAGGTCAGAAGAGCAAGAAATATGACAATGACTCAGTGAGTCACATACTATAAATACTCTTAGCCTTTCTCCACAAAGTCACTCCCTTCACTGCCTTGCCACATATACAATTGTAGAAAGCAACTGTACAATGTTTTAGCAGGCATTGTACCAGTCACTTGTATAACTCGGTAAAGATACAGGGGGGCAATCATACCGTTGTTGTCTGAAAGGGGGAAAAGACTGTGATTTTGTACTTTTGGGGCAGTAAATTGTGTGTCAGTTAAAATGCTTCCAGTTATGAGCTAGAGAGTTAGGCCATGTGAATAAGCAGTATCAACCAGACTGTAAGGCTGCAGGGCAAAGAAAAATAATTGCTTATACAGCTCTTTGTGAGAAGTATTGTACATTTTTAGAGCTTGGATGCCATTGGGCCAGCTCAACTCCAAGGTTAGAATTTGGGAATTCTGATTTGTACATGAACCCCAAACTGCAGTCCAGATCTCAGTTTGGATCCAGCATCTGAACCAAAATGAAGTCGTAGGGTATCTGGACTTGGAATTCTAGTTTGTGCCAATTACTAAACATATTTTGTGTATGACTTAAATGGGGAAAATATTTTTTAAAAATCAGATTGCACCTGTGCAAACAAGATTATTACAGGTAATATTTAAGAGGGGACACTGATCTATACTCTAGTTTCTTAAAAGCTAAAAATCTTTGTTTAATTTCAGAAAGAACTCAACCCTGCACTCTTCATTCTGTCAGTACCTAAGGAAACCTCTTTAAGACAATAGCAACCAGGTTTTCAAAAGCTCAGTGGGCTGGTTGCTGAGCTGTGCTGAAAATGTGGCCACATCACTCTCAAAGAGAGTGGCTGGATGCTAAGCGCTTTTGCAAAGCTGGCCCTTCTTTAGTTGCACAAATGGGAGAACTGCTTTTCTTTCTTAAGCTACTGTAAGACTGGAAGAAAGCAAATCTGACACCAGTTTTTCAAAACAGAAAGTAGTGATCCTGGCAACTACCATCCCATGACAATTTCTTTTCTTAAAAAACTCAAGGCATGCTTATTGGAGGGGAGGGGAATCGTAAAACATCCAGGACTTGATTCAGCCTGGAGGCACAGGGTGAAATACAAGAAATCCTTGAACCAGTAAGAGTAAACTACAGTAGAGGAGTATTTTTTTCCAAGGCCTTTAGGGCTCAAAAAACATAGCACAATATTCTCTTAAAAGCCTGCATGAAAATATAGATGCGTACATAGGGCCAGGAGGCCTACAGGAGCCATTATCTCCCTGTGCAAGGGAATGGACCATGCCAGTCCCTACACTCACTGGACTGCTGGAACAGCTGCCTTTATGCACCTTTGAAGATGATCAGAATCATGCAGTCTCATCCCTCTGTGCACTGGGTATTTGGGCAGGGATTGTGCCCAAATCCCCAAACTCTCCTAGGACTAGTGGGATAGCTCTACATCATCCCCAGGCAAGATAGAGCTTGTCTACGGGGCAGAGGCTGGCCCAAGACTGGAACAAACTTGTACAAAATCTAAGAACCACCACAAACCTTCTGTGCCAAGTGACAGTGCTGTCACTAATTCAAACAGCACCGTGCACACATGCGTGCGCACACAGTTTGAATATATATCATTTTAAATATTTAATAAACTCACATTTTTCCCCCCAGGGAAACGAACCAAGAAAGAGATAAGAAACACATGCTAGATGTTAATTGCATCAGTTAGAGCCATTGGAATGCATTCAGATACCATGGTGATGGCTGCAGTATAAGAATTTGTACAAAATAGGACCCAATCCGGCTTCCATTGGAGCCAGTGGCAAAACTTCCATTCCATTTTGCTGATGGCCTTACAGAAGAAATAAGGCCTTTATGTATACACATGAGTTAGTGCAACAGTGCCCCACTGCCCTGAGCAGGATGTGGTCCTGGCTCACTCAGCTCAGCGGGGCTGTCAGTCTATTCCTGTGCCCAGGAATCTGAAAACCCTCCCTGTTCTCAAGTCCATCAGGGGCTGGCGGGGGAATCCAGGCCTTCCCACTCAACGAGGTTCCAGCTCAGGGCTAGACAAGCCGGACCAGGGTTTGCCAACTCTGACAGTTCTCTGAGCATCTTCCTACCTTCCTTCAGGCCTCTGCAGGCTCTTCAACCTGTAAGTCATTTGTCTTCCTCTGGGATTTTGTTCCTGGGCAGCTCTCTAACAATTTGCTGGCAGGAGTTCCTTTGTCTAGCCTGCTTACACCTCTGTTAGCAACCCTATGTTAGCAGCCTCTCTGCTTCCCAGCCCCTTGGGAACCTCACAGCAGCTGGGAGGATAAATCAGCAGTGGCTGGTTGTGCCTGTATTAACCCTTTGGTTGCTGGGCCAGTGGTGGGTGGGTGGGTCTGTGTGCTAATACGCCCCATGGCAATATACTACAGAGAGAGCTTTCCTCTTATCTGTGGTATACAATAACATGGCTGTTCTCTGTAGACATCCACTAGAAACAGTTTTTGATCAATACACTCCACCCATGTTCCAATTAATAACATTTTGAAAATAGCAAGTTATTTTCCTCACATGATAAAAGTTCTGTCACTGGAGCATTTCCCAGTCCTGAAACTGTTTCTGTAAGGATGTACTTCAAAATACTGATATCTCTTTGATTCATTTGAAATAAATTACAATTAATAGGAATGTAGTGATTACTTATTAAAAGATTTTAATTTTTCTATATAACCTGATTATTTTTTTAATTTACACTAAGGGACCTCTATACTGCTGTGGCAATATCTATACTTTACACCCTCTTTAAAGCCCCTTTATTCTGCCAGAGTGGTACAAAGAGGACTTAGTGTAAATGAGAATCCGTTCCTAAAAGTTCTTGTTTTTTCTTCATATTTTACTCTCGATCTCACTGGTCCCGCTTTGTCCTGTGAATTCCATCTACCTCCTCTTTTTTTTTTTTTTTTTGCTTTAGAATGGTGAAAATACTTCAAGCACAGTAGAGTTAAAAGGATTTGATCCCAAGGTTTTCATGGAGGAACTTTGAATTCAATAACTGTTCTAGCTACAAAAGAAAACCCTCTCATGCACCATTGTTACATAGAACTAGCACTAAAAACTGACTTGAACAGAGCTTTGCAAATCTTGCATTGAGTTTCTCAGTCGTCATTCAAATCCCACCATCCAACGATCATATAAACTTTCACTGTTTCAAAAGGGTTGACCATTTATATATAGTCTTGATTATGAACATGTTTTCACTAAGTTTTATTTGCTGCTGGGGAGGATTGTTTCCTCATAAAATACCGGAAATTAGTCTGGTGTGTATATAGGTCCTCACTATCTTAGATGTCAAAAGCATGTGCTAGGACTCCAATTCCTGAAAGGATTGTGCCACTAGAATCAAGCATGGCAAATGCAAGTCTGTTAATCTTGTAAACATAGATCATTTGCTATTGTTTATAAAAACCAAAAACTCATAACAAAAGACTAAAATGACACAGAAAAAGAGCATGGGGGGAGACACAGAGCATGGGGGGAGAGGGAGCCAGAATACAATATGTAGCATATATGTTTTTTATATCTAAAGCTTTAGTTCTTCTAAATTAATGTTATGATTCCTTATGACTCTTGATTTCCCAATACTTTTCTATGTTCTGTAATCTGAAAGGATGATCTTTCCTGATTTACACAATAAATGAAAAATGATGTACACAGTACCATCACACTGCAAAACTTTAACAGACAAGGTATCACTAGGCATCAATGCTACTCCAACTTCAATTGTCTGTAGAAGGGAGTTTTTACAGAGTCCTTTACACATTGTAATTCATCTGAAATCAACAGTTTGGGCTAACTTTGGGAAATACTTTTATTGTAATTACAGCAATAGAGCATAGAATAAAGTATAGCCATGAAAACAGGCATGCAGAGGTAACAATCTTGCTTTGATTCTGTCAGTCTTCGTTCTGCAGTACTAAATCCCAGTTGTACATAGTAATATCACCTGTACCTAAATCTGACTGTTGGAGTGTTGTACCAGCTGGTGAAGCTATAAGGCTTCTCTTTACCTCCAGGGGTTTAACCAGTGCTTAATTATATTTTTCCTGGTACCACAAAACAAATGGTACCAAACAAAAGGAAATGAAAATATATATCATTGTGTTCTAATTTGTAACTAAGTTTCAAGGAGAGAAAATGATGAATCACAAGCCTCGGAAAATGTTCTTATGATAATCTAAAGAACTGAACTCATGCCTTCAAATACACCATCTGAAGATAAACGAACGTTTGATGGACTATGTGAGACTGCCTTCCAGGTCTTAAATTATCTCTGAGTACTAGGACTTAGATAATTGGTTCTCAATCTTTTTGGTTCTGGGAGTGGGACCCATTTGTAAACCCTGAAGGCCTGTCATGACCCAGTGCTTTAGTGCAAAAAAAAAAAATCTGGCTTACTAAATATTTCTTGCCAATGATATTAAAATAATAGTGCTAAATACAGGATATACAAAGTACTATATTTTAATATTTCACTCATTGAGTAACCTGAGTTACTTCTCTTTGAGGTTTATCAAAGTTTGGTGTAATTGTAGCCAGTACAATCTTAAGGTCATGCTCAACATCCAGTTTGTTCCTGCTTCTATTTTTCAGCTGACTGAAGGTTGAAAATCCTGTTTCACATGAGCATGTATGAATGGCATAATCACTCTAATAGTAAGACTAGGAAGAGAAGGCTATTCACTTGCAGCACTGCACCAAAACTAGGAAATACTCATTTCAAGTATATTTTCTCTGTGATTGTGATTGCAAAACACAATGACCTGCTGACATTCTTCCACCATAGGCAGATTCATGTTTTCCAGCACTACTTTAAATGATCCCAGATCCATTCTTCATCTTTCAGTTGCTCACCTGGAAAGTAATCACAGAATCTAGTGTGTAATTTAGTTAAATGACTACAGGTAACTTTCTTCAATGCTTCCTGGACAGCAGAATCTTCCCAGGTATTTTTGTTTCTAGTGACACATGAGAAAACATAAAAAGAAAAGGAGTACTTGTGGCACCTTAGAGACTAACAAATTTATTAGAGCATAAGCTTTCGTGAGCCACAGCTCACTTCATCGGATGCATTTGGTGGAAAAAACAGAGGAGAGATTTATACACACACACACACACACACACACACAGAGAACATGAAACAATGGGTTTATCATACACACTGTAAGGAGAGTGATCACTTAAGATAAGCCATCAACAGCAGCAGGGGGGGGAAAGGAGGAAAACCTTTCATGGTGACAAGCAAGGTAGGCTAATTCCAGCAGTTAACAAGAATATCTGAGGAACAGTGGGGGGGGGGTGGGGGGAGAAATACCATGGGGAAATAGTTTACTTTGTGTAATGACTCATCCATTCCCAGTCTCTATTCAAGCCTAAGTTAATTGTATCCAGTTTGCAAATTAATTCCAATTCAGCAGTCTCTCGTTGGAGTCTGTTTTTGAAGCTTTTTTGTTGAAGTATAGCTACTCTTAGGTCTGTGATCGAGTGACCAGAGAGATTGAAGTGTTCTCCAACTGGTTTTTGAATGTTATAATTCTTGACGTCTGATTTGTGTCCATTCATTCTTTTACGTAGAGACTGTCCAGTTTGGCCAATGTACATGGCAGAGGGGCATTGCTGGCACATGATGGCATATATCACATTGGTAGATGCGCAGGTGAAGGAGCCTCTGATAGTGTGGCTGATGTGATTAGGCCCTATGATGGTATCCCCTGAATAGATATGTGGACAGAGTTGGCAACGGGCTTTGTTGCAAGGATAGGTTCCTGGGTTAGTGGTTCTGTTGTGTGGTGTGTGGTTGCTGGTGAGTATTTGCTTCAGATTGGGGGGCTGTCTGTAAGCAAGGACTGGTCTGTCTCCCAAGATCTGTGAGAGTGATGGCTCGTCCTTCAGGATAGGTTGTAGATCCTTGATGATGCGTTGGAGAGGTTTTAGTTGGGGGCTGAAGGTGATGGCTAGTGGCGTTCTGTTGTTTTCTTTGTTGGGCCTGTCCTGTAGTAGGTGACTTCTGGGTACTCTTCTGGCTCTGTCAATCTGTTTCTTCACTTCAGCAGGTGGGTATTGTAGTTGTAGGAATGCATGATAGAGATCTTGTAGGTGTTTGTCTCTGTCTGAGGGGTTGGAGCAAATGCGGTTATATCGTAGAGCTTGGCTGTAGACAATGGATCGAGTGGTATGATCTGGATGAAAGCTAGAGGCATGTAGGTAGGAATAGCGGTCAGTAGGTTTCCGATATAGGGTGGTGTTATGTGACCATCGCTTATTAGCACCGTAGTGTCCAGGAAGTGGATCTCTTGTGTGGACTGGTCCAGGCTGAGGTTGATGGTGGGATGGAAATTGTTGAAATCATGGTGGAATTCCTCAAGAGCTTCTTTTCCATGGGTCCAGATGATGAAGATGTCATCAATGTAGCACAAGTAGTAGGGGCATTAGGGGACAAGAGCTGAGGAAGCGTTGTTCTAAGTCAGCCATAAAAATGTTGGCATACTGTGGGGCCATGCGTGTACCTATCGCAGTGCCGCTGATTTGAAGGTATACATTGTCACCAAATGTGAAATAGTTATGGGTCAGGACAAAGTCACAAAGTTCTGCCACCAGGTTAGCCGTGACAGTATCAGGGATACTGTTCCTGACGGCTTGTAGTCCATCTTTGTGTGGAATGTTGGTGTAGAGGGCTTCTACATCCATAGTGGCTAGGATGGTGTTTTTAGGAAGATCACCAATGGACTGTAGTTTCCTCAGGAAGTCAGTGGTGTCTCGAAGATGGCTGGGAGTGCTGGTAACGAAGGGCCTGAGGAGGGAGTCTACATAGCCAGACAATCCTGCTGTCAGGGTGCCAATGCCTGAGATGATGGGGCGTCCAGGATTTCCAGGTTTATGGATCTTGGGTAGCAGATAGAATACCCCAGGTCGGGGTTCTAGGGGTATGTCTGTGCGGATTTGTTCTTGGGCTTTTTCAGGGAGTTTCTTGAGCAAATGCTGTAGTTTCTTTTGGTAACTCTCAGGGATCAGAGGGTAATGGCTTGTAGAAAGTGGTGTTGGAGAGCTGCCTAGTAGCCTCTTGTTCATATTCCGACCTATTCATGATGACGACAGCACCTCCTTTGTCAGCCTTTTTGATTATGATGTCAGAGTTGTTTCTGAGGCTGTGGATGGCACTGTGTTCTGCATGGCTGAGGTTATGGGTAAGCGATGCTGCTTTTCCACAATTTCAGCTCGTGCACGTCGGTGGAAGCACTCTATGTAGAAATCCAGGCTGCTGTTTCGACCTTCAGGAGGAGTCCACCCAGAATCCCTTTTTGTAGTGTTGGCAGGAAGGTCTCTGTGGGTTAATTTGTTGGTCAGAGGAGTGTTGGAAATATTCCTTGAGTCTGAGACATCGAAAATAGGATTCTAGGTCACCACAGAACTGTATCATGTTCGTGGGGGTAGAGGGGCAAAAGGAGAGGCCCCGAGATAGGACAGATTCTTCTGCTGGGCTAAGAGTATAGTTGGATAGATTAACAATATTGCACTTCCTGGACACTACGGTGCTAATAAGCGATGGTCACATAAACACCACCCTATATCGGAAACCTACTGACCGCTATTCCTACCTACATGCCTCTAGCTTTCATCCAGATCATACCACTCGATCCATTGTCTACAGCCAAGCTCTACGATATAACCGCATTTGCTCCAACCCCTCAGACAGAGAAACACCTACAAGATCTCTATCATGCATTCCTACAACTACAATACCCACCTGCTGAAGTGAAGAAACAGATTGACAGAGCCAGAAGAGTACCCAGAAGTCACCTACTACGGACAGACCAAACAAAGAAAATAACAGAACGCCACTAGCCATCACCTTCAGCCCCCAACTAAAACCTCTCCAACGCATCATCAAGGATCTACAACCTATCCTGAAGGACGAGCCATCACTCTCACAGATCTTGGGAGACAGACCAGTCCTTGCTTACAGACAGCCCCCCAATCTGAAGCAAATACTCACCAGCAACCACACACCACACACAGAACCACTAACCCAGGAACCTATCCTTGCAACAAAGCCCGTTGCCAACTCTGTCCACATATCTATTCAGGGGATACCATCATAGGGCCTAATCACATCAGCCACACTATCAGAGGCTCCTTCACCTGCGCATCTACCAATGTGATATATGCCATCATGTGCCAGCAATGCCCCTCTGCCATGTACATTGGCCAAACTGGACAGTCTCTACGTAAAAGAATGAATGGACACAAATCAGACGTCAAAAATTATAACATTCAAAAACCAGTTGGAGAACACTTCAATCTCTCTGGTCACTCGATCACAGACCTAAGAGTGGCTATCCTTCAACAAAAAAGCTTCAAAAACAGACTCCAACGAGAGACTGCTGAATTGGAATTAATTTGCAAACTGGATACAATTAACTTAGGCTTGAATAGAGACTGGGAATGGATGAGTCATTACACAAAGTAAAACTATTTCCCCATGGTATTTCTCCCCCCCACCCCACCCCCACTGTTCCTCAGATATTCTTGTTAACTGCTGGAATTAGCCTACCTTGCTTGTCACCATGAAAGGTTTTCCCCCGTCCCCCCCCCCCCCCCCCCCCGCTGCTGTTGATGGCTTATCTTAAGTGATCACTCTCCTTACAGTGTGTATGATAAACCCATTGTTTCATGTTCTCTGTGTGTGTATATAAATCTCTCCTCTGTTTTTTCCACCAAATGCATCCGACGAAGTGAGCTGTAGCTCACGAAAGCTTATGCTCAAATAAATTTGTTAGTCTCTAAGGTGCCACAAGTACTCCTTTTCTTTTTGCGAGTACAGACTAACACGGCTGCTACTCTGAAACATGAGAAAACATGTCCATCCTACCTTCTGAATCATGTTTGTTCTACAAAGTAGGTTGTTTTGTTTTGAATGTCACAATTTTCAGTTTGCTCAAAATGATTGTATCAATTGCCCTGTAAAGACAAATTCTAATAATTTAGCTGATCAAATATATTTGCCAGATACACAAAATGCAATGCCAGGTTAGTCTTTTATTTAAAGAAAAACTGCCAACTTGTTTGTTTGTATACACGAGCCCCAATTGTGCCATGGGACAGCAGATGGACATACTGTCTAACCATTTCCTGACAGAAAACCTGAAAGTGTCAGGAATTCTTGCCATTTCGTTAGTGAAAATTGAAAATTTATAATTGGGGCTGTCAAGCAATTAAAATAATTAATCAGACTGTTAAACAGGAATAGAATACCATTTATATTTTTGTATGTTTTCTACATTTTCAAATATTTTCAATTACAACACAGAATACAAATTGTACAGTGCTCACTTTATATTTTTTATTACAAATATTTGCACTGTAAAAAACAGTATATTTCAATTCACCTAATACGAGTACTGTAGTGCAAGTTTGTTAAATTTACAGGAGATACTGCTGACTGCTTCTTATTTACAATTCAGAAGACATGCATCCATGCTGATGATAGATTCTGCTTGATAACAATCCAAAGCAGAGTGGACTGACAATGTTCATTTTCATTATCTGAATCAGATGCCACCAGCAGAAAGTTGATTTTCTTTTTTGGTGGTTTGGGTTCTGTAGTTTCCGCGTTGGAGTGTTGCTCTTTTAAGACATCTGAAAGCACTCTCCACACCTCGTCCCTCTCAGATTTTGGAAGGCACTTCAGATTCTTAAACGTTGGGTCGAGTGCTGTAGCGATCCTTAGAAATCTCACATTGATACCACCTTTCCGTTTTGTCTAATCTGCTGTAAAAGTGTTCTTAAAACAAACATGTGCTGGGTCGTCATCTGAGACTGCTATAACATGACACATATGGCAGAATGTGGGTAAAACAGGAGACGTACAATTCTCCCCCTAGGAGTTCAGTCACAAATTTAATTAAAAACAAAAAGGAGTACTTGTGGCACCTTAGAGACTAACAAATTTATTTGAGCATAAGCTTTCGTGAGCTACAGCTCACTTCATCGGATGCATCCGATGAAGTGAGCTGTAGCTCACGAAAGCTTACGCTCAAATAAATTTGTTAGTCTCTAAGGTGCCACAAGTACTCCTTTTTGTTTTTGCAAATACAGACTAACACGGCTGCTACTCTGAAATTTAATTAACACATTTTTTTAACAAGCAGCGTCAGCATGGAAGCATGTCCTCTGGAATGGCATTCGAAGTGTGAAGGGACATATGAATCTTTAGCACATCTGGCACGTACATATCTTGCAATGCCAACTACAACAGTGCCATGCGAACACCTGTTCTCATTTTCAGGTGACACTGTAAATAAGAAGCGGTCAGCAGTATCTCCTGTAAATGTAAACAAACTTGTTTGTCTTAGCAATTGGCTGAAAAAGGAGTAGGACTGAGTGGACTTGTAAGCTCTAAACTTTTACATTATTTTGTTTTTGCGTGCAGTTATGGAAAAAAAAATCTACATTTGTAAATTACACTTTCATGATAAAGAGATTGCACTACAGTACTTGTATGAGGTGAATTGAAAAATACTATTTGTACAGTGCCAATTTGTTATCAAAGTAATATAAAGTGAGCACTGTACACTTTGTATTATGTGTTGTAATAGAAATCAATATATTTGAAAATGTAGAAAAACATCCAAAAATTTAATTTAATTTAATTTAAATTTATTTAATAAATGGTGCGATTAATCACAATTTTTTAAGCACAAGTTAACTGTGATTGACAGCCCTACTATATCAATCTTGTGGGGGGGGGGGAGGAAAAGCTCGGGTAGCATGTCTTTAGCTGCTAATACCTCCCTGTGTAGGAGACAGTGGTTCCCCATTGCATTAGGCACTTTTGAAAGGATTCTTTGCCCAATTCCTGACCTTTTCCCCACCACTGAAATGGCTCCATCAGTTGTAACATGAACATGCTTTGTCCAGTTTAGGGTGACCAGGTGTCTGGTTTTCAACCAGAACACCCAGTTGAAAAGGGATCCTGGTGGCTCCAGCCAGCACCACTGACCAGGCTGTTGACTGTCCTGTTGGTGGTGCCATGCAGCGGGGCTGTCGGGCTCCCTGCTAGCCTCTGCACCGCACTGCTCCTGGGAAGCAGCTGGCATGTCCCCCACTCCGGCTCCTACACAGCGGGGCAGCCAGGGGGCTCTGCACACTGTCCCCACCCCAGGTGCTGCCCCCGCAGCTCCCATTGGCTGGGGATCATGGCCAGTGGGAGCCGCAGAGGTGGCGCCTGTGGATGGGGCAGTGTGCAGAGCCACCTAGCAGCACCTCTGCATAGGAGCTGGAGGCGAGACATGCCACTGCTTCCGGGAGCTGCTTGAGGTAAGCGCCACACAAAGCCTGCACTCCTGACCCCCTTCCTGATCACAACTCCATGCCCCAGCCCTGATCCCCCTCCTGTCCTCCGAACTCCTTGATCCCAGCCCAGTGCACCCTCCTGTACCACAAACCCCTCATCCCCAGCCCCACCCCAGAGCATTCACCCTCCCACATCCCAACCCTCTGCCCCAGCCCTGTTCCCCCTCTGACCCCTCAGTCCCACCTTGGAGCCCACACCCCCAGCCAGAGCCCTCATCCCCTCCTGTACCCCAACCCTTGGCCAGGCTGGTGAAAGTGAGTGAGGATGGGGACAGTGAACCACACAGGGAGGGATGATGTGGGGGGCAGGCCTCAGAAAAGGGAAGAGGCGGGGGCAGGGCAAGGATGTTCAGTTTTGTGTGAGTAGAAAGTTGGCAATCCTAGTCCAACTCAATCCCACCAACTGCATATAATTAATCGGTGTATCAACTATATCAACAGCAGTAGTAGAACTAGGCATATCCATACTAATAGGTATTACGCTTGAATATCATCATTCCATACATGCCTTGCATAAGACAACAAAATGACACAGTTTGCTACATCTGGTAGATTCAGCTAAGTGAAATAATCGCTTATTCAAAGAAACAGAAGTTAATCCAATGGAAGATATTACCTCCTCCATCTTGTCTGACTGAAAGACAATCAGTTGTTTGCTGTTTGTCGTCTGAAATATCTCTGATCTTTCTCCATATTATATGAGGGACTGGGTTTTTTTTCCAACATTTTAGCAGCTGACTTATCCAATAATTCAGTAGAAGGTATAATTAGCTACTTGGCAATTGTCTATGCTTTTTTACATTGAGCAATGCGGTATGTAATAAGGTAAGAGACGTGCAATACTTGCTCCTGGATAGTATATCCATGTTGAAAAATCTTTTATGACTTTTCCAAATTGATGCTTTTTGATAGGAAAGAAATCAACTTGCTTGTCTTTATAGCTTGGATGCTTTGCCTTCAAATGCCTGCATAATTTTGATAGTTTTAGGCTTTTGCAGTTGAGTGCACGTGTTCTGCAGTCTGTGTTCACCCTTTTGGTCCTCAGTACATGAATACTCAAACTTTAAGTAAGCAGGGTGGCAGCTATGATTACATTTCTTATGTTGGGAAGAATTCCCCGTATCACTGCTACTTGAAATAGGACAGGTGTGGTTTTTTTTTTTTTGTTTTGTTTTGTTAATTTCTACATTTCACTGACTACATGGCTGGCTTCTCCACTGCAAAATTACAGTAAAATGATGGAATGTTGCATTTGAATGGCTAATCACAGGCACCCGCTAGCTGTTCAATTATCTGTTTTACAGAGCTTCTACTGAAAGAACCACAGGCTCAAAATTGCTGACATTCCAAAAGAACGGCTACATTATTCATATTCATTCAATGAATGGCTTTTGTCATTATTGTCCAGCCAAGAGCCAATTCTGCAGCAACTGAGATGCTGCTGCGGATAAGTGTGGGGGCTAGCTCTGCAAACACCCCCCCCCACTGGGCTTTCCCCTGATCCTCCCATGTAACCCTTTTGACACATTCTGGTGACCCCAATTTTGGGTCATGACCATGAGTTGAGAAACTGTCTTAGGTTGATCAATCCAGTGGGATGAAAACTATTGTAAGAGGAACTTTCATGCTAGGCAAACTTGAAATTGCAGAATATTGATGAAACAAGCAAATATCTCTGCCAGCTATATTGTGTCCCACTTGCTGCTGATCACGTGTGCCTGAACCAGATTGTTTCCCTTACAACACAGTTTCGTTCAGCCTGAGTACACAGTGAGATCATAAATCTGCATTATCTCCCTTACACTCACCAACTTCTCTTTGGTTTGTAGGCTTCTCCCTGGATTTGCCAGCCACACGCTTTGCAAATGCTTTACTGAGAGAGGACAACTCCATCCACAAATGACTCTGTCGGAGAGGAGGGCTCCAGAACTCCTTAACCTTCAGAATGTCTCTGGAGATTGAGGGATTCCTGCCTCCTTTGGGGTGGTATGCATGACATCTCCTTTAAAGTAAGATTTATTAAAAATAGAGATAAAATGGTAGTAAAACAAAGGGAAGGGTTTGAATGACCCATACCTCAGGGTGCTTTGCAACACCCAGTGAAGTAGATTTCCCTTGGCTTATGAGGGGCAAACAGAGCAATGTGCTAGTATTCAGTAGAATGGGTTCTGTTTCTGGCTCTGCCACATGTGTTGAGTGGACTAGGGCAAGTCACTTCTCTTTATGCCTTTTGTTTCTCCGTACGTACTTATCTCCTTCTACAAAGTGCTTGATTTCAATGGGAGTTAGGCACCTACTTGATTTTGAAAATCACACCTTTAGGCACCTAAATATCTTTAAAAATCTGGCCCCAAGTTCCTCTCTGACTATCTCGTGGTCAGTCTGACAGCCTGTTATCAAAAGGCATCTCTCACCCTTGCTGAACCTGGTCATCAAGTCCTTATGAAATGTTAGAGTTCATTATCATATCTGACTGAAGTTGCATCAACATTTCCACAAGGCGTGCTTGTTCAGAAGTACCTTTTGCAAGCAATTGGGTGAATGTAGTTGTAGCCATGTCTGTCCCAGGATATTGGAGAGATAAGGTGGGTGAGATAATGTATCTGTTACTGGACCAACCAAAGATATTACGTCACCCACCTTGTCTCTCTGATACGCAGTTGGGAGCATTTTCTGTACAATTTGAGGATGAATAGTGATACAGGAGTATTTAGAGGCACCAGTTGAAAACCAAAGCATTCAGTCTGTGATGGAAATAAACTGCAGAATTCAGGAACTGGAAGATTCTAGACCTAGACAGGCTTTAGGGTGAGCAGAGGGCACTTAAGAAGTTGGAAATTGCAGTAGCATATATGACAACCTAAATATTGACATTTTGAATATCGGAGAAAAATTGGGGGTGGGAGGGTGGGGTTCACACACACACACACACACACACACACACACACACACACACACACACACACACACAAATCAGTTTCCCTTTTTTCCAGCCAGCTCTAGGTAACATTATGACAATTCTTCTGATCCACTGTCTGCTGAAGTCAATTGGCTTCCGTCAGAGCCACATTAAAGTATAGACCAGGGGTGGGCAAACTTTTTGGTCTGAGGTCCACATCGGGGTTCCAAAACTGTATGGAGGGCTGGGTAGGGAAGGCTGTGCCTCCCCAAACAGCCTGGCCCCCACCTCCTATCTGCCCCTTCCCACCCCCTGACTAGCCCCTGACCCATTTAACCTCCCTGCTCCTTGTCCCTGACCCCCCCCTCCCAGGACTCCCCTGCCCCATCCATCCCCTTACAACCTTGTCCCCTGACTGTCCTGACCCCTATTCACACCCCCACCCCTTGACAAGCCCCCCTGACTGCCCCTGGGACTTCCTGCCCCTTATCCAGCCACTCCCTGCCTCCTTTCTATGCCACTCAGAGCACCAGGACCTGCAGCCGCGCCACCTGGCTGGAGCCAGCCATGCTGCTGCAGTCTAGAGCACTGGGGCAGGCCAGTGGCTCTTGCAGCCATGCTGCCCGGCAGGAGCTTGCAGCCCCATCACCCAGAGCGCTGGTGGCACAGCAAGCTGAGGCTATGGGAGAGGGGAACAGCAGGGAGGGGTCAGGGCTAGCCTCCCCAGCTGGGAGCTCAAGGGCCAGGCACGAGGGTCCTATGGGCCAGATGTGGCCCGCAGGCCGTAGTTTGCCCATCTCTATAGGATTGTGCTTAGGGTCCTGTGCTAGTGTCTATCACCTGGAGTCATGTGAGTTCATCAGAATGTCCTCTTTTCTTCCAAAAAAGTCAACATCTAGCCCTCGTGGTTGAGAAGAAAAGCTTGAAAATGTTTCACAACCTGAAATGCTATCTGAGGTATGAAGTACCTTATGCACCTCCTTGGTGGTTCTCTTATAACCAGCTCCCACGGGTTTAGACACAACATCAGCTACGCTTTTCTGAGTCACTTCTAGACAAAAATTATGTTCCCTGTGGCCTAATATGTACTTGTTACATATAGTATGTGGGTATAGAATGACTGTGGAAAAGGACAAACTGAAGTATTATAGAGTTTTGTTAGACCTTTATCATTGCCACTGTTCGGAGGGGGAGGGGAAAAAAGTATTCTGAATAGATCGACATGGGACAAACTGTTAAACATCAACATTAACAGTGAGCTTAGGAAACTGGGTTACTTTATAGTTTTTGCATTTCATTGGTAAGTCATAGGAATGTTTGCCTGCTAGGATAATAGTCAGATAAGAATATGAAAAAAGGTCACTGACATTTTCAAAATATCTCCACTTTTAAATCACAAGTTCAGCTGAAATAGTCTTCTATGCTTTGCATGATAAGGAAGTGTATCACCAGTTTGCTAGCTAAAAATCAAACAAAAAAGACTAATAAAATCACCACAGGTTAATCCTAAAGTATGTTACATTTTCCCGCTCAAGTTTGAGAAGGCTTCTGTTTCAAAAATTTTCCATTTAATGTTAGTTATAATTCCCCCTGTGCACTTAAAATAACTTTTTTCTCTTACCTGGTGGAGGAGCTCACCCTTAAAACAGTTTATGGCACTTTCATTTTATACTGCAGCCCTATTTGCACAAGATCACAGATGCAGTGCTTCCAGACTGCCTGAAATGAATTGACAGTGTTACATTCTATCAGTCCAGAAGTCCTCTGCAGCTAGACAGACTATTTTTAAACCTTTCTCGGTTGAAGCCCTTATTTAATAAATCGAAGATATGGCACTCTTTGAACCCACTTGCCTAAGGATTCCAGGATTTCAAGCTACAGAATTCTGATTCTGCTGATGTAGGACATTTTTCTCCAAATAAAGTATACAGGTATTGTAGGGATACACAAAACACTCTTTTGTAATTTCATTGTAAGAAAACAAACTAGGTTTAAAATGGGTTTCAGAGTAGCAGCTATGTTAGTCTGTATCCGCAGAAAGAAAAGAAGGACTTGTGGCACCTTAGAGACTAACACATTTATTGGAGCATAAGCTTTTGTGAGCTTCATGCATCCAATGAAGTGAGCTGTAGCTCAGGAAAGCTTATGCTCCAATAAATGTATTAGTCTCTAAGGTGCCACAAGTCCTCCTGTTCTTTTTGTGGATACAGACTAACATGGCTGCTACTCTGAAACCTGTTGGGAATGTGCCAGTTAAATGAAGATCGTTACTGAGGGATTATTGAACAGGTGGAGATACAGAACAACTGCAGATATTTCCAAAAACTGCTTTGGAATTCTTTAAGATATGTATTTTTAAGTGGTAAATATGTATTTAGATAAATTAATATACAATTTATCACAGAAGTTTTCCTTACAGAAAAAAATTAATATTGCAGACAATCTCTAGTCTTTCGGTCTGCTAACTTATCAGGAGTTCTAGGATATTTTCTTAGTTCTCTTTCAATAGCCTCCAAAATCACAATTTCTCTCCAAATTGTCCAGAATTTACTAGTGACCCTAGCCAGGAAAAGGTTTTAAATTCATAATGGTAAAATGTCTATGCAGCTACCAAACCAAGAATAACTGAAGTTAATGAAAAGACTGACAATGCAAACAAATGGGGGTGGGGGGCGGAAATGTTAAATCCATTATTTTATAACTCACATTTTGAACAACTTAAATTCCACCAACATTCCATGTTACAATCTATTACCATGCCTTGATATCATAAGAGAGCTACAATATAATGTAATGTAGGAAAAGGAGCACTGTCAAGAAAGTTGCACTATAGTACCTCCTTAAACTAAATCCAAATTTGGCCACAATTTTGATGCTAAATGAAAGATATCAATTAAAACATAGGGACCAATTCATTCATGGAATGAAAGGACAGTTCCCATAAAGATCAAAAGGAGTTGTACTTGTATCAGAGTTGAACCTAACCTATGAAAGTATCAGTAAGTTATTTGAAATAGGTATCATTAACATTAATGTTTGTTTTTGACTTCCATTTGATTGTATGTCACATTAGTAGATATCTCTTCTGATGAATTCTTACATTTCCTTAGCAACCTATAATGCACATACCAGGCTGCTAAGATTCTTTTTTATGCTAAGACCAGTTTACACCACTCTAGCAGTGTACAGTGGCTTTAAAATGAGCATACATTATATTAATACTCACTGCAAGATCTTTTTACATTACCGGAGCATTGTAAAGGCACCTTAAAATCAAGCCCTTAATCTTTATGCAATGTACTTTGTAAAAAGTAAGTGTTGGGCTGATGCTTCAGTTTTATTATTTTCTATAATAATGTAAAGATACACATTTGGAGCCTTCAATTAGTCATCGTCGCTCAAAGGTTGCAAATTGAAACCTAAAGTCGATGGGAGTTAAGTGCCTAACCTGCTTGGGCATTTTTGAAAATCCCAGTAGGTGCTTATCGGCACCTTTTGATTCCAAAATACCTTTGTAAATCTGGCCCTAAGTGTCTATAAGAGGCAGCTCTATCAGGAAGTGAGCAAGAGCCTACCTCTGGTCATGCCAATAGAAGTTGCACTAAAAGATAGTCTGGGGGGGGAAAGAACAGGAGTACTTGTGGCACCTTAGAGACTAACAATTTATTAGAGCATAAGTTTTCGTGGACTACAGCCCACTTCATCCGATGCATAGAATGAAGTCACCCTTTGCATAACTTGGTCTGATTTTTTTTAGGGGCAGTGCAGAGGAATGCACTAGATCTGAATAAAGATAAATTTCCACTGAAGTGGAGCTTGCATATCTCTGCAGAAATTGATTTTAAAATGAATGACATCATATAAATCAACCTGAGGCTTCAATGAAGCCTTCAGTGATCAGAGGAAGATGAAAACTCAGAGACGCTACATTGAGGGGAGAAAATATAATGTATCCAAGTGGTTTTATCTGTCCTGAGAATGGTAGATATGCTGCTATGTGGCATAACCTTAAAATCTAATGTCTTTGATCGAGCTCCCAGCAGATTATAATATATATTTTTCTGCCAAGTGGTATGATGTGTTTGTCTTTTTGTGACCTTTTATCTTTTGGCAGGGAAAAAAATGTTGTTCTTTGCCCTGTGCCAACTTGCATGCATACAATATGTTCTGAAGATCTGTACTTGTAAGTTGCTCCATTATTAATAGTTAGCTTTCCCGCTGAAAAATATAATCGGAATTACTAGAAAATATAATGGTAACAGATGTTTAGTTTGGACTTCTAGTGAATTAGAATCAAAGTTTTTAAAAAAGTGAATTGACATAAAACATTTGGTAATATTTACCCTATAAATGTTATCAACCTGGGAGTGAATAATAAGACCAAACAACATGCAACATTACACGGTTGTCACTCTTAGTTACTGGATAACTGCTTATCAGGTATGTGTATTGAACCCAAAGTTTTAGGGTTTGTCTGTATGGTTTTATACCTGTTCAACAGTAAAATGACAGTAATTAATTATCTAAATGGAAAAGAACAATGAAAAGCCATCAAGAGTGAGCAGCCCTTGAAAAGGAGCAGCTCCATTCATTTAAGAAAAATATGCAGTTGAAGTTTGAACTTGCAACTGACTTGAAACAGACTTTTAAACATTCTCATTAACGTCAAGGTGACTCATATTATTTAAGTATTGTAAATTTACCATCTACTCCTTAATCTTTTTGCAAGATCAGCTTGCTTAATTATGCAAAGAAAGGTGATCCAAGTCAGATCTAGGCAACATATTGTGATATTTTGATTTTTAGCAGAGATAAAAATGGTCTGATTTCTGCCATGTTCTCAAAGCCAAATCAAAACCTCTTGGTACAAAATATGGAAACATTAATATTTATGCAGATGTTTTTAAATAAATTATTTGGTCTACTGGGTTAGAGATCATTAAGGTTTTTAAATGCAGGTCCTTTTTGGAGTATTTGGATTTGATTCCTGGTGCCATCGATGAAGTTAACATCATGCATTAAGCAGCTAGAGTTTCTAGGACATGTCAGTGTTGTTATAGCTTCCTAGTTATCGGAGCTATCTCACTTCACCAAGCTCTGGCCTGCTTCAGTAAAATGACAATAATGAAAGGTTTCAGATCATACAAAATGTGCTGCAGCATTCCTGTCTTCTGCCTGGTTTTATGCATCCAACGGTATGGGAAATGATCGCAAGATGTGCATGTATGGGGATGAGACAGTAACAAACAGGAAAATTACAGGTATGCCAGAAATGCTGGGTGAAATAAGTCACTTTCTGGGTATATCTTTTTTTTTTTAAGCATCTAGTGATTTATTATATTGAATATTAATGAGCATTCCTCAAGTCTACACCCTTGCTTATACTTACACACATGATCGCTATACCTTATTCCTTGTCGAAAACTATCATTGAAATGAAGAGGAGTTTGCTGGAGTAGGGGCTGCAGAATTTGACATTGTCTAGGACACTGCAGTGGGCCTGGGACTTCTGAAGAAGATGAGATGTTTGCGGGGTGGTTGTTTGGTTTGTTTTGTTTTTTGTTTTAACTGACACTTGCAATGTCTGAGACACAAGGTGGATGAGGTAATATCTTTTACTAGACCAGCTTCTGTTGGTGACAGACACGCTTTCAAGCCCACACAGAGCTCTTCTTTTTTTCAATGTCTGGCATGTTGCAGCAGGGAGCCTCTGGTTCCTCCTGTAACCTAGGAGCTTCCATGCCTCTTCCTCTTTTCCTCAGGTCTGGGCTCAGGGAAAAGACATGTGGTGGGGCTGGCATCCAGTCCTGCATGCTTGGTAGCTCAACATCCCTCTCTCCTATCTTGACATTGTTTAGAGAGGAGCTCTCCCCCGCGCCTTGCCCCACCCCTGCCAGGAGGAGAAGCCATAGTTTCTGCTGCAGCCCTAAATAAGTGTTTTTAAAATGAGGGCAAAATATTCTGCAAATAACATTTTTGTGAGAAGTGTAAAATCAGTTTTCTAACCTAGGGACTTAGAAACTGCCACGCCAGAACCGTTAATGAATTCACTCTGTATGGTATCCTATCTCTGTATACCGGATGCTTAAGAATAAGGCAAACAAGCCACCCCTCACCTCCCCCCCCCAAAAAAAATTGAAAGAAAGGAAAAAATGAAAGAAGCAGAACTCTCAACATGCTTTATTTTAGCAATGCTTCCATGGTCAGCTAGTCTCTTTACTCCCAATGGGCTGTACTCTCTAGAGATCTGGCCCTTTTGCATCATTTAGGGGCTTAAATGAGCTCATTCTAGCAGCAAATGCCTAACAGAGAATGTCCCTGTTGGAGGAGAGCTCTTAGCCAGATCTGGCCCTATGCCTCTGCTCCATCCTACCTGACACTGGGAACCTGGCTTATAGGAGATGGGAGAGGAAAGGACTTCACTGGTGTGATTTTCCATTGAAGACCTTATGACAGTGGTGTAGTTTACAGCTGCCTGGTAGCAGCTCTAAGTACCAGGGCCCTGCTGGTCCTAGGTCCTAGCTTCCTAACAATCACTCTCCTGCAGTAAGCAGAGCTCTGTCCCCCCCAGGATCTCTACACCTACTACTGCTCTCTGAACCCTTAATACAACATAGCTGAGACTAGGCATGCTAATCCTCTAGGTGGCTTTGAGTAGCAATTTAAGTTCCTAAACCTACTGGTACTCCACTTCTCTTTACTACACAAAGAAACTCATCTGAGATGCTGCATGGGCAGCCATGCTGGCTAAACTTAACATTGTAGACATTCATTTATTTTTATTTTCTGCTTCATCAGTTCACTTCCTACAAGAAATCATTATTTTGTAAACGTAATTTACTGCATTCATCAGTAATGAGTTTTGAATTTACTTTGGGGAAGTGTCCACTGACACAGTTGATTTATGCAAATGTTAGATAATGTATGATCTTAAACTCAGAATTTAAATCGAAAGCCCTGGGGGGCACCTCATCAAAAGCCCCTTGACAACAAAGGAAAGACTTTCCAGGCTTTGGACCAAGTCCTTGAACATTTGTGGCTAATCGTGTGTGCTGCAGTTTTGCTCCTATTTAGAAATGTTTTTGGAAAAGTAATATTTTTACCTGCTAGAAAAATCTCATGTGATCAGTAAATTTAATTGGGTTCCAGTGTAGTCTTGACTGGTTTATTAGAGGTTCGCATGGATTTTAATGGACTCTCTTCCTTTCCCCTTCACATAATTAGCATTACGAAAGGTAGACTACTTTGTATTTGTCCCCTCTATATTCTCTCTCCCCACCACCTCAGGCTTGCCATGTGAAAAAACCCACTCTTTTTGTCATTCCCTTCTTTTGTTTAACCCAAGTTACCCCTCAAATCTTTTTCCCCCTTCCATGACTTCCCCCAAAGTCTGCCTCTACTACAACCTCTCGACTCGTGGGAGGGAGAGTGTGCATGCATCTGTCCATACACTGAATTCTGAGAGGGGAAACAGCAGGTTTGTACTCCATCGTCATGTATGGAGATGGATATCTATCTTCTCTCTTTTCACTTCATCTCCAGTTCTGCTGAGGAAGGAAAGCTGCATCCTCTCGTTATTGCTCCTCCTGATATTCTGATGCCCCCTACAAATTGGGTGTGGGGGGATGTACTTCCCATCCCCCCTGTGTAACTGTACTGTCAATCCAAGTGCTGCTGATAAAAATCCAGGGAAGAGAGGACTCTTAGGCGTGTATGGCATATAGACATTGTCCTTAGTGTCCCATGGATAATTAAAGCTGCATCTTTTCTTTTTTCAAATGCAGATTCAGTTGAATTATTGAAACTGGCAGACAAATTAGGAAGCTACTTAAGCATTCACACTCAACTAGCACATAGACTTCCTAGAACCACAGCAAACATGTAGATTTATTTTGTAGGAAAATCCTTTTGATCTTATTTTTGGAAGAGAAGATTGGACCTTGACTATATTAAATCCGAACTACTAGTTTTTAATACCCATTCAGCTGAAGTCAAGTTACAGATTGAGTCTATCACTTGAGAAAAGTATATAGAATGGCCTGGATTCTTGAAGGGAAGAAAGATCTACATTTGGGCTATTTATAGGGACTCTGTCAAAACTAATAGACTCAGAGTTTGACCTCCTGTACCTTTCTTCTTGCATGTGTTTGCAAAGTTCCTGCAGTTCGTAGTCCTTATATTTGTACTAGATTTCCTTTGAAAAACAATTATACATAAAGAATATTTCATTGTACATATGCATTCTGTTCCTGGGTTAAAATCACTCCCATATATACGGTTGGAAAGAGCAAGCTTTAACAGCCACATAACATCTGAATCCGCTGAAGGCAACAGCTATAAACTACTTTTCCTTCACTCAAAACATGAATAGCTTCTACGGCTTTATAGAAGACCCTCTGAGCTTTCATGGGCCAGCAGCTATAGAGACAAATATGTGTGGAATCAAGTCCTGTATTATATCTGGGCAACCCAATGGGTGGCAGAGACCTCATATTAGACCCTTTTTATCCCACCCCCACAACTGCTATAGGTGTGAGAATATAATTTAAACCCGCAAACTAGACCCTTGAGATGCAGGATGGAAAAAGGGAAAAAAATCCACCCAGCAATTTGCAAATTTTGCCATATGGGAAAATTCCCTTCCACGCCCCAAACAAAGTTAAAAGACTGGCCTATTCACTGGCATAGTGCCCGATATAACTTACTAGGTAAGGGTGGGGCTGGAACAGTTAAACTGGCCCCTGGCCAGCAGCAAAAGCAAATAGAGCACAAAATGGCCACTTGCCAGGAGCTAAAGCAAAGAGAAGCCACCCCATTCCCTGGCAGATGACAGCCAATCAGCCAGCCCCGCAGTGGCTCTGCAGCTGAATCCTCCCCCAGCCTTGCCATTTAGAGTACAGGGGGAAGGGCGGAGGGAATAAGAAAGAAGCACCCTTCCATGTCCCCATATGTACATGCTGCAAGGACGGGGGAGGGGCAACCAAGGGTAGCATGTATTTCACTACCCCATCCATTCTTATTTGGGATCTCTCCCCCTACATACAGCTGGAAGTGTGTGGGGGGGGGGGTGAGGGGAGTGTAGCAGTGTCCCTGTTGTCTCTGGACTTATCCAAGACTCATGCCAGCTAGTGAGGGAAGCATTCTTTTCTGAGTGCAGTGGTCAGGAATGCTTATCGTAGCAATCCTTACACTGTTAACACTAAAAGAAAAGGAGTACTTGTGGCACCTTAGAGACTAACAAATTTATTAGAGCATAAGCTTTCGTGAGCTACAGCTCACTTCATCGGAAAATGCTTTTTCCACCAAATTCATCCGATGAAGTGAGCTGTAGCTCATGAAAGCTTATGCTCTAATAAATTTGTTAGTCTCTAAGGTGCCACAAGTACTCCTTTTCTTTTTGCGAATACAGACTAACACGGCTGCTACTATGAAAACTGTTAACACTGTTATCCACAGATGTGCACACTCATTCTGGGGATGGCCACCTCTATAAGAACCTGGATGGATGGATAGGTGGGACTTGGAGAGGAATGCTGAACTACCTCTTCATGCTTTAGGATCCAAAGGTGAACACCTCACTGAACAATGTGGGGAATCTCTGTTAGGAATACACTTGGAGTTTTCTGCCCTCCTATGGGTTTTTTTTCTGCAGGAGGGGATGCTCCAGCCCATAGCATCTGGGGGCTTACTATAAACAAATTAGAATATACATACAAGGATGAACAATACAAACCCTTTTTAGGTTGTCAGTATTTCCATAACCAACCTGTATTGTATTGACTTCACCAAACTCTCTAGCTGGGGAATACATAATGGCTTGCGGTATATTCTCATAGCATTTACACATGAACCAGCCCTATCTGATCATACAGTCTATCTGCCTCCCACCAGAGGTGTGATTCCTGCACTATAGGTGTTAGTGTGTGCACTAGGCTAATTTTTAAATATCCTAAGAGATGGGCTTTTCTCACATCCCTTGGGAAACTTTTCCATACCTAGATACATCTCACTATGAGGGTGCTTTTCTTGATGTTCGGGCTAAATCATCCTTTTCATAATTTCAGTTGATTGCTCCTATTTAGAAGTTCTTGACCTGCACTACCCTGTGTAACTCCTCTCACTCCTTGGTTTTTACTCTCTCTAAATATTCGTAGACTCATCATTCTGTCCCCTCCTCCTCCCCTCCCCCACTTACTCACTCCTTAGCCAAGCTAGACACATTTAGCTCTCTTTATCGCTCCTCATACTGCAAATCAATCCCTTTAGCCTTTTTGATGCTTAATTGATCTCCCAAGATTTGTCAATATCCTTCAGGTTAATGGTAGTGCCCAGAAATGAACATAATATTCCAACTGCAGTTGCAGAGGGCTAAATTGGATCATATAGGCACAGCTGTGAGTTGAGGACAGAAGTGAAAGTAAGCTGTCCGAGGTGGTACGGTGTACCGGCAAGGGCCGGTACACTGGACTGGAACGGCTTCCCCAGGCAGGCAATTTAAAAGGCCCGGGGCTCCCTGCAGTGGCAGGAGCCCTGGGCCCTTTAAATTGCCCCTGACCCCCAGGGCTCCCAGCCACCTCTGCAGCTGGTAGCTCCGGGGATGATTTAAAGGCCCCAGGGCTCCCAGCTGCAGCCAGAGCCCCGGGGCCTTTAAATCTTGATTTAAAGGCCCCGTCTCTTCTGGTTGAGGCCATGGCCCCGCTCAGGACTCCAGCGTATGGGTAAGTCCTTTAAGTTATTTTCACCCCTGGTTGAGGACAGCATAGAGCTGCCTGACTTTGGGGGAAGCACATAGGAGGCTGAACAACCTCTACTAGACCTCTATGTGGGGTGCACTTTATGCTCCTCTGCACCTGGCCAACTTTCCTGAGTGGCGCATCAGGAATAGCAGAACCGTAACCTTGCTGTGTTCTCACCTCCTTGGGATGCTAGGTGCCCTGGGATATTAAATCAGGTGCAGCCTTTACCTGCAGGGAAAAGAGGTGGGGCCTAAACCCTGTCACCCTGGGACTTCCCACACCCACTTCCTGTCCTTAACTTAGTGGGAAAGCTAGCACATATTCACCATGTCATTAGCTTCCCTGACAACTCATCTGCACTCGGGGGGAGAGCTGGAAGCCCCTGGGGAGGGTGGTGGAAAATCAGGAACCAGGGAACGTCTACACTGTAACTACAGGTGGGATTGCAACTCAGGCAGGCATACGCGCACCAGCTCTAATCTAGCTCTAGTGCAGCTACAGCTAGCAGTGATGACACAGCAGCACAGGCTTCCGGGTTAGCTACCCAGTCCCGCCAGGGTTCCTGGGTTTATATTTGTTTTGGGAGCCTGCCCCGGCTAGCCATGTCTTCACTGCTATTTTTTAGCAAAGCTAGTTAGAGGTAAGCTACCACAGGGATGCTAGTCTGGCCTATGGCCCGACTTCCGACTGCAGTGTAGACATCTCCTTGCCCTACTCCTGGGGCCCTGCAGCATCCTTCCTCTGGCTAGATTGTAGTTTTACACTCCAGCACACGCTAATTTAGAAAGCAATCGTCTCTGTGGTCTGCAAATTCTAATATTTCCTAATTACCTCATTACCCGCTCTGTATTTTACACTATTCCTAATTCTTACTGTCCTAATCCCAAGTTATTCACATGTCTCTTCTTTCTTGTTAAAGATGTATTTATTTTAAAAGAGCTCCGTACCTCATCTGTTTTTCAGTTATTAATTTCATCTTTGTTCGGTAGATGACCTACTTTCTCACTAGCACTCTCCTTCGTCTGCTACAGTTGGTAAAACCCTCTTCAGGCCTTGGCTAGCATTCTGTATTTTTTTTCAAATTGCACTTAGGTGGCTCAAGGGAGCTGGACCCTGGCAGTAATTCTCCAAAAGAGAACTTGCCGCTAGTGTTAAGTAGTGGAACCATCTTCTGGGCCTGCCACCTCTCCTCGCCCTAATGGTGGACAGGAGGGGTGTGGTGGGGATGTAGGCAGTTTTCTGTGGGTGGCAGGTCCCTAAAGGAGCATGTGACAATGGTATAAATTAGAACAGCCCCTATGCTGCACTATCTCAGGATGGGGTCAGGCCAGCATAGAATCAGTGACCTCCAGTGGTGCAAGTGGAATCCATCTCTTAGTGGTACGGGGGTGAGGGAGCAGTTTATGGAGGGGTATGTGGCCTCCTCACGTGACTCCTCCCTGCCCACAGCCTGGGGCTCCCACGCTCTCCCCATCCCCTCCCCATGATCCACTCCACCCTTATCTAGGGAGGGAGGGCTCTGTCCTCCCCCTGCTGCACCAGAGACTTTGGAACTGCAGCAGTGAAAGGTGCAGAATGCCCACAGTTCCACCAGCATGGCTCTAGCACCCTGGAGGACAGGGCTGGGGGCAGTACAGAGCTCTCCCGGGAACCACAGTGGGGAAAGGAGCAGAACGCTGGCAGCTCCTCCAGAGTGGCTGTACCATCCCCAGCCTTGTCCTCCGGCAGGGCTGCTTTACAGATGGAGGAGGCCTGTGTGGAAGGACTGGGGGGCGGTACAGCTTCACTGGAGGAGCTTCTGGCGTGGGGCTGCCTGGTGGCTCCAGGTTCTGCTCCTCCTGTGTCTTTCTGGAACGCCCTACCAGCTATAAATATCTTGCTGGTACGGCATACCAGACCACCCTACTTCCACTGCTGGTGACCGCTAACAGTTTCCCTGACAGTCCCCAACTTCTGCTGCATGAAGCTGAGCTCAGATACTGAGAAGAACTGAGCCCAGTGAGTTCTTACCTACATTTTATCGCTCTGCAGCTCCAGCACCCTCGTTTCTATAAAGCATTCGCTCATGTGCTCCGTGCCATAGTGGCAGCAATATAAACATGTTCACCTTTCCCCAATAGGAATGGCATTTGGTCTGAGCTCAGCTTTGGTTATCTTCATCTAAGGTGCTGAGCCTCAAAAAGATGGGTGATGCCATAAATAAGCATTAACAAGGAGGAGGATCTCTTTGCCTTCTTCAATAGGAATTCCTTATTTTTAAGCCTGCCTGTACCCAACCACGTTTTCTGCTCAAGTGCTACTCAAGTTTTCCTGCTTTTCACTTTTTCTGTCAGAAGTTACCTGAGAAACTAGGTGACCTGCATGGACAATGGGGTGGTGAGCCTTTTTTCCACTCAGTCTGAGCGTGTACCTACAGAAACAGTCAGGGAATGGTAGTAATGCCTCATTAATACTTCTACTCATTGGCCTCAGGTTTGGGTAGGGTTTTTCTATAAGAAAGATTTAGAATTTGGCAGGGTCAAAGAATTTTTGGTGTTGGTTTTCAAGAGATGACACTGATATGTAGGGCCCTACCAAATTCATGGTCCATTTTGGTCAATTTCATGGCCAGAAGGTTTTTAAATGGGTCAATTTCACGATTTCAGATGTTTACATCTGAAATTTCACTGTTGTAACCATGGGGGTTCCAAACTAAAACGGGACGGTGAGGGGCTTGTATGGGGTAGCAGGATTGCCACCCTCACTTCTGTGCTGCCTTCAGAGCAGTGTGCTGAAGGCAGCAGCTACAGAGCTTTCCGCAGCAGGAGGAGGCTCCCAGAGGTAGAGCTGAGTCGGAGCGCCCCAGCCAGGGACTCCTAGATGCTAGTCCTGGCTGGCTGGGGAGGGACAGGACTTGCTCTTCTCCTGCCTGGCTGCTCTTGTGGGGAGATCAGACCCACCTCCAGATATCTCTGCTGGCTGCAGGAAGCTCCAGGGCTGGGCAGCAATCAAGGAGCTTCCCTCAACTGGAGGAGGTTCCCAGAAGTGGGTCCAACTTCCCCCATGCTGCCAGGAGCATCCAACCCAGGGGCTCCTAGCTGCTAGACCCAGCCAGTGGCAGATTGGCCAGGGCCTTTGCGTTAATGTGCCACCCCCACCGAGAGCAGCCATGCAGGGGAAGGACAACTTCTGTCCCTCCCCAGCCTGGCCCGGACTGCCAGTTAGGAGCCCCCGGCTGGGACTCTCCCAGAAGTAGGGGGAAATCAAATTTCACAGGAAAGGGCTTATTTCACGGTGTGTGACACATTTTTCACAGCTGTGAAATTGGTTGTGCTCTAATGATATCCAATGAGCTGTTTCCCTCACGTGTTTTCATTAAATGTATAAGATGCATCTATTATTTGTAAAGGGGAGGGGTGTTTTCATTCACAAGAATGTTTTATGCAAGCAGTTTTAAGTGAAATGGATGTATTTTTTCTTATACCAATTCACAGTGTAGAGGGCATCCAAAGGTGAAATCACTGCTTGTTTGTTGCAAAATAATAGCATTAAGGAAGATATAATTAGTTAGTGTTGAGCAGAAATAAATTTGTCCATAATTGAAGGCTATTTCACTGTATCTTCCTTTTAATGAGTGCATGAATATTTTGCTTTGTTTCTTGACAGGATATTTATGCAAATGTATTACAAGACTCTTACCTTCCACAATCTATTTTGGTTCTGATGTTATTATCACTTATCTAAAGCTAAGGAATGAGATGGAATTTATATCTGCTATGAACAACATTATGTGAATTGTTAATTGGTGAGGCTTAGTGCTAATTTGGCTGGGCACTATGTGCCAGGTAATTTTTTAAGTAGTTGTCTATTTTCATTATAGCCTTGTTGAAGGTAGAGTTATAACTCAAACAACACTAATATTAAAACTCAGTTTTGGGAAATGGCTTTCTTGCTGCCCAAGGGACGAGCTACAGTAGTAGCATCTTCTAGCCAAAATTCGGCACATTAGTTAGAAGGGTTTGCTGTTCTTAAGGTTTAATTAAAAGCCCATTGCAAAGCAAATAAAGAGGCTTAGTGATGTGAATCTCTTTCCACTTCTTCATTCTCAGCTAACAGCTGTATAGAAGCAGCAAATGATGTCTGGATCTCAGTTCTGCAGTTCAGGTATGGAACCTTCACTATTCTTCCCTGGGGAATCTGATAACCTGAATTTTGGCTAACTGTTCAGGGCTAAAGGAGATAAATCTTTGATTTTTTTAATAACATAAGACTCTAGCCCTTTGTTGTGGTGAGTGAATGTTTTGTTATGGTGTGTTTTTTTTTGTTGTTGTTAAAAATCATAGGTTATTCAAAGTCTATCTTCAAGACTGGCTTTTTTGGGGGCCTTTGAACAACAGTAGCTGTGGGTCTTTTGTGTTCTGAGAGAGCAATACATAAAAATCCTTGACTCTGAGGAGGGTAGTACTTATAGTAAGTACTATGGCTGGCACAGCCTCCCTTCCAGCATCTAGCTGACTCGGACAAACCACTCTGGCCTCTAGGCAAAGCTCAATAGTATGGAAAGAAGCATGGTCATAACCATACAGCTAAGCGTGGCCTAGAATTCCTCCTTACTTGTAGGGGTTAAGAAGCTCAAATAACCAGGTTGGCACCTGACCAAAAGGACCAATGGGGAAAGAAGATACTTTCAAATCTTGTGGGGGGTGGAGAAGGCTTTTTTGTATGTGTTCTCTTGGGAAGCATAGAAGAATTGGGTCAGAAAACTCCTTCTCCTATAAACCATCCTAAAAGTCTCTCATATTACAAAAATTGTAAGTAAAAGCTAGGCAAGGCATGTTAGATTCTTTTGTTTTGCTTGTGAATTTTTCCTTTGTTGGAGGGAGGTTTATTCCTGTTTTTGTAACTTTGAAACTAAGCCTAGATGAAGTTCTGCTGTGTTTGAATCTTTTGTTACCCTGGAAAGTTATTTTCCATCCTGATTTTACAGAGGTGATTTTTACCATTTTTTTTAAATAAAATCCTTCTTTTAAGAACCTGACTGATTTCTCTATTGTCCTAAGACCCAGGGGTTTGGGTCTATGATCACTTGGTAACCAATTGGTTAGGATATTATCCTCAAGCCTCCCCAGGAAAGGGGGTGTAAGGGCTAGGGGGTATATTTTGGGGGAATAGGAACTCCAAGTGGTCCTTTCCCTGATTCTTTGTTACATCACTTGGTGGTGGCAACGTACCGTCCAAGGGCAAAGAATTTGTGCCTTGGGGAAGTTTTAACCTAAGCTGGTGGAAATAAGCTTAGGGGGTCTTTCATGCAGGTCCACGCATCTGTACCCTAGAGTTCAGAGTAGGGAGGGAACCCTGACAGTCTAGTGTACTAAGAACAGCAATGCAAGACAGAAACTTCTCTGTTCTAATCCTGGCTCTGACATTGACTTCCTCTGTGGTCATGTCACTTAAACTTTTTTCCTACATATAAAGAGAGAGGAACAAAGAATATAGGCCGTATTTACAGGATGGGGGTCTCAATCCTGGTGAGCAGAGACTCTGAAAGGGATTTGGGGGTTGTGGTGGATAATCAGCTGAACATGAGCACTCAATACAATGCTGTGGCCCAAAGAGCCAATCCAATTCTGGAATGTATAAATGGGGAATCTTAAATTGGAGTAGAATTTTTTACCACTGTATTTTGACACTGGTACAACCATTGCTGAGATACTGTGTCCAGTTCTGGTGCCCATAGTTCAAGAAGGATGTTGATAAACTGGAGTGGGTTCAGAGAAGAGCCACAAGAGTGACTTAAAGGATTAGTAAACATGTTTTAGAGTGATAGACTCAAAGAGCTCGGTATATTTACTTAACAAAGAGAAGTTAAGAGTGACGTTGATTACATTCTATCGGTATCTACAGGGGTACAAATATTTAAAAACGGCTCTACACTCTGGCACAAAGAGGTATAAACATGATCCAGCGACTGAAAGTGGAAGCTTCACAAATTCAGACTGGAAATTACTTTCACTGTTAAAAATGTACACTTTAATTAATGAGTCGAACAATTTAGCCAGGATGGTGGTGGATTCTTCAGCACTAAGAATTTTGAAATTGACTGGATGTTTTTCTAAAAGATCTTCTCTAGGAATTATCTGGGGATGTTCTATGGCCTTACACAGAGATCAGGAGAGATGATCACAGTGGTCCCTTCTGACCTGGGAATAACAATTAGAACTGGTCATAAAATGTTTTACTCCATAGAAAATGTGCTGCTTCTGCAAAAAAACAAAACAGTAAAAGTCAGAAATGCTGCTCCACTGTCTCATTGGAACTGTAGTTCGGGTACTTCATGTTCCCATTTTCCTCTGTAGGTCAGGCGCCATAGTGGGGTTACATTTTCATGATGCGCCGTGGTCTCCAAAGCACCATCCACCAAGTCCTGTTACTTCCAAGCACAAAGTCCACAGTGACACCCTTCAAAACTTTCCTGTTAATTGCCTCTGTTTGCGGCTCTCAAGTTTGCCTAGTAAGAGACTTTTTATACCAAGTCTCCCAGTTTAGTTAAATTTAAGCTTTGGTTAGCTCAGCTCCACTGCCCACCACAAGGAAGCGATTAACCATGCTGAGACTTCAAAGAGTGGGGCTGATTAAAGCTCCAGGAGAGGAGTGGGAGTAATAGAGAGATTTGGTGGGGATGTAGGAGACCATGGAATGCAGAAGAGTAATAAAAATGGGAATGAAGGCAGAAAAGGGAGCAAGGGGGAAGCGAATATGTAAAATGGGAGAGATGAAGGGGCAGATCATAGAGTTTTCCATTAATCTAATAAGAAAATGAGGAAAAGCTATTCTGCTTAATAGAGAAACAAGAACAGTTGATAGAATTGGGGTGAAAGTAAAAAAATGATCTGAAGAGGGATAGAATGGGGCACTATGGGAAAAGTGGATTAAGAAATGGAAGGGGTGAATGAGAATAATACATTCAACAGTTAGACTTGTGAATGTGATGCATTTATGTCCCTGTATTTTATTCAGTTTCCATAGCAGATGTCCTCACTCTTTGTAAGGTTGGAAAAGAGGGATGGACTGGCTATTTTCAGCTGCTGTGTTGTATAATATTCCAGATTTTAAGTTTAAAAATTAGAGACAAGGCAGAGAACAGAACCTAAAATACATAAACCTCATGACAGCTGGGAAGAGATCATTTAACGGGCTCCTAGCTAATTAGAATAATCGATTTTTTTTAAATTGCTATCCATGCACAGACCCTAGCATAAGCACCTGGACTTCATTTTTTCTGAGGAGACTGATGATGGCCTAAAAATACCACCCTCCTACATCCTATCCCCAATATTAGGGGTACCAACTAAGTTTGAGGTAACGTGACAGAAACATCTCGCTGCCCTTTTCCCAAATCCTAAAGCCAGTGTCTGGTGATATGACAGCAGTAGACAAGCGTTGTTTAGTGTGACGGGGTTTGGAAGTCTAGGGAAGACCACTAGATATTTAACTGGGTAAGTACAACAAAACTGTGAAAGACTAAACCAGTTTTTGCAGATCCTGCCTCTTCCCTCTGAAAGTTATTCATTCTGTTCTATAGCTTGTTTGTGGGAGATACTTCTCCTGAAGGGGTCTTAGCAATATCAGCTGCAATGAGTGAAAAGAAATGCAGATAATACTTTTTCTGTTTGGATATGGTGGCTTGTTTATATCTGAATTAAATGGAAAGCCTCTAGTGTTAGATCTCTAGCACTTATTAGTCACAGAGGCTGTCTATATATATATCTTTCTGGCTTTCACAAGAAGCGGACACGACACAAATAAGAGTCCCATTGAACATAATAAGAGCTTATTTAAATATGATGGGTCAAAGCCTGCAGTATTTCTGGGGGAGTTTGCTTCAGTAAGGACTGTGTATAAACTGTGTCTATGTGAGCAGGGAATCCTACCCTTAGCTCCAAATGTAGATATTGCCTACATATACGGTAACTCTTGACATTTCATTTTCTTAAATAGGAGAGGATGTTTTTCTAAAGATATTAAACTACCAGTGCATTGAACAGTGAACATAATGAGACAGGCAGTTCATAGCACAGGGTAATGTTCCTGTGCATAGCAGGTGACCCCAAGGTCACCCTGGTTGAAGTAGTGGGGATGCTGGAGGCATTGCATATCCATAACACTTACCAACACTTGAACAGATAAAGACAATAAAAAAAATCATATACTGATGGTAGAAAGAGACTTTCATCTCCAGTGAAAATGTTCTGCTAACTTGAGCTGCAGAATTTATTAACCCGAGATTCCGATTCAGGTAAACAAGCTTCTATATAAAATTGCTCTGTTTATCCATATCAAACATTGTGTCTCTAGTGTTGGAGTTTATTGATGAATGAATTTTAACATTCGTAACATGATCAACACACCCCTGGTTTCTCAAATCGTAGATTTATTTTAATTATGTGACTTCATTATTCATTAGTTCTTCTGCTCATGGAGCATGGAGTTCAAACTTTGGATCACCTGTTTCCACAGAGCCTTTCATTACTGCAGCCTACTCTACATTAAGGCCAGTGATGAGCTGTCAAAATTTTAACAACTGGTTCCCTCCTCACCCCACAAGGTGGCCCACCCCTGCCCCCAGGGACTCCCACACCCAGAACTAGGCAGGAGGGTCTTGTGGGCCACGTAGTGGGTGCCCACCCTGCCCCTAAGAGCCAGAGGGACCTGCTGGGGGGCGAGATGGGAAGTCCTGGAGTTGCTAACCTGGGGCAGCTCCCAGGAAGCATCCGACAGGTCTCTCTGGCTCCTAGGGGTGGGGTAGTGTAGCTGGGGGGGGAGCAGGGGGAGTGGCCACTCTCCGCACTGATCACATCAAAAGTGGCGCCTTAGGCGCAGACTCCATGGGTGCTCCAGGGCTGGAGCACCCACGGGGAAAATTTGGTGGGTGCAGAGCACCCACTGGCAGCTCCGTGCCCAGCCCCAGCTCACCTCCACTCCGCCTCCGCCCCTGAATGCGCCGCCCCTCTCTGCTTCTCTTCCCCCCCCCCAGCTTCCTGTGAATCAGCTGTTCACGCAGGAAGCCTGGGAGGGCTGAAAAGCAAGCAGTGGCTTCGCCCTCAGGCCCAGGGAGGCAGAGGCGGAGGCGAGCTGGGGCGGGGAGCGGTTCCCCTGTGCCCCCCCAGGTTACCTGCTGCGGCGCAGGCAGCCCTCCTCACACCCCTAAAAGGGCTTCTAAATTTAACAACCGGTTCTAGCAAACTGGCTCCAGCTCACCACTGATTAAGGCTGAGGCACTCGAGGCTATCCATGGAGTCTTCTCCATCCCTTTTTTTGTTGGATCCAACATACAAGGTTGGCATGCTGGTATGTACTCTGGCATCCAGAGCCAAGCCACCTGAGCTTGCATTGACTCACTTGGGAAGACATTGGAGGCTGGCTGGTCAGATGCCTGATATCCTCATTTGTAATGTGATGAAACTACCATATGCCTTTGATATATCAATACTGTTTCTTGTTGAAAGCATTCAGCTGGTGCATTTGCATCTCAGTGATGGCCCAGGTTTTAAGCCATACGAAAGGACAGAAGCCGCTGCTGTTTGATAGGTACGTATCTTAACCCAAGTTGGTATGTGGGGTTGATGCCACTGAGGCTTCCAAAGAGCATGCATAACACCTGTAGCCTTCCTAATTTGAAGTTTCATGTCAGCAAGGCAAATTCCCTTCTTGGTGACAACAGAGCTAAGATACTCAAGTGAGTGAACAAATTCAACTTCTTGTCCATTCATTACAATGGGTAGGAGTAGAGGTCCACATTCACTTTCACAAATTTGGTCTTTTTCCAATTGACTTGAAAACCAAGCTCACTTGTTTCTTCTGTAAATATATCCAGGGCATCGATGAGATTAGTTCATGAAGATTGTAATATAGCCGTGTCATCCTCATGTTCCAGGTCTGTTATGCAGAAACCATGCAGTACCAGTCCCGGTATGTGGCTAGTGATGGCTTCCATCATTCAGTCAATAATGGTGTTGAACAGATCAGGGACAGCCATGTGAGTGAGTGGACACAGCTCTCACAGTGCATTACTAATTACGTGAATAAAGCACAGTATTTTCAAATCTAACTATTTATGCCATTTTTATCAGGTATGTCATCTTTATACAATACAAAGAACAACTGAAGCAATTTTGGACTGGTAATAGATAGAATTAGCATGGTTAATTATGCTTAGTTTTGGATAAGAGTGGGTTTGAAGATTGGAATAATGTAGAAAGAGATCACAAACATGAAAAACGGAACATTATACATTTATACACAATGGATGTACCTCCACATCTAATTCTTCATCCCTAATTAGGTTTCCGGAGAGGAAGGCTTTCCAGTTCTCTTGTAACGAAATATCAGTCTGGGCTATTGTAAGTGTCTCAAAGATGCAGATAGTCTTTATAGGATTTGGATACACTTTAAAGAAGTTGGGGCAAAACCCATATGCCTTTCATAGTTTTCTATACTCTTTCATCTTTGGCCATCCTATTTCAGCTCAGGGCACAAGTTTCAGGCCGGTTTGAATGCATGAATATAAATCAGTGCAAACAGCTTGCTGCACTCAGTTAATAAACCTACATTCTCACACTCAACAAAGTGATGCATGTGCACTATGATCAAGAGGGCAAAGCACAAACAGGTTAACTAGTAAGTAAACAGGTGTTTTGTTGCTGCTCTTGCAATTTGATTGAGAGATCTTGTGATTAGATATTTTTCTTAATGTCCTAGCTGCTGAGGGCAGGTGAGTGTGGGAGAAGCTCAGTGTTCAAAAATAAAATTTAAAATAAAAGTAAGTTTCAAGCCCTTATAGTTGCAGAGAAAAGCTGAAAATGTGATCTGAGTGCATCCTATAGACTCAGAACCCAGAAAGCAAATTAAAGGAGCCAAATTGTTGTATATATTTATTTTTTAGAAACTTATGTTTGGGGTTGGTAATACTATTGCTTGTTACATTTCTCATACTGAGTGTATCTGGTTTGGGGATGGGAGAACCAATTCAGATCCAACAGACCCCTTCCTTATTACTTCACTTACTGAAAGCTGCTCAACTGTATGTTGTCTGCCAATGGCTCAAAGAGGCTGATTCAGAAGCTGGACACAACCCTCTTTTCTGCAACCCTTCTCCCTGTGTGAACGCCTGGGATGGGGTTAGTATAGGAGCCATTACACTGGAGGAATACCTTACAATGAGATGGATGATCCTTTAGCTGGCTATGCTAGTGTTAGTGTTGCTTTGCACGAGCTGCATTGCACAAATTGGCTGCAGGGCAGCCCAGGATTTGGGCCATAGAGCCTAATTATTGGTACCAGTACACTGTGGTGATGGAAGCTATACAAATGTGATAGACACTAAAGAATATAGGCTGACTTGCAGCAGAATGGCCTCATGGCTATAGAAGTGGCCTGTAAACCAGGAAATAAGGGTGTTATCCCAGCTCTACCACATGCTTCCTGGGTGATGTTGAACCAACTCTTTAATCTCTGTGTGTCCTACTTCTGTGACAGAGGGTTGCAAGGCCTAACCCTTCATGTTGGAAAAGCGGTTTGAGATCTTTGAGCATGGCAATGTTTTACTTGTTGGGAAGAGCTGATGATTATTTCTACCGAGAATAAGTTAAGCAAAGCAGTTCAACAAGATGCTTCCTCTCCATTTCTGGATTCAGAGCATCTGCTTTCATTCATCCATTCAATCCTGTGGGCCCCTTGGTGTAACACAACTTCTGCTGATTGCCAGACAACTTTAAAATAATTGGTGGGCATGCACAGAAACCTCAGCACTGACTCAGAGCTGGCTGTTTCCCTATCTAATGGACAACTCACATCTGTAGTATCTTTCAACAACTATCCTATATACTTATCAAGGGCCAGGTGACTGACAAGATAGACCATAGCTTGGCATACCAATTCACATCCACACAGACGAAGCATAACTCAATTCTGATATCGGGAAGATTTTCCTCTTCACTAGACATTGGAAGAACTATGCTGACCTCTTAAGTGGCTGTTCAGCTGCCTTGCTCTTTCTTTCAAGTCTGTCTCATTTAATTCATTACCATTAATTACTTTTAAAGGAATGGCAAAATATACCATTATAGTGTGGCCTTTTGCCTATGCCAATTTGTCACTGGGAAAAAGCTAAAACACAGGATAAAGATATTTTTACTAGGTTTGTTATATTGGGGCACAGATTATGGGTTGTTAAATTCCTGGCTACTCCCAGATTGCCAGTAGCAGCAGTTGCCAAGACTGTGGGTTTACTCTCCATATGCTTTACAAGAAAGATGGAATTTTTTCCTTTGGAAGTGGATCTTTGCTACCATTATATATGAGTTTGTCGCTCTGGGACTAGACTAGACTATTGCAACACAGTACATATGAGACTACAGCATAGAACCATTCAAAAGGTTTGGCTAGTGCAGAAGATTGTTCCCTTCTTACTATACTGTTCTTCACACAAAGATCATACTACCTAGGTGCTTAAAGATCTGCACTGGCTGTCAGATTAATTTCTATGCTGAATGTAAGCTGTTGGCTTTGGTGGTCCTAAGTGGTTTGAACTGTGGTGACTGGAGAGCCTTCCTTTCTCCCTGTGTGACACTGTAGCAGTTGAGATCAGAGGCATTCAAGCTACTAACCATTTGGCTTAAAAGAAAGGTCCTAATTCTCTCCCTGAATGATAGGAGTACTGTCATAGGCTCTGGAACTTGTTCCCTGCCTTTGGTCCAACAGAGCCAAATTTGCTGAACTCAGGGCATGTTGCAAGCTACATTGTTTTCTCAGGGTTTTCTGAAAGGGCTGGGTTAAGGGACTTGGGACAGCCCATCCTGGGGGTTTCATTTTACTATTTATGATGAAGACTTCAAGTCATATTGGGTTATTTGTGATACCAGTCTGGGTGAGAGAGGATATTTAGTAAGACTGGCTGTTGTGGAACTTGTGGTACGCCTCTGCAAGAACTGAATGGAGGCCCCATCAAATACAACTGGATAAATTAAGCAAATTAAATCTAACTCTGAATTGCTTCACATTTGTTAGCTTGCTTACCAGCCTTACCAGACAGCTAAAATATTAGCTGACAGCAAAATCCCCCGTCAAACATTTTGATTTATTTAGGGAGATTTGACATATGTAATTAATTTAGTAACTCAAATCAAGGGACTCATTGGTACTGCATGTGGATGCTGATTTCACCCAGTTGAGCCTTTCTTTCTTCCACAGAGGGATTGGGAAGGACAATTGACCCTCTGTCCCACAGCAAATAATGCCCTGCTCTGTGCTTGTGCTTGCTCCTTTTAGCCATACCCTCTCGAGAACACATTGTGATCATGAATGGGCTAGAGGCAGCCATGCTGTGTGTTGAGGCCAGAGCACATCTCTTATCCACATGGCACCATGCACCTATTACACGGGATTGTCCCTAACCCTAGTGTTGGAACAAGAGAGTATCCAGCACTTGGAAGCACTTCCCTGTCACGCTGAGCAGTCTATGCAAGAACCAGGCTCCTGTACTTGGCTAGGTACAAGGACCACTCCCTTATTGTCTTTCCCAGGACACCAGATCCTGCAGGATATAACAACTCTCAATAAAATCCATGGGAGTTGCTCAGAGCCTGCAGGGAAAGTAATGTGATTAGGCCTGTCTTTATTTTAATACCTGGGTATGACTGTTTTTTGGTAACCATGTCACCCATCTTTCTTTCCTCTTCATACACACGCAGACATCTTTATATAGATAAATCTCTACAGCCTCTAATTTTACCTTTACAGTTTATTTCTGATGAAGGGTGAATGGGCACTAAATGGGATTGTATTTCATTTCCAGCCCACATGCGAGCAAATCATTCCCTGCTTTGTTCAGTGAGTTTTCTGGGGCTTCTTTTCTGGACGTCCTTTTTCCCTGAAGGGTAGAGAAGCAGTTGGCTGATTTTTTTTTTTTTGACTGATTGTGGTGGAAGAAGCACAAAGTATCTCTTTGCTATGTGGGCAAATTCATCTGTTACGGTGTCCATATGAGAGTACTGATTTTCCCTGGTTCAATACTAAGAACTCAAGTGGACTTAAGATAGATTCTCACTTTCTTAGCTAGAACATAGCTTCAGATGACTCCCAAGTGCATAAGTGTAAATGGCATGAAATGTTTGATACATAACTTCTGGGAAGGGTTTTAAAAGTTCTAACCAGCAAACTTTCATTTCTAGGCAAGTATAAGTTGTACATGTTTTTCCAAACTGTCTCAGGCTGTCATGTCACACTCTAGAAATATGGTCTCAAAGCATGTAATGCTTTCATTGGGGCTGGGAAAACACTAATATGTCTATTTTTATCATTTTATCAGTAATAGGAAAAAATCTTCCTTCTAAAATGTATGTGTGAAATGTCTTTTATTCAGTGGCGGAAATGGGATGCCTTCCAGCAATCTAGCAGTTTCCTCTTGCCTTTTTGTAATGCTATCCAGTATGTGACTGAAAAATGAAATATCTTTCTACTGCATGATCATCTTTTATTTTTCTTCTGAAAAGGAAAGAAAATAAAAAACAGCAGGTGCTGCTGATTGAGGTGCTAGCCTTTTATCTTTGGAGATAGATAATTGCATTTACTTTAAGGCATGTGTAAATATTTGTTGGATTTCAGTGTTTGAAACCCTAGTGAATCAACGTCATAAAACATGGTTAAAAAACGGCTTAAGGAAGCTACCTTCGCTGAGCAGATTATGGAGCTCCCTGGCTTTAGGTGTTTCTTCACATGTACATAGCAGTGTTCTAACAGATGTCAGAGTCTTAGGTTTTCACTTCTGCCAATCCCTTTAGAATGTAACTGGAACCACCCTTGATTGGACTCGGACTTCTCTAAATATTGTAGAAGCTCAGTCAGGTCAACACAGACTCTGATCAGAATATGTTCTTTGAAGACTATCAAAGCAGTTGTAAGAGCTGGATGTTATATGGCTGTATAAAGCATATGCGCCCAGATGATGGAAGCGTTCCTGGATTCTATTCAAGATACTATTTATCATAACACATACATCATAAGTTAGGGCTATATATGTCCCATTCTCCATATTGAATCCCTAGTTCAATTTCTTTCCCTCCTAACTCAATGGTCCTGCCAGTTTACTAATGATCTGATGCAATCCACACTAAAATCAATGGGAATTTTCCCACTAAGTTCAAAAGGATCAGGCTCCAAATGCAGAAAACTCAGTTTATTAATGTGTATATTATGAACTATGGGCATACTGCAACAAAAGAGCCAACTGCCTTTCAGTCACACACACATTTCTTTTCCTGAATGCTGGAAAACACATTGATTAAGTATACTGAATTACAAATAGTAAGGCTGTAAGCTCGGCAGTTTCAACTGGCCAGGCTCCTCCCAGATGAGCATAACTTTGTAGGGACATGAGATCTTTGTCTTAGGCAGCAAATGAAATCTACTCCTGTAAATTATGTAATCTGGGGCACTGAAAATTCATAACTGCTCTAATTAAATAAAGTTTAGGAAATATATCTTGAATTGTTTTTGATTTCTTTAATAACTGTTGCACCTGAAATGAAATATTTTTAGAATATTTTGGGTTTTCCTCTGCTGAGTCCCCAGAGATATGTATTATTAATGATGGGTTTGAGTCACAAAATATGTATTTGGACTCAAACATTCCTAGTTTGAGAGTGTTTAGATCTGAGATTTTGGTTCCTACCCATTTTTAATTGCTGTATTCTTTTTCATTTAAAAAAATGGGAAAGCAGAATGTGTGAATTGGTTATAGTTATTGGATTTTAATTTTTCATTACAAAGTTTCAGTGTCAATTTGGGACAAAGTTCAGGGAAAAAAAAACAGGGACATTGAGAAAACATGCCTTCTTTTGGTCAGGCTCAATGCTGCCCTTAATGCTGCCTTAGATACAGCAGCCTTAGAAATACCTCAGACAGATACCGTGGGCGTTAGCGCAGTGTCCAGTGGGATGCCTGTAATGAAAGATTACCACTTCAAAAGTTATTTTTCCTCCCTTGGTACCTGCTGTTAATTGATTTAACTTGTTAGACTGACCTCCTGCTTGGTAAAGCAACCCCCCATCCTTTCATGTATTTATACCTGCTCCTGTATTTTCACTCCATGCATCCGATGAAGTGGGTTCTAGCCCACGAAAGCTTATGCCCAAATAAATTTGTTAGTCTCTAAGGTGCCACAAGGACTCCTTGTTGTTTTTACAAAACAGGACATGCAGGAAGAATGGCCCAGTAGTTAGGGTACAAGCCTAGCTCATAGGAGACTTGGAATTAGTTCCGTGTTATGCCAAAGAGTTCCTATGTAACCTCTGTCAAGTCACTTAGCCTCTGCGTATCTCAGTGCTGTATCTGTAAAATGAGGATAATAATATTTACTTACCTCACAGAGGTGTTTTGATGATAAATATAATACAAGTTATGAAGTACTTTGAGATCTACTGATGAAAAGTGCTATACAAGATAGGTATTAATACTATTATAAAACCTGCAGAAAACTCTGTAAATATTCACAAAATTTCAGCTTCACTGCAAGAATGAAATTCAGAAATGTCTTCCAGCTTTCATCTTCACACTGCCTTGGCAAGATGCTGGAATACGTGTATCCAACACAGGTTTTGTTAATTTCCTCATAAACTTAATGAAGTGCATTCCATGCTTTACATGTTCAAAGTTATTTCCGGTTTCAGAGTAGCAGCCGTGTTAGTCTGTATTCGCAAAAAGAAAAGGAGTACTTGTGGCACCTTAGAGACTAACAAATTTATTAGAGCATAAGCTTTCGTGAGCTACAGCTCACTTCATCGGATGCATCCGATGAAGTGAGCTGTAGCTCACGAAAGCTTATGCTCTAATAAATTTGTTAGTCTCTAAAGTTATTTCCATAATTGAGCTTTAACATGCATTGCACATTATTCCATTACACTTACACTACTTTATTTTGAAATAACCACATGCAATTGCAGACATTACCATTGTTGGCAAATGATACCATAGCAGATATTGTTTAAGCCATACTTTCACATACTTGACAATTTCTGCAATGAGTGTGTTGATACCAATAAAATAAGCAACTCAAATTTGAGTTGATTGTTTCAGATTTACTAGTATAGTTCATGCAAATATTTGGATACTCAATGCTCCTTAGTAAGTGTAACCATAATAGGAAATTGTATAAGATAAATGTTATCTACAGATAGTAACTAAAATAGTCAATAGAATTCTATCACTTTGTTGTTATGGTTTATACAGATATTACATCCAAAAAAATTATGTTAAAAGAATGTTAGGGTTGAATCAAACACTCAAAAGTGAGAAAATGCCAGAACTAAGGTAGGTCCCGTAATCTTAATTGACCTGTTGTGTATATTCATTATGATCACAGTCTTTAATCACACAATTCCACAGAATTTTTCCCCAGAAGCCCCTGGCAGCCAGAAGGAGCAATTGTCCAGTTCAGCCTCTGCAGTCCTAGGCTGGAGTATGCTCAGGTCAGATGGAATCTTTAAAGAATGTTACTGCCAAACTCTAACAAGTCTCTTCTGAACATGTGCAAACAGATTTTTTTTTTTGTTTTGTTTTGTTTAGACTTATAACTTGGCCAAGTTTAGGTGGAGTTTCACAGGATTAGCAAAAGGACAATTGTTCCTCCCCCACCCCGCATCATCTTAAATCCTTTCTCCAAAAGCACAGAGATGGTAAAGTCTCTCAATGAAAAGGTTATAAGAATATTTTTAACATGGGGGCAATGTATTTTCCCCTAATCCCATTCTTCAAAACAGCTGAAATTTTTAAACTGAAATGTGGCTTTTGTTTTGTATTCCTGAGGCAGATTTAAAAAACATATTGCATAGAAAATTTCAGTCTGACTGGGCAAAGTTTGGCAAAGTCATAAGCAACTGAAAATGGGGTCTTATAATGGGAAGTGTTGCGCAACCTTAATTATAGGTAGTGCTACCAGCACTACCTATTCCATAAAACTTCCTTTAAACAACATGCTGCTGTCCAGTTATGGCTATCATGAGGTGTTCAGAATAAAAGCTGGTGCAGAGCTGGTATCCTGAGCTCTGAGTGGGATTCTTCCTCCAGGGAGCGCAAGGGTTGGTGCAGCCTTCTGTCTTCTCTGAGGTCAGCTCTGATGGTTGATATAAAGAAAGAGAGAGACTCATGGTCCTGTCTCCTCCTGCTCCTCTCTGGAATAATTTTTGTCCCTAGGGGTGTGCACAGAGGGAGTGGTCCTTGTACCTAGCCAAGTACAGGAGCCTGGTTCTTGCATAGACTGCTCAGCGTGACAGGGAAGTGCTTCCAAGTGCTGGATACTCTCTTGTTCCAACACTAGAGTTAGGGACAATCCCGTGTAATAGGTGCATGGTGCCATGTGGATAAGAGATGTGCTCTGGCCTCAACACACAGCATGGCTGCCTCTAGCCCATTCATGATCACAATGTATTCTCGAGAGGATATGGCTAAAAGGAGCAGGCACAGAGCAGGGCATTATTTGCTGTGGGACAGAGGGGCAGTTGTCCTTTCCAATCCTTGGTTCCCCCTGCCCACCGAGACAGACTTTTCATAGCTCTTCGCTAGCTGGTGCTGCACCATCTCCTCTGCGCCACTGGGGCTGACCAGGCTAGGGTTCGTAATCACTGCATTGTCAGTGCCACTGCCTCTCCCCACTGGATGATAGGAAGCAGCAGCGGCAGCCTGGACTGGAGTTTAGCATGGAGTGAGTTGGGCCACGATCCCTCTCCCGGGCTGGCCGTCACTGAGATGCCCCCTCCCCAGCCCACTTCTCTCCCCACCCCCTGGGTGAGGACTAATGCGCCATATCATCACCTCCCCTCCAGAATGAGAGTGGCCCACTAACCCTCCCACAAGTAGCCACAGCCTCAGTGTGCAAGTGGAAGCAAGGAATTTGCCCCCTGCCCTGAATTTTTCTAAAATGGTATCTGGGCACGGAGCCATAGACCAGCTGCCCTACATGGCAGGTTTCTCCCTAACTGGTGTTACATAAACCAGAAAAAAAACAAACCCTTTTGAGATTAACGATGCTCAAGGTTCTCGTAACCCGGAGAGCTCACAACGTTTAGTAGTGATCATGTCACTTTTTAATGTCATTCAGCAGTAAGACACAGTGTTTCACCTCATGATTGTAGTACGTGGCATAGGGAATGGAAAGAAGAGGCATTTGAGGGAATTGGTTCATAAATGAGTGCTCCGTGAGGTTCCACTCAGAGGTGGAACAGCCAGATGCCACCTTTTGCAAAGGAAAGGCAGCTGCATTCCAGTTAAAGCTGCTCAGAAAAACTACAGTTGGTGGACCCACATTCTGTCAGAACAAGGGTTTCAACAAAATGCTTTGCAAAACTGGGTCAGTTTCAACAGAATGTTGTTTCGGGGGGGAAAAAGCAAAAATTGCAACCCTTTTTAAATGAAATGTTGAAATTTTTCATTTTGAAATGACTTTTTGTTTAAAAAATGTGCATTACATATTGCTACCTCTTTTTGACTCATCAGCTAAGTCAAAGTTCAGAGTCTTGCTGTTTGTTGCAGTTGGAAGTAGAAACTGATGATGGAATCTGGTATTTTCTTTGACCCAACCTGGTCAGAACAATATCCAGGGGGACCCTTCACCCCCCATGGTGCTAGTTTTCTGGCATAGTCTATCAGGCCTTGTTTTAGTTGTGGGTGCTTACCTGACTTTTACTACTACCTTAAGGGAAGGATGCATTCACACATCAGTTTCAATGAGGTTTTAACTGAACCCATAACAAGATTTAACCCAGCTCATAACACTATAATATAAAACAATTTATAAATAGTTGGAAGAGGGGAAAAAAGTGGTGGTTTTTTTTTCAGATTTTTCCTTCGCAAAGTGTTTTATCATGTGGTGGTTTTGTTCCAAGTGAGAATGAAGCCATATTTCAAAATTCTTTGCCACATGGAACTTCAGCCACACAGCTCTGTTTAACCACTGAATGAAGGCAGCTGTAGGGGCACCAAGAGCCATAACCACAGTTCACCAGCCATGTTGAGCTAGGAAGTCTGAACATGTTCAGAGCCATAGCACTGCCCATAGTTGTGTCTGACTGGAGAGCTGCAGGATTCTCAATGTTACTGTGACTCTCCAGCATATGCAAGGCTTTGAGGTCATGCTTCACCTTTCCAATGATGGGGCCAGCCCCTTCTCAGAATGGGAAGCATGGAGGGATTCTCCACTGCAGATGAGCCACAGCTTGATTTTTTTCCATCGAATTTCCCCACCCATGTTTTTTTTAATTAGTAGTAGTAGTATGTGCACAATATGCTCTCCACCAGGCAACATACAAGTGATGGCAGTCCCTGCCCCAAAGAATTTACGGTCTAATAAAGTAACTGAGAATATGGGACGCACTGAGAATTTAGAGGGTTTTGTTTATTTACTTTTAATGTATCGTTTCCTGTTGGCATTCTAGGAGAAATAAGTTTTAAGGAAGGACTCCACTATGCATAGAAGACTGGCTTTCAAAATGAGACGGGGGAGGAAGGCATATGTATTAGAAAACACACAAATTATGGGGTTTTAAGTTTTTGCTATGAAGTTGGATTAAAGGAATGCATGGGTTCAATATACATATTTATCTATTTGTATGAAGGCATTTGAGTGTAAATCCCTATAAATTAAAACAAATTTGCACTCCATAAAGAGTGAGTAATCAGCTTTAATTTACCTTTCTTACTAATAGGAACAACACTATCCTCTAGAAAAGTAATTTCTCAAAACTTCACTACCTCTATTGTAAGATGTAGTGTCAAATTCAGACCTGCTGTAAGGAGAGGCAGAAAGTAGATAGCTGGGGAGGCTGTACCTACTTTCTTGTTCACATGCAGAACAGCGGGGTACAAACTAGCTCTTAGTTTTTATTCAGTCCCTTTGTACGTGCGTGTGTGTGCATGTTCATGTGCATGTACATGATTAAAAAAACACCCCAAAATAAACACACTCTAACTGATGGCAAAACACAGCCTGGAGTGTAGAATCAACATTTCAAAACATTATATATACACACACACACACACGCAGAGGCTAAGTGTGCAACTTACTCTCAGTGGAAAGAATCTACTCGTATGAGTAGCTCTATTGAAGTCAATGGAACTACTTGTCTGGGTAAGTGTATTCCAAAGTGAGCAAAGGTTACAATCTAGTAGCCTATGCTGTATAGCCAGCATTTCAGAGATGACAGGCTCATGTCTCAGCTCGGTCTAGCATATAACTTAACAGGTACATTTTCTGCCATGAAAGAAGTAAAGTTTCTCTTCAGATGTGGTTATCTGCTTCACTTTGGGTGTCCAAAATGATCAAAATATTAACATACGTGCCAAGTTTGCTACTTTCTGATTCCTGGGAAGGTAAATTGGGCAATTCTCTGTTTCTCAGCAATTTAATCTCTTTCTCTTTCTGCCTTGTTTTAAGGATACCAAATCATAACCCAGGCAGTGTTAGTCTGCAAACGCATGTCAGCGCCTAACAGATGCAAACAAAAACAACAACCTTTCACAATAAATGCCAAGTAAAGAGTAGAGTACAAACACTCAGAAGCCATAAACTCTCACTAACCCACTCTCTTTGTCCATACTTTGACTAGTTCTGATTTGTCCTGTTATGGTCCACTCCTACATACATACACTTCTGGAAGGCATTTCACTGATCCATGAGATTACTCACATGAATAAATGTTGCAGAACTAGGCCTCTCACCCTCTCTCATATCTGTTTAAAGCAGCAATATATTAAAATCTCCCACTATGTGGTAATAAGTGCCTCTTGGGGCCCAATCACATGAAGTTCTGAGTGCCACTCAACACTTCATGGGATGGGACTCTAGAAGAGTGTCTGGGCTTCTTCAGCTTTAGTTCCAATCTTGTTTTCTTTTTGCTCTCTGCTGCATTTAAAATGATCCTGCCTCACTTCCTATTAACTAGCTGGTAACAAAGGTCTCTCTCCTTGATGCAACCACAAAGAAAAACTCATAGCACAGAGGGGAGACCTTTCTGGTGCAAAGCAGAGGACATTAATTAGACTGCAGTACACCGCTTTTTGTTTGGAGGAAATTTCTATTATGAGATTCTACCTGCTGCAAGAAAACCCAGGAGCAGCGATCATTAGTCCAAAAGACCTTGTCTTGGAGAAAGCAAAGAGTTATACTTAAGCAGAGAAAAAATTCCGTGACCTGTATAGCTTACATCATAAGTTCCTTTTGACAGGTATATACAGCCTTCCTAAATCCTCAGGAAACCCACCCCAGTTGCCCCACTTTGACAGAAAGAATGGTGTTGGGGTTCAAACGCTGGCCTGTCGAGTGAGGAGAACTGCATTCTATTCCTAGATCAGCCACAAATGTAGGGCTCAGTCCTGCTCCCACTGAAGTTAAATTAATGGTACACTTCCATTGATTTCAGTGGGAGGCGTACTGGACCACTGCTCCGTGTCCTTGGGTAGTCAGTAAGGTATTTCAAATTGGGCACCCAAAATCGGAGGCCACATTTGAAAATGTTGACTTTAATCTTTCTGCAACTCAATATTTATTTCTGTAAAATGGGCATCATACTCACCTGAATTTCCAGGGGCTGTGTGGGGACTTATTTCATTAATATCTGTAAAGGGCTTTGAGAACTACAAAAGAAAGTCACTGCAGAATGCCAGATATTATTATTGAACTGGGATACTATGGTGATGGCCACAAAGATCAGCTTACAATATATTTACCATAGTTAAAATGGAATGAATAACTTGTATTAAGATAATAGCACTGCATGATGTGATTATAGTGTAAATAGTTTCCTGTTTGCCTCTTATGGTAACATCTGCTGCATTTTAAGTCAAAAGTGAGGAATTTATGAAACTATTACTAGAAGACGGTATTTCTGACAAAAGCACACTTTCTTCAAGTGAAAATTGTTGTTTGGCTTAATGATTGTGCGTGAAATATGCTTAATCCTCCACCTTTTCCAACCAAAGTGTAATTATTAAAGACCTTGCTCTTATGGGACAATAGCTGTTTAATTTGATATCATGCACAAAATCACTTAGATGAAGTTTTGCTCCTTTACATAGTGTCTTGACATCATTTTATGGGAATGTTCTGGTGGCCTCTAATGGGTAGTCACTGCCCTGCCTCAGAAATCTTAAACTATCGAAGATTAGCGGACATAGGCTGAATGTGGGCAAGCCAACAAGGCAGAGTTCTTACAAAAATATACTGCAATTTTATGGTTCACTCATTTCCAAGAATGAGGCTAGGACAAAACGCATCAGGTGACCTTTGCTTCAGAAAGCCCTGGCACACTCATGCTATTAAACAGGGACAATTTGGCAAGAGGTGAGGGTGGCCTCTATGTCAAGGATGTGCTTTTTGCCATCCCAGGAAACCTTAATTCTGCATTTCCTAACTTTTGAGTGCTTAACTTTGCTCCTGTAACCTTAATAATTTTTTTAAAGTTTGTGTGTGTGTGTGTTTTTAATATACAATGACATTTTGGTTCCTTGCTTCCAAGTTTATTAGCTGGTGTTTTACACTAGCAAGCTACAATGTTATTTTTATCAGTGATTTCCAGAACTTCCTTTCCTCATGACTCTGACAACCTCATTCCCAGAATATTTCAACTTTTGTTTTCAGTTTTTTGAATCCATTAACATGCCCTACTAGAAAGCTCTCTGTTTTTGTCAGTTAAACTGGACTGTCCTTCTGTGGTAGCAATTGTCCTCTGACAAACAATAGAAGAAATGAAAACTCTTCATTATTCTTTTTTCCTTTTACAATAGTTTGTAACATTAAGCTCTGCGGTAGCCATTATTTGGGGATACTGTTTTCTAGAAATCTTTCACTTTCTCAAGTCTGATATATTAACTTATGCAAATTCCTTCTATGATGGATAATGTGTCTATTTACAATAATATCGGGCTACATCTTCACTTACACCCTCTGCAACCTACTTGATATCAATGGGGTTATACACGACGCAGAATTTGACATATGAATGTAAGCCTGTGGTCCCAATTCCCACAGAAGAAATATTATTATTGCATATATTTTACCCCCCTCCTCATTGTAATAAGAGCAAATATAAGTACTTATGCTGGATAGAAATTTCTTCTAGTTAAATATACATCTGTTTTTCTCATACCAAAGCTTTTGATTCAGTTTTGAATATTACCTGGGAGAAATCTGTGGGTGTCAACAATTTCATGTCTTACCATGTTTGAAAAGCAATATACCCTGCCAAACAAGGAATATATTTCTGCAACAAGTTGTCTGTCTAGCACATCTTTACACTATAAACATGAGCATATTACATACATACATATTACATTTGCATTGTATTTAATACAGTTCTGAGTATATAGGACTGTAACATATCTATGGACCAAGTTTTGATGCATGGTTTCATATTTAATACCCATTTATTCCATAATTTGACCCACTGGTTTTAATGACACAACTTTTACTATACGGAACTATTCAGTGTCTGAAAGCATATCACAATCTGACCCTTATTGATTAACATCAGTAAAGATACTGTTTAATCAGTTATGGTTGTATCCATATTTCTTGTCTGTGTGTAAAAAGGGATAAATGAAGGAGGGAACAGTTCCCCATAGGTTCAAATGGGGGTTTCCCCAGCACATTGAAAAGTAAATTCATGACCCGTAGTGGAGTTGGCTCCTTGACAGGAGAGAAGAGATTGAACAGGCCTTTAACAAACCTTGTAGTGGTTGGGTGAGTGAAGACTGAAAAACCCTTAATGGTGGGGAAGGGGTGAAAATGCTGTGATAGCAACTAGGTAAACCTTAATGGACCTTAGTGATAAATTTGTGTTTTTTATTAGCAGATAATTGAGAATGTGTGTCAGACAGGACTTGAGAGGAAGTATAGATTGGTGGCTGCATCAAGCCTGGAAGCTCTTCCACTTCTACAAGTAAGTTTTCCTTGTGATGTGTTTTCTACTCTTTTGTTTGTACCTCTGGGAAGCAATACCAGAAAGCCAACTAATAGCCATGCCTTGAAGTGAAGTGCTGAGATGTTGAGGTGGGTGATGAATCCTGGACTCTTGGGTGAGGAGAGTCACTGTTAGGGAAAGGTGGAGAAGCAGTTGTAGAGATGAAATCAGCTCTGGGAACCACTCCTGTCTTGGCCATGATGGTACTATGAGGATGGATACTAATTTCTCCTGTTCCAGTTTGTTTAGGACCTTGAGCAATAAAAACATCAGGGATTAAGTGTATAGCAATACATAAGGCCAAGGAATGATTCTGGCATATCCCATTGAATTGCAGCCATGCCCTCCCTTCAAGCAGAATTATCTGCATTTCTAATTAGGCAGAATGTGAAGAGATCTGTCTCCAGATGACTCCAGGTAAGCCCTATCTTTCGGAACACCTTGTTCATCTGCCACTTAGGGTCGATACTGAAATGCCTACTGAGGGAGTCCTTTGCGGTGTTCTATAGTCCTGAGATCTGGATGTGGTGTAGTATGCACCAGTTCCATAGTTTTATGGATTTGGTACATAAGAACAGGGATCTTGCTCCTTTTTGTAGATTGATGGAATACATTGCTGTTGGTTATTGGAGTCTCTCATCATAGTCAACGTATGAGAGTCAGTTTGTTTCAGTGCGTCATCTTGTGTGAATGTAAACTGAAGAGGGATCCACAGATGTGTCCACACGTTGAGCAGACGTGGCCGCATGTTTTTGCCACAGCCGGTTTTCTTTGCTAACATGTCTCTTTGGCTTTTTCTGTTCTATTCATGATGGCTTTAACCACAGACCAAAAGGTCTGCTGCCATCCTCATCTGTTGGCAACAGCAGCTTCCCATGTGTTCAAGTTGACTTGGCCAGCTTTTAGGTAAGCTTTGAGAGTGCCCTTCTCATTTTCATTGACCTCCCAGCATATGTGTTCCCATTTTCAACTGTCCATAAAATATGGCTTTGAGGAGTTGCATATCATCCATGCATACGAGTGACAAGACCAGTGAAGTTGTGGCTGTATGATAAGGAATTCAGTGCTTGTCATAAGAAAAGGAGTACTTGTGGCACCTTAGAGACTAACAAATTTATTTGAGCATAAGCTTTCGTGAGCTACAGCTCACTTCATCGGATGCATTCAGTGGAAAATACAGTGGGGAGATTTAATGCTTGTCATGAGGCACTGGTCCAGGACTTTGATGTTTTGGTATGCTGTCGGACCACTTGATGTTACAGATGAGATGCAGACAGCTCATGTGAAAATGCTCTAATTGCTTCAAGAGCCTGCTATCAAGTGTCCATGTTTTGCAGCCATAGAGAAGACTGCTTAATGCGATTACACAATAAACAACTAATCTTGGTGTGAAGTCGAATGCTTCTCACGTTCCACAGCTGGTGACAAAGTTGACCATAGGCAGAACTGGCTTTAGAAATGTGCTGCATGATTTCATTGTCAATCATGGCGTTATTGGACTAAGTGCTGCCAAAATAGCAAAATATTCTATTTGATTAAGCAGTGTGTCATCACTTGCAGTCTTGGTGGCAGAGTGCATTTTTCATGGAGCCCGCTGGCAAAGCGTGTCGATTTTCCTGAGGCTGATAGAGAGTCCAGATTGATATGCCGACCTAGAAAAGTAGGTGATTAAATGGTATGTGCTATGAATACACAGTCATCAGTGAAGAACTCCCTGATGAGCAAATTGATCACTTTAGTGTGAACACAAAGATGCTGGAGACTGAAGATGCTGCCATCTGTGCAGAATTTCATGTAAATACCTCAGTCATTGTCTTTAAAAGAATCTAGCACCAGAGCACCAAAGAGAATGGTAAAATAATGTCAGTGCGAGCACATGGCCCTGCTTACCACTGTTCATGACAAAGAGAGGCTCTGATGAAACAGCATTTTCCAGCACTCTGGCCAGCATTGCTGTTGTGGAATGAGTGCAAGATGGTGATGAATTTGTGCAGGCACCCCAATTTGTGCAAGATCTGCCAGAGACGCTCATGACTGACAGTGTTGAAGGCCTTCGTTGTCAACAAATACTATATAGAGGTGTTTGTATACAGTGCTGCTCTGTTATCCAGCATTATTCTGATCAGGTGGCCCTGATGTGGGGTAGGAAGTGCTGGCAAAAGTAACAAACTGCTCTGAGCATTAATACATTTACATAGAAGATTGCCTCCCGAGGGGTCCATTTGCCCTGAACTATGAAGTTTTTGCCCAGTCTGTTAGGGAGACATCTGTAGTGATGATCTTCATGGGAGGAAGTTGCAAGAATAGAACTCCCCCACACACCTTTTGTGGATCCTTCCACCAGTTTAGAGAATTGAGGATCCTCTAACATGTCCAGACACCTGCTTGGATAGAGTGTGCTTGTTGGGGGTGTAGGCTGTTCTCAGCTAGGCTTGGAGATACTGAGAGTGTAGTCTAGCTAACGTATGACAAACATGCCCACTGCCATGTGGCTCAGAAGTTGCAGGTGAGCCTATGCCGTGGTTTGCAGGCTCAGTTGTATTGTTGAAACAATGCTGGCCATTGTGGCAAATCTGTCTTTGGGCAAGTATGCTCTGGCAGAGGAGTCCAGAATGTTCCTGATGCAGAACAGGGAATAGAACCCTTTTCCAACAAACTCCAGTGGAACAAGTTCAATTGTCCCTAGTGTTAGGAGGAATTGTACCTCCTGGCTTGATACATTCATAATATGGGTACCTGAAGAGGAACATGGAGGACAGGAAGGAGCTGAACTTGATGGAGTAGCCTTTAGAAATCACCTTCAGGATCCATCTGGCTGAGGTGATGAGCTCCCAGGAAGGTAGGAAATGAGAGCAAGCATCCCCAAAAGAGTGGAGGGAGGAAAGGTGTAGTGTAGGATCCAGGGCAGGAGATAGTTCGTGACCCTCAACCAGCAGGTCAAAAAGGATGTCACTGACTGGGGGGGGAGGTTGCTGTAGAGGATATCCCTTTCTTAGCGAATCTGGGCTTCAGTCAGTCTCATGGTCTGGTAGTAGATTGGGTGACACTGTTGAGCTGTCTGCAATCTACTGTATTGTCTCTTTGCTGTAAGTGATTAGATATCTAGAGTCATAGTGTCGCTTGGGAGTTTTTAAGAGACTGAAGGGACCTGTCTGTGGCATCACTCAACAACTTGGGCCCCTCAAAGAGAAGGTCCTTGACATTATTTTGTACCACCCGGGGAAGGCTGGGGGACTGCAGCCAAGAAGCTCAGTGCATGACTATTGCCATAGCCATGCGATGTGCAGCTGTATTGATTGAATCAAGTGAGACCCAGAGAGATGCTGTGGCAATTGTCTGGCCTTCTGTTATGAGGGCTTGAAATTGTTCCCTCGGATCCTGCGGTAGGTGCTCAATAAAAGATTAAAACTGTGACTAATTTGCAAAATCAGTGCTTAGTAACTAGTTACTCTGAACTGCAAAGAGGTTGTGGCCCAGGAGGTCCAGTCATTTCAGCTTTTTGTCACATAGTGTTGAACAGGACCAACGTTAGTTAGTAAACAAACATCCTCAACAACCAGGGAATTGGTTGTAGGGCAGAAGAAAAAAATACTCCAAGCCTCTGGGTGGAATATTGCAATTTTTGTCAGCCTATTTACATGTAGGTGGTACAGTAGCTGGAGTTTGCCACACTGTTTGGGGCTGAGGCCAATAGAGCATGGTTGATGTGCAAGGTGATTTTTCCCTGAGGAAATATATGAAGGATGTCCAACGGGGAATGTTGGGGTTCGAGGAGTATCTCCTCGAATGGAATTTATAAAAACCAATATTGGACTTGCAAATCTTGAGTGGTATTTCTTCTTCCTCAGCCTTCTCTTGCTCCCCTCTCTGAGATCTTCCTGTGGAGCAGGACCTAAGTGTGGCAGTTGTTGCTCCTGGTGTGCCCTCTTATGAGATGGGACCCTGTAGAATTGGTCACATAGGGGGTCCACAGGTTCCAACAAGCCCAATGTGATAGGACAAAAGGGAAGGGGGCACAGCTCTAAGGTTGTCCCCAGGGTTGCTGAAGGTATTTCCTGCTGGGAGTTTTTCCTCAGGGTGTATCTCAAGAGAAGGAGACTGGAATGGGAAGGTGGAGGAACCTTGTATAGATACCTTGGAATCAGATAAGTCATCTTTCCCCATGTCCATTAGAGGGGCAAATAGTGTCAGCACCAGCAGTTGAGACAGTACCAGGGCCCAGAGTGGTCCTGTAACTGCATCTGTACTGGAAGCTGATACTTGGCGGGCTGATGAGATAGTACCAGAGGATGTGTTGATACTGGCTGGAAATGTGTCTTGATACCCTTGAAGAGTTTGTGTGGGGCTGGTGACCATGTTGATCCTGGACAAATCACTTTTTGAAGATGGTAGGATTGGAGGGTAAATAGGCTCGGGGAGGTGAATTGTACCAGTGGATGGTGTCTTTTGGTACCCCTTAGCAATGGTGATTCAAGCTCTTCCAGGATTAGGAGCTTAGACAGTACCAGTGATCCTGGATAGGGGCCCTCAGGAGTTAGTATGTCAGGTGGTACTGGAGATCAGGTGTCAAAATGCAATCAGTGCACCCTTCTTGGCTGGCTACAAAGATGGTACTGATGACAATTTTGACTTGGCTCTAGAGTCCTTGACTTTCAAAGGCATAGAGTTGGAGCTGACACCGATGCCACTCTAGATTGTTTAGAAGCTCTGACAGCTTCTAAATACATGGTGTGGTCTTCTCAGCTGTTGATATGGTCATGAAAAAGGAGGGGATAAGAGCTTCTGGGTACCCATATCAGGATATGAGGTTTCCTGAGATCCAGACCAAAAGGGAGATTTTCCTCTTCTCTTATCCCATTCTGGGGAATGAGGTCTTTTCCTCTTGGAGGGTCTGAGTGGTTTTAAAGGGTCCCCAGGGTCTTTGCTTACCACCACAGTAATGGTCACCAGGGCTCTCTGAGCAATCAAATCCAAGGTTGTTCAGAGAGGTATGGAGGGGGGTGGTGGGGTGATTCGGATCCTGTGGGCCTCAGAGAGTGTACCATCAACAAGAGTTTTAGTCTGTCCTCCCTCAGTTTCTTAAATCTGCTTTTACATCCTGAGCAGATCTTGCATTTGGAGGGGATGTGTGTTTCTCTCAGGCAGCGAAGGTACCTTGAATGTCGGTCACTGGAGAGAAAAGACCTGTGGCAGGTCTGGCAGAGTTTGAATTGAGGGGTCTTGGACATAACTTGTACTCAATGCCACGGATCAAGGCCAGAATAAAAACAAAGAAGGGAAGGGACCCCCCTAGCAAAAATTATGCTAAATAACAGGGGAAAGAAAAGAAAATACCATAAGAACAAGAAAAAAAATAAGCAGGAGAGATATCAAGGTGCATTGCTAGCTAAGGGACACCACATTACTCCATCTTGAGTTGCAGGCAGTTGAAAAGGAACTGGAGTGGCAGCAAGTCTCTCCCTCCCTCCAAGATACCCTCATACCAGAGTACAAGGATATTTAGGGGACAGGTGTGGACCTGCAGACATTGCTGATGAAAATCTCCTATCAAGAGTGCACAGGCGTGCACACACCCTGAAGTGGAGCACCCATAGGGACACAATTCAAAGGAGAACTTGGCACGTATTGTGTTTAGTAGGTGGAGCTGTACGTAATTGCCATAATGTTGCTGATCCTATAGTTCTTGGCTAACTTGCAGCAACAAGATTTTGTGTGTGGGACTCGTATACAAAGATTCATTGGTAAAATTCCCCTTCTAAAAAAAGGCTTTGGCATTCAAAAACAGAACGACTAATCACGTTCTCCACAGATTCTGAGTCACTGACAACTACAGTAGGTAAAAAATTGGTTTGGATTGAGTTATACAGGCACAGGGAGTACCATAGCACTCAGTCCCTCAGTGAGCAACACCTCTTGCTAGCTAGTTCTTGTTATTTCTAAAATCGATCTTGGTCTTTTAAAGATTTTCGGTGAAAGAAGAGGATATAGGGAAGGTGGTGTGCCAGTGTAACTGACTTTCTTAAGTTAGGATCCAGGGATAACATCCTATTCACCAGAAATTATTTTTTCAACGGACAATGGCTTGTATAAAAAACAACTAAAAGTGAATGTTCGTAAAACATTTGGGTATTTGTTCTAACAAAGTCTTTGTTGTCAGACTCACCAATACTAACTTTGTTTCTTTTAAATTCATTCATTAGCTTATTTTCTGTGTCCCTATGCAAACCAGAAACTGTCTTTCCTCATGCCCCACAGTCGCCAAATATTTTGCTGCAGGGACTTTTGCCTTTCCAGCTTCACTGGGTATGTCTATCCTGCAATCGGAGGAGTGACTGTACCTCAGGTAGTCATCTCCACACGTGCTTTAATTTAGCTAAAAATAGCAGTGAAGACACAGCAGTGTGGATCCTGGCACAGGCTCACAATGTATGTATGTACCTAGGGGTGCAGGTGGGCTTGTACAACCCACACTGAACTCTGTGCTGCCGCGCCTTCACTGCTGTTTTTCACCGCAAGAGCGAGATTAAAGCTCATTCAAGTATACCTAATGGTGCTGCAATTGCACCTCTGATTGCAGTGTGGACGTAATTTATAGGAGAGCAGTATCTGAGGTGTGTCAGTTAGCCTGCCTCATGAGAGAATGTGATTGGATTTGGAAAGGCAAGAATTCTCCCAGTTGAGCCAACAGCTCAAATAAACAGAGGAAGGAGAAAGCAAAAACTGCCAATTTGAAATGGGTGAAACGTTTTGCATCCGAAGTGACTATGATAAACATGTGTACAGCTGACAGCTTTGCTTAAGCACCACAGTTCCTTGTGCAACATTTCACTGAAGCAAAAAATAGCTTATATAGCCCCAAATCTAATATCCTTGATTTCAGAATAACTTTTTCCAATGGTGAATGAGTAAGATATTTCACAGCTTCCTTTAGCCATCATTGCCAAAAGCCTCACTAAACTATTGAAACAAGTGGTTCCCTTTATAAAATAAAAAAGAGGGGGTGGGGGGACAACCAAGTATAGGGGTGAAATTCTGGCCCCCTTGAAATCCATGAGACTTTTGCTGTTGATTTCAATAATTTCATTGAGGCCAGGATTTCAAGTCAGAGATGACTTCTCCTCTTTTTTTTCCCTTTTGTTACCAGATACAAAAGTGACTTTACCAACTATAATATGATAGTAAAAGTGTTAAATTATATGTAGATGAGCTGCTAAGTGGTGTTTCAAATAGCATTAGCTATCTGGGGATACAGACAGACAACGCATGTGAAAAACTTGCCTGGTCGAGACCAGATTTTAAAATGTTAGGTAAAATATATTCGCTAACATGTTTCTAAAAAACATTGTTTTATCTTAGCCTGGAAGGTAAATAGACTCCCATTTTAATCTGATAAAGCCTGAGTTGAGGCTTCTGTGTTGCTTCACTAATGCTTAAGGGCCAGATCCTTGGGCAGTACTTTACTCTGAAAGATGTCCTGATGACAGCAAAAGGGCTTTTCATAGAGTACAGGGAGTCAGACTGACAAAGCCCTGGCTGGGATGATTTAGTTTGGGTTGGTCCTGCTTTGAGCACTGGGTTGGACTCCTGAGGTCTTTTCTAATCCTAATCTTCTATGATTTGGCCCAGATGGAGCATGCTAGGAAGGCCCATCCCATACACTGCATTAGTGACACGGACATTAGCTATTACAAGGGAAACATGGAGTCCTTGCACTCAAATATTGGTAGAAAAATAAAATAAACTGATTTCTACCTGTCTTTAAACATACTAGTCAGCAGAAACAAGGCCAACCTCTACCCTCATTTACACCCATGTAAACTATTAACAGCGGCACAATACCTCTATACATTCCATTAAATACCTGGATACCAAAAAGCTTTGTTTATTTTTTTAAAAGCTCCTCAATCCATTTTTAAGCATATTTTCTGAAAAATTACTGTTTGTCACACAAGTCTGCTGTATGTTAGGTTTTGTGCTCCCGAGATTATGATTACTGCAATGTGAAGACCTAGGATTTATGAGCTACACCTTCATAAAACATGTTTGATATCTGTACAGCTTACCCAGTAGAGTATTTGAGGGTAAACACAGGTAAATGGAATTTGCCCACTTCTCATTTGGGGAATATGGAATTGACCCACTCCTACTCTCCTGTGATAAGCAAATCCTAGCTGTGTGGTCAACTCTGTATCTGAAAGTGAGTGCCAAAATTGCATTTTAATGGCACTTCTGATTTTCACCCCTAATGTCATCCTAGCCTAAATTCAATTCAAAATAAGGGCATCTCTGCAAACCCCTAATGCCTTCCATGCCACTACCAGACCTGGAACCAGATTAGTTTTCCCACTTTTTTTTTTTAAACCACTACACCACTGGACCTGGGTCTGACTGTAAACTTCATCCAACTGGAGGGCCTGATGGCAACATGGTGGGGCTACTCGTTGCGGGATAGGTCCTATTAAAATACCACAATGTTGTAATTTTCAGAGTAAGGTGAGATTAGGGTGCCCCAAAAACCTAGCCCCCACAGCCTTGTGGGTATTCCTTGGTTGGACTAAGGCTAAGGGACATCACCCTGACAGAAACATGCCTTCGCTGAGGCCTTGGGCAGTCAGCAGCAGCTCTAATCTGTTGCTCTCTTGCAGAAGCTACAACCATTGAGGCACTGAACATCTGGACTCTCTCTGGCCTTCAGGCTCTATCTCAATGGTCTAAAGGGGGGATGGTAGGTCTAGGGCAGCCTCCACTCCTCCATACTCTTGCCTAGGTGTACGATCAAAGGTCTTGATGTACACCTCTTACGCCTATATCAGGATCCCATGGTATGGGATTGGCTATGCCAATGACCCCACTGGACTTTTCTTTGTAAATTACTACAACAAATTGCTTCATTGCCCCTGCATCTCTACTGTATATTCAAGATCTTAAACTATATCTCAAAAATTACTGATATTCACGGGAACCAATTGCCACGGAAGTTTTGCACTGATGATTTCTTTAAAATAATAAAAATTATTTCCAAAACTATTTAGAAGTTTCATTGCATTGCATGAAGTTATCTAAATGTAAACTGCTAATTCAGACCTGCTAATCCAGAATACCAGCATTAGCTCACGTCATATCGGCAGGAAAAACTGAGTGTTACTGACTGTATTGTAGCCGCACCTCATCTTACTAGAAAATATTTTTCATATTTTCTTTCCTAGCAATATTTTAACTTCATATTTTAGAATATACTGCCTTTTAATGTATTATTTAATGTATGGCTGTGACATTTTAGGAGGCATTTTAAAGCATACAAACTACAGGAACTATGTAACTCAAATTCCAGGAAGTTAGTTGTGGTTGGCTGGAAACATGTTTCTAACTGACATAAATAACCTCAACAAAATAAAAAAGAATTATGTAATATACTTGACATGAAAAGAAAAGAAACAGGCATATTAGCTTGACAGAGAAGCTTGTATTACATTAAATGTTTAATGCATTTTTAAATTGCCAAGCATGACTAAGTCAAACTGGCTGGAAAATAGTCTTGCAATTTACACAACATTGGGCAGTAGCTGTTCTGGGTTCTCATCCCTGAATTGCCGCAGACCTCTCAAGTACTTTCTGGCAAAACCAGCTGCCCTTTCAGAGCCCCTATTACCCCATCTGTACAAAGGGTTATAATATCTACACCAGAGAAGTTTTTTGAACCTTCAGCTCACAATATTTATGAAAGCTCACTGGGGATCTTCCACTGGAGTGCAGTATTGTAAAAGTCAGTCATTAACTAGTCCTTCTCCCCCTGCATAGAGTTCAAAGTCCTTTATAAAGGTGAGTAAGCATTATCATCGGCATTGTATGCCTTGGGAAACTGAGGCACTGAGAAGTTATGCCCAACATTTTCAAATAAGGATCTCAAAAATAAGACACTTAGGCAAAAAAACGATGAGGAGACCATTGGCACCTTAAAGACTAACAGATTTATTTGGTCATAAGCTTTTGTGGGTAAAAAACCCACTTCTTCAGATGCATGGAGTGAAAATTACAGATACAGGCATAAATATACTGGCACATGAAGAGAAGGGAGTTACCTCATAAGTGGAGAACTTGTTGACTAGGCCAATTCAGTCAGGGTGGGTGTGTCCACTTCCAATAATTGATGAGGAGTTGTCAATACTAAGAAAGCAAAAATTGCTTTTGTAGTGAATTTAACACCATTAATTGGGGCTTTAATAGGGACTGGGAGTGGCTGGCTCACTACAAAAGCAATTTTCACTCTCTTGATATTGACACCTCCTCATCAATTATTGGGAGTGGACCGTATCCACTCTGACTTAATTGGCCTTGTCAACACTGGTTTTCCAACAGGCATCAATTGCCATAGCATCAATCCTCCAGTAAGTGTAGACAATCACCCTTGTGCTTCCCCAGTGAATCCAACTGGTTCAACCCTGACATAAGCAAAATATTGATAGCACTGGCACTCCAGTGAAGACCCGTTAATTGACCACCGATCACTCTCCTGTCGACTCCTTTACTCCACCTATGTAGCTAAGCTATGTCGATTTGAGTTATGCTATTCACGTAACTCAAATTGCGTAGTTTAGATCAACTTTTCCCTTTAGCGTAGACAAGGCCGTAATCTCTGCTCCCTCCCACTCAGGTTCTGCTCAGAGTACAGCTTGGAAGAACCCAAGAATGCAGGCCATAGCGTTTGTCCAGTCGTCTAGCCTAGAACCCCTTAGCTAGTGTTAAATTGGAGACAGTTTGGAGACTAATTACACTGGCCTATGAAAATTACAAAATAACAGCAAGTGAGGATCTGATAACAAGGAGCTGATCCCACAAATACTTACTGCTGGGCATAGTGTCTATTACCATGAATTGTGCCATATGACTTCAATGAGACTGCTTACAGAGTAAGCACTAAGCTTGGTGATACATGCAGGAATGGAAGCCAGTTTTGAATGAACAAAGTAACCACTTTCTAGACAACACAAACCATGAGCTATAAAAAGCTGAGGTATTTATAATTCTTAACCTGTGGTCCTGGGAAGATCAGAAGTAAACAAAGAACAGAAAGGTTTTGTGTGGAACTGGACCACACAGAAGTTGCTTTATCTTTTGTTTGGCTTACCCTCAGGATAGGTCTCTGACTTACAAACATGGCATTTGACTGACCAAAGGGAGTTGTCATTTGTAAAGCAAGAACTGGCTATTGCAGTGGCTGGCTCATTACAAATCCAAGTGATTTATATGTATAACATCATGTAGTTTCTGGTACTAATTGTGTATCACATTGCATTGCCAGAACTGCCACTTCCAGGAGAGAAATGGTCCAGCTCTCTGGAGTGCTGAAGAGTGAATTATGTGAGAAGAGAAACTGAATGAGTCCTCAATTGGACTAATAATTCTCCAAGTCTGTTTGGCTCCTAGATTGTATACCTAAGTTATAGCTGAAAACAGTCTAATTACATTTGTTTTAGGCAATGATCGCTATACTTCCAATGCAACTGAAGGTAGTGTAGGACCATGATTGTTATGTTTTGCAGCTAGCATGTATGCTCTATTTAATTACAAACTGAGAACATTTGCCTTAGAATCATGTCAGCCTTAGAGTACTAAGGACATGAGGACCAGACAAAAGTTAGTGTCAAGTTATAATATAAAGTGGGAATGTTCCAGTTTCATTGTGAGGTAACAGATGAATATGGGGTAACAGCGTTACACTGTGGTATTTTCTGCTTTAAATGACCATTAAACAAAACAGATACATAACAATTCTTCTCAAGGTCATGCCATGAGTCAGTGGCAAGTTGCAGTACAGAATTTAAATATTTTTTACCTTCTAGTCCTCAGCAATAACTGCTAGACCACACTGACTCCCATCTGTCCCTGTCATCTAGGAGTCATGATGTTCTGCTGAATTGCGGCTGCCTTAAATCTAGGGTAGCTATGATGCAATACCAGCATGTTGAATTGGAATAGAATCTGTTGCATTGACTAGAGCAGAGATTTCACAAACAGATGCCCTGAATATGTAGTTTAGGCCCATGTAGTAACAAGAGACGCATTCTATATTTTTTGTTTAAATATTATCTATTTCCATTCATAATCTCCTATGGCTAAAGTGTCACAGGCCAGAGTGTCTACATATGAAAACTAATGCAAATTACAGTAAGGTGTGATGACAGGTTTCAGAATAGCAGCCATATTAGTCTGTATCCTCAAAAGAACAGGAGTACTTTGAGACTAACAAATTTATGTGAGAATAAGCTTTCGTGGCTACAGCCCACTTCATGGGATGCATAGAATGGAACATATAGTAAGAAGATATATATACACACATACAGAGAACATGAACCGGTGGAGTAAGAGGCTAATTAACTAAGATGAGGAGCAGGAGAAAAAACTTTTGTAGTGATAATCAAGATGGCCCATGTAGGCAGTTCCATAGGTTCCTCACATCTTCTTGTCAACTGTCTAAATGGGCCACCTTGATTATCACTACAAAAGTTTTTTTTCTCCTGCTGATAAAAGCTCATCTTAATTAATTAGCTCTTACTCCACCTTTTCATGTTCTCTGTATGTATATATGGTCCATTCTATGCATCTGATGAAGTGGGCTGTAGCCCATGAAAGCTTATGCTCAAATAAATTTGTTCGTCTCTAAGGTGCCACAAGCACTCCTATTCTTTTTACAGTAGAGTGTGAATTTCAAGGGTGGGGGGTGTTAACTATTCTTGTTTAAAGGAGTATGGCACTTATTTCATAATAACTCCATGTGTAGCTGCTCTTAATCAGGAATAGCTATACTGGAGTAATTCCCCATGTAGACAAGCCCTTGTTTGGCCACACAAGGGAGTAAGGAAGAATAAAGACCTGGTTCATCTCTGTTCAGACTATGACTCTGGTTGCATTGTGGAGAGGAGTGGACTTGTCCGGTACTCTTCGTTGGGAATAAGTGGGTAGGAAGGGGATACAAGAAGGAACCCTGGCTAAAACTCCCACCCCATAGCCGCTCCTCACTTGCTACCCAGAGTAACCAACTCAGGTTGCTTTGACCTTTGCATACATTTTTGCAAGTTTAAGAGCAGTATTATATTTGGACAGGCAGTGTGAGTTGGGTAGTGGAAGAGTGATGAAAGAGTATATGGTTCTGCAGAATTCTTCAAAATTTCCAGATGATATAACCTTGGGGTCCATAAATGGTCTATCATTTTCTAGAGAAAGTAATTCCATTGGAAGAGGGTGGGTTATCAGCAGGACTCCCATGAAAAAATAGTTTCATGTCAACCCACAATGAAAATTTTACAGGTTTTTTTAGTAAACTGAAAAAATTTTGGTCAAACAAAACATTTTGTTCAGCCCAAAACAAAACATTTATCTTCCTTTTCAATTTTTTAAAAATTAAATAAAATTGAAGTAAGTTGAAAGTTGTTTTGAAAATGCTGAAATGAAACATTTTGATTTTTTGTTTCATTCTTCCCCCTCACTTCCCAACTGAAACAGTTCAACAAATTTGACATGAATTCACAAACTTGAATCTGCATTTTTTGACTCAAAAAAGTTCTGCCTGAAAAACTTTGCTGATCTTCAGCCACCTGTATTTATTAGTTGGGGGAGAGTAAACCCTAACAAGAGATGGCAATAACTTGTAAAGTGACTTTTAAATAGCTACTCACCTGGGAAATATCATGAAAAGACTTGCCTCTAACCTGTCTCCTTGGCTGAAATCTCTGCTTCCCTCTTCAATAAAGCTGTAATAAAAGAGGAAAAGAAAGAAAATCTTTTAAATAACAATGTACGAATTGTGTTCAGCTCCATAGAGAGAAATAACAAAAGAACACAGCTGGTGGAAATACAAGTAAACTAAAGCTATTTAATATTTGACATTATCCTCTGTGGGGTTTCGTTTTCCCCTAGCCAGAACATTTGTGAGTCTGAAAAAAAGAAAAGACATACTTGTTGCCTAGGGTGGTGGTGGTTTTTTTTTGTTTTTGTTTTTTAAAAGTATGATGATTAAGAAAATAATTTAAGTATCCTGAAATGCCTGTTTGGTAGCTCAGATTCACCAAAAGATCTTCAGCAGAGTTAGTGGGGAATTGCCTGTACTAAAGATAGTTAAATCGCCAGTCTCATTTCTGTGTTATCTTAAGTAAGCTAGAAAAGGCATGTTATAATATAGGCTAGGAAGAAAAATAAAGACCATACTCAACTCTGGATCCAAGTATTTAGTTCCTACAGATGTCAATTAGAGTTTGACATGCAACTCTAGGGTATTACATGGTCCTGAGAGTGGGAGGGAGGGTGTGAGTGAGTTCTGGACACTAATGAAACTTGCATCATACATTAGCATGCTACATCCTTTTATAAGAATACTTATCTCTTATACAGCACTTTTCATACTTAGTGTTTTACCAGTCTGGTTAAATATCATTATCCTAATTTCGGATGGGGAAACTGGAGCATGGATAAGTGAAATGATTTGCCCACTGTCACACAGCAGATCAGCAGCAAAGCTAGGAATAGATTCCAAGTTTCCTGATATCCAGCCACCTCACCACGCTGCCTCCCGCTTTATAGCAGGAGAGTCCTAGATGCCTGATAACCTTTCCAGTGATTTTTTGAGCCAAATTTATGATCCAGGGATGGAAGACTGTTCTCAAAAGCCAGGTGAAGTGTTCTGGAATCATAGAATATCAGGGTTGGAAGGTATCTCAGGGGGTCATCTAGTTCAACCCCCTGCTCAAAGCAGGATCAATCCCCAATTTTTGCCCCAGATCCCTAAATGGCCCCCTCAAGGATTGAACTCACAACCCTGGGTTTAGCAGACTAATGCTCAAACCACTGAGCTATCCCTCCCCCAAGAGCTGAAAAAACGACAGGTTAAAGGTTGCAAATTCTGAGAAAGGTAAAGTGATGCAATATGAAAGGTCCAAAAGTGCAGCCTGTACAGGACACTGCTCTTGATGAAAATAAAGTTAAGGTAATTCATGGTCACCCACCACACTCCCTGCCGGAAAATGGCAAACAAATCAATTATTAAAAGCAAATCCTGATTCTGAAAAGTGCCGTCATTAACTACTGCAGCCTCTTCTAGCATATATTGCTCCTAAGGGAAGTTTGTAAAAACTTTATAGGGAGACGCCCATCCTGCATGTTGTAAAATGGCAGCTAAAGACTGAGACGAGATGCTGTAATTGGTAGTGGTACTGCAAGGATTCAGAAGGAGTCTTTTAGCAGTTCGCATGAAATTTTGGCACTGCTTTCAGACTAAGGTGAGCTGGACTTTAAGGGCCAGATCCAACTCCTCTTGACTTCAGTGGCACTCTTCCTGTTGACTTCAGTGAGAGTTGGATTGGGCACAAAGAATCTTTCTCAACCTCACACCGCCTCCACCCTTTGAATCCTTCAGCTGGTTCCACGTTTCTCATCACATCCAGTTGAAACTACACGTCCTCAGCTTTAAGGATCTTTCCCACTCTGCCTATGCTTAGTTAGCTGCTCTTGTATCTCACCAAGTCACCGCCTGATTCCTCTGCTTCAGTAGTTATCACAGTCTTATTCACTTGCTTGTCTGCTTCTCCATCAAGCAGCCATATGTTTTCTTCTGTGCCACTCTTGCATCAGGGCATACTCTGCCTATATTGACCTATAAGTCCACTACCCTGTTCTCCAAATCCCTCCTCACAAAGCAATAAAAAAAAGGAGGGGAGGGGGGAGCAGAAACAAATATATTGCTGTCCTAACTACTATAGCGTACTATAGGTTATTAAGTACTTGCAGGGCTAAAAGCTGGGACCGTGGGGTGTTTGGCTGCTGATGCCACCACATTTCCACTAGAAGCTTAGGCTGGGTGCCTATAGGAGGACTCTGTGAAGCTCGGCTTAGCAGGATGTTCTGCCCCACAGGGCCTGAGGGGCGGCCCCCCACAGCCCACTGATTGGCTGGTACCAGTATATAAACCGGGAAGCTAGGCTGCCTGCCTGCTGATCCTAGACTCTGGTTTCTGACCCTGGCTTGTCCTTGACTTTGCTGTATGATTGCTGTCTGTAAGCTGGCATCTGATCCTGACTCTCTGGCACCCTGACCTGGCTTCATTCTGCCTGCAACATGGTGCCTGACCCTGATCTCCTGGCATTCTGACCTGGCTTGCTCCTTGCTACCTGTCTCCTATTCACAGCTTAGTAGCTGACCGGGCACAGTGGCTGCCTGTGACCCAGCCCTGACAAAACAGACTGGTATTTTTCTTAATCGTGGAAACTATGCACACACATACTAGCTCACACATGTGCTGTACAGGCACATGCATGTAGGCCTTTTCACAATGGCACTCTTCAAGAAATTTGACCACATTTCACTCGCACTGCTACAGCCCCACCAATGTAAACTGTACTCAAGCAACAGTGGCAAAAAAGCCAGTGACTGCTCTTCCCTAGAGCACTCACTATTTGTACCAATGGCATTGCACCAGTGGTGAAAGACTTCCTAGAAATTGCCAGTGCAGATCCAGCCAGGTAGACACCTATATTGATCCTGCTTTCCTTAGTTATGTAAAACTTCCATGGAGTCATCAGTGCAGAATTAAAGTGAACAATCACTGAAACAAGTATACAAAATGAGAGAGTGCCTAATTGTTTTGATGGTTGTCGTTAACTTGCTTAATCGTTCTTCCAGGCTCAGTGAATTTAAGTTAAAGGAGATGCTTATAATACTTCAAAGATAGTTTGACAGTTGCAAAGAGATTCAGACAGTGTTAGCTAGTGGATTCATACAGATGGAATTGGAAGGCATTTTTGTCTAAAAATCAATGGATGACTCATAACTGTAATGCATGTATGAAAGTCTATTAAGTTTCCTCCTCTATGTAATGCTCAGCATTTTCTCTGTACATTTAGATCTTAAAACCCTATTTACTACCTAATGCACCTTGTTACAACAGGCATAAATACACTGGGGGATTATCTTTAAAATGCTAACAACAGTGGCCTTGATCATCGGGTTACTGAATTTCACCAGTGCGTTTCAAAATGTAGGACAGGTAAAAACAAAAATAAAAATGTGCTATCTAGAGCTAATCAAAATGATGATAAAGCTGTACCCCAATCCTGGGGATTTTGCTTAAGTAATGCCGGCAGAAGTTGGCCTTTGTTTTTTTTTTTTATAAAAGATGACCTGAATTACTTTAAAAAAGCAGTTGTATTCATTTGCAATGTAATAAGGCGTACAAACTCCTAATCCGTTACATTATCATTTTGCTACTTTTACAGTGGTTTCTCTGATAGAAGAGGATGGCTCAAAAAAAAATCTAAGTAGTTAAAAATCAATTGGCCTCAGGGAAAATATTCACTAGCTGTTTTCATATGAAAATCAGTTTGTTCACAAAGTGAATCAAACACACAGGAACTCTTACTAGAATGAATTAATCAAACATTTAGCTTGATAACAAACAGTTAACAGTTTTCATAACGGTTTCATAACAAAATCTGTGTGAATTCTAAAAATGAACCACGCTATACAACATGTACAGAGTTCTTATTTGCGAAGCTAGGTGAGAAGAATGTTTGGATGGGTGTTGACCAGAACTAGAAGTGTTCCTGTGTACTGAAGAGAACACCTATGTAAACAAAACACGATACTTTGTTTAGAAAACACAGGGACTGTTTTCTGCACCAAGTCATAGACATTGTAGAGAGCTATACAAAAAAGTAAAGACTATCTTGCCATGAAATTTCCAGTGAAAAATGTCTGTATTTTGTTTCAGACAGTGTTAACCCATAAATAAGGAGTGCTTTCAGTTTAACCACAACTCTTTCTCCCCATTCTAGCATGTTCTACCTACTCGGGATCAGATACTTCAAAGGGTGAAAAAGGAAAGGAACTAAGTAGAGAAATAACTGATGGCAGCAAAACTGCCCTTTGAATGTCTGAAAATGACTCAGTGTCCCCACTTCAACTCCACCCTATCCACAAAACGATCCAAAGCTGCGGTTCTCCTCTCTGAAGTGGGATAATCAACTTAGTATGTTCACATTCCCTATTCATCAGCACGGATCCCCACAAGCAGCCTTAATAAATGGTGGAGTGTAAAGGAACCCCCAGGTGATGCAGCAGCATCCAATGGCAGAATAGAGCCCATCTGTCTAGTCTCACCACATCAATTGGTGGGACCTTGGAGTATGGGCAGGTTTTTGTCACATACACAAATTCCCTGCAAAAGCCACCTTCGAACTGTGCTGTGTGGTGTACAGTGAATATGCAGTATCTCCTGTGTGACTTCCCCACAAGCCGCCTTGTCTAGGGGAATTTCACTGGTTCTGCTGAATTTGAGGTCCTGACAGTTCTTAATCAACAACTGGCTGACTCTTTCTGTTCCAAGGGAGAAGGGCTCTTATGGCATTGTATTCATATTTGTATGTTTCCATAATCTTGCCATGTTCTCCTGTGGAGAATCAGAAGATGTTAAGAATCTAAGATCCAACATAAAGTTCCATCTCTGTGCAATTAAAATGGCATAGTTAAAAAAAATAAGCACCTCAACCACATTCTGAAATATGATAATATCCCGTTGACATGTGGATGCTCAAGGTTCCTGTTATGCAGGCCCAGGAACAGTGAATCACACCCGGAAAACATGGAAAAAAGAGATGTATTTTGTGGGCCAAATTTTCAAATGCATACAGAGTAATCAGATATTCAGAGTCTGCATTTGGATATTTAAACGGGCTACTGGCTTCATAAAATGTGTGCAAGTACCAATCTCAGGAGCTAAATGCAGGATTTGGATATCAATAATCTGACAGCCACTTTTGCAACCTAAGCAGGCAGAAGGGCTTACGTGTTTCTCTAGTCTTCCACAGCCAGAAAGCATGTAAATTATCATTTTTTGTAGCAACCTCTGGTTTAATAATCATTTATTAGCTAACATGCTTTTACTATCACATGGTCTTTAACTAGGGCTTTCACAAAACACTTCAAATGTTTTATCTAAGTGATGCTGCAAATGCAATATTTAGCATCTAGTTGTGACAGTCACAATATAGTAATTTATGTGACAATTTGTCATTGTGATTAATATAACTAGGCATAACTTCAGGCAAAGCACAGTACCAACTCTGTAATTTACCACACCAAAAAAAAATATTTTTGGGGAACTTATCGGTTGTCAAGCCTATTGATGTGATGATTTGTTTAATTTTTATTCTATGAATTGGGAAAGGCAAGTAAGAGATATTGCTGGCCTTGAAAACCATTAATTAATAAATTAATTTCCACTATGTCATGAGAATAAACCTTGCACATAACTCCCTGACTTGCATATGGCTTGTCTCTGTGGAGAGTTAGAACACAGCAAGCTGGGGTATAAATCTACAGGGGTCTGTCCTGTTGTGCGCTAACTGGCCACATGGAATCTGCTACCGTGCACTAAAAGTTCTGTTTCAAATAACAGTACACCTGCAACATTATTAAATAAACAAACAACAGAAAGATAAACAAATGAAGAAGGGGAGATGAATGTAGTGTTTGCAGCCAAGAGTAGCTACAAGCATAAGCCACCATTTGTCTTGACTGACAGACCCACAAGGTCAAAATGGCTATACATCCAGGCCTGGGCGTGTTTGGCTCACAAGCAATGTTCCACCCCATTGAGTGGACGAGGGCTGCCACTGAGGGAGATTCCAGGAAGTCTCTGCCTCTGTGTGTTTTGGTCGCAGCTGCACTTAAATCACCCAGTTCTGGAGGGTACGTATCACTCCTCACATACTATCACACCTGAAATAGCTAAATAAATGTACCCCACCCCTTGCAAAAATTACATCTGCCCCCAAAGGTGTCATACAATGTTGTGGAACGTGGAAACATGAACATAATTTTGGCTTGACCCACAGAAAGAAGAAAACATCATAGTTAGTGTCAGCATCACAACATTCATTTAGTAACTATATGTCAATAAAATCTTGCCCTAAGCCCTGTCCACAAACGTGTGGATGGGAAGGAAGACCATGCTGAAGGGAAAGGAAAGTGTGAATGGCCCTCAAGCTGGGTGAGGGGAGGAACTAGGGTGGGTGCAATTCTTTCCCTCCTGGCCAATAAGAGGGCTCTACAGAATGACCTTTGGCACGGCGGAGAGCAAGCTGAGCTGCGATTGGTTGGAAGAGGCAAGGAGCACCTCCCTGACATCCATCCTAGGAAACCCCGGTGATGTACTGAATCACTGACCTGTCCCAATCCACTTCTCATTTCTTTCTCTGGGCCTCTACCAGCCAGCTTCTGCCCCCAGCAGAGATCTGACCAACTGTAGGAGATTTTTATCTCTCTGCACCTCACTCTGGGTGGACTTGCTGCCACCAGGCTGAGAGCCTTGGGTCCCACCAGGAGCATGAATCAGACTTTGCATGGACAGCTTACTAGAGCTGTATGAAAAGCTGAGTAGATTTGGGTTGAAGAAGCCCTAAGCAGGGCACTTTTTCACATGGTTTCAGGTATCCCGCTAATGGGTCTGAACTGTGAGGTCCTGAGCATCTTCTGTGAGGCGCTGAGGTCTCGCCTCCCATTAAAGTTAACAGCAGTGAAGGGCATTGAGCACCTGACGGACAGAGCCCAGTAACATGTGCAGCTCTGCTGCATATAGCTTCGTAATTTGGCTGTTTTATGGATTAACCAATTTATGGATTAAAAAGAGAGTCCAAGGATTCCTAAGTAGGTAGTGAGATGGCTGTAAATAAAGCCATAAGCAGACTACTCTCATTGGCGCCAATTGCAATCATTTTTATATAACATTTATCCATAAACAACATGGCTGAGAAACACATTACATTTATACAACTTATATAAATACAAAGACACCTTTAAAACAGTTAAAGCATTGAATGAACAATAAAACAAGGCCTACACTAAATTAAAAGAGATTTTTAAAACCAAATCCTCACCTGATTCAGAGAGGGCACTAGCATGAGAGCCAGTGGGAATGTCTGGTCTTTAAAAGAAAAAGAAAGCCAAGGGGATCATAAACACTGCCTAATGCAACATGTAGTGTGAGACGATCACACAACTGAAGGCTTTACATTAAACTACCATTTCAAAGCTATTGATCCGTTAGCAATTAGGAAACTTAGGCAACAAGTATTGCACTGTGCTGAGGTAAAGAACAAAGATGACCTTTCAATGAATGTAAATGTCTACTTTTGGTATCCCTTGCATAGGATCTAGAGCAGAAAATAACAAGGAAGTTGGCAGCCTTCATATAGTGCATACCTTATCTAAATTAATGTGTTTTACCTGTTTACTATATGTTTTAAAACATCATACCCATTAACAGATTTAGTTCTAGTTTAACTGGTTTTAAAGTGTTATTATTTACTGATAAGTTGCAAGACAACTCTGCTGCTTTACAATCAGTAACCTCTGAAAATAGGAAAACCCCAAGAGGCAAAGAAGACATGCTACTAGGCTACAATTGGTAAGATCACACAGTAAGTATTAGTGTAAATATAAAGTAAGCAATAAGAGTTCTGCTAACATAAGCACGGGTAATTAATGAACCCCACTTTCTCCTGATGTTCAAAGCTGGAAGCAGCGACCATTATTCCACAATGATTCTGGGTTCTGTGCAACCTCATCTGAGTTTTGTCATGGCCTGAGTTGCTGATTTCAAGATTAGATTTACATCCTATTTAAATATGAAGCTTTTTTTCAGGGTTTAAAGAGACTATCTGAAGCCTCTACTGGAAAGATAAAGTGGAATGTTACTACAAACTTTTTTGGATTGCCTTGGCTTAAGTTGTTGTTGCTGTAGTCAATTTGATTCTCTTGCCCTTTTCTTTTTACAGAAAGTTTTGCGGGGGAGGGGTTTGCAGTCCCTTTTAAGTCCCTTCAAGGTTCATCTCTTATCCCACAGTCCTTTTTCTTTTCTCATTCTGTATACATTCTCTCTCTGCTGGACACTTCTCCCCTATAATTCCCCACCTCATAAACATTCTGGCCTGCAAAAAAATAATTTGCAAATTACCGTGCTGTGATTATGGGTGGCCTCCTCTAGTGATATTGGGTAACCTGAAAATGGCTTTTCATTGGCAATGGTAGGATTTGGAGTTTAAAGTTAAAACTACTCCCTTAGCACAAAATTATTTTTTCCCTACCTACTTCTGATCAGACCAATCTTGCTGTGAGTGGTCAACATTTTTTCCATGTCTCCAGTAATACAGTAATAGACTGCCTCTAAACCAGCTGCTCACTTATTTTTTTCAGCTGCCACTGAAAAATGCTGTATAATTAGGAAAATCTCTAACAAGAAGCACAAACAAATCGGAGTCCATCATTAGGCAGAAAGAGTCTGCGCTCTGCATTTTGCTATGTTTTTATTAAATTAGAACAATGAAGCAGAAACTATGCAAAGGAAATCACAAGTGCTCTGGAAAGGCCTTTAAAAAAGAAGAGCACCAAACACTTTGGAAAATAAATTACTCTTAAAATCAAATTGGAAATAATAAAACCTTGAGCCGGTGCCATTCTAATACAACCTTCAGTAATAGCACATAGTTTTTAAAGCCTTAATCAGGATATTCTATATAAGAGAGAAAATGGTATTCCAAATAATGCACTAGAAAATAAACCCTTCTGATTTTGTTTATTTTGGAATGACTATCATCAATTCTAATTTATCACAGCTCTAATTTTATCTGAAGATGTAAGAAATCATCATTTCTGACCCCCCCCCCCACTTCACTAGGCTGGACCTTCTCCAGGACACGTTGTATTATAAAGAAAGGGAAGGGGAGGAAAGGGACTAAAACAGAGGTGGGTAAACTACAGCCTGCGGGCCACATCCGGCCCACAGGGCCATCCTGCCCAGCCCCTGAGCTCCTGGCCCGGGAGGCTTGCTCCGGCCCCTCCCCCACAGGCTCAGCTCACTGCATTGCTAGTGCAATGCTCTGGGCAGCAGGGCTGTGAGCTCCTGGGGCAGCACAGCTGCAGAGCCCGGCCTGACCCAGTGCTCAGAGCTGCACGGGGTAGCTGTGCTGCCAGCCAAGGGTGCTCCAGGCAATGCGGTAAGGGGGCAGGGAGCAGGGGGGGTTGGATAGAGGGCAGTGGAGTTTGGGGGGTGGACAGGGGACGGGGGTGTGGATAGGGGACGGGGCGGTCAGAGGGCAGGGTTGAATGGGAGCAGGGATCCCGGGGGGGTCAGTCAGGAAGGAGGCGGGGGTTGGATGGGGCAGTCAGGGGCGGGAGCTCTGGGAGCTGTCAGGGACAGGGCGCAAGGATGTGTGTGTACAGGGCAGGAGTCCTGGGGGGCAGTCAGGAAGGAGATGGGGGTTGGATGGGGCAAAGGGTCCAGGGGGGCCATCAGGGGACAGAGAGCAGGGGGTGGTGGATGGGGCAGGGGTCTCCAGGGGCCATCAGGGGGTGAGAAGCAGGGGGGGTTGGATAGGGGCAGGGGCCAGGGCATGCCTGGCTGTTTGGGGAGGCACAGCCTCCCCTGACCGGCCCTCCATACAATTTCAGAAACCAAAGCGGCCCTCAGGCCAAAAAGTTTGCCCTCCCCTGGATTAAAATAAACAAGAATGGACTTTTCACAGAAAGTTTGTTACTTTGCATTATAAAATTTAAACAAAGCTCTGTAAGTGGTAGCCATCTGCAAGAGGGTAAAGGCCAGAAAAGGAGAAGACTTGTTTAATATGTGTATGTGTGTGTATGTTGGGCTGGGTTGGAGGAGGTATAACTAGGGGAAAGAAGATGAAATGAAACAAAAGAAAACTTATTGCTGACCCAATTGTTTCCTGAGATCCAAGCTCTTAGCCCATGTAATAGCCTTCCAAAGGAAATTCTAGCAGACCTATTTCTTGAGTCTTTGTGTGCTAATGTATCATGCAGCTTCTATGAACTCCTATTCTTGTATAGAGAGGTTTTGTAGATATGTCAGAAAGCTCATTTGTTCTATATAATCTGAGTTTTATACTGCCCTCTATCACTGTAATACATAAGCAGTTGCAAAGTCCCCAGAAGACTTCTTGGAATCTCTGGCATTTCTCCCTTTAGAGGGTTAGAACTTTACTTGGGGTTTGGAAGGAAGAGGACTAATGAAAGGATGAAGCTCACCTGGACAGGAACAGGCAGGGCTTGTATAAAAGCCAGGAGGAGGGCTACAGTTACTCTTTGTGAGGCTAGGGAAAGAGGGGAGCTTGGCTTGGAGAGAAGGGTAAGGGAGTAGGAGGAGTCTGAGAGAGGCAGTGTAGGCAAACAGTAGCAAGGGGTGGGACTGTGGAGGCCTTAGCTGCTGATTATAGGGTCCCTGAGCTGGAACCTGGAGAAGAGGAGGGGCCTGGGTTCTTCTATCAGCTGCTGGGGAAGTAGCAACGTTGAGGGGCAGTGAACTGGAAGACTGGCTGCAATGGTTGTACAGAGAGATGTCAGTCCATCCACTCCAGCAGGGGAAAATTACAGAGACCTGGCTCAAGACCACAAGCCATGAAGAGAGAGCCAGTGAGTCCTGAAAGAGACAAAGTGAGCACCTGCAGGAGAGGCTGTCAGACTTAATCCCCCATCACATCCACAAGGATGTGCTCCAGTGGTGAGTAGAGCATCTCCTGATGGCAATCTTTCCCATGCTTAAAAGGAGAAGGTATTGTTCAGATCTGGGGTTTTGATTCAGAAGCAGCCTTAGGCCCATCACACAGATTTACAGAGGAATCCCCACTCAACAGGTTTATAGTCAAGAAAGTACCATTTAAATGTTTTGAAGTGATGCTTAATCAATGGTGGAGTGGAGTGTGTGTCGGAAAGAAGAATAAAATGTATGTGTGGGGGTAGAACCAAATGGGGGTGTGTGTGTGTGTGTGTGTGTGCGCGCACGCGTGTGTGTGTGTGTGTGTGTGGCAAAGTAGACTCAAATGGGGGGGGATATGTTGGGTGTGAGTCGTTTTGTGCTGGGAAGCAGATTAAACCACCTATTCTGCAGAGGAGCAGCAGAATTAGTTAATCTGTTATGGACTTCAGGACTGAAAACACCTGTGCTTCCAAATTTATGCTAATAATATACACTTAGCCAAACTTCAATTCTTCTACTTCTTGGTGGGTGAAGTGGGTAGGTACAGAACTACCTTTTTCCTTAATGAACACAAACTGAATTTTCTTTGTATTTGTTATCTGCTGTTCACCCATCTCTATCTATCAGTACCACATATCACCAGACTCTGATTCCCATTACCAAGCCACTCAATGCTGAATTCCTCAACCCTATATGTTAGTCTTTTGACGTGGCACTGCATCTAATGTCTGTAGTAATACTGTGAGTTAAATTGTCTTTAAAAGAAAAGGAGGACTTGTGGTACCTTAGAGACTAACAAATTTATTTGAGCATAAGCTTTCGTGAGCTCACTTCATCGGATGAAGAATTCTAACATTTTGGGTCTGATCCCTGGCCAGCCACTGCATAGATCTGAATGTGGCAGATAAGGAAAAGTTTCTCCCTACATCTTTCTCTCCTATGTAGGACTAACCAGAATCCTGATGAGTATCATTCCTGCTCCTTTCCCCATGGATGCTTCTGAAAGGGGCAAGTGCAAGGGCACAGGTATGCCATAAAGGAGTATGCTCTTGGCAAGGGTGGTGCAGCTGCTGCATCATTATGTAGTGCCTTGATGACTGAGGAAGGATTCTAGCAGAGTCCGCAATTCATCCCAGGAATCATAGCTGCTGTGCAACTCATCTGTAGCTCAGTTCTACCATTCATGGTGGCACCCAAGGCATAATCTAGTAAGCTTGTACTTAAAGGACTAATTTAGAAAAAGTATTTTATACTTTAGCATCTCTCTGTGAAAATGCTAAACTTTGGGTGCTCCAAAAGCTGTGCATTTCCCCCCTCCCCCCAAACCTGTGATTCTTATACAATTATTTGCATGTTCAAATAGTCTTATCCTAGGGAAAGAGCCTTAGAGCTCTTGATGTATCAAAGCGCAAACTCAGACCTGATGTACATAGTTTGTCTTTTGGAGAGCTTGGCCTTGGCTTGAATTTAGCATGTTATCTCAAGGCTGAGTATTCCTCTGAGAAATGTTAATAAAAACTGCTGACGGTGCCTGCTAGGCTGCCCATCTGTGGCTAGATATTAATTGCTGCTGACTGGTTGAACCTGTGTTTAATTTTCAAGTGCAGGTAACAGGCAGCGTGTCATCCTTTGTTTTTCATGCCTCAATATGCACTTACTTATCATTCTTGGTGTTTTCTCTGCATTGCATGAATTTGGATGGTTGTACTTACTAGTAGTTCAGGATCACTTCTGCATGGGTTTGTTCATCAGCTTGTAAATTTCAGTGAGTAAGCAGAGCAGAAAAATGGGTTGTTTATAATAAAGCAGAATATGAGAAACTTAATTTACAGAACCAAGGCCTAGATTCACAAAAGTACTTATGCGACCAGTAGTGGCACCAATTCAGTTGTTTCTTGGTGTCCTCTCCCCTTCCCCACCAGAAACTATGTTCCAGTCCCCTTTGTCCCCAAATCTGGGAGCCCAATCTGTTCTCTGACAGATTTGATATTGCATTAAAGTTTCACTGTCAGCCATTCAATTTATGAAATCCAAAATTATTTTCCACTGCTTCTTATTGAAATGGACATTCATTTCATTTCCCCATCTCACCCAAAGAGACTGTCATACCCAATGCTGTCAATTCAATCTTCAGAACTGAGAATAAGTGCTTGAGATCAGATGGGACATGCATGCAGATTTTTGCATAAATGTTATTTGAGATGATTCTGGCACATTGTTCTAAGCCTTTACCAAACCCATTTTTACCAAACTGGATCTATACTACTGATTTTCATATTGGGCAAATCATCTATGAAAAATGACACTTAGAAGTAAACTTCCATAGTTAAAATGTTGTCAGTTAGTTCCCAGGTTGTGAGTAATATAGGCTAGATCTACACTTACAAGTAGTAAACGTTCAGAAAATCATGTTCTAAAACATGAAGTCACACAAATGATATCACTGAAAGTCAGTAGATTTTGACCCTAAATCTCAATTTTCAGCATTGGACAAGCCGCTGGATGGTAAATAATTATAGTAAATGAGTTCAGGCTATTCTGTGACTTAGTTTGGTTATTTTATTTTTGAAAAAAGTTTCTCAAGTGCATTAATAAGTAACCTGATCATCTTCAAATATCATGAAGATGTTAAATAATTTTGGATGTTCATTGTATTTATAGTATAATAGATAGCAGCAGATATGACACTATTGCATAACAGGGAATTTTGGATGAATGGGGTATGAATTATTGAGGGTAACCTGTATTCTAATAGTACAGCCATGGAGAAACTAAAATAGAACTGGTACATAAACAGACTATTTTCAGCTAATAACCTACAATTAAAGCAAACTGCCACTGGCTATCAACCATATGTGACTAATTTAGACCCTGGAACATTCTGCATCTATTGCCATGGCTTCGTCATAATTTTGTGGCCAAATCTTTAAAAGGCTATTTATTTAAAAATACCCTTACCAAATCAAAATGCTCCACTGCATACACAAGTGCCCCCCCTTGCCTCAGGTAGAGGATGAGAGAGAACGAACCACCCATGACCGATGTTTATCATGATTACAGCACTTCTGGAAAGAGCTTCAGTGATGTGGGTGGCATAAGAACATATATTGAGTAAAATGGAATCCCAAGACAAATATGAATTGCCAATGTATTTTACATCCTCTTCAGTGAGGAAGAGGCTTGCTGTTTCATCCCTTGGCATGGAACAATCTTTAAAAAAATAAAATAAAATCTTGCTCCTCATAACTGTCTCCAAGAGAAATATCCTATGGTGTGCAATACAAATCATATTAAAAGCACAAATTGAGCCAGGAACAAAGTTTGGAGTTTTTTGTGAATTGTTAAAGTTTTATGGTGCTGGGCATCTTTCTGGAAATTCTACATCCTCCGGCCCAAAAGCACAAGGCCCCCTTCTGCTTGAACATCTCAAAAGGAAGATCGCAGCTGTGAATGGTCTGGGGACTGAGTCATTTGAACAGAATCCATGCATTAGAGGGCAATGATACACATACATACTAGCCTATATGCTGCTCAAAAATATCTTGTCCTTGCACATTCCTATGCATTCAAATCTTGTTTCTGATGTCAGTGTAACAAGTCTGTGGTGATATAGGACTTCTTCATTGTCACTATGCTTCATCCCATGGCCATTTGGAACTTCATAGTGGTAGCAAAGTAAATTCATTGTCTAATTTTCGCATATTTATAAAAGTTTTGCTTCAATTCTGCTTTCTCAGCATTCATTACTTCTATGGCTGACCTATCGAGAGTTGTTCCCAGATGTGTATTGGTCAAATACAAAGCAGTCTACAGCTGTGGATTCCCCTTTGATATGGTGATATCCCTAGCGAGAATGAAGATGGTAAAAGCATCATGGGTTGCACTGTTGGCATGGGAAGGCTTCTCCCTATGCCATTGGTAAAGTGGATGTCAGTGGGTGGGGGAGGAGAGGGAATTGGAGAATCAGACAAGGGTTAGGTAAAGTCTATTTATAGAGTTCTCCATACTGGAAACAATGAATATAATAGGAGGAAAGGGGACTTTGAAATGCATTTTGGTCATGCTTATTTTGTGATGTAATTTTTATTGCTAAAAATACAATTGAAGTATGTCCACTACCCTCACTTTGGCTAACAGATTGAGCTGGCAGTGCTTCCTAGTGATTAGAACAGTGGAGTGGGAGTTAGGATGCCTGTTTCTATTGCCCACTCTGCTCACCTTTTTCTGACTCTGGGTGAGTCGTAGTCCTTTGCCTCAGTTTCACCACTGATGACATTGCAGAATGCTACCTATTCTTGCAAAGGGCTTTAACATCTATGGATAAAAGGCTCTTTGTACCACATGTGCAGTGAAGCATTAAGTATTTTTAGGCCCAAAGACTCAGACTAATTTTGCATGTGAAAAATGGCAGATGCTAGCAATGGTGCACACAATCACTGCACTTGTTTGTGGTCACTGCATTTGTGTGCACAAATAAGTGCTTGCCTAGCTACATTGTCCCTGGCCTTTAAATTCTGGATTTGCTTGGTATGTAAATTAGAAATACTTAAGATTTTTGTTTTGTTTTTCTGTGGTGGGCCCTCAGCTCTGCTCAACTCTGCTGGATCGGACCTATAATGATGAATTTATACCACCAAATTTCAATCGAATCAAGTGTCCAAAGATTCTGGGCCTGCTTCCATTGCTATCCGTTGGGATTTTGCCTTTGATTTAAAGATCAGGAGCCTAATTCATAGCCAGATAACTGTAATGAATGCATAATTACAGAAAGGAACCTCCACTAAATTCAAGGAAACTAATCTAATCCTATGGATTATTATATGGGTGGAAGTTTATGCAACAAAATGTTAAGGTGACTGTAGTGGGAGCCCCTTGTCCATGTTAGGATTTGATTTTTGTGATGCTGAAAGTCCAACTTGAGAGTTTAAAAATGTGGGGCTAAATTGGGCCAAGCCCTGTGCAAGTGCATGGAGTCAGGAAGATGTGCCAGGAGTCCCCCACCCCACCCTAGTAACCTTTTCAGTGTCTGGGCTTGACCTGGGTTCCCAGAGTACCAAAGCCCCCAAAGTTAAATTTCAAACTTCAGCACTAGCTTTCTCAAACTAAGGGGGTAGGGATATAGCTATGGTCCAACCTGCCCCTCCTGTGTGCCCTCCACACTAGACCTGCATGGGAAGGAAGGGCATACTGTACAACCTGGCAAAGGGTGGTATAGGCACCATGTTTCCCCGGTGCTCACTGGCGCTCCAGCAGTCATTGTACCTGCATCAGGCAAAATGCCTCTGGGAGCTCCTGCTGGATGAGTGTACCTCCTCCATGTTCTCAGGGGAGCAGTACTTTAGAGCACACCATAGCCCTTAGGTTTGATATATAGATATATATTTTTAAATCAAACCAGTCAGTATAACTGTTTTAAATAGACAAATACACTGGAACATTCGTACGTGCTCTAAAGCCTGGGAAGCCTCTGGAGCTCATTACTCGGGGGTTATATTTAAAATGAGTCACCGATTCAAGGTATAGCTGTGGAACACAGAAGAAGGCAGACTTGGATCTGGTTACAGTCAGAAGCTGCAAGAACAAATGTCAGCAATGGAAACTGACACTTTACAAATATAGGAATGACCGCACAGGCACTAGCACAGTAACTGCATGTCTGTTACTGGTTGACATGAGTTCAGAAGATTCAGGGAAGAGCTGAAACTTTTAACTCTTGAAATAAAGGCCAGATATCAGGATGAATATTTAAGAGGACACATAATAAACACTGGAAGACACCAAATATGATTGATCTGCTTGGAATAACAGACACAAATCCTCTGATCAAATTGCTGTCAGCATATCATAAAATAGCATTGTCAATCTCTGGACTGGTTTATTTTGACTAGTGTTTTTTTTTTTTTTTTTACCTTGCAGTACTACATATGTATAGTTAGGGCTGTGTCAGAAAGAAATCTACACTCCCTAAGGTTTTATAATTCTAAAACACTCATTGAAATTGCTGGGAAACTTAAACCAAATGTCAAAATTGAACAGTTTGAAGAGGCGAGATCTGAGGTTGGTAACAGTGCATGGTACATTTAATTTCTATGTCACCTATTTGAATCTAGCCTGGTTGAGTAAGCACTGAGAGTTGCTACCATCTGGGGACTTCTTACAATCCCTATTTCACAGTTGTCCATTTTAATATCTAACTAAAGTTAGACTGACACACTTAAGTTACAAAACCAACAATTTTTCCATAGGCAAAAAGAATTCAGCTGCTTAACCTTGATTTCTTTTTTTTACTGTGATGCCTCTACAATTTTTTTCTCAAAGTTCCTGCTGAACTTTGCTAATTGGGGTAAAGACAGATCATTAGTATGCTATACAGTATATTACATGATGGAAGTGCACTTGTAGAAGTGGCTTCATAGGTGCTGTAATTAGGGGTGCTGCGGGTCCTGCCGCACCCCCTGGCTTGAAGTGGTTTCCATTCTATAAAGGGTTTACAGTTTGGTTCAATGGCTCTTAGCACCCCCACTATACAAATTGTTCCTGCACCTCTAGGTGACTTTACAGATGTCCTTGAAAGAGTAAAGGGGAACTTGGGGCTTGTTCCAAAGCCCATTGAACTCAATAGAGAGTAGAAAGAATCACCTCAGGTTTTAGATCAGGCCTTTGGTACTCATAATTGGGAGGTTTCTCCCTGTTACTTTCCCCATCTCTTCTGGATCCCACACCTGCTTTCACACTGGATATTTATTTTGGAACACGCAAGACAAACTTGAGTGGAACACAATGGGCCCGATGGAATGTGAGAATGGAGCTGCAGCTGGGGTGGGTTGGGTTATTTGGAGACCCAGCATGAAGATGCACTTTCTAACAGGAGAAGGGGAACCTCAGGAATAGAGGGCAAGATGTGGAGAGTGCAGCTGGACAAAAATCAGAGTGGACACAGACGCGGAGTAGGACTAACTGGCCAAGGTTAGTTCATTTTATGGCCATGCTGAGCCTTCTTTAATTAGCTAACTTGGAAGCCATGGGCTGTTCTGTGTCATAACACGTGAGCTATGCACAATATTTTAAGAGGTATGTGGTGATGCAATACTTGGCAGGGGTGATTTCATGACACAGAAGATATGATTAACCCCTAGGCTTGTGCAGGCATAAGGGTTTAAGAAAGGGATGCAATAGCACAAAGGCAGTGCAGGCCCCAAAGTGGGTGGTGCTAGCCGGGGGGCAAGGGTAAGGCCAGAGCAGACGGGGATGAGTTAATTCAACAAATGCTCTAAATAGCCTCTGCTAGTTGACATGTTATGAAGCTCTAAAGAGAGATTGTCTACTGTCTTCCAGTGAATTCTCTTAGGGTGCAGCATGCCATGCTGGTAAAGGGAGATGTAGTGCATACTCTGGCTGTCTGACTCCAATCATGTGCACCATGATTACCGCCGCTGCAAGGAATCCAAAGCAATTCTAAACCATGGCAGAAACTTGTACAATAAATACACTAGTATTTTGTAACGAATTTGCCACAGCAAAACTAGATTTTGCAGGGCATGTTCATGTGTTTTGTTTCTAGTGCATCCGATTAGGGGGTTCCTTGCCAAATTTCAATAGCCCCCAGAACACATGAATGAGTGTGGCTGCTTGATATGTGCCAAGAAAAAGCTGCTTTCATCACTATGAAGAATAACAACTTTAGTTGGGATGCATCCTCCTTCTAGGAGCTCTGTGTGACTATATCTAAAGTCTGCTGTTTATGTTAAAATAAACTTAAGTCTGTGATTGCTGTGCAGGAACTGATCATCTTTCCTAGCAGTACAATCTGTTTGGTTTTTTCCAAAAATTAGAAAATATATGGCTTTTCCTTCTGCAGCTTTGGATTAAGAACAACCTATTCACAACTACCCATTATGCACTCCTCCATAATTGGTGCTGAAACAAATGACTCCTATTACTCCTGGGGGGATCTTGTGCCACTGTGTGTGTTCAGAATTTGTCCCCTGCAGATTTCTTTGCTTCCCTGGAGAAAAATGACTTCTGATCAGGAAGCCGCAAGAGTGGTTGTGTGTCCCTCCTCAACGGCAGGGGCATGTCATTTCAGGCACCTGGAGCAGCTGTGGGAGAGGTAAATGACTGCAGTGGGGTAGGGGTCTGGGGACACTCCAGCTTGTGGCACCTACCCTGTGCCAGGCTCAGCTGCTAGTCCTGGCTAGTCTGAAGGCAGCACTCCTCCTTCCCCTGCAAGAGGGGGCTGGGGCCGGGGCCAGGGCCAGGCTGGGTCAGACCCACCCCTAAAGCCCACCCTGGCTGCAGGAAGCTCTGCTTTCTTCCCCCAGGGCTCCTCAGTTGGGGGAGGGATAGGGTCACTGTACAGGGAGCTACTTTCCTTATAGATTCATAGATACTAAGGTCAGAAGGGACCATTCTGATCATCTAGTCTGACCTCCTGCACAGTGCAGGCCACAGAATCTCACCCACCCGCTCCTATGAAAAACCTCGCCCATGTCTGAGCTATTGAAGTCCTTAAATCATGGTTTAGAGACTTCAAGGAGCAGAGAAGCCTCCCTCAAGTCAACCATGCCCCATGCTACAGAGGAAGGCGAAAAACCTCCAGGACCTCTCCTATCTGCCCTGGAGGAAAATTCCTTCCCGACCCCAAATATAGCGATCAGCTAAACCCTGAGCATACGGGCAAGATTCACCAGCCACATACTGCAGAAAATTATTTCCTGGGTAACTCAGATCCTATCCAGCTAATATCCCATCTCAGGGGATTTGACCTATTTACCCTGAATATTTAAAGATCAATTACTTACCAAAATCCCATTATCCCATCATATCATCTCCTCCATAAACTTATCAAGTAGAATCTTAAAACCAGATAGATCTTTTGCCCCCACTGCTTCCCTTGGAAGGCTATTCCAAAAACACCCAACACCTGTGTATGCAGACCCCCCTGAGCCTCCCCCCCTTCCCCCCCAAGCCCTGGCACCAAAACCCTTCCCCCTGCACACAGACCACCCAAATGAGCTGCACCTGGACTACTGTGATGAGCCCCAATCACCTTACCCTGGACCCCCTTCAGAGTCCCATTTGCCCTGCATCCGGTACCCCACAATGAGCCCCTGTGAATCCAGATGTCCCCCACGCACCCAGACCCTGTACTGAGCTGCCTGCATCCAGATTGCCTCAGACGGAATGCTCCCACCCCACACCTGGATCCGCCTCCACACTTGGACCCTGATGGGCTGAGCTTGCTTGCACCACATCTGAATTGGGGGCCAAGGCTGGGTGTGTGGAGACTGTCCCTCTCACTTGATATCTTGGCGCACCTAGTGTGGAGGGGCAGGGCCCTGGTGTGTTGTGCTGTATTAGGGTTGGGTGCAGCCTCACCCCCAAGTCAGTGTTCTGGGGGGGGGGGGGCGCAGCGGCCAGCCTTCAGGGTGATCTCCCACCTCTGTGCAGCCAGTGGCTTGTGCTTCCCACTGCCATGCTGAAGCCTCCACATTTATTTAGTGACAATAACATTGTGTGCAGAACTTTAAATTTTTTTTGGTGCAGAATTTCTTCAGGAGTATTCTGTCATGTTTGAGTTCATGGTCAGCTCCCTTACTGCATATTTAGTGACATTGTTATTTACATGAAGTGCAATATATCATTTGTGTCAAGCCTTACTGCTTTTGGATCTTGCAATTATGTGGATGCTAGAAGTGAGCATCCATGTCATCACATTCACCAGCCTCACTTGCAAAATCCACAATGAAAAAGAATTCAATAGGCGGACAAATAGACCCTTCAGCTTATTCCTAGAGGTTAGACACAAACTAATCCTCTGACAATCAAAAATCTAGCCTGCAAATCCCAACACAAGTTTCTGCTGTCTAGAATTCCCCAATCAATGGAGTCCCAGTATGCATCTTTTATACATCAAATATTCTTAGATGTATTCCATCTATGTTCAATATTCCCATCTTTCTGTGCCTATTCATTGTGGGGCTGATCCTGTGATATGCTCAGTACCTGCAACTCTCTTTTGTTGTCACGTGGAGTTGTGTGTGAAGAGCACCTGTTAGGAACAGGAAAGGTAGAAAATGTTGGCTAGAAAACCCAATGATTCAGGGTATGTCTACACTATGAGCTAGAGGTGTGATACTCACAGTAGCTCTCATCAAGAAAAGGAATGCGTACGTGAGTAGGGGAATTACATGCCCCTAGCTTGTAGTGCAGACATAGTCTCTGATTGCCCTGATGGTAGACACTGCCAGCGTTGCCTCTCTGAAATGGGCCAAGAGGGCAGAGAGAATTGAACTTGGCTGGCTGAAGGATGTGCAAATGAGCTTTTTCCATGTGGTCTACTTTGACTGTAAAGGAGCTGGGGCAGGTTGGGGTGTGTGTGTGTGCAATGCCCAATAGAATGAGTTCTGATCCTCACTGGTGGTATGAGGCACTGTTGACGTTTATATAAAGTAATATTAATTGGCTAGCACTTGTCTGGGAGCTGCATAAAGTTTTTTCCATCAGTCTGCACTGGTGGAAACCAGGGCACAGAAAATAATTAACAGATAAAATATTCTTACTCAAGGCTGCAGGATTGAGCTCTATTTAAAGCTCTTGTTTAGCTACCCTTTCATGCCTCACCTGCTCCCCCCTTCTATTATTTCTCTCTCTCTCCAAATCAAATACTTTTTTCTTCCAGTGTGAGCCTCTACTTTTTACACTTGGTTAGTTTTTTGTGCCTCTTTCTTGATCATCTGCGTAAACCTTTCTCGTTCCAAGTGCATTAGTTGGTAAACATAAATTAATGGTTGCCCAAGGGTAATCTTTGAACATTTTATTTCCTCTTCATATTTTTTCTCCATTGCTTTCAGCTTCATCCAGCATTTCCTATTTTCTTAAAACATAAATTCTTACACACAGCTGGACAGACTTACCCCATTAATGGAGTTACAAGGGGTTGAATTTGGCCAGATGTCCCAGTAGAACAGAAACTCTTTACATCTGCTAGTTCCCTTGGAGACTGACAGCCTAGTGCCACTAGGAGTGGTAGGCAGGGGGGAAGCTGCTTCATAAGAACAGCCCAAGATCCACTAGTTAATATTTATTTTGCATTATGAAAATGTAAAGCTCCATGTAGGAGGTAAATTTCATTTTACTCACCTAGCTAGAAAAACAAGTCTACACCTTCCAGGTCTAGCTGCAAAATCAAAGATCTACTGAACTGAAAATGATTTCAGAGTAGTAGCCGTGTTAGTCTGTATCAGCAAAAAGAATGAGGAGTACTTGTGGCACCTTGGATATTAACACATTTATTTGGGCATAAACTTTCGGGGGCTAAAACCCACTTCATCGGATGCATGCAGTGGAAAATACAATAGCCACGTCATCAAGGGCTTGTTCATCTGCACATCTACCAATGTGATAATGCCATCATGTGCCAGCAACACCCCGCTGCCATGTACATTGGCCAAACTGGACAGTCTCTACATAAAAGAATAAATGGACACAAAATCCGATGTCAAGAATTATAACATTCAAAAACCAGTCGGAGAACACTTCAAACTCCCTGGTTGACCTACAAACCTAAAAGTTGCAATTCTTCAACAAAAAAAACTTCAAACAGACTCCAATGAGAAACTGCAGAACTGGAATTAATTTGCAAACTGGACACCATTAAATTAGGCATGAATAAAGACTGGGAGAGGATGAGTCATTACACTAACTAAAAACTATTTCCCCATGCTAATTTTTCCCCTACTGTTACTCACACCTTCTTGTCAACTGTTGGAAATGGGCCATCCTGATTATCACTACAAAAGTTTTTTTTTTTTTTCCCCTCCTGCTGATAATAGCCCACCTTAATTGATTAGTCTCGTTAGCACTGGTATGGCAACACCCATTTTTTCCATGTTCTCTGTATGTATATATCTTCCTACTGTATTTTCCACTGCATGCATCCGACGAAGTGGGTTTTAGCCCACGAAAGCGTATGCCCAAATAAATGTGTTGATATCTAAGGTGCCACAATTACTCCTCATTCTTTGAACTGAAAATATTATCTGAATATACATTTCATCACCACCTTAAATGTTCATTTCAATTTTCTTTTAAAAACTGGCAAAGGCTCTCCAAGGAGTGTTGAGTGCTATTTATTTTTCTGAACTTGGTTTGTATCTAATTTAGATTTCACTTATTGTTTTCCCCAGCCATCTTTTTAAGTTCTCAACACTGAGTTCCTCTCTTACAGTATGTCTGCTTTGTCTCTTTCCTTTGTCATGTGTTTGTAACTAGGATCTTCCTTTGGGGTATATTGCTTTCTGAGCTTGAAGTACTATTTTCTGGGAGCATTTCAGAACATGTTCTCCTGGGCCTTCAGTGGTGTTTGTTTGTTTTGTTACTGATTGATTGATATTGGCTCTTTACTATCCATAAATTTGCTTCTTTTAGGTGATAGCTCCTGTTTGCTGGCTTCTGTAAAGACTCCTTAAATATGAATCATGCTGTCCCTGCTCTAATCTCAATTGAGCAGTGAGAGAATGGTAAACTGTATGCACACAGCTACTTCAGTGAAAATTATCTACACCTGTGTACAGCTGTTTAGGTGTGCAGACATTCCAACTGATAGCAGCGGCGGGAAGCTTTAAGGGTAAGAGGGCCAGTGAAGACACTGGTATATAATGTATAGCACAGTTCCACAACCCAGTCTTGGAATAGGATTTCTTTTCTACCGTTGTTTAAATCACTTATTAGCCACCATTGCACCAACAATCCTATTTTAAAATGGTTGGTTCTAGAATAGAAATTAACTAGTGTGGACAGGACCGATATACCTCTCACACAAGAACAGCATGATGTTGTCGTCATTGCATGCGGAATGACAACATATTTCAAGGGAGAAGCAAGGCTGTAGCCAGACCAGTGAAATTACGACAGGAGCAGAGAAGATGGAAGTAGGAAAAGACGCTGAAAAGAACATTTTAAAGTGATTTCATTGCAGCGATTTCATGTCAGAGGCTATGAAAGGGGAGAGAGGGACTAGTCACTTGAGAGATCCATCTGACACTTGGAAACGTCTGGCTTTTTTAAAGGTGTCAAAACAGAGGAGGAGGTGATGGCAGGAGGGGATAAGTATGAATAGATTCCTACTCCCCACGATTATCCTTTAAAGGGCTTTAGATCTCTTGCCTTGTAGACCACACTGACAAAGGAAAAGGTGCAGCTTCAAAGGTTTTATTTAGTTTTTAATATTTCTGATTTGCTGGTTGGTCTCCCCAGGTTCCATACCCTCAAGCACAGTCTTGGCAAACTAATGTTGCTTACGAGGCACCTGTATTTCTGGATGTTTTAATTTTGTGCTACATTAGAGAGTGTATGGGAGGTGCCTACAGGTAGAAACAGATTTATGGTAATTGCTCAGCAACAATGTCAGCTGATCACTTTGTTCCTCTGTCATTAGGCATTGAGCCAGATCGCTGCATCAGGTATCTACCCTGTAAAAGAAACTTTTCTATTAAGACTCATTCTGTTTTATGCCAGCTTTTCAAATCAGTTGGAGGTGGCACTTATTGGTCTCCTTTTTTTGCTCTCCTATCAGCTTCACATGAGCAGGAATTAATCTTCAGAGTATTTCTCTAATCATTTTGAGCTTTATTTTCAACTACAATTTCAACAGTCACATGGCTTTCCTCCATCTACTACATGGATTCCTACCACACCTACCTGTGCACTGACCGCCTCACTGAGTGGATCCCTGTAATTACATTTTTGTATGTAACACAACACTTCTGAACTAACAAAGTAGTAGAGAAGGGTGGGGGGAACCATGCCTCCCGAGGATGCCAGTCTTGAAGCTTTGCTGATTTAATTAAGAACTTTATTTAACTGCATTTAAGTGACCTCTATTTTTAAATTCCTCTTTCCTGGCAGTAGTAGCTATTTCCTTGGCCTTGGAGCCACAACAGCAATAGCTCTTGCCTCAGTCTTGCCCAGATAATGTTTTCTGTGCTGCTTCAAAAGAGTGTTTTACTGTAACTTGGGATGCTATCTAGTGTGCACTTATTTTTACTCTGATTGCATATGAGGACAGGATGGACTTGCCCACAAACTTCAAATGAACTTAAGTTGATGGGATCAGAAGCCGGGGGGGAGGAGTGGTTGGAAGACTTATTCCTTCCTAGCGATGATGGGCAAGTTAGGTTTTCTTACAGTCCCTCTGTGGGAGAAGGTGGAACTAGGGGGGTGGTGGGAAAAGAAGTGGTGCCATAAGGACTGTATCTGAACGAACACATTTTGTACTATTGGAGGTTTTAGTTTCCTAATTTCACCCCTTCTAGAGTGGGAATGAATTTGAATCTGCAGGACATACTCCAATACAGTAAGCACTTGCCCCAATGGTGGTTTAAATAATTTTAGTACAATAGCAAAGCCATGCATCCTAAAAAAGCTACAACTGGTACAAAATGTAGCAGTCTCCTTGAGTGCCAGCACTGGTCACCATGAACACTTCATTCCAGAGCTCCACTTTCAAAACTAGCTCCTTATTGAATACAGAACCTAGCTCAGCCATCCATTGGACTGGCCCTAGATTCCTCAGACTGACTTTCTCTTTCACATACATTGCACAGATGGATCATAGCTGTAACTGTCAATCAGTAGGAGACAGAAGTTCCACAGCATCTGCACCTAGATTATGGAACTCACTCCCGGATAGTGTCCTGATTTTATAGGGACAGTCCCAATATTTGGGGCTTTGTCTTATATAGGCACCTATTACCCCTCCCCACCCCATACACACACCTGTCTTCCCCCCCCCCCACTTGCTCTCTGGTCACCCTACTCCCAGAAGACTTCAGAATGAGCACTGATGTACTTTAGACCAGACAGACAAAAAACAGGAGACTATTTAGATTAAAAGATATTTGGGGTAAGGACTCCTAAGTGTTGTCCAGTGCCTAGCACAACAGAGCCCTGATCTAGTATTGCCTAAAGGGTGAACTTTCACGACTAATACATATTAATAACTTTACCAGTCAGAACTAAATGCCAAACTGATTGATTTGAGTTAGTTTTCTCTCTGTAAGTTCTACACATTTTAATTCAACAGAAAACCCTATAAATTTATCAAGCTATTTCTTCTACAGGCTGGGAAATATTTAAAAAGGAGGAGGGAGACTTGCAGGGTTTTTTTTTTTCTTTTTAACAAAAACCTATTCAAAGTGCTCAGATATTTCAGTGATAGGAGCCTAACTGATTAGACAAACAGATGATGGACTGAATCTCTTTGTGGTGACCAAGTAACATGAGTGGGGGAGGGAGGGGCAAACTTAAGTACAAGGAATATTGGCAGTGTATTTAAGGAACTAATCACCCCCTTTTCGCTGCCATATCTCTTAATGATGGGTTTTTATGGTTATCTGCTCTTCTAGGGACTGATTCTGAAAACACACTTTTTCTCCAAATACATTATGAAGATCAAAGCCTTGTTTACATTGGAGTAAAAGGAAGGATGGTCAATCCCAGTATCTAATTTCCGACAACACTTTTGTACAATTTTCATTAATGAATATTTAAGAATTCATACTAGTAATGGTGGCTATATAAGCTGATAGAAAGCCAGGGCTGTGTTGAAATGTTTATTACTAGCAAGATGCAACACACTTTTCCTCACCATTGTCAACCAGAAAGAACCATGCTATATTAAGTGTTACAAAGACATGCCATAGACTTCTTAGATTGTGTTGTGGGATGCAGCCTCAACACATCTGTACCCTGACCTGGTTAAAACAGAATCTTGTTCTCAAACTGTGCTACATCCTGCTCTGGCCAGAATTGTTAGGTTCTGTCTATGCAGTAAAATGAATCTGTCCAATAGGCTACCCTCTGTCTAATCTGTTTAATCCATAACCTTGCTATATTAAAGCATGGCACAGGCCAGCAGTATTTTTTTTTTCCCTGACATCACAAACCTCCTGTCTCTTGAACAGTCGGCTTGCTTTACATGAATCTGTGGTCTGAGGGAAAACTATCAGTAACTTCCCCAAAGTTCTCTGCTGAGTCAGAGCCTAGGATGCAACTTGCTTTGTTCAATTCATTTTAGACACTTGCCGTTCTTATTACTCTGTTATTGATACAGCAGAAGATATAACTGAAACAATAGGCATCGAGCCCTGTGAAAGACCAAATACTTCAGTATATTATTGCAGGATCCTGTTTTAAAAAGTCTGGTACATATGTACTGGAAGCTAAATTATCCAAACAATGCCCTAAACAGCAAATAGAAATTACCCTCATTATACCTAGCCTGATTCTTGCTTGCATATTTATACCTGCCTCTAGAAATTTCCACTACATGCATCCAATGAAGTGGGTATTCACCCACGAAAGCTTATGCTCCAATACGTCCGTTGGCCTATAAGGTGACACAGGACTCTTAGTCTGGATCTGTAAAAGCAGCACACAAGGCCACCCCTCTGATACTTGGCAGCAGAGTTAGTAATTTATGAGTATAGATTAAATTAAGAGTGTTCCATAAACTTAAACTTAAATACGTTACTCCAAAAGATTAATACACACAAATAGGCTTAGAAAACAAAATGGAAGACAAAGAATGAATGAATGCCAGTATTAGCAGATTGTTATATGCGTTATAACAGTGATTTTACTGTTTCTCCTTTATAATATTGCTGAAGACACTTTTCTCTCTCTCAAAAGTCTGAATATCCCTGGAGTCCACAATCAGTGATGTGAAACCATTTTAAACAAGAGCCCACAAGAATTGTCCACAGCCTGTACTAAACACTGCAATTGTTCTAGGAAGCAGCAAAACACTTCCTTTTATTTTCCCATTTTTAAATAGAAATGCTTTCTCACAAGTATAAACAAAGAGGAAGATATACCACTTGGCAAACCAACTTCCTTAAGTGCATTTGCTGGAAATGTTTAATACATGACTCTGAAAACTATAAGGAGTAATGTTGATAGTATGGTGCAATGTTCATCTTGTATCCTTTCTAGACCTTGTATAGGAATCCAGAAGTCTCCTCCTGTTTTTTTTTTTTTTTAAATATCTATCACTTCGTGCAATCAGATCTATTCCAAAGCCCCAAACAGCATTTTTATGACCTTTTAGGTCAGCAGGGAAGTCATCCTAACAGTCTCTTGAATTGTGTAACAGGATTTCAATAAGGAGCTCCCAGAAAGCCCCAAGAAATCACTCCCAGCACATCATTGTTCAATATAAACAACAAAATAACATTGCTGTTCCTAATGTGCTCTAAATAATTGAAATTCAAATTCAGTGACTTGTTAGTTCAGAATTTTTTTATTCCAAGTCTATGGTATAAAGATTTGTCAAATGCAAAATGCACACCCTTCTACCTGACCCATAGCTAATGGAAATGGCCTAGTAGCTGATCTAGTTCATCTCGCGGCCAGTTCTGAATTGTTCCCTGCAGTAATTGCTCAAACAATCTCACCCATGCTGTTAATCAGGCACTTTCTATTCCCCGTTGCCAGCACATCATGAATTTAGCAGCCTAGCTTGCCGCCTTTCACAATTTCCAACACCTTGTTGGAAAATCATAAGGGATCCTGTCCAAGAAATGCACAAATACTTCAGATAAAGAATAATTCATCCTTATCCTATTCTTGGTCAGTCTTTCAACAGGGATTTAACACTATTTGTTCCTAAATTCTCCCCAAAGACAGAAACAAAAGATTTAACGGAGCGATTTTCCTCCAGAGAACAGTCATGTTAACTGGAAAAAGCTTTAAGAAACGGTCATTTACTGTAGCAACACAAGGGAAGACATTTGTGGGGAGCAGGAGACAACAACAGAATGTTTTATACTCTGTGTATGGGGTTTTGTTGTATCATATTCTGAAGAGCAAACAATTGGCTATGTACTTTTGATTTTAAAATGAAAATAAGACATTCATCTATAATTTCCCTTTTTGCTTTCTCTCAAAGAAAATGAATTTGCCTTAATGTTCTTCGTATGAAATGATTAATAGCCCAGCTAAGAGCATTCCATGTTGTATCAGATTTAAAAAACCAAAACCCAAAAATCAAAGTAAGTTTATTTTCAAGTTCGTAATTAACATTCCAGGAGACTATTTCTTTTTAAAAAGAGATCTTTTAAAATCCCAGACTGAATTTCAACTAAAATGTGTGATTTGATGAAGTTTGGTGCTATGAACAGTCCTGCTACCCTGCAGATCACCCTGGCTTACAAATACTGGAATTTCAGTATTTAGTATCAAACTTGATTTAAAAAAAAAAATAAAAAGCTGTATAAATAACCAAAAGGCATGTATGTACACATATATAATATAAAGGTAATTCTGCCCAGTGTCCTGCACATTGGAACCTAAAATGCAGCATGTACTAGGCGAAGAACCGAAGACTACCAAGGGGGAGTTAGAAAGAGCTAGGAGAGCAATAGTTGTAAGCATTTAGCAAGGGGAAAAATCCTATTCCATATACCCTAAAATGCTCGGCACACATTCCCCTTTGAGGGACTCACCTTCGGATAGCCTGGGTCAAGCCTACAGTAAAACAAAGGTTTGTGGAGCATCTAGACTAGCTGCTACAATAATGCAGTTTTTAACTTGACTTAAATGGCAATTAACTTTTGTTTAAAACAGGACCACAAACTAATCTTATACCCTGCAAAGACACTCCAAGTTTTCTTTTAATGTATTAGTAGCTGGTCACAATGGGTGGAATATAAGGAAGGGGTTGGGCTTGAAGGATGCCACTTGGAAGTTCAAAGGCTGTTGAAAACAAAACTCCAAGATTCACTTTGCTGTTGGTTCCTGCAAATCAGGCAGGGTTCAGTTTGCAAACCTCTTCACAAGTTGAAACCTACGGAATTCACAAAGCCCTAGTCTCAAGCACAGTTCTTATGCTTCCACACTCAGATGGTTTTCAGGCAATATTCTCCCTTCAGCTAATCTATCAGGATTACAGAAGTACCCATTTCCATAACACCTGGAAGATAACCACCAGACAAAGATGCTCGGCTTCATTCTTGCTTGAGGAAAATCTGAAATACCCCAGAATGACTTGCATATAGACAGCAGCTGCCACAGTGTCTTCAGAGCTGGGTCCTCTGTTCCAAAGCACAAGGGATAACCTCTTGACACCCAAAATAAAGAACTCTGGTCCTTAGCCTAGGATGTAAAGGGCAAACTGCCAGGACAAACACTGGTTACCACAGGAGACTGGGGTCAGGATTAGGAGTTAAAAACAGTGCACCTGAGAAATGTGAAAAGAGGGTGGGAGAGAGAAGAGACCACTGGCCTGCTGAAGTATGGAAGAGGGGTAATAGAGCAGAGGGACATTTGGAAAGGACAAGAAGATTGGGAGAAGAGGGAATAGAAACACAATGTTGGGTATGAAACTGCAGAAACAAAGTGGATGTTGAGGATCACTGCACTAAAATATGGCATTCTTTATTTTTGGTAGCTCCCACCCTGTTTGTGATAGGCTAGCAAAGAGGGGAAAAAATCCTGTTACAACAGTAATCCTGCACTAGTTCAGGAATGAGCAAGATAATGTACTGTCATCTCCTTGGAGCAGGGGAAGAACCTGCACTTCCCTAAAAGGCTGTCCAAGATGCATAATCCCTAGGCACCCAGGCAGCTTACAGAGTGATTGTGACTTCACTCCATGTGCTCCCCAGGGTGAGGTAGTTCCACGCTCCTCCCAGTTCAGGCCATTGGCTAAATGCCCCAATTTGGGACCTGTTGGGGATAAATTAGAGGCAATTCCTCTTTTACAATTGTTTGTAACATTCATCCCTCCTTTGGAGTATTGCGTTGTTGAGGAGAGGAGGACTGGGATATTGCTCAGATTCAGAAGCAGCCATGTTGAGTAGTACTCAGGGAGTATAACTTCAAAATTTTAATGAATCTTTTGTAGTGCTAATTGGACTAAGGCCTGGTCCAACTCTGATTTAAAGTCAAAGGATCAGGCTCTACTAAATAAAAGACAAGTATCTTTTTTGGATGGCAGATCTAATCTGAAGTATGTTTGTTTGGAGAAAAAACAATTAACATAAATGTCAACAGACCATGCCCTATTACAAGCTTTTTTCCCCCTAGTTAAATATTGTGTATATACTTAACTTAGCTTGCCTTTTGTTCTCTTATGTAAACTTTTATTAACCTAAATGGTTTTCAGTAACTAAAAGTGAACTGCAAAATCGAAAATTGGAACACAAATAACATTGTGTTTGTGCCATCTACCACTCCTTTATAAAGGCATGAAAGTGGTCTCAATGTTTTCTCCCTCCATGGTTTTGTCTTCAGTGGTATTTGCTATCTCTAATATTTACTGTGAGGAAGAGACCTCTAACAAAACGGTGAACCCCACTCAACAGTGTATTCTATTTTTCTACCAACATAGAAACACTGGCTTTAATGATGTACTACTGTCAAAATAGTGATGCAGTGACAAATCAGGCCTAAAATATGAGACTATTTGTATACATCGTAAAGGAGAAGTAAAGGGCACAAAGATAATGTTTACATGCACATTCTCTCATCTTTAAATTCCCTGCTGATCAAAAGTCAAAAATAGAAAATCTTTAAAAAAGGATCCCTTTGATCTTCATGGTGTTTTCCTTTCACGTGAACCTTTTTGAATACTTTTCCCTTTAAGTTTTATCAGAGTGCACCCTCTGACAAGAAACCGTTGTTTTTATCGGTAGGGCAAAAATTTTTCTTTTTTGTCTAATTTTGTGTGGCCCATAATGCCATTTCACCAAGAATTCAGTTACCAGGCCTTTCAGTCAGACACCTTTCTTGGGAATGCTAAATTTTTTTTTAATTTGTTTTAAAAACTAGAGGCCCATACTGGGAATATCAATCATTAAATACTGAACACTGCATTAGGTATGTTTAAGAAAAGGTTTTGGCACACCAAGACATCCTATTCATTTTGTATAAAATGGCTGCTTTTAAGATTCCCGAGATGTGGTTTCTTTACAACAAATGCAATAACTAGTCACTGAGCAGTAAGGAGAAAACAGTGCATGAATATTGGACCAAGTGGAATACAAAGAATCACCAATTCTGTGGACAATGCACATGAGCATTAGGATTCAGATTTCTTAACTTTTTTGCTGTTCTGATCCCTTTTCCATCTTGTAACTCCAACTGTTAGTATTCCTAGACACAGTTTGAGAACTAATTAAAATGTTCATCAGTCAAGGAAAAACTGGTCTGTTGCTTTCCATGTAGCTGCTTAAAATGTAGCTGCATATGATCAGATGATAGGATGGGGTAGCCAAATGAATCCTCAGACCTCTACCATTTGTTTGTATGCTGTCCTCCATTAATATGGCAGTGGTGCAGCTTATGGAAACTACAAGTTCTAGATTGTGTTGATTCAAGACGGCATCTCATCTCAAAATGGAACATTATTCATACTTGTAGTATTAATGTGCCACACCTACATGTTAACAATGAGGCAGCAGTAATTTACTTCATTAAATACAAATTAGATGTGGCCCATAAGCCCTGGGGACCAATCTTACTCCCTCTGCTGGGCGCAGGGGAACTCCCATTGACTTTAACAGCCCCACTGACTTCAGGAGATGTTTCTAATAGAACAGGACAGACTAAGGGAGCCCCACATGAGAATATCCCATACACCCATAGTTAGACTCTAAGGCCAGAAGGGACCATTGTGATAGTCTAGTCTGACCTCCTGCATACTGCAGGCCACAGAACCTCACCCACTCACTCCTGTAATAGACACCCAACTTCTGGCTGAGTTATTGATATCCTCAAATCATAATTTAAAGATTTCAGGTTACAGAGAATCCACCATTTACACTAGTTTAAACCTGCAAGTGCCCCCTGCTGTAGAGGAAGGTGAAAAACACCCCGGGGCTCTGCCAATTTGACCCAGGGGAAAAGATCCTTTCTGACACCAAATATGGTGATTAGTTAGATCCCGAGCATGTGGGACACCTGGGAAAGAATTCACTGTAGCCCTCCCCATCTAGCATCCAAGAAAATGGGCAGTCTTATCCTACCATCTCCACCATAAACTTATCAAGACCAGTCTTAAAGCTAGTTAGGGTTTTTTTGTCCCCACTGCTTCCATTGGAAGGCTGTTCCATAACTGAACTCCTCTGGTGGTTAGAAACCTTCATCTAATTTCAAACCTAAACTTATTGATGTCAGTTCATATCCACTTCTTCTAAACATTCGTGCTTAACTTTAATTCCTCTCCTTCCCTGGTATATATCTCTCAGGTGTATTTATAAAGAGCAGTCACATCTCCCCTCAGCCTTCGGTTGATTAGTCTAAATAAACCAACCTCTTTGTCTCCTCTCACAAGCTAGGTTTTCCATTCCTCTGATCATCCTAGTAGCCCCTCTCTGCACCTGTTCCAGTTTGAATTCATCTTTAACATGGGAGACCCAAATTGCACAACTATTCCAGGTGGGATCTCACCAGTACTTGTATAATGGCACTAACCGTTCCCTGTCTCTACTGGAAATACCTCAACTGATGCATCCTAGGATTGCATTAGCCTTTTTCATGGCTGCATCACATTGGTAGCTCTTAGTTATCCTGTGATTAACCAATCCATCCAGGTTTTTTCCTCTGTTGCTTATAGCTGAAGTCCCCAGCTTATAGGAAAAGTTCTTGTTGTTAGTCCCTAAGTGCATGACCTTGCACTTCACGCATTAAATTTCATCCCATTTCTATTACTCCAGTTTTCAAGATCATCCAGATCTTTGTATGATATTCCAGTGTTCCTACGTATTGGCTACCTTACAACTTTGTCGGCCACCAATTTTAACACACAACCACTTCTTGTGCAAGGTCACGTACAAATCTTAAGACAAGTCCCAAGACCAATCTCTGAGGAACTCCACTAGTAACCTCCCTCCAGCCTGACAGTTCACCTTTCAGTATGACCTGTTGTAGTCCCCTCCTCCCCCATTTAACCAGTTCCTTATCCACCTTTCAATTCTCCTACTAATCTCAATCTTCTCCAATTAAACTAATTTCCCATGTGGAACTGTCATTAAGATGCCTTAATGAAATCCAGGTAGATCTACTGCATTTCCTTTGTTTAAAAAAAAAAAATCAGTTTCCTTCTCAAAGATCAGGTTGGTCTCATTTACCTTTTGTAAAACCATGTTGTATTTATCCCAATACCATTTTAGCTACTTCCTTTCACAATTTGTTCCAAGACCTTGTGTATGATTGAGGTCAAACTACCAAGCCTGTAGTTTCCTGGATCACTTTTTTTTTCCTTTCTTTAAAAATAAGAGGTGACAGATTTCTGTTAGTCTATTGTCTCCTTGGGGGCAGAGGAGACTTGAACTCACTTGCCCACATCTTGGGTGAGTACTCTAAATCATTTGACTAAAAGTTATGAGAGAGGTCCTCCCACTTCAACTATTTTCTGTGAGCTTGTGTTTGGGGTGCAAACCAGTAAAGGGCCCTCTAAACATGCCCTGCAAATGAGTTAGGCGAAAGAACACCTATCTTCTCCTCATTTGTGCATTGCTCTGGGGCTTAAACATCTGGATGCCCAGAGTGAGGCTGCAGTGCATATGCTCAAAGACAGAAATGTAGGGACCTAGTGAGCTTTTAGTGTAAAAAAATTTTTTTTTTTTTTTTAAGGTGCCAAGTGAGTTTAGGTGCCTGCAGGGTTTTGTGAATCCAGTGGGGCCTGATTCTGGGATTTAGGCACCCAAAATAGCACTTAGGCACCTAAATCCTTTTGTGAATCTAGTATTCCAACAGCACTGCTCTTAACTTCCTGTCCTTACCAATATAGTTATGGTAAATATTCTAATACTGATAATCCATCATTCATTCTTGCATATAGTGCTGTATATGAGCACATTTCTAATATTATTGGCTTTGCCATGACAGTAAATTTCCCTGACACATCCTTTGATTTGGTAGCAGATACTAGGTATTTAGAAGTGATCACGAAATGGATACATTTGCAGCCTTAAGTCATGGTTTCTTCCAAATTGGATCCATCATTATATTTAATCTATATCACCTCATTGATGTGCACCTAAAACTCCCTTGACTGCCAAACCAGGAGCTAACGGTACTCCACTTTCAGAGAAGAAGAAAAATCTACCAAATGATGGAACCTTAAAATAACTGACCCAGATAACACAAACGGCAAGGCAGCAACTCAAACAAAGATTTACCATCCTGCCTCATAACAGTAACTCAAATTCTGATTTTTATTGCATAAACATTTTTATTGCATATTCACTGGCTCCATTGCAGGGTCCATATTCATAGGAATGTGGAAGAGGAAAAATAGCTGTGAATGCATCTTGTCCTACAATTCCACTCTAATTCCAGATTATAGTAACATTACTCTTATTTCAAGAGTTTTGAAAATATACAAAATAGGCAAAAACAGAAGTTTATCCATACCAGCTGCTCTGGCTAGATTGTTACACTGAGTTGCACCTTATGCCATGAGTTGTCCCACTGAAGTCAACTGGAATACTTACAGAAAAGGTACTACTCAGTGAGTAAGGATGTCACTACCTAGCCAGTAAATAAGGATATCAAAACTCCCTTGATGCTTTGCCAGGCGTAGGTCATGAGCAGCCACTGCCTTCTCTTATGAACAGTGAGGATAAATACAGTATACTTGTATTCATCACTGGTTTCAGAGTAGCAGCCGTGTTAGTCTGTATTCGCAAAAAGAAAAGGAGTACTTGTGGCACCTTAGAGACTAACAAATTTATTAGAGCATAAGCTTTCGTGAGCTTATGCTCTAATAAATTTGTTAGTCTCTAAGGTGCCACAAGTACTCCTTTTCTTTTTGTATTCATCACTGTATATTTTACAGATAGTCATCTATAGAACTGGGCTACCCGGGCAGCTGCCCAGGTATCTGGAAACTAGAAGGGAAAGATTAGATGCATAGGATAGTATTTATATTCACTGCTTATACTCCACCTTTTACGCACATACTTCCTGTTACAGTAGACGCATCTTTCTTTAAGTGATTGGGGTTATATAACTCTTCAGAAAAGCTGACTTGCTCATACATGCCTCTGCACTCTGCCAAGAAAGAGTGTGAAGGATCTCCAAACAAGCTACTGGGCTAAAATTAGCTTGTATATTTGTTGCAGTAGGAAAACACTGTGTTCAGATGGGAAAACAATCCACTGAAGCTAAAGTTTTAAGGGCTGCCTCCTCTTATTTTTAAAGGACACTTTTATTTAGCACCTGTCAACATGGACAATATTTTGAAAAATGTCTGATTTTACAAATCAAGACCCATCTTGTAAAGGATCCCCAGTTGGGTAAGGGTCCACTCACACAGATCTCTTTGAAGAATGAGGGGGCAAAGTGTGCATTATAAATAGAAGTGATGCCCTGCAAAATGAAGACTGGAACAAGAGGGCCCAATTCATACCTTTGGAGCTGCAGCTCCAATACTCCAGGTCTGAATAGCAAAGCGTAGTGAAATTTGCAAACTTTTTGGCTTGCTAAACTAGCTTGATCCCCTTCCCCCTCATTTTAAACCAGTGTTATTTCAAATGTGATTGAAGTGGCATGGTGGATGACACCCTTCTAGTTAAAGGGGAAGCTTGTGCTATGCATTAGGGACAGAAGAATAATCCAACAGCTACATTGTCAAAGGTGGGCCATCCTTTAGAAAGGAGTGGCAGGTAGCTGCACTACCCAAGGAAGTAGCCCCAGGGAGGAATTCATAATTCCTCTGCTACTCTCCTCTTGTGTGGGGGTGGGGGATAAAATGAACTACAAAACCCAAAAAAGGGCACAGCTTGGCCAGCGGGTGTATGCAGCCCCTCTCTCTTCCTTCTCCACCAATTTGCATAAAGGGGGGAGAATCTGAAAAGCAAGGGCTGAGCATCACCCTAGACCAGGACCAAAGATCCAGGGAGGACTTATTCAGGTGGGTAGGAGAGTGGGAGTAGGGAAACTTTCTGCCCTTATTCCCCTGCTCAGCTGAGTAAGACAAGGATGTTATCCAACCCAGTATTTGCATTTATATTTTGTTCGGATATTTGCTTTCCACCTCGCATTTGCTACTTTCTCCCCCCACCGTTCAGCCTTAATGGCTCATGAAATAACTTTGAAGTCTGAGGTTGAATTTCTGAGCTAAATTCAAATGTAGTAGGCTTTCACTGTCCACAAGACCTTATGGTGCTACTGCCCTGTCCTAAACCCCATCTTCTGAACCTCATCTTGAAGGCTCTTGGATTAGTCCATAAATTACTGTCCATAAATTAGCCAGGAGAAATATTCAAGTTAAAATAGATTTAATCTATGGTTTTTTTTCTTAAAAAAAAAAAAAGATAATTTAAGGAGCTTTTGAGAGTCTAGGTTCTCCTACAGAAGAACAGGATAGCCATCAAAAGAAATCCCTCAGAAAAATGTAGCAAAATGACAGAAGAATCTGGCTACAATTTCCCTGGCCTTGCAATTGTCACTCATTGTTAGTAAGGCTTGATACACTTTGTTTTTTCGTGTATGCCTGTTAGACTGCTTAGTTGAACCTAATGTGCTGTAAAAGAAAGCTAATGCTATTATAACCTCTTTTGCACACCAAGCTGCAAGTAATTTATGGGAACTGGCACAATATGCCTTAAAGCAAAAACAATTTTCTCCTACAGCAATGAAGGAGATAGATATCCCAAAAAACACTGGGAAAACTGTGCAGCAAAATTGTGATCTTTCAGAGTTTCCCCCTTTAACCAGAAGCAGCTGGAGCATTTTTCAACCCTTAGTTTTGAGGTTATAGGTTTCTATGGCACAGCAAACTTAGGGGAACCTGGTCAAAAGAAGTGACCAAGCCAGAGATCATCATTGTCAGGGAATACTTGCTGAACATCAGATTTCTGGAACAGATAGCTAAAAAAGTAACCAACATGTAAATTGAACTGGATAACTGAGTTTCTTACTAACAAACAATTTAAACAAAACTTCAGGCTAGAATCTAACACTGTGTAGTAAAAATGACAGATAATAGATGTATTTTATGTACTAAGAGAACCAAAAACAAATAAGCCTTTGTACCAGAGGAAAAGAAGCCAGTGCAACGGGACTAAGGGGATTTGGAATGTTTATCAGAACTGTCTCCTTAGCCAATCATTAGAAGCCAAATTATCACTCATAAGGGAAAATGAATTTCTAGGGCAATAGCACTGAGGTGCCCCACTGTACAGAGCACAGTACAAACAGGGAGGGAGATATAACCTCTATAGAAAACTCTTCTGCCAATATCAGAGACTTGGCTGTAAATTAACATGGGTCTTAGCCCTGCCTTGGCCACCTTTGCTTTCAGAGTTAGTCTTCCTAAAAATCCTGTTGCCTAAAGAAAAATCTAAGACTGTATTTCTTTGGCCTGGGAGAACCAGAATTCAACACGCTAATCTGGGGTGGGCACACTTTTTGGTCTGAGTGTGAAACGGTATGGAGGGCTGGGTAGGGAAGGCTGTGCCCCCCCAACAGCCTGGCCCCCACCCCACTATTTGCCCCTTCCTACCACCTGACTGCCCCCCTCAGATCCTCCAACCCATCCAACCTCCCCTGCTCTTTGACTACCTGCTCCCAGGACCTTCTGCCCCAATCCGCAGGACCCACCCCCTATCCAACCCCCCTGTCCCCTGACTGCACCCCCTGTCCCCTAGCCACACCTCTGCCCCCTGACACACCCTCCTGGGACTCCCACATCCTATCCAATCCCCCCTGACCACTCCCCCTGAACTTCCACCTCATCCAACCACCCCAATCCCTGTCCCCTGATTGCTGCCCAGGACCCCTACCCCTTATCCAACCTGCCCCCTTTACCATGCTGCTCAGAGCAGCAGGACCTCGGAGCTCCGCTGCCCAGACAGAGCCAGCTGCACTGTCCGCAGGGCGAGGGGAAGGGGAGGGGCCGGGGGCTAGTCTCCCCAGCCAGAGCTCAAGGGCTGGGCAAGGACGTTCCCACAGGCCAGATGTGGCCCATGGGCCATAATTTGCCCACCTCTGCACTAACCTGTAACAGCTGAGAGATAATCAGGAGCTTCATGTTTTTGGAAAACACTTAGAAGGTCTGCTCATAAACAGCTCTGCTATCTATTGTGACTGTGGGAAGACCCTGCAAGCCAGTCAGATGTAGGGATTAAATCCCAGTGATACAGCTCAGATGCAAGTATCCTGAAGTGAACTCGTGTAACTTCTTCCTTCCTTGTCCCCCACTGAACTTCTTTCCACTCCTAGTGCACACAACACCCAACTGTGCATCACACCAACCATTCATTGTTAACAAGATTCCTTTACCTGTTGGAACAGGCATAGTTTTTTATTTTTCAGTCAGTACATTTAAAGTGTCAATTTTAACTCTTTCTTGGACTCCAAATTTAATTTTCAAATGTTAGAAAGTTAATAGAAAGCAAAGTTTGTTCTTGGGTTTTGTTTGTTCAAGACTCAAAGATGCTATACTTGAAACTGGAGAAAATCTACATCCGTGAGAAACGTAATCTACAACTTTGAATTCAAACCCTCAAAATGTTGTGCTTCCCATCAGCAGCTCTACCCTCTGTCTATATAATCATCAATCAACTGCAGTAACAGAAACGCATAGTATACATACAGGGCTAGCTCTGCACTGGGGATGGTGCAAATTTACCCTGCCCATGCTCTTGTGGACAGTGTAGCATGACCCTCCCTGACCCCAATAGTAGGGGCATGGTCTTGCCTCCTCCCAAGCCTTAATCTCTGGCTCACACCCTTGAGATGAGGAGGGAGGGAGAAGCCTTTACACAAGTATGGTGGTACGGTATGGTACGTCATACCAGTAAGATACGTATAGCCAGGATGGCGTACTGGAAAGATACAGGAGGAGCCTGCCCCCAGCCCTTCCACGCAGCTGCGTCTCCCTGCCTGGAGTCTGTACAGCAACCCCAATGCAGGACAGTGCTGGGGGGAGGTGTGGGGCCATTGGCAGTACAGCAGCCATGCTGGAGGAGCTGCCAGTGTGCGGCTACCCAGCAGCCACACGCTTTGCTTTTTTCCCTGCTGCAGTTCCTGGAAGAGCCCTGCAATTTGTGGCTCTCCTGGGAACCACATCTTATGGAAGGAGCAGAACGTGGGGCTGCTGGATGGCTCCACACAACCAACTCCTCTGGTGCAGCTGTATTGCCCCAGCCCTTCCCCGCAGCTGCTTCTCCTGAGTCCTCCTGCCTGGAGTCTGTACAGCAGAAGGCTCCCGCGCAGCAGGAGTAGGACAGAGCCCCCTTCCAGCCCCCAGGTAATGTGGGATGGATGTAGATTGGGGGGAGGGGATGGGGAGAACATGGGCACCTTGGGCTGGGGGTGGGGTGGAGTCATGTGCGGGATCATGTGTCCCTCCCAGGAGTGTAGCATACCAGCAAGAAATGATTTCTACTTGTACCACTCTTTTACACTGTCCTTTTGCAAGGAATGCAGTTATGCTTGGCCTTGGATAGAGGGTACAGGGGCAGGGAAAGGCCCCTCACACACCTCCATAAGGGACAGTGGCAATCCCAATACCTCTTGCTTTTTTAAAAAAAAGCTGTCTGTATATTCTGTAACTTTTGTCATTTGTCTATTATCTGTGTTCACCCAAGAGCATTGTAGCTTATATAAAGATGAGCCATTCTGCAAACAAGATACCACTAAATAGGTACTTTGAACTGTTGGTCATAGATGTGTCAGTATCTTTTACTAGTTATCGTCCATATACTTCTTTATTAACAGCTTAAGCCATTTGTAGCTTTTGGGCACGTGTACAAAAGTGGAATTCATTTCCCCCACCCCAGCCATGTCATGCCACTGCTTCAATTGGTCCTCACTAGTCCATGCAGTATTTTGCTGTATTTCACAACAAAAGCACTCATGCTTTGTTAGTGTAAGGGGAATTTGTTTTCTTCTCTATTCCTATCAGCCGCATTACTGCTAAGACTCCATTGAACGATAACAATTCTTCCGGTAAATTAAAATTTAAATAGGTACAGAAGTACTGTCACAATATACTATTCCACAGACTGAGCCAAGTTGTAGACACTTTGTCAGCTCACTGGAGTTGAGCAAAACCCTGGGCTCCATTTGTAGCAAAGAGGCAATACACACAGCAACATATGCTTATAATGCATGGGGACACACAAAGTAGGTATGCTTTTGGGTATCTGGCATAATCACAGTTCCCTTGAATGTGGTACACTTTGCACCTAGCAGCAGTCTAAGATACTGGTTTGGTAATAAGTTAAGATGCTTTGTAACAAGGCAAGACACTCACATAAGAGGGCCTTAGATCCTGATCCAAGTACCATTGAAATGATGGAAAGAATCCTATTGATTTCAAGTTCAGTTGGACCAAGTCCCTAAAAAGAAATGGATGGGGGGGAGAGGAGGAAATGGGAGAAGGGATTGCCCCTACAAAAATGAATATGTGATAATTAGGACTGGGCAAATTGTTTTTTTTTTTTTAAGTATGCTGACAATTAAAAAAAATGTTTTGGATCAAATCAAAAATGAAATGTGGAAGTTTTGTCAAATCAAGTTTTAAAAATAAAATTAGTCCACCGCTTTTTTGGTTTGACCCAAAACAAAACATTAAACTTTTCATTTCAAAATTTCCTTCTTTCCTTTTAAGAAAAAGAGAGGTTTTAAAATCAAATTTAAATGTTTCATTTTGAAAATGTCAGAACAAAATATTTTAGTTTCTTGTTTTGGTTTGAGGGGAAAAATAAATTAAACTAAATCAACACAAATTCCCAAAGTGTTCACATATCACCAAATCTGCATATTTCTTTTCCACTGAAAAAAAAAATTTGGTTGGAAATCTTCACCCTGCTCAAGTTATAACTTCAGATAGAAGTTTCGCTGTGGAGAGTGGTGAAAATAAGTAGTGTAAAACAAACTTAAGTAAGAATTACAAACTTTGGGGTGGAGGAAAGTGAAAGCTGTCCAGTGAGAATTGAAGTTGCCACTTCTTGATGTGACCTAGTTCAGGTGAGGAGGCTATCTATACATAGCTAGAAAATAGTTACTCCTATAGAGCAGCTATGGAGGGCCATCTACTTTGTTCATAAGATGCTTCCCTACTAACAGTGATCATTGAACCATGGGAACCTAGCCCTACTAGAATCCTAAAAGATTACCATAGCAACATAGCACACTATCTCACAAAGCTTTATTCTATAATCTTTCCTAAAAACCCCAGCCTGAAGCCTACCAAAACAAATTAAACATGAACTGGCTATACGTTGTCAGGAATGACAGACTCAAATTACCCCTTTTTCTGCTTCCTGACCCAGAAAAACCAAGCAAGGGGCACATTTCAAAAGATACAGAGTAACAATACATGAACTCCCCCACACAGCAGCTCTAGCCTCCTGCAGTCCCTCTTCACACAGCTCTGGCTTGCCTTACCTTTTGGGTAAGGTATAGACCCTACAACTTATTATTCCTTCCCTCCCTCCCCCCCCCCCCATCTAGTCTCCACTAGAGGTGGTAACTAACAAGCACTCTCCCTCCCTTCCTTTGGGTTCTTGGATTGATGGAGGATTGGCAGGATTTCTCTCCCTCTCCCCCCCCCCCTTTTTTTTTTTTTTAAATCCATGCATGGCTTGTAATGGCTTTCTAGAAGATGCCCTACTTTTTAGAGAGCATGTGTCCCTATGGCCTTTCTCCTCGGGTTATAACTCCATTTCACTAGTGGAAGTGAAGGGAGCCTGGATGCCTTAATGACTAGGTATATGTGGAATTAACAGGCTCTGTTTAAATTAATAGGTAATAGTCAGTCTGTCTACCAACAAGTTTTCTTATCTTACTCAGTGTACTCCTTCCTATCCTACTGCCATTTTTACTACTTTTCTAGAGAATCAGGCTGAAGGGGTTTTTCAGATCTTTGTCACCTTGTCTCTTTTCATTTAGAGATAAGGAGACAGACTCCCAGTACCAATACCTACACTGGTTCATGAGGAGGGAGCAAAGAGCAGCCATCTTTCATTATGTTCCCTCTTATAGGCACCACACTAGGATAGCCTGAAAAAGCAATACAGAAGGAAAACAATTAAAAGTGCTCAGTGATTCACTATCTCCCTTAAAGTAATCCATTTGTGGCTTATAGTAATGATTAAATGTTACAATAGAAATGGGCCACAAATAGAAAGCAATTATTTCAATTGCAGGATAAATTAAATCTCCACTGTCTTTTTTTTTTCTTTTTTTCCCCCCATTTATAAATCTGCAAGAGTTATAGGAAATGCACCTTTTTTTAACATTAACATTGTGCCTGATCAACATTTCCTGAAAAAATTATGCAAGAGGAAACAATTTCTTAAAGACTAGCATAATTATAGATTTGCTTTAAGTCTTATTAACTTGGTTTAAGTGCCTCAAGTTTTGCTTATATAAGAAAGATCTTAAGTAGATAAGCAAAACTTGAGGCACTTAAACCAGGTTAAAGCAAATAAAACTCAGCTTTATTCCTTCCAGTCAAGAGCCTATATAAAAACCTTTATATTTAGTAGTAAAATGGCCTTAAGCAGGATGTGCAAGTGAGAAGTACATGATGAGTTCTGGTCAAGAATATGCACTATGGTTATTGTGTAATTCTGACTTTGCTGTCCGGTCATGCATACTGTTAAATCCTAACATTTCCCCTCCCCTGCTGAAACTGTAAGAAGCAGCTAAAAATTACTATTAGTTTATGGGTAAAAGATGAAAACACCCACTGTGCATTTTAAGGATAATTGAAGGTCACTTCATGAGACTATTGCATGAAAAAAATACTTGTGTAATTAAAGTAGGTAAAGGATTACTGAAGGTTTCAGCATATTATACTAAATATTTAGTATATTTAAAAACTGAGCAGTAACAGATACAGAAGTTATTATGTACTGTGGCCCAAAGCCATTCTGGGCTTCACTCCAAGGATGAATTTGGCTTAGGAGGTTTAGGCTGTTTTCTTCATATTGTGTATTTTATAAAGATGTTAGTAACGGGGTCAGCTGTCTCCCAAGCACCCCCCTCATGGCCAAAGGTCGCTCTGCAGTGCACTGCCTCTGTTTTCCCCTGTTCACTCTTCAAACTTAAATGCTTTTGTCCATTCCTGTCCCTTCTTGGGTGCTGCTATAAGTTATCAGACGTTCAAACTGAAGTTTTCAACTCCTCCATTCTCCTTGGCCTCTCCTGCCTGTTGTCTAACTCCTCAAGTTTCTCTGCTGGAGCCTACTGCAGCCTCTCTATTTCATTGTGGTCTAAGGGCATGTGTACACTGCCACATGTTGCAGACAACAGGGGGTGTGAATTGCACTGCGCATCAAAGTGTAACTCTTGTGTGTGGGTGCAAACCTAAAGGTCCACAGTACCCACGCATGGGAATTACAGTGCAGCACTTTAGTGCATGCTGCAATTCACACCCCTGTAGTCCAAACTATAAGGCAGCATAGACATGCCCTTAGTCCCACGTTTCTCTGCTGGACGCTACTTGCGCTAAACCCCTTCTCTGCTCCCCTGAGAACAATTTCTTTGCAGGGTCAAAATAGTCCGTTACCAGAGCACAAGTTTGTACTCCATTCTGGACCTGAACTCCCCAGTTGCCAGGGTGTGCCCTGCAGGAGCCTGCTGCCCACCATGCCCAAGCCCACTCTGCTTCTTTCTATTTGCAGTCCACTGACCTTTCTATCCTTCATTGCAACTCCCAGCTGATCTTTGTAGGGAAACAGCTAATCTACTGGTTAATCAGAGTTGTCTAGCCTTTAATAGAGATGTCCTCCAGCCTTTAATAGGCAAGCCACTTTGTTACAATGTGTGGTTGTATGCGGGGTTTTTTTTTTTTGATTTTTTGGTTTGTTTGGGGTTTTTTTTTTTTTAGTGTCTTAACAAAATGCATCTTTTGAAAAAAGACTTTCACAAAGAATGACTTACTGAAAATGTTGAGTCAGTTCCATACTGCATGTAAGTTGGGTGTCATCCAAGGAGTTAACACCAAGGATAAATTTGGTCCTGGGATATTGTGAGCCAGATCCTTAGCTGAGCCCTTTATACCTAACTCTGTAGTGTATAGTGTATGAATGCAGTTCTTAAGCTCTTGATTTTTCCATCTGAATACATTTGTATTTCTTCTACACTTTCTCTCCATTTAAAGTTTTTTAAATGTTCAATTTCAAACATGCTATGTGCAAACTAAAGAAATTTTTGTGCAATAGCAAAAGCACCAACCCATGTTTGAACTCTAATAGGAGGATTTTCCCCATTTCCCCAGATTGTTTTAGATTCTTGGGATTATAAAAGGATGATTAATACTAGTGTATATTTTTAGTACAGGTTCCTGAAATAAAACCCTAAAGCACCAATTTTAAAAGCCAGATGCTAATCCTTGAGAACTCAAATATATAGTCACTAAGGGGTTGGAAGGCTTTAATGTAGTGCTGTCAATTGACCAGAAAGGCAAGTACATATGATACACATCTACAGGAGCATGTGAGTGCTGCTTACACCAATTATGTATCTGGTATGTTTAGTTAACCATTTCAATTAATGGACAGAAGACTGCCAAGGAGTAGATTAGATAGGATTCTTGGGGAATCTGGGCCTAATAGTTAGAGGAAGCCCAGATGGAGCAATAACACAAAAGCAGGGTAACAGGCAGTAAACTCAATCATTGCCAGGTCAGTTGCCCTTCCTCCCACTCCTGGGTCCTAGGCTTCCTAACTTGAGAGGAATACAAGAGTTTACCTGTGGGAGGAAGAGGCTGTGCAGGATGGCTGAAATTTTTTTTTTTGGAGGGGTGTGGTGCAATTAGTTATAGTCATACCATGCATTAGTGTCCTCAGTGCATTGAAGCCCATCAACTGTGCTTTTATTCTTCCATAATGAGTTCATCATACCAGCATAAAACGTCATACACAAAGCAGTTTTTAAGCAATGCAGCGCAGAATTGTTTTGTCTCTGCATGAAATTTAATATAGAACTAGTTATTAAATTTTTCATATTTAAAGTATCTAATGAAGAATATTAATAGAGATTATCTAACTTCATAGATTAATAGGTGTTTTAGTCCGTCTCTCATTTCTAACAGGCACTTCCCTCTCCCAGCCAAGATTTCGCACAGGACATTTTTCTAGTCTCTTGTCCAATCTAAAATGTTCTGAGCAGTGGACCTCCCCTCCTTTCCACATGAGGGAACTCCCATACAAAGTGACTCACTCATCTAAATTACTGAAAACAAGCCCCAAACAAACAGATGTGTGGTATGTCTTATAAGACTTAATTAGACCTCAAGCTGAGAATCTGAACAGTGTGGTTTGTGTAGGGTTTAGTTCAGACTATGCCTGTAGAAGGAGGTCTGCTGTTACAGCCAACTTAGATTTTTCAGCTTTCCCATCTCAGGACATTGCTTCCTCAAGGGCCTTCGAGGGGGACCTCAAAGCCTGTCTCCCACTCCAAGGAATAGATGGGTCCCTTTGGACCACCCCTCAAGGAATACTAAATGGCTTTCCTCTTCTCAACCCTGCCAGTTCTTCTGGGAGTTGCCTTGCCTAGCACAGGATTCTGACTTCCAACCAGGCAAGGGTTTTCTGGTGGGAATGATTTTCCAGAAGCATGTTTCCTACTTCTCACATAGCCCGTGAGGAGCAGCAAACAGACTTGAGCTGGACTCTTACAGTATAAAAGAGGATTGAGCTGCTGCTTTGGTGGTCTCTATGAGGAGGCCCTTAATTTTGGACCCCCCCCCCCACGCATCATGATCTGAAATAATCTTGAGTGACCTATCACTTTACCTCTCTTTCTGAAGAGGAAGGAGTATAAGGGCTCGTGGTTGGGAAGGAAGAAACTATGTTTGTAACAAATTTTTTTGTAGTTTGAGAGAGGTGGGTTTTTTAGTTTTCTTTTCCAATTGAGCTGATTAGCAGTTGCCGACTAGTTTCCATTTGGGGGTTTTTTGTTTTTGTTTTTTAAATTCTGGTAAAGGCCTGGGCTTGGTGCTTTTTCGGCATGTTTTTATAAATACAAAAGTCCTCCACAGAAAATAAAATGTCCTTGTGCTATACAATCCTAGCATTACACTGAGATGGCGGGGTGCACAGCTGAGAGGCATGTTTTAAGGGCAGTCCTCAGCAGTATCAAGAAACAGTCATTTGTTCTTCCCAGTCCTGGATCAAATCTCTGTGGAGGGCAGGCCAGGCAGCGTGACAGGGCAGCTGCCTGCAGCAGTTCAACACACACTGCAAAAAACATTTCTATCATTAAGCATTGTATCTGGTATTATAAATAATAATACAGCTTTTCCTTGCCATTAGTGGAGCTGCATACAAATCTGCTCTCAGCATAGGAAGAAGACCACTTGGGACATGTTTAATTGGGGGGAAAAAAGGGGGTTGGCTTGTGCATCTCAGAAATACAAAACTACAGAATGACTGTGGGCTAAATTTATCATTGGTGTAACTGCACTGGAGACACACCTGTGATTAATTTGGCTTATTCTATGCAGGATTCTGTAGGGAAAGGAATTGAGCTAGTAATTAGAAAACAAGCTGACTATTTTGACTGGAATAGTCCATAAGTAATCCCAAAAGAATCTGTTAATATAATGGGCGCATAAAAGTACAAAACACTGGCCCAATTCAGAAATACCATAGCTTGGGTCGAATGAAATGAAGTGCAAATGATAGCCAGAGGAAAGATTGGGGGAGCTTACCTTCCCCAAACACAAGATGAAAACAGGACAGACATTCCTGAAAAAAGAAAAGGAGTACTTGTGGCACCTTAGAGACTAACAAATTTATTTGAGTATAAGCTTTCGTGAGCTACAGCTCACTTCATCGGATGCATTTGGTGGAAAATACAGTGGGGAGATTTATATATACACACAGAGAGAACATGAAACAATGGGTTTTATCATACACACTATAAGGAGAGTGATCACTTAAGATGAGCCATCACCAGCAGCGGGGGGGAAGGGAGGAAAACCTTTCATGGTGACAAGCAAGGTAGGCTATTTCCAGCAGTTAACAAGAACATCTGAGGAACAGTGGGGGGTGGGGTGGACTATGGTACACTATGGATGTAGAAGCCCTCTACACCAACATTCCACACAAAGATGGACTACAAGCTGTCAGGAACAGTATCCCCGATTAATGTCACGGCTAACCTGGTGGCTGAACTTTGACTTTGTCCTCACCCATAACTATTTCACATTTGGGGACAATGTATACCTTCAAATCAGCGGCACTGCGATGGGTACCCGCATGGCCCCACAGTATGCCACAACATTTTTATGGCTGACTTAGAACAACGCTTCCTCAGTTCTCGTCCCCTAATGCCCCTACTCTACTCACGCTACATTGATGACATCTTCATGTTCTGGACCCATGGAAAAGAAGCCCTTGAGGAATTCCACCATGATTTCAACAATTTCCATCCCACCATCAACCTCAGCCTGGACCAGTCCACACAAGAGATCCACTTCCTGGACACTACGGTGCTAATAAGCGATGGTCACATAAACACCACCCTATATCGGAAACCTACTGACCGCTATTCCTACCTACATGCCTCTAGCTTTCATCCAGATCATACCACACAATCCATTGTCTACAGCCAGGCTCTACGATATAACCGCATTTGCTCCAACCCCTCAGACAGAGACAAACACCTACAAGATCTCTATCATGCATTCTTACAACTACAATACCCACCTACTGAAGTGAAGAAACCGATTGACAGAGCCAGAAGAGTACCCAGAAGTCACCTACTATAGGACAGGCCCAACAAAGAAAATAACAGAATGCTACTAGCCATCACCTTCAGCCCCCAACTAAAACCTCTCCAATGCATCATCAAGGATCTACAACCTATCCTGAAGAACGACCCATCACTCTCACAGATCTTGGGAGACAGGCCATTCTTCGCTTACAGACAGCCTCCCCAACCTGAAGCAAATACTCACCAGCAACCACACAACAGAACCACTAACCCAGGAACCTATCCTTGCAACAAAGCCCGTTGCCAACTCTGTCCACATATCTATTCAGGGGATACCATCATAGGGCCTAATCACATCAGCCACACTATCAGAGGCTCGTTCACCTGCGCATCTACCAATGTGATATATGCCATCATGTGCCAGCAATGCCCCTCTGCCATGTACATTGGCCAAACTGGACAGTCTCTACGTAAAAGAATGAATGGACACAAATCAGACGTCAAGAATTATAACATTCAAAAACCAGTCGGAGAACACTTCAGTCTCTCCGGTCACTCGATTACAGACCTGAGAGTGGCTATCTTTCAACAAAAAAGCTTCAAAAACAGACTCCAACGAGAGACTGCTGAATTGGAATTAATTTGCAAACTGGATACAATTAACTTAGGCTTGAATAGAGACTGGGAATGGATGAGTCATTACACAAAGTAAAACTATTTCCCCATGGTATTTCTCCCTCCCACCCCACCCCCCACTGTTCCTCAGATGTTCTTGTTAACTGCTAGAAATAGCCTACCTTGCTTGTCACCATGAAAGGTTTTCCTCCTTCCCCCCCCCCCCCTGCTGCTGGTGATGGCTCATCTTAAGTGATCACTCTCGTTACAATGTGTATGATAAAACCCATTGTTTCATGTTCTCTGTGTGTGTGTATATAAATCTCCCCACTGTATTTTTCACCAAATGCATCCGATGAAGTAAGCTGTAGCTCACGAAAGCTTATGCTCAAATAAATTTGTTAATCTCTAAGGTGCCACAAGTACTCCTTTTCTTTTTGTGAATACAGACTAACATGGCTGCTACTCTGAAACCAGACATTCCTGAAGTAACTTTGCTGAAGATAAATGAGTTACTCAAGTGGTATTTCCATTACTGGAGGTTTGAAACCATTGTAGCCTATTTTGTAGGATCCTTCTGCTAATCTTTGTGGATGAATAGTCCTTTTGATCCATTCGGGACACTACATTGTTAATCTACAATCTTCTTTTTCTGCCTCCTGTTCTTCATCATCATAATCATCTTTCTCTTCCAGTGCCCATAAATATGCATTACCCACTAGACCCCTTAAAATGTGATCTTCAAATCAAATCTCTTCATAAGAGCTGACTAGTTTTCTGAGTTCCAATAAGTTCCAGTACTTTTTTGGTGGTTATATGGTCTGATATCTTCAGATGTCTTGTATAATAATTAGAAGGATTGTAGTTTCTTTTGAATGTCCATGTTTCACAACCATAGTTTTGAAAATGTACATTTTGTTTGTGTTAAAGAATTTGTTCTTTCTGAAGTCTCTTGTTCTTGCTGGTCTGTGCTGACTTGAGTATCCGATCTTCTATTTTCTATAATGATGCTTCCTAAGTAGCAATAATTTCTCATTTGCTGTGAATTGCACAGCTATATTAGAATTTTGCACGTCTTCTTGTATACTACCATAGCTTGTCTTGTCAACATTCAACTCTAACTATGAATATGGTCTAATCTCCATTAACTTCAGGCCTTCTTTTGAATCAACCCCACACTGTCATCTGCATAGCAAATGTTCATCCATTTTCCATTTAACTTAATACAGTCTTCTGTTTCTCCAATTTTTAACTTCCTCTTGCTATAATACTTGAATAGTCAGCGACTATTCTCCATGAGAGTTTCCTGGAGATCTGAGTGAGATTCCTATATCAACAGCCTGTTCCACTGCTCAGACTAGGCATGAGGTGGGAGACAAGCCTACTTTCTGCAACCCTCCTGTCCCCAGCAACTCGCTTCAGCAATTCCCAAAATCAGATCCACTTACCAGGGGCCTCCTCTCCTCTTTTCGCTTCACCAAGCTCTGACTGCTGTGACTGGCTAGCCGCCTCTGGGGTAGAAAAGAGCTCCTGGCTGCATGTATCTACGGCCTCCGAGTCATCCTTGTCTTCTAGGCCCCCTCCCCCTCTTCATCCAAGATTGCCTCATCCTGGCTCAGTCCACTCTTGACTGGCACGCAAGCCAAGGGAGTATCCACAGGATCCTTTGCAGTGGAGGTGGGGTTGCCACACAGTATCGTGTCCAGCTCTTTGTAGAACCGGCAGCTCGTGGGCACAGCACCGGAGCAGCAGTTTGCCTCCTGCGCCTTGTTGTAGATGTTCTGCAGCTCCTTCGCTCTGACCCTGCACTGCAGTGTGTCCTGGTCATGGCCCCCTTTCTATCATACATCTAAAAATCTGTCTGTAGGTATGATAATTCCGACAGCTGGAGCACAGATGTGACTGCACTGCCTCCTCTTCCCCAAATGCTGATGAGGTCCAGCAACTTGGCATTACTCCAAGCGGGGGATCGCCTGGAAAGATGCACTGAGACCACTGCATGCATCACTGAGCAAACAGAAAGGGGACTTTCAAATTTGTAAAGGAATGTATGAGTGGGGCTGACCTCATGGTCACCTGAGGGCAGGGGAGTAGAGTTCAAACTGATGGCCAGAGAGGTGAGAACAGGCATTGTGGGATACTTCCTGGAGGCCAATCACAGCACTCTAATCACCAGGGTGTCTACACTGGCACTGCGGCGCTGTAGCCCTGGCGCAGAAAGTTGTACGCCTCTTGTCCGGGTGGTTGTGTGTGTGTGTGTGTGTGTGTGTGTGTGTGTGTGTGTATTTTTTTTTTTTAAAGGCTTCTGTATCCGCGTAGTTTCTGCACATTGAGTGGCTTGGCAGTGTGTACCCCTCGGGAGTTACTGCACACAAACTTGCCAGTGTAGACGAGGCCTAAGTGTCTTGTCCAGGGTCACACAAAGTCCAGGGCTGAGCAGAAAATTGAACCCATGTCCTAGGCCAGTGCCCCAACACTAGACCATCCTTCCTTTTTAAATACATTTCTTTGACTTATGGTAATGATCTCTCTTCTTTTCTCCTCCAGGACTGGGCCCTTAGTAACTTGTAGTTGATGTCAATGGAAATTGAAGGTATTCGGCACCTTCCCAGATTGGGCCTTAAATTAGGTAGTCCAATTTAGGTCACAAAGTGATTGCTGGGTTTCTGCATAAATGCTAAATTTTATTAAAATGATTAATATAGAGAAGGGAAGATGTCTGTTCTAGATTCAAAATTCATAGCGGGAAGAAGAGCATTCATAAACCACATGACTCTGCATAGCATAATAACATTAGATTTCACCTGCAGTTGTTCTTTAATCCAGTGTGTTTATGTTCATGAATCAGTTTTTTCAAATTGACAATAAAGTGAATTTTTAAATAGAAACAAATAAGACACTCCAGAGTCTAAACAGAGACTGCTGTTTTCAATGGAGCCTTAGGGGAAAGAGACTCCATTCCCATTGCATTTTCAATGTGAGTTGTGTGCAAGAAAACAAGACATTTGGGCAAATAGGATAACAAACTTGGCCTCACTGTTGGAATGGGAGAAATGTGGTGTTTGTTACCTGGTCACACCTTTAGATAAGTAAGGAGTGGCAGCGCTTCAGAGGACCTTGAAGATAAGGGTGAGAAGCTTGAACTTGAGGAGGTGGAAGAAGGGGAAGACAATGAAATGATTCAGAATGGTTGACTTGGTCAGATCAATGGATAAGAACCACAGCATTTGGCCCTTTTGTTTTGAATGGATGGTTCTAGACTGTTCTCAGTGGTACCAGATGACAGAACAAGGAGTAATGGTCTCAAGTTGCAGTTGGTGAGGTTTAGGTTGGATATTAAGAAAAACTTTTTTACTAGGAGGGTGACAAAGCACTGGAATGGGTTACCTAGGAAGGTGGTGGAATCTCCTCCTTTAGAGGTTTTTAAGGTAAGGGATGATTTAGTTGGGATTGGTCCTAGATAGGCACTGGGGGTTGGACTAGATGGCCTCCTGAGGTCCCTTCCAACCCTAATATTCTGTGATTCGATAAGACAATATGAATAGTACAGGTCAGGGGAGGAAGTTACAATAATCATTATGATGAGGGAGGGAGGTGGCAAGATAAAAGTCAAATTTAGGTTTAAAGATCAGGTTATACCTGTCAGTAGCGCAGTCAATTTATGCTGGTCATTGTGGAATTGTTCTGTCACTCACTTCTGCATGATAGCAAAAGTGACACTTTTTGAGTTAGTCCATTATTTTCCCTCCAGTTCACCCTTTTTGGCAGCTTTTTCCCTTTCCTCCACCCCAACTATTGTCCCAGATGGATCTCGGCTTGTTTTTTTTAATGTAAAGAAACAAACAAAAAAACCAAACAAAACACTGTGTGCATTATGCAACTGAGCAGTGAACCAATTAACATCCAAGTCTCTCCCGTCCCATCCATGGGCCCTGGCAGCTTAAGACCATTCTGCTGCATGTCTCGGTACAGTAGTGCAAGACTGAAGACTGCCTTTCTTATAACAGTGCAAAAGAAATTTGAAAGAGGAGGGGAGGGTCTGTGAGTTCATGAATATATACTTTACTGGCTTACCCGTACCACACAGACAAGAATTTAATGCACAGACCTTACATCAGTCCATTCGCTCCTCATCCTTGGGGAGCATACACAGTACTTTCCACCTTGGGGGCCTGATTTTAATCCAGGGCTATTTACTTGTGCTTTGTCCAAGTGTCTAGAATTTAGGCTTAAGTGGATGATCTATGCAACTGAGACAATTTCTGATGTACTCTTGCAGAAGTTAAACTGTCAAAGAGTAACTGTATACATGAGGACAAAATTTGGCACTAAATATATTTTACATCTTCTTGATTTTCTGTCATTTGCTATTGCCCAGTATGCATTTGCCATTCACAATAACCAAAATCCCTAAAATGTTGGCTAAAGTTCAAATGGATTATCTACTCTTTTAAAAAATACACACACAAAGTAATTTTTGATAGAACATGCTTCAGAGACTAGAGGTCTCATGCACATAAATTGGTCACTTTACACCACTGACAGTGTAAAGTGGATGTAACTGTAATTTATGCCCCATTTAAAGGCCTGCTACCCTGCCAGAGTAGTGTATGGAGCTGGATAACAGTGTAAATGAGAATCAGAGTATATAATGGAAGTGATAATATTGTGGAGCAGGAAAAAGTCTTCCCCTCTACACCCCATAAAGGTAAAGAGTGTAATTTAACTATTTCAAAGAGCTAGAATAACTTACAATTAAGTCAAATCATGACATTTAGATTTTACTTTGTTTCTCCTGTGTCATTTAATTTATATTGACGGGACCAACAGTACTAACAGATGTATTAACAGTACATTCTTTCCTCAACAAGCCTTGTCAGTACCTGTTATGAAATCATCCCTGATGTTCCATCAGAAATTATGCAATGGGTTCTAATCATTTCTTGATAAACCTGCATATCTCCCATTGACCCTAGCATCAATGGAAGTCACATGCCCACATATGAAGAGAAGACTCTCTAAACTCCCTTAGGACCTGATCCTCCAAGGTATCTTCTATTTCCCAGAAGTGCAGAACTCATTTGATCTTGCAACCCTTACTCACATGAGTAGTCCTTACTCATGCAATTTGTCCCATCTGAAATGAATGAAAACTTTGAATAAGGACTGCCTGTATGAGTAAGGGTTGCAGGGTCAGGTCATAAGTGCCTTTCAAGAGGCCGAGAACACTTTGCAGGATTGAACCCTTTGTACTGGGAAATTGTTGCAACTCCTCTCTCTTGTCCTCCTCCTGCTCAAAGGTGTAGTTGGAAGTGTTCAGTTCATCCACTGTAATTGGAATACTTAAGTGCTTGCAGGAGGTAGCTGGGAGTCCTTTTAGTACTGGTATGAGTCACCTTGACAGAAATTTGAAATTTTTTGACTAACTAAAATGCCAACACTGAAATTACCAAATGCATATACTAAAGCCATAATCCTTCCTCATTCTGGTATTAATAAATATTGACTAGTCTCTTTTCACCTATCAAGTAACAGTTAAATAGCCATAAGAGTTACAAAAACCTATGCTGTTAAATTAGACTGGCAGCTTTTAAAAGGTTAATTTAAATATACATCTGTGCTTGTATACAAAATAGGAAGGTTAAGTTTCCAAAATATCAACACTTTTTTTTTTTTTTTTAAATTGCATGTGTTCAGTTTCTTCAGAGTTGGGTCGCTATATATTTTGGTAAAGAGCACATCTGAGCTTTGAGTTGCCAAAGTTTAATTATAAACTAGATAAGACACTATGGTTCCAAGAAATTTCTGTAGTTAAGGTGCATATTGTCCATATCAAATAAATACTACAGCCTTTGGAAACATGAATTGTTTCATATTAGGTTAGACAGCTGTGGAAGGAGTGTTATAGTTTTAAATATGAAAGTTCATAATTTTAAATTGGCATTGAAATAAAGAGATCTTTCAGGCTTCAGATCGGCCTCTTCTAGTCTGAAGAGTGTGTATACGTACACGTATACACAGAATTTGTTTGCTATCTGCAGGACATCACATATCAAGGTCATGCAAAGTAGGTGGTAACAAAGTTCATCACTGTACAAAATGTTTACATATTTTGACCTTGATAGTTTTCCTCTCACATAGTAATATACCAATATATTCATACACTGTCCAGGGTGTACACAAAGTATAAGAACAATGTTAACGTGCCCATATTCTGAATAAACCTAACCCCATGCTTAGCTCCTTATACAATCTATTACTTTTAAGAATCCCTTATGTATAATGTGCATAGGACATTATGCACAATTGTCTGTGCTAGTGCAGACAACATATATTCACATAGGGAATATGCCTCATGAACACTGCGATGCTTGTTTGCACAGAGGGTCTGGGAGTGACTGCCTTGCAGTGTTTCAAAGGCAACAGAATGGGATGTTTTTGATACTGCAACATCTGAGAGTTAAGGTTGTTTGGATTTTTGTGGAGTTAAATATACTAATTATAGGTAGGTGTAGGTTTGTACTGGAAAAATATTGTGGTTGCATATGGGGTAGGTGGCCAGATCCCTCCAGATACTGAGGAATATTGTAATCCATAAACAATGGGAAACTCAATCAGACACATGGCTCCAAAGAATGACATGAAAATCTTTGCAGTAGTGCTCAAAAAAGAGAGAAGGCAGGGGTAAGAAATCATTCCTTGGTCAGTCCCAGCCTGCTGGGATTTAACAATGGGAGACAATCAATGGCTAATACTATGTGGCTGTTCAATGTCCTGCACTTTTAGAGGGGTTCTCAGTATATTGTTTTTGTCACTCATTGCAGAAACCTTCTAACCAGATTTAATGTGTACTGCTTTAGGAAAATTTGGTGTTGTGAATGACTCTTTGAAATGGATTAAAACATTAGGTAAGGATCCCTACAAATGGAGTGCTGTCCAAAGATTTTGCATTAGAAGGTACTCATCTGGAATGTACCTTTCCTCGCTATTTGCCTTGATCCACTGTCCCATCTTATCTGTATAAGGAAGGGACGTCTATTGTTAAGGCAATCTTATGGCATTTCTTTGTGCGGACAACTACCTATTGTTCCGAGTAGGACCTGTCCATTCCATCCCCCACTAGTGCAGCTTCTCCAGATGTTTGGAAGTTATTCAGTACTCAAGTCAACCTCAATACATCAGAATAATATGGACATCTTCCTGGTCAGTACTACATAGTTTTAGATAGCAGGTGTTCATATTGCACTTGGGCTGTTTGATATGTTTGCTGGAACTGTTTTTCCATCATTGCTGAACTTAGCCATGGGAACCGTCCCTCTCCAAAGACTAAGTGCTAAAGCAGTTCAGTTACTATGTGTTATGCTGTAGCATTGCAAGTGACTAAGAAGTTCTAATCTCAAGTGACCATCCTTGCCCCAGATAATACAGGCGTAAAGCACTGGGCAGATAAAGCTGGTGCTCTACTAGCACTTGAGGTCTGCTGCGCTTTCTTTTCTCTTTGCTTTCTACTCTCAACCATCATTCTTCAGCCTCGGATATCCTGGTGCTGCACAGCCCTCCATTTATAATTTATTACTTACCTCATCTTCCCACTTTGCAGTATCACTGTTGAAAGATTCAATCTGACCCTACACAGTAGATGTTGGTTGGCAATACCCCAAGATGCAGGATTTTTATGAACAGTCAAAAGTAATTAAGGGCAAAACTGGAAGGTCCTTGAATATGGATCCAAAGATTTTGTAGCTGAACAGACAACTCGAAGAAACTTCTTCCAAACAGTTTGTTGTTTATCAGAGTACTCCTGAAATGAGATACAACTGTCCTGTTTTGCAAGCAGTCACTGAAAATTACTGGTCACTTATGACAGAGGAACAAGGGTAGAAAACTTGGTGGGCAGAAGGGGGTAGAAACCTGATATCTAGTTTCCATTGTAGTTGCAAACTAGTTCAGTTCTAATATTTTTCTATCTTATAAAATCCAAGTGATTGCCTTCCTTTGAAAGAGACTTCCAGGGATCTGGGAGTTACAGTGGATCACAAAGTGAATATAAGCAAATAATGTGATGCAATGATGAGAGAGGCTAATATCATTCTGGAGTTCATTAATAGGAGTGTCAAATGTAAGACCCGAAGTAATTGTTCCACCTTACTCGCATTGGTGAGGCCTCAGCTGGACTAGTGTCCAGTTTTGGATGCCATACTTGAAAATAGATGTGGACAAAATTGGGAGCCCAGAGGATAGCAACAAAATGAAAAAAAGATTTAGAAAACCTGACCTATGAGAGAGCTAAAAAGAACTGGGCATTTTAGGTTTGAGACAAGAAGACTGAGAGGTGGCCTGATAAGTCTTCAAATATGTTAAGAGATGCTATAAAGAGGACTGTGTCAATTGTTCTCCATGTCCACTGAGGGTAAGAGGAGATGCAATGGGCTTAATCTGCAGCAAGGGAAACTTAGGTTAGCTATTAGGGAAAACTTTCTAACGGTAAGGATAGTTAAGCTCTAGAATAGGTTACCAAGGGAGGTTGTAGAATCCCTGTCATTGGAGGTTTTTAAGAACAAGTTAGACCAATACCTATAGGCATACTTGGTTCTGCTTCAGCACAGGGGGAATGAACTAGAGGACCTCTCAGTCCATCCCAGCCTTACCTTTCTATGGTTCAAGGAGAAGAACAGTCTTTTTTAATCAGCAACAGTGCAGTACTTTCTAGGATTTATTTATTATAACCTCTGCTTTCCCAGTAGTATGTATTTGTTGGTTTTATGTTTGCAAATACTACAAAGAGCTTTAAGTTTGAAAAAAACCTTAAATCATTGAAAGAAATGAACTAACCAGATGCCACAGATTAATTTGTATTAGTAATTACAATTTCAAACTTTTGAAAGTTGCTCTTTTCACTACAGTGCTTTTAAAGAAAATTTAGCTAGTCCTGTATTTTTCATGCATCATTTCTCCTTGCATATGCCCTAATGTTGTTCTTGGCTTGTGTATAACATAGCAGTTAATTTGAGAGAGAGTGCAGGGTTTTGAGTGGGTGGTGGTTTTTGTTTTGTTTTTTGTTTTTGCACACTTATTGAGAGCAAGGGATGAAAACCAGTGCCAGATACACTCATAGGTAAAAGCTTTCCTTTAGTAACTGAAGAAGTCAGCATCTGTAGAGAAATAATCAGAGATGAGAGAGCTGCCTGTCAGTCAACCTGTAGGATTAGTGGTTTTTTTGTTAGCTTGTTTGTTTAAAGTGCATAGTGCCCTGGACTGACCCTTCTCAATATATTGTCTAAATTTAAAGAAATAGTAACCAAGATGGAATTTTTAGGCAATAGACAAGTCACCCACCAGTCACCCAATTTTATGAGATCCTTTTGTAGCTCTTCACAGTCTGCCTGGGACTTTACTATCTTGAGTAGTTTTGTATCATCTGCAAATTTTGCCACCTCACTGTTTACCCCCTTTTCCAGATCAGATCAAGTACAGATCCTTGGGGGACACCACTATTTACCTCTCTCCATTCTGACCATTTGTTCCTACTCTGTTTCCTATCTTTTAACCAGTTACCAATCCAGGAGAGAACCTTCCCTCTTATCCCATGACTACTTATTTTGCTTAAGAGCCTTCGGTGAGGGACCTTATCAAAGGCTTTCTGGAAATTTAAATACACTATAGCCACTGGATCTCCTTTGTCCACATGCTTGTTGACCCCCCTCAAAGAATTCTAGTAGATTGGTGCGGCATGATTTCCCTTTACAAAAACCATGTTGACTATTTACCAACAAATTATGTTCATCTATCTGTCTGATAATTCTGTTCTTTACGATAGTTTCAACAAATTTGCCCAGTACTGAAGTAAGGCTTACTGGCCGGTAGTTGCCAGTCACCTCTGGAGCCCTTTTTAAAAATTGGCATCACATTAGCTATCCTCCAGTCATTTGGTACAAAATCTGATTTAAATGATAGGTTACAGTTAACAGTTAGTAGTCCTGCAATTTCACATTTGAGTTCCTGCAGAACTTTTGGGTGAATACCATCAGGTCCTGGAGACTTATTACTGTTTAGTTTATCAATTTGTTCCAAAACCTCCCCTAACGACACTTCAATTTTGGACAGTTCCTCAGATCTGTCACACAAAAAGAATGGCTCAGGTTTGGGAATCTCCCTCACATCCGCAACAGTGAAGACCGATGCAAAGAATTAATTTAGTCTTTCCACAATGGCCTTATCTTTGAGTGCTCCTTTAGCATCTCGATCATCCAGTGGCCTCACTGGTTTCTTAGAAGGCTTTCTGCTTCTGATGTATTTAAAAACATTTTTGCATCGTGTATCAGCAAATTTTTCAGGTGCGTTTAAAGAGTCATGCAGAAGATATTGCTGTAGCTTCTGTTGCCCAGTTATCGTCAAATATGGCAACAAGGTCACCATTAGAATAAACAGAGCAGAGAAATAATATTTGTCTTGAAATAACCTGATCACTTCTAATGGCATTACAGAGGTCTCCTGAGCATTGCATTTCTCCCGATCTTTAAGTCTCATGTTTCTGTTCCAGCTGACCAGTGACCGAGCACAACTGGTTTGGGAATGGGCCCCAAAACCTTTGACAACTATCTTAACTTAGCCTCCTCCGAGATGCAAATTTGGGTTTCCTTCTCTCAAAAGCTTCCCAGTAAAAAGCACCTATTCCAGTTACCTTAACTGTAGCAAATTTTATCCCAGTTCTTATAAAGAGTTAAACATTCTAAACTATCCAAATCTTAGCTAGTTACGGGGAAATATACGTTTGTGTTTTAATCTATTGATTAAGGAGGATTAAAATTCTTACATCTTGCTCCATTTCTAATTGTCCAGTGACCTTGAGCATCCTTTTTCCAGATTGTGTTTCTGCCTGTCTCAGATGGTTCTCTCCCTCAAGCTCCATGTTCTGTTAATAGTTCTTCTGCTGGACTTTGTCTTTGTATGTGTGAAAAACCTGTCATTGGCATATGTTACCTTTAACTGTCCTGCCTAAGTTATAACACCTATGAGTAAATGTTTTTTTATTCAGTTTCCCTTACTACATCATTTAATAAATACTTTACTGAATTCTGTTGACATGAAAACTTTGCCATTTCCTCCTATTTGCCTGGTTGACTAGTTAAGGAAACTCTAATGTATGTGTCAACACCTCAGCCAAGCCTTCCAAAAGCCATTGTTTCCCTTGGCTGACATCTGAACAAAACCTCTCTATTGGTAAGTCATTTTGGATTTATAATGCCCCCTTTTCCTACAGGCAAAATACTCTCTGCTATAGTTTGAAACAGTTTCCCTAGCACGAATTTTTTTGAACCTAGAAAAGTGGTTATGTTGGAACATTTTATAGTGTTAAGAATTGTTGACCATGTACTTGTATCACGTATTTCACCTCGTAAAGTAACACAGGCCATCACAACCTACTTCCTCATTCTGATAGTAACTAGCCACCTCAAAACTGCAGTCAACGAGAGGCAAATATTTCCACTGATATACCTTTTATTGGGGGTTAAAATAGTATAATTGTGTTGGCATCACCCCATTCCTCCAAGTTAATAATCCTATATGAAACAATGTGTTATGGAAGTGCCCCATTGTACCAATCTTTTCTTCCAAAACAGAAGAAACACTTAGGGTAGGAAGCTACCAAACTTCCCTAGATCTCCTCTGCTTTTCAAGCCTGCAATGACCTGATCACCTTTGCGTCTAATTAACCCATGCAGAATTTGTTTTAAAGACAATAAAATATCATATGGGTCCAAGGATTCAAAAATATATATACTGTATACACATTTCTTCTGTTGCCAGCAGTCTTTTTTTTTTTTTTTTTTTCTTAAATGAGAAAAGAGGTTTTCAATACTTTAACCTTGTATATTAGGTCATGTTCTCCTTGATAACTTAACTTAATTTGTCATCCACAGTACATTGAGTGATTAACTACAAAGAATATAAATGACTGTTCAAATCTACAGGAACAGTGAGTGCACCCTAGAGAAGTCAGAAAAAAGGCAATGAGAAACAAGAGCTTGAGAAATAGAATAGAAATCAGTCAAACTTCAAGATCGCCAGACAAGAGCACTTTATAACCACATGCTGATGTTAGAGGTGAGCAGGATGGCATCTCAACTGAGATTCACTTTCAAAATGTGACTAATGGAGTGTGTGAAACAGATGTGGTAAATTATTCTGATCAATTATTCCCTGCAACTCAGAGCAGTAAAGGAGCAATCCTGAACTCTGGAAATTTTGTCAAGTCTTGTAGATTGAAGGCAAATTTGTCCCAGGCTCTAATATGGTCTACAGTATTTTTTTTTTTTTTTGCTTTTTCCCCCCAGGAAGGAGCTTCCACCCCTCCCCCCAGATTGCTGCTCATAGAGGAACAACATGACATTGAATTTTTTTTTCCCCACCTCAGTCAAGGGACTGACTTATTCATCTTTTGTAGTTGGCTTATCTGGCATTCTTTTCAAAAGGGCTGTTGAGATTTGGCACAGTGAGGGGAATGTTTTGGATAAAGAGAACCAATCATTCTGGCTTCTAAGAAATAGATAAAAAGGAGTATTTGGCAGCATTTGTAGAAGCCATTACCCCTGCTTAACGTACATTTTTGAAGTGTTCAGGGAAAGTATTTGGGAAATATAGCTAGCAAAGATGGTTCCGATAACATAAGCAGAATTATATTAATCCTGAAATGTTCAAGACCAATGCAAAGGGTCATTCTGTTGTCTTTTGGTCAGTCACCTGATGTTGAGATTTGCTTCGTCAGTGCTCAAGACTAAGGAAATATTTGATGTAATGGCCAAGAAAGAAGGCTGGCCTCTTCACGGTCTTGTTTGGCTTTCTTTTGTCAAATCAGTTTGGCATCATGTTTTTTCAAAAGCAACTGAATTTAGAGGACTTGACTCAAGAACAAACATGTTTGTAGAGGGCTGCAAGAGTGGCAGCAAAACAGGTTGAGTATGTCAGACTCCAGCATTAGGTAAATAGATTAACACCAAATAAACTTGTGCTTTACATTCTGTTGCTCCATTAGCGGGCATTTTGCCCGAGTAGCACATTCACCATGTAGAATGAATGGCCTTTCAGCACTAGTGAAGGCAACATTGCTTCATTCAGGATCTGATTATGTGCCCATTGATTCTGTGGTGCAGGATCAAGTCCTCTGTACTCAGCTGACTTAGGCCTTGTCTTTGCTCTATGGTGCAGGGATCTCTTAACTTGAGTTAATCAATTCAAGATAAAAGCCTAGTGAAGGCGGGGGCATCTTACCTAGATATCCACAGAGAATATCCACAGTTACGTTAAATAAGATAAGTACAGTGGATACAAACCCTTATGCTAAATGATGAGGGTTATTGAAAAACTTCCTCTGAGAAAATATTCCACAATTTTCCATTGAGTTTTTTGCACTTTCCTTTGAACATTGCTAGCCTCCATTAGACAGGAAACTGAACTAGATGGATCAAAGATCTGATCTTATGCAGTACTTTTTGTACATGCTTACAATGGACCAAATCCTGGTCCCCCAATGCAAACCCAAAGTAAGAGGGCTTTCTGTGAGAGGAAAAAAAAAGGAGTACTTGTGGCACCTTAGAGACTAACAAATTTATTTGAGCATAAGCTTTCGTGAGCTACAGCTCACTTCGTTGGATGCATTAGGCTCAAATAAATTTGTTAGTTTGTATTCGCAAAAAGAAAAGGAGTACTTGTGGCACCTTAGAAACTAATGCGGCTGCTACTCTGAAACCTGTGAGAGGAAAGTCTTTCCCTCCAACATTGAGGCAGCGTGCTGAGCCCTGCGCAGCCTTCCCTTTGCTACAACAAGTGGGTTGTAATACTGACAAGACTAAAAGTCTGATTTTTTTTCCCCTGTCTTTCATACTAATATACTTTCAAATCCTAATATACCTTTAATCTCCTTGATGATTGAAAACAAAAGATATGAACTATTGAGATTATGTCTAAATCATTCCTTCTGCACACAACCCACACCCTTTACTATAGTTTTTCAGTGATTGGACTGTCTGAGAATTTCCATTTGATGTCTGTCATGTTTTTTTTTGTTTTTTGTTAGGGATTTATGCTGCAGATGAATCAATTCAGCTGTGAAAGGCCAGGTGGGAGAAAAACTGCATGTTTTTTCTAATGGAAATGAGTGGTAAAAAATCCTTTGATTTTTGCAGACAAAGCATCAAGAAACAAAACTGGAATTAATTCAAACTATAGCAAAGAAAACATTGGATGAGAAGCCTACTCAGCTGTGTATATATGGAATGATTAAGATATATGATAGAGGTGTGAAGAAATGGGTCAAAATCTAGCACATTTTATGATCATGCTCTGAAATAGGAAAAAATTATTGATATAATCAGCAAAATACAGTTGCCATCAGCGTATGAAATCACAATAGTGCAGTGATCTTTCATAATTAGTCAAGAAGTGACCCATCCATTTCTTGCTTAGTTGAACGTAAGGGGCCCCTGGCAGCTGAAGCAGTTTGATTCCAACATGCAAGAGATTAGCATCCATATATGAGATGTGCATTCCCTGTGTGGTGCAAAGCCCAGCTCTGCAAGGCAATGCATGGGCTGTTAGTGGGTGCAGCAGGGAGGAGCTTGGCTGTTGAGTGCATTAGTGTGCTTACCACCATCACCCTTTGAAGTGGATGCATTAGGGCAGGAGTGGGTATCCTGTAGCCCATAGGGCCAACCTGCTGGCTGGCTTGCTATATTATATCATGCCCAATATTATTGATTTGTCTGTTTTAATACAAATCTATAAATCCAATATAATAAGAGTATTTTATTATGTTTGGCAGTAACACAAGGAACCTATAGGCCCATATTCTGTATGATGAGCTAAAGCAAGTTAACATACATTTAGTCAAGTATGTTTGTGACCTTTGGTATAGATACATGGGCTATTGGTTACCCTTTAGATTTTGTTTACCTAAGCCTTAATGGTAACCACAAGGTATACCACAAAGAACATAGAAATAACAACCACACAACCAGTTCAGACCAGAAATAACAGGTTTGAGAATGAGCTTAATTGTCATTAATATGTAAGAATATATTATCAATATGTATTAATATGCCAGCCTATAAAGTAAGTGCATCCCCATATTATGAAGATGATGAAATTAGATTTGGATATGGAAGGTTGGGCATATAGCCAGGCCCTCTAAGAGAGGCAAACCACCATGAGGGTATAGCTTAGTTTAGCTTTTCAGAGCTTTGTCCATCTTCAACTCAAGCATTGAGGCCATTGGATTCTTTTGGCATGCCAGAGGTGAGGCTGGTCCTTTGTCTCTTGCCATCAGGTTCCCAAGGACGGGTGTGTGAATGTTAATCTAGGAAGCTTTTATAGAAAATACCACATGTAACTCCAGAACAGTATTATTTCCTTCTAATTCTGGAGTTTGGAACTTCGATAACTTTTCTGCTTATTAGAGTAGCAGCCGTGTTAGTCTGTATCCGCAAAAAGAACAGGACTACTTGTGGCACCTTAGAGACTAACAAATTTATTTGAGCATAAGCTTTTGTGGGCTACAGCCCACTTCATTGGATGCATAGAATGGAACATATAGTAAGAATAAATATGAATATAATATATTATACAGAGAACATGAAAAGGTGGAGTAGGAGGCTAATTAATTAAGATGAGCTATTATCAGCAGGAGAAAAAAACTTTTGTAGTGACAACCAAGATGGCCCATTTAGACAGTTGACAAGAAGGTCTCAGGATACTTAATTTAGGGAAATAGATTCAATATGTGTAATGACCCAGCCACATCCAGTCTCTATTCAAACCCAAGTTAATGATATCTAGTTTGCATATTAATTCAAGCTCGGTAGTTTCTCGCTGGAGTCTGTTTTTGAAGCTTTTCTGTTGCAAAATTGTCACCCTTAAATCTTTTACTGAGTGGCCAGAGAGGTTGAAGTGTTCTCCTACCAGTTTTTGAATGTTATGATTCCTGATGTCAGATTTCTGTCCATTTATTCTTTTGCATAGAGACTGTCCGATTTGGCCAATGTACATGGCAGAGGGGCATTGCTGGCACATGATGGCACATATCACATTGGTAGATGTGCAGGTGAATGAGCCGCTGATGGAGTGGCTAATGTGATTAGGTCCTATGATGGTGTCACTTTATTCATTACACATACTGAATCTTTTCCCCATATTAAGTATCCTCACACCTTCTTGTCAACTGTCTAAATGGGCCATCTTGATTATCACTACAAAAGTTTTTTTTTTCTCCTGCTGATAATAGCTCATCTTAATTAATTAGCCTCTTACTCCACCTTTTCATGTTCTGTGTGTGTGTACACACACACACACACACACACACACACACACACACTGATATATAATCAATCTCTTTTTACTATATGTTCCATTCAATGCATCCAATGAAGTGGGCTGTAGCCCACAAAAGCTGCAGGAGTGGGTGGCTGAGATTCTGTGGCCTGCGTTGTGCAGGAGGTCAGACTAGTCCCTTCTGAATATAATATAAATGAATAACAAACCTGATGATATACTTAATTCATAATACAATAGACACATTTATCCTGTCAGAGCTTCTTGTCCTGACCCCTGGTAAGATAGAAGTGGTGTTATTGGACAGGGATAATTTTTATCAGATAACTAGCTCCTCTTTTATAGCTCCTCTGTTTGAAGGAACTCGTGTGGAAGTCACTGAGTCAAGCTAAAAATTGTGGCATTGTTGAGCATGCCCTGTCCATGGAAAGCCATCCATTGGCTAGTTTTAGAAATGTGGTTTTCAGCAATGCAATTTGCATAGGTTGTGCACTTATTTATCTTATTTATCCAGACATACTGGTGATGGCAACACGTACCCTCATGATCTCCAGTCTTCGATTATTGTAATTTCCTTTTTTCTGGGTTACCATGAGGCTAAGCCAAATGCATCGATTGCTCATGGGTTAGAGTTATTAGAATCGTATTGAGCCCGCTTTGTGCTCTTTGTTTGGGTGCCCATTAAGTTGAGGATTTAGTTTAAATTCGCTTTAATGGTTTATAAATCTGGGACTATTCCTATTCAAGGACCTCCTATTGGAGCTTTTACCTACAGGTTTTGCGCTTACTTGGTGCTTAGGGAGTTCTGCCATCACACCTAAAGTTGGTAAGCAATCGAGCTTTTGTTTCCTCATTCCCTCAGGCTGCCTTCTGAAATCCAGTTCATTTCATCCATCCCTAAAAACGTATTGTTTTCAGAGGCATTTTTAAATTACTGCCTCTGATGTGGCTTTGTCTGTAATTTTGTCAAGTTGGAGTGTTCTGTTTATTTAATGAAGTTGTTTTATGATTGCTGTTCTGTTCCCCGAGCACTTTTTTGCAGGGAAGAGGAGTGCATGGTTTACAGATATTATTTTTATTATTAATAATCATTTTCAACCTGTCTTGTTTAGCAAGTGGGATGATGCTGTGAAAAGAAGCCACTTAGGCTCTGCTTCCCCTAAAACACAACACCTTAATCATCTCTAATCTTTATTATGACTTTATCAATTTGGTGCATAGAATCTCAAACACTCATGGTTTATAAATAGTAGCTTCCATGCTTTCTTGAGAAATATTACTACATACACTTTCTTCCTCTTACATACTTCAGATGAAATCCATGGCCCTATTGAAGTCCTATTGAGTTTTGTGACTGGCTTCAGTGGGGTCATGATTTGAGCCTCACATGCCTTTGATCACATCTAACTATGAGCAGAAAGGATGATTGTTCTACATTAATTTCTTTATATTATTGATACACTGTTAGTAATTGTATTTCCAGTATATGTACTTCAATGCCATTATATTTAGGTTTTTTTAAATTTTATCATTAAATAAAATGTTGATGCATTTCAGTCAAGACTACTCATTACATTTTTCAGACTAGCAGCCGTGTTAGTCTGTATTCGCAAAAAAGAAAAGGAGTACATTGGATGCATCTGATGAAGTGAGCTGTAGCTCACGAAAGCTTATGCTCAAATAAATGTGTTAGTCTCTAAGGTGCCACAAGTACTCCTTTTCTTTTTTACTCATTACATTGTCAGCTTGTCAGTGATGCAGGCTCAGAGCATAGCTCAAGCCCTGTAAGCACTTACAGTATTTCAATTATGGGTAAGAATTTTGAAAACATTTTATTTTAATTGGTGGTTACAGGACACTGAGTTATTGCACAGTTAATGCCTTACACCTTTAGAAGTCAGAACGTAAAACACTGCTTCTGCTTAGGTAACGTGTGACAATGGATTTTAGTTCTCACAGTATATTTGCTGATATTACAAAACTGCAACTGTTTGGTATGATTCACAGTTTGCTCAAGACTGGAATACCAGGGAAATTGCTGTCAGGTATCATATCTGCTTTGGTCGAGGTGTGTAGGAAGGCTTGCACTGCACTTACCTAACTAAACTATAACTGACTCTAACCACTAAAATGCTGTGTAAATTTTCTGTGCTAGATAGATTAGTGATAAATGTTTTATAATAAATATCAATGTGACTAATGAAATGACTAATAGCAAAACAATAAATAGGCAATTTTAAAAGACTTTCAGCATGCTAATAGCATTGCATTTTTTTCTATAGCAACAATCCAAGTCTTTATTAAAATAAACTCTTCGGCCTTGTAATTTATACTCTTAGGAATGACATTACTGCTTTCATAAGTCAGCATGGTGGTCTTAAAATATGTATATATATTCTGTTTTGTGGGTAGGGTTCTCTTTTGGAGACACTGTGGTTATGAGAAGACACCAATGAACAATTTTGTAAGATGAGATTTTTATGGTACATTGATACATACTCTTCAGATGTTCCCTTATTTGGGATAAAATGAAGAAGAAAAAAGCTTTCGTCTGTAGCTACTGCAATGTTGCAAAAGAGAAACAACACCAACAAAAACCTACCAAAATGCATAGAAAGCATAAGGTCCTATCATTGAGAAACAAAAAATTGCTTAAAACTATATTTTTGTGTAATTTACCCCAAGAAGTAACCAGTTTAAAATTCCTCTCTGTATTCATTTGTGTATTCCTGGAGACATAGAGTATTTGGATGGTTTCCCTAGTAAGCTCACCCAATAAATTAGTTATGTAATTTAGAGAGACTTTCAAGTTTGAAAATGTTATACATAAATAATGCAAGAAATACTAATAGTGCTAAACTATGGCTGTATTTCAAGTTAGCAGGGATGTGACTGTAGGATGTACCACATATCACACAGTTTACTAACACAGGAGCAAGAGACCAGATGGCTGAAACCAGTGAATTCTGTTTTAAGGAAACAAAATAACAACATTCTGACCTAGAAAATGCAATGCAGGTTACTTTGGAAAAGTAAATTAAGTGCTCAGTGCACAAAGCTAAACTAGAGAGCAACTGTACCATTTATTTCCAGGACTGCTGATACTGTGTTTTGCTTAAAGTCAGTACCTGTTAATTATTTTTTCCAGGCATTTCCATTGTAGACTAATACTTCAGTGAAACTTTTGAAGGCAAAAATTACAAATCTTTTAAAATGAATAAAGAAGATACTTGTAGAAGTCTCCAGGTCTTGGAAGAATCGCAGATCTGGTAAGAATGAATCCGAACCTTTCCCCGACTGTCCAATGAATTTTTAAATTTAATGCAGTGACTCGCAAGCTAAAATATAAAGGACAGAACAAAAACCCCATTTGTTTAACAGGGAGCCGCTGTCTGCATATGTCCTCTCTACATCTGCCTCCTGAAAGAGGGTGTTTTGTTCCCACCTGTCTGAGTAGTCCTGTGCCTATGTGTATGTAAATGAGCGTTAGTGTGGGTGAATGGGTGTCAATGATCTAGCTGTCCGTGTCCGTGAGGGTGTTTTTTGCATATCAGTGTGTGAGTCTGTCTGTGGTTTCAGAGTAGCAGCCGTGTTTGGTCTGTATCCGCAAAAAGAAAAGGAGGACTTGGGGCACCATAGAGACGATCAAATTTGTTTGAGCATAAGCTCCAGCTCGCGAAAGCTTATGCTCAAATAAATGTGTTCGTCTCTAAGGTGCCCCAAGTCCTCCTTTTCCTATGGTTGTTTTAAGTTATGCCTAAAAAGAAAAGGAGGACTTGGGGCACCTTAGAGACGAACACATTTATTAGAGCATAAGCTTTCGTGCCTGTATGTAATCGCGTTCACTAGATCTGAGATAAAATGACACATGGTCATGCCAAAAATGCGGTTTACTATTAACGTAGATGTTAGGAAAGATGGGCTGTGCGCGTGGGGGTGTGTGTGTGTGTGTGTGTGTGTGTGTGTGTGTGTCTGCGTGTCACTCTCTCTCTGTAAATGTGGTTGTGTTTACATGTTGGTGTGACTGGTCGGGGTTTCCGTCCGTGTGCAGCTCTGTATCTGTCGGGCTGGCTGTTGTCTGTGGCAGAACAACTCCCTGGGTGTCAGGAACTTCGCGGTGTTGTGTGTTCCCTTCCCACGGCTAAAAGCTACAGCCGGCAGGTCAAGGAAACGAACCACAACGCCTGGATCCTTCCCTGCTATCTCCCCCCGCCACCCCACCCGGGTGTCGGAAGGGAGCGTCCGTGGGGCTGAGCCGCTTCTCCCGGAGCCGCTGCGGCGCGCCGCGCTCCTGTTCCCGGGCCTGGAGCGGAGCCGGCGATTGGGCTGGGGCTGCTGAGGGGGTGGCGGCCACTCCCGGCTCGGCCGCCGCCGCCTCGGGAAGCTGAACTCTGCTCCGCCGCCCGCGCCGAGTGCCGCGCGGGGCTGCGGCGGGGAGCGAGAGGCGCATGCCGCCCTCCGGGCGCCCCTCCTCCTGCCTTCCGGAGGGGCCGAGCAGGCGGCGGGGGCCGGATCTCCGAGGAGCGGACCCGCTGAGCGGCCGGGAAGGTAGGATCGCCCGGGGCGGGGAGCGACCCGTGCGCTCGGGGCAAGCTGGCCCCGGCGCGCCCACGAGTTTGGCGCGGTTGCCCCCCGCCCGCCACGGCTTGCCCGGGGCGCGGAGACGGGAGCCTGCCCCGAGCGCCCCGCAGCGGGGGCCGGGACTCTTCGCCCTCCCCGCCGAGGGAGAAGGAGCCCGGGGGCCGGCCAGTGCGGGGCAGGGGATCGCTTCCAGCGGCCCCGAGCGGGGGCCGGAGGGTAGCCCGAAGCCGGAGGTGTTTGGAAGGCGGAAGAGCAGAAGTTCTGCGAGGTTGCCCGCGGGAGGGGAGACCCTCTGGAGCGGCTCCAGGCTCACCTCCAAGGCGGCAATATGAATCGCCGCTTTGGGCAGGAAGCGGGTGTCGGGGAACCTGGAGCAGCCTCCCTTTTCTGCCGCGGCCCCCTTCAGCCTCCCCTAGTCTGCCCATCTTCTCTTATCCCCATTAGCCTCCTTCAGCTTGTCCCCTTTTGACCCATTCTCTCCCTCTTCTTTTGAGCCCCCGGCTGCCTTCTGAGACACCCTTACAGCCCTTGCCAAGTCAGCCCCTCTTCTGCTAGTTCCTAATCCCTCCCTCCCTTCTTTCTTTCTTTCTTTCTTTCTTTCTAGCCCCATTTCCCTCTTTCAGTTCCTGCCCCTTTCTACTCCCAATGCAGTCTGTACCTCCATTCCATCAACCGCTGGCAGCCCCCCATCCCTACCCCTTGAACATTGGTGCTGCTGCCACGTCTTCCTTACCCTCATTGTTTCCTCTTTGCTTAGGCCAGATTCATGTCAGCTGGGGTCTAGCAAGGGGAGTAAGGAGGGAGGGAGTAGAGAGTTGCCCTGGCTCCCCGAAGACCCCCATTCAACTGTGGCAGGGAAGAGGAGAAGGATCTGTAGCGGGACCCTATTGACTCCCAGCAGCCCACCTGGATGTGTTAAATTCCAGCAGGAATGCTGGCAGTCTTCATTGGGGGGTGAGGAAGGGTGCCTGTGTCATGTCCAAGTGTGACACTTGGCTCGTTTAAATATTTAATAGGAAAAGTTCATGCCCTGTGCTCAACTAAACTGCAGAGAGAAAAATAATTGAATGATTGGTGCATAAAATTGAACAAGTGTACATGGATTCTTCATCTGACAATGTTTGAATAAAAGCAAAAACTAAATAAATAAAATGCTAGGTTCCAATTGGGTCTGTCTTTGCCTTTTCGTTTTAGATGCTTGCTTGTCCCCCCAGAGACAGTTGCTGCTTTCCCCCCAGACCCGTCTGACTTTAGTGGAGAGATCATGACCGAAGTCCTCTTTTCAGCTGTTTTGAATGGGACTGAAACCAACGTTCTGTCAAACACTGGCTGGACTCTGGGAAATGCCACTACCAAATGTTCCCTAACCAAAACTGGCTTCCAGTTCTATTATCTGCCCACTGTCTACATTCTAGTCTTTATCTCTGGATTTCTGGGCAATAGTGTGGCGATCTGGATGTTTGTCTTCCACATGAGGCCTTGGAGTGGCATCTCAGTTTACATGTTCAATCTGGCATTAGCTGATTTCTTGTATGTCTTGACACTCCCTGCCCTCATCTTTTATTACTTCAATAAAACTGACTGGATCTTCGGGGATATCATGTGCAAACTGCAAAGGTTCATCTTCCATGTGAACCTGTATGGCAGCATTTTGTTTCTGACTTGCATAAGTGTGCACAGATACTCAGGGGTGGTGTATCCTTTGAAATCACTTGGGAGACTGAAGAAAAAGAATGCCGTTTACATCAGTACCCTTGTTTGGGTCATTGTTGTAGCTGGGATTTCTCCTATATTGTTCTACTCTGGAACTGGGCTAAGGAAAAATAAAACCATTACATGTTATGATACTACAACTGATGATTATCTTAGAAGTTACTTCATTTACAGCATGTGCACCACTGTGTTTATATTCTGCATCCCATTCATATTGATTCTTGGTTGTTACGGACTAATAGTGAAAGCTTTGATTTACAAGGATTTGGACAATTCTCCTCTGAGGAGAAAATCAATTTACCTGGTTATTATTGTGTTGATGGTCTTTGCTGCGTCTTACCTTCCCTTTCATGTGATGAAGACATTGAATCTCAGAGCCAGGCTGGATTTTCAGACTCCACAAATGTGTGCCTTCAATGACAAAGTATATGCCACTTACCAAGTGACAAGGGGGTTAGCTAGTCTCAACAGCTGTGTAGATCCTATTCTGTATTTTTTGGCAGGTGATACCTTTAGAAGTAGACTATCAAGGGCAACCAGAAAAGTATCTAGAAGAAGTGAGCTCAATGCGCAATCAAAAAGCGAGGAAGTGACTCTCAATATTTTAGCAGACTATAAAGTGAATGGAGACACAAGTTTGTGAATGCAAAAGATTTGCAAGCAGGTGCAAAAAACAAAACAAAACTGTCCATTTTTAAGACAGGAGGATGCTTTATTGCCATGACTGTTTGGGGAAAATCTACTGAACCGGCCGGCAGGGTTGCTCTTTTTGAGGCAATAGTGTCTCATTTTGTGAGTCTAAGGAGAACTTAAGCAAAGTAAGTGTTTAAAAAAAAAATCTTAATGGGGGGGAAAAACGCATCAGATTTCTGTTTTTACCTTTTTTTTAAAAAAATGCTCACAATAGTATATCTTTCTGGCTGGTGTCAGATAAAATAAGACAAAGCAAATCCCATAGCTTCAAATGTGCTGCTTGTGGCACCTTAGAGACTAACAAATTTTATTTGAGCATAAGCTTTCGTGAGCTACAGCTCACTTCATCGGATGCTGTTATAGATTCTTTTCTCTCCATTAATAATGATATAGTTTTTTTTAAAAAAAAAAATCTCCAAGAAAAACTTTTCTTCTGGGCCTCTGTCCATACTTCCATCCATAGCCTCTTCTTTTACACTCACACTGTAAAAAAATTTATTTACATTCAGATCATGATGCAGCGATCTTGAACATTATCTTGTGATTTCTGCATCTTCTACTTTTGGAGGAAATGATAACATTTTGGTAGCTCAGTGGTGCCCTTTCCGGTTCTATCTTTGCAGAAGGCTTGATTCCTATAAGGATCGGTTCCATGCCCATGTGTGTCATGACTCTCACAAATTATTGTGATTTTACATGGAAAACTAAGGGTGAAATCTTGGCCATGTTGAAGTCAGCGCTATTGATTTTAGCGGGGCCAGAATTTCACCCCAGTGTTTGCACATAGACTGATGGCAATTCTATTCAATAGACTATTTTGCTTTTTGTGCAGGCAGCTAGCTAGCTATGCATGCACAATTGCAGTACATTTTGAGTGTAGATATCACCTATAAATCTGAGTTTAAAAAAATTGGCACTGCATATCTAAATATCCAATATTTCAGTCCTTGTTGAAGTAAAAACCTCATTGTCTTCAGTGGAAAGAACCAGATAAAGGACTGCAGGAATGGGCTCTGCTTGGGCAAATGGCAGGACCAAATTTACAGATTTGGAAAAGACTTGCTCTCGAGAGTTACAAATTTTGAGCAACACTTCACTGCAGTTCTGACACTCAGCATCTGATGCTGGAAGTTTGTGTGAATTCTCTTATGGGTAACAAACTCTATTATTGAAAACACTTTAATTTTTATCCACATAAAAACCAGAGATATTTTAATTATCTTAACCTTCATTTGGTACAAGCATTTTTCACTTGCTTATCTTGTATGATAACGCAAGCTGTTTCCCAGGCAAATTCTTATCAAAAGGGGTTAAAGAACAATATTTGTTGGAATCAGAAAAAAAAAAAAAACTTCAACTTTTTTTTTTACTGTGAATAAAGAATTACTGTATCAACAAAATGTTGCAATACACTGCCAATAATGTCATGCTGGGGAACGGGTACCTTCATAATTTGTCTCACCCAAATGTGTAAAAGGGTCACCTAAAATTGCACAGAATAATATATTGTGTAATGCAGCAGTCAGTGAGGATTTGAGCACAGGCAGAATCTGTGGGGAACAAAACCTTATTTCACATAGATATTGTTTGAAATGTGTCTGAAAGTATTATTGAATCTCGTGCACAAAATGGCGTGATATGTAATGAGTAAATGGTTTTAACAAATCCTCAGCCCCCACAAACTTTATGCTAGGAATAAAAATAGAAATAGTTTATCTTGCATATTCATTTCCAAGGACTGACTACATGCAGAAAATGAATAGCTCTAGATATGTCTTGACAACATTGTTAAGCAGCTTACGTTCAGAAACATAAAACTACTTAACCTGAAAAAACTGTTTGTTTAACTTATTTATTGGAAGACTAAGTACACATGTGAAGTGTTATCTAATAACATTTTAAATAATTCTGTTTTTCATATTTTCAGAATTGAGCATTAACAGAAAAAAATAGAATGGCATGTTTGAACTGTTGTAATTGTACTCAATTGAACATCTTTTATAATAAACTCTCAGATCCAGCCCTGCAAGACATTGGATTACTGTTGATGTGCAGTCTACACATAAATTAAGCTACTGTTTAGCAAGCATAACATTTTACAGTAATGCTAAAAATCTCATTGAATCCTATAAATCCAAGAAAATGTAGAGCTAATGCAAGAATTCAAGGCTAATGCTCCTAACTCTTTGTGACAAAACATTGGGATGATTTGGTTGGGGATTGGTCCTGCTTTGAGCAGGGGGTTGGACTTGATGACCTCCTGAGGTCCCTTCCAACCTTGATATTCTATGATTGTTGAATGTACAGACTTTGGCTCTCATTTACACTAAGGCTAAGTCTACCCTAGAGACCTTATGGTGGCACATCGGTACCACTGTAGCTGAGCTGCTGTAAAGTCTCCCATGTAGCCGTTCTATGCCGGTGGGAGAGAGCTCTCCTGCCGACATAGCTCTGTCCACACAGACACTTTTCTCTGTGAAACTTGTGCCATTTTCACACCTCTGACCGACAAAAATTGTGCTGACAAAAGTGCTAGTGGAGACAAAGTCTAAGGCTCCTTTATGCTGCTAGAGAATGAGTATCGGCCCCACAGTACGTGGTGTGTAATTATGCACTTATGAGGCTGCACTTAACTGAGACATGCACTGGTGGGCTTGGCAGATAAATTAAGGATAGTGTCAGAATGGATTTGCAGACTGCACTGAATTGGTTTTTATGGGTTTAAAATCATGTTACTTTTACAGTTTTTTATGGTCTTTTTTTCTTTTTCCTTTCAATTAGGGAATAAAATGTTGCACTAATTAGGAACTTTTTGAAGCATGAAACACAGGTACTCAATAGTCAATCCTCAGATTCAGATAAGTCTGTATTTAGATACTTTAAAAAAAAAAAAGTATCGACCCACTTTGTTTTATTTTTTTAAATGTGTATCAAAGCTATGCTAAATCATATCAGCTACTCATTAATGTATGTTAGACCTTAAAAATCAAGAGCAGTAACACAATTTTCGGGATACAATTTTAACACATAGGTACAGGTCATAATGAGGGGCAGGGAGGATCTGCACATCTCCATGGAAAACTCAAGAAGGCAATATTCACCCTCCTTAAGTGGCAGAATGCTGCCACTCTGCTCCTTTGTGGGGTATACGATTCTCCCTATAGCACACTGATTCCCAAACATGGACTGCTATTGTGCCTTCCACACAACAGTGAAAAGTTAATTTTGACTCCTTTTGCCTGCATATACTCACTTAAGAGACTGGCCCAATACCTCACTATGGTCCATTGTAGTAATATTGTATGTAATCAGGATTAATTTTTAAAGGTGACTTGCAGAGGCAAGGCGCCTCATTCCAGTAACTTTACCTCATTATGTCCTGGAAGTTTCCATGGTGCAGGTAGGAGGGGCACTAAGTACATTTTTATCTTAAAACTTATTCAATTTTCCTTCTTTTAGGTCCTGTGACATTCAGAACTACCAACAACCAGTACCATCATCCTATTCTGATGTGAGTCCCTGACATGCACCATTCTGAGATGACAACTACCACTGAGTGCAGCTGGAACATGGAGCTGGTCCACAGAATCTCACGTTAAGTCCCCACTTTTTTTTTTTAACATTACTGTATTTGGCACGTGTTCTGTACCTGTAGATAGAGCTACTGCAGAATCATCGCAAAGGATAACAAGAGTGACTCTCAGTGCTCCAGCATGACTACTTTGTACCTGCAACATCACAGCATGGTGTGTGTTGGGCAATCACATCCGAGGAGGATCTGGCCAACTGTGGGAGGGCTGGATGTCGTGGGACCAGAAATAAATTTGTTTTCTTGCTTATTGTGGCATGGGCTCCTGGGGTAATTTGCCAAATATATTGGTAAATACTATTGCCATTTGGTACTTAATCTTATTAAAATGAATTTAATACTAGTGAAAGGTAACCAGACTGACAGGTCTTTAGACCAAAGGACCCCTTCCATCTATTCACAGCATAGGCATCAGCAGAGAAAATCCCCTAAACTACCTCTCACCACATCTCTCATGCTGACCTAGCGGAACCACCTCTAGGTATGTGAGGAGAATACAGTTTTCATTTCCATTCAGACCTTTGCTGACACTGCTGAGAATGCCATTTAGTGACAATGGTGATAGTGGGCTATGTAGTCCTGTTCACTAGGACCTGGACTCAGGAAGTCACCTCCTTACACAAAGTCCGCCTAACGGTACTGACTTCACTCTTTAGTGTGCTGGGCCGGACTTGAACCTTGAGCCAGCTATTTTCTCTTGGCATCTTTGCTGGTAGTCTTCTAAATGTACATTATTTATTTAGAGATCCATAAAAGCTCTTGATAAACACTTTTTTATTAAAAAAAAAAAAAAAACTTTAAAGAAATGAGTATTTGACCTAAACAGAGCTACAATGATCTATACAGAAACAAATGACTGTTCATGGTATATTTGCATTTTATAGCTCCATAGGGTCAAATTTGCCTCATTTATGCCCATGTGCTCCCAGGAGGGATAATGTCTAATACAAAATGAAGCAACTGTAATCTAGTTACTGTATGTGGGCTGTGGGCACTTTCAAAACTTCAGTAGCTTGATATCATGGCTATTTAAATTTGTTGTTTTTAAACTAGCAGTTTTGAGTCCAGTTTATGCATTAGCAGCATAATGAAAATTAAATTTTCAAGACACCAAGTGCCAAATTCTGTCACTGGATGCACATGAGTAACTCCCGTTGAATTTAGGGACAGCATCCCTTGTGCATTTGAGGACAGAATTTGGGATTGGGTATTATTTTATAGAACTATATAATAAGCATTAAGGGTCGCATTATACCATCCCAACATTAAAATCCACAGTAGGGATCTTCCTATAGCCAAGATGCCACTGAATCCTTCCTTCATGAGGAAAAATGGGGGAACAGTAGAGGCAAGGGACCCAGGACCTGTACACCACAGCTCTGCCAAGGGCCAGGACTCCTCCCTTATGGCAGCATGGCTTCTTAAGGAGATGTGGGGTTGCTACTGGTCATTCCAGATGAGCTTGTGCTATTTTCCCCTCTGTGGAGAAGATACAGTGCAGACCACATGGTAGAGAATTAACTCCTGCTCCTTTTGCCCACTGCATCTCTACTGGATTCTGAGAGGTGCATGCTATGTAAAATGGCTGTTCCTTTTATTCACCCACTGCCTACCCCTAAAAGTGAGCAGAGTTCCTCTGGGTCCCAGGCACAGAAGAAGGGGAAAATGTGCTATCCTGGCTTGGCTTACTCCCACTGGTTCTGGGGCTTTTTTGCCCCATATTGCTTTAGTCTTTTATTTGGTCTCCTGTGTTCCTCACAGCCAAAGGAAGCAGTCCTAACATTTTGCCCATTTTCCAGAAATGTAAATTAATGCATATTATTCCTAGTCCAAGCATTATAGTGTCCACTTTCTGCCTCGAGTAAAGTTTTGCTGGATAGTCTATATGCTTCCCCCTGGGGTAAATTCTACCTGCAGTTCTCTCTAGACATTTATTTCATGCTCATGAGTATGGCTTCTGAGTACCTATGTGGGCACAATTCCCAGAAATGTATCTGGAAGTTCTAGCACTCATAATGCCTAGCATTCATATAATAGCTTACATGTTCAGTGTGGCGTTATACAAACGTTGTCTCCTCTAATGTAGGTAGGTATCATTATTCCTATTTTATACACAAGCAAACTGGCACAGAGGGGTGAAGCAAATTGCCTATACAGTTAATCAGCAACAGAGCGAGGATTAGAATTTGGACGATTCTGACTCCCAACGCAGTGTTCATTCAGCTGATCATGCTATTTCTTGTATGTGTAACTAATAGGAATCTTGCATGCATATTCAAGGGCAGAATTTGACCCTCACATGGAAGTTGTCTGAGAACCACTAAAAAATCCTTAACTACAGTATAATAGCTTGACCTGCAGTTTTATCACTCTTACATTTGCTGTTCTATTTTTAACTCCAGAGGTTTTTGTCACTAGTGAGAATTTGACCACTTAATCTGTATCTGTTACAAAATGTTATGTCTGAGGTGTAAATTGTATTTGGCATCATCATTTCAAACTAATATGAAGGAATAAAATGTGATTTACATGCTTAATGCTTTGTGAATTTGGACTACAGTGTCTTTCAAGTGTATATGTGAAAATGTTTATTTTTCTATAATTCTGTGAGATTAATATTGTTTAGTGTATCCAAAATTTGTGATTAGTAGTGCCATTAATTTGACTTGCCTATGGAGACAGTGTTAATCAATATTTAAGCTTCTCAGGTTCTGTAGTTGATTTAAATCAATAGTAACTTAAAAAAAACCTAATTGTGCATAACTCATGAATAAAATGATTGTCTGTTTTCTATAAAGCACTGTGTCATTTGCATGCAGTTTTTGTGTAAGGCATGGTGATAGAAACTGTAACTATTTTTAGTGACAACAGAACTGCAATGCAACCACCAGAGTTACTGGCATTGTACCTATCCATGTCAGACTGAATAAAACCCAGTAAAATTATGAAACACTGTTTTGCTGCCTTCTATATAACAATAAATTAAAAATTCACAGGATATTCCTAAAACAGAGGTACACACTTGGAGTAAGGGAGGGATCATTATCATTTGCAAAAGTATATAAATTCAGAACGTTCTTGAAAGGGTGCTGTCTGGTCCACTGAAATTTAAGACAAGTGAATAAATTATTATGCATGATTGTCAGTTAAAATATTTTATTCAATAGAGCATTTAATGGTCTAACCTACTTTCTAATAAAGAAAACACTTCAGTGGGTGAGATTCTGCTGAGAATACACCAGTATAATTGAGCTCAGAATCTGGCTCAATATACCTTGAATATCTACCAGTCTTACACACTGTATACTCAATACAAAACCTCTTCATAACCTTATATTTTCACTTACCACAACTGTTTTCATAACTCTCTCTCTCTCTCTCTTTCCATTTTGCTAACCTTTTCCATTTCAGCCTCAGGTATGCATTCCTCCCAGTATTATAAAACATGCACAACCTTTATCTGACGCTCTACAGTAAATCACCCAGTATATTTAGATCAAAGGCCAAAAATATCTCTATAGCTCCTTTTTCTCTTTGTGGATGGCTATTGCATGCTGATTCTGCTGCAAGGTAACTACACATTGCTTTTTTAGGCAGCTTAAAATGTTAAAAATGAACTCCAATATTTTAAACATTTGAGGGAAAACTCCGCATGATGACAAAAATGTCTTGCTGTATTGATAACATTGTAGACTACTCAAGATTTGCTCTTGTTCTTATGTCATCCCATACTTCCATTATCAAGAGGCAGCAGTACAAGATAATATAACTTCCTGTATTATGCAAAAAAAACCTTTATATTATGTATTTAAAATGTTACAGCTTGTATACTCTTGGCACTCTCATGACTCCTGGAGATACTATGGCCTGGTTTGACCTCTGAAATAAGCTGGAGCAGACATTGACCTGCTCTAACTCATGCGAACTAGTAACAGCTTCCAGGTGCCCATTACACTAGATAGGGCGCACTAGAGTGCAGGGGGGGTCCCTTCATGAATGCTTCCCCTATCCTGGCAAAGCCTTAAATGCTAACTGTATACCAGACAAGGAACTGGTAAAGTTAACTTTATGGCCCCTTTGCATAGTCAGAGCAGAGCAAAAAAGCCCTTTGAGAGGACTGTTAGCTCTACATAAAGGCCTGATTCTGCAAACACATAGGCACAGCAGTAACTTTAATCAGCCAAGTAGACCCATTAAACTCAATTCAACCACTCAGTGAGTAAACTTACTTTCATGGTCATTTGCAAGATTGGATCCTAATCAACAGATCGTAGTTACTGTTGCAATACTACATGCATAGATGAGTCTGATCAAAATTTCTGATCTGAATGCTTTGGAATCTTTAGGAAGTTGGAGTCTGAACTTAGATTTGGATCTGAATGCTATGGTCATCTCCAATTATATGGATATTTAAGCAGCCTTTGAAATATGATGTAAAACTTCCAACTTTGCTTTATATAATAGTAATAAATACTGATCTATCTGTAATAATATAACTTCAGGCAAACAAGTGGTACAGTTTTTATTAGAAAAGTATATTATTTAAAGTAAGTTTGATAGTGTTTTATAACATATTTAGCTATTTGCAACTAAACTTGTAACTCTTTTTTTCCTTGCCTCCAGACCTTAGTAGCATCTTTTAAAACTGAGCCAATTTTTCAATACCAAATATAGATTCAGGTAATGTGGGAGTTAAGAGAAACATTTACAAATAGGAGTAGGGGAGAAGAGGTTGCTCATCTAGCGGTATAATATTTTATTATTGTGTCCATTAAAGAAATGTAGTTTGGATAAATAAACAAACAGTTGCATAGTAAAATATTGTAATAGTATAAAAATTGTGCTTCTTAATAACCTCCAAATCACCATCTCTCCTCCACTGCCTGTCCCACTTTCTCGCTGCTCCATACAAGCCTTGCTTCTCTGGGTCTCCTCTGTTTTACAGGACCTGGACTATATGTAAAGGCTTGTCTGTCTGTCTCTCCCTCCAGCTAGGGTTTGACTTTGTCTAACAAATGTGAAATTATATTAAACCTTGTGTTGAATAAGACCCAGTCTACACTGCGTAGCAATGCACTCTGAAGGTGTTTGAATTCTAGAGCACATCATGTGCTGCACACTAACTGGCCTGTGTAGACTTTGCTGGTGCTCACTAAAGTTTTTTAGTGCATGTTAATATAGTGCTGTTGAAATAGTACTATGTTAAAACGAGCAACCCTGCTTTCAGATAGTTTTTCTCTGCTGCAGGCTATCAGATCACTTACAAGCCCAAGCTGCTATTATTATTTGTTTCTATTATTGTAGCACCTTAGAGCCCCAAGCATGGCCCGGTACAAACACAGAACAAAAACAAGTTCCTTGTCTCAAAGAGCTTGCAGTTTAAGGTACTAATGATGCTCCAGAATACTGCCCAGCCTGATGACTTGTCATTTACCTGCTACCTCTTTGAATTTATTTCGGTTCCAATGCTTATAATCTGGCCAACTAGAGCAAAATCCTGGAGCCATTGGATTCGCTGGGAGTTTTGCCACTAACTTCAATGGGGCCAAGGTTCCATCTACTGTCTTAACAAGAAAGTAGACATTAGATCCCAACAGGCAAATTCTGTTTGGAAGTTTTAAGCTACAGTATTTGAGTAGAACACTCAAAAAATGTATTTACCATTCCTGTTATCTATTTGTACTACCATACCATCAGTACCTGCTTGTGCTAGGCACTGTACAAACAGAACAAAAAGACAGTTAGTCTTGAGTTTTGTAGCTAATAGCCTGTCATCCAGACTGGGGACATGTGATACTGTATCTCTGTAATCTTTTGTTATTCCCTTCAAATCATTCATCTTTTTAGCTTTACATAATATTCCATATTACATCTGAGTATTGTGATTCTCTAACCAATATAAGGTGTCATTTTACTACTTTCAAAAGCTCTCTATCATATTTGACATCCATTAATGTAGCTCTCTCCCCACTACCTTATTCCATCTTTTTATTTGTATTACAGTAATACCTGGAGTCTCTAACCTGCTTGTGCCTTCACACATTACAGATTTAGAATAGAAAAAGCATCCCTGCCCTAATGAACTTGCACCCTTAGTTTAAGAGAGGATATTGTAGATGGGTAGAAGAAACAAATATGGATTGAGGAATGGTGGGGAGGTAACAGAACTATGTTTATTTAAATTAGTTATATGTACCATTTATAGAGAATTATTTTGTTAAGAGACAACTAAATAGATTATCAACAGTAGTCGCTGTTAAGTGAAATAATGTTACATCCTTAATATTAATAATGCATTCTTGCGTATCACATAGTCGAAGTAACAATAAAATAGCTAAGGATAAATGTTTACAAATCATGTATTTTCTTACACCTAAAAACTGGTCTCTGCTAAATGCCCAAGGCTGTTTAAAGGATAAGAATGTTTGCAAGATGGGAAACACACACCTATTATTATAAATCATGCAATACAGTAGAATTATGAAATGCCTAACTTACTACTGAACAAGGTAATAGTGCACGTACTCTGAAGGATTTTTCCTATCAGGAACCCAGATGCATTTTGTTGCTGCCTATACATATTCATAAAAAAGACTTGACTTTTCTAGAGCTATCAACCAAAACTAATTTTCACTTTCCATCTGTTATATTTTTCAGACTCTTTGTCAAAGATTCTTAAGATATTGTGGCCCTTAATTACTCACTGTAATCGAAGGCTGAAACAATTTCACAGTTTTTTAATCCATGATCATGAGCTTCCTCAGATGTTCTTCTCAAGTGCTGGAAATGGCCCATCTTGATTATCACTACAAAAGGTTTTCTTACCCCCTTGCCCCCCCCCCGCTCTCCTGCTGGTAATAGCTCATCTTAAGTGATCACTCTTGTTACAGTGTGTATGGTAACACCCCTTGTTTCATGTTCTCTGTGTATATAAATCTCCTAATTGAAATTCGCTCCATAACAAAATACAGAAAATTTAAAGTAGATTTGTCTACGTATAAAGACATTTTAACACAAAAATGAAAAATTAAAATGAGCTTCTCTACTTAATTGCCGAAACCTGCATGCAGGGATCCCTTCCAGTTGGCGCCTGATTCTGTAGTCCAGCAAAGTTTTGCCTTGATGATCATAAACACCTAACTCTTTTAGTACCTGATTCTGTGAGGCGCTCAGAGTCTTCAGCTCCTTCTGAAACCAATAGGAATTAAGAGTTTCAAGATGTGTATACTGTTTTCAAAAAAAAAAAAAAAAAGGAGCCAGGCGTAAGTTCTAGGGTGAAGATCTACACTGAAGCAGAGCAAGACAGATAGAAGGAAGTGGTAGGGGTAATATTTTCCTTATTCTAATAAAATTCCATGTCAAGTCTTAGAAGAAACTGACTCTTTCTGTGCGTGTTTTCCATTGTTACATGATAGAGGGTACTTTTGTACCTTGCCACTGGCACTCACCAGATTGGGCCCCCAGGTGTCTGTCTACCTAGCATTTTGGAGTGAGCAGGACCAAGCCTTCCTCCTTGGGTCGACAGACATGGCTTAGAAGCTTATGCTAGCTCTTTAAAAATAGCTGTAGAGGCAGTGCTTTGATGTTGTGGCTCTGAAGGAGGAGGAGGAGGAGTTTCAGAACCCAAGTTCCAGCCTGAGCAGCAACTTCAAAGTTACTGTATATACAGCTGTTCTGTTGACCTGGCCTGGGAAACTTGGGAAAGACACTCCAAAATGGTGTGTAGATGTACCCTAGGTGTTAATGAGATCATCAAGTGGAGCAGAGGAGATTAAAAAACACTCAGCTCAGGTTTTAGGAAAGGCAGTGTACATATGACACTTGCCATATATGGCACTTGCAGCAGCCACATGTATTTTTAGCTCTAATTTAAGGGATGTTCTACTTGTCAACTAAATAACACTGTCACTCTTCACCTGTACTGAACTTTTAGCTTATATTACTAGTTACTATGTTAAAAGACAGATGGATGAATGAGAGAGAAACTAGGATAAAAATAAGAATGGGAAAATAAAATAGAAAAAAAGGCTCAGATTTACCAAAGTGAGTAAATGCACATACGTGTCTTTGTAGGCACCAATGCAGTTATTCAGTTATTGGTACCTAACTGAAAATCTGATCCCAAATCGGCTTTATTTCCTAACAGTATTCCCCCACAACCGCCCCCAAACAATGATGTTCAGCTCAGAGGCTGACCTCCAAAACCAAAACCTATAAACCCAGCTCAGTAGTCACAAAACATACACTTCTTCACTCACCATCTCAAATTCCTGCCCAAGGGTATGAATGGTAATTCTCCTGTGCAGCCACAGACAGTGGGTAACAAAGTATCTTGTGATTTTGAGAAAGTATCTGGTTTGAAACAACCCTTCCACCATGCAAGAAAAGCATGTCTTGCTGGGTCAGGAGAAGTTCTAATCTTTGGTGCATCACAGGGGGCTTTCCACCTTCTAATTACTAATTTTGTGGACGAGATGCTGAATTTTTGATCCAGGGTAGTTCTCCATTCTCTTTCTCTTTCCTGGGAATTAGCTAGAAAGAATTATTTTATGCCATTCATTAACTTTTAACTTCCTATTAAGGGGAACAAAAGGAACTCCTTCCACAGCTGATAGATATTCAGTCAGCTAAAGAAGACTCTGCCACTGTGATAGGATGTCCGGTGATGTTCCTATCGATATGGGACAAGTCTGAATGTTGTGGAGATTAGGAGTTTGATTCAAATCCTAAGCTCTAAATTTAGCCTTTTGATATTGGTCCTTGGTTGGAGCCTAAGGTTGCCAACTTTCTAATCGCACAAAACCAAACACCATTGCCGCACCCCTTCCCCGAGGCCATCTCCAAGGCCCCACCCCATGCTCACTCTATATCCCCTCCCTCCATCACTCCCTCTCCCCTACCCTCACTCACTTTCTCCAGGCTGGGGCAGGGGGTTGGGGTGTGAGAGGGAGGTGAGGGCTCTGGCTGGGGGTATGGGCTCAGGGGTGGGGCTGGGGATGAGGGGTTTGGGGTGCAGGAGGGGGTTCTGGGCTGGGGCTTAGGGGTTTGGAGTGGATGGAGCTCAGGGCTGGGGCAAAGGGTTGGGGCACAGTGGCCAATAGGAGCTGCGGGGCTCAGGGCTGGGGCAAGGGGTTGGGGCAGCGGCCAATGGGAGCTGCGGAGCCAGTGCTTGGGGTGGGGGCAGTGCATGGAGCCCCCGTGGCCGCCCCGTGCCTAGGAGCTGGATATGCTGGCCGCTTCCGGGAGCCATGCAGAGCCATGACAGAGAGGGAGCCTGCCTTAACCCCGTTGCGCTGCCAACCTGACTTTTAGCAGCTCAGTCGGTGGTGCTGACTGGAGCCACTAGGGTCCCTTTTCGACTGGACATTCCAGTCGAAAACTGGACACCTGGCAACACATAAATAGAGCCAGACCTGTGAGAAGCCTATTTCCTGCTATGTGTATGGATGTGACCAAACTGAGATTTTGTCCCAAGATGACAGATCTCCACAAACACAGCAGATCTCACAGGACTGCCAACATTTTGGACTGAACGCTTATGCAAACAGTTTGTGAAATTTTGCTGCTATCAGAGCTGCAACTGAACCCTGCTGTATTCTCACACCTGAACCTGATTTGTACTCCACCACCACCTCCTTTGCCCATCTCACCTTTCTCACTTTGAGGCGGGTCATGATAGTTTTTCCGTCCAAAGAGTTCACGTTTGATGGAATTCTTTCCTGGAAAGTGGATGCTAGAATACACCCAATTTGGCATTCCACAGTCCAAGAAAGGAAATTCATTTGACATTCCACAGTCCATGAGAGGAAATTCATCTGTCTCACAGTCAGGGGCTCTGCAAAGGGCTGCAGCCATAGAAATAACCTGTAGCTTCTTAGAGCCTTAAAGGATTCCTAATGTGGTTAAAAAATATTTTTTTAAAATAATTCCTTGCCTAACTTCAATTATTAAAATTTAAAGACTTTAAACATTCTAGTTTATTTTTCATCATTTATGATGTGGGCCCTATACCCACCCCCTTGGAACACTGGGGAGTCCTTTTCTCCACTCCCTCCACAAGGAAGGCAGCATCAGTTGACCTTGCTTTCCATCACTTTTTGTTCCCTTCCAGACATAGGATTAATTTATTTCTGTTGTGGTGGGAATGGAGAAGAGCAGAAGAAAGGTAAAGTGGGCAAGCGCAGAGTGAGCAGAGTTTGGCATCTGGACAGGTGGTGAATGGGGTGAGGGGATAGCATGGGGGGGCAAAGGCGAATTGCAGAGAAATAGTTATTTACAAATTAGTTTTGAACTTTTAACAGCTGCTTATTTGTTGTGTCTGTGTCTGTTTGTCATGTCTAGTTAGATTGTAACTCTTCCATACGGGGATTATCTCTTATTTTGTATTTTTATAATGCCTACCACAAAAGGGCTACAATGTGATTGAAGTCTTTAAGCCCTACTGTCTAATACTAAAATAATAATAATAATGTAAGTGAACTTTGTGCAGTTCATCCAGTTGGGATGCTGACAACTGTCTAGTCCCTTTCACTTTCTGTTTCTCATGCATAATGCTGCAGTGACTGAGCCTTAAACAATGCAGGGCCAAAGTGCATCCACATTACAAGAAAAGACGTGGGAGCATCAAAAGTAATACTACTACATTGTAAGGCAAAGCAAAAGTCTATAGGAGATGAGGGTTCCCTCATAGTGTTTGTACCTATTCAGCAAGGAAATCTTTAAATGCAAAACAAACTACTTTTCATATTTTTCTATTAATATTGGGTTCTGTAAAACCTTGGTTATGTTGTTTTTTTTAACAAAATCCAAGTGCCTCATTCTGCAGCCCAGCCTGAATAATATAGGGTATGCAAATGTATTATAAAACTTTAAGTTATTGTATACTTATTTCTGGTTTCCTTAACCTTATGATTAATTATGCAAATACATGTTTTCATTAGCCTGACCAAAGTGCTAGTTTTAATTGGTGCCATAAAATTACAGTTGTTTTATTTAATCAATTCATGAGTATAGGAAACATTTATTAAAAGCCCAAATCATCCTTTTTACAGCATTTGAATTTGCAGTTTGGAGGATAACTTGCTTTACCTAAATTGTTTCTGGATTTATAGTTGACTTTTGTATAAATTAGTTTCAGTACATATTTGTTTCTAGTTACTATTTCTACAGCAATTACTTCCATGGAAAAGCAATATTGCAAAACATATTTAATGTATTTTTTGTCTTACAGCATAACATATGGAAGCATGGAGCAGCGTCTAGCACAATGTGATCAGTCAGTTCGCCACTGCTCTCCAGCAAGGGCTCCAAACACAGTTAAAGGGTCTGGAAAGACTGCCATTCACTTTAGCAGGCTTTATATTAGACCCTATTATTTACTTATCTAGAGTCTCCTAAATGCCATCACCACTATAGTATTTGAGAGTTTTAGGAAATGTACTAAGATGAACACAAGAAAACCCCTCTAACTTTCTTTCTCCTTGCTGCTTACTCTCAGTAGTTGGTTTTATTTAATTGCATGATTTTAGTGGGATTTGTGGGAATGTTAGGTCAAAGAAGAAGGGGGAGGAGGGTTGTTCATTTTGTTTGTAAGGTGCTGAAGTTTGTGGTAATCCTGGTCTCTTCTGAAAAGGGAGTTTACAGTCAAGGGCCAATTGCCAAGGAATCTCTCTCCTGTATGCACAAGACTCACTTTTGAGTTTGCTGCATTGTTCCAGTGGAACCCAGTTGTCATGAGAGGTCACAATCACCTACAGTGAGATGGTCCATCAAGTAACTTGGAGGTAAACAGTCTCATGGAGGAATTGAAGATGAGGAACAAAACCTTGAATTTGAGATATTATTCAGTGGGGAATCAATGAAGAGGGCACAGCCCTTGCTCTCTGTAGCCGGTATTGCTGTATAAATGGGCTGCAGTGTTCTGAACCAAATGGAGCTTTTTAAATGAAGATAGTTTCATCCTAAGATACAATGTGATACAAGGCTTGAGGTCCTGAGTGCCAGGAACACTGACCATGTCCATGTGTTCTAGGTTGGTGTACAGTTTCCTGGCATATCTGTTATGTCTTTTAATCTCTTTTCTTATACGGTTGCAAGGCAGTAACGACTGAGTAAACACTTTAAAAGAGCCTACTCTGGGTTTTCACACTTGTTCTGTTGCCATGTCAGTCTTTTGCCATATCAGTTACCAACTGTCTCATGACAGTTCTCTCCTTCCTTTGCCCTCTTAGTTTCCCTTCCAGCATTTGCTGTGGGATTCTGTTACTAAACAGTCATCCTCCCCTGTATCAATAGGAAGGTGGGTGTGTCTCTTGGTTGATGATGGCTCCAGTGATAAATATGCTATGTCTCTCCCACATGGAATTGAGAAGCCTGACTATTCATCTTGATCCATTTATGATGTGAAGTGCAGAACTTGCACTAAGTTGCTGAAGTTCATAAAGTCAGAACAGATAAATGTGAACCAGCAGATTGTGTACTTCCTAAATTTCAAAGAACATCCCTCTGGTATTTGTTGACCAGGAGCACTTGTGCACTTGAGTGGAAGTGCATTGGAATTTGTTGTTTGTTCTACTGAGATGTTTTATTATTTAGTACTTTTTACTAATTTGTATTTGTTTTTGTTTATCACTGTAACAATACTTTATTGCCTTGTGGGTCAATAATAGTTCCAAACTCTGTACAATCACCAGTATGAAGCTAGTGCTCAAGCTCAACCTATATTTACTGTAGTAAAATAGAAATATACAGTATATCCTTAACAGAGTAAAAAGATTATAAGGCCATCTGTCATAAAACTAGCTTGTAAATTCCCTGGGGCAGAAACTGTCCTACTTTTACTTTTTTGCACAGCTCTGACACCATGGGGTGTGTGTTTGGTATCCCCAGACTCCCTAGTCTAGCCTATGATAATACAAATACTAAACGAATAGTCATAATATTTAGTTAGGGGCTATAGCTTTCTAGCAGTATTTGGTGTTCCAGGGTTCTTCTAATGCAAGGTCAGGGCATGGATGCCTGCTACTCTCTCTGTCATTATTTCATCTATTTCCTATTAAAGTAAAATAAAGATGAGAAAATAGTTAAGAATATGAATCTCCAGAAGCATCACCTCTGCTCTGTCACATTCAATGTACTGTGTGTCTTTATTTCCATTTTGCTATTGATGATACTCTTTTCACTGTCCAAGTACTACCCTATTTGATCTCAGTGGGAGTAGGCTCGGGTCTAATGTTCTCATTTTAAAAAAATAGTTTGACTGAAGTTGTAAAACATCATGAAATGCCACTACATAGAAATTAATTAAAACAGGGTAATACTATAGATGTTTCTTAAGAAACGTCAAGTAAGCATACAAAAATATAATGTAACAAGACAAGTGTGCCTGGGCAGATGATACTCCCTCTCCAGCTTGTCTAGATCTAATGGAAAGCAATTGAGGCTTGTCAATCAGCCAGTTATTCAGGGCAGATGTACTCCATTGCCTTAATGAGCCCATTAAGGAAACCTAGAATAAGAGGCCTATCTTCAGTCAAAATCAGGAAAGAGAGAAGGTGATCTCTCTTGAGACACTTTTGTCTCTAGCTAACAGAGTTAGCAGATTTTAAATATTTTGCATTTGTTCTTATGAGTTGTTGGTGAAATCTCAAGAAATGAAGGCCTGGCTGAAGTAAGTGGGCTGTATATACAGCCATATGCACCTGGGTCTGAGGAACAGTTGGGTATCCCTAGTCTGCAGCCACTACTGAACTTTCCTGGTACTGCTCTTTTTTGGGCTAGTGGCTTTGCAGATTTGTGGACCCATGAATGATGTCCTGACTGTGCAGTTAGTAAACCTAGATGTTGCTGTGTGAATGTTTTAGTGCAGATCAAGTGCTGAATTCTTTAAAAATATGTCCCGAGGAAGTAAAAGGGAAAATGAATTTCTAGTCCTCTAATTCTTTTAGCACCCTTTTCTGTTCTGTTCAGCAATCCTTTGCTTTGCTTTGTTTGAATCCGGCTCCTGAGCATTTTACAGCAAAGTTACTCACTGTGAGTTTTGGATGAACCTCCGCTGGGAGATGATTCATTTACCCAAGGTATATGCTTCTCTACCAGGTATGTCTTTTAAGGAATGTACTGGGAAAAACTTGTAGGGATGTGTGTGTGTGTGTGTGTGTGTGTGTGTGTGTATATATATATATATATATATATATATATATATATATATATATATATAGCCTCTCCAGTTTTTAACTTGTGATCATCCAGAATTGTACAACTGTCAAAATTCTGTAAAGCCCATGGTAACAAAAAATATCCTTTGATTAACTTTAACACTTGCTTGGCTTGTTAACCTCCATGACCATTTTAAGAACAAGTGAGCCAGAATCTCCTCTCAATCTTTGGTGTTACGTTAACACATATCCACTAAATTAAATTGTGTTACTTCATGTTTACCATGTACCTTGGTCTATCCCTTGCCTCAGCAGGCCTGACTGCCTTGCTCATCTGCTCTTGGCAACCTACCAGAAAGGGGTTGTGGTAGCTTGGACCCTGCAGTGGCTTGTGCTTAAGTATCCTAGGTATAACCCAGGATGAACTATAATGCAAAGCACTGTATTTTCCTACTTGCATAAATATCTGAAAAGCAGCTCCCACTACCCTAGTAGGATATGTTGGTGTAAAAGCATCCAGTTGCCAAATTACCAGCATAGGATCTACTTGTTTAAAGTGCCTGAAACTATTTAGGATTTCCTGCCACTTCCATTTAGTTTAGAAGTAGCAGGCTTGTAACTTTTCTTCACTTAAATAATTTATACTATCTTTCTCTCCTCCTCCTCCTCCCCAACAACTTAAAAGAAGGTCATGGAAACCCCACTGAATGGGAAAACTTTAAGGGGATACGGTCATGTCTTCTTCCCCTCCCAAAGACTCCACAGCTCTTTTAAAATCGGCATAGAACCTATTAGCATGGATGCTGGCTCTAGCCTCTTAGCTTGCTAAATAGCATCAGAAGAACCTTAGACTCACAAATTGCATGTTATTTATTTTTAAACCCTCAATATAACATTGGGCCATTATACTGAATCTCACACTACTGCCTTGTAAAGTAATATGGGTCCGCATTGTAGCGGTCACTGTGGGTAAGTGTGAAAGGTATGAAGAAATACTAGAATCTACATAACATGTTGCTGCATGCTTTAGATTCCCCTAAAAATTATGCATCCTGAATAGTTAGTGGGAGCAAAAGTTAGTGGACCTTAGATGCTACTGTGACAGACAGGAACCCCTGTGGTCTGCAATTCTACAGCTCTGGCATTTGCTATAAAATCTTCCACTCGATGCAGAAATGTGCCATGGAGTTTAAGCTTTCCTTTCTTCCCCTTCCCCCCCACCTTGATTATTTTTTAGCCTTTCTGACTGTGGAGATAACTTTGAAAACAGAAACCAAGCATAAGCCAAAACAGGCTTACCTTCCCCATCTGAAAGCAGACTGAAAAAATAGCTCTGAGAAAGACAAGCTACCTCATTCATAACAAGGAATTGTTAATTCTGATACTTTGAAGGTTTAAAATGTTAATTCTTGTACTACTGATCATCTGAGCAGAAAAAATGCAGCTAATAAGCTTATCCCAGAATTCCAAGCTGCCTTCTATGCCTCCTACAGTGCTTGGTAATATAGAAAAATGATTGATATTACAGAAGGATCCCTGGCATGAAAAATCTAATGAGGGCAGGGAGAATTCATGATTTGGCAGCAGGGAACCTGTGGAAGCACAATGCAATACCACAGACCAGCCGCTAGAGGGAGAAGAATTTGGTGCTGGTACCTGGTGTAGCCCTATACTGCAGCCTCCTCAGGTCCAAGCTCTACAGGCTGCTAGATATATGGTGGAGGGATGCCAGAACAGCTTCAGACATCTGAAAATGTTTTGTACTGCCAGCTCAATAAGTGTTATCTTATGAGTGAGTTAGCAGTATTTTCTTCACAACTTGACCACAGCAGCATGCTTGTGTACAGAATGGATTCTACTTCACTCCTTCCATATCTCCCCAAAGCGTGCATATATTGCAATGCATGTTCAAGTGCCTGGGCTAGGCTGGATGGAAGCCTGGCTCTAGAGTGGCAAATAACTGATTTTACTGTTTGCTGGCAGTTCCCCCAAAATAAAGAAATAATTCAGTTTAGTCAAAACATCCCAAAAAATGTTGGCAAATGGGAAAAGGTTGACAAACTTCATTTCAGGTTGAATGAAATGTTTTGTTTCCAGGCACTGTTTAAAATAAAAGCAAAGGAAATGAAGGGCTAGATTCACAAAATGGGAGGAAGCAGTTTCTCTCCTCCCCAATGACTTTTAGCCAAGAGATTAAGGTTCTCACCTGGGATGTGCAAGATTCAGGTTCAGTCCCCCACCTTGTACAGCAGGAATCTGACCTTGGGCCTCACACACAATAGGTGGATGTCCTGATCATTGGGCTATGGGGTATTCTGCTGGAGAAGTCTCCTATTGAAGCTGTTCACATGTTTTATACAAAAAAAAAAAAAAAAAAAAAATAATAGTCAGAATCAAAGAGTGTGTGTATTGCTGCAGCTCGCTGGTTAGGCTGCTCACCTAGGCAGTAGGAGATCTAGGTTCATGTCCTTCTTCCAGTGACTGTTTGTTTGGTTTTTTTGTTTGTTAAAGCTGTTCCACTTTGTACAAACAGGAGAGACCTACACCAAAAATATCTTATAGGCCACTAGTTAAGGCCCCAGTACAGACGAGTGAACACCTAAATTCAGATCCCTACTTCACATGAGGCAAAAGGGAGAACAGAACCTGGGTCTCTCACTTACCTGGGGAGTGCCCTAACCACTGGGAATAAGGGAGCCACCCTTACCTCTTCTGGCTATTTGTGAATGCTGTTTAAGTTCTGTAGGGGGGGTGTTATGAGCCAACAGAAATTGCATGGGTTGGCAAATGAACTATTCAAAAACTTTCACCTAGCTCTTCCTAAAAAGAAAAGGAGTACTTGTGGCACCTTAGAGACTAACAAATTTATTAGAGCATAAGCTTTCGTGAGCTACAGCTCACTTCATTGGATGCAAGCTTATGCTCTAATAAATTTGTTAGTCTCTAAGGTGCCACAAGTACTCCTTTTCTTTTTGCGAATACAGACTAACACAGCTGCTACTCTGAAACCTAGCTCTTCCTGGCTCTGAGCTCCGCTTTCTCTCCAGTTTTATTTCTGTGTGGTTAATATGCTTCACCTCCCTCTGTCAAAGGGCCACAGATCCCACAAGTAATGAACCCTGCTAAATATTTGGGGCAAAATTCAGTCTTTTTGTTAAGTGCTAGTTTTTTCAAAAGTTTGTGATGCTTGGATCCAGAGGTTCTTAAATTTCTCTCATTGCCTATTAAGCAATCTGTATGTAATCTGCAGAAAGGGGTATTGCTGGATTTATTTAGGGCCTGATTGTACCCTTAAATGGGCATTCATGGCTTAATTCTGCCCTCACATGAGCCTGCACTGCTCCCATGGGAGCCATTAGGTCGATGTCCCTACAGAACCCCATGGGGAAATGCATACCTTTCCTTTTATGGACCAGGGTTACCAACCCAAATTCAAAAGCACTGAGGAGATATCAAGTTTCCCCCATCACCCGTATAGCTTATTGGCAACTTCTTACTGGTAAAATAGCGATACTACATTGAAGTAACCTCAAATAATGAGATCTGAGAAGATTTACTAGAGAGCTCCATGTCATCTTTCAGTTATCCACTTTGATAATCTATTCAACTTTTAAAAAAAAAAATTAAACTGAAATATATGAAATTATTTTGTAAAGGACCCTGTCAATTCAAATTTATTAGAATCCCTGTGTCATGAGCAGTCTGGCAGTATCTTAATTTTTTTTTCTCAAATGTGTTTTGTTTTGGTCGGTAAACATCCCCAGCTGCTGTCTGAAGATCTCTGTAAACACCAGTCTGGCAGCCTGCATGTGCCAGTGGTCCACAGCCCTTGTGACTGCTTGGGAGCGAGCTCTTCAGGCCTGAGCTGTTGTCACCTACATGGCTCCCCATAGGGAAATGTTCCTTTTATAGAAACCAAATTAACACACACTTCCAAGATGCATATGGCTAAGGGATTAATCTTGGACTTCTAGGGTAGGATTTTCAAGTGTTCACTGATGCCCTAACTCCAGTTTATTTTACCATTAACTTCCACGGGAGCAGCTAAGATAGCCCTGAACTATCTTGCAAATCGCACTCCTAGTGTTCTCTTGTTCCGTCTATGGTACTTGTATGGCCCCTAAGACAACAATATGAGTGCCTCCTAATGTATATCTCTTCATAATACCTTTGTGAAGTAGGGAAGTGCTACTATCTCCATTTTACAGATGGGGAATGGAGGCACATAAACTGATCCAGCTTTCACAGGAAGTTTGTGATGGAGCAGGGATTTAAACTCAAGTTTCCTGAGACTAGTGCCTAAACACTGGACCATCCTTGTTCTGTATGCATCAGATAGCATTTAAATACAATGAGACTACCATATAACAAACAACATCCCAAACTAAGTAATGAGACAACAGATCATGCCCAATACATCAGAATACCCAAGATGAGTAATAGTCGTAATGGAACAGATGAAGAATTCTGCACTCTTTCACTGAAGTGACCCTAATTCAATTCAATATTGAATTAAAGTTAGTCCAATTATTATTTTAATGGTCCGTGTGGTCAGTTCAGTCATCAGCTGTGTGAGGGATTAGGAAGAGGGCTTAGAAATCTCCTTTTGTGTTTTTATACAGGAATCTGGCAGATCCTCAACTGGATCTGTAAATCATAGAAACGTAGAACTGGAAGGGACTTTGTGATTGGATGGACTAGGCCCAGAGGCCACCTGCTGGATCGGTTTAAAGACTGTGGACACACAACCAGAGGTGGTGCTCATGAGAGTTGGAAGCCAACCCCATTACAGACTTCAATAAATCATTTAGTTGAGACCTTTGTACTGAAGCCAGACTAAGTATTATTTAGATCATCCCTGACAAGTGTTTGTCGAACCTGGTCTTAAAAACCTCTAGTGACAGATTCCTCAATCTGCCTAGGTTATTTATTCCGGTGCTTAACTACCGTTACAACAATTGGGAAGCTTTTTCTAATGTTTAACCTAAATCTTTCTTGCTGCAATTTAAGCTCATTACTTCTTGTCTCGCACTCAGTGCTTAAGGAGAATAACTTATCACTTTTCTCTTTTATAACAACCTCTTATGTACTGGAAGACTATTGTCATGTCCCCCCTTCGTCTTCTCTTCTCCAGACTAAACAAAACCATTTTTTAAAATTTGTTGTGTAGGTCATATTTTTAGCCCTTTAATGATCTTTGTTGCTCTTCTCTGGACTTTCCCCAATTTGTTCACATCTTTCTTGATATATGGTGCCCAGAACTGGAAACCGTACTCCAGTACAGGCCTTATCAGTTCTGAGTAGAGTGAAATAATTACTTCTCGTGTCTTGCTTACAAAATTCCTGCTAATGCATTTCAGAATGTTTGCTTTTTATGCAACAGGATTACATTATTGACTCATTTTAGTTTGTGATCCACTATAACCCCCACATCCTTTTCTGCAGCATTCCTTCCTAGGCAGTCATTTCCCATTTTGTATTTGTGCAACTGATTGTTCCTTTCTAAGTGGAGTACTTTAAAATTGTCTTTATTGAATTTCATCCTATTTTATTCAGACCATTTCTCCACCTTGTCAAGATCACTTTGAATTCTAATCGTGTCCTCCAAAGCACTTTCAACCCCTCCCACCTTTGTGTGCACAGACTTTTAGTGTGCTCTCTATGCCATTATCCACATTATTTATGAAGATATTGAATAGAACCAGACCCAGGACAGATCCCTGTAGGACCCCACTCAGTATCCCCTTCCAGTTTAATTATGAACCACTGATGACTATTTTGAGTATGATTGATTTTTCCAACAAGTTGTGCACCCACTTTAAGGTAGATTTGTGTAGGCTATATTTCCTTAGTTTACTTATGAGAGGGTCATGTGAGATAGTATCAAAAGCCTTTCTAAAGTTGAAATATATCACATCTACAGCTACCCCCCCCCATCCACAAGGATTGTTACCCTGTCAGAGAAAGCTATTAGGTTGGTTTTACATGATTTGTTCTTGACAAATCTATGCTGACTGTTACTTATGGCCTTATTATCTACTAGGTGCTTACAAATAGAGTAAAAATAACGAGGAGTCCTTGTGGCACCTTAGAGACTGACAAAGTTATTTGGTCATAACCTTTCGTGGGCTAAAACCCACTTCATCTGATTCATGGAATGAGAATACAGGAGCAGGTATAAATACATGAAAGGATGGGGGTTGCTTTACCAAGTGTGAGGTCTGTCTAATGAGATTAAATCAATTAACAGCAGGATACCAAGGGAGGAAAAAATAGTGTTTGATTATTTGTTCCATTATTTTTCTGGGTACCAAAGTTAAACTGACTGGTCTATAATTCTCTGGGTTGCCCTTATTCCCCTTCTTATATATAGGTACTATATTTGTCCTCTTCCCTCCCATCCTCTACAAATTCTCAAAGATAATCCCCAGCCAGGTCCTTATGTATTCTAGGCTGTATTTCATCAGGCCCTGTGGACTTGAAGACCTCTTATTTGTCTATGCAATTCTTAACTTGTTCTTTCCCTATTTTTAGCCTCAGATCCTATCTCATTTACACTGAGATTCACTAGGTTAGTCATCTGATCATACTAAGCTTTTTGGTGAAAAGTGAAACAAAAATATCATTTGACCCTTGGATATTGCTGTTTTCTGTTACTGTCTTTCCCCCCTCGTTGAGTAATGGTCCTTCCCTACCGTCACTCTTCCTCTTGCTTCTAATGTAGCTGTAAAATGTTTTCTTGTTACCCTTTATATGCCAAGCTAGTTCAATCTTGTTTTGTGCTTTGGGTTTTCTAATTTGGTCTCCATGTGCTCATAGTGTGGGGTTTTTGTGTTTTTTGGTGTTTTCTGTTCACTGAAAATCTGGCTAAGCCAGACTGGTCTCTTACCATACTTCCTATCTTTCCTGTGCTTCCTAGTGTGTTCTTAGTAATGCTGCTTTTTTTAAAAAAACTGCCATTCTCTCCTGAATGTTTTTCTCCCCCCCCCCTTTTTTTTTTTTAGATTTCCTTTCCATAGGATTTTACCTACCAGCTCTAAGTTAGCCAATGTCTGACTTCTTGAAGTCCATGGTCTTTATTCTATTTTTCCCTCCTACCAATTCGTCAGAATCACAAAGTCATCATTTCATGATCACTTTCACCCAGGCTACCTTCCAGCTTTAAATTCTAAGTTAAGATTGAGAATTAATTTGTGCCTACTTTTCATTCCTTAAAAAAGCTTAGTCAACACTTTACTAATCTGTTCAAAAATTTATCTGCAATGTAGAATGATGACAGATAATTTTGTAAGTGACCAATAGCGTAACCCAAATGCAAAAATCGTAGTTTCACTACTACATAGGAGTCAAGGAGGGAGAGCAGTGGTACATGTGGCAGAAATTGCAACTCTCATGCAGTATCTCTGGGGAATATTGTATTAAATTTATGAATAGTTTAGAACACAATCCTATATACTTTATGGGGGAGGGTTACCACCCCTTCTTCAGGTACCAAAAATGGTGGGGGTGATTACTCTGGGCTAGTAAACAGTTCCAGAGAAGCACAGACCTCCCTCTCTGCCCTGGGTGTTTGAATATATTGGTTCAGTCTGGATTTTCCACAGACTAGGAGACAAAGGACTTCTGATATAAAAGGATGAGTCTGAACTGACTCGGGGCCCTTTCTGATCCAGCAAACAGAAAGGACCTTCTGTCTAAGTAGGGCCCCCAACCCTCGCAGAAGGGTTGAAAAGACATTTACATTCTAGGGCCCTGTAACACCAATGGGCGACCTCTGGCAAGCTATTGGCATACTTATAGGAACATCGTGTGTGTGTGTGTGTGTGTGTGGTTTTTTTAATGTTTTCCCTGTAATGCTTTTACCTTAAGAATAATGTGCTTGCTGAGGAAGAGCTGTATGGGAATTTGTAACTGCTGGCAACAAAACTGTTCACAGCCCTTGAAGAGAGAGCTAAACTGGGGTGCTGACTTTAGGCAGATTGGCTTGCTGGGATATCAGAGATGATAGCAGGGAGCTGTCCAGCCTTTAAACCTCCAGTCAGAAGGAAGTGGGACAAGGGTTCCTGTTCAAAGACAGGTGACAGTGGGAGACTTGGGCAGTCATGGAGTGGATCATGGTTTGGGGGATGCAGATGCAGTTATCCTGAACCTGACAATATAGTGGCAGTGTGTATGGGATCTATGATCGTGTGAATTGCCATCAGTTCAAACAGCTTTGAAAGCAAGTACTATGGAAGGAAAAACTACAAAGAAAAATAGGATCCCAGTCTTTTCAGGAAAAGAATAGCAAAAAGAGACAGGACCAGGAATTAAGAACCACTAAAGAAACAGCAGCTGTTGAACTTGTCTGAGCAGCAAGATGTGTCTGCTACTGATCTGAAGAAATTGGAGCTGGTGGTCATGCTGTGCATAAATGAACTGAGACAGGATGAGGATATCCCTTCCAGATGGGGGGGCCAGGAGAGCTCCCTTTTTCTCCTACTGAGCATTCAGGTGACAGAGGAAACCTGAGACCCAACTGGGTACACCTGGAGTGGACAACACAGGGGAATACAGGTGCAGTTATCCTGCAACTGTGATAGTGCTATCCAAAGCTCTGCTCATAAATCAGGCTCAAATCTCTTCAGGAACCAAAACAATGCACCACTCACAGTAGATATCGCAAATCTTCATAATTTGATCCTCTTTCTTCTTCCTGATGTCCTTTGATAGCACTGAAGTAGTTAAAGTTTACTTCAAGGGGACTCTGCATACATAGGTGAAGGGAATTAGGCTTGTATACCCCAATACAAGATTGCAGCCTTAGTTTGCCCTAATACTTTGATATCACGTGTTGTGTCTAAGCTTTGTCTGCCTAAGGAACCATGTGAATGTAAATATACTGGAAAAGAGGGCTGAGATAAGGAATGAAAAATTTAACATGGGTGATTGCTTACGGAAAGACTGTAGTAATCTCTAGATGTAATAAAATTTCTCTTTTTAAGGAGAGCTACTTCAAAATCATTAAACAGAAGTTTAATTTTTCTCTTACAAGACACTGAAGGCAAAAACCATTAACTCAAACAAATGCTGGAAAAGCACTACCAATGTTTTTAAATTTTAAATCCACTGGCGGGCCATGAGACAGTTTGTTTACACTAACTGTCCGCAGGCCATCGCTTCCCACAGCTCCCATTGGCTGGGAACAGTGAACCACAGCCACTGGGAGCTGTGGGTGGCCGTGCTTGTGGACAGTCAATGTAAACAAACTGTCTCGTGGCCCACCAGCAGATAGCTCACCACTGCTCTAGATATTGACTCTAGCAGTTGAGTATTTGAAAAGGTAACCCTGACAAAATTTAATCCTGTTGCAACTGGTGAAGTTGGTTATTTAATTTGGCATTTTTTTTTCTTTGTTTGCTTCAACAGTCATTAATGAGCATCATTTAACTATATTTTTGTATTAGGTTTTTCCCCATGGTATTCACGTCGTTCTGTTTCTGTAATGCTGGATGACTCTTGCATGCTGCTTTCAATGCAGAGATGCCCATATACAATTGTGCAGCTCCTTTGCACCACACCAGTGGCACAAAGCAGCCAAAAAGCTGGTGGATCACTCCAGAGTAGAAGCAAAATTCAATGACGTACAGTAAGCATAATGTGGCTCTTAGGCCAACCATATCAAGTCTGAGGGCAGGGCCAAGAAAAAAGAATGCAGCTGAGCATTTTTATGAGCCACCAATCTATCATATTGACCTCTTGGGGGTTACTGTCAGCTGAAGTAATTCAGAGTAGCTTCACCAGGGTTTGGCTGGTAATAGAACCACCATTGTACTATGCCCTCCCTGAACTGTGAACTCCTACCCATAGCTGTGGATTTATGTAAGTACATTATTTTACTGGAATGCCTTGTGTTTCTCAGGGCTTTGTGTATTGCATGTTTTTATGAATCACTCTACTGATCTTTGGAAAAACAGCTTAAGGCATAATTTTATTTAAAAAAATTGAAGACTCCTGCTTAAAAATCCACATCTGGCAATATCAAGCCCTAAGCAACATGTTCCAGGTCACACAGGAAGTCCAACGGTAGAGTTAAGAACTGAACATACATCTGATACAGTCCTGTGCCGTAACCACAAGTCCTTCCTTCCACTTTATAAGTTGGCTATTTAAGCATCAAATCTCCCTAATTTAGGAAGGCCTGGTGCTTATCCATCATCATGGTAACAGCACTCAGAAAACTGTAGCTTTTATATTTTTATTCCATAATTAAAATTTGTAAATAGAATACTTTTTAAAATTATAAGTGTTACTTTGGACATATAAAACTGTCTAAATTAAACATGGTGCAATTGTATGTCCTCGAAACACCTGAGAAGTATGTACAATGCACAATGTATTAACTTTCTAACTGTATGGGAGATAGAAGGCAGTTATGATTAGTTGTCTGTCTTTTGACATTTGAAGTGTTTGAAGATTCAAAGAGCTACACTCTTTTAAATCATGGGATGGGCAGGTGTTTCTTTAAATCTCACTAATTGCCATTTTAAGTAAAGTTACCTTCAGTAGGTCAGTACTAGGAGTTGTAGCCAATAATAATTCCATCATATCCAAATTCTTAATGTGTCAAATGCAAGATTTATAGCCTCTCACTTCTCAAATCTAGATTTACAGCCTCTCACTTTCTACAATAAAATCCACAGGACAGTATATGTGTCAGTAAGTCTGATGCAAAAGTCTAGGAATCCCGATTTCATTTCCCCTACTTTAAATTTTGTGTTGAAACATTCTGCAGTTTGACCTATGGATAAAGAGAATATTGTGCATTTTTTTTATATGGATGCTCCATATTGAGAAGGGACAAACTGCATAGAAGTGATTCAGAAAGCAGAATAGCCAAGATCAGTGTCGTCAATGGATAGACTTGTGAAGAAAAGATGTTCTGTTTGTTCACTGGGAACATTAACTTTGCACTATTAGATGAGCTAGTGCCTATGTTGCAGGATTTTTCTTCAGCAGAGCACAATATGTACTGAAAATTTCTCTGAACTTGCAGTAAGTGAATGAAAGGGAAACTGTTCCCAGAAAAGACAGTCATTCAATCAGGGCTCAAAGCAGTTCAATCCTAAAACCACCCCAGAGGCACTTCCAATGCTGTCAACCACAGACACAGCCAAGGAACTAGCTTGCGCCAAATGACCTGAATATAATCATTCCATTGTTTGACTTCCTCTTGGAAGCAGTGGCTTCCAGCTATCTCCTACACAATTCTGGAAGCTGACTTTCAGTTGGCTGTGAATTCAGAGGAAGAAGGTTGCAATTTCAATCCCCATTCGTGTTTACCTATTGCTACGTTATCTATTTTTGTCTACATTTCCTGTATATACTAAATAACAAATCACTATATTGGTATTGATTAACCTTAAAAAGACAAGTTGGATATTTTAGGTGTATCAACCATACAGTATAACATAGAAAGATGGATCCACTAAATGGTATAATAAACATTGTACACACAACTGTAAATATGAACACTTTTTTTTAAATCAAAATTCACCCAAAAAAAAAGGGGGGGGAACCTAACAGCAAAGAGGTCAGTTGGGGTGAAATAACTAATTAACAACCTCTTCATGTCTTGAGGGAGCAGAGATCATGTCTTGCGTGTCAGCAATGGGTAACTTTCCATAGTGACAACAGGTGTAATAAGTGGGTACAGCTGCATTAGTGCTGAATATGTTTAACTAAATACAAACCGTTCAGAGGCCAGGGGTAGGGTGGTGTGGTGCTGAACACAGTTTATCCTTGGCTATGCTTGTAGTTAAACAGTTTTCAGCAATCAGTTCAGCTGTCCCTATGAGTGACACTCTGCTTTCAGCAATGCATGGTTTTCATAATAGAGACAAACCTTGTCTGCAAGGCACCAGTGTCTCTTGAAATATTTATTTTTGCTTTGAGAGCTCTTGCCAGCACAAGAAGTGCAGGGAACCTCACTTGAAACAGTAGAATCTTTCAAAATGGAAAAGCGATTTGTAACCCCTGTATAATTAAAACTAAATGAATAATGCTGCTGCCACAGTAGGAATACAAATCTCTTCATAGATGTCAGGTAATCACTGAAAGCATTAGGTTAACTGCATGGTTTTCAGTCTCCCAACTCTGACATAATCTCAGCTAATGATACCTCCTTTGTGCTTCAATTATGGAAAACAAACAACAACCTCTAGAGGAAACTTGTCAACCATGGTGACTAAAACTGGCATAAAAAATAATAAAACATTTTTGCTATAGGATGGAGTGTGAATTAAGTTGAAATCAAATGCACTTTGCAAAAAAACCCACTAAATATCAAACAGGTAAAATTTAGGGCTGTCGCATGATTTAAAAAAATTAATTTAATCATGTGATGTTCAACACTAGAATACCATTTTAAATATTTTTGGATGTTTACTACATTTTCAAATATATTTCAGTTACAATACAAAATACAAAGTGTACAGTGCTCACTTTATATTTTTTATTAATATTTGCACTGTAAATAATTTTTCAGCTCACCTCTGACAAGTACTGTAGTGCAATCTCTTTCAACTGAAAGTTGAACTTACAAACGTAGAATTATTATTACAAAAAACAATGTAAAACTTTAGAGCCTACAAGTCCACCCCGTCCTACTTCTTGGTCAGCCAATCACTCAGATAAACAAAGTTGGTTACAATTTGCAGGAGATAATGCTGCCTGCTTCTTGTTTACAATGTCACCTGAAAGTGAGAACAGGCATTCACATGGCACTGTTGTAGCTGGCATTGCAAGATGTGCCAGATGTGCTAAAGATTCATATGTCCTTTCATGCTTCAACCACCATTCCAGAGGACACGCTTTCGTGCTGATGATGGGTTCTGCTTGCTAACAATCCAAAGCAGTGCAGACTGATACCTGTTCATTTTCATCATCTGAGTCAGATGCCACCAGCAGAAGGTTCCTTTTTTTGGTGGTTTGGGTTCTGTAGTTTCCGCATCAGAGTGTTGCTCTTTTAAGACATCTAAAAGCATGCTTCATACCTTGTCCTTCTCAGATTTTGAACAGCACTTCAGATTATTAAACCTTGGGTCAAGTGCTGTAGCTATTTTTAGAAATCTCACATCGGTACCTTCTTTGCATTTTGTCAAATCTGCTGTGAAAGTGTTCTTAAAACGAACATGTGCTGGGTCATCCGATACTGCTATACATGAAATATATGCTGAATGCAGGTAAAACAGAGGAGGAGACATACAATTCTCCCCCAAGGAATATAGGCACAAATTTAATTGATGCATTATATATATATATATATATTTTTTAACGAGCATCATCAGCATGGAAGCATGTCCTCTGGAATGGTGACCGAAGCATGAAGGGGCATGCTAATGTTTTACATATCTGGCATGTAAATACCTTGCAATGCTGGCTACAAAAGTGCCATGCAAATGCCTATTCTCACTTTCAGGTGACATTGTAAATAAGAAGCAGGTAGCAGTATCTTCCGTCAATGTAAAAAAACTTGTTTGTCTTAGCGAGTGGAGTGGCAGAATAAGAAGTAGAACTGAGTGGACTTGTAAGATCTAAAGTTTTACACTGTTTTGTTTTTGAGTGAAGTTATGTAACCAAAAAAGTCTGCATTTGTAAGTTACACTTTCACAATAAAGAGATTGCACTTCATTAGGTGTATGAAGTGAATTTAAAAATAGTATTTATTTTATCATTTTGACAGTGCATATATTTTTAATCAAAATATTATAAAGTGAACACTGCACTTTGTATTGTGTTATAATTGAAATCAATATTGAAAATGTAGAAAAACATCCAAAAATATTTAACAAATTTCAATTGGTATTCTATTAAGTGCAATTTAATTGTGATTAATTTTATTTGAGTTAATCACGTGATTAATTAACAGCCCTAGTAAAATTATATAATGCATTTATATAAAAGTTAGTAAATAAAGTAGCAACTAACTGTGGATACACTATTAAGAAAAGGATAGCAAATAATCTAAAGGGGATTTATTGTTGTTGCTTTTGTGGAGGAATGGGCTGTCTCATAAGGAGCATTAGGGGCCAAATTCACTGCTGATATAAGCAGGTTAATTCCACTTCAGTCTATGAAATTGTCTGATTTACAGCAGAAGTCTGACAATATGGGACTGAACTGCTCCAAATAACAAGGATGATATCAAAGTCACAATTGATAGAACAGGCTTCTATTCCAGAAAGCAGATAGTGATATGGTCACATTCCCTTTGCCACCTTCTATCCTTTGGCCCAGAGTGTGAACCCTTTACTCAGATTGGCAAGGTGAGTTGGCAGGTCTCCATTTGTGAAGAGTTGTTCACCAATCTGACCCTCTGTGGGCAGGTGGAAAGGATGGACGGGGCTGACCCAGCTTCCCAGCGCACAGCATGGAGATAGGGAGGGATTTCCGAGGCAAAATCCTCCCCTGCATTTCCCTCCCCTTCCTCTCCCCTCCTACGCCCCCACCCCAAATAACATGAGGCTCAGCATCACTCCTGCTCAGACCAACACTTGCCAGGCACAGCTTAGCTCCATGGGTCGGATCCAAAGCCAACTGAAGTTTTTCCTTGACTCAAGAGGGTCTCGAATCATGCCATATCTAGTTAAGATATAATAGGTGGAATTGGATAAGGATAGGAGCTGTGCTTATAACCTTTTTCTGTAGTGGCATGAGAGATGAAGGAGACTTTTCTAATATTCTTTGGTTATTTTGTTTTCAGTTATTGTTAGTTTTATATATATAAAAATTATATTTTAATATGTTAATTATATAAAAATAAAACTTAAGTAGAAAATTAAAAATTCTTTGTTAAAACACAAGGGTTAAAATAAATAGGTGAAAGATGAACCAAGGAGTTATGTCTGTTTAAGAGAAGTCTAGAATAATGAAGTACTCATAACTATTCGCAAAAAGAAAAGGAGTACTTGTGGCACCTTAGAGACTAACAAATTTATTAGAGCATAAGCTTTCGTGAGCTACAGCTCACTTCATCGGATGCATTTTTCCACCAAATGCATCCGATGAAGTGAGCTGTAGCTCACGAAAGCTTATGCTCTAATAAATTTGTTAGTCTCTAAGGTGCCACAAGTACTCCTTTTCTTTTTGCGAATACAGACTAACACGGCTGCTACTCTGATAACTATTTGTGTTTCCTTGAAACACTTGCGTTAGCTTTCACTGGGAAGAGCCAGGAAGGGACAGTTGCTTTAATTCCAATATAAATATAAAAGTTGTTCTTCTGCAGTTGAGAAGGAAAATGCATGGCTGTGCCTGGGCTTTCCTGGCCATTTACTAAAAGGAGCTTGGACCTTGAGACAAGGGGATTCAGTTAATTGGCAGTTGCTGCCTGGATTGTGTTGTACTAAATCATCACTTTGTACTTCCTGTACACTGCCTGAAAGGAGAAGAATCTGTGTATAGAAATAAATTCACTGTGGTATCTTGGCTGGAGCAGTAGCAGGCTTGCAAATCTGAGGCCGCCACTTCCCGCACCTCCTATTGGCCAGGAACAGCGAACCGCAGCCCAAGAGTGTGTGTGTGTGTGTGTGTGTGTGTGTGTGTCTCTCTCTCTCTCTCTCTCTCTCTCTCTCTCTCTCTCTCTCTCTCTCTCTATATATATATATATATATATATATATATATATATATATATAAAAATAAATACACACACCCTACTTACTGTGGGTAAGATTTGTACCCTGAGATCTACCCTCTTCTTGCAGAGAAGAGGCAGTGGAGATGGCCACCCTTCTTTTCCTGGGATCTAGGGAAGGGTCTCCGCAGACGCAGGGTTCATGTTGGGTTCGTGAGAGAGAGCCAGACACGCTTGGTTGGGAAGAGGCAAGCTGGGGAAGCCTTATCAACCCACCATCCGCCCAGCCTGTGCAGACCGCTATGATTAGAAATACAGTTCCAGGCTGCATTATAACTGGCGTGAAATACTTTGGTGAGGTGGAATCCCCACTTATGAAGAGCTCTGGAGAGGGACACCTGCAGGCATGGGAGGCCCTGGTAGCAGAACCCCACTGGAGTTAAGCTCTCTGAGAGGCCAGGGCAATAGTCGCAGTGCAGAGGTATAGGGGTCTACACATACAGATCCACTGGTTCTATAGTCAGAACGGTTACAGAGTAGCAGCCGTGATAGTCTGTATTCGCAAAAAGAAAAGGAGTACTTGTGGCACCTTAGAGACTAACAAATTTATTAGAGCATAAGCTTTCGTGAGCTACAGCTCACTTCATCGGATCCATTCCGATGAAGTGAGCTGTAGCTCACGAAAGCTTATGTTCTAATAAATTTGTTAGTCTCTAAGGTGCCACAAGTACTCCTTTTTCTTTTTGGATAGTCAGAACGGTTCATTAGAGGAAAGGCAAGGACAGAGGAGACAAATTCCTCCCCTGCTCTTGGAAATGAGTTGGCGGGGGGGAAAACTTGTTAAGAGGATCCTTTGTGGAATTTTGCTCTCCCTAGACCCATTTCCACAAAAGGGAGTGATCTGAGCCTATATTTAAAAGCAACATTATTTATATAAACAACAAAAATTAAATATTGGTGTCAAAAAATTTTATAATAATTACTTGACTAAATGCAGATTGAAGCAATGTGGTCACTTATTTATGCATTCATTTGAACTATAGTTTTTATCTGCCTCCAGAATGTGTCAGGACATGTTTTGCTCAAATCAAAAATAAGTTTGTGTTTAACATTCATCTGTTTGTTGGCTTAAGCAATACTGTTTGATGTAAAAAATCTGTAGGCGTATTTGATATTAAGTTGACTAGGTGATTATTTAAAGCTAAATTTAGTTATGGGAAGTGTTCTTTTATTCCATATATAGTACCAAGTACTAGTCAAAACTTCTCCTGTGCTTCTGCATAAGGCTATCTTTAATGAAAAGGTGATTTAAATCAGATTGTAAATCAACTCCCAACAGTTATCCAGAGGTAATGGTATCCTGTTAATTATTTTTGTTTTACTATAACATGGGAGGATGAGGTAGACACAAAATCAAATAGCAAGTCATTTGCTACCATCTAAACAAGGTTTACGGATCACAAAAAAAAAATTATTTTTCGGTGCAGTAAGAAAAAGAACTTCCACCTCTGAAACTATTTTCTGATGTCCTGATGACAAATAGGATGATGGTTTCATAGCTTAATCTCAAGTTAAATGTAGTTTATAGAAAGCAGCTTTCCTATATCTGAAAAACATGACTCCTCACGGTGAAGTTCCAAGTCCAGCAAATCTTCTCTTATGGGAGTAGCTGCATTAAGATAAATGAGACTACTCATGTGAGTAGAGAAGATTATTCCTATGAGAAAAAGTTGTAGACGCTGGTCCTTATCTGGAAGGGATTTATGGCAACACCAGTCAGTAATATATAAATAAATAGCTTGTGTTTCCAGCAGAAAACTTTATTGGATGAACATTTATAATAAATGAAAACAAATGGATTGTCTATGCTAGGTGGTAATTAGAAAAAAAATAAAAATAAAGTCCAGGAGTCTAATTCTCAGTTATATCACTGTAGATGTGTGTGATGTATGCATGCACTATATGGAATTACATCAAGGGACATTGAGTCATTTTGTGTAAAATAAGGTTGCGATTTTCAGGAGAGAGTAGAAAGACAGCTGGAAAGACACAGACTGTAATTATTCTTGTAATTTAGAGGCTATAACTGAGCGAGAGCTTTCTTTCCAATGTTGTTAAGCACAAAAAAAAGTCAAGATATTCCAGTATCCTTGTTTTATTTTCTTTAATTCCCTCCAGATTCTCAATAAAAGCCTCAGATTTGCAGGCCTACTACTGCTTCAGCCAAGATAGTCCCTCACCACAATGAATTTATTTCTATACACCGATTCTTCTCCTTTCAGGCAGTGTACAGAAAGTACCAAGTGATGATTTAGTACAAGATCCGGGCAAAAACAACCAAAAGACAATCACGGTTTTATAATCTCTCTGGAAACAAATGAGGACAGGAGAGTGGAGTTAAATTAAAAACTAAAATCATGAGGAAGGAGGAAAGATGATTTGCTTTAGATCTCCCTAAAGGGGCATTTTGTATTTGATTTAACAAACATTCTCTCTCTCCCTCCCTTTGTCTGTGGGGAAAGAGCTACAAAATCCCTCTGCTAAGAAAAGCATTTATTTTCTTTCTTCTGGCAAGACTGCTATCAGACCAACAATTATTAACCTTGCTCTGACCATCTTTACACGCACTTCTTAATATGTAGACTGTGGAAAGTTTCTTTAACTCTGTACTAGTGCCTAACATACTCAATATGAGGCTAAAAAAGTAAACAGAAGATTGAAAACCCATTAACTCTCTTTCTCATCAATTTGTGCACTTGGTTTTCATCAAATTGTTGAAGAGTGACCATGAACTTTTATGTAAGTAGAGATGCATTTTAGTCTGTATAGAATAATCAAGTGTTTCTGTCATAATCAAATTTCCCTGACTAGAAATGGCCACCTGAAAGTGAATGTATCATCATCCTTTTAGAACCACGTCTCTGAATTCACACATTAGCTTTTCTCAAGACCAGAAATCCTCAGATTTCTTTTTCCTTCCATAAATTCCTTGTCTGGAAGGCTATTTGTTTATCACCATCTCCAGAACAGTGCCATTATTCATCCCTCGAGTACCTCAATCCTCTCTCTCTCTCTGTGGAAATTTTTATTAATCTTAATATCAGTGGTAAACATATTAAATTGGTCACTTTATTTAATTAAATAACTGAAATGAGGCACCCAATAAAAGGGCTCCTTCCTAGGCTGTCATTTTCCGTTTTGTACGTGTGCAACTGATTGTTCCTTCCTAAGTGGAGTACTTTGCATTTGTCCTTATTGAATTTCATCCCATTTACTTCAGACCATTTCTCCAGTTTGTCCAGATCATTTTGAATTTTAATCCTATCCTCCAAAGCACTTGCAACCCCTCCCAGCTTGCTATCATCTGCAAATTTTATAAGTGTACTCTCATTGCCATTATCTAAATCATTGATGAAGATATTGAACAGAACTGATCCCTGTGGGACCCCACTCATTATGCCCTTCCAGCATGACTGTGAACCACTGATTACTCTCTGGGAATGATTTTCCAACCAGTTATGCACCCACCTTATCGTAGCTCCATCTAGGTTGTATTTCCCTAGTTTGTTTATAAGAAGGTCATGTGAGACATTATCAAAAGCCTTACTAAAGTCAAGATATACCACATCTACTGCTTCCTCCTTATCCACAAGGCTTGCTATCCTGTCAAAGAAAGCCATCAGGTTGACCTGACACTATTTGTTCTTGACAAATCCATGCTGAATGTTATTTATCACCTCATTATCTTCTAGGTGTCTGCAAATCAATTTCTTAATTATTAGTTCCATTATCTTTCCAGGTACAAAAGTTAAGCTGACTGGTCTGTAATTCCCTGGGTTGTCCTTATTTCCCTTTTTATACATGGGCACTATATTTGCCCTTTTCCAGTCTTCTGGAATGTCTCCCCTCTTCCATGACTTTTCAAAGATAATTGCTAATGGCTCAGCTATCTCCTCAGTCAGCTCCTTGAGTATTCTAGGATGCATTTCATCAGGCCCTGGTGATTTTGAAGACTTCTAACTTGTCTAAATAATTTTTGACTTGTTCTTTCCCTATTTTAGACTCTGATCCTACCTCATTTTCACTGGCATTCATTTAGTCCGTTTAGAATGGGTAACCATTTGCTAATCCACAGATGTAAGCATATCATCTGCAAGCCACTTGGCTAGAGGAGTGTGCTTGACTTTGAGTGACAACTCAACAGCATTAAAGGTGTGTTCTGAGTTTTTACCCAGGCACACAGTAGCATCCTGAGGGAAGCAGCTGTGGATACGAACATAGTCTGGCTAATGGACTGAACAGAGAGCTGATTTCTAGTACAGTTCTGCTCTGCTATTCTGGCAAGTTGCAAACACATTGTCTTGCCATCTAATGTTCCTGTTCAACAGAGAACCTACTTGTATCCTTCATTACTTGATAATAACTATCTTATGAATGTGTCAAATCATTTCTCTTCTGACAAGGAAATAACCATCTTGTGGAGTCCAGGTTCTCCTGTTTGCTTAGAATGACCACCCTGCACCTTTAAGCAGGGTTTTTTTCGGCTGGTCTGACTGAGTGAGGGGTAGGGGGAGATGAAAACTGCTGCAAAAGGGGCAGAGTGGTCGCTGGCTCATTCCCTGGGAATGCAGGGTTTGAAAAGGAGCAGCACGGTGACAGGAGCCTTCCTTTTTAAACAGATCAAGGCTGAGGTAGAGGGGGCTCCAGTGTTCAGCTCTACTCGTCTCTACGTGGAAGCAAAACAGGACAGTGAGTAGGGGGAGGGAGGCGCCCTTCCCCGCACTTGAGTCCCAGGATAAAGGCAGGAACTAGCAGCAAGTTTCAGTAGGAGAGTTCCGGGGTACAGCTTAACTGGGCTCCACTCCACGTGGAAGCAGAACAGGGAGAGGGAGGAAGGAGACAGCTCTCCTCCCACTTCAGTCCCAGAAAAGAGAAGCAGACCCAGCATGGCTCCAGACAGACACAGAACAATGAGAGCAGGGAGGATTAATTCTCCCTTTCCCCTGGTTCGGGCAGGGTGAGGCAGTATAGCAGAGTGAATTCACAAAGGGAGGTGCAGTTGAGTAGCGAGGCAGCTTAGAGCCAGATTCTGTCCCTAGGTATACAGATGGGGGGGGGGGGGTGAGGCCCCCTGTCATAGTAGCTGTGCGGTACACAGGTTTAGGGAACAGGGTTTCTGGTTTTACCTGCTGTGGGTAGGAGACAGCAGGCAGGTGGAATCTTGCTTCTCCCTCCCAGTTAGTGTCCATGAGACAGGGAACTGGAAAGGAATCAAACCCTGCACCAGGTGGACAGAGTGCCGTTATTTGGGCCGGGGTGAGCCGAGGGCAGGATCCTTGCAACAAGGGTGAGGGGCTGGGGGAGCCTGGGATAGTGCCTTTCATACCAAGGGCAGCCTATCAGGCTTGGGAAGGGGGTCTCAAGGTGAAGAATTCACCCAGGCAAGTGAGCTGGCTGCATTTAATGGTGGGACAGTCAGCCAGAATTTGATAGAAGTTGTCATAAATATAAAGGGAAGGCTAACCACCTTTAAATCCCTCCTGGCCAGAGGAAAAACCCCTTTCATCTGTAAAGGGCTAAGAAGCTAGGATAACCTCGCTGGCACCTGACCAAAATGACCAATGAGGAGACAAGATACTTTCAAAGCTGGAGGCGACGGCAGCGGAGGGAACAAAGGGTTCTGTCTGTGTGTGTGATGCTTTAGCCAGGACCAGAGCAGGAATGCAGGTCAGAACTCCTGTAAAGAGTTAGTAAGCAATCTAGTTAGATATGCATTAGATTCTGTTTTGTTTAAATGGTTGATAAAATAAGTTGTGCTAAATGGAATGTATATTCCTGTTTTTGTGGGTTTTTTTGTAACTTAAGGTTTTGCCTAGAGGGATTCTCTGTTTTGAATCTGACTACTCTGTAAGGTATTTCCCTTCCTGATTTTTACAGAGGCTTTTCTTTTACTTTTATTAAAATTCTTCTTTTAAGAACCTGATTGCTTTTTCATTGTTCTTACGATCCAAGGGTTTGGGTCTGTGTTCACCTATCCAAATTGGCGAGGATTTTTATTAAGCCTTCCCCAGGAAAGGGGGTGTATGGCTTGGGGGGATATTTTGGGGGGAAGACGTCTCCAAGTGGGCTCTTTCCCTGTTCTTTGTTTAACACGCTTGATGGTGGGAGCATAAGGTCCAAGGACAAAAGGTAAAAGTTTGTACCTTGGGGAAGCTTTAACCTAAGCTAGTAAGAATAAAGCTTAGGGGGTATTTCATGCAGGTCCCCACATCTGTACCCTAGAGTTTGTAATGGGGAAGGAACCTTGACACAAGTGATCAGGGTTATTGCGTCTGAGGTTGTTTCCACAGCTTTGCAGGCTGTACAAGGTGTAATGGTTCACACAGTTTCTAGGACATTCCACTCAGGTGATTGCAGGAGATGAGGCAGATGCCAAAGGGAGAGGTGAGTTAAATCAACAACGGATAAAGGTTCCCAAATGCAGAGGTGTTTGGATCTGCTTTGGGGAGAGGTACATGAGGTTGTTCAGGGTCCCATACCAAAATGATGTGGCAAAGATGGGGATTGCAGGCACTAGTGGTTCCTCTGAGGCTTTACCCCACAAAAACAACAACAAAAACCCATCATGTATCACATGGGCCAACCAGAAACTGTCTCAGATACCGGGTATTACACGGCTAATACAGGCTGACTGTAAGTTCTTCCCACATGGGGATAGCCATGGGGGAGAGATCTTGTTAAGGCTGCTTTCCTTAGCTATGCTTGTGTTACAGCTGAAGCCCGAGAGAAACCCGGCCTTGTTAGATACAGTGTATAAATATAATCGGGCGGGCATGCAATATATTCAATGGCATATATCTAATCACAGCAGTTGCTGTTGCAGCATTGGGTGTGCATGCAATACATTCACAGGCATACATTTCTTTACAGCAGTGGCTTTTACAGCATCTGCACATTCAGGCATGCATGCAAAATAATGTTTTGGGTCGCACACAGCATATTCCTGCCACAATGGTGAGGGGAGGTACAGGATGCAGGGTAGAACAAATGCCACCTGCAGGTAGGTCCTGTTTGAACAGGGCATGGGTGACCAAAGGCAGGCCGGTGCAAAGGGCCAGCTTCAAGCACTGGAATGGGCTAAGGCCTCCTGTGGGACTACCCTAGCAAAGCCAATGTGTTTAAATTTATGTGCTGGGTTTTTTAATGAGGGTTCTTGTCCCCTTTGTATAAAATAATGATTAAACTCGGTGTGGGGTTTGTGGCCATGTTGTTAAGATAATAATTCCACAAGAATGAATTTGGGGTACAGGGCAGGGCCATCCAGCCAATTGCCTGTGGACAACTTGTGGGTTTCCCCCAAGGCTAGCTTCAAGCAGCAGTGAATGGGCTATGGCCTCCAGTGGGACTACCCAGCAAGGCTGTTGGGTCAAATTTGTGGGCTGGGTTTAATAGGGGTTCTTGTCCCCTTTACGCCCAATAATTAAAGTAGGGGTGAAGTTTGGCCATGCTGTTAAGACAATAATTCCACAAGGAGGAATTTGGGAGTACAGTGGCAGGGCCATCCAACCAATTGCCTGTGCACAACGTGTGTGTTTTGCCCCAAGGCTTGGCCCCCGGAAAGGCTCTAGGGAATTACATTGCTTCATAACCTCTCTGGGGTTGACAGTGGCATAGCACACGCCTTGTCTCTTTTTCAGGTCCACAGATTTCTGGAGTTGGCACCAGGAGCCAGCTGGGAACCCAGGTAGGTGCCACTAGCGCTGTGGAACCTTGGCATAGAATGGTTGTCAGTGTGGTGTGGAGATCAGTTGATCCATACATGTGGCAGGCCTTGAGAGAAGTTTTAATGATTTCATACAATTTCTGGATCAGGAAGGCCGGTCAGCAATATGGCCCGTTACAGAGGAACAGGTGCTGCAGTACATGCTGTTGTTGGCAAACCATCAACTGGCGTCCTCCACGATCTTGAATCACCTTTCTGCAGTTACATTCATCAATAGGCTAAATGGTTATCCTGATCCTTGCAGTGGTTTTTTAGTAAGAAGGTTTTTGGCTTGGTGGCTGTGTACTGGTGGCCCACAGTGGATTCCCGCCATCCCATCATGGTTTACATACTTAGGGATCTTGTGCAGATCCCTGGTGACTTATATACAGCCTTATTCAGGGCAGCATTCTTGACAGCAGTTTTTGGTGCTTTCAGGATCAGTGAGCTAGTACCTGGGTCCAGTAGGGACTCAATAGGAAGGGCTGTGCAACTGCAGGTTATCAATGGCATGAGCATTCAATGATATTACACTTGTGAAGGTCAAAGACCGATCAAGTTGGCCGGGGTGAAGCTGTGATCCTCCGGCAGGGTCTGCCCAGTTCAGACTTTGAAGACCTACAGGGTTATATGGCCAAAGGCTCCCTTTTTATCCATGGTGACGGGAGTCCCCTCACAGCATATCAATTTGTTACTGTGTTGAGATGGGGGCTGTTGAGGTTGGGGCTGCCAGCCCATGAATTTGGTTGCCACTCATTCAGAATCAGGGCGGCAACAGCAGCACATAGCTAGGTATGGGAGCAGAGGCAATCCAAGCAATTGGGTGTTGGCATTACAATGCGTACCGAATGTATGTAAAACCTCAGGCAGTAAGTCAGCATTAATTTGTCGTAATCTCATTACAGATATTGGACAACCAGCCATGAAGACAGTGGTATGGATCTGTGGGCATAGTATTGTCTTTTGGGCCCATAGGCATGTGTTTAGATTGTCCAAGGCTTCACAGCTGGGCTTCAGTGATAAGGTGATACTCAGTTGGCATGCAAGGAGGGGCGTGTTATGGGATCAACTAATGCTATATGCTATGCGGGCCCATCAGCAGCCACCAGATATAATTGTGGTGCACCAGAGCAAGGGGGGACTTGGGGGCTGATCCTTCAACTTTTTCCAGGCGTTAACATGATTTGGTCAGACATGCTTCAGCGCAGGGTGTGGTGGAGAGCTGTGAGCCACCCCCAGGGTGGACAAGGTAAGGAGGTATCTGAACAGGGAAGTGACTAAATTCCTTGGGACCATAGGAGGGACAGTATTTTCACATCTTGGAGTAGTATATGGGATAGCAGAGTTGTTTCGGGAGCATGGGGTTCACCTGTCCGACTTAGGTGCTTAACTGATATAAAAGATGGCATTAGGAGATGCCTGGGAACCTGACTGGGTATGGGAATGAGGAAACCAAGTTAATTGCTGGCGCCTCCTTGTGGCGGATGTCCAATGCAGGTTCTCTATAGGAAGGGTATACAGTGACTGGATAAATGGCTTGGAAAAGAACTTAAAGAGGGGTTCATTAAAGGAACAAATGGGGGCAATTGGGGACTCCTATGATTGCTACAGCAGGGAGCCAACCCCCCATTCTTATAGTCCACCTTAACCTTCCTGCGAGGTGGGGTGGATGGTAAGGTCCCGGCAATTGATTTGCTGGAGGGACCGAGAGGGAAAAAGAGGGGGAGCTGGTGGAAGCCCCTCACCTCAGGTATGGTAAGTCCCAGCCATGGATTTGCTGGAGGGAAAAAGAGAGAACTGGTATAAGCTCCTCAGGTAACTATGGAATAAACACAAGGTTACCTGTACTGTACACTGTTATCTGCTGGGTAGTCCTAGACGTCTAATAATAAAGTTGTGGCCTGATTAAACCCATGTCAAATGTCTCCTGTCCTTCTTTTGTCATAGCCAGACAACAATCTGTGTGTTGTAGAAAACACTAGCCATCATCCCCATGTATAAAGTGGGATTTGCAGGTACACTGAGGACAGGGGGTACCTGTACAGATCCTGAGAGTCAAGCAAGCCCTCTGTCCTTCAAACTCTCCTCTCTCTTCCCTTGTCCACTAACCTCCTAGCTGCATGGCTCCTGAGGCAGCAGTGGTGTCACTGGCTCTGTCATCTGCGTGAGCAAGAGGGGAGGGAGGGAAGAGCACAGAGCTGATTTAGCAGTGCTAGCTCCCTGCTGAAAATCTGCTTGTTTGCTGCAGAGTTAAACTGTACAGAACCACTGTTCCCCCAGCACCTCCTCCCCTATCCCCGCCATGCCTGGCTTCCACTACAAAATTCAGAAAGCCCCTGCCGCATTGTATTTGCATAGAGGAACATCTGTAGTCTTGAGGGCTCTCCTCTTCCCTCATGGGCCAGACTCCCATTAACTGCTACAGCTTTTGGATCAGGCCCTGTGTCTTTGCCAGCCAGTTTGGCTAACAATTATGCTTATTTAATCTCCTCTACAGCTGCCAATGGACGGGATCAGTGAGCTTAAGTCTATTAGTTTGTATTCAAAGCTGATACCAACTATGTTGCAAGTCTGGCACATCCCATCAATTGGGATGGCATGACTCAGAAAATGAAATACATAAAGGTGTTATAGAGAATAGCACTGTAAAGAAAGTGCATCAAGCAGCATTCCTGACTGTACCAGCACTATAGACCATCCAGTCACCCAGAAAAATATTTAATATGACAACTCAGTTAGTTTTGCTTGCTTAGAAAAATGTTTAACAGTCCCGGAGGGAATTTAGAAATCAAGAAATAGAGAGAGCAGTTTTTTCAAAGGCTACTTCCAAATTCCTTTCTAAGTATCCATGGGCACTTTATATATCTCCAGAAACATAATTTTCTATCAATAATGTTTACAATTAATATTAACTACAGAGTTCATGAACGTGATCAGTTTACATGGTAGCTAAATCAAAGCCATAATCTATAATGCTATGAGTCAATTGAGTCAGACAGCTGCAGCGGCACAGGAGCTAGCAAACAGAGCTCTAAACAGGGGAGTTTGAGTGGGAGTTCTGTTGGAGGAGAAGATAGTTGTACTTGGTTTTGTATTTTTAGTATTTGTATTTGTGTGTGTGTGTAGGGGTTTTGTGCTGGGAGAGCAGCTGAGCCTGATTAGGGGGTGGGGCTTTGTGCTGAGAGAGCAGCTGAGCCCTGCCTAGGGGGTGGGGCTTCTGACTAGGGGCCCTATAAAGGTAGCCAGTCAGTCGTGCAGCAGCACAGACAACTGCAGTGGCACAGGAGTTAGCAAACAGAGCTCTAAACAGGGGAGTTTGCAAGGGGGGTTTGGATTGTGGTGCTTGTTTGGGGTTTGCTTTTGCTGGGGGGGGGTGGTCTTTTTGGTGTGGCTTGTGTTTCCCAGATAAACAGGATTTAGGTGGGAAGGAGATGACAGATACAGAGGCAGCTGTGGGAGTGACTCCTGTAGTGCAAGACACATTGAGGATGACTGGATGTGGAAGCTGTGGTATGTACATGATCCTGGAGGGGGGAACCGGTAAGAGTTTTTTCTGCATGAAATGCCGTCTGATAGAGCTGATGGAGGAAAAGATCCGAGGTTTGGAGATGCAGGTGGAAAGTCTGGTTGAGTTTAGGAAGGGGTTTGAGCAGATGATGGAGCAAAGACATGAGGTATCTGAAGGGAAAAGCTCAGATTCACAGATGGAAGCAGGGCTGGGGAATTTTGAGGAGAGACTGGGTGAGGAAAGTGGTCAGTGGAAACATGTGACTCAAAGAACCAGGCAGAGAAAAAGATGGGCTAGTGAAGGAGAAATAGAGCTTAGGAACAGGTTTGCAGAGTTGGAAAATGAAGAAGGGGCTCAGCAGGTACTTGTTGAAAGTGGAACGGTAAGGAAGAAGAGAAGAGAGGCTAGTCCTATAGGAAAAGGGAAAGAGTCAAGGGAGACTACACCAAATATGAGCCCCAGGAGGATACAGGATGGGTTGAAGAGGATTGTAAGGGAAAATAGGAATGGAAAGAACTTGCAGCCAGAGGGAACAGGGGAGAGACTGGAGAATACCACTGTCACCAGGAAAAGGCAGGTCTATGTGATCGGGGACTCTTTATTGAGAAGAATAGACAGGCCTGTAACTAGAGCTGATCCTGAGAATAGAAGGGTGTGCTGTCTTCCGGGTGCTAAGATACGGGTTGTAGACCTGAGGTTGAAAAGGATCCTCAAGGGAGCGGGAAAGAATCCCCTAATTATCCTTCATGTGGGAACAAATGATACAGCCAGATTCTCGCTGGAAAGTATCAAGGGAGACTATGCTAGGCTGGGGAAGACGTTTAAGGAAATTGAGGCTCAGGTGATCTTTAGCGGGATCCTTCTTGTTCCTAGAGAAGGGCAACAAAGGTCTGACAAGATTATGACTGTCAACAGATGGCTTAGGCAGTGGTGCTATAAGGAGGGCTTTGGGATGTATGGCCACTGGGAGGCATTCACGGACAGAGGTCAGTTCTCTCGGGGTGGACTTCATCTGAGTAGGGAAGGAAATAGACTTCTAGGATCGAGGCTGGCACAACTGATAAAGAGAGCTTTAAACTAGGAATTGGGGGAAGATGGATGGGAGATGTCCAGAAAATCTCCACGCCAGATTTTAGCATTGAGAGGGAAGAAGATGAAGTAAGAAAGGATACAGGCGTGGGTAGGAGAATGTATATAAGGAGCGAGGGCGGTGTGAATACTAGTCTAATAGGTTATACTGGCTGTAGAATGACTGTGCCTAATAGGGTACAAAATGTGAGCGAGGCCAAACAGCAAAAATTAAGATGTTTGTACACCAATGCGAGGAGTCTAGGTAACAAAATGGAGGAACTAGAGCTACTGGTGCAGGAAGTGAAACCAGATATTATAGGGATAACAGAAACATGGTGGAATAGTAGTCATGACTGGACTACAGGTATTGAAGGGTATGTGCTGTTTAGGAAAGACAGAAACAAAGGTAAAGGGGGTGGAGTAGCATTGTATATCAATGATGAGTTAGAATGTAAAGAAATAAGAAGCGATGCAATGGATAAGACAGAGTCTGTCTGGGCAAAAATTACATTGGGGAAGAAAACTAGTAAAGACTCTCCTACGATAGTGCTTGGGGTGTGCTATAGACCTCCGGGATCTAATTTGGATATGGATAGAGCCCTTTTTAATGTCTTTAATCAAGTAAATACTAATGGAAACTGCGTGATCATGGGAGACTTTAACTTCCCAGATATAGACTGGAGGACCAGTGCTAGTAATAATAATAGGGCTCAGATTTTCCTAGATGCGATAGCTGATAGATTCCTTCATCAAGTAGTTGCTGAACCGACTAGAGGGGATGCCATTTTAGATTTAATTTTGGTGAGTAGCGAGGACCTCATAGAAGAAATGGTTGTAGGGGACAATCTTGGCTCAAGTGATCATGAGCTAATTCAGTTCAAACTAAATGGAAGGATTAACAAAAATAAATCTGCAACTAGGGTTTTTGATTTCAAAAGGGCTGACTTTCAAAAATTAAGGAAATTAGTTAGGGAAGTGGATTGGACTGAAGAACTTATGGATCTAAAGGTAGAGGAGGCCTGGGATTACTTTAAATCAAAACTGCAGAAGCTATCGGAAGCCTGTATCCCAAGAAAGGGGAAAAAATTCAGAGGAAGGAGTTGTAGACCAAGCTGGATGAGCAAGCATCTTAGAGAGGTGATTATGAAGAAGCAGAAAGCATACAGGGAGTGGAAGATGGGAGGGATCAGCAAGGAAAGCTACCTAATTGAGGTCAGAAGATGTAGGGATAAAGTGAGAGAGGCTAAAAGTCGAGTAGAGTTGGACCTTGCAAAGGGAATTAAAACCAATAGTAAAAGGTTCTATAGCCATATAAATAAGAAGAAAACTAAGAAGGAAGAAGTGGGGCCGCTTAACACTGAGGATGGAGCGGAGGTTAAAGATAATCTAGGCATGGCCCAATATCTAAACAAATACTTTGCCTCAGTCTTTAATAAGGCTAAAGAGGATCTTAGGGATAATGGTAGCATGACAAATGGGAAGGAGGATATAGAGGTAGATATTACCATATCAGAGGTAGAAGCGAAACTGAAACAGCTTAATGGGACTAAATCGGGGGGCCCAGATAATCTTCATCCAAGAATATTAAAGGAATTGGCACCTGAAATTGCAAGCCCATTAGCAATAATTTTTAATGAATCTGTAAACTCAGGAATAGTACCGAATGATTGGAGAATTGCTAATATAGTTCCTATTTTTAAGAAAGGGAAAAAAAGTGATCCGGGTAACTACAGGCCAGTTAGTTTGACATCTGTAGTATGCAAGGTCCTGGAAAAAATTTTGAAGGAGAAATTAGTTAAGGACATTGAAGTCAATGGTAAATGGGACAAAATACAACATGGTTTTACAAAAGGTAGATCGTGCCAAACCAACCTAATCTCCTTTTTTGAAAAAGTAACAGATTTTTTAGATAAAGGAAATGCAGTGGATCTAATTTACCTAGATTTCAGTAAGGCATTTGATACCGTGCCACATGGGGAATTATTAGTTAAATTGGAGAAGATGGGGATCAATATGAACATCAGAAGTTGGATAAGGAATTGGTTAAAGGGGAGACTGCAACGGGTCCTACTGAAAGGCGAACTGTCAGGTTGGAGGGAGGTTACCAGTGGAGTTCCTCAGGGATCGGTTTTGGGACCAATCTAATTTAATCTTTGTTACTGACCTTGGCACAAAAAGTGGGAGTGTGCTAATAAAGTTTGCAGATGATACAAAGCTGGGAGGTATTGCCACTTTGGAGAAGGATCGGGATATTATACAGGAGGATCTGGATGACCTTGTAAACTGGAGTAATAGTTATAGGATGAAATTTAATAGTGAGAAGTGTAAGGTTATGCATTTAGGGATTAATAACAAGAATTTTAGTTATAAGTTGGGGACGCATCAATTAGAAGTAACGGAAGAGGAGAAGGACCTTGGAGTATTGGTTGTTCGTAGGATGACTATGAGCTGCCAATGTGATATGTCTGTGAAAAAAGCTAATGCGGTTTTGGGATGCATCAGGAGAGGCATTTCCAGTAGGGATAAGGAGGTTTTAGTACCATTATACAAGGCACTGGTGAGACCTCACCTAGAATACTGTGTGCAGTTCTGGTCTCCCATGTTTAAAAAGGATGAATTCAAACTGCAGCAGGTACAGAGAAGGGCTACTAGGATGATCCGAGGAATGGAAAACTTGTCTTATGAAAGGAGACTTAAGGAGCTGGGCTTGTTTAGCTTAACTAAAAGAAGGTTGAGGGGAGATATGATTGCTCTCTATAAATATATCAGAGGGATAAATATAGGAGAGGGAGAGGAATTATTTAAGCTCAGCACCAATGTCGACACAAGAACAAATGGGTATAAACTGGCCACCAGGAAGTTTAGACTTGAAATCAGACGAAGGTTTTTAACCATCAGAGGAGTGAAGTTTTGGAATAACCTTCCAAGGGAAGCAGTGGGGGCAAAAGATCTATCTGGTTTTAAGATTCTACTCGATAAGTTTATGGAGGAGATGGTATGATGGGATAATGGGATTTTGGTAAGTAATTGATCTTTAAATATTCAGAGTAAATAGGCCAAATCCCCTGAGATGGGATATTGGATGGATGGGATCTGATTTACTATAGAAAACTCTTTCCTGGGTATCTGGCTGGTGAATCTTGCCCATGTGCTCAGGGTTTGGCTGATTGCCATGTTTGGGGTCGGGAGGGAGTTTTCCTCCAGGGCAGATTGGAGAGGCCCTGGAGGTTTTTTTGCCTTCTTTTGTAGCATGGGGCATGGTTGACTGGAGGGAGGCTTCTCTGCTCCCTCAAAGTTTTGAACCATGATTTGAGGACTTCAATAGCTCAGACATGGGTGAGGTTTTTCATAGGAGTGGGTGGGTGAGATTCTGTGGCCTGCGCTGTGCAGGAGGTCGGACTAGATGATCAGAGTGGTCCCTTCTGACCTTAGTATCTATGAATTGTTGTTGAAACTCATTTTTCTACTTCAAATGACATATTGGAAATTACATACCCGCATCATGATCCTAAACCTGGGAGGTAGGTCAGTTTTATGCGCTTTCATCTGGGTTGGTTCCTCCACACTCTATCCTGGCTCCTTCTTCCCAGCCTATGTCAAAGAAGCTGGAGAAGTTTATCCAATAAGCAATAATAAAATATCAAAAAACAAATGTAATGTGAGGTATTTGACAACAGCATCTTCAGGAAATCAGTCCTGTATAAATTAAACTAGCTAGGCTGAGAATTTAATAAATCCAGTATTTTATGCAGTATATCCATGGCTTTTTAAATGGGCTCAATATTACTTCCATTAAAGTCAATAGCTTTGAGGTTACCCTCTTGGTGGTGCCAAGAATTAGCTATCAAATGTATTTAGGATTTTGAAATTCCTGATTTACTTTTGCTGGTTTACAAAGGTTGGGGTTAGAGGAGGAACAGAATACAATACAATTTCAGCTAGTTAGAAGCATCAGGCCAGGTTCTCTTCTCTCTTACCCTGGTGAGAATCAGGAGCAATTCCACTACGGAAAGTATATAGCATAAAACCTGTGTGAGGAGAATTAAGTCTTATTCTCATTAGTGTGTTAGGTTTTTAAAAATCATCTTCATAAGACTTAATGAGGGGCCAGATCCTGAAGTCTTTGCTCTGTCATTTTTAGATAAACCACCATTGACTTCAATGGGATTTTCCCTTGCTAAACCTAAATACGGGCTCCAGGACCAACCCAAAGAATTCATATGACCTTCTAAAGTGCATTGTGTGATGCGCCAGGATCTGAGCAGTAAGAGAAAACACTGGATTTCAGAGTTTCCCCAAAACAAAGGAGTTAGATGCGCTACTTTCTTTTCCTTTAAGCATAACATAGAGCATGGTAAATGACACCTGTTTAAAGGAAGAAATGACATAGCATTGTATTAAATGTCAGAACTACAGAAACATTACTCATAACATGAAAGGTAAGGCTATGTTTAATATTTAATATTACTGATGCTCCTGGAATAAATGAGATAAAGGAGACTGACTGAATGAGACTATGTGGGAAGCAAGTATGTTGATTGGTTTGTCAGCTGTGTGGTGTTTGGAGAAGTAATTACTAAGACTCATAGGTGATTTAACAAAATGGCAACTACTTTTTATCAACAGCAAATGTCAGGGATGTGAGCAAGAGACAAAAAAATGTTTTCTCTGCCAGTAGGACAGACTAAGACCATTTCTGACAGATTTCTACTTGCACAACTCTCTTGGCTGGATACAAAGTAATAACACAATGAAACATGACATAGAAGTACTACATCATCAGACCGCTCCCACTAGCTGTGCATGGCTGCCCCAGGTCAGTCATATGATGTAAGCAACCATAAGAGGTGAGCCTGGTAACACATACATTCAAATGCAACTGTGGTTTCATTTGCCAGGTCACAGCAAAAAGTTGCGAAGGAAGGGCAGCTTTGCCCCCAGCTAGTCTCTCGCATCTCAGTCTGCCTTGAGTAGGGTGACCAGATGTCCCGTTTTCATAGGGGCAGTCCTGGTTTTTGGGACTTTTTCTTATATAGGCACCTATTACCTCTCATCCCCTGTCCTGTTTTATCACAGTTGCTATCTGGTCACCCTGGCCTTGGGCAGAGGAGGAGTAGCCTAATCAACCAGACCCCAAATAGCCACTGCTGCACCCTGAGGCACCCTGCCTCAGCTAGGGCCTGCCACTGATTTCCACACTGGGGGCAGAAGCTCTGATTTGCAGTTCCTGGTGCAGTCTGCAGGAGTGCAGGGAATTCAGACAACACTCCCACTACCCAACAGTGCTACACTCTAACCTGGGCTGGAAGGAAAGGAACAGGGTCTGGGGGTGAAGATACATTCAGCAGGGTTCCCAGCCTCTGGCTGGAGAGAGGAAGCTAACTGGGGGATGTGGAACAGCAGCTGCCTGCTAATAAATGCTAGTGGGACTGAGGGGGTGAATTGAACTGAGGAAGTGGGATATTAGATGATATAATAGGAGGTGAGCAGATTTGATGGTGTGGGGGGAGAGGCAGGTTATTAGATTTGATGACTGGATGGAGGGAAGGGTTAATTAAATTGTTGGGAGCAGGTTAATTTGATAAGTGTGAGGGCTGGTGAATTGATTTGATGATGGGGGATGGAGAAGATTAATTGACTTTCTATAATCCTCTCCTGGGGCACTCCTGGTGGAGTCTCTTATTTTTCCCTCCTCAGAGGCTTTGTCATCCACCGTCAAACCAGTGGGCCTCAGGTTCTTAGCTCCTGGTGCAGGGGAAATTCAGCTAGCTTTCACTGGTGCAGAAGAATCTTGGACTTGGTCTCTGAAGTGGAGTTGGGGGCTCAGGTCTTCTGACAAGGAGTATCAAAAGAGCCTTCTACTGCAGTGAGCAACTCTTAGGCTGGCTGCTTCTCCTCCAACCTTGTCTCTCTGCAGCCACCTTTCTCTCCTTGGTCATGTGGGCCAGCCACTTGCAGGCTCTTCTCAGCCTGCAGTTGGTCACCCAGGAATTCTAATCCGGTTTCTGGTCCAGCCCTCCCAGACAGTCTCTTCCTTCAGCACAGATAAGGCAGGTAGTCTCAGTTGCAGTTCTAGTTTCTGTCCCTGTGTAAGCTGCTTCTCTGAATCCTTCAAATGGGATATAAGTGTACTTATAAGCCATAGGTAAGGATGATCCTTGGAGGAAAGTAACTGTGTCAGTGGCAGGGAAATTATTCTAAGCCTCCCAGTAGTTAGGAGGTAGAATTTTAACCAGGAGCTCACAAGAGCCCATCCCAGTACATCATTGCTTAGTGCACCTTTCCCCCAAAGAAGCAATCTTCTTTAGGAGAAGGATCAAACCCTTTTCCCCACTGGCAGAGAAGCTGTTCTTCAGTCTACTCCTTGCAGTGCTCCTCAGGTGGGAAGTGCCACTGCCTAACCTTTGATAGCAGCAAACCTAGGCTGCCATTGCTTCTCCTCTTCAATTTTGTGCTTTGAGGCACCCCTTGATGTGAAGCTCTAAGATGTACAGAGCATCTCGAAAGGTTAGATCATGCAGATTTGGGGCTTTCCTGGAGCAATGTGCTCAATGGGGCACCACTAATAAGGAAGCCCCAGTGTATTGCTGAAGTGGGCCAGATCTTGCCATCGGAATATAATGCTGGGAAATAGATTAATCACACTTCACACTTCACAATGTGATCTGGGTTTGGCTATTGAGGGAGGGCAGGATTGAATGGATTGTTACTTGAATCTCATTGGTTCATCCAATCCCCATGGTGACTCTTATGGGGTATAAATGTGAATATGGCATGACCCAGAATGGCATATCCAGCTAATCACCATCCAAAGTATTCTCTACTTTACAAGATAATGAAATGGCCAGTCTTGCTGTGAACATGGTTTTTTACATAACACTGGATATTTGTTGTGATGTAGATGGGCTTGCCAACCAGCCAGTTTTACTCAAAGTGTTTTCAAAGCAGGTATTTTGAAAGTGACATTTGTTTTTGTGGAGTACAAACCTATAAAGATGCTAACATGTTTCATGCTGGTGAAGTGAATTATAATACAGATATGCTTGTTATGAAGTCTTTCAAACTAACACTCCATGCATAAAGTACATCATTTCACAAATGCCTTTGCCTACTACCAGCTATGTTTGCTACCTTTGATGTCACTTCTATGACTTGAAGGGATGTCAGCAACAGCCATACTCCCTGTAATGCGGTTTAATTTTATACAATAAACACTTATCAGAACTGGAACCATTTCTTTTCCAGCAGATCATGTGCTACTGGGAGTCTGTCAGATTTCAAACTACAAGCTAATGCACAAGGCTGCTGCTTTCCCTACACGTTGCAATTTGTCAGTTGCAGACTTAAATGTAAAAATATTTGGATGCAATCTTGTAAGATACAGTTCTAGCAGGAGCGGATTTACCATGAAACAAATTGTGCGGTGGGATGGTGTCCCCAATGACAGGAGGGACCCCAAAATGCAGGACAAATATCTGACAATCTGCCCCCAAGTCCCAGAAGGTGGTACAGCAGGGCTTAGGCAGGCAAGCTGCCTGCATGCCATGGCCAGTGGCCCCACGCTGCTCCCAGAGGCGGCTGGCTGCTGGCACATCTCTGTGTGCCCCTGGCTGGAATGGGAGGCAGGTCCGTGCGCTGCCCCCACATTGGGCAGCACATGGAGATCCACTACCCAACGAGGGGCATGCCGAGATGTGCCAGCTGCAGGGCTAAGGCGGCTCTCTCCATGCCACTTCATGTGCTGTCCCCGCCCCAAGCACTGGCTTCACAACTCCCATTAGCAGCCAGTGGGAGTTGTAGGGGCGGTGCCTGCGGGCAGTGGTGAATGGAGACCCCCTATCCTCTGCCCACCTCGGAGCTGCTGCTGGAGGGGTATGTCTGCCGGTTGCTTTGGAAGCTGTGCCACCCGAGGTAAGCGCCCCCCGCCCCCTCCCACGCCCCAACCCTCTGCCCCAGCCCTGAGCCTGTACCCGACACCCAAACTTCCTCCCAGACCCTGCCCCAATCAAGGTACCTCACTTTATTTTCATTTACTTATAATATAGGAGGAGGGTGAAGGAAAAAAAGAATGAAAAACTGGGGTGGGAGTTAAACAGGAATATTCTTTTCTTTGCTGGGTCCTGAGGGGGGCCGAAAATGAAGCTGCACCCAAGGCCCCACTAATTCTAAATCCATCAGTTCTAGACATCAAAGAAGGGGATGTGTATGAATACTGCTCTAAGACAGTGAATCAAAAATGTTGATTAAGAAGGCATTATGGACATAAGATCTGATTCTCCATTGCCTTGCCCTTTGTATTATCACATACATCTGTGCAAAGTAGTATAAAGCAAGTGAAAATGGTATTTTTAGTCCACTTTGACAAGGTGGAGGAGTTTCAAGCCCACAATTTATAGCTAAATAAAACACTCTATGTTTGTTATAAAATTAAAAAACAAACAAACAAAAAAAGCTTGAAAACAGGTTCCCAAACTTTTTGCTAAGGTGACTCACCACTACATATGTGCATCATCTGCCCTGGCACTGCAACCCTGAGCATCATTCAGATTTGGCCCAGCTACAATGCAGGGGTGGCTGAGCCAAACGGAGGTGCTACAAATTGGTGTTCCAGGTCACAATGGGCACAGCAGGAAGCTGGGACCAGCCCTGTGGGATAGGAGCTGCAGCTGTAGGGTGAGTGCGGGGTAGGCGTATTTTCCAACCTCCCCAGGGCCTTTCCACTGCACTGACCTGGAATAAGTATATTTTTGCCTGGGCCATCTCACTAATGGGTTAATCCAGCCCTGGATTAGAACCTTTCCATGACTCACTGGGGGATTGGGACCTACTATTTGGAAAGACTACTCTAGCACAACTTCCACCTTAAAGTGTTCTTCTTTTCTTAAAAGTGACTGTAAAAATGGTGTTATGGGACTCCATCATTACCATCTCTCAGATTCCAGATTAAATATATTCTATTTGTGGAGTGGTTATAGAGTTTCTGTTCCTTCACACCCACCAGAGAGAACCAGGATGTGCTGTAGGGAGAATTTACTAAAGAGAGAGACTGCCTTGTGAGGGAATGCAGTAGTTACTACATAAGGCATGGCTTTTTGTGTTTATCTCCTCACATTACATTGTTTTTGAATAATTTATTTTTCTCCCTACTAGCCCTGTAAACTCAGCCTACAATCTGAGAGTATTTGGCTCATTCCCACTAATAAAGGTTCTACAGGCCAAATTAGCCCCTTATTTACACCTGTGCAAACCCATTTCCTTCAGTGGGGTTGCTCCAGTGTAAGTGATTGGAACTGAGTACGCAACTTTGCATAGGAAGGCATGAGAAACGAGTTCAGCTGTGTTGGCTCAGCAGGGCTAACAGGAGTAACACACAGGAAAACCATTTCTCACTATATGAGCAGCTAGAACTCTCAATACACACCCAGAGCAGATGTGCTGAGTCAGATGAGACAGAACTATTTTTATTCAGTCACTTATCAGAATAGAACAGGATGGTGAACCTTTGACCAGATCCTCAGCTGGTGTAATTGGCCTAGCTCTGCTGAACTCAATGGCACTATGCTGATTTATACAAACAAAGATTTGTCCTGCTGCCTCTTGCCCTGAGAACCCTGCAAATGAAGTCTCTTACCAGCTGCCTGTGCTGGAACTATTTCATCCTCAGCCCCAGTAAAAAACGGAATTCTGTTGGCACATAGAGCCCTTCTCTGTGAAGAGAGTTCATCCTTTATATCTTTGCTTTTTGAGGGAATTCACTACAGGTCAGGTTAAGAATATTAGTCTACATTCCTGAATTGCCCCCAATACCACGTTATATGAGTGCATATGTAAGGCTTAATGCTTTCTGGGCACTGTGGAGAGTATCTTGGATATTGAAACTTGCTACACCTTTGCAAAGTGTGGCCATTTCCCCCCATCTATGCCTCAGCCACATGAAAGGCAGAGGCACCAGGTTCACTTACACATCCCCCATCTGGGGCCAACAGCAATGGCAGGGCTAGCTGTCCCCAGCTCACTTCGAGCATACGCAAGCAGGACCAACCTTGTTGTGTACACTGTTATGGAGTGGCTGGGTCCTTTAAGGGGAAATGGGGCCTTAACCTACCTGTGACAAGTTTAGCTCACCTCCCCTGGTGGGCGATAATGAAGGCATGTGATTAGCTCAGGCGAGGCCAGGGGGAGATAATGGAGAAAAGGAAAGGGGTTGAAGTGGGAGTTGGTAACGCTTCACTGAGGAGGCCTAGGCAGGATAGAGGCCTGGAAAGTTCTAGCTGGCTTGAGGAAGTAGCTGCAGGTGAGTTCTGTAGGGAGTGAGGGTGGCTCCATCAGGGAGACTCCCATTTATATTCCCAAACTCCTGATTTAATAATGCTATCTCTTGCATCATAAGCCATGGCTTGACTGCTTGTTAGATAGCTGGGTCACTTTATTTGGCTGGGAAGGGACTGTTATGGTGAGTTAATGAGGAACCTTGTGAGAAAAAGGAAACTGAGTCAGGCTGCTATAGAACCACCCCTGGCAATGAGAGTGTATGCTTGTGTGGTGGCTGACCATGCTACACAAAAAGTGCATACAGCATTAAGGAGATGGTTCTCACTAACTTGGATAACTATAGGAAGAGTATATCATCCTCTGCTGGGAATACACTGATACAACAAAAGAAGTCATGTGTGAACAACTTTTCCTTTTAAAACTGGACTATAATTACTATCTGAGCCAAAATATATAATAATCACATTGTTTCCGATAACAAAGAGTTATGGAGGGGTACTTGTGTCATTACTAAAACTAGTGTAATTACTAGGTCTCTGTCAGTCAGACACAAGGGAAAAAAGAAGACTTTGAACTGGGGCAACAAATGCTGTTACACCTCCACCTATACAACCAAGGGTTATGATCAACTTAACTGTCACACCTAGACACAACCGCCCTTAAGAACACTGCAAATCTTTAAGTCTGAGGAGCAAGGCTATTTAAAATGCTAATACATGGATTTTCTGCTCACTGGAGCAGGAATTGCAGTATTACCTGTTGTGGAGCAGCTCCAAACTTCTGGAAGAGAAAGGTTTCCTCACCTGCCCATATGCCCCCAGCACTAAGTCAGGCTGCTCATCCTCAGCATCTGAGGTAGGATTTGGGTCAGAGTGTTTAGAGATGCCTAGTATTTTAATGTAACTGCGATTGGGATTTATGCTTGGGAATAGTTGCTTTCTCCATTTTGAACAGGAAAGGGAAGCATTACCGTTTGCAATTTGCAGTATTATGTTTCTGAGGCAAAATATAGGAAAGCTGTGGATAGCTGGACTGTTCCAGATTCTACAAATGTCTCTGTTTTATCAGCCCAGTGAAGTTTTGCCTCTTTTCTTAATCATCAGAAAAGGCTGGATTCCAGGAGATAGTCGCTATGTGCTTTTTGAACAAGCTGCTTTTGGAAGGCTTTAGGTCACTGGCAGTAAGCTGGCTTGTAGAGAGAAATTTGAAGAATGTACACTTCTAATGGCATGTTTGTTTTTTTTTCTGATTATGAGAATGTGGCTTTAGGGACTGCTGAACTCATTTTATTGAAATTTATTGGAAGAAAACTTCAGTGCTTTTCTTTGTATATACTAGGCCAGGAGTTCTCAAACTTCACTGCACCACAACCCCCTTCTGACAACAAAAATTACTACACAACCCCAGGAGGTGGGGACTGAAGCCTGAGCTGTCCTGGATTGAGGGGGGGGGGGGGGCAAAACATGAGCTCTGCTGTTCGGGGGGGGGGGGGGCAAAGTCCAAGGGCTTCAGCTCCAGGTGGGGGGCCTGTGACCTGAGCCCCACCACTAAGGGATGAAGTCCTCAGGCTTTGGCCCTGGGCAATGGGGCTCAGGCTTCGGCCCTGAACGCTAGGGCTTGGTCTTGGGCTTCAGCCTCTGGCCCCAGCAAGCGTAATGCCAGCCCTGGCAACCCTATTAAAACAGGATCAAGCCCCATTTTGGGGTCCTGACCCACAGTTTGAGAACTGCTGTGCTAGGTGAATAAGAATGCTTCGTTACAGGTTCCCAGTAAATCTTGCTTAATAAGTGAGATGTGTTCAGGAATTCACCTTATATTGAGAGATGGATTGTGTCTGAAAACTAAGGACTTGAGTAAGGTAGGCCTGTGTGGAGAGAGGTGAAAGGAACTTCCACCCTGCATGTGAAGGGTCTCTTTGTCTTTGCCCTCAGGGTGTACAAAGCCATGGGGGGTTGTCAGGTCAACAAAGGCCTGACATGAACAAAACCTCATGAAGGGCTTGCCTCCATTGCAAAATATGATCATGTTTAAATGCAGTAGGTGATCATGGGACTAGGGTTCAATCTTCATTATTAGACATAATACCAAACATGCTTTGTCCTGGTCTATGCCTACTATTGAGCAATGGTCAACTCTGTTCGCTACCTTGATTGTTCGCAATTGTACTTCAAAACCAATGAATTCTGTAATGCAGCCAAGCCCCAAAGGACTGACTCAACTTGTGCACCACCCAGTACAGTCCTGCTAACACAGTGGCCGCACCCTTTCAAAGGATGTTATTTTCCTGCTTTGGAGTGAGGTATTTTTGGCTGGGTATCTCTACCCCACCCAACCCCATTATGGTGTATCTACCTATCTTTGATTCTCAGCTCCCCACCACAGTATCAGAGTGCTTGTATTTATCCTCTCAACATGCTGTGAAGCAGGGCAGTGGTATGATCCCCATTTTATAGATGGGGCACTGCATGCATCCGACGAGGTGAGCTGTAGCTCATGAAAGCTTATGCTCAAATCCCTGCATGCATCTGATGAAGTGAGCTGTAGCTCACGAAAGCTTACGCTCAAATACCTACAAGATTTCTATCAAGCGTACTTACAACTACAATACCCACCTGCTGAAGTGAAGAAACAGATTGACAGAGCCAGAAGAGTACCCAGAAGTTACCTATTACAGGACAGGTCCAACAAAGAAAATAACAGAACGCCACTAGCCATCACCTTCAGCCCCCAACTAAAACCTCTCCAGCGCATCATCAAGGATCTACAACCTATCCTGAAAGATGACCCATCACTCTCACAGATCTTGGGAGACAGCCCCCCAACCTGAAGCAAATACTCACCAGCAACCACACACCACACAGCAAAAACACTAACCCAGGAACCTATCCTTGCAACAAAGCCCGTTGCCAACTCTGTCCACATATCTATTCAGGGGACACCATCATAGGGCCTAATCACATCAGCCACACTATCAGAGGCTCGTTCACCTGCACATCTACCAATGTGATATATGCCATCATGTGCCAGCAACGCCCCTCTGCCATGTGTATTGGTCAAACTGGACAGTCTCTATGTAAAAGAATAAATGGACACAAATCAGATGTCAAGAATTATTACATTCAAAAACCAGATGGAGAACACTTCAATCTCTCTGGTCACTCGATTACAGACCTAAAAGTTGCAATATTACAACAAAAAAAACCTTCAAAAACCGACTTCAACGAGAGACTGCTGAATTGGAATTAATTTGCAAACTGGACACTGTTAAATTAGGCTTGAATAAAGACTGGGAGTGGATGTGTCATTACACAAAGTAAAACTATTTCCGCATGTTTATTTTTCCCCCCTACTGTTCCTCACACGTTCTTGTCAACTGCTGGAAATGGCCCACCTTTATTATCACTACAAAAGGTTTGTTTTTTTTCTCTCCTGCTGGTAATAGCTCATCTTAAGTGATCAGTCTCATTACAGTGTGTACAGTAACACCCATTGTTTCATGTTCTCTGTCTGTATATAAAATCTCCCTACTGGATTTTCCACTGCATCCGATGAAGTGAGCTGTAGCTCACAAAAGCTTATGCTCAAATAAATTTGTTAGTCTCTAAGGTGCCACAGGTACTCCTTTTCTTGAAGCACAGAGACTAAGTGATTTGCCAAAAGTCACACAAGAAGTCTGTGGCAGAGTAGCAAATTGAACCTGGATCTCCCATAGCCGGCTAGAACTCTGATCACTGGACCACACTTCCTTTCTCTAATCAGTGATTGTAAAAACTGAGACATGGTGGCTTGGGCAACATCCTTTATTGGACCAATTTCTGTTGGTCAAAAAGATACATGCTTTCGAGCTCCACAAAGTCTTCAGATATATCTTTTTGACCAACAGAAATTGGTCCAATAGAAGATGTTACCCCACCACTTGTATCCTGGGACCAACATGCTACAATAACACTGCAAACAAATTGTAAACACTGGTATAGAAGGGTTCTTCAGCAAATCTAACGTGACTGCCACTGTGCTAAATATCCATGAAAGCAAAAGCAGCACAAAAATCACATCAACAGGATCATAGTGGCTGTTTGTATTTTTCCTTCCCCTCAGTCTCAGTGCAGAGCCTCATTCTAGGCAATAAAATCTCCAAATGCCAAAGACATCCAGAGGTGATGGATAAGAACTCAAATTCCATTTACTTTATTTGCATCCTCTCAGGTACAGAAATATAACTTACTTCTGCCACTGACAGCTGCTACGGACAGGTGTCATAGTCAGCATTTCCCTGCATAAGACTGATGAAATATAGGGACTGACTCCTGCCCAGCACCATCAAGTATGATCACAAAGCCAGTGGCTGTGGGAATACGCTTTGTTGTCTTCGATATACTTTTTAAGCACAAGTAAGGAGACGTAAACAGAAAACTCTTCTGCCAATAGGTACTGCAGCTGACTGCAATCCCCTCAAGTCTGTGGCAGAAATTGTGGACTTTGTGCTCAATACATGCCAGAGCCTGTGATGATCCAGATGAGTTCTAATTCCTCTCTATACATCATGATTGACATTCACTGAGAGTGAGGCTATGCAAATCAGTACCAAGTGCCAGTGATTTCGTAAAGTTAGGAATATGGCTTAAGCTCATTTAGGGTGACCAGATGTCCTGATTTTATAGGGACAGTCCTGATTTTAGGGTCTTTTTCTCTCATAAGCACCTATTACCCCTCACCTCCTGTCCCAATTTTTGACACTTGCTATCTGGTCAACCTAAGCTCATTCCACCTTATTTGCAGCCCCTTGGAGAAAGGTTTCCTTCAGCACTTATCTATATTTCTATCTCCTCTATGAAAGATGAAGCTGTCCACAATGTCCTCTTTCCTGAGAGGTTACAAACAAGTCAATGCTCGCTGTGTACCTGTAACTTAAATTATGTCGCTCATAGCCTGGTCCTGTGTTCTGTGAGCATTTCAAACTGTTATTGGTTAGGCTATAAGCTCTTTGGGGCAAGAACTGTATCTTCATTTTGTGCATGTGCCTGGGTGCACACATGTGCAATGCTCAGCACAAAGGAACCACAATCTCTGACTGGGGCCTCCAGGTATTACCACAATATAAATCGGAGATCTGAGGGAGCATTTGGGTGCTCAAGGAATGCAGGGTTAGTTCTCTGGTATGTAACACCTTTTGATGTATATTTTTATTCAGTGAATTCATATTCTTATATGGTGATACCAGTGTGTACAGTGCTTTGCAGACCATTAAAAATGATTGATAGACCTTTGGCTTCAGCATGCACAGTTTTCAAATAACATAACAGAGCAAGAGATGTCTTTAAAATGGGCGAGGAAGGCAATATGGGAAGATGCAGATTACTATGAAAAAAGCTCTATAGCTATGATAATGGTTATGGATATTATCTCACTTTTTAAAAATTAATGGAAGTTAGAGACAGTGTCTGGAAAGAAAGCAGGAGAGAAGGAAAACTAACAAAGAAACGACAGCTGCTATTGTACTGACCAATTATGTGGTCCTAGGTCCTTCTGGAATCCCTCACAACCTTCGATTAGCCTCCATGTCATCAGGATATTTTGCCACCCTACTATTCCAGCCCATTTTTCCAGTTTTTTAATCTTTATTTGATGTGAAACTGACACAGAATTGTTAAAAACAGTCAATACAGACTTGAACATCACTGATATGTTCAAACTCAATTAACGACACTGACCTTCCCAAACTGGAAATGTGACAGAGCAATGTGCATTATCACTGACTTTCCCTAGCGCTTCTTTGCATCAGGCATTGGAGCACAAGTTTGCTAATAACATTTGTTGTTGTTTATGAAGAGAAGCCTTTAAAATAAGAATGTTCACCATGAATGTATTGCTACAATGAATAAAAACTATAGCTGCTTCATAGCAGTCTTCCTCTTTAATTGCCTGAACTCAAAGACTGACTGACTATTTCAGAAATGTGATCATTCGTAGTCTTTTTGATTAGTGTATCATGCCATGTGCAAATGTATTGGAACCCTGGAAGGTAAATATAAAGCTCATCTTCCCCAATCTATCAGAATAAAACAATACATGCAACATTCCTGGTATCGGAATCCACTCAGTTAACCACATGAAAACATCATGGAAATATTCTTAAAATATTTTTCTAGGTGTCTCTTCTTTTATTAATTTAACTTCATATTAAGGTCAATATCTTTCAGTTTCTGTTGCAGATGTCTCAGTCCTTTCCATACTTGGTGCTGCCATTTTATGAGTAAAATCAAAGATATCCTTAAACATTCCATATGTCAAGAACTCTATGAAGTGCCTTGTCCCCTCTGTCTTTTCTTTTATCTTACCTCCTTCATTGACTGGACAGAGAGCTGGCTGAGTGGACAAATGCGGACACCTTCTCCTGTTCTTGAACGGAGTTACTATTATGGTGGAAGGGGTTAATGGTCGCTATCAAGTGTGTTTTTGATCTACAGATCAATCACAGACCTGGCTAAAGTTGACAGGTGCCTGACTACCTTGGGGTTACATTGAGGTTACATGGAAGGAGCTATTAAATGCCTTTTTGTATAGTGATAGCTAAAACAATAGGAAGCCATCACTCAAGGCAGTGAGCCCCATAGCAAGGCTGATGAGAAGCTAAGCCACGTGGACAAAGGATTTCACTGGGACTGATTGCAAACATAGAGAGAGGGGTTGACTGGTCGCAGGTGTGTGAGTGAGAGAAAGACAGAGAAGCAGTGAGGAGAGTGAGACTGAGATTATTTTAAGTACAGTACACATGGGAAAGGCAGACTGGGTTTTCTAAACAAGTAAACTGGTTCCCATTGTTTCTGCTGCATTAAGGAAAATAGGACTTGGTATACGTTCTTTATAAACAAACAGGATTGCACCAAATAAATACTTGACTCATCAGTTTCTCCCCCTAACAAACAACCCTGAATATTGGCCAGCCAGTCAGGCCACAGGGGCAACACTAAGAACTTGGAGATTCTGTTCTAATGTGCAACTCTCAACTTTGCTAGATGGCACAGCTTTGCTTTGGGTTAGTGAAGAGTAATCTTTTGTAATGAGTATATTTGTTGTAACACTTTTTTATGGTTATGTGGACCTAAAACCCCCCGGGATTGTTTTAGAGCAGTATTGCCTGTTCCTTTGACAAGTTCTGGTCACAGTCTTTTCAGCACTTCCAGCTAAGGGGACTAATGTATCAGGCAAAGGAACAGAACCAGTTTATCTCTTGTGGCTATGTGATACACCAATAACAGAGCATGTGACTATCCAATAGATTGTCATTTGTCTAATCAAAATTAAGACTTGCATCATCATCAAAAATTTGGTTAAAGTGATCTGCATGTGGACAATGTACAAAGTGTTTGGGGTTCTATGGTGTGGCTTGTGGGATTTTGTGCTTTCTATCAAAATCTAGCCGAGCAGCAGTAAATCTCCATATCTTTGCTAATAATGGCTTCTAAGAAAGATCACAAAAATCTTTTATCTGTCTTGCTATAATTTCTGCTATTAATATAGAAAACAGGGCAAAGTATAGCCAAAAATAAAATGACAGATCCCCCTAAAATCCTGCTGAAGTTCTGCTGAGTAGGTGAAATTTGGCAAAAGATTGTCAAGTTCCTCCACTGAGGCTTTGTCTACCCTAGCACTTCTGTTGGTGAAACTTTTTTTGGTCAGGGGTCTGCAAAAAAACATTCCCCTGACTGACAAAAGTTTCACTAACAAAAGTACCGGTGTGGACAGCACTACGGTGGTGGTAGACACTTTCCTGCCAGCATGTTGGGATGGAGGGGGGAGGAGTTAATTATATTGTCAGGAGAGCACTTCCCACTGGTATAGAGTGGCTCTATGGGAGACCTTATAGCGGCACAGCTGCAGTGGTACAGCTGTGCTACTGTAAGGTGCGTAATGTAGACGTAGCCTGAGTTTGATTGCTCTGGGCATGGTTTTTGTACATTAGCTTTGGCCATGGAGGAGCCGAGTCTGTCACCCCTACTTCCATTGAACAGCTCTTACTAGATGCATTGAATTACTCCCATAGTGTTGTTCAAGATAAGCAATTGTTGCAAATTTGGGCTCTGAATTCATAATTCATCTTATATCTTTAAAATCCTGCACTTTCTCATATCCTAGCTAAGGGGACTCTATCTAAATAATGAATCTGGGAAGTCTCTTTTGAACTAGTGTCACAGATGGTAAGTTATCTAAATTATGAACCTGCCCAATGTAAAAATGTTTGTGGTTTTAAAGGCCAACAGAGCACAAAGTCCTAATGAATTAATATTTCACCTGGAAGTGAGAGCGTAATCATTCAAAAACCCTTAGCAAAAGAAGAAAGATAAATTCAGTGACAGTTTTTGCCATAAAGAAGCCACAACAATGTCATTTCATATACATAGTCTGGCCTAGTGTTGCTTATAACATCAAGTGTTGGGACAACTCTATAAAGTTATTAGCTGAACTGTCATCAAAGTATGATAGAAATGAAATGTGAATTCTTCTAGCTAGACTTCAAGCTGAATGTCATCTTCAATAGTAAGTACAACCTACCAATATGCTCAGTAAGTCAATGGTGCCTTCTGAAAGCAACAGCAACAAGCACTCAGCTGAGCTGTGCAGCTGTGTCCTGTGCTTAACAGGCTTCCTTATTAAGTGGATACAGTGAACAGCCATCTTTACTCTTCTTTCTGAAGATTTACTGATTTCCTTCCCCCTGCTCCTTTATGGATCTGGGAACATATAAGAATTCCTTTAGCTGGTCCAATTCTAGCCATGCCCCCTTTCCTCGCTCAGTCCATGATACAGAACCTACTGTTAGGCCCTAAAAATTCCATTCCCAAACTACCAACTGAAATACGTCAGTGGTTTCAAAGCAAACATCCCCAGAATCAATACCAACAAAGTCATAAACTTCCTATAGAGGCAAACAAGTCACACCGTGTTCAATACAGTAGCATTTTAGCATGATTGGTTTTCACTGATCATTTTCAAGGTAAGAGTGAAGTAAAAATTCAGGGTGGATTCAGCTGATGATGTTAAGTGAACAAGTTGTTATAAATAAATTATTGGAAATGTCAGACTCTAATTAGCCTTTCTTCCCCCCCCCCCCCGTTTAAAAAAAAAAAAAGTCAAACATAATATAATCTGGACTCTGTTCTCTTATTTTAACTCTTATTCAAGTTCAGTATTTAAACAGACATGGGGAAAGAACTGTGAAAATATAGGACCACTTAATGTGATCATGAAACACAAAAATCGGGTGGTTGTGGGGGAGGGGGAGAGGATAGAAGATTCAGTATTTGCTATTATTCCGTTGTTATTCCAAACTAGAGCTGGTCAAAACTCCAATTTCTATTCTGGAATTTGAACACTTTAAAATGTCCTTTTGTTTGAAATCAGAACAAATCCCCTTTTCTGAAATTTTCCCCTGAAAATTGTTTTACAAGGCCCTAGCAAAGCACTTCGTTTTGACTATAATATGCTAGTTTGAAATAATGGCTTTCAATCACAGAAATGTGGAATTCTGCCTAGACAACTTGCCACCCTTCCTACTTCCCCTGACGCTGTGGAAGCCTCTGTGGGATTCAGTTTCCACAGAGATGAAGGCGATGGTCAGGGAGCCTGCTGGACTCTTCTGACTTCTCCTTCACTAACTTGGGAGAAGCCAGTTCTCATCAAGACAGCCTGTGGCCATATTATTTTTGTCTGTTTCTTGCTCTGTACCACAGTTCCCCACTTTGGGAGGTTAAGTTATGGGTAGGGGACTCTCTGGAAGCATGAAGCTGCTATGCTCTTTTGGGCCATGCAGGAGCTGGAGGGTGAATGAGGATTCCCTTGCCACCTCAGGCTCCTCTGAGATCCACAGGCAAGGGAAGGGAATCCTTGCTTCCAGGGAACTTTGCTCCCATGAATGGCAGAATTTGTAGGAAACTTCAGTACTTGAAACTTGTAATTATTGGATAGTATGGATTTCAGGATAGGGCCCAATATAAATATTTTGGTTTGCAAGACAGACATGTTAATTCATACATTGCAATTCCAGAAGGGACTATTGTGATCATCTAGTCTGACTTCCAGTATAACATAGGCCATAGAACTTCCCCAAAATAATTGCTAGAGCAGAGCTTTTAGAAAAACATCCAGTCTTGATTTAAAAACTGTCATGGAGAATCGACCATGACCCTTGGTAAATTGTTCCAGTGGTTAATTACCTAACTGTTTAAATAAGTTTATTTCCAGTTTGAATTTGTCTAGCTTCAACTTCTAGCTATTGGATGATGTTATAACTTTCTCTGCTAGATTGAAGAGCCCATTATTTAATATTTGTTTATAAACTGTAATCAAGTCACCCCTTAACATTCTCTTTGTTTAAGCTAAATAGATTAAGCTCCATGAGTCTCACTATAAGGCATGTTTTCTAATTCTTTAATCATTCTCATGGCTCTTCTCTGAACCTCTCCAATTGATCAACATCCTTCTTGAATTGTGGGCACTGTATTCCAGCAGCGGTTGCACCAGTGCCAAATACCAAGGTAAAATAACCTCTCTATTCTTATTCAAGATTCCCCTGTTTATGCATCCAAGAATTGCATTAGATCCTTTGGCCAGTGTGTCACACAGGGAGCTCCTGTTTGGCTGACTATCTACTCTGACCCCCAAATCTTTTTCAGTCACTGCTCCCCAGGATAGAGTCCCCCCTTGTGTAAGTATGGCCTACATTCTTTGTTCCTAGATGTATACATTTACATATAATCACACTAAAATGTATATTGTTTGCTTGTACCTAGCTTACTAAGCAATCTAGGCCGCTCTGTATCAGTGACCTGTCCTCTTTATTTACTACTGCCCCAATTTTTCTGTTCATCTGCAAGCTTCATAAGTGATTTTCTTTTCTTCCAGGTCATTGAGAAACATGCCAAATAGTGGAGGGCCCATGACCAATTCCTGTGGAGCACATCTGCTCAATGATGATTCCCCTTTTTACAGTTACATTTTTAGACTTATCAGTTAACCAATTTTCAAACCATTTAATATGTGCTATGTTAATTTTATATTGCTCTAGTTTTTTTTAAATCAAAATGTTGTGTAGTAAGTCAAATGCCTTATAAAAGTGTAAGTATACTATCTTATCAACCAAACTTGATACATTTTTTTATTAGCATTAATTATGTTATCCTCCTTTAATTCTTTGAACTCCTTTCTTTCCCGGGACAATATCAGACTGGCAGACCTATAATTATCTGAGTCATCCCTTTTACCCTTTTAAAATATCATCCCTTTTACCCTTTTTAAATATTAGCTTATTTCGAGTCTTCTGGAACTTCCCCAGTGTTTCAAGATTTATCAAAAATCAACACAACAGTTCAGCAAACTCCTCAGCTAGCTCTTTTAAAACTCTTGGATGGAGTTCAAGTTAATGACACAGAATTTTCTGGCATAACTGGGCTCCGCCAGTTTTTCACAATCAGAATCAAAACCAAAACAGATGCAGATTAGGCTCATCAAAAGGTTCAGACACCTTTTAAGAAAACTTCTGCTCAATTTCTAGAGAACCTGTGCTCAGTTTGAACTGAACCTGCAGTAATTTGTATTTTGCACTGAAATAGACTGAAACCAAAAAAAAATTTGCTTGGATCCCCTGCAAGGCAAAAGAAAACCCCTGGGTTTTGTACAGCTCTACTAATAACATCATTTCACAGATTCACATACTTCAAAATGTGGAATGAAGGCATCCAAATGATCTCTTTTTCCAGTAAACTCTAAATAGATGTGAACATTTTCCCAAATGTTGACTGCTTTGCTATTAATCACACAGGAAATAACTGCATCACAACCTTCTTATAGAGGTCAAGAGCTCTAATGAGCACCCACATTTGTCTTGTGTCTTGCAAAAGCCTGAAATGTGTCTGGTTTTAAAATATTAAAAACAAAAATAACCCCCCCAACTTTTAAAACCAAATGTCCCATTTCAGGCTTATAGCTTATTCCTACCTTGCCCCCTCTGCTCACTACCACCACAGTCAAGGAACCAGAGCCTGTTCCCCTCAGTCTTGTCTTCTGTGGACTAAACAAACCCATTTTTTTCAGCCTTTCCTCATAGGTTGTTTTCTAGACCTTTAATCATTTTTTTTTTTGCTCTCCTCTATGCTTTATCTAATTTGTCCACATCTTTCCCAAAGCATGGTGCCCAGAACTGGACACAATATTCCAGCTGAGGCCTTATCAGTGCTGAGTAAAGTGGAAGAATTACCTTTTGTGTCTTGCTTTCAGACTCCTGCTAATTGATTCCAGAATGATGTTTGGTGTGTGTGTGCGGAGTTTGGGAATTTTTTTTGTGCAACAGTATTACAGTGTTGACTCGTATTTCATTTCTGATCCACTATGACCCCCAGATCCTTTTCTTCAGAACTCCCTCCTAGGTGGTAATTTCCCACTTTGTGACATCAAATATCTTCTGCTCACTGATACGCTATTTAGGTTATTTTCTGAAAACAGAATATATTATTTCAAGGAATAAACTTCAGTGAGATTCAGGAAGGAATTTTGTTCCCCTGAAATCATAGAAATATGTAATGCTCAAAACCTCTTAAGTAAAATTGTGTCCATCCCTTTTCTGTGTAGGATTGTCTCAAACAGTATATGGTCTAATCTTCTGTCCAGTCTAGTTTTAAATAACTAAAGCAATAAGGTTTCCTGCCTTTCCTTTGTTGGCTATTCCATTGCCTGAGATCTCTGTCACAAGTATTGTACTTGGCTAAGAGTCTGTTTCCCCTGAAGTCAGTGTTAAACTTCCTATTGACTTTAAATGGTGAAGGATTAGGGCCTAGATGCATCATGGAAATTTTAGCTGCCTTCTTAAGAATCAGACACAGACAGCTGCATACCAGACGCTTAAGATAAGTTTGTGGCTGGTCAAGTGTATGTTTTGGGTGAAAAGGGGGGGGGGGAAGGAGGGAGGGGTAAGACAGACAGGAAGAAGAAGGCACCAGTAGCTTTACCCTCTGGTTGTGGCTGGTGCTTAGATAATCAAGCTGGGAAGTGCAGGCTTGGTATTGTTAGCGCTGCTACTGGTGCTAGCTTCCCCAAATGGGATGGGGCAAAGTGAAGGTAGGACCATGGTCCAGCCCCTACCACCTCTGGATCAATCTGGGGTGTGTGTTTGGAGGCGAGTGGGAGAGGAAGCTCAATCTTCATCCTGAAAAATGGTAGCCATACTCCTGCTGCGGCTGTACTCCCTCCTAGCCCCTGGAGGAATTCTGTTTGAGTCAGCAAGAATTCCACTGGGGTGTCCCACTGTTCTGCAGCCCCTCCATGCACCTCACCAGTTCAGCCAATGGCATAAAACCAGAACTGGATTCAAAGATTTTATAAATATGAACATATTGAAAGTTCATATAGCCCCGCTGTAAGGTGGCAGTACAAAAATCATACATACAATACATCCATACATACAATATGCATGGGATTGTAGGAGCATATTTTAAATTGCATTTCTGCTCTATCACTTACTTGCATATTTATATATGTTTTTAACTATTAAATAATTTATTTACTCCTATAGCCATTAAATATTTGCATGTGACTTGAGAATCTTTATAAAATATTCTTGAAAAACAATTACTGCACATACACAGTAGCCATTTTTAAAGTATAATACTTCAGAGGATTAAAAATATTATATATATATAGTGTCTAAAGTATGCTAGGCACTTTACAGGACATTGAAAAAATATAATTCATGCTCAGACTTTATACTAAAATACTTTTAATGCAAGCAAATGATTGGATTATGCAAGCACAAGCCAGAACTAAGTCAGTAAACTTCTTTTAAACTTTTTGTACTGTCATAACTTTAAAATACTTTTTTTAAAAAAAAATTAATAGACATTGTTTCTGGGCCTTGAATATCAAAACATAATTCTGATTCAAATGCATCTCTGCAAGCCAGAAATCCTTGAAATGGTGGCTTATAGAAGGGTTGGCACAACTTCTTCAACAAAAATTACAATGCTCATTTAGTCTGAGAGTTTCCTCTCTTGGTTTTGGCACTTAGAGACTTACGTCTTGTTACAAATTTGGAAATAGTTCCTGGAAAGCCAGCTGGCTAGTTTAACTTGAAATAATATCAGATAGAGGCATAAGATTGATAGGAATTCTTCGATAATATCACCGGGCTGTATTATTTCTGGTTTTAGAACTACACAAACTAAACTGACAATGCTCTATCCAATTTACTTTTAGGAGGCTCCAACATTAAGAGACTGTTCCCCACATGCAATATCTTGCAAAGGTATGTCAATCTGCTTCTTTAGCTTGACAAACATCCTGATTACAGACAGAGGGAGATGTCTGTGAATAAGAACTTAGATTCAGTATTTGGCTGTTTTCATTAGGTTTTGTCCTCTTAGCAGAAGAGTTATTATAAAAGGTGCTGCTGGAATATTTCAGAGAAATTAGATAGGGAAGACACTTTTATCTTTTCATTTGTTTTTGCTGTTTGTTTTGTTTTTATATCCTTTTAAAATATTCAAAGTAAATTAGGAGAAATAGGCCTGAAGATGTAACAGGTGAATAACTTTGCAATCCCAATGTTAATGTTCAATGAGTCCTAGCATTTAATGATTATTGTACCATAATCCCTGTAAAACTGGAAACCAAACAAGCAATAAAGTGACAGGTAATATAGACCAAACTATGGGTGTATAGATAGCCGAGAGAGGAGGGTTTTGGATTCATGAAGTGTGTGTGTGTGTGTTTGTATGGTCTTTACTTGGAGGTTGGTGTCCCCTTTTTTCTAGATTCAAAACGGATGGTGTGTTAGGCTAACTTTAAACTAAGTGGGGGCAGAGGAGAAATGGGAGCTCTTGTCTAATGTAAATGATCTGTCGTACTTCCAATATACAAAGTTAGGCAGAAGATAAGTGTTCTCAAACGTCAGATGAAGAGTAAGGCACTTAAGTTTCAGTTCACAAATGCAAGGAGTTCATAACATACACAAGAGGAGCTAAATTTATGTTGAATGATGGAGACTAAAACCATGTTGACATAACCGAGTGATTGGTTGATTTTCATAACTGATTGTTAATATAGATGTACAATTTATACAGCAGGGACAGAAAGGGAACGAGATGGAGGAGGTGGTGCTTTACAGCACAAGTGTATACAATGTCAGCAAGATGCAATTTGACAATGAAGCGTGCATTGGTGAAGTTCTGTAGGTGAGGATATAAGAAATGAAAAAACAATAGAGAAGTTACAGTGTGCGTCTGCTATGGACCACAGGGGCTTGAGGAAAGAGAGAGAGAAATATACATGCAACTAGTTGTAGATAACTATGCAAGGGGAATGATGGAAGCCTTATTACCTGGGACACTTAAAAATGAACAGGACAAAGCAACTAGCAAATATATCCGGGGGGAGAACACATCTGTGCTGCCAGACTAAATGATCCCATGGGCCTTTTCTATATCTAACTTCTGGGGAACAAGTAGGAATCAATCCTCTCCAGGATTTTTCACATAGAAAGGAGGAGGGTCTGGCTGCTTCCATGGCACCATCTCCCCCTAACCAAGGGTCTGCACAGGAGTAGTGAGCAGACAGAGGATCAGAAGGGGCTAACTTGGGGCCACAGTTAGGAGGGGAGGGACACACCATCCCTTTCCTCTTACTCCCACAGTTCTACAGAGAATACATGCAGATGGTAGTATAGAGAAATCTGTCTTTGGGAATATGTCCTTGGAGATCCCAGGATCTGAAGAACTTGGGGGTTGGACTACCTGCTTCTTCCATTGTGTAGAATGGGAAACCAACCCTTCCCCCTCAATGGATCAATTTGGAGGAAACGCCACAAGGTTTTCTTTTCCTCAGAAGGTACAATCCTAGCCTATGACTTTATTATTCTAAGATTGTACACTTTATTTTTAAACGTAGTTACTGTAGATCCTCATTTGCCCCACTTTCATAAACTTCTTATCCCCATTAAAACCTTATTTGTCCCACATTTCAGCAAAGCTTCTATAGTAGAATGTAATAATCGGAAGAGTAACTTTTCCCACAGGGAATAATTGCCTCCTTCTGGCAGGAGGCTTTCCTGCAACTGACTCCCTGCTGATCAGCCGTTTGGTGGCTGTCAGAGGAAGCAGAGGGAGTTTCTTAAGATTGCTGCAGTCAGCAACAGGCACTGCCTTCTGCTGCCTCCTGTATCTCCCCTTCAGCTGGCAAAAAGTTGGTTGGGGAGTTATAAATACACTATTAGATAGAATTCTGTCTTTGAACACACATGCATAACTGATACTGATGTCAAGGGAAACTGAGGGCAGAATGTGGCCACTGCTGTATAATATCCTATATCTTTCCTTGTATGAAAATAACTGAATATTGGTTGACCTAGGGTCAGGTTCTGCTCTCTAACTGGTGTATATCTAGAGTAAATCCATTTAAGTCAATGGAGTAACTCCAGTCTTATAGTAGTGTACTGAGATCAGAATATACTCTACTCCTCTCCTCTTCTCTCTTTCCCCCATACCCTCCATTATCTCCTACAGGCAGATGGCTAAAGGAAATGCAGAAGCTATGAGCTGGAGTCTCATTTCCTTTTGTATGATACTCCTGGATGGCTTGCAGTCACTGCAGATTTTAAACAGCCAAAGTCCTCCACAAAGAACAAAATTATGTTCAAAATCCTGCAGCCCTTACTTCTATGAGAGGTCTTTTACCGTCTTTACTCCTACAAGTAGTCTTGTTGCAACTTATTGAACTACTGGGGAAGGAAGGGCTATTTGAGTGAATAAGGCTGCAGGATCAGGCCCTAAATAAGAAGTAACCCAGAAAAGGCTTAATTCTTTAGCAGTCAATCAGATTGTCACAATGAATGATGTTTTTAAGGTCATTTTCTGAAGTGCACTCCAGGTACATTATGCACCCAAGTGCTGTTTGGCCCAATAAAACACCTAGCTTCAACTCGGGTCAAAGTTCTTGACAATCAATCAACTATCCTTTTTCCAGTTTCTTATTGTTCAAACAGTATAACTGATTTATATGGAAAGTATATATTAAGAGGTTGGGTCTTGTCTCCACACAAACTTACACCACTTCAACTAAAGTTGTGATTTTTTTTTATGTAGATAATTTTTCTAATTCAGTTTGAGTTACTTATTTCAATTCAATTTAACTTAATCCAGTTCTTTTACCTCATTAAATTAAAGTAAGACACTCAAGCACTGTCTACAAAGAGCTTTATAAAATTGGTTTAAAAACTGAGTTAAATTTAAACTGGTGTAATTTCTGTGTTCTGACAAGGCCTCAAAGTTTTCAATTACAGTTAGCAATTTCTACTGCTGCAAATGGTTAACTCATAAAACTATTTGCTTTATCTTTATAATTGCCTTACAAAAGCATCCCCTAACAATCTCTTATGTGCTCAGCAATCTGTACGTTCCTATGACAGATGGCTTGGTCCGTCTTACAAACATGTTTCAAATAAATCAGCACCGAACAGATCACTCTACATCTGAACCAAGTTTTAGACATGGCTTAGACAAGTCAACTCTGTCTTCTGCCATTGCCCTCTCATATGCTGAATTTGAGTCATCAGCAAAGTGAATGTTCTCATGCTGTGTTTTGGGTCACCACTCACAACATCCATCTTCTGTGTGAAAACAGGCATGCCATGTAACCATTCCCATGCATGGTGTAAGAAAGGAAGCTGTGATTATTCACTGACTCATAGACAAAGTGAGTACAGAAGTGTAAGACACGGGAATAAGACAGTGACATGGACTGAAAAGAGTCCAAGATCAGTAAACTTAGTGAGAATGATGCTACTAGCATAGGATCAGAGATGGGTCAGTTCCTGCTTTGGTGGGAAAGTGAGAGCTACTGAGGCCTCCTTCCTTTGGGCCCACCTTGCAGATACCAGCCAAAGCTGTAACCTGCATAGAAGGACTGGTCCTGACTAATACCACTAAACCCACAAAGGGGTGCAGGAGGAAGGGAGCCAGGGATTCACCCCCTGGCACCAGCCAGCAGAGCTGGCCAACCACAGAGAGAAATGTATGCTGTATTTAATAGAAGTAGCAGCAGGAGATGTATTCATCTCACCTGGGGGCTTCGGGGGTCTACCCCATCCTGAACACAGTGCCCATACCTGCTGATGCAGTAGTATGGTTAAATCTAATGTGTGAATGTGTCAAGACCTAGTTAGAAATATCTTATTCTGTGTGTAACTTTTCATTTACTCAGATGGGATGAATAGTGAGAATTTTTTACAGAGTAAAGAGAAAAAGATAAGCAGCAATATCCTAGAAACTGAAAATCCTAAAATTTAGACCAAGATGGAACTCTAATATGCATAATCCTAATGTGCTGTTCAACACACACATTACTTTAGAAGTCAAATTCCTTTATCAGGCACCAACAAACATGTAGCTTACACAAAGTGACTAATTGACTGGGTAGGCAGTCATATAATAGCTATGCGGAGAAAAATTTTAGCCCTTTAACAATATTTTCTATATAGTAACATTTGCCCAAATTACTTAACAGTAATATAGTAAGGATCAGGTTAGTTTCTCAGCATGGAAGAACTATGTTTCCATTCATTGCATGGAAGGCTGGCAGGTGTGCAAGCAGATTGCAGGACTATGCTTTCCTCTGCAAAACTAGCCTAAAAATCTTAGGCCTGGTCTACACTGCGAGTTTGTCGGATTAGCAGCATTAAATCGGAATTAACCCTGCACCTGTCCATGCCAACAAAGCCATTTTTTCCCACATAAAGGGCTCTTAAAACCGATTTCTGTACTCCTCCCAACGAGGGGATTAGCGCTGAAATCGACATCGCCATTTCGAAATTAGGGTTAGTGTGGATGCAATTTGAAGGTATGGGTCTCCGGAGCTATCCCACAGTACACCATTGTGACCGCTCTGGACAGCCTATTCTGACTCGGATGCGTTGGCGAGGTGTACAGGAAAAGCCCCGGGAACCTTTTGATCTCATTTCCTGTTTGGCCATGTGAGCTCATCAGCACAGGTGACCATGCGAGTCCGCTGAATCAAAAAAGAGCTCCAGCATGACTGAATGGGAGGTACTGGATCTGATCGCTGTATGGGGAGAGGAATCCGTGCTATCAGAATTACATTCCAAAAGACGAAATGCCAAAACATTTCAAAAAATCTCAGAGGCCATGAGGGACAGAGGCTACATCAGGGATGCAACACAGTGCAGCGTGAAACTTAAGGAGCTCAGACAAGCGTACCAGAAAACCAAAGAATCAAATGGACGCTCCAGGACAGAGCCCCAGACACACTGCTTCTATGCTGATCTGCATGCAATTATAGGGGGGGCTGCCACCACTACCCCATCCCTGTCAATAGATTCTGATGATGGGGTACCCTCCGCCATGGCTGAGGATTTTGCAGATGGGGAAGAGGAGGAGGACGAGCTTGGGGAGAGCACACAGCACACCGTTCTCCCTGACAGCCAGGATCTTTTTATCACCCTGACTGAAATACCCTCCCAACCCAACAAAGCTGGAGAAGGGACCTCTTTTTCTCTGGTGAGTGTACCTTTTAAAATATAATACATGTTATAAAAGCAAGCGTTTTTTAATGATTAAGTAGCCCTGAGGACTTGGGATGCATTCGTGGCCAGTACTGCTACTGGAAAAGTCTGTTAACATGTTGGGATGGAGCGGAAATCCTCCAGGGACATCTCCATGAAGCTCTCCTGGAGGTACTCTAAAAGCCTTTGCTTTTCTGGGGAGAGCAGCCTTATTCTGTCCTCCATGGTAGGACACTTTACCATGCCATGCTAGTAGCAAGTAATCTGGTATCATTGCCTGGCAGCATTTGGTCCCAGTGTTTGCTGGCATTCAAGCAGCATCCGTTCTTTATTTCTCTGTGTTATCCTCAGGAGAGTGATATCGTTCATGGTCACCTGGTTGAAAAAGGGGAATTTAATTAAGGGGACAGTCAGAGGTGCCTGTTCCTACTGGGCTGTTTGTCTGTGGCTGAAAAGAAATCCTCCCCGCAGTTAGCCACGTAGGGGGAGGGGGGCCAATGGTGCTGAGCTGTTCGCGTTTGGCTAGCAGGGATCTTCCCTGATACCAGCCAGGCAGTGGGCGGAGGGGAAAAGCGATCATCCCAGAGAATTGGATGGGGGTAAGGGGTTAGTTTGGTTTCTGCTTCTGCACGTTAACAGGAAAACCGCAGCACTAAATGGCCAACTCAACGGGCTTTGCTTGGTATGGGAAAGGAGGGGGCTGCTGTTATGAAGGTTGTAGAAGCCGAAAGACTATGGCTTACCATGGCCACCTGCAAGCTGAATTCTGTTGCTCAGCCCTGCATGTGTGATCTCTAACACCAAAGCCACAGGCACTCAATATAAGATGCAAAATGCGACCTTGTACCAAAATCACATGTGCTATGTAATGTGAATAGTGTTGTTCACCATGAAAGAATATAGCCATTGTTCTGTAAAATGTATCTTCACTTCCTTTTTTTCCTCCAGCAGCTGCAAATGTTTCAAGCCTCCCTCCTCCATCAAAGGCTATCTCAGATAAGGCGGCAAAAAAAATGCACGTGCGATAACATGTTCTCTGAGCTCATGCAGTTGTCTGGCACTGACAGAGCTGTGTGGAAGGACACAATAGCAGAGTACAGGACAGTGGCCGATGAACGTGAGGAGAGGTGGCGGCAGGAAGATCAGAGGAGGCATGAGGCAATGTTGGGGCTACTGCAGGATCAAACGGACATGCTCCGGCATCAGGTGGAGGTTCATGAATGGCAGCAGGATCACAGACTGCTGCAGCATCCCCTGCTTAACCGCCTTCCCTCCTCCCCAAGTTCACAGAGGGAGGGAGAGAAGGGGGGCCTGAAGATATGTACCCAGAATCACCCGCGAAAATTTTTTATCCCCATCAGGCATTGGGATTTCAACCCAGAATTCAAATGGGCGGCGGGGACTGCGGGAACTGTGGGATAGCTGCCCACAGTGCAATGCTCTGGAAGTCGACGGTTGCCACGGTACTGTGGACAACTCCGTGACTACGTGCACTTAGAGCATTTGTGTGGGGGGACACACAATCGACTGTATAAAAATGCTTTCTACAAAACCAACTTCTATAAATTCGACCTAATTTCATAGTGTAGACATGGCCTTAATCTACTCTGCATAGATCAGCACAGGAGTAGGTTTAGGATGGAATAAGTGATGGGTGTGGCCAGTGACTCTATGATTATGTAGCTCCACTGATCAATAAGCCCCTGATTCAGCAAGGTACTTAAACACAAGCCTAACTGTAAGTATGTAAGTAGTCCACTGGTTTCAAAGACACATGCTTACCGAACTGGGGGCCTCACTGTTGTGTAGTGACTGAAAGTCTAAGGACTGAATAGCAGTAGTGGATTACTGGGGATTGACTGTGCTTTTTGTGCAAGTCTGGGAGTTAAAATCTATCCCCACAAATCCCCTTTATAATTACACTGTACAAAACTTTACTCGTGTGTGTGTGTGTGTGTGTGGAATCGCATAAACATAGTACTGGAAAAGACATTTGAAGTCCTCTTGTCTATGTCTTCCTTATAACAGCCCTTAACATGCTTGAAAACTGTTATCAAGCCCCTCCTCAATTTTCTTTTCTCAAGATTAAACATGCCAGTTCTTTAACTTTCTTCATAGGTCATATTTTCTAAACTTTTTATCATTGTTGTTAAGAGTTTAGAAGAGAATAACAATTTGTTCACATCTTGCTTAAAGTGTGGCACCCAAAACTAGACAGAATACTCCACCTGAGGCCGCACCAGGGCTGAGTAGAGTGGAATATTAGTCTGTTTTGCAACTTCACCCCACTGTTGATGCACATTCAGTTTATGATCCACTATAACCTCCCAAGATCCTTTTCAGCGTACTACTGCCAACCCAGTTATTCCGCATGTTGTATTTCTGGATTTGAATTTTCCTTCTAAAGTGTAGCACTTTGCACCTGTCTTTGTTGAATTTCATCTTGTTGATTATAGGACTATTCTGAATATATATATATATATATATATATATATATATATATATATATATATATATATATATATATATAATAATATGAGAGGGAGAGAGAGATGTAGATACATCATAGAGTTTACTCTTGCATGGATTTATTTTATATTGTCAGTAAACTGTAAAAGCTTACTGTATAGATCATTTGACAGTCAAACATAATATTGGTCATTTTGAACTCCTTTCGTGTTTGTCCTTGGACTTTTAAAACTTGTTAAATGCTTGAGAATAAGGCCAGTGCTGAGAGTGTGGGAAGCATTAGAAATAAGAGAAACTTTAAAAATACAGAAAAAATACCATGGAAAAATACTGAGATAAATACTGCAGCAGAATTTGATGTCGTTTCTGACAGAGCTAGTGACACTTGGCATTTTTGATCATAGAAAAATAGGAGAAATATTTCAGACTAAAGTACTGTAAAATGATGCATTTGATTAATTCTTTACTTGGTCAGTGAAAGTATACTTTGTGCCAAGGGCAAGAGTTAAATAGACATTTGTGCAAAATCAATAATTTACTTATAGAAATATGATTATTTAAACCTTCTATACTGGAGAAGTGAAATGTAATCCCAATTACATAAATCAGAAGGCCAAATCTCAGGTTGGTTTGGGTTTTTTTTGTTTTTTAAAACAAAAAAACAAGCACCCATTGGGAGCTAGATGCTAACCCTAAAAGTGTGTGGATTGTTCTTTTGGCATTATTCAGTGACTGTTTAGGAGAAGACATCTAACCGCTATCTTTCTCCAGTTTTTCCTCAAGATCAGAAAATTCTGTCTGTGAATTGATGCAGAAGCAGAGAAGGCTCTGTTAATCCCCAACAGGTGGATTTATGTTTGCATGAGGCAACTTCTGTGGGTCTGAAAGGTAGCAAATCAGTGTGTGCGATGTTTTAATCTTTCATTATATCTGTCTCATCAAAAGCTAGAACCTTGACCTTGTCTGCCCCAACCAATAAGTGCTTCTCCCTTCCCTCTGCAGCTCCCAGAGGACAAGAGACTAAAAATTCAAACTAATCATAGTAAGGATTAACTATTAGGTCATGTCATATTTATGATTTATGTGATAGACTGCAGGCATGTTTTGTTGAAATGGTGAACTTTTTGTTTTTGACTTTCTTCCTTGGTAAGCTGCTTTTCACCAATGGCTTCCACTTCTATCATTCCTCTTCTAATCAAAAATGGTTGTAAATGTTGTTGTTCTTTTCCCTTGTGATCAATAAGCCTACTCTGAATGTGACAGATATACCAAAGGGAATAAAGATCACGAGGGAACTGAATCCACTAAGGCCAATAGGCATTCAGTAACAGTGTGGTAGATATACAGTACTCAGACTTATGGAAAACCTGATTGAAAGCACAAGTTAGGAGACTAGAGGCTGCAGCAAATTACATTGTAGTTTACCTTGTAGTTTTATGAAGTTTCAAATATACTTCATCTAAGAGGTGGCTATTTGAGTAAATATCCTAAATAATAGTTTTGTAGGCAATACCAAAAAACAAGACCCCAAAAAATAAACCTTAAAATTGCTTGAAAGTCATCATATGCTCATCATATGCAAGGTGAAAATAAGATGACATATTTTAAGATATTCTAAATTAAACAGTATATTTTCCCTCTGCTTTCTAGATCAATGGAAGAGCAAGTTATTAAAAAGCCTTTTGGGAGGAGGGTGGGCATTAATATCAGAATTTCTCAAACACGTTTTCAAAACTCTTCTGCTTAATAGTTTTATTCTTTCTGACACAAGAGTACTCCCAAGTTGTCTCATTTGTAGCCCATGCTTATTGCTCCTAAATGGGACTTTCAAACAATGTAAGATCAGAAAGGGAAAAAAGTGAGTAATTTTAATGTGCTGTGCTACATTTTTGGTTTGTTCCCCATGGCTTAGTTCAGAGTAGAAGAGAGTAAAAGCCACAAATCTAAACATTCCTAAAACTATGGGGGGAGGGGAGTAGCGTACAAACACTTTCACTTAGGGACAGCTTTAAAGTTAGGATTTGAAGCTAAATATTTTCAAGTTTTAGGAAGTGCAGATGCATAGTTTTGGTTCAGTTCTGGATAATGAAATGTATTTCTTTCCTTTTTAAATAGGGAACTTCAGTACAAAGTGCTGCAGATCCTGGGAATTACTAGTCTGTTAAATAACTAAAGTTACATTTCATTTCAAATAATATGAAGCCTAAAAGTCTTTGAATAATCTGTAGTTGTCATTAAAATTGTTACATTTATGATTGTTATCCAAGTAAGATGGTTTAGATCCAAATGATATTATAGAACTCTTCTTGGGTAGCAGAAATTTGTTTTTTATATCTTTACTCCTTTCAATGCCATAAACCTTCAGAGCTGTAGTCCTGATCTACACTAGGAACTTACATTGGTATAGCTATATCTCTCAGGGGTGTGAAAAAACCCACATCCTGAGTGATGTAGCTTTACCTAAATAAGTTCCTAGTATAGTGCTAGGTCAAAGGAAGAATTCTTCTGTCAACCTAGCTACCACCTTTCAAGCAAATAATTACCTATGCTGATGGGAGAAGCTCTCCATCAGTGTGGGTAGTGTCTACACTGAAACACTACAGTGGCATAGCTGCAGCATTTCAAGGGTTGACAAACCTGTATTTTTAATTTATTCCATTAGTGTGATTTTTAAAATTTAGTGAAACATCTTATTTGGAAAAGCAGTATCGTTGTAGCTGTGTTGGTCCCAGGATATTAGAGAGGCAAGGTGGGTGAGGTAATATCTTTTATTGGACCAACTTCTGTGGGTGAGAGAGACAAGCTTTCAAGACACACAGAGCTTCTTTTCCAGACCTCAAGTAGAGCTCTGTGTGGCTTGAAAGCCTGTCTCTCTCACCCAGAGAAGTTGGTCCAATAAAAGATATTACTTCACCCCCTTTGTCTCTCTTATTTTGAAATGGTCATTATTGTTAGATCAAGGATTCATAGTCTTTTGGGGTTTAACTATTGCTTTCAGAGGCTATAAGAACTGCCCTCCCCCCCCAATTTTCTGTGACATCATGCATTTCTTTTAATTAATATTTGCAAGACCACATTCTTAAAACAGCCTCATCGTGGTTTCTAAATTCATGCATGCAAATCAGACCGATGAACATCAACTAGGATTTGGGTATGCATAACCTATTTGTGTATGCAAATTCTATCATAATTGCACATGCAAATGAGCTTCTGCTAATGAAGAGGCTATTTTATGGAGTCTTCATGTAAGACAACTATAAATCCACTAACCATCCCTTACTCTCATTCCTAACCCAGCCCCCTAGAAAGAGACATCCATGCTCTCCTGTGGAGAACATCTCTAAGGTATTCATTAGTCCTCAATCTCTCAGCTCCCTCCCTCTCTCCCGCATGCTTATCATTAAAACTATATATGGTTTAAAAAAACCTGATGAAACTTTTTCTAAAAATAAAATGTGCTTTTTTTTAGTCCACAATTTTTTTTCATAAATTAACAAACAGTAATAAATAAAACATTTTGGCTTAAAATTTGTGTTCCAATTCAGTTTTTGATTTTCAAAAAGTGGGGGGAAAATTATGCAAATCACTTCTTAAAGACTTAAAATTTTGTTGAAAAGCCTAAATATTTTTAAAAAAAAAGTTACCACAAAAATTATATTTTATGAGCTCTAATTAACAGTTCCTCTTGTAGGTAGATCTAAATCATAAAAAATAAACATAAACAAACAACTGTGTGTCAGGACAGTCTGAGGAAGGTTGAGAAGAGCAGCAAGGTCAAGAGTGTGGAGAAGTAAGGAATATGCATACAATCCACTCTTAGCAAGCCCTCTAGTACCCTACCTTGTCTAATCCTGGAGCCCCCTTGTGGCCCGAGATTCTGCATGCTTTCAGAAACAGTCCTGCAGCCTGAAAGAAATTATCCCCTTGACTGGAATTAAACATACAAGGTACATCAAAATAACCAATCTCAGAACATCAGCAGCACACAGCTGGTCGTGGGGGACCAGCATCAAACTTTTTCTCTTTTTTTGTATAGAGGATGTGGAGAAATTATAGACCTTTATTCACAAGAAAGAGGGATCACAATCTAGCGTGAAACCTGTTATTCAGAAACCTGATTTTGCAGTCCTTCCTCATGCAAAACTCCCATTGACCCTAACTGGAGTTAAGCATGCAAGAGGGGTACAGGATCAGGCCTTCAGAAACGAAAAAGCAGAGACCTAAGGCAATGATCAACTGATCAGCTTTGCTCATTTAAACAAAAGATAAACATATCAAATGCATGCCAATTACTGTTGAAACTGTTTTCAAAACAACAATTTTACATGTCTCTCTCTCTAATTGGATTGTACATCAAAGTTATTGAACTGTCAGAAGTCAATGAAACACTGTCTGAGGAAGGTCTCTAGGAACAAGTTCTGCAATTAGCATATCCTGTTTATAGTTTGCATTCCGTTTTCCAATTTGAGCTATTGTTAGCAACTTGTTTAGTTAGGAAAAAGTTTACATATAGGACCAGATTGTGCCCGGCCCTTGAGAGGTTGCAAAAAGCTTTTTCCATTTGAATCTTCTACACAGAGACCTTTTGCATCCTATTGCATCCTGTGCTTTGAGGGCAGGGACACTATTGCATCCTGTGCTTTGAAGGCAGGGACAGCACCTCATGTGCCAAAGCAGCAAGGAAGAGACAGGGCCTTCTTTTATAGACTAGACAGTGGAACTGGAGCTCACTGTCTGCAGAAGGGAGAGCTTGCTGAATAGAGCTGGGTGAATAACCAACTTTTTGGTTCATTTGCAGTTTGGGTAAAACAATGTGTTTCAACAAAATTGAAATGTTTGTGATTTGATTTTGAGCATTTATAGGTTTTTAAAAAACAATTAAAGGAGATTTTTGAAACAAAATAGTTTCAAACTGAAAAACTGAAGTATTTAATTTTTTTTTTAAAAAAAAAAGAACAAAATGAAACATTTAGACTCTTCAGAATTTTTTTTTCTCTCCCCGTAAACCAACAATTTGGTGAAGTTGATATGGATTTGTGCAATGTTTTGGTATTCCCAAATCTGCATTCCCCCCCAAAAAGGGGCTAGTGTGAAATCTTGCCCAGCTTTAATGCTGAGCAATCCTATGCTGAGGGGAATTTCCCCACACTCCCCAAAGCTCCCGCCAAAATAGCGTGGGTTCTTGCAGCCCTGTTAAGGGCTTGTGGCTTGATGGCGCAATCTGAATTCTAGTGTGCATGAAAATCATTACTAACTATTTAATTGTTTCTAGGTTAATAGAAGTCAAAGCAAGAAAGTGAGATTGAGAGACCCAAAAATGTCAGTGTATTTTTCACTGTATCAACTTGTTCCCAAAGGACAGCTCAGTATGCAAAAGTAGCACCTGCAAAGAACAAAATTAGACTCAGCAGCAACTGCTCTGTTCACTCTTGATCATTTTTCATGGTCGTGTTATAATGGGGCCCTCCAAGAACCTATGATCATGATATGAGGCATAGTGACTTGAAGAATCTAACCAAATTATCCTCCCTACTTCTCTTTCTTCTCCTCCTGATCAGAGTCAGACATTCAGTGGGCATGGAAGCAGCACCCCTCCAGGCCATGCCTGGCTGAGGGGAATAATACTTGCCTGCTCTAGGCAGGACCATGTCTAGTAGCTCTGTGTGTTGAGCAAGATATGCAAGCAACAATAGTGAACTGCTAAGCATGTTTGGCAAGGTGGGTTATGGGGAAAAGGCATTTCAAAAACACGCTGGGGTTTTAAAAAGGGCAAGTGGGGTGGGCTTCCAGTTTGTATTGTATTCACTGACCCCTGGGCAGTGAAGGTCAAATTGTGACCAGAGTGGTCACTGTTGCAGGGAACAGAGGTAGTGTGAGACAGCTGCTGGCGACTGTTAGGGTTGACCATCGTCTCAGGGGGCGGTGTTACTGCATGGTTGTAACTGGGCACTTAACGTTAGCAGGAGACAAACTTTAGTGTAGACACATGCATAACTAGGTTGATGCAGATCAACTTATGTGGACTAACTTTGTAGTTAGACCATGCTGGAAAATTGCTGAGCTGTGGGGAAACATGCCATAATGAGAATATGTGATAATAAAACTGTGGCTGAATTGAAAAGCATACATTTTACCAACTGGTACCATAAGCAGTTTACAGCATATAAAATATCGAATGGGAGATTGATGAGTTTGTGTGTCCTGTTCTGTGGTGTGAGAGCCATTCTATGGCCGCAATAGGTACTTAGGCTATGAAAATTACTCTTTTCTGTGAGCAAGTTTAATTATAACATTTGTGCCTGCATGATCTCAAAGGTTTTTTTTCCTTATTGAAATATAGTATCAGTTTGTACTGAATAATTTTCAAATAATATAAATCAGTGGATTCTTATCTTGTGTGTCACACCACATGGCTGACTATGTGCCTCTTAAGGTGATTTAGGGAAGCAAGATATTGTTTCAACTACAGGATTTATTTTGGAAAATGGGTACAGTCTGTGCTATTTTATCTTTGTAGCTTATGATCTAGCTCAGGGATTGGCAACCTTCAGCATGCAACCCATCAGGGTAATCCGCAGGCAGGCCATGAGACATTTTGTTTATGTTGATCATCAGCAGACATGGCCGCCAGCAGCTCCCATTGGCTGGGAAAGGCAAACTGCGGCCACTGGGAGCTGCCGGGGGGAGGGAGGTGCATGCCTGTGGACGGTCAACATAAACAAAATGTCTTGTGGCCCACCAGCGGGTTACCCTGATGGGCTGTGTGCCGAAGATTGCCGACCCCTGGTCTAGATTTTTTTAAAAGATATGGTTTGTACCATTCATACAGTCAACATGTGAGGGTAAAGAAACATGCAACGTATACACCATCCACCATCATAAAGTTTCAGACTCTTCAATGTCACTTTTATAATATAACATTATACCCCAGTTTCAAAGAAATATTGCAGAAACCACCATCCCATAGCTTCCCAACCATAAGTAATAGATAAAAATGGCAAGTGTTCTCAGTAGTATCCTGATCATGATGTTCCAAGAATCTCCAAAATATAGGTTTTAGCATAGTGAGTCCATTTATCACATAGATAAGGTTTATGTTCTTTTAAGAAATGGAATGTGCCTGAAAGCATCAGGCGTGTTACGAAAAGCCGCAATAAAGAATTAAGCCTCTGATCCCAAATACTGGATAATCACACTTCTGATCTGTGTTTTTAGTTCCAGAGATGTCTATTTCAGTCAGATTTACCTCTGTTCACAAAGCTTCAGGGGTCAGCCCACTTTTATGAATGTAAAGTTATTAACCTTAAAATGCTGAATGGTTAAACAGATAATACATATTGGGTTTTCAGGTAAAAAGCAAACCCCATCTACATCACTTAGAGCTGTCTACATTCTTGCTCTTATCTCTGTGGCTCATTGTGGGATTTGCTCTATAGTATCTAATAATATTTGACCCTACAGTCTACTGGAGAATACACAGAAGGCCCCTTTGAAAAATGAGTCCCATTTAAGTCCCATACTGTTCCCACTGAAATCAATAATAAATTAACATGTATCAGGCAAGATCCTACTGGCATATCTAACATATTTCCTTGGAGCCTATCTATTAGGCTATAAACTGACTTCTGAAGATGTGCCATTAAAGATTTAAAACATTTGTATATGAACTTTATGAGAATTAATTTCTCATACCAGCCATTACACGTTTATCATGAAACCTGTGCTGCGCCTCAGAGTGAGATGTGTGAATGATAAACTAATGTGCTGAATGTTGATCTAACTTGTCATGACTGGATCAGGTTTTTGAGACTGCACTGTGCTGGATGGACTGTCAATGAGAAGACTATCAATGCTAGCAATTCCTTCATGGAAGGGACAGTTTTGTGAACAGAATATCTCCTGGATATCAAGGTTTCAGCCAACTATTTAGCCAGGTCTTAGCCAACCATTTAGTGAACCAGTTATGAAAAGTTCAGGGGGAAAGGGGTGGGGGAGAGAGAGTGGACCAAACCTCCCTACTCCCAGAATGGAAAGATGGTTTCTAGGTTTATGATGGCATGGGAGAGAACTGTAGTAGTTATAAATTGCTATTCCAGGTACATGGAATTTATCCAGCTGGCACAGAGTAGATTCCATATGTGTTGCACTTCTAATCACTTTCTTATTCATCATTGTGCAATAATTGTGATTGACTATGGCCAATTAGGCTTTTATATCTTTGGAAAAGACTATGCAACAGCCTGACGTTTCCTCAGAGCAATATAGAGAAGAGAGGATGGTGTCAGATTTTACACAAAGCCAATCAACCAGTTATGACCTCACATTTTTATCATTTAGTTATATGCACCTCCATCCCAGAATATATACAGCCTTGAATATATGGGTAAGTGACTGTCACTTCAATAAAAGACTGCAAATTAAATTGGAAGAGGGAAGATATATGTCTGAGTTAATGTGCAAGCTGGGCGTGTGTAGGACTGAAGTTTAGAATGGAAAAGAGCCTGGAACATTATCCTGGACCCTCCCACAGCATGTAGAATGGGAGAGGTGGGGACAACACACCAGAGCGTGCAGCAGCTTTTAAAATTTCCTTCAGTAGATAGAGGTGGCAGCAGCAGGGCAAGGAGAAACTAATGTTTCTACATCAGTTGTCTGCTTTGTATGTTTTTCCCTCCCTAAGCTCCTCTATACAGACCCAGCTGTGACTTCTTCCTGCTAGTCAACATGTGAAGGGGCTTGGCCTGCAAGTCTCTTCCTCTGGCCTGGACCCCAGGTCCCCCAAAGGCAGTAAAGGAGGAGGCCACCCCAACTATCTGCTCTAGCACTTTCAAGCTTACCTCAGAGGAGAGAGGAACAAAATGGAAGATAGGAGTCTGACAGGAGATAGAGGGAACATGAAAATGGAGAGAGAAAGGAGGGGAAAAGTAGAAGTTAAGATGATATACAGGGGGTAAAATTAGACACTCCATTCCAGTTTTCGAGAGATTCTCGATTCTTCAAATGAACTTCCTGTATACCAGCCAGAAGGGAGGAAGGTGCACCTTGCAACACTCCTGCAGTATTGCTACCTTAAGGCTATAGATACTTCTCTTCCAAACTTAAAGGAAGATTAAGTTAAGAGGAAAAAATGCTGGGAAAGGAAAGGTTCCTGTCAGAGGGTGACCTCACAATAGGGAATATGTAGCCAGAGAAAGTACTTCCTAGACCCAGGGAATACTGAGATGATTTAACACAAGTCTTATGCTCCCCACTTAGCCACTTTTGAAAACTCTATCTGAAATGTCTAACTCTGAGGGCTAGTCATACAGGTATAAAATATCCTGGATTTTCCAAATCCCAAGCCTTGGATATTTATAATAATTATGTCCATTTGTTTTACTTACGGTGTTATGCTCATATGGCAACACAATGGGATTTTTAAAAAATGCATTATGCATTAGAAGTGAAATTCCAGGGAAAAACCCAAACAAGCAGGTATTCACTACTAGGGTTGGGTAAACATTGCCAAAAAACAAAGACCCAAACCACCTTACAAATATTTGTTTGAATTTTTAAACAAGTATTCTTTGACTGTTTTGTGCTCTTTTATATTAAATATTGTTAAATAATCACAGTATTCTGAATTCATTAATGTGAGTATTTGTGCTGGAAATATTATTGTAGGAATTATGCTCCTCCAGTCTGGGAACAGGTGATTGAACACACAGAAATATACCAACTCCCCTAACCATTACAACTCATGTTTTGAGTACTTGCAACAAACCACCCATGAACAATCTTGAAATCAGGAATTGCTCAAAGTTTGGCAAATTTCAGATAGCGAAAAAATTCAAGGAAATCAGTCTTCCAAGGGCAATTCATGGGGAGGAGGGAAAGGTGAAATGAATTGAGTAAATGTTATGAATTATTCTCCCATCTCTATTTAGCAGCACATTTCTGTAGTGTCTGGGAAAGGGTGAGTGCTGTTTTCTCAGTTTAGCTTACTAGTCAAGCACTTGGTACAGCTGAAGACCCCAGTCCTACAAAGTATTACACATCTGCTTAACTTTATGTACTGTGAGTAGTCCTATTGAAGGCAATGGGACTATTCAGTGCAGACAGCATGTGTGCAAACCTTTGGAAGACCAGGGCCCAAGTTTGCAGAGTTTGTTTGTATTTTTATTTATTTAGCTAGTTTGTTATTTTGTCCCCTTTCTCTGAAGCATCAGAGATGACCTCAGCTGGAGATGGTGCACTGGATGGGGTAATTTGGTGTTCTGAGATGGTACTCAGCATTCTTTCAGGTGCTTGGCCAGCTGGTTATTGCTCATGTGCTCGTGGACTGTGATCACCATAAGTGGGGTTGGAAAGGATTTGTCCCCCATGTCCGATTGGCAGTAACTCTGGGGTTTTTCACCTTCCTCTGAAGCATGTGGGTCTGGATCTCTTGCTGGGATCATCAGGGTAAATCTCTCTCTCAATCAACTCCATGCCATTGCAGGGATCTCAATAACTGGTGTGCCTCAATCCCTTCTATTCTTACCACGTGGCACATAATAGTCTAGTCTCCTTTTGGTCTAATTCCCATTGTTGGGTTTAGTATGCGGGTGGTGGTGGCCTGTGATATACAGGCGTTCAGATTGGATGATCTGGGGTACCTCCTGGCCTTAAACTCTGATTCTATTATACTTTGCAGTAGAGAAGGATTTTGGCTTTTTCCCCATGAAGTATCACAATTCTCATACGCTGTCTGAAGTCTCATAATTCTGATATGTAATGAGTGCAAGTATCTTGGTTTCAAAGCCCTTGAAAGTCTTTTACTTCAGAGCACCACTGCAGCATAATCAAATGGATTATTATAGTTTAAATCTTCTCCCAGAGGTAATTGTTTGCATTATAATCAAACTATTTTAATTATCACTAAATTCACAGTGGCTAGAATAAGAGATACCAAAATGAACAAATTATATGCCATTTAATCAGAAAGTTCATAACTATGGGCAATGTTTCTATTATTTTGCAAACTGTAACTGTTTCTGAATCTCATAATTATAACTGGAAATAAAACCCTGTTATGGAGTAATTACATGGGCACCATTCACTCTATCTTCCCATTTGCACAAGCCATGCTGTTAGCTAATAGTTTCAAGCTTAAAAATAATTGAACAATAAAAGCATCACTATATTACTATTGTAACACACTACGCACATTTGTTTTGTTAAATAATCAAACTGTCCAATTGGGTAATTAGCACATCAGCTTAATGCTGGAGCTATATAAAGACATTACAGGTGGCATTCTAGCAGATCTTTTCCTAGATAGCTGGAGCTGTGGCTTGTACTAAATATGGCAATTTGGAATGCAAAGCAGCACTAGGGAACTGTTTGAGTCTAGTGTACATTTCAGCTGGTATTCTGCGGTTAGCACTTCTGAGAGCTGAGTGATCTTTCCTGTATTTCTTGTATGTATATTTATCATCCATTTAAAGCAATGAAAATAAGTGGCTTGATTTTCCGAAAAGCATTTAATATGCTGAACTCTTTTTGCTAAATCTTGCCATAAACCACCAGAGCTAAAAGCCTGCTCCCACGTTCCATTACCTGTCTAGGGTCCCAATGCTGAAAGTAACTTAGTAAGGTGTAATTGTCCTCAGGTCAGCGAGTATAATCTTGGATAAATAAGGTAGCAGGAACCTGAAGAAAACTGTTTAACTTTATACAATTTCATTTTTAACATACATTTAATAGCTGTTCCACAAAGTACTCTTTCAGTGTGGTTGAATTAGAAATGACTGGTCAGCCAGTATTTCTTGATGATTTAAAACTACTTTGGGATGTGCCCAGTGAAATTTACTGGAATTTTAACATTAGCTTCAATGACAGAAGCTATAATTGTTCTGCCTTCTTTTTTAAAAAAAATCTACACGGTTGGATTCTACAATTTTCACTGAGTGAATAATCCTTACTCGTGCAAGCAATCCCTTCTGAATCCAATGGGACCAGCTGGAAAAAGTCTTACTTAACGAATAAGTGTTTCAAATTTAAGATGTTGAGTTATCTCTTCATTGTAGGTGAGATTACAATTTGAATAATAGACTAAATATTATTGAACACAATCATTTAATTCTTCCTGCTCAAAGTTACCAGGTTTCCCCTTCTCTCACCTTCTTAAAAACCACCTCTTCAAATAGTCTCTCTTCCCTTATTGTCGTAATTACAGGTGAATTACTTTATTTTAGCACACTGTAGCATGAAAGCACATTTGGGAACTAGCTTGTTTATATTACAGTATTCCAAGTATAAGCTTATACTTTTCATTGTTCGTAGGCTTTTTAGAGGGATCCAATGATCTACATTATACTTGTAGGCCTGACCCTGTGGTCTTCACTGACTAAATTGGGAATTTTGCTTGAGTGAAAACTTGTTAGCTGGCTGATATTCTGTAACAAAAGCAAACCTCAAATACCACGCATCTTACAGGGGAGGAATCACAAAACAGTTCATTTCAGACATTATTCCTATGAGCTCCTTCCATCTTAATCAAATGTGCACTGGAAGGCAGGTTACCACCAAAGTCTTAGCTCTGCTGTTGCTCTCTCCTGTGTTACCGGAGCAGCATTCATTAAGAATGACAACCGCTGAAAGACAGACTTGTACTATTGTTATCGATCAGACCTGGAAAAGGCTTGCTGTGGAAGGAACAGCAGCAGCAAAGCTTTTGCAGAGGAGGAAAGGGAAGGAGCTAACGGTGGGTGGGGGGGAGGAGGAAGGCGGTAGGGAAGAATGGCAGAACCTGCTGTCAAACTGAAGAGACTTTGAAAGAGGTGCTACCACCTGTGTATAATTTACCTAATTGAAGCCAAAACAATGAGTTGAGGAAGGATGGGAAATCTGCTTTCATCCCACTCATGAAAAGAAAGAGAAGAGAGACACGTGGATCTACTCTATGGCTCAAGTGTGGCTGTGCTCATTATGGTTATGAAAGATTCTTATTATTGCAGTTAATGCCAAAGGACAGCTAATGTCATTCTCCCACTAGCACCCCTACAGAACTGAAACTGTGCTCATCAAAGATTTAATCATTAAATCTGTGTACATACAAAAATTCAGTCATTTGGGTCGGCCACATAGATTAATGGGAAACTAGCGATATTTTGACTCTTCTTACTCCACTATGGGATAAGCCAGAAAGATCTGACTGAAATTTCACTAGGGGCTGTCAAAGATGGAAGGCTGGTAGAGTGAGAGTAATGACTGACTTCACAGGTTTTCCTTGTACAAGATGCAGAAACACTGTAATTGTAGTTGTAAAGAGTACTTAGCCACTATACTTATGGTGTTAGGGGCATATCTAATTAGTAATGCATGTTTTAATCATTTGGCACCATTAAGTAATTAACATGGGGGGGGGAGACAGGCTTTTGGTCAGCCTCAAGTACATTTTCAGTTATTGAACAGGCCCTTATGGGTCACTTTAAGGATCAAATCATGCCCTCTCGTTGGCCTCACTCAATAAGGACAGACTGCAAATTTTGATTCTAAAATATAAAAAGGTAACTTGTTTTGGGACTAAGGCTAATAGTAAATTCAGTAACAATCTGAATTATGTCAATAAAGAACATAGTCTCCATTCTCATGGTCCATTTAGTTTGTTATCTTGTCTTTGACTGTGACCAATATTGGATATATTATTTATGATAACAGTAGAAAACACTGATGCATCCAGCTAGTTATGAGACAGGGAAACCAGAAAATAGCAACATATTACAACACAAGTGTCAAGGTTCCTTTCCCACTCTGAACTCTAGGGTACAGATGTGGGGACCTGCATGAAAAACCCCCTAAGCTTATTTTTACCAGCTTAGGTTAAAAACTCCCCAAAATACAAACTATTTTACCTTTTGCCCCTGGACTTTATTGCTGCCACCACCAAGCATCTAACAGGGAAAGAGCATGCTTGGAAATGTCTTTCCCCCCAAAAAATCCTCCCAAACCCTACACCCCCTTTCCTGGGAAGGCTTGATAAAAATCCTCACCAATTTGCATAGGTGAACACAGACCCAAACCCTTGGATCTTAAGAACAATGAATAAGCAATCAGGTTCTTAAAAGAAGAATTTTAATTGAAGAAAAAAAGTAAAAGAATCACCTCTGTAAAACCAGGATGGTAAATACCTTACGGGTAATCAGATTCAAAACATAGAGAATCCCTCTAGGCAAAATCTTAAGTTACAAAAAGACACAAAACCAGGAATCTACATTCCATTCTGCACAGCTTATTTTCTCAGCCATTTAAACAAAACAGAATCTAACGCATATCTAGCTAGATTGCTTAGCCCTTTACAGGAGTTCTGATCTGCATTCCTGCTCTGGTCCCGGCAAAAGCAACACACAGACAGAGAGAACCTTTGTTTCCCCCAACCCCTCCAGCTTTGAAAGTATCTTGTCTCCTCATTGGTCATTTGGTCAGGTGCCAGCGAGGTTATCCTAGCTTCTTAACTCTTTACAGGTGAAAGGGTTTTTCCTCTGGCTAGGAGGGATTTAAAGTTGTTTACCCTTCCCTTTATATTTATGACAACAAGGGACAAGGCAATACCTTCACAACCCCCAAAATATACTTGAAAGAGGCCAGTTTCACTTGTTTAAATTACTGAAAGTTCTCATTATCTTAGTTCCCTAGTGTGCTTCCCCACATTAACCTTCTTGCCTGAGGCATGAGTTTTGATGATTGTAATAATTTTGTCTTGGTTTATGTAGCTGCACGTGGTGTTGGTTAGTTATCCAGTCCTCTTTTTAAAAACAAAAACAACACTGATACTGTTTGTCTTGGTGACTTTGTGTGGCAGTGAATTCTATGGAGAGAGATAATGAGATTTCAGATCTATGCCAAAAAATAGCTGGGATCAGGTCTTGAATGCAATGAAAGTATATATTACCAATAGACATAGCTTAATCTAATTTAATTTTGTGGCTAGGGTACGTTTTATACTTACCTTAAAGTATTACAACCTCAATTATCTCAAATTTAAAATACGAGACATCTCCTAGCATATTTAGAATTTTTTGATAAAATTTCTGGAATGAAGTGAATATTATAGTATCAAAATTAATTAAAAAGTGTGTTGACCTAGATCCAGTGACCTGTATTACAAATGCAAAATAAGAGAGTGAAGCTTGCATCAGCTTAGCTTTTGTTGTGCCTCTATATTAGAAATACAAAAAGCTGCCTAATTGAATGTCTCTAAGAACTGGAGAAAGTAAAATTTAGGGGAGACCGCATGCGGAAGAGAAATATATTTACAAACACAAAGTAGAGAGTACAACTTCTTATTGATACTATCAAAGGAAAAATTCCAGAACTTGCTCTGGTCCCGTTAGGCTGGTAACAAGTTATTAGTAGACTGCAAGCTCTTTGGGGCAGGAGCTCTTTTACTCGGTTTGAAGTGCCCAGCACAATGAGGCACCGAATCCAAATGGGGGCCTTTAGGCACTACTACAAAACTAAACGAACGCTACAGCATCTTTAGTTGTGTCCTCAGTAGAACTGGGCAGGAGTTTTAAGGAAACAACTTCTGCTGGAAATACCAATTTGTTGAAACAAACTTTTAAATGAGAGCATACCGGTTTTGATTAAACTTTTGTTGGGAAGGTTTTCTGGTCTGGGATGCAATTTGTGGTCAGAGAGACAGCCAGCCAAAATCCCAGTGGTTACAGCACTGATTTGGAGTAGAGACTTGAATCTGGGATATCTCAGGTCCCAGCTGAGTGCCCTAACCAGCAGGCTAGTGGCTACCCTTTTGATGCATCCGATGAATGGAGCTGTAAGCTCACAAAAGCTTATGCTCAAATAAATTGTTAGTCTCTAAGGTGCCACAAGTACTCCTTTCTCTTTTTGTGCGGATACAGACTAACACGGCTGCTACTCTGAAACCTACCCTTTTTGAATATCTTCCAATATATCTTTATCTTTTTGAAAATCTTCCAATCTTTCCTGCTGAAACAGTTTCACTCTCTATTAATAATTATACATAGGACTGGCAGACTGACTGTAAAACCAATGGTTGGGGCATGTCACGGAAGTTACTAGATCACAGGCCCTGGGTCTCATGGGAGACTTCAATCACCCAGATATCTGCTGGGAGAGCAATACAGTGGTGCACAGACAATCCAGGAAATTTTGGGAAAGTGTAGGGGACAATTTCCTGGTGCAACTGCTGGAGGAACCAACTAGGGGCAGAGCTCTTCTTGACCTGCTGCTCACTAACCGGGAAGAATTAGTAGGGGAAGCAAAAGGGGATGGGAACCTGGGAGGCAGTGACCATGAGATGGTAGAGTTCAGGATCCTGACACAGGGAGACAAAGGAGGAGAAGCAGAATACGGACCCTGGGACTTAGAAAAGCAGACTTTGACTCCCTCAGGGAACTGATGGGCAGGATCCCCTGGGAGACTAACATGAGGGGGAAAAGGAGTCCAGGAGAGTTGGCTGTATTTTAAAGAATCCTTATTGAGGTTACAGGGACAAACCATCCCGATGTGTAGAAAGAATAGCAAATATGGCAGGGCGACCAGCTGGTTTAACAGTGAAATGTTTGCTGATCTTAACACAAAAAAGAAGCTTACAAGAAGTGGAAGACTGGACAAATGACCAGGGAGGAGTATAAAAATATTGCTCCGGCATGCAGGAGTGAATCAGAAGGCAAATTCCATCTGGAGTTGCAGCTAGCAAGAGATGTTAAGAGTAACAAGAGGGGTTTCTTCAGGTATGTTAGCAACAAGAAGAAAGTCAAGGAAAGTGTGGGCCCCTTACTGAATGAGGGAGGCAACATAGTGACAGAGGATGTAGAAAAGGGTAATGTACTCAAGCTGTTTTTGCCTCTGTCTTCACGAACAAGGTCAGCTCCCAGACTACTGCACTGGGCACACAGCATGGGGAGAGGTGACCAGCCCTCTGTGGAGAAAGAGTGGTTCGGGACTATTTAGAAAAGCGGACAAAGCACAAGTCCATGGGCCGGATGTGCTACATCCGAGACTTGCTAAAGGAGTTGGCTGATGTGATTGCAGAGCCATTGGCCATTATCTTTAAAACTCATGGCGATCGGGGGATGTCCCGGATGCCTGGAAAAAGGCTAATGTAGTGCCCATCTTTACAAAAGGGAAGAAGCAGGATCCTGGGAACTACAGGCCAGTCGGCCTCACCTCAGTCCCTGGAAAAATCATGGAGCAGGTCCTCAAGGAATCATTCTGAAGCACTTAGAGGAGAGGAAAGTGATCAGAAACAGTCAGCATGGATTCACCAAGGGCATGTCATGCCTGACTAATCTATTGCCTTCTACTATGAGATACTGGCTCTGTGGATGAGGGGAAAGCAGTGGACGTGTTGTTCCCTTGACTTTAGCAAAGCTTTGATGCAGTCTCCCACAGTATTCTTGCCAGCAAGTTAAGTAGTATGGGCTGGATGAATGGACTATAAGGTGGATAGAAAGGTTGGCTAGATTGTCGGGCTCAACGGGTAGTGATCAATGGCTCCATGTCTAGTCGGCAGCCGTATCAGTGGAGTGCCCCAAGGGTCAGTCCTCGGGCTGGTTTGTTCAATATCTTCATAAATGGTCTGGAGGATGGTGTGGATTGCACCCTCAGCAAGTTTGCAGATGACACTAAACTGGGAGGAGAGGTAGATACACTGGAGGGTAGGGATAGGATATAGAGGGCCCTAGACAAATTAGAGGATTGGGCCAAAAGAAATCTAATGAGGTTCAACAAGGACAAGGGCAGAGTCCTGCACTTAGGACGGAAGAATCCCATGCACCGCTACAGGGACCGAATGGCTCGGCAGCAGTTCTGCAGAAAAGGACCTAGGGGTTACAGTGGACAAGAAGCTGGATATGAGTCAGCAGTGCGCCGTTGTTGCCAAGAAGGCCAATGGCATTTTGGGATGTATAAGTAGGGGCATTGCCAGCAGATCGAGGGACATGATCGTTCCCCTCTATTCGACATTGGTGAGGCCTCATCTGGAGTACTGTGTCCAGTTTTGGGCCCTACACTACAAGAAGGATGTGGAAAAATTGGAAAGAGTGCAACGGAGGGCAACAAAAATGATTAGGGGACTGGAACACGTGACTTATGAGGAGAGGCTGAGGGAACTGGGATATTTTAGTCTGCGGAAGAGAAGAATGTGGGGGGATTTGATAGCTGCTTTCAACTACCTGAAAGAGGGTTCCAAAGAGGATGGATCTAGACTGTTCTCGGTGGTAGCAGATGACAGAACAAGGAGTAATGGTCTCAAGTTGCAGTGGGGGAGGTTTAGGTTGGATATTAGGAAAAACTTTTTCACTAGGAGGATGGTGAAACACTGGAATGCGTTACCTAGGGAAGTGGTGGAATCTCCTTCCTTAGAAGTTTTTAAGGTCAGGCTTGACAAAGCCCTGGCTGGGATGATTTAGTTGGGGATTGGTCCTGCTTTGAGCAGGGGGTTGGACTAGATGACCTCCTGAGGTCTCTTCCAATCCTGATATTCTATGATTCTATGTATGTGGAAGACCCAGATTCAAGTCTGAGTTTCCCACATCACAGGTGAGCACCCTAAACACTGGGTTATTGGCTTTTCTGGTGTAGATGTCTGTCTCTGGTTTTTCATGGGAAAAGGTCATGGTTTCCATTTCATGCTGATGCATAACAGGAAAATGTTTTGAAATCCTTGAATATTTTCATGGGACAAAAAAAGAAGTCTGCCACCAGTTCTAGCGTAGATATTGCTATCTTTCTATATCAGTGTTGCCCACTTCTTGGAGGGCTGTCTCATGATTCTTGATGTGTGGGATTGACAATACTAATACAGACAAGAGAAAACATGTTTTCATGTGGAATTACTTTTATTTTAGATGGGGGGGGGGAACCCCACAAATAAACAAATGCAAAGTCTCCTTGATAGAGAGGGCATAAGGTCAGCATGGGAGACTCGCTCTGTAACAGCAGCAATCTTGAATTGAATCTGTTCTCCAAGTCTGTCTGCTGTGAGGTACTAACAGATTTATTTGGGCATAAGCTTTCGTGGGTAAAAAAAACACTTTTTCAGATGCATGGAGACTGCAGTCTGGAAATTCTTTAGAAATGTAATGGCTAAGATTATTTTCAGAGTAGCAGCCGCATTAGTCTGTATTCGCAAAAAGAAAAGGAGTACTTGTGGCACCTTAGAGACTAACAAATTTATTAAAGGTGCCACAAGTACTCCTTTTCTTTTTGGCTAAGATTATATGTTCTAAACCATTACATCACTCCTCCTATAATCAATAAGGATTCCACATAATGTCAGACATGGCTGTACACCACAGAACGCCTAATCTATACAGTGATGCCAGCTTTTGATTTTAAGATGACTGTGGCGTTTTCTTCCAGCCTCAACTCCTGATGCCATGTGACTGAGAAGCTCAGTTTTCGTTTTTAAGAATGAAAGTTTCTAGATGCTGTAGTTAGAAAGAAAAGCTTGAAAACAAGAACCCAGAAGGCAAATAAAAAAGGACCCAACTTTTTTTATTAAAAAATCTGATGATTGGATTACTAATCTCATGATTTTTGAGAGCTTGAAGGCTTGAGGTTGGCAATGCACAGTATCCTTCGTCAGAACCAATGGCAGATTTCCAAGTAAAACATGCAGCATCTCCATTGCAAATTCTACTTGCGTCGGGAGTGGGGGCGTTAGCTTCTAGCCTTAGCTGTGCACTGTGTCCGTCTGACACTTGGGACAGCCATGCTGTGAGGGGTTAGGGATTGGGGAATAATACAGAAGAACTAGCATGTCAGTTGGGTGCCCAGAATTCACAGATTTAGGACCTGATTTTGTTATGAATCCTCAGGCTACATGCAACCTCATGCAGGCAAAGTCCTGCCCTCCTTTTCCAGCTTCAAGCCTCTTTCCCTGAGCAGTAAGCCTGTAGCAATTCTTTAAACTTTAAAAACTTTAAACTTGCTACACACACACAAAAAGGTTCTATTGAAGTTAGTAGGACTCTACATGAATGTCGGAATTTGGCCCTTAGCTAATATTTTGACTACTCCTGTTTTATATAGGATAAGCTACAGGGTTTACTTTCCTTGAGATTATTCCATAGTCTAACATCACTCTATCTGGAGGGTTGTTTTTTTTTCTCAATAGTCATCATAACTTCATTTTCATAGTTTTGCCTTGTTACTATTTCTGTCTCAGGTTATATAAATCTTGATTGCCAGGTTCAGGAGAAGTCAGTATTGGCTTATGATATGTAGAGGTCTCTGTGTTCTTTGATTGCTATTTGCTTTATTTCCTTGTATTTCGTGTAAACTATCAATAAATAATGTATAAATATGACTAAGTGAAAAAGCAGTTGAGCAGTATGACTGTGTTATTTGATGCATACATCTCATGGTTTGTTGCTGTGAGCTATGTCAGGAAGCAAATATTTATACCTAAATATCATAGAAATGAGAAAATTAACCAGGAGCTAAGAAGCAGCATAACAAGAGGATGTAGCACGAATGCCTCTAGTCCAGGTAGCAAATGTTTCAAAAGATGCTCTCTTCTTTCAAATTCCTCCTCAGACCTACTTTCCTCCCACCAAACTCCTTTCTCCCACAATATTAAAAAATAGGAGGACAGGAAGAGGTTCCAAGTTAGAACCTGTAGGTCTCCTAGTAATCTGTGGTGTTCACTTATTTAGATTACAAGTCTATCTCCAGAGGGGGAGATAATACATTCTCTTGGGTACAGTCAGCACTTAAATAATAAGCAAATACATAAAAGTGAAATTTTGGTGGAATCCAACTGCACAAATCATTTTTGAGTGTTGGAAAGTCTCTTCTTCTGTACCCTCCCACCCCCAATTCAGGATAATTTTTACAATCCAGGATTAAATGTCTTGAGTACTTGTTTATATCTATTACTTATGAATTTTTTTAAATGATTCTGTGCTGAGCGTACCAATAGCTTCAGAGCTGCCATGGTCTGTGTAAATGTTTATATTGTATTTCTGGTCACTTTATGTATATTTAGAGTTATTTGAAGGGCAAAAGCTGACAGAGCAAAATATCTTTAGCATTATTCCACTACAAGCAGATTTCCTTATGAATTCACAAGTACAGAATTACAATTCTTAGTCATACAATTACCCTTAACCGCCACGAGGTGTCCTCTGTTACCAAATCTACTTCTATAAGTAGTGGAGCATTCTCATCATGACCGAATATTTGTGTATTTAGAACAGATGTTACTTTTCGTACTTAGTACTAATGTATGTACAAGTAATTTCAGTGTCTTAATATTTCTACCTACATTTCCTCAACTTACTCTCCAGTTGTTGGCATACGTGATTTCTCACCCCCCCCCCCGGGGTATCTTGCTCATTCTAGCTGTAGTTTTTGCTATGTCTATGGCACCAACTAAAATCCTTGTGATTTCCTAACATCTGGAACTGAGATTTTCAAAACTATTCCATCAGCTGACAACTTTTAGAAGTTGTCAACCTTTGTGCTATATTGATTTTCTTGATTTCTACAAAATTCCTTGCCATTGGAATTTTGTCACTATAAACTAGTTTGTCATCAGTCACAGAAATGACCTCATTTTCCCATGTACTACCTTCACTTATCATTTCATGGTGTTTCTCTGTGAAAGGGAAGGAGAAGCTTAGCTGTTCTGTCAAAGTATTGCCATTGTTTATATTAAAAGGTTTACCGTTTCTCTTGCCCATTAATTTATAGGTGTGTCTATTATTGAGGACTTTGCCCTGCAAAAAAAGTGTATTTGGGCTGGGGGGTTTCTGTGTGTCATGGCAACTGCTGTGAATTTATTTATTCAGTTCAGCAATGGTGGGAAGAGTTAAAGGAGACTGCTTGCCGGTAACTGTTTCCTGAAGTCAGCTGTAGGGCTCAGCGCCATACAGGTTATCACTAGTGACAACAGAGCACTAACAACTATCTTTCTCAGACTGCTCCTCCACTGAGCAACCAGAATGGCCCATGAGTCACAAGGAGGGCAGCTCAATAGAGTGGGAGGCAGTATGTGCTAATGGTCTAAGCAAGGGACTAGTTCCAGCTCTAATACTGACACCTTCTGTCAAACAGCACAAGGCAACATTTGCACATAGTGAAGTGCTGAGCACGTTCAGCTACATGGGAGGACTAGGGATGTATTCCATATACCTGCTTTCCCGCCCTCTGTTCCTTCCATCCTGTCCCTGCAGATTGTTTTGGGTTTTGTTCTCCTTAACACCATGAACATAAGAACATAAGAAAAGCCATACTGGGTCAGACCAAAGGTCCATCCAGCCCAGTATCCTGTCTACTGACAGTGGCCAACGCCAGGTGCCCCAGAGGGAGTGAACCTAACAGGTAATGATCTAGTGATCTCTCTCCTGCCATCCATCACCCTCTGACAAACAGAGGCTAAGGACACTATTCCTTACCTATCCTGGCTAATAGCCATTAATGGACTTAACCTCCATGAATTTATCCAGTTCTCTTTTAAACCCTGTTATAGTCCTAGCCTTCACAACCTCCTCAGGCAAGGAATTCCACAGGTTTACTGTGCGCTGAGTGAAGAAGAACTTCCTTTTATTTGTTTTAAACCTGCTACCCATTAATTTAATTTGATGGCTCCTAGTTCTTATATTATGGGAACAGGTAAATAACATTTTCTTATTCACTTTCTCCACACCACTCATGATTTTATAGACCTCTATCAGATCCCCCCTTAGTCTCCTCTTTTCCAAGCTGAAAAGTCCTAGCCTCTTTAATATCTCCTCATATGGGACCCGTTCCAAATCCCTAATCATTTTAGTTGCCCTTTTCTGAACATTTTCTAATGCCAGTATATCTTTTTTGAGATGAGGGGACCACATCTGTATGCAGTATTCAAGATGCAGGCATACCGTGGATTTATATAAGGGCAACAAGATATTCTCCGTCTTATTCTCTAACGCTTTTTAAATGATTCCTAACATCCTGTTTGCTTTTTCGACTGCCGCTGAACACTGTGTGGACATCTTCAGAGAACAATCCACCATGACTCCAAGATCTTTCTCCTGATTAGTTTAAGCTAAATTAGCCCCATCATATTGTATATATACTTGAGGTTATTTTTTTCAATGTGCATTACTTTACATTATCCACATTAAATTTCATTTGCCATTTTGTTGCCCAATCACTTAGTTTTGTGAGATCTCTTTGAAGTTATTCACAGTCTGCTTTGGTCTTGACTATCTTGAGCAGTTTAGTATCATCTGCAAACTTGCCACCTCACGGTTTACCCCTTTCTCGAGATCATTTATGAATAAGGTGAATAGGATTGGTCCTAGGACTGAGCCTTGGGGAACACCACTAGTTACCCCTCTCCATTCTGAAAATTTACCATTTATTCCTACCCTTTGTTCCCTGTCTTTTAACCAGTTCTCAATCCATGAAAGGATCTTCCCTCTTATCCCATGACAACTTAATTTACGTAAGAGCTTTGGTGATGGACCTTGTCAAGGGCTTTCTGGAAATCTATGTACACTATGTCCACTGGATCCCCCTTGCCCACATGTTTGTTGACCCCCTCAAAGAACTCTAATAGATTAGTAAGACATGATCTCCCTTTACAGAAACCATGTTTACTTTTGTGCAACAATTTATGTTCTTCTATGTGTCTGTCAATTTTATTCTTTACTATTGTTTCCACTAATTTGCCCGGTACTGTTCTTCAGACTCCTTTTTGGCTTTTCTTATTACATTTTTACATTTAATTTGGCAGTGTTTATGTTCCTTTCTATTTACCCTCATTAGGATTTGATTTCAGAGTAGCAGCCGTGTTAGTCTGTATTCGCAAAAAGAAAAGGAGTACTTGTGGCAAGTACTCCTTTTCTTTTTGCGAATACAGACTAACACGGCTGCTACTCTGAAACCTGTCATTATGCAAGGCACTGAATTTAGCCGTATAGAGTGGTAATTTGTTAGTCTCTAAGGTGCCACAAGTACTCCTTTTCTTATTAGGATTTGACTTTCACTTTTTAAAAGAAGCCTTATCATCTCTCACTGCTGCTTTTACATGGTTGTTAAGCCACGGTGGCTCTTTTTTAGTTCTTTTACTGTGTTTTTAATTTGAAGTATACATTTAAGTCGAGCCTCTATTATGGTGTCTTTGAACAGTGTCCATGCAGCTTGCAGGGATTTCACTCTAGTCACTGTACCTTTTAATTTCTGTTTAAACTATCCTCCTCATTTTTGCATAGTTCCCCTTTCTGAAATTAAATGCCACAGTGTTGGGCTGTTGAGGTGTTCTTCCCACCACAGGAATATTAAATGTTATTATATTATGGTCACTATTTCCCCCACCCCCTGCATGACCTGTTCTGTCCTTCCGATATATTTTGTACCCCGGAATGATTGTGTCCCATTGATTGTCCTTGCTCCACCAGGTTTCTGTGATTCATAGATTCTGTGATGCCTATTATATCAATATCCTCCTTTAACGCGGAATAGCTGGGTCATTACATATATTGAATCTATTTTCCTAAGTATCCTCACACCTTCTTGTCAACTGTCTAAATGGACCATCTTGATTATGACTACAAAAGTTTTTTTTCTCCTGCTGATAATAGCTCATCTTAACTAATTAGCCTCTCACAGTTTGTATAGCAACTTCCAACTTATCTGTATGTATATATATTTCTTCTTACTATATGTTTCATTCTATGCATCCGATGAAGTGGGCTATAGCCCACGAAAGCTTATGCTCTAATAAATTTGTTAGTCTCTAAGGTGCCACAAGAACTCCTGATCTTTTTGTGGATACAGACTAACATGGCTGCTACTCTGAAACCTTTAACACAAGGCACTCTAGTTCACCCATCTTATTGTTTAGACTTCTAGCATTTGTGTACAAGCACTTTAAAAACTTATTACTGTTTATTTGTTTGCCCTTTTCTAATGTGTCAGATTCTTTATGTCAGCTTTCTCGTCTGATCTGGTCCATACTTTATCCTCTTCCATCCTCTCCTCTCTTCATGAAGGAAGAAAATTTATTTCCCTCCTCTGTGGAAGAGGATTTGTCTCGGGGGTATAAGTGTAAATATGGCTATCAAGGAGAATGGTCAGACAGGTGTAATCTAGTTTGTTTTAAAACAAAGTTTAATGAGTTTGATGCTAAGGACCATGTCTATGCCAGACACTTGCCTCTCAGTTTCCCGCTATTGTTACAGTTCAGTCTGTGGTGGTAGTTGTGGGAGCTCAAAGACAAGACATGGGGCTGGCAGCCATCAGTGTTTTACCATGTGTCATCTAGAATTGTTCAGAGCAGGGTTAGACAATGCTATGCTTAGAACATCAGCAGTTGGTTTACATGAGTGCTCCTACAGTTGCTACTGTGGGAGGAGCTGACTAATGGTAGTTTCTCTGGGAAATTTAAAAGGGGAAGAAAACTATATCTATGGCAGACACAGCCAATGAAAGATGGAAATCTCTGGAGTCTGACATCTTCTGTCTACACAACGTGGGCAGTGACATAGCAAGCCTCCCCCACACCTGCCTATCAACATATGTCTTATCCTTTATCTGAAAGGGACATCTCTATGAGTAGTTCACTATCCATGGCTCAATTAATCCTTGATCTCTTTATCTTACAACGGGGTTACCAATGCAATATTAGTCTTTAGAGTGCCACCAGACTTCTTGTTGTCTATTTGTTAAGACAGACTTTGAGCCTTAAAATTGTGACTAGCCAGTGTGGGGGCAGGCCTTCTGTCCTGCAGGGTTAATAGCACTGAGTATACTGATTTCCTGGATTTTTTTTTAAACCTTCCTTTTCTAACAGGAAATCAATATTACTCAGTGCTATTAAGTCTGCAGGGCAGAAGGCCTATTCCACAGTGGCTAGCTGTAATGATAAGGCTCAAGGACCGTATCTGTATTTAGGTGTGTCAGATTTGCATTTCCCTCAGTAATACTAGCTATTATTATACTTAACTAGTAATTACAGATGTCTAGCTGATAGTAAAGATTAAGGAGAGATTTACTCTCATTTCAGGAAAGTATTACAAACACATACCAATTTTAATCAAATGTATTATTTTGTAAGTCATGCAAGCTTTACAAAGTGCTGTGCAGATCTGTCTTAAAAATCCAAACGCTGATCTTAATGCAAACTAAAGTTGTACAATTTAGCATGGGCAAATCAAAGTAAATGAGTTTTTCAGTGGGAATAAAAGAAGCAGAAAAAGGTAATGTTACACAGAAATTATTTCTGGATCAGTAGACCAGAAAGAGAAAAAGTCTTGAGTGTGTTGGAGGTAATGTGATCTGACTGGAGAGGAAAGATGCAGAAGAGATTGTCCGAGTAACAGAATAGACAGCCAGGATTAAAAGCTTTCAAAGGCTAGTCACTTAGCAAAGAGCAAGGCCACAATACTGCCATCAAAAAGGAACAGTAAATAGAGCAATTTTTGCTATGAAAGAGAACAAGGTGGGCGTAAGGAGATTAACAAAGGAGTTGTGATGTTTTGATGGAATCTAAATAAGCTTTCTAGTAGCACGCTCAACCAACTGTAACTTGTAATAAGTAAATGATAATGAAATCAACAAGGTCAATAGAAAAGTATCTTTCAGTAACTTAAAGTTAAATGGTGAGTGGGTCAAACAATGTTGGATTTGAGTGTGTTGGTAAAACAACATAGTGTTTTATTTTTGGTCAGATGTATATCTCCTCAACCTTAATAGTGTCCTAGCATTGAAAGAAGGAAAAATGGTATTGTGACCCAATAAATGTATCCTCGATGTATTTACAAGTACTGTCTAACAAACCAGTTAGCAATATGGATTTTATATTCCCTTCAGCTAAAGTAATGCACAGGTAGAACTCCTATTTAGCTATTTAAATGGTCCAGGCACCTCTCTCTCTCTCTTTCTCTCTCTTTCGTGCGCTCATGCTATTTGACGCTGATTTGATCTATTGCCTTATATACATGAATTGGTTTCTGACATCTCTTTTCCTTTTAACATGTATTTTTAAAGAATGTAAAGTGACTAGCAAATGGCACTTTTGTTTTTTTGGGGGGGGATTTTACACTGCCACCTATTACTGTGGGAGCTAGGCACCTAAATACCTGTAACTTCCATAGTAATGGGTGGCAGTGTAAAATACTTGAGAGAAACCACCCAATTAGTAAACCTCTTGATTGGAATGAATCCTGCTACTGATTTAAGCTAATCACAATGCACTTTTCAAAACTGACAGAGCTAATTAGTATTAAATCCCATTTCTGTAGAAATAGACTCGCTACCACCTTGGTTGCCAAAAATGGCTGAACTGCCTTCATATCTCTAGGTGGGTTCTTGGTGAACCACTCTTTCCACCTCCTTGAAAGAAAATATTTCAAAAACATTAAAAAAAGAACTCTTCCAGCTGGGAGCTGTTTGAAATGAGTGGGAAGTCTAAATCCAGCTTATAGGGGACAGGTGTGTGCAACCGCTGATACAAATTGCTACCTTTATTGGCAATTTTGGAAGGTAAATCCAGCTTATAGGGGACAGGTGTGTGCAACCGCTGATACAAATTGCTACCTTTATTGGCAATTTTGGAAGGAAAAAACAATGATTGAATGAGGACAGACATTGTACCCTCTCAACAACAGAAAAAGGTTCCTGAAGGCTAAGGCTGAAAGAGGTTGGCTGTGAAGCTTTTTATGCCACCATTCCTGCTTTATTTGTTGTATGGATAACTACAGGATTTCAGTTTGAAGACCTGTCCAGATGATCCCTTACATTCTTATAGTGATAGCATGGCTCAGTGCCTTGGGTGCTGCACAGGATCTTAGGCTGAACACCTGGGTTCGGTTCCCAGCTCTACCCTTCACCTGTTGTGTGACCTCAGGCAAGTCACTTCACTGTACTTCAGTCTCTCTGACATAGACATAATGATGATTTTCCACCTGTTCACAAGCACTGTTCTCAAGGACCTAGCCATGTCTACCAGGCATGGGGAGCTGGAGAAGCAGATGACAGTGACTGCCACTAACCTTATGTTGAGGGGCTGAGGAGAGAAATGGGACAGATGGACAGGGCTATCCTTAGGATGGATATGACCAATGTGAGTGTCAGCAAGGGGGACATATATCACCAGTTGGAGAGGGTTGGTGGCCAAGATAGTGTTGGGCCAGCAGTCAGCCCCAACACTGCTCAATTGGCAAAGAGAGGGGAAATGAGATGAAAAGATATGTGCTACCGAAGTTCTTACCATCTTATTTGCAATTTCAACTCTTTGGGCAAGGACTATCCATTAAACTACATTTACACAGTGTCTAGCACAATGGGGCCTGTAGGCATTAATATAATATAAATAAAAAAATTATACCACCAGTGATGGGAGGGATCAGGAGCAATCCATAAACTGGGAGGGCACTCTGGAACCAGTTTAGATGCAGCACTGCTGAATGGGGAGTGTGAGAGAGCTATGGAAGACTATAAATTATGGGCCATCACTCTCCTACTGTACAGTAGTTTTTGTCCTAGGAATGTTTATCAATGATTCTTCTATTCTTCTATATGATAATTATTCTTATTTAACATTTATATTATGACCTCTGCAGTACTATATAGCTTCTAGCCTTTTAAAAAAAAACAGTAAAGCAAGTTTGGTACTTCCCTTAAAAACAATACAAATAAAAATAAAACCCAGACACTCCAGGAACCTTAACTTCATAAAGTCAATAAAGCCACTTGGAGGGCCAAGACAAACACACCTGAGTGCACTCTCATGAGAGCCACTGAAACTGTCCTTCAGGATTCCTTAATGCTGTTCAAACTGGCAGCGTGAATTAGCATTCCATCATATTAGAATAGAATTATTTAATGGAGTGATGTTTGTTTCCAGGCAGCATATCTGGGAGACCTCTTAACAGCTGTCATCCTAAATGTCAGCCACTACTAGGATTGATTGCTAGAAGGAGATAATGGACTAGACCAATGGCTATTTCTTGGATAATGGTATGTAAACTTTGGTGAAATGGGCCTTGCTGCCCCAGAGAATCCCCTTGTAACATTGTAACCTCTCTGGAGCACCTCTTACAGCACTGTCACTTATCTTGCTTGGTGTATTCCTCTGGATTCCTACCTGGATTCCCTGGGCATCAGCGACTTCCATGTCCTAAACAGTCTCCTTCACCAATATGAAAACATATGTAACAAACCAAACAGTCTTCTGCCTCACCAGTTATCTTACTGCAGTTCCAGTCACATCATCAAGTGACAACAAACTGAACAAAAGCACCAACTCACTTCTACCCCTATAAGTTGAGATCTCAGCTTCTCTTCCAATTGCCCTTTGTCCTTCTGTCCGGACACCAAGCCATACATTCATTTCCTTCAAGTCCTGCCCCTTTCCCTAGAGCCCTCTGCAGATATGAATCCTAGTTCCTGCAGTTTATTCCTCTTCTCCCACCCCCATGTTGGGCTCCTTCAGTCTCTCTTTCCAGGAGGAGGGTTCCACTCTCTGCCTCTTCCCAGGGCCTTCTCGTTAAGAGACCAAGTGCCTCACACCTGGGTATCCTCCTACTACTGTTCTGAATGCCTTCCTTTGTGGCAACCAGCCACCTCTCTCCCAGCTGGGTCTGATACTGAACTGAGGCTGAAATGCCCTCCAGGTGCAATAGGTGGCCTAATTGGGCTCTGTCTTCTGTTTGCCCTTTGTGGGCTTGTGTGTGGTTTAAACAAACCATCACGGTTGAGAAAACAGCTATGGGAAACCAATCAATCACACTCTGGTCCTTAACACTAGTGGTGGTTTAGGCTACATCTACACAATATGTTGGGGGAGAAGGGTGTGATTCCCAGCTCATGTACACATACTCACGTTGGCTCAAGGAGAGCTACAATGAGTTTAAATAGTGCTGTAACTGCAGAAGCATGGGCCGTGGCAGTGGAAGCATGGCTTAGCTGTGCCAGATACAAACCCGCCTAAACCTCGTGGGTACATACTTGGCACGGCTAAGCTATGCTCCTGCTGCCTGCACTACTGTGACTATACTACTATCTATACGTGCACTAGCTCTCATTGAGCTGGTATGGGTATATGCATGTGAGCTGGGAATCACACCTCTAGCTCATAGGGTAGAAGTAGCCTTACTGATTTCAACAATATGCCTGGTTTGGATAGGGGAGGGGGAATAATTTACAAATATATAATTTGCTTTGGTGAATAACTAGGTAGTATAGTCTCTCCCTTTCTCTGCAAATTCACTGAGGTGAGAACTCACAACAATAAGTTCACCCTGTAACTGTTTAGAAAAATCACATCTTTTGTGTACTACATTGATATCAATGGTTGATGAAATTGATTAAAGGAAATGGTCAAGATGTGGGGAGAAGGGCATGGAAGAGTAAGATTTCATGCTGATGCCTCCCCTTTTCCCCTAGGAGCTGGCCACAAAGTCTATTTGAGGGGCATAGTAGACCTTGCCATTACTGGGCTAACCAGCCCTTTCTCCTCTCCGTGCAGCAATTCTGCACTAATTCTCTAGAAGCCAGCAGAGGGGGTTCATACCCTTCCACTACGATGGGCCTCAGCCCTGCAGCCTTAAATAATGGGAAGCCCTGCTTTGCCCTACTTCCCTGTTTCCCAGGACCACTTCCTCTGTTTCCTAGCACTGGTCAGACCTACTTCAATGGCTTCCCAATACACAAACCCCTCCCCAGGATCCTTTTATAGCCTATGTCTAGAGCTGTTCTCTGGACCTTTTCCAAGGCTTCTTCCTATAGCCTCTCCTGAGCTGCTCTCTGCAGGTCCTGCCAAGACTTCAGTCACCTCCACGTGGGGAGAGCCAGATGTCAGTCTGGTGTCTTCCTCCTGGACCTCTTGCCTGGAGAAATCCTAAACAGCTACCTGTCACTATGGCTCCTTCCACGTTGTTCTTAAAGCACAGAGAGGCTCAATTGTATTTAACCGCTATTTTATTTTTATTTAAATATTGCTTGACTCTCACACAACAACAACCAGAGTCCGGTATTGACCTCAATTCCTATCAGTCCAGAGTCCCACTTTCCGAAATGCAGGATGACCGTAGGACTCTGAATCCACATCCTTAAAAAACAATAGCATCTGCTCCACACCTCTTCCCTGACTCCCTCAGTAGAGTTCCACACCTTCTCTTGCCTCAACCTGGATCTGACCTTGAATGTACCAACAGCTTTCCACATACAGTCCTGCAATCACACGGCCTCCTTGTAAAGATTTGGGGAATCTGTCTATACAATTTATGAATACAGTGTGCAGTTATGAACTATATGGGTCCGTACCAAGCTGCAAACCCCTTTCTGACAGTGCAGCCTTTTGTCCTCTCTGTTGTTCTTTCACCTCCACATTGGGCTGAAATTCCAACAAGGGTAGTGGTAAAGGCCTAACAATAGGGGGTCACTACATCTTGATGGGCCTGTATTCAAGAAGAAAGCGCCTTTGACAAAAGTCTGGCTCATGCCCAGAGGAACTGGTTTAGCAGGGGAGAGATCCTCTTGCTAGGTAGGGGTCTGTGGTTACCTGTTGAGGTTGACCAGGGAGTCATCTATAGAGAGGTTGGCAGATTATAAAAGGCAGAAGCTATTCTATTTGCTTTCTTCTTTGGCCATTTTTCAGCAACTTAAGATGAAGCTGCTGCGGAACCCAGATGAGTAAAAGGGTGAGGGGAACCCACCTACCTGAAGGGTAAACACCTTTAAAATCCCTCCTGGCCGGAGGAAAAACCCTTTCACCTGTAAAGGGTTAAGAAGCTAGGGTAACCCACTGGCACCTGACCAAAATGACCAATGAGGAGACAAGATACTTTCAAAGCTGGATGGGCGGGGAGAAACAAAGTGTCTGTGTCTGTCTGTGTGATGCTTTTGCTGGGAACAGAACAGGAATGGAGTCTTAGAACTTAGTAAGTAATCTAGCTATATATGCATTAGATTCTGTTTTGTTTAAATGGCTGAGAAAATAAGCTGTGCAGAATGGAATGTAGATTCCTGTTTTTGTGTCTTTTTGTAACTTAAGATTTTGCCTAGAGGGATACTCTATGTTTTGAATCTGATTACCCGTAAGGTATTTACCATCCTGATTTTACAGAGGTGATTTTTACTTTTTTTCTTCAATTAAAATTCTTCTTTTAAGAACCTGATTGCTTTTTCATTGTTCTTAAGATCCAAGGGTTTGGGTCTGTGTTCACCAGTGCAAATTGGTGAGGATTTTTATCAAGCCTTCCCAGGAAAGGGGGTGTTGGGTTTGGGGAGGATTTTGGGGGGAAAGACGTTTCCAAGCGGGCTCTTTCCCAGTTATATATCTGTTAGACGCTTGGTGGTGGCAGCAATAAAGTCCAAGGGAAAAAGGAAAATAGTTTGTACCTTGGGGAAGTTTTAACCTAAGCTGGTAAAAATAAGCTTAGGGGGTTTTCATGCAGGTCCCCACATCTGTACCCTAGATTTCAGAGTGGGGAAGGAATCTTGACAGAACCCACGTACCTGAACACAGATGATCTCCCTAGGACTTCCTAGGGAAGAGTGGGTTGGAAAGGGGATGTACATTAGGGGTTTTGGGTTTTTTTTAAACCTATGTATTTTTCTGTGATTAAGTAATGAGCAACCTGTGCAAAGTGTCTGTGTGTTGTATGCTACCCCACCACATACCTCTGCGAGAGTTAAGTTGTAACCTAGAAAGCTCACACCTTCACTGGGATTCTGGGAGAGTGTGTTTAGGATCCAGGGGAGTCTGAGGAGTCAGTAGTGGTTCCAGGGGCTAGGCAGCTGTGCTACATGGTTAGAGCCCTGCAAGTCCATGGATATCCGCGGACCATTTTTGCGGATAGAGGATCGGATGCAAATACAACTGCTCAGGGCTCTATTCACCAGTGGTGCTTGGCCTGAGGTGTTGAGCTTGGGCAGCCAGGTGGCACAGCCCACTCAGGGTCAGTGGCCAGCAGCCAGTGGCTGGGGCTGGGATGCAAGTTGGAGTCGGGGCTGCACCCATTCACCATGCCACTTTCTGTCCAGCAGCTTGGGCAGCGTCTGCGTACCCACCATGGTGAGGCCTGACAGCACTGGCCTTGCTCCCAGTCCTGGGCCTGGCCCGCTGGCTCCTAAGCTGCAGGGCTCACCCTCAGCCATGGGGATTGGAGCCAGTGGGGCCCTAACACCCCACCCCTCAGTCCACTGTGATGCAACATGCACAGCTGCTGCTGTGTGCTATCGGTCACGAGCCCCCAGGAGCAGCACGCAATACGACGCCCCTTCCCCCCAGATCCCCCCGCCATGCGGCCCCTTCTCCTTGAGACCCACCCCATGCTACCCCTTATCCCCAGTCCCTACCCTCATGTTGCCACTTCCCTGCAAGACCCCACCTCCCCACTCGCTCCCTTCCCCCCTCCCTGTCGCTACCCCTTGGGAGACGGCTTGCTGGTGCAGATAGCGAGTTGGATTGCGGGTTGATCCTGGCGGATCAAATACAGATCCACATTTCTGTATCCGTACATGGTTTCTGCAGTTAGGAGGGGGTGCTAGACAATGGGTCTCACCCCGTCAGTGTGCCTCGGGATGCCAAGATGGGGACAGTGCCTGGCCTCTATTCTCATTACAGAAGCTTAAAATACCTGGGAGTCACAGCAGTTTATGGGCTGCAGGCCGTGGGAGCCTGGCCAGACCTGTAGCACCCCTCTGAGCCAGGACTTATTTTCAGTTTCCAGTAACGTGGTCTCTGGTTTATAAATCCCATGATCTGTGTGCAAACCAGGGCCAGTTGGCTCGCCTAGTTCACCAAAAGGCCTAGCTCACCCTATGACAGACTTCCTCATCTATTACATAACTTCACCATCATGAAACCATCCATCTGAAAGTTTACCTGGCTCTTTTAACCCCAGGTAAAAGGGGAGGTTGTGGGGAAACTAAAGTAAGGTCAACCGATATTTTCACCTACATGAAGAATAACATAGTTGATTAATAATGGAGAGGATGCAGAACAGTTATGCCTTTAAAACAGGGACTGAAGCATCCTTTCATCCACTACACCGGTTGTTAACTGACTGTACTCCTGCTTTTAGAAGCAAGGTTAAGGGAAACTTCATCCTGTGGGGGGGTTGAATTTCCCTGTGTTCGGGGAATCACCATGGTATGTAGACAAAGAATGCCCATACACAGGGAAACTTTGCCTTTGGGGATGAAGAGTACCTGGCATCTGCCTAGGCATGACCTAGTGCTAAACTCCCACTCCTCTTCCCACCCCAAGAGAGGAGAGAATTGGCGAATGAGTGTACATGTGAGCGTGTCCTTGAATGAGTACTGGACGCTATGGTGATTGTTGCAGTTATAAGAACCTAGAAAGAGAGTGTGTGTAACTTAGTGTGCATAAGAATTTGTGTCTGCTAGTGTGTGCATCTGGGTAGCACTGAGTGTGACACAAAATATTACATAGACATGCTAGACAAACACGTGTCTTTTTAAAAAGAGTTGTAAAGAAGACTTTTTAAGAAAAGAAAAACTTAGAAAGCATGGAAACTCTTAAGTAAGGTTCTACTTTAAAATGAACATTGAAGATGATAGGTCTTATTACACCAGTGGAATTAATTAGAGGCAATGTCTGGAGCAGTGGGGATTGTTTTTGCTTTAAAAAGAGCATTTTTGACATAAGCAAATACTAGTAAAAAGTGACCTTATGTAGGTTTAAACTAGAAACCCATTTGTAATAAGACTGAAGGCAGGAGGACTAGATCACTACTAGGCCACCATTCCAGTCTGAAAATTGTTACCTGATGGCTGTTGAGTGGGCTGCGTGTGAAATGAAGTGCTGATCTATGTCCAGTTCCTAGAAGACAGATATCTGTAGACCAATAATCCAAAGACACTTCCAGCTACTACAGTTACCATGCTTTATCTATCAGCCTTTTACATCCTGTTAACTCTGATGCCTGAAGTCACCTTATGATGGCCTCATGACTTTAAAGCTGCAGTCTTTCTTTGTCAGATCTTAAATGTTGCAGAATACAACATGACACAAAAATTGCCATGATACGAAGCATTACCTGGGACCATGGTGGCAGTTTCAGCAAAAAGGCAAAGGTTTAAATGGACCTTGGGATTTTTAAAATTTAGAGAGAGATTTTTTTTGTTCTCCCTGACTAGGCTACAGTGGGAATGTAGTGTGGGGAAACTGTAAAACTGTTTTTCTGTGGATAAAGGACTTCACGCTATAGTAGCTGTCAGTTTCACATCTATCATGAGTGCAAAAATTACTTAATGTCTGATCTGAAGTCCGTAGGAGTCTTACATTGATTTAATTGGGTTTGCACTAATTTCTCTAATGTTAGGAAAGAAAAACAATATTGAAGTCAGGCAATGCATTTCCCTTTACTCATTAGTGCATTTATAATGAATTTTCTAATTTAAAATAGTTAAATGATCTTAGTCACAGTTACTAAAAAATTCCTCAAGAGCTACATATGTTTTTTGAGATAATTTCCAAGGTATCCAGCTGTTTGCAGTCCATATATAATATTTACCTCCTCTGTAAAGTGCTTTCAGATGTACACAGAAAAGTGCTATATAACTAGAGGTTACTATTATTATTTAATTAGATAGTTAGTTTGAAAGCCTCCCTAGCTCTTCTTCTGTCCATGATGGAAAGCTACCTTCCAAATAAATAATAATAATAATAATAATAAAAAGCACCCTCTGGCCCATAGACAAACTTCCCTAGTGACCTCATTCAGAGATTCTTTGTCAGATATCTTTCCACTGCCTTTGAGACAGGGTGGGTGAAATCCTAGCCCTATTGAAGCCAGTGGGAAAACTTCTCACCTTTGAGGTGAGAATTTCACCCTCTGACTCTGAGAGCTGTCTGTTCTAATGGTTAGAACATGGCCTGGGAGCTAGGACACTTTTGGTTATATCCAGCTTTGTCAAAACTAGTCTGTGATCTCGAGCAAGCCACGTACAGTCTGAACCAGGAGGCCTTAAGGTCTGATCCTGTGAGTAGCCCCATTCAGTCCCTAAATGAATCTTTGGGTAAGTGGAAATACAAAACCCTTGGAGAGAGTGATACATTTAGAGAATTTGTGCAACAACCCACCTTTAACTGCAAAATCAATATTAATGAAATATATTTTAAGGTCAAATTCTGACAAATTGGCAAGAATGAACACAGACTGCTGATAATTACTAGAGAGAACAAGATCAGTTTTGTCGTGGTTTAATTTTGAAGCTGCAAGAGACACCATTCATTCACGTTTTCCCATTCTTTCTCCTAATCTGTTATAATAAGTTTAGCTATAACCTTTCCTTGTTGTTGCCAAATTTATTATAAAAGTTGATGCTGAGAACATCTGTGTCTAAGTTGCTGTTTTTTATTTTCGGGCTGAAAAGGTCAACCTTTTTTCCTATCCAGATTAAGCCTGATAAAAAATCAAAGCTAATTATTTAACCAAAGAGTTCAAAATTGCTATTTTGGACTCTTAAAAATTTAATCTTCAAAATTAATGTTGATGTTTTCTCTGGCCTGGGAACACAGCACTATCTTTGTTTCATGGAGGGTTCTACCCATTTCTATAAACAGGGACAGCCCAGCCGTATTCAGAGACTTCCAAAAAGCATGGCCTGAGAGTCACTATGTGACCTCCCCATCCAAATTGTTCCTCTGTGACGAGTGGGGGTGGGGGTTGTGTTCCATGTGAGGAAGAGCAGCAGAAACAGAGACTGAACGGTAGTGTATACTGGAAGGAATAATTGTATCTTCTCTTCCATAACACAAGTAACAGGAGACATGCTAGAGGGCATCAGAGCCAGTATTTGCCCCTCTCTAACAAGCCAATGTTAATGGCAAGTAACAGATTTCAAAATTAAACCTTTGTGTATTGGGCCTGGTATATTAACTACATGTGAATTTAGTTCAGCTTTGTCTTTTGACCAGCATCTCATTAGCATAATATTCCTGCAGGGTTTTTTTGCAAGGGGAGTGCTCGTCTCTTCCGACTTATCTCTCATTCCAAATTAAAATGCCTACTATGTAAGTTACCTCTGTGTTATATTGGAAAGAGAGAAAATTATGCTGGCTCCAGTGTTTTGGGAGAAAAAGTGTTTCTGATTATGTAGTCACCATATTTCCTCTGCTGTTCCTTTGAGGACAGCCTTCCAGTTTCATGCAGCAGACCTAGTCCTGCTCCCATTTAAGGAAATGGGAGTTTTGCCATTGATTTTGGTAGTAACTGGATCAGGCCTTAAATATTGTAAGCCTTCTGCTTTGAGTAACTCTAAAATCTACAAAAAAGAAAGAAAAAAAAGAAACCGGGAAGTACTTGTGGCACCTTAGAGACTAATAAATTTATTTGGGCATAAGCTTTCGTGGACTAAAACCCACTTCATCAGATGCAAGCAGTGGAAAATACAGTAGGAAGATATATACACACAGAGAACATGAAAAAATGAGTGTTTCCATACCATCTGTAAATGGACACAAATCAGACGTCAAGAATTATAACATTCAAAAACCAGTTGGAGAACACTTCAACCTCCCTGGTCACTCAATTTCAGACTGAAAAGTCATAATTCTCCAACAAAAAAAAGATCAAAACCAGACTCCAACAAGAAACTGCAGAATTGAAATTAATTTGCAAACTGGACACTGTTAAATTAGGCTTGAATAAAGACTGGGAGTGGATGAGTCATGACACAAAGTAAAAACTATTTCCCCACGCTAATTTTTCCCCTACTGTTACTCACACCTTCTTGTCAACTGTTTGAAATGGGCCATCCTGATTATCCCTACAAAAGATTTTTTTCTCCTGCTGATAATAGCCCATCTTAATTGATTAGTCTCGTTACAGTTATAGCAACTGATGTTCATACCTGAAAATGTATAGAACTCAGTTTTATCTTTGATTAAAATGTGCATGCATTCTCCAAGTAGCTTTCATTTGCTACTTCAGAATCAGTCTGAATGTGTTGCCTCTGCATCCGTGCATATTCAAAATATATTTCAGCAGGCTGGCTGAATTCAACTTTTATTTTTAAATGCCCTTAACTGAGAGGAAAAAATGTTAAAAATCACTTATGTACAGATCCAGTTTCTATAACCACAGTGTTCCAAGAACAGATAAGAGAAGCATTCATTTCAGTACCAGTTATAGGAAGATAAAGGACTGCAGTATAGGAATAGGGTGATTTAGTTAGTGCTAGTGAGAGCAAGTGATTGCTGGAGGTGTCACTGCATTGCTCGAGTATCAAAAACAGTCTTCAAAAATATCTCTAGATGGCGCCAAAGGCATCTGGTTTTCTTTCACTCACCGAAATAGAGAAAAACATTGGAACAGTGGAAAAGAGAGCGAAGGGGGGATGAGGAAGGAAGATGGGTAAGTGGGGACAAAGAGGAGAAGGGAAAGACATTCCAGAGAGGTATCACCAGACATGATTCCTAACTTCTTCCTTTCAAGATGCAGCCAAGGAGTACACAAAACCTCCCTCTAAGGCACACAGGGAAAAAAGACAAGTTTCAGAGTAGCAGCCATGTTAGTCTGTATTCGCAAAAAGAAAAGGAGTACTTGTGGCACCTTAGAGATTAACAAATTTATTTGAGCATAAGCTTTCGTGAGCTACAGCTCACTTAAATTTGTTAGTCTCTAAGGTGCCACAAGTACTCCTTTTCTTTATAGGGGAAAAAAGCCTCCCTTCTCCTCTTTGATAAACATGCTAATGAAGAAACACAAAAAATGGGAGTGTGATGTTCTGCAGCATTCCATCTTCTTGCAAAGGTTTCTCTTATAAAATATGCTTAAGCCACAAAGTTTGGGTCTGAATCCAGTTCACCAAGGTGTGTGGGTGGTCAGAGCTGTAATTTGGTTCAGTCCTGGCCTGCCTATAGTGAAATGCATCAAGCAAGGAAAGGGCCCAGTTTTGATCCTCTAGAGCTGGGACGTGCTGGCCCCCCACTTTCCGCAGCTCCCATTGGCCGAGAACGGCAAACTACGTGCGGCCACTGGGAGTTGCGGGCAGCCAGGCCTGCGGATGGTCAATATAAACAAACTGTCTTGTGGCCTGCAGGTTGCCCACCATTGCTCTAGGAGGCTTAATTCACATTCTTTGTTTTCCTAAAAACCCAGCTTGTCAAATACTTGTTTGTTTATACATTGTATATAGAAAGGGGGGAAATACTTTGATGCAGTGTATTTCTGCTGCCTTACCTCTCAATTCACTTCTCTTGATTCTGAGAAGATGTTCTTGTCTTTTCCCCAGAACCTGTTTCTACAGAGAAGTTGCTACACCGCCTCCTTCATTCCAGCTATTGCTAGTGGCCCTAGATTCCCGCAATATGTGCTCTCACCACAGCTGTTGCTTTGCTAACTGACATGGCCCTGGCTGGGCCGGATAGGGCATTGTGCTTCAAGCCTTTCAATGTATTTAGATATGACTTTGAAACACCAGGAGTTTCCATTTCCTGTATTTCTGAGATCCTTCAGTCTCACAGGTTATGTCACTTATCAGGTTTTAACCCTGACAGCTTGGCATTTGGCCTTCCTGTCTGTGACCAGCTGGAGAAGGAGTCATGGCTTCTTCCCAAACTACTTAAAGCCTACAGGACCTGGATGCAACCCCAGATGAGTAAGTGAAAGGACTCATCAAAGGACTGCTGCGGAGCAGGCAGGTGGGCAGATCCGATCTGAGGGGTAAGGGCTGGGGAGGTATTGAGCTTAATAATGCACTAAAGCAGCGGTTCTCGAACTGTGGATTGGGACCCCAAAGTGGGTCACTACCCCTTTTTAATGCAGTTGCCAGGGTTGGCTTAAACTTGCTGGGGCCCAGGGCCAAAGGGCTAAGGTTACAGGCCCCCTGCCTGAGGCTGAAGCCCTTGGGCTTCGGCTTTGTCCCTCCCCACCCATTCCCCCCACCGGTGGCAGGGCTTGGATGGGCTCAGCCTTTGGTCTCTGCTCCTGAGGTTCTGTAGTAATTTTTGTTATCAGAAGGTGGTCATGGTGCAATGAAGTTTGCAACTATGTGCCTGTTCTGAGGTACAGAAGGGCCTCTTGACTTAAGGAGTTAGGAGGGGAGGTAGTCAAAGTGATTATTAATAATATCTATGTAGACTTTATTATATGCTGTTTCAGTGTACTAATCTTTAAACATGGTTTGTTATTTTTTTTTGCAAACTAAGGTGGAGATATGTGTAAGTGATCTCAGATATACTGGTCTGTCCCTCTCAACCTGCCACAGAGAACTTAAAACTATACAGAATTAATTGCTCAGGAATACACATCACCTCAGTTTCATAGTCTGTAAATAGTTAATGGCGGAACAAATGAGACAGCATCAGGTTTGTGTGGAATGAAGGTAAATTTACACCTGGCCTGTTGACAAGTTTTATGGTACTCGGGGTTTGAGGCATAGCCCAAATTCAATGACATTTTTCCTGATTTCAAGCCCAGTTTTCACCTTTCCCATTGCTCTATTTGTCATCTTTTGGATAGAAGGCCCTTCCACCCTCCCCTCACCCCCATATCTGATGTCTTCAAGTCCTCCTCCTGAGCTCTTCGGAGGCAACTATCAGCAAGTGCTTTGCCCATCCTCCCCTATTCTTCAGCAGCTCCAGCAAATGCCCTCCTTTTAATTCTTCACCGCTACTTTTCTTCACTCTAGTGCTCAAGTTGCCTTGGAATATATACTGTGTTAATAATGAAATCTAAAATAATCCTGGACATGTTAACAAACACTTATTTAAACAGCAATTTACACTGTGGGTTTATACAGTAGGGTGAAAGGGAAGAGAAAGTTTGAGGATTTTTCAGTGGAAGACCCTTGCAAAGATACTGGAAAATGTACTTCAGAGGCAGAGGGAGAATGGATGGGACTGCGGTGTTAATATATTAAGGCCATGAGGCCACTGTTGGGCTTAGGTTCCTCAATCTTTGGGGGCAATAGAATACAATTTATGAAGGAATTATGCGTTTGGCATAGATCACTAATAGGGTAACTTCTAGGGACCCTTTTAACCAGTTTTGGCTTTACAGTGCACTTAGATTTCTAGGTTTCAGAGTAGCAGCCGTGTTAGTCTGTATTCGCAAAAAGAAAAGGAGTACTTGTGGCACCTTAGAGACTAACAAATTTATTAGAGCATAAGCTTTCGTGAGCTACAGCTCACTTATAGAAAATAATCCAATTAATTTATCATCAATTGAATAATTATCTTTACTTGTGTGGAATCTCTTCCAGCAGGAATTGAACAGGGAAATATTTGCAGCAGGGCTTCCTACTTAGCTAAAGGAGAATCTGCTTTCTTTGTGTATACTAATCCTAGTTGGAACAGATACGCAACAGGCAAATAACACAAAATATACACATTACTATATTCAATTTCCTTTGTGTGACTAATTCCCAGCCCTACTCAAGGCCAGACAGTGGCTAACCTCTGCATGATCATGCAAGAGAAGGTAAACGTTCAATGAGCTGCCCTGCAGTTCCAGCAGCTTTAAAAGGAGGTGGAGTGAGGCTAAAACCCCATCATCCCCACTGCAATGGACAGCAAAGTGGGACAGGTATGTCAGAAGGGGAACAAAAGAACCTCTCCAAGAGTGATGTAGCTGTTGTGTTGGTGTGTGCTGCATCATCTGATGAAGTGAGCTGTAGCTCACGAAAGCTTATGCTCTAATAAATTTGTTAGTCTCTAAGGTGCCACAAATACTCCTTTTCTTCTTAGATTTCTAAATGATCTGAGGCAGGTGAATGAGGAAGATGGTTAGAGCACTGCTGGCTGAAGTTTCATATCAAGTCAGTCAGATTGCATCATAAAGATTTTTTTTTTTTAATTCTTAGGTTGTGGTTGTGCAGGAGACTTTTTGCTTCCACCATAGCATCTGTAAAGTGTTGATCAGTAGATTTGTTTTGAGCACTGGACAGTTGGTTAATGTGTGTGGGGGGGTTATGAGTCACCATACCCCTAAGGGCAGCTAATCATCAACAGAAGCTCTTAGCCATTGTTTCTCTACTTCAATGACCTGAATTCTTAGCTAGTAACTGGTTATGCCTTCACCTGATTGTTTAAGGTACTCAGGAAAACCCTACCTTACCTCTTTGTGTGATTTCAACTATCCCTGACTTGGTACTTGTCTCTCTGACTAGCTCAATACCTCATACATATACTCTTCTGACACCTCCATAATAAATGAACCAACATTCAAGGTACACTTTACTTATGAGGGGAAATATAAAGGCAGCATATAAAGAAAAGGGCAAGATCGATTTGAGTGGGTGCATCAGTAACATCGCACAACCCCCAAGTAACACTAGCCCAGGGTAGATTTCCCTGGATTCACGAGTCCAGTTTATTATGCGCTAGTTGGTTCCATAATATGGAGGAACCCATGTAGCTTGATGAGTTGTAGGCCTGAACATGCTTGAGTATAGCAAAGTGTTGAGGGCACTGATTCACTCAGGGCACTAACCTCTCTGCATCAGCAATAGGAGTTTCTCACAGTGGAAAAAGTCCGCATGACCGAGGGGGCCTCCTTGGCATGTCTAAATCCAGGCACAGGAAATAGTGGGGAGGTCCCCTTCCAATTGGCTTAGTCAGCCTTTTATCCCCCAGTGTTCACCCAATCACAAGGCTCAACACCCCACCCCACCCATTAATGGCGAGATGAGCATGCTGCAATTTTTCCCATCTCTCATCTGCCTAGCAACAAGCTTGACTTTTCTTTGGACCCATTAACTCAAATTACTTTAATCCAAGCTGTTTTCACTCAGTGCCAGTGATAGAACTTTATCCTGTTTTGAGGACGCTTCTTGTTAATTTGTGAAAAAAAGCTGAGTGAGGTTGGACCAAGCCATCTGCTTCCTTGGATGCAGGTTCAGACCTGTTAAGTGGTTTATCTCAACAGCAGCACTGTTACTAGTGCTGTTATTTGCATTGGTTGCCAATCAGACTCCAAGAGATGTTTCAGGTATTGGATTTTATCCTATATTGCTTGGGATCTGCCTGCTTCATATATTATAAAGCCAGAAGGAACCATATGTGATCATATAATCTGACCTCCTGCATATCACAGGCCATAGGACTTCCCTGAATTAATTCCTGTTTGAACTAGAGCATATCTTTTAGAAGAGCACCCCTCCCCCCCCCCATTAAATCTTGATTTAAAAGTTCCCAGTGATGATGAATCCAACACAACCCTTGGTAAGTTGTTCCAAGGGTTAATTATCCTCACTGTTTAAAATTTGCACCTTATTTCTAGTCTGAATTTGTCTAGCTTCAATGTCCAGCAATTGGATTGCAGAGCCCTCTATTATCAAGTTTCTGTTTCCCAAGTAGGTATATATAGACTATGATCAAATCATCCCTTAACTTTCTCTTTGATGAACTAAATAGATTGAGCTCCTTGAATCTATTTGAGTGATGGCGACTCTCACTGTGTAATACTGCCACAACTCTGGTCAGTGGAGGTATTTGTTGATCTTCAGGACATGCAAATAGACATGCAGTCTATTTTACCAGGATTATGGGAGAGGTGAGGGACAATAAGGACTGGTATTTGTGGGAGAGGTGGTATACTGTTGGTGTGCTATAGAGTAAGCATAGTATAGTGACTTCCTGTACAGGCTTTGGTTGCCTTCCCTATAATACTTCCTGCCGGGGCAGCAACAAGAAGCCCAGTACAGGGCAGTTGCAGGCTGCAGCTATACAGAGTAGGAAGTTTTGTTACTTCAATTCTGTACGTAATTCTGTTCATAATAAAAGGTTTATCTTTACATTAGTCTGCTTGTCAAGCAAGTACTACAGTTGGGGCTAGATTTTAACCTTTCACCATTTTCTGGATTTGAGGCTGAAGAGAAGCTGCTGGATTTTATCTTTTATGTGACTGTTTTAAATCTATGTAAAAAGTGCTCTAAATTAGTATAGGCACATTATGCGATTAAAAAAATGTAAACAGATGTATAATATTGCAGTGCTGAAAATTTTAAGTAGGTCAGATGAACACTGATAATGGTTTGATACAGAACTGAACATTCTGTTGGTTATTAAAATAATATTAGTCTATTCAATCAATATTACTGAATATTAAAATGCTTCTAGCGCTACTCACTCTGTCCTTGGAGATTTCTTAAGTACAGTTTGTATACACAAGATTTCATTTGTTTCTGGATAATTGCCCAAAACCAGCATATTCACATGTTATTCAAAACATTTCAGTCACTTCAGGGTACATGTCCAAAAATATAATAATCCAGTCAAAATTACTAATGGATTCATATGGTATCTCTTCACGGTTGAAAATGTGTCAGATTGTCTCTGCATTTGTTGTCAAATGTGGGGCAGGTAGATCATATATGGAATGGGGAGAGTGTTTTAGCAGAAAGATGGGATGTAAAAAGGATTTCATTAAAACCAAGCTAAATATTCATCAGGCCTTTACATACACTGTGATAATTCATGACGTGGGTATTTTTGTCTCTTCTCAGTTTTGCAGAATGTTTAGGTATGAAGTTGAAAAGATTCAAGATGTAGAGTGACTAGTCCATTTTCAGACTTAAGAAAAAAAATTCTAACAAACCCAAGGAAAAATCACTTACATTGTCAACATTTTGGAGTTTAAACTATAAATAAAGTAGGTTGTTTACTAGTAGCTACATCTCAACTAGATTGTCTGCACAGAGACATACCTCTGGGTGCACATGCCCTTAGTATGTGAGTTTGGAACTCTCTAAACAGCAGTCATTGTTAAGTGCCACACATGTGCCCTGTATCCAAGCTTTGCAAGAAGGCATGACCTCAGCAACCCCTCAGCTCTTCTTCTGCTAATCCAAGCTTTCTGGTGAAAGTGCCCAAAGAAGTGTGGAAGGGTGGACCTGTTGCTTATAATCAATGTACTCATAATGCTACAGTTACTTACTTGTAAATATCCTTTCCTCCTTCAATGAGCCCCATTCTTGGGGGAGGAATAGTAACCCACAAACAAGGCAGGTGTAAGAAGTATTACTTACCTACTTTATTACAGGACTCAATATCAGACCTGGGGCTTGTCTACAATTAGAACATTTCGGTGGTGCCGCAGTAGCGCTTAGTGAAGACACTACCTACGCTGACAGGAGGGATTCTCCTGTTGGCATAGATACCACACCATCCTGAAAGGCGATGGCTAGAATGATGGAAGAATTCTCCCATCGACCTGGACTGTCTACCCTAGGGGTTAGAACAGTTTAACTATGTTGCGCAGGGGTGTGGATTTTTTACTACGTAGTTACATTGACCTAATTTCCTAGTGTAGACCAGGCTTTAGATTCCATATTGAGAATAATTCTGCAAACATTTATCACTCAGACTCAGAACTCATCAACTTCTGTGATATACATCATTCTGAAGTATGTTACAGAGGCTGCTTTGGAGCTGGTGTAATATGCTCTAAGACCTTCTGTGACTGGAACATCTGCAAGGTCCTAGCAAGTTTGAATACAAGGCTTTTGATTAATCTCTCAGTAGGGAAAATAGATTGTCGGAGACTTGTGAATGGACAGAGTCCGAAAAAGAAATTAACTTAGAACACTATGACTGAAAAATGGGCAGGAATTTCTACTTTGTAGAGTCTTCATATTTGTATATAAGATGACATATGGACTATTAACACTTATAAAAAGTAGAGGACTAGAGCTACACAAGATTTGGCATATTGAATTGGATCAATGAGCTGTCATGTTCCGAATCCTGTCCCCACCAATAAATAGTCTCTGCCTGATTTTTTTTTTGGTCCCACCCACTCTGGTCAAAAATCTTGCTTCCTTGACTCATATTAATGCTCACATTGAAAAGCAGTAAGACTACTTGTGTGAATAAAGTGAGAAGCATGTGGCCCTATTATTTATTTACTTAGATTGCTGTAGCACCCAAAATGTGCTATGCTCATTTCAAACACATAGGAAGACACAGCCCGTGTTCCAAAGAGCGTAGTATTAAAAAAAGCTGTTACATTTACATTAGAACAGTTTGGTCCCATCCACACAGATGTAAACAAATTATTGTTACATAACCTGTTTTTTTTTTTACGTGCTTAAGCCTAGATAAAGACATTGGATAAAATTCTGGGGGCAAAATCCTCAACTGTGTAAATTATCGTAGCTCAGTTGAAGTCAATGCAATTATAAGAGTTTACACTAGCTGATCAGCTGGTCCAAGGTTTTTACTTGGCTTTAACACAGGTTGTCCCCAAAGCTGGACCATGTCATGTTATAACTCCGTTAAATCACAGCAAAGTTTTATCAACTGTTGTTAAACTCATTTGTGTTTATAGTATAAAATGTAGCAGGAGTGAAAAACCACTATAGCGCACGTGTACAATGATGCATTGCTGTACTAAGAGGGACAAATTCCTTCCTGACCCTCCTGATGGTAACATGCTGAAGCATGTAATTTAATTACACATATTCTACCTGTGAAACTAGAGATATTACTCATCATCAAATTATCGAGGCCCCTCTTAATTTCAACTACCATCTTTGACTCTATGATCAGATATTTAAATTCAATTATTGTAGTATCCTTGTTATGTTACTGGCCCAATCTCGCTTCCATTAAAGTGAATGGGAGGCTTCCTGTAAACCCCTATAACTATATTTCTTGTTTAGATACAGATACATGTACTCACCTCTTAGGAAGTGCTCCAGTGGGAATGTTTAACATCAGTATTTTTGTTTGACAAACTGTTTAAACACCCTTACCAAATGATTAATCCTTTTAGTTACTCTGATTTTCTTTAAAAAAAGAAAAGGAGTACTTGTGGCACCTTAGAGACTAACAAATTTATTAGAGCATAAGCTTTCGTGAGCTACAGCTCACTTCATCGGATGCTCACGAAAGCTTATGCTCTAATAAATTTGTTAGTCTCTAAGGTGCCACAAGTACTCCTTTTCTTTTTGCGAATACAGACTAACACCGCTGCTACTCTGAAACCTCTGATTTTCTTTGTCACCCTTGTTTGGTTAAGTGAACAGTATTTAAAATAGACAAGATTGTAAACAACACTAGCAAATGGTGCTTGAAATCTTTCTGATATGTTGTCTTGACCCTCAATATCCCCATTGTTCTATCTTCATAGGGGAGTGGATAGTGTTGAATTACATCTGCATGCGTCAGACATGGTTCCAAGGGTTTCAGTTTCAAACGCTCAAGGCTAGTAGTGCTAGTTTTTTTTAAAGATGTAAAACCTCAGACTGCATTTGACCATACTGTTTCTTTAACTAGATAACTGATTAGAGTAATTTGCTTAACTTTGTTATGAAGATGTGTACACTGGGCAGGACTACTTGGTGGATTAGTGTTAATGTACAGTCTTTGTAATGTACATTAAAACAGATTATATATATGGAGCTTAGCTTAAAAACTACAAACATCTAAGGGTGATCCATACATTTGAAATAAATGCTTATAAGATTTTAAGTATTAACAAACCATTAATGTGGGTTAGTGGATCTCATTCCAACTCATTCTAGAGATGATATGAGTGGAAAAATAAGCAAAAAGGGTATGACTCAGCAGCTAGCATGAAACTAAATAAGCAGCACTATTAAAGTTCACACTCAAACTCTTCTTCTCACTTCAACTGCCGGTCATGTTTGGGACAGAGGATAGAGATATCAACCATAAATTGGGAGTCACCATTAGTTCTGGAGTACTTATAGATTCATAGATACTAAGGTCAGAAAGGACCATTCTGATCATCTAGTCCAACCTCCTACACAGCGCAGGCCACAGAATCTTACCCACCCACTCCTACGAAAAACCTCACCTATATCTGAGCTATTGAAGTCCTCAAATCGTGGTTTAAAGACTTCAAGGAGCAGAGAAGCCTTGCTCAAGTGACCCGTGCCCCATGCTACAGAGGAAGGCGAAAAACCTCCAGGGCCTCTTCCAATCTGCCCTGGAGGAAAATTCCTTCCTGACCCCAAATATGGCAATCAGCTAAATCCTGAGCATATGGGCAAAATTCACCAGCCAGATACTACAGAAAATTCTTTCCTGGGTAACTCAGATCCCATCCATCTAATATCCCATCTCCGGGGATTAGTCCTATTTACCCTGAATATTCAAAGATCAATTACTTACCAAAATCACATTATCCCATCATACCATCTCCTCCATAAACTTATCGAGTAGAATCTTAAAACCAGATAGATCTTTTGCCCCCACTGCTTCCCTTGGAAGGCTATTCCAAAACTTCACTCCTCTGATGGTTAAAAACCTTCGTCTAATTTCAAGTCTAAACTTCCTGGTGGCCAGTTTATACCCATTTGTTCTTGTGTCCGCATTGGTGCTGAGCTTAAATAATTCCTCTCCCTCTCCTGTATTTATCCCTCTGATATATTTGTAGAGAGCAATCATATCTCCCCTCAACCTTCTTTTAGTTAGGCTAAACAAGCCAAGCTCCTTAAGTCTCCTTTCATAAGACAAGTTTTCCATTCCTTGGATCATCCTAGTAGCCCTTCTCTGTACCTGCTCCAGTTTGAATTCATCCTTTTTAAACATGGGAGACCAGAACTGCACACAGTATTCTAGGTGAGGTCTCACCAGTGCCTTGTATAATGGTACTAAAACCTCCTTATCCCAACTGGAAATATCTCTCCTGATGCATCCCAAAACCGCATTGCTTTTTTCACAGCCATATCACATTGGCAGCTCATAGTCATTCTACGATCAACCAATACTCCAAGGTCCTTCTCCTCTTCCGTTACTTCTAATTGATGCGTCCCCAACTTATAACTAAAATTCTTGTTATTAATCCCTAAATGCATAACCTTACACTTCTCACTATTAAATTTCATCCTATTACTCTTACTCCAGTTTACAAGGTCATCCAGATCCTCCTGTATAATATCCCGATCCTTCTCTGAATTGCCAATACCTCCCAGCTTTGTATCATCTGTAAACTTTATTAGCACACTCCCACTTTTTGTGCCAAGGTCAGTAATAAAAAGATTAAATAAGATTGGTCCCAAAACCGATCCCTGAGGAACTCCACTGGTAACCTCCCTCCAACCTGACAGTTCGCCTTTCAGTAGGACCCGTTGCAGTCTCCCCTTTAACCAATTCCTTATCCACCTTTTGATGTTCATATTGATCCCCATCTTCTCCAATTTAACTAATAATTCCCCATGTGGCACGGTATCAAATGCCTTACTGAAATCTAGGTAAATTAGATCCACTGCATTTCCTTTATCTAAAAAAGGCACCTTAGAGACTAACAAATTTATTAGAGCATAAGCTTTCGTGGGCTACAGCCCACTTCATCGGATGCATAGAATGGAACATATAGTAAGGAGAAATATATATACATACAAATAAATTGGAAGTTGCCATACAAACTGTGAGAGGCTAATTAGTTAAGATGAGCTATTATCAGCAGGAGAAAAAACTTTTGTAGTGATAATCAAGATGGCCCATTTAGACAACTGACAAGAAGGTGTGAGGATACTTAACATGGGGAAATAGATTCAATATGTGTAATGACCCAGCCATTCCCAGTCTCTATTCTAACCTAAGTTAATGGTATCTAGTTGGTATATTAATTCAAGCTCATCAGTTTCTCCTTGGAGTCTGTTTTTGAAGCTGTTCTGTTGCAAATTGCCACATTTAAATCTTTTACTGAGTGGCCAGAGAGGTTGAAGTGTTGTTCTACCGGTTTTTGAATGTTATGATTCCTGATGTCAGATTTGTGTCCATTTATTCTTTTGCGTTGAGACTGTCCGGTTTGGCCAATGTACATGGCAGAGAGGCATTGCTGGCACATGATGGCATATATCACATTGGTAGAATTCCAGTGGAATTCCACCATGATTTCAACAATTTTCATCCCACCATCAACCTCAGCCTGGACCAGTCCACACAAGAGATCCATGTCCTGGACACTCCTGTACTAATAAGCAATGGTCACATAAACACCACCCTATACCGGAAACCTACTAACCGCTATACTTACCTACTTGCCTCCAGCTTCCATCCGGGACACACCACACGATCCATTGTCTACAGCCAAGTTCTAAGATACAACCATTTATGCTCCAATCTCTCAGACAGAGACAAACACCTACAAGATCTCTATCAAGCATTCTTACAACTACAATACCCACCTGCTGATGTGAAAAAACAGATTGACAGAGCCAGAAGAGTACCCAGAAGTCACCTACTACAGGAGAGGCCTAACAAAGAAAATAACAGAACACCACTAGCCATCACCTTCAGCCCCAAACTAAAACCTCTCCAGCGCATTATCACAGATTTACAACTTATCCTGAAAAATGATCCCTCACTCTCACAGATCTTGGGAGACAGACCGGTCCTTGCTTACAGACAGCTCCCCAACCTGAAGCAAATACTCTCCAGCAACCACACACCACACAACAAAAACACTAACCCGGGAACCTATTCTTGCAACAAAGGCCTTGCAACCTATCCTTGCAACTCTGTCCACATATTTATTCAAGTGACACCATCATAGGACCTAATCACATTAGCTACGAAATTTGTTAGTCTCTAAGGTGCTACAAGTACTCCTTTTCTTTTTACATCTACCAATGTGATATATGCCATCATGTGCCAGCAATGCCCCTCTGCCATGTACATTGGCCAAACCGGACAATCTCTATGCAAAAGAATAAATGGACACAAATCTGACATCAGGAATCATAACATTCAAAAACCGGTAGAACAACACTTCAACCTCTCTGGCCACTCAGTAAAAGATTTAAGGGTGGCAATTTTGCAACAGAACAGCTTCAAAAACAGACTCCAATGAGAAACTGCTGAGCTTGAATTAATATGCAAACTAGACACCATTAACTTGGATTTGAATAGAGACTGGGAGTGGCTGGGTCATTACACATATTGAATCTATTTCTCTAAAATTAAGTATCCTCACTCCTTGTCAACTGTCTAAATGGGCCATCTTGATTATCATTACAAAAGTTTTTTTCTCCTGCTGATAATAGCTCATCTTAACTAATTAGCTTCTCACAGTTTGTTAGCAACTTCCAACTTATCTGTATGTATATATATTTTTTCTTACTATATGTTCCATTCTATGCACCCGATGAAGTGGGCTATAGCCCACGAAAGCTTATGCTCTAATAAATTTGTTTGTCTCTAAGGTGCCACAAGTAATCCTGTTCTTTTTGTGGATACAGACTAACATGGCTGCTACTCTGAAACCATCAGTTCTGATATCTCAACTACATCCTTATCTGTGATTCACATGGTGACGATGTGGCCATACTGGTGCCCAGAATAGATTTCCATTTTGAACCATCTCTTGCAAGTCGTCTTCCTTCAGCAAAAGTCGGTATGGGAGGGGTTAGGCTTCTTAAATCTCTCAACATTTGCATCATCCAAGCTTATTTGTGGTTGGCCTCATGCTCTACTTCCTTCAACCTCCGCTTTATAAACCATCTTGTAAAAATGTACCTTCTTCTGCACATTGGACATGACCTCATCATAACAGTTGTGTTGTTCTCAATTGGTGCAAGACTGCAACGTGTCAGGAGCTTCTAACTCATGCCACTGAGTACCTAGTGCCAGTCCCAAGCCTGGATAAAGTGGGAGAATGGGTGATTGCTTGGCATCTGTAGCTTTGACACAAAGAAGAAAAAGGATGCAGGCTAATGGGGCAAAATTTGAAGGAGTTTTGCCACCTTTTTTTTCTTTTTTAATAAAAAGTTAAGTTCAGAGAATTTTAAATTATCTGTGGGGCTCACACTCAAATGGTATGTTTGATTTTCTGCTAATCATTGGGTCACATTCTCTGGTGATTATATTCTGTGAAATCCCATTGAAGTAGATGGGAACTGAATACGGCAGAATCTCTCCAGTGAAAAAACAAAGTCTGAGCTTGATGTAAAGTTTATTTACTGAAGTTAATGAGAGTCTTTCCATTAAAATAAAATTTTGCTTCACATGATTGAGCAACCCAAGAAAGGCATGTCACAAATCCAAACCAGAAGGAAAACAAACAAGGGCAGATAGTGAAAATGCTGATTGTTATGTTAAAGTCAGAAATAGAAAAGTAAGCATTGTCTTTAACCTTATCAGTATCTTTGGTTCATTTATCTCCCTCCCCCAGCCAATTCAAGACTTCAACTCATTATGTATCCTTTTATAAGCTACTGTAGATTCACATTCCTAAGGTGAAAACAATCCTGCTAGATCTGGTTCATAGACATGATATGAATCTAATCCTAAAAGGAGATATGAAGGGGCTGGTGCTGAGTCACCCACTGCTGGCTCATTTTGAGGGTCAATATACGGAGGTTTGGGCTATGAAAGCAGCCTTTTCCCTCCCCTCCGCTTCTGGCGAGGAGGGCAATTGGGCTGGGCCTCTTCTAAGAGCATCAGATGAAGGGCCCCCAATTATTCTCTTCACAGGGGATGATGACTACCAGATAGAACCATGGTGCCAATTCATCTATCATAGCTTTTGAGGGGGTTGGAGGAGGACATCTCCAAGAAAATAGAAGAAATAATGGTGATATTTGTAGATGAGACCTCTGAATCAGTTTTCTCCAGTAGGATAAATGATGAGTAATTGTCTTTCTTTTTTTTGAGCTAGTATGTAAACACACCTGATGGAAGAGGTCTTGCTTTTTACATATCCTATTCGCCGAGGCCTTGCTCCTGAGAATGAAGCTTAGAACACGAATGGGCAGAGAACCAACAAAATAGCAAGTCAGTTGGGCTGGGATTTGTTTAAATTTTAGCACTGTGATTGTTATCCAGATTTTGGAAGACTGTCTTTGGACCTCCAACCTACCTGCTATACAGCTTGGGATTCCCTTTTTCCCCCCCTGGAAATTGTATTTGTATTACAATTTCCAAGTAACTATCAAACATGTGGATCGTTGACATTTTGTCCCTAATACATTAACTCAGAGATATTAAAACAGCCATTTAACAGTAATTTTTTCAGTGAATTTGGATTGGCACATCCAGTGCCCTCCCATGTTTTCATTTGTAGATATGTCTGGTACTTAGGGTGAATTTAGTATTAACAAAATGTGCTTTCAGATTTGTCAACATCTGTCATAATTGTTTATTAAATATGATACACAGTGTGTGTTCATAACTGCATTCGGCTAGTAGGTACAGTACAGACAAAGCCAGGCCAATCTTATTTCAATTCCGTTTCTAACCAAATAATGAGAAAATACTGCACTCTAGGTTGAGTGGAGTAGCATTTTATACTAATATCCAGGGAGCTTTTATAAACACAGTAGCTATTTAATCTTTGTTTTAAGGTCTTTTGGTTTTTTTATGCTTCTGTGACTTAGTCCTCTAACAGCACTTGGGGAGCTAAAAATCTGTTTAACTCCAGGTCAAATATTGTATAAATTATGGAATTGTAATAAAAACTTGTTCAAGCTGTCTGGTGCTTTAGGCTTTTTGGTAACAGGTGGTCCATTTTAGCTAAGGCCCTGTTAATTCCTCAGTTCTATGGCTGCAGTTTTATTCTTTAGACAAGCTGCTGCAGCCCCTCAAATTCAGTATTTCTGGAAATGAAATTACCATTTTGTCTTCTGCCTCAGCACCTGGCTGAAGCAGACTTAATGAAAACCGGTTTCTTCTGCTTGCTCGTTCCTCTCCCAGAACGAGGTGTTCTCATTTTCAGTGGGTATGCTCTAGCTTTATAAAGATTAGTTTCCCAGGCAGACTTCTGTGATGGGGCACCTCACACCAGCATCCTCTTCTCTCCAGGTAAAGAAATTGAACTATGTGTCTTGCTACCAGCCCAAATGTCTTCTTGCCTCTTCTGGTCTTTACCCTGCTCTCCACCTTGAATTCCTGGCCCCACTCCCCTCAGTTCCCCATTCATCTTTACTTGCTATTGCCATGTGTCCAGCCTTTTCTCATTGTAACCACTCCACCCTAAGTGTGTGGCCCATTCCTGTCCATTATTATAATTATTTATTTGTATCATGGCAGCACCCACTTTGCGCAAGGCACTGTAGAAAGTTATAGTGAGAGACAGACCGACCCTTTTAAGGCCTTACAACTGAGAAGACAAGAAACAAATGAAAGGTTGGGAAGAGGGACAAACCTACATATTCTTTTCAAATTATTGCAGCAACTATCATCAGGTTTTCCCTCTACTGAGCCAATATTATTGTTTAATTTTCTTGTAGGAATGGATCTGCAGGGAGGGTTTGAATGAGGAGAAGATAATCACTTTGTGACTAGTACAGACAGAGTATTCCATGTGTAGAAATGGCAAAAAGTACAAAGATGGTCTGGAAGAAACAGAGAAATAGGGAGCAGTCAAGGGGCTGACACAGAAAGGGTTTGTCCACACTGCAATCAGAGACATGATTGACTGCAGCACAGGTAGATATATCTACACTAAAAATAACGAGGAGTTCTTGTGGCACCTTAGAGACTAACAAATTTATTTGGGCATAAACTTTCGTGGCTTAGAACCCACTTCATCAGATGCATGGAGTGAAAGTACAGGAGCAGGTATAAATACATGAAAGGATGGGGGTTGCTTTACTAAGTGTGAGGTCAGTCTAACGAGATAAATCAATCAACAGCTGAATACCAAGGGAGGAAAAATAACTTTTGAAGTGGTAAGAGAGTGCTCCATTACAGACAGTGGACAAGAAGGTGTGAGTAACAGTAGGGAGAAATTAGTATTGGGGAAATGAAGTTTAGGTTTTGTAATGACCCAACCACTCCCACTCTCTATTCAGGCCTAATTTGATGGTCTCCAGTTTGCAAATTAATTCCAGTTCTGCAGCTTCATGTTGGAGTCTGTTTTTGAAGTTTTTGTTGTTGAAGAATTGCCACTTTTAGGTCTGTTATTGAGTAACCAGAGAGATTGAAGTGTTCTCCTACTGTTTTTTGAATGTTATGATTCCTGATGTCAGATTTGTGTCCATCGGGAATAGCATCCCCAATACCATCATGGCAAACCTGGTGGCTGAACTTTGTGATTTTGTCCTCACCCACAACTATTTCAGATTTGGGGACAATTTATACCTTCAAGTCAGCTGGACTGCTATGGGTACCCACATGGCCCCTCAGTATGCTAACATTTTTATGGCATCCTCAGCTCTTGACCCCTTACACCTCTACTCTACTTGCACTACATTGATTACATCTTCATCATCTAGACCCATGGGAAGGAGGCCCTTGAGGAATTCCACCAAGATGTCCACAATTTCCACCCTACCATCAACCTCAGCCTGAAGCAGTCCTCACAAGAGGTCCACTTCCTAGACAATAGAGCGCTAACAAGTGATGGTTACAGAAACACCACCTTATACAGGAAACCTATTGACTGCTATACTTACCTTTTCCCCATTTGCTTTTGCTGACTTGATCAGTTGGCAAGAGCATATGGGACAAAAGTTAGGGCTGCAGGGACAGGATTTAAAAAAGGGACTGTCCTGGCCAAAACGGGATGTATGTTCACCCTAACCATAACAGTAGCTACTGGAGTCAGCAGATACCTCTGTCACATGACAGAGGTGGTTTTTTTTGTTTTTTTTTTAACTTTGACCCATAACTGGGACCAGTGTTTTACGGGGTGTGGCAAGATTTATCTATCCCTTTAAGGGAAGGTCTGGATTGGAGATTACAGTCAAGACACCCTAAGAGCAATCAAGGAGCACCCTGCCCTTGGGGCTGGACTTTATAAAGCAACCTATACCCACACCTATGCCTACCGTTGCAGGCCCCTGGACCCTAGAGACTTGTTTTTCTGACTGCAATTTCAAGCCTTGGAGATAAAGGCCTTATGAGTTTTGTTAAATTGCTTCTCCCCTGACCTGATGCCTAAGGAAAGAGGAGAAAATCCACCAGCCTCCTAGAACAAATTTAATAATTTTATTAAGATAATGTTGAAGTAAAAAGAAAATGGTACAGAGTTGAGGCATAGAAGTTTCTGGTTATCAGGGAATAAGGTACAGATTATCAAGGGGTGCGAAGTTCAGTTTAGGAGCGGGTGGCATAAGGAATACATAATCTGCAATCTCCCCGATTAGGGGTAAAAGTTTAACGGGTCAAATTACAGACATTGAGAGATGGGGGTATGTTGTCCATATAATGGCTATGTTCAGGTGTAGAATATAATGAGCAGATACGATGATGAGGATGGATCTACTAGTAAACTAGGAACTCTCTAAGCCAGGGTTTGGACTGGAGGTCGTCTTAAAGGAAACAGGTTTTTGTTTGGTGTCAGCCTTCCCCTTCCTAAATCCTGACCTATGTGTGGTGTTTGATGCCCATTAGATATTTATCCAAAATGGAGCAAGCAAAGATACTTGTATTTCTCTGTTTGGAAGGAAACCTGGCAGAGATTTGGAGAAGGTGAGTTCAGCATTTCCAATTTTTTTCTGGAAGCAAGTAGTACTGAAGGAGAAGGAGAAACCTAGACAAGGTCATTCAAAACTTTCAAGGATGTTTTGATTCAGTCAAGAATATCGCTTGAGAAATGCATAATTATGTTATAGTAAGTCAACTGCCAGGTGAGACCATTGACCAGTATGTTACCATCTCACACAATAAAGTTTAACTATAAAGTAATGAATGAATTTGAACAGATGGATGAATTAGAAGATCAAGCTATTTTTGATATAACAGTTCAAAGCAAGGTTCTGGAGGGAAGTGGAATGGACATTGCAAATTAAAATGAGTAACTGCAAGACTAGTGGAAACGGTGAGTCCCAAATGAAAGTATTAAGAACTGAAGTGCATCTCATTAAAAACATATTACTAAGGTATTGTGACAGAGTGTACTTGCTTCTCCTGAGCGACTCCTGCTGTCTGGGTGCAATCCTGAACGCTTTTCTTTCTCCACGCCCAGCACCCCCTCTTGGCTGTTACCCTCATCAGACAGGTCTTCAGTGACTCAGGCCTCCGGCCAAGTCACACACAGTCAAAATGCATTAAGAAACCCTTCCCAGGGTAACAAAAGTCCAACAAATGGTTGGCCCTCTTTAGGGTCTTCATCCCCATTTCTGGACCTGTTTAAATTCTAGCCCCTATCTTGGGTTTTTAGTACTGAATCTTATCGCCTTCTTGGGGTTTAGGCCACTTCCCCAGTGGTGGGGTGGGGGGGAGTAGCATTCCAGCATGTGGGGCCCCCACAGGGTTCCAGCAACAGGGCTATAGCCTTCTGAGGGGGGCCCTGCAGGGCTCCATCGATGGGCAACAACACAGGGAGTAGGAGCCTTGGGTGAGTGACTGGGGGTGTCCCATTTTCTCTTTTGGTAGGGCTATATGCAGAATACAGGGTGCAAGTAAAGCTGAAACTCCTAGTATTTGTAGTAATGGGCCGGGGGGGGGGGGGTTGTGGGGAGGGTTTGAGCTTCAGGCAGGCATTTGTGAGGCCACGATAATGTGATATTTGTAATGTTTGTGATATTTGCACCATCCAGGATTTGTAATATTGGAAGATCAGATTTCACAATATTTTGCTTCTTAAACAACTGAGGCATTTCAAGAATCTATTAAGAACAGTACATTAAATAAAAAGGGTAAATAAACAATACACTTGAAATATAAATAGACATGAAAGCACCTCCATAGACAGGTTTCAGAGTAGCAGCCGTGTTAGTCTGTATTCGCAAAAAGAAAAAGAGTACTTGTGGCACCTTGGAGACTAACAAATTTATTTGAGCATAAGCTTGAAGGAAACTGTAGCTCACGAAAGTTTATGCTCAAATAAATTTGTTCACCTCCATAGACAGTGAGTCATGAGAACTGTTGACAAACATAAGACCAGTGCAATTACTAAAACCAAAGTTGCACCTGGGGTGAAAGGCCAGTGCTTTTATCCACTTAGCTATTAACCCCTAGTTTAAAGCACACGAGTAAAAAAAACCATCTGTTCAGCAGAAGACATGGAAAATCAATTAGTGCCATATGTACTCAGCAGAAGTGTGATTTGGGAACCTTCATATGTTCAGTGGATAGAAGAAGTCATCTGCATTTATTATTTGCTGAAGAAAATAAATATTTCCTTTTGGATTATTTGTCTGAACAAATTTTTATATTTTGTTCCTGTTGTAATTAATTTAAGGGCTGTATCCTTAATGGAATGTAGAAAATGTCTCACCCATTTATCTATCCTGTAAAAGCAATGTGTCATTTGTGGACATAAAGAGGAAATGAGCAATTGAATTGCAATGGGATGTTGCTTTTAATTTTTCTTCTCCTTGTATAACAAACATATCACTGTGTATATATTGGATGTGCTGTCCTTGGACAGTAGTTTGCAAAATAAATAGTCCTGAAACATGGTTAGTTATGTGTTATCTTAGCAATTGTTTTTAAAATAGCATTTCCATTGACTTTTTGTAAAATATCCATGTGTTTTGCTTCTTGAGGCAACATAAAAGAAGCCAAAACCTTTTATATTTTTATTGATTAATTTTAAATAAATGTATTTTCCAGGACTTCCAATTATGCTACTATATGAAAGAATGCAGTAGCACAAGTATAAAATGACTAGCTGGGTTGCTAGCGTGAAGTTATATGCAATATTAAGTAGACAGTGCTCATCATGTTAATTTCAGCTCCATTCAAAATATGTGGACAAAAACATTTGCTAAATGGAGAAGAATAAAATCAGTGGGCTTTTAAAGTTCATTAACACAAAGGAGGTTGCCAGCATATTAAAACTAACTACTCAGCAGTGGTTTTTAAGGATAGGTGCTCACTTATGGAGTCACTGTGTGTTGCAAATAATGAAAGAAAAATAATCGCAGCCCACACAACAGTTCTCTACTTCGTCAGAATAATCTATGGCATTTTATTTCTTTCAAGGTCCACAGTCACAAGCTAGGGGCCTGATCCTGCATTCCTTAGTAAGACAAAATTCCTAATTGTTGCTTGAGATGCACACCATAATCTTGCTGTGCTCAGAACATATACAGGAAGCAATGCAGTCACTTTCTACATTCAGAGATAACAGGCGTTTAGCAGCACTCTGTAACAACACAATGCTGTAAAGTAAGCAGAGGTAGATTAAGATTTATTGGAGCCCTGGGCACAAAGAACATTTGGGCCCTGCACAGCTGGGGGTCCAGGAACTGGGGGGAGCCAAGGCTCCTCCCACACATTTAAAGTAGGAGGGGCATGCCTCCCCACTTTTTAACATGAGCGACAGGTACCTGTGTCTAGTGGGGGGAGTATATGCCCACCTTCCAGATTTCTTAGGACACCTCTGGCGTGGACGCCTAGCAGCAAGGAGGCAGCAGTGCTCTCAATGTGTCCCTGTAGCCTGGGGATGGAGGAAGTGGCCGGGCGGCTGGCTGGTTTATCATCACACCTGGGAGTTATGGACTAGACCCCATTATCCTGGGCGCTGACTAACAGCTCAGCTCCTTCCCCACCACATGGGGCTGCTTCCCTTCCCTGCTGTTGGAGTCCCATGAATTGCCCTGACCACAGGTGCTGGCTTCCTCTGGGCCCTGCCCCCACCCAACCCCTTCCTCCAAGTCCCCACCCAGTTCTGCCCCCTCCCCGTTTCTCCCCTTCCACCCAGGTGCTGGGAGGGGAAGGAGTTGATTGGCAGGGTCACTGATGGGCTGGAGATGCATGGCGTAGCTGGCTACCGATTAATTAATTACCCGCTAATTATTTTGCACCCGTGGAGTCTGCGCCTATGACTCACCTCAGCTTATGGTCTGCAAAGCAGGGTAGGTGAAGCAGCCCCATGTGGTGGGGGAGGAGCTCAGCTAGCAGCCAGCCACCCTGCTGCTTCCTCTCTCCCTTGGGCTGCATGGACACAGGGAGAGCCCCACTGCCAGTGGGAGCACTGCCTCCTTGCTGCTGGGCATCCCCACTAGAGATGTTCTGAGAAACATGGGGGAGCGCATGATCCCGCATGACCCTTCATGCCTGGCCTTGGACAGACATGGAACAGTGGCTGCAGGAGCTGTGCTTCACAAAACACAGCTCCTGATAGTGGCTCCAACCTCTTCCTGGTGGAGAATGGGGTGAGGTGGGCCTTAGTCCTCCTGGACTGCTCTGTAGAGCCCTGTAGGACCCTAGGGACATGGGCTGGGGGCTGCTCTCCGGTACCCTGGCCCCTTGCCCAGGGCAGGTGGAGGGTCCGAGGCTCCCTGGGAGGCTCTTACCTTGGCTCAGCTCAGCTCTGACTTCTGGCCTGGCCAGGGGGCAAGGCCTCGGGGGTGGGGAGGAAGAGGAGAAACAGAGGCAGGATACTGGCCCTCCCCCCTTCTACACAGGTACTGGCGCTCCTGGGGCCCCCAAACTAGCCAGGGTTCTTGGGCATGGACTCCATGGGCCCATGTGTTAATCCACCCCTGAAAGTGGGAAGGTATGAAGAGTGCCTTGCACACTTGAAAATGCAGGGGGTGTTTTAGATAGGCTGAATGCAATTAAGTAACTCAGTTAGCGTTTGGCCAGAACACAGGATAAATGTGCCTGTATACACAGACACTGGGCTATATTAATTTCAAGTGTAAACACCATTGAAATCAATCTGGAGGGATTGTTTTGCGCTATATGTTTGCATCATACCCAGCACACTCTAACTGGGGCCTCTGGACACTACTCTAATTAAATGGCAAAAAACTTCTTTAGTGCAGAGTTAAGGTTGGCCAGTGATAGCCCCTTCCAGAACATCTAGTTCAGCAAAACTCAAACTTCTGAAAACCAGACAATACAGTGTTAAGGTAAACACCCATGCAACCTTAACTCTGAGCCCCTGGAGCTGGCAGTAGGCATTGGAAATTATCTCCATGTACTCAGCTGCATTCACTGTTGTAAGTGTAGCTATGGGGAAATAATTTGGAACAGCTTGGAAGATAAGGACTGTGACTGTGATCTAAAGAGATCTGGATGTGGCTCCTCTATGTGTGTTATCAAAGGAAAAAGCTGCATGTGTACCTTGGGGTTCCAGTCTGCATCATTTCAATACAGAATTGTGTAGGTTGCATACTGAGCAGGGCCCTGGGGTCTCTTTGCCATGGATATTGTCTGTAGTTAGATGGGATATGAGAACTGTCTGTGGATTTAATGATGGGTAAGTGAAAGTATAGGTGTAGGTGGTATCCTATGTGCAAGCGTGAAGGGGTTGTAAAAGGGTATGAAGTGGTTGTTTAAATTGTACAAGTGTGGTATTCTGTCAGGGGAGTAGGCTCAGTATTTGAACATCAGAGAAGTGCAGGTGGGGCCTGTCCATTACAGTGAAAAGGCAAAGTGTATTATGGACCATTGCTCAAAGAGGGCAGAGTTAAGCTGAGTTGGTGTTTACCCTAACTCTGTATTTCCTGCTTTTCAGAATTGTAAGTTTTGCTGAACTCAGTGTTCTGGGAGGGCACAAGCAATCGCTGGGGCCCTTACCTCTGTGTTAACAAAATTTTTTTGCCATTAAACTTTCTACCTGTTTTTAAACAGAGAACTGTTTGGTAGGAGTTAATGGTGATTTAGACAGCTGTAGTTCTCACCTAGGTTGATATGCTACTGGGGCTAGGTAATAATCAAAAGAACTAGGTTTTATACAGTGCTTTTCAACTGTAGATCTCAAAGAATTTAACATCATTATCCCCATTTTACAGATTGAAAACTGAGGCACAGAGAGGTAATGTGCCTTGCCCAAGGTCATCCAGCAGGCCAGTTGCAGAGATAGGAATAGTCCCAAACCAGTGATGTCTTAACCACCATATGGTCTAGTGATGTGAGAAGTATTCCTCCTTACTGTACATTTTGTTCTCATGGAATGGGGATAATGGCTGTGCTTTGAAATGTTTGCAATGTGTGATTGCTAACAGAGTCAGTGAAAGAAATCTCATCTATGGTCTATGTCCCAAAACTGAGACAGTTGAATTACATTGTTGTTGCATTAACTTTAAGCATGTGAGAGAAGACTGGTGTGTCTCTCCCCTTCTCCATCCCCTGCTCCACCATTCCCTGCAACATGTAGCTCCCCTCCCCCCGAAAAATATTTCCATCTCCTCATCCCCTTTCCATCCCATTAAACCATTACCTGGCACTGTAAAAAGCATAAACACCTAGGTTTTCCATGCTAACTCTTGCCCTGTGCTGCTTCATATGCATATCACAGGCAGTAGCTTGGTACCTTGGCTATGTAGCCTGAGCTGGGCCCCTTATTCCACTACCAACCACCAGCTGGCCCTGCTGCAGCCCAGCCTCCATAGGCACCGACTCTGTGGGTGCTCTGGAGCTGAAGCACCCACGGAAAAAAAAAGTGGGTGCTCAGCAGCCACTGGCAGCCCTGTAGATTAGTTCCTCCCCTTCCCCCGCAGCACCTCCTGCCCACTGAAACCAGCTGTTCAGCGGTGTGAAGGAGACGCTGTGGGTGAGGGGGTGGAACAGGGTGGGAAGAGGTGGGTCTGGGGTGGGAATTGGGGGAAGGGGTGGAGTGGGAGCAGGGCCTAGGGAGCGGAGGTCGAGCACCCCCCAGGGAAATGAGGAAGTCGGCAACCTATGTCCCCAGCTGTGCCCCAGGTCCACCCTCCTCCAAATCAGCCAGTCCCCCTCATTTCACAGATGGGTGATATATAGTAATCATTTTCTGGATTTCATTTTCCCCACCCCAGATCTTAGTGTTCACAGGGGAAGGCAGAATTCAGGGCTGACAATAAGCCACCCTCCACCATATCTCCAGCTTTGTCCGGTCCCCTCTCATTCTCTAGCTGCTTGTGCCCTTACCTGAGCCCTAGACCCCTCTTTGCTCCCCACCACTCATTCCCATTTACCCTCTCCCCATAATATCCCCATACCTAGCTGCAGACCCAAACCCCTCTCTCTCTGTTCCCACCTAGTTTTCCATCCCCAGTTGCCTCTGCCCTCCCACTGATCAGTAGCATGTGAAATTTATTTTCTTTTCAAAAATATTTCAGTGCCTTCGGACTATTCTGCAGTACTCCAAATTACATTTCTTTCTCTTCTCCCCCTCTTAATAAAAACAACACCCTGGCAGAGGCAGATTTCCCCCCCCCCCAGTGTTTACAGTTCATTCTCAGGTTTCTGCCAAGGGTGGGTTTCAAACTTCAAAGTTGCAGACTGGGAGAGGTGTTAAGTGGCCCATTCATCTCAATGAGATTCACCTCAGAAAAAGAGGAATACCGCCTGAAGCAATAGAGGCACAAACTGCTCCATTCATGTCAGTAGGTGTTCCCTTCCCACCTCCCCCATGCGGGAAACTTTCTGATATGTGTCAAGCATACCTGTTCTCAGCTCCTCTCCCCAGCCTCAGTGGTGTGTTCTTTGTGTATGCTCTGACCATGCCTAAATTCCATCCCCTGAGAGGTAACAGGGCTTCCCCAGATCCTGGCTCATGTGGGAGGCATGGAGTTGGAATGAGACACCCCCCTCCCAGAAAGACAAGCCCCCTGGAGAACCTGGCTCACAGCCTCATGGATGGGCAGTGGGGCCACTGAGCCTGGTGCACATACTAGTGGACAGAGAATGGCGCTTAGGCACTCCCCAAGGGCAGGGACCTCCAGATCCTAGTTCAGATCCCTATGCCCCCTTGCCTGCTAGGCAAGCCCTCTTCTAGCTCACATGGTGGTGGTGGGGAGGGGACAGAAAAGGCAGTAGATGGGCTGGGGCACACACTGGGGAGGAGAATGGCAGTCTGATGGATAACCCTGTCCCTATTTCCCTCCTGCCAGCCCCATGTTCTTCATCCCCATATTCCCTTTCCTGGTGTCCCACCCCTCCTCCTCAACTGCCCCCAACCCCTCTCCCCCTATTGCTGCTTATTCTTCCTCTCCAGTCACCCTTGTCCTCTCTCAGAAAGCATTTGCCTGTGTAGTTTTTCTTTCTTAAAAAAACAAAACAGTTTCAGTGGCTTCTGAATATTCCGCTGTACTCATGTACTGCTTTCCCCAAAATGAAAAACCCTTTCATAGAAGCAGATGTCTGCCTTGGGTTGGATGTGAGCACACAGCATGTGGGGATTCAATGGCCATCATATTCCCTCAAAGCCACCCGGGTCCTGTGACACAGAGTTAGTTTTCCAGATAGCCTCTTTCTGTGCATGTATTCAGGGCTTGAAACGCTTCAGTATAGACGCTACCTTTGCAAACGGGAGGGCTTCTTCCATTGCCATAGGTAATCCACCTCTCTGGGAGAATTCTTCTGCATACAGCTGGCATTAGGTCCACTTAACTAGACTGCTTGGGGTGTGGATTTTTCACACCCCTGAGCGATGTAGCTGGGTTAACCTAATTCATTAGACCAGGCTCAGTATAATCTAATAGTAGTGAGAATAAGTACGTGAGGCTAACTGAAGCTAAATGTTTTTTGAAATTAATGTTTTAATTTGATTTCCTCCCAAAGGGCTGGTGCTTGCCATGCATTCTGTTGGGGACCCTGGTGCAAAGATCTGAGCCCTGGTTTAATCTCTCTCTATGAGCAAAAAAAAAAAAAGAGAGCCTGTTTTTTAGGGGGCTATGTCTTGGTGAAATGGCTTCAAATGTGGCTCACTAACACATTTAGTGCCCCTATGAGGCACACCAAATTTCAACACAATCCAAGTAACCATGTAGATTTTAGAACACATAGAGTCAAGCTTTAAACAGACAGCTGGTCTTAACCTTAACTGTAGCAAAGCTGTGGCTGTGCTACACTAATGGATACTAAGAACCTGAGGGCAGTGGACCACCTGCAGTGCTACTGTTGTAGCCCTGGGCTGTAGTAACACCTGCAACCACTACCCCACCCCAACCCCAGTCAGAGGCGTGGCATCCAAGTTTTGCAGAATGACTACACACGTACCCTCTCCCCCAGTTCACCCCCAAAGATTCCATGAATACTTTCATGGAATGAGCCTCCTGGGGCAGCAGTTCTTTGTGCTGTCCAGAGCTCCCCTTGAATAGGTTATCCATGGCATACGTCCCCTTGCATAGGAGAATTACACAGGTGCCATTGCCTTCCAGGCCTGACTTGCCCACAGGGAGAGGGGGAGCAGCAGAATTTGTAGGAAGGCAAGCCCACCCCCACCCCCATTTTTCAGGCTAGTTCAATCCATCCCTAAAATCTGCAAACAATTCTGCCCAGATGGAATGCAAGGAATGTCGTCATATACAGAACACCACCTCTCCCCAAGAAATGAGTGTGCCTGAATTTAGATAAAAAGAGATTATAGATACAGTGTGAATTCCATTCAAGGCAATGAGATTTTGTTGATGTGGCAGGCTACACAAGTGTTACCAAAGAGTCAGGCTAAGCTACAAATTACTTCCATATAACTTACATTGCTGAAGGGTGTGAATAATCCACTGCCCCCAAGCCATGTAAGTTATATTGACCTAAGCGCCAGCATGAACAGCGCTATGTCAGTGTGAGAGCTTCACCACCTCTCGTGGAGGCAGGAGTTATTAAACCAATGGGAGAGCTCTCCTGTTGGCTTAGAGCATCTTTACCAGAAGAGCTACAGTCTAAATAATGCAGTGCACACATACCTGAGGGGTTTGACTCTTAGGCTATCTGTCAGGGACATGTACAACCAATCCAGGAGGACAGGGTGACACACGGCATTTGGGGTTTGATCCCCTCGACCATTTGTCATTACTGGCCATTCCTGATATGGTGGCAGGTTGCTAAGTAGTGCAATGCTGTATCTGCTGCCTCTCTAAGGCTATCTAAAATAATATTCCATACTTAGACCAGTTTTTAATGTAAGCATATTTTTCTTCTGGGGGAAAAGGCGGGGGAGCATGGAGTACTGCAGGAGATGCAAAGCAGGTCTGCGTCCTGCACAGATTTCCAGAGTGTTCCATGTTTGTTTCACTCCAGTTAAGTGCCAATGTACATCAGTGGAGAGTGAGAGTGGCTAACTATGGACAGACTTCCCTGTGTCTGATCCTGGCCCTCTAATCTACTGCACAATAGCCACTTTGAGCCAAAGTAGTTAATCCTGCCCAATTGCACAGGCATCCACCAGCTGTTAAATTGCGGAATACAGATGCCACCCACTCGGATGTACATTTTTGTCTTTTGTTCCACATGTTCCTCCCTGTCTCCTTGATTTCTACCTTTTACTAGATGTGGCCTATTAATTCTCATATAACTCCTGGGAGGTACATACTGTAACACACATATTATGTGTGCTGTGAGGAAACTAAGGCATGGAGCAAGTTAATGGCAGAGAGGAGAACAGAACTCTGGAGTCCTGACTCCCAGTGTCCTACTCTAACTACTCAAGGGTGGATAGATGAGATAGATAACTGTGTTTATTTTATATCTATTCTTTTTTCCCCAGTCTTTTATTCCCTTTCTGTTGGAATGAAATTTTGCTATAAAAAAAAAGATAAAGATGAAAAATCCTACCATTTAGAAGCTGATTAGATGGCATAATCCTGGCTACTGGAAAGGATTACATAAAGCATTAGCTGTAAAAACTTCAAATTCTTTAATGGTTCATTATTATGGACCATAAGAAGAAAATTACAGAGCAAATGCTTTTATCCACATTCATTGTAATTGCTAGGCCTGTAACAGATACAGTATAATGACCCCATGTTCTGTTTTACCAAGAGATTAAAACAATATCTGAACATGAATCCAGAATGAATTGATAAATGACGATTGTTAGTAATTAATCAAATTCTTACCAGCTAGCATATGTACTCTAGTTTTGTTTTGTTTCTTTCCAGGAAGGACGGGAGGAAAACTCTCTCTCTCTCTCAAGCATAGCATTTGTATCCATAAATGATTACAATGAATCTACTTTTTGCTCAGTCTGAGCTGCAGCGATACTTAATGACAAATAGGGGAGGGGGAAAAGCCTGTCAAACAGGATTATTCAAAAGGAAAAAAAAAAACAACCCTAAGTGGATTTAAAATTGCAACCTGTCATTGCCTTCTGCAAGTCATTTTAGAGGAGCTGAAAACTAGAATAACATTTTATCAAAAACAAAACCAAAGAAGGGAAAAAAAGATTTCTGGGGGGTGTGGGGAGGGGGTAAATGGTACATTAACTGGAATGGTTACCTGATAACTCAAAAGGATCAGTGTGAAAATGTGCACGTAGTGAGACATACTGAACTAGCTCCTGACAGAAATATTGTCATAGGGGTATCAGAGGTCATGAGAAGTCCCTGATGAATGGGTACGGGGGAGGGATGCCTTATGCAGTTCCCATAATCAAAGAAGTACAAGGAAGGGCTGACGAAATAATAGATTTTGAATTCAATTGTAGGGGTGATCAGAACCTTTGATAATGAAGGAGACCCTTGGAAAACCTTTGAGATCTATTGTTAGTGCAGGCCAATTGTGGTAGGTTCGGAAAGTAGTTTGTGTCTGCCAAATTAGTCTGAATTCCTTGAGTGCTTTTCTGAATTGATAAACAAGGGTGAAAAAGTCAACACAGTTTTTCCAGCTCCCTGAAAATAGCAGATGCTGTAGCACAAAACACATGGACTCTCAACTTCAGGTAGCGTGGCATAAGTGAGTGGAGTGCCCACCATTTTCCTAGCACAGTGTGTAAACACCATGCACACACCCCTGTACACACTGAATCTGTCTAAAGTTACACCTTTCCTCTAGTTTGCCTTTACAGTTAACTTAAATAACTTAAATAACAACAAAACAAAGCATAAAGCCTATCATTATTATTAATAATAAACATATATATTGAGGTAAAGTTTGCCTTTACAGTTAACTTAAATAACAACAAAACAAAGCATAAAGCCTATCATTATTATTAATAATAAACATATATATTGAGGTAGGGCTTACAAACCAAGCAAGACTGGGTCCTCTTGCCCAAGATGCTGTATAAATTCACTGTCAGTGACAGTCCCTTCTCCAAAGAGTTTATAATCTAAAAAAGATTAAATTATTTTTTTCTTAAACTTGGCGGTTCCTAGGGATTTTACCCCTCTGCAGGAACCAAGTGTCCCTGCCCCTAGTTCTCTCTGCCTCCAGGAAACACTAAACCCTTTGTACTCCTGAATTAGTTAGTTGGAGTCACCTGCTCTGGTTTTCCAGATTTCAGAGTAGCAGCCGTGTTAGTCTGTATTCGCAAAAAGAAAAGGAGTACTTGTGGCACCTTAGAGACTAACAAATTTATTAGAGCATAAGCTTTCGTGAGCTACAGCTCACTTCATCGGATGCATTTGGTCTGTTTTTTTCCACCAAATACGTCCGATGAAGTGAGCTGTAGCTCACGAAAGCTTATGCTCTAATAAATTTGTTAGTCTCTAAGGTGCCACAAGTACTCCTTTGGTTTTCCAGAGCAGGTCAGCATAAATAACATCTCTGTGTAGGGTTCTAGCACATGACCTTAGGGTTATGCAGATGTAGAGCATTGCCTCTCTATACTAGAACCTGACACCCTGTTATACAAGGCTTGTAAAATCAATTGAAAGTTGGTTTCAGAAGACAGCACAAAAGTGGTGATAGGTTGTGAGCAAAGGTCAATCTTTTATGCTATCTCTCTGGTGCTCTTGGAGGTAAGGGTGTGGTGACTGCACTGATACTTGCCAGCTATAGTTTGGATATTTTTATACTGATGAGTGCAGATGTGACATTTTAGCTTGTGAAATCCATAAGCTCCAACCAGTTCTGAAGATATCCTTCTCCAGAACAGGGCGTTCTAGCTACAAATGCGAGGGAAAGGGATACTTCCCCAAGCTGTCAGAAGTAGAAAAATCCCATTAGAAATAAAGAAATAATGAGTGCTCTACCTTTCAGAGAATGGAGAGATACCGCTTTCTAATGTGTGGCACTTACCAGTGAATTAGATCCAGAGAATAATACAAAATGGACACACTATAGAAAACCCACTGCCACCGTGAAACCTATTTTTAGATGTATTAAGTTTGGAAATGCTTGTATAGCTTTCAGTCACAACAGAGTTACTGCAACAGGTAATTATATGGAGACGTATTGTCCATCCATCTACAACTCTAATGGAGGGGTCAGAGTGTTGTTTTAATCCCAGAATTGTCTTTTCAAAAGCTGTTCCCCTGCTTTCCAAAAGAACTATTGGTAAATTTATTTTTCTGTTGCTTGTTGGGTATTCCTCAGCAGAAAAGCTGTGTGTCAAATTACAGCTCATTCAAATACATTTGTGGCAGGGATGGTAGCTAGCCTCAGGTCAGCTCTGCCTCTTGAGACTCTCATGCCAGAGACTTGGAATTTATTATATTCTACTTTGGAAGTGCAAGTTAAATGTTTTATATTTATGTTTGCTATGCTAAGCTGGTGCCCTTTGTGAGATTTCCATGTCAGGGAATTTTCTGGTTTAATTTTTTTTGGTGACTTCTTCAGTAAATATTAAAAACTATATAAAATCCCATGTTGGGTGACTACATTTCTCCTAATTAAAAGCAGCTCTTACAGCTTCAACTGGGTCTGGTATTTTTCTTCTTCTTCCCTCCTAAACTATTGTGTAGCTTTTGTTATGTGCTGTTAGCTACCAATTTCACCCCAGAAGTGCCTACACTTCAGTGGTACATAGGTGATGAGATTCCTTTCTTTCCTGCCTTGCTCCCCAAATCCTGGAACCCCTGCATAAAGCCTGAGCCTTGCATGGTGGTCCCTAATGGTATTGGGGAGATACCATCTTTCCTTTTCATTGTATGGAGTACTAGCTTGGCCTCTCCACTGTTGCTGCTATAGCTAATGGGCTGTAGCAGCTACAACTGAGCCTTGCTACCCTGATGAACTTTGGCCAGTAAGTCCCCATACTGCAGTCTTACTGCATTTCTCCCTCCTTTGTCTTATCCCTATCCCAAAGGCTGACTTGGAGTATGGCACAGGAGGTGCAAAATCCCGCTTCATGATCTGATAACCCCATCATTCCCCCACTAGAAATGGCCTCCAGGAAATACTCTTTTTGTTAAGGAGGACACCTAGAATGTGTAGAGTCAGTGTTACCTCAACCTAACCCACCTGTAGGCATGAGAAGATTTCCAACCTCATTCAGCCCTTGGCCTCTGTGCTGAGATTGCCAATTACTGCCAATTATATGGGTGATTTTTTGTGATGTAGACACTAGTTTCCACTCGTGGAAACTGGACTGAGACCATAAAATTCATGTAAGGTAAGCAACTGCACAAATAATCAGACAATAAGCTCTTTCAGTCAGTGGGCCCCACTCCCGCAATACGATCTGAGTGGGACAACCCTGACACCTGCATGGAGTCCCACTGAAGTCAGATTGCAGATCAGATTGCAGGATCTCGGCCCTGAATTGGTTGTGAACCAGTGAACTAGTTCCATTATCAATTGTCTGAGTCATCCAGCCTCCCAAACATAAGCTTTTAGAGTATTTTATACCTAAGAAAATGAGATTTTAGAAAGAGAGAGACAACAGATGGTACATCATTAATACAATCTGCACATCCATATTGGTATCTTGATGGAAGAAAGGTTCAAAACTCTCAGATGTCATTACGTTCAAAACTCTCAGAAGTCTCTGTTCAAGTTATATGCATGAGCAGGTGGAAGAAGCATATGTAGTTCAAGCTACTGATTTTCCACTGGAAATTGGAAATTTGTAACCGACCTTTGAACTCACTTCAGGTTCCTGGGCACTGAGCACTGAAGAGTTAATATCCATTCTTGATCAACTTTTGAAATTCTCTGGAACAGCAAAGATATCTAAATGTATCTCATAGCTTTGAGGTGCAAGGTGGATCCATAGCATCGAAGGAAAAATAAAGGGGTAGCAGGGAAAATATATTGATCAGGAAATAAGGAGTTTCTTCAGTTATCTAGTCTAGATTTGCAATTCTTTTTGTGTGAAGGCTCTGGGCTTTTGCTGAAAAAATGGATGAGGAGAGCACATTCTATTGTTCTTGTATTATATATTGCAGTTAATTACTTTTCCTTGTCCTCACATAAGCAAACATTCCAAGCCATCCAGGATTGAGCCTCCTGAAGTACAAAATACAAATGGGGAATATAGACAATATAAGGAGCTAACCGTTTTACTGAAGAGAATATTTAAAAAGTAACATAAAATAACTCCTGGATGAATGAATTTTGGAAGACATTAGCCACCTAGTATTATATCACAATCATCTCCTTTTCATTTAAAATGTTAATTACTGTGCTAATACTACATTCTGTGCTTCTCACTGATTCATCCCAGGCTTATGTGGGCATCACACGGCTCAGGTGGTAGTAAAACATGTACCAGAGGAACAAGCTTCAGCTGTAGAAAGAAATATCCTTTATTCAGTTTTGTGCATTACCGGGGGCAGCATAGACCAAATGAGGCCATATCTACACGAGCGAGCTTACAGTGGCAGCTGTACCGATGCAGCTGCGCCTCTGTACGATCACTTGTATAGCTGCTCTGTGCTGACAGGAGACCTCTCCCGACGGCATCATAAAACCACCTCCATGAGCACTAAGCACACTACCACTTATGCCAGTGAAACTTGTATCGTTAAGGGGGGTTGTTTATTCAGACCCTGGAGTGATATAAGTTTTGCTGGCATAAGTGGAAGTGTAGACATGGCCCGTTGATTGTGGTGGCCCACAAAGAGGCACAATGAAGGTGGCTGGCGAGAGGGTGAACTGGGTCAACAACTTCAGCTGGTGGGATTCCTTAACTATGGGCATGGACACACTGAAAACTTCAAAGCGCTGTCACGGGAATGCTCCCACAGCAGCGCTTTGAAGTGTGAGTGTGGTCAGGTGCGAGCACTGGGAGAGAGTTCTCCCAGTGTTCCCAGTAATCCACCTCCACGAGGGGATTAGCTCCAAGCACTGGGAGCCTGTCTACACAAGCACTTTAATGCATTCAGACTTGCTGTGCTCAGGGGGGTGATTTTTCACATCCCTGAGCCGGCAAGTTAGAGCGCTATAAAATGTGAGTGTAGACAAGTCCTATGAAAAGCTTCCACACCGTCATGGCAGAGAATACCTCCTTCTTCCCTATGCTGGAGCAGGGGTGCATAGCTTCATCCATAGACTGATACTAAAGAATCTGATTCTGCAAGGTGCTTAGCACTTTCAACTCCCACTGAAGTCACTGGGTTGAATCCTTCTCCCTTTGAAGTTAACTGCAAAACTCCTATTGATTTCAATGGTGCACAATTGTGCCTTTTGAAAGTGGAGGGCTCAGTGTCTATCAAGAGGTGCTGCACCACATAGAATAGGCCCAGTCTTTCCCATTGATTTCAGTGATCATTTTTCTGCATGAATCAAGACTTCAGGCTCAGACCCTGACAGTGTGACATCAATAGTGTTACTTTTATGGTACTGGACTGTAATGGTGCCAATACTGCATTGTGATGTTGCTGAATGGAGCAGACTATAAGGGGGATGGCTTCTATTTACAAACCAAGAGCCTGATTCCTTTTTGTTTTGGGTGCCAAAGAATGCAGAGGATTGGGCCTGAACAATTTTGAAGTCATCAGAAATAGGAAAGAAAAACAAAGTTCTAACATCATCACAATTTAATTGGATGTCAGAATAATACACTTTTAAAAGCACAAGTCCGGTAGGATATCTTAACATTGGCATATCAATCTCTGAGTATTGTCACTGTGAAAATGACTATGTTCTTTGAAAAGGAAAAACATTTTTCATTTTACTGCTGCATTGAAAGTGATCACTTTGACTTTTTTGTTTTGTGTTTTAAGTTGAGTGGATAGTATCTCCTCTGTTTTCTGAAATGGCTCTTTTGTCATTAATCAAATTCAAATGCATGCTTCTGCTGCTCTCTTAAATTCTTATCTGTGAACCACGAAGGAGCAATGGTTATCTCCTGGATATTTGCACTGAGTAGTTCTATTAAAAGAATTACAGATATTGTTTCCAACCAGTGAATTGTATGGTTAAATCCGAAGTAGGGGCACTGGAAATGTCGGGGTCACTTTGCTGCATGCTATGAAATTTCTTATCTCAGATTCTGTGTTAAGTGTAATTTAGGCACTGATCCTGCAAATAGGATCTTACTTAGCATTTATACAATATTTTGCATATTTAATGCAATGTACAAATATTACAAATAATCCAGGCCCAGCTCCTGCAAACACTTGCTTAATCTGAGCATGTCTTTTCAGAATCAGAGTTTTGTATATGGATACTTAAATACCCCCTAGCTGGTAGATGTGTTGTGAGGCTTACCCAAACCTATCTACATTGAGATTGATGCAACTGCAACATTCAAGGGATGTTTGTTAGATTAGGGTGATCATATTTCCCTATGCTTTACACGGGACACTTGGTAAAATTACTCATATTCAAGTTTCAGAGTAGCAGCCGTGTTAGTCTGTATTCGCAAAAAGAAAAGGAGTACTTGTGGCACCTTAGAGACTAACAAATTTATTAGAGCATAAGCTTTCGTGAGCTACAGCTCACTTCATCGGATGCATTTGGTGGAAAAAACAGAGGAGAGATTTATATACACACACAGAGAACATGAAACAATGGGTTTATCATACACACTGTAAGGAGAGTGATCACTTAAGATAAGCCATCACCAGCAGCAGGGGGGGGAAAGGAGGAAAACCTTTCATGGTGACAAGCAAGGTAGGCTAATTCCAGCAGTTAACAAGAATATCAGAGGAACAGTGGGGGGTGGGCTGGGGGGGAGATATACCATGGGGAAATAGTTTTACTTTGTGTAATGACTCATCCATTCCCAGTCTCTATTCAAGCCTAAGTTAATTGTATCCAGTTTGCAAATTAATTCCAATTCAGCAGTCTCTTGTTGGAGTCTGTTTTTGAAGCTTTTTTGTTGAAGGATAGCCACTCTTAGGTCTGTAATCGAGTGACCGGAGAGATTGAAGTGTTCTCCAACTGGTTTTTGAATGTTATAATTCTTGACGTCTGATTTGTGTCCATTCATTCTTTTACGTAGAGACTGTCCAGTTTGGCCAATGTACATGGCAGAGGGGCATTGCTGGCACATGATGGCATATATCACATTGGTAGATGCGCAGGTGAACGAGCCTCTGATAGTGTGGCTGATGTGATTAGGCCCTATGATGGTATCCCCTGAATAGATATGTGGACAGAGTTGGCAACGGGCTTTGTTGCAAGGATAGGTTCCTGGGTTAGTGGTTCTGTTGTGTGGTGTGTGGTTGCTGGTGAGTATTTGCTTCAGATTGGGGGGCTGTCTGTAAGCAAGGACTGGTCTGTCTCCCAAGATCTGTGAGAGTGTTGGGTCGTCCTTCAGGATAGGTTGTAGATCCTTGATGATGCGTTGGAGAGGTTTTAGTTGGGGGCTGAAGGTGATGGCTAGTGGCGTTCTGTTCTTTTCTTTGTTGAACCTGTCCTGTAGTAGGTGACTTCTGGGTACTCTTCTGGCTCTGTCAATCTGTTTCTTCACTTCAGCAGGTGGGTATTGTAGTTGTAGGAATGCATGATAGAGATCTTGTAGGTGTTTGTCTCTGTCTGAGGGGTTGGAGCAAATGCGGTTATATCGTAGAGCTTGGCTGTAGACAGTGGATTGTGTGGTATGATCTGGATGAAAGCTAGAGGCATGTAGGTAGGAATAGCGGTCAGTAGGTTTCCGATATAGGGTGATGTTTATGTGACCATCGCTTATTAGCACTGTAGTGTCCAGGAAGTGGATCTCTTGTGTGGACTGGTCCAGGCTGAGGTTGATGGTGGGATGGAAATTGTTGAAATCATGGTGGAATTCCTCAAGAGCTTCTTTTCCATGGGTCCAGATGATGAAGATGTCATCAATGTAGCGCAAGTAGAGTAGGGGCATTAGGGGACGAGAGCTGAGGAAGCGTTGTTCTAAGTCAGCCATAAAAATGTTGGCATACTGTGGGGCCATGCGGGTACCCATCGCAGTGCCGCTGATTTGAAGGTATACATTGTCACCAAATGTGAAATAGTTATGGGTCAGGACAAAGTCACAAAGTTCAGCCACCAGGTTAGCCGTGACAGTATCGGGGATACTGTTCCTGAAGGCTTGTAGTCCATCTTTGTGTGGAATGTTGGTGTAGAGGGCTTCTACATCCATAGTGGTTAGGATGGTGTTTTTAGGAAGATCACCAATGGACTGTAGTTTCCTCAGGAAGTCAGTGGTGTCTCGAAGATAGCTGGGAGTGCTGGTAACGAAGGGCCTGAGGAGGGAGTCTACATAGCCAGACAATCCTGCTGTCAGGGTGCCAATGCCTGAGATGATGGGGCGTCCAGGATTTCCAGGTTTATGGATCTTGGGTAGCAGATAGAATACCCCAGGTCGGGGTTCTAGGGGTGTGTCTGTGCGGATTTGTTCTTGTGCTTTTTCAGGGAGTTTCTTGAGCAAATGCTGTAGTTTCTTTTGGTAACTCTCAGTGGGATCAGAGGGTAATGGCTTGTAGAAAGTGGTGTTGGAGAGCTGCCTAGTAGCTTCTTGTTCATACTCCGACCTATTCATGATGATGACAGCACCTCCTTTGTCAGCCTTTTTGATTATGATGTCAGAGTTGTTTCTGAAGCTGTGGATGGCACTGTGTTCTGCATGGCTGAGGTTATGGGGTAAGCGATGCTGCTTTTCCACAATTTCAGCTCGTGCACGTCGGCGGAAGCACTCTATGTAGAAATCCAGGCTGCTGTTTCGACCTTCAGGAGGAGTCCACCCAGAATCCTTCTTTTTGTAGTGTTGGCAGGAAGGTCTCTGTGGGTTAATATGTTGGTCAGAGGAGTGTTGGAAATATTCCTTGAGTCTGAGACGTCGAAAATAGGATTCTAGGTCACCACAGAACTGTATCATGTTCGTGGGGGTGGAGGGGCAAAAGGAGAGGCCCCGAGATAGGACAGATTCTTCTGCTGGGCTAAGAGTATAGTTGGATAGATTAACAATATTGCTGGGTGGGTTACGGGAACCATTGTTGTGGCCCCTTGTGGCATATAGTAGTTTAGATAGCTTAGTGTCCTTTTTCTTTTGTAGAGAAGCAAAGTGTGTGTTGTAAATGGCTTGTCTAGTTTTTGTAAAGTCCAGCCACGAGGAAGTTTGTGTGGAAGGTTGGTTCTTTATGAGAGTATCCAGTTTTGAGAGCTCATTCTTAATCTTTCCCTGTTTGCTGTAGAGGATGTTGATCAGGTGGTTCCGCAGTTTCTTTGAGAGTGTGTGGCACAAGCTGTCAGCATAGTCTGTGTGGTATGTAGATTGTAATGGATTTTTTACCTTCAGTCCTTTCGGTATGATGTCTATCTGTTTGCATTTGGATAGGAAGATGATGTCTGTCTGTATCTGTGCGAGTTTTTTCATGAAGTTGACAGATTTCCACTCTGTTCCTCTGATATTCTTGTTAACTGCTGGAATTAGCCTACCTTGCTTGTCACCATGAAAGGTTTTCCTCCTTTCCCCCCCCTGCTGTTGGTGATGGCTTATCTTAAGTGATCACTCTCCTTACAGTGTGTATGATAAACCCATTGTTTCATGTTCTCTGTGTGTGTATATAAATCTCTCCTCTGTTTTTTCCACCAAATGCATCCGATGAAGTGAGCTGTAGCTCACGAAAGCTTATGCTCAAATAAATTTGTTAGTCTCTAAGGTGCCACAAGTACTCCTTTTCATATTCAAGTGAGTTCAATGGCAATCAGTCAGAACTATGCAGTACAAATGTTCAGCTTAATATCACATTGACTGAGCCCCTGTTAAAAAGAAATACTGCATAGCTGGATTATTTTTATTTACCTTCTTATCTTTAAGGCTTTAGGGCTCACATTGGGAGAGTGACACACACACTCCCATACACCTCGCTCACACAGGAAGGGTGACTGACCCTTCCTGCCCGGTTCTCTCCACCCTCGATGCCTCGCTGGGCCGTCGGGACGGACCCGCCTTTCCTGCTACCTGGTACCGCGTCTTCCCGAGGCAGCATAGGGGGGAGGGCATGTGTGGTCACATGTTCCCCCCCGCCCTGCAGATTTCTGACAAGGTTCACACCAGAATATGACCAGCATCAGCCTTTCGGCACTGTGCGGGAGGGAAGGGATGGGAGCTGCTTCCAACCGCAGTGGAGGTGGGGGGAAGGGATGACCATGCCTGTGTCTTTGCAGAGCTCATCCCCTTACGGCTGGAAGCAACTTGTCCCTTCCTGCCCACACAGTGTCGAAAGGCAGCTAACATCTCCAGGCTGCTGCTGGCTACCCACAGACATAACCCAGCCACCTCCTGTTCCTCAGCTATAGCGCAGGCAGGAAGACGGGGCGGCAGGTTTGTAGAAATTTTGGTGGTGCCCAGAATGCCCAGAGCCCACCTCCCCCCAAATTCTTCCCCCACAACTCCGCCTCACACCTGCCTAAGGCTCAGGGAGGGAGTTTGGGTGGAGGGAGGAGGTCTGGGGTCCAGGCCTTGGACTGGGGCAGGGGATTCAGGTGCAGGAGGAGTGCAGGGTGCAGGCTCTGGGCGGGAGTTTGGGTGGGGTCTGGGGTGCAGGCTCCGGGATGGGGCAGGGGATGAGGATGCAGGAAGGGGTGAGGGGTGCAGGTTCTGGGACTGAGTTTGGGTGCAGGCTCTGGGAAGGAGTGCGGCAGGCTGGGGTGCAGGCTCTGGGATGGAGTTTGGGTGCAGGCTCTGGGCTGGGGCAGGGGGAGGGGGTGCAGGAGGGGGTGAGGGGTGCAGGCTATGGGACGGAGTTGGGTGCAGGCTCTGGGCTGAGGCAGGGGGTGAGGGTGCAGGAGGGGGTGAGGGGTGCAGGCTTTGGGATGGAGTTTGGGTGCAGGTTCTGGGTTGGGGCAAGGGGTGGGGGTGCAGGAGGGGGTGAGGGATGCAGGCTATGGGACGGAGTTGGGTGCAGGCTCTGGGCTGGGGGTGCAGACTTTGGGAGGGAGTTTCTGGGCAGGAGGAGGTGTGGAAGGGGGTGGGGGTGCAGGATGGGGTGAGGGGTATAGGCTCTGGGACAGAGTTTGGATACAGGCTCTGGGCTGGGGGTGCTCTGGGAGGGAGTTTGGGGATGGGAGGGGGTGCGGAGGGGGGGGTGCAGGCTCTGGGAGGGAGTTTGGGGGCCGGAGGGGGTGTCTAGTAAAGGGGTGGGGGTTCAGGCTCTGGGAGGGGGTGGGGGGATGCAGCGCTTATCTGGGGCTCCTAGGCAGGGCGAGCGCTGCTACTGCTAGGCACTGCCCCCCACAGCTTCCTATTGGCCACAGGGGGGCTTGAGGCAGGAGCAGCACACGTAGACCCAGACCCACCCTGCCCAAGGGCTGCAGGGAGGGTCTGGCAGCCACGTGGAGTGAATGTGCAGGAAGCCGCTCAGCTCTGCTGCCCTGTCGGTGGTGGGTGGGGACTCCGTGCTGTTTTAAATCGCCATGGGGACGCGTGTGGGGAGCCCCCAGGGTCGGAAGGCGGGGCCAAGGGAGAGACCCGACCTCAAACATTGCTGGAGCCAGGCCCCAGGCCAGGAATATTCCTGTGCCCAGGCATCACGGGCCCATAGAACTCGCCGCCCGTGGGAAGGGATTAAGCCCTAAGGATGCATTGTGGGTGGGATGGGTGAAGAGGATTCTAAGCCCCTGCCCAGGGGGCTGCTGTGCAGCCTGCAGGGCCGGAGTGTGAACAGGCTGGAAATCGCTTTTCCCCCTGCCAATCCAGAGCTTAACTGAGGGATGGAGAGACTTCCGCGTGCCAGCGCTATGTGGGGCTCTGGCACACAGGGCTCGGCTCCTGCTGGCCAGTGCCCGGGGCCAGAGGGTCTCAGGCTTCCCCAGGGCGCCAGCCCAGCCAGAGGCAGTGGGGGAAGGAAGAAGCCTGCTAGCCAGGCTGTTGGTGACCTGAGCAGTCTGACCAGGGGCTAGTTCTCTGCACAGCACGGAGTGGGATGCACCCTGCCAGGAGAGATATGGAGGAGCAGTGGGGCTGAGTGGGGCTGAAGGGGCAAAGGGAGAGGACAGCGAGAGGGTGAGCACGTAAAGGGCTGATGGGTGGGCAGCAGAGGCGACATGTAACCAGCCACCACCTGGCACCTGCCTGCACTCACCGGCTGCCACAGCTTGCAGTGTGCAGCCAGCACCGGCTGGAAATGAGATGGGGGGGGGGTGGAGCCCTGCTGGCCAAGAGCCAGCACACAGCAGGGGCTGCACTGATGGACCAGCAGGGGGAGTGGCCAGCCCCGCATACTGCATCTTCACCCCGTCACCGACCTTGCACATTCTTCATCGGGAGTCTCCTAGAATTGGGAGCTATCTCTTGGAGGCTACTGAAGCCAGACCGGGAGATTTTAGGTGCTAAATGTCCATCAGGGCAGCAGGGCTAAGGCAGGCTCCATGTCTGCCCTGGTCCTATGCTGCTCCTGGAAGCAGTGGGCACGTCCCTGCGGCCCCTGTGGGGGACCAGGGGTCTCTGCGCGTTGCTCCTACCCCAAGCACCAACTCTGCAGCTCCCATTGGCTGGGAACTGTAGCCAATGGGAGCTGCAGGAGTGATGCCTGAAGGCGTGACATGCTGAAGTGGAGCCCCCAGCCCCCTCCCTCCAGGGACTGCAGGGACTTGCTGGCCACTTCCAAGAGTGACACGCAGAGGGGGCTGTGCGCGGAACCCCCTGGCTCTGCTTACCTTGGGCGGCTCCTGGGCTTCTGGTGGGTGGCGCAGTGGGGCTAAGACAGGCTCCGCCCCTGCAGCTCCCATTGGCCGCAGTTCCCAGCCAATGGGAGCTGCAGAGTCGGCGCTTAGGGCGCGGACAACGCACAGAGACCCCTGCACCCCCCAGGGGCTGCAGGGATGTGCCAGCCGCAGGGACGTGCCTGCCTTAGGCCCGCTGCACCATCGCCTGAGGTAAGTGTTTCTGGGCTAGAGCCCTCACTCCTTCCCACACCCCAACTTCCTGTCCCGGCACTGAGCCCCCTCTTACACCCAAACTCCCTTCTATAGCCTGAACCCCCTCCTTTACCCCAACCCCTGGCCCCAGCCCAGAGCCCTCTCCTGCAGCCAAATTCCCTCCCAGAGCCCACACCCTCACCCCCTCCAACACCCAAACTCCCTCCCCCAGCCCTGAGCCCCCTCCAGCACCCAAATTCCCTCCCAGAACTTGCACCCCACACCCCTTTCTGCCCCCTAATCCCCGGCTCCAAGCTCAGGCCAGAGCCCCCCTCACACTCCAAACAATGAGGGGGGATGGAGTGAGGTGGGCAGGGCAGGGGCAGGACAGGGGTGGGGCCTTGGGGCAGGGACAGGGCAAGGGTGTTTGGGTTTGTGTGATTAGACAGTTGGCAACCCTACCAACCCCATTGTTGGCCACTGGACCCCGCCCCACTCACTGCTGGTGAGCAGGTAGCTGGTGAGTAGGGATCCGGCCAGCAGCAGGAGCTGCCGGTACTTATGGAGGGGGAAACAGAAAATACAGGACAATTTGCCCATTTTTAAGAAAAAGTCAGGACGTCTGCAGGACGGCTTAAATACAGCACTGTCCCTTTATAAACAGGACAGCTGGTCAGCTTAGTTGTGTTCATGTTGAACACAACTAGAAAAAATGTTTGTTCCTTGTCTGCACGTGTTAAAACACAGTTGGCGAGTACTGTGAGAACAAAGCCTGTCTCGTTGCAGACTCACAGCAGATCTACACTTAAAACGCTACGCGGTGCAGCTGCAGTGCTTCAGTGAAGACGCTGCTATGCCAGGGGGAGTGCTTCTCTTGTCAGCACAGTTAATTCACCTCCGTGAGAAGTGATAACTATGTTGACAGGAGAAGCCCTCCCATTGACATAGCGCTGTCCAGACAGGGGCTTAGGTAAGTATAACAGCATTACTCAGGGGTATGGATTTTTTACACCTCTGAGTGGCATAGTTATACCAATGTAAATTTGAATGGTAAACCTGGCCTTAGGCCCTGTCTTCCTTAGAGAGGTAAATTAAGTGATGTTGCAGCTGAATATCCCATCACCAATAGAATACATCTTCACTTGCCACCCTGAATTGGTATGAGCTCTTGCAGCCACACTAAAAATGCCTTATATTAATTCAGTTGTCGCACTCCTCCCCCGGCACCCACTAATGGCTGGAGTGGCATTTTTACTGAAGGGTGGATCTCAGAGGTGCAATACTGCAGGGTGTATGGTAACAGTGTATGGAAGGAATTCTTCATTGGCAAACTACTCATTTGACTGCACTGTTGATGCCAGACTGTTCCATCCACACTGACACTTCTTGATTATCAGCTGCTTGAGGCTTCAGTTCTACACATTATTACATTAATTTCAATCAGTTTAAGCCACGGGTCGGCAACCTTTCAGAAGTGGTGTGCCGAGTCTTCATTTATTCACTCTAATTTAAGGTTTCGCGTGCCAGTAATACATTTTAACGTTTTTAGAAGCTCTCTTTCTATAAGTCTTTAATATATAACTAAACTATTGTTGTATGTAAAGTAAATAAGGTTTTTAAAATGTTTAAGAAGCTTCATTTAAAATTAAATTAAAATGCAGAGCCCCCCGGACCGGTGGCCAGGACCCAGGCAGCGTGAGTGCCACCTTTGGCACATGGTCCATAGGTTGCCTACCTCTGGTTTAAGCACTTCTGCACGTGAAGACAAGTTGTAATATCGTTCAGTTGACTGAAATACAATTGCCTGATCTCTTCATTTTAGACAAGGCCTTAGAAAGACGGCACTGTCGTGCTTCACATTGGGAAAGATGTGTTTGCAACCAGAGGATTAGTATTTTCATTTTAAATGAAAGCTTAAATTCTGCAAAATATATTGGAAATACATCAACTCTACAAGGTGACCCTAAGTCAATATTATATATTTATAATAGCACCATAGGTGTGCAAGGCACTTTGCAGATAAACAGAATGGCAGGTCCCTGCGCTGAGAAAAACACAATATAAATTAGACTTAATGCAGCAAAGGACATCAGTAAACAAAGTATAAGGGAAGAAAATGAGAGGACACTACTTATAATAGAGAGAGAACATAAACTTTGTAAAATGTTGTGTACTCATCATGTATCTTATAGGATGGAATTTTCATAGTATATATTTTCAGTGTCCCAATCATATTACCCATTGAACAGCTTGATGCTTCAGAAGTATATCTCCATTATTATTTGATCTCTCTAGTTGAAATGTTGGCAGATGTCATGACTCTGATTCATTCATAAATTTATTTTCATATGCATAGTTAAATACTGCCAGTATTGCAAGTATTGTCATACCTTAGCTCTTTTTGGTCCTACTTTAATTTTGCTCACAGATAAATCTTGTTTATCTACATAGAAAATGCAGCATTTTCTTTCATCAACTTCTTCGAACAGCTCTCATTCCAATATCAGTGAAACAAGCAACTCGATCCAGAGGCAACTTTATGACCTCAACACCTGTCCCATTGGCAGGGCCAGATGGAATGTGCCAGCTTTCTTCTCCTGAGTAACTGCTCACTTGCTTGCTCTCTCTCTCTCAGCCAGGGGTGCCATTTCAGAGTGGGTGGGGGCACTTTAACCCATAATTCCAGGGGCTACTTAGTCACCTGACAAGTAAACTAGAGTTTTCTTGCAGATAACTTAGAAATTAGTGACAGGAATACTGTATCTAAGTCCTATATAAAGAAAGAAAACAAATATACAAACACCAATTAAAGCCATATTTTAAGTTCATATGCAAATTTAGAACAATTAGGAGATAATACAGCAAGGTATTTCCAATCCCAAACCTTGAGGTATCAATTCTGAAGCCTTAACACAGATATCAGAAACACAAGTTTGATACATTATACACTATCTTTAGTAGAGAGAAATAAAATATGCTTAAAATCCGCTTACTTTCTCTAACAGACACACACACTGTGTTACTACCATTGTCTACTCTATTTTAGTCAATTGTTTTTCACTCCACTAAAAAAGGTGTTTACTTAATTTTAACATATATGATTCAGGCTTTTTTCTCTTAAAAACAGGAATTAATTTTTCTAATTATTTTGGCATTTATGTTTACCAATCACAATCATGTATGTGACTCACTAACATTTGACATCATTATTATTAGTATCAGACTTGGAACTGCATTTGTTTTAATACAAATTTTAAGTATTTTATAGCTATAACGAAAAATATATTTTGAAAATAAGCAGCCTTCATTTGCACAGTGTCTAAAATTGTGTTTAGCTAATGTTTTTTTTTTAAACTGGCACTGCTAATTTACATGTTAGAAAGATACTATTATTTGATTGTACCACTTTAAATAATGAATGACAAAGCACAATATGGTAATAAAAATCATAATAATTACTCCACCCAGCACAGGTTAAGCGTTTTAGAACTTGCTACTCAAAGAATTTAAGCATAAGAGAGAAATAATATTAGTAATGCACAGATCAGTCAAAAAACCTAAAATAACAGCACCGTGATCCTTAGTGAACTTTGAAAGAATAAAATGACACAGAGAATATATGTGCATTGCACATTTTGACAGAAAGTACCAAGAAGTAACAACAATAATACAAGTGTGGGTGAGAGAGTGTGAGTGTCAGCGTGTTACAGGTTTCAGAGTAGCAGCCGTGTTAGTCTGTATTCGCAAAAAGAAAAGGAGTACTTGTGGCACCTTAGAGACTAACAAATTTATTAGAGCATAAGCTTTCGTGAGCTACAGCTCACTTCATCGGATGCATCCGATGAAGTGAGCTGTAGCTCACGAAAGCTTATGCTCTAATAAATTTGTTAGTCTCTAAGGTGCCACAAGTACTCCTTTTCTTTTTGTCAGCGTGTTGTCTCTTTAAGCGGAGCACTCAGAAGCCTGAACACTTGCTCAGTACACCAAGCAGCCACAGCTGAGCTAGAGTCACCAGCACAGACAGGCTCCCTGTCCCCAGTTCCCAGCTCAGCCCAGATTGGGTACACAGGCGGGGGAGAGGGGCAGCCTCAACATCAGCCTCTGCCTGGCTGTACACAGCTGTGCAGGAAGATGACTCTGGGTCTGAGCAGTGTGGCCAGCTGCAGCTCCATGGCCGGGGCATAATAGCAGATAGCAATGGAGCAGGGCAGCAGGGGGAGGAGGGGCAACATCTTTCCTCCTGCAGCAAACTTCACCCAAATGTGGTACGAAACTCCCTAAATGGCACCCCTGTCCTCGGCATCTGACTACTGATAAAAATACACAATCAGCAACAAAAAACAAGTACTCGTGAAACAGCAATAGAGTTCAGTGTCAATAGGACATAGCACTGATGTACAGATTCATCTGATGTTTAACATTTACATCTTTATTGCCTTCCCTTAAGAAGCATTTGTTTCTTTCACATGTGGGAACTTGTGTGTTTTTTGTAAAAGGTTTACAAAGTCAGGAGTGATCATTGTAGTGAAATCACGCTTTCCCTTGAATTCATTCTGGTTGCAAGGACTTATCTCAGAATTGAGAACTATTTAATTTTAATTTTTGGCATGATTTGAGAAACAGCTGTTTGAAGTCCAGATTCCAACCCATTTCACTCTTGTCTAAACAAAGATACTAATTATCTAGCAAGTTATGTGGAAGACATAACCCTCAAAACTCTCATGAGAGCAGTATTCTGATGTCCACTGTTGAGGCCTCAGCAAAAGAGAATTTTATTGTTTAAGTGACTAATCTCTGTGTTTGTCTATTTGAATTAAAGTAACTATTACCAGAATTCACATCCCTAACTTTTTATATTTTAGTTCTCAATAAACCCCCAATAAAAGTACATTTTGGCTGCTATAGTAAATTCTTTAGAGATTTATACCAAATTATATTTATTAAATAGCTACTGCCTCTTACTGAAGTAAGATAGTATAGAGAATAATAAATGGGAAATTACAGTGCTTGTGCCCCCCCCAGGCAGCTTTATAGAGAACCCTTCATATCCCACAATAGGGTGAGGTATGTGTGCTCCCCATCACTAGCCCAGATCCCTTAGCTGAAGGAGAGTGTGTCCATTTCCCTGTGCTTGCCATGCTGAAAGGAGTTTCTGGTCACATGCAAATGTCTTCAACATTCAAACCAAGATTTTGCCTCGTCTTAGTATGTGCAGATAGCACGCTCCTGCAGCTCCATCCTCACCAGCATACCTGCACCAAACTAGGCACAGTCTATCCCTGTATGCATATGGTATAAAACGATAATGGTCTTATCATGACAGTCACATCAAGACTATGAGTATCACCCTGTTTTTCACGTGGACATATTTCTGACTGTTAAAATGTCCTTCAGAAGCCACACTGCCAGTGAACAGGTTTCCCGTACTTGTGCACAGTTCTCCTTATCAATGAGTCAAGGCACAGACACAGTTAATCCTGCTTTAGAACAGCAGTGAATTTAGCTATATGTCTCCCTCCATGTCTGCATGGTACTAAGCACTGTGTAAATAATAATAGTTCCTAAAGTAATGTTAACTATAGGACAGTAAAGCTAATATTCCCTGCCACCACCTCTGATTTTGAGGTGTATCAAAGCTAGGGATATTTTTTTACAGACCAAGCTCATCAACAAGAATAAGATATGTCTGCTTTGATTCAATGTTTGCCTCTCCTCCTCTAGCACTGCCTGTTGCACTGAGATAATAGGTTTTCAGATGTTGGGTTTTTTAAATTAATTAGTAGAAAAGTGGGAGAAGTTAATTACATATGATTACAGCTTTATTTTAATCTAGGGCTTGGGTTTGTACTGATGATGGGAGAAAATGGAGTTGTTACTTCTAACAGGAGAGCATCAGTATCTAACAAATTAGTCAGGAGGTAAGATTTTTTTTAAAAAGTCATCCAGCAAGGATATATATCTTTAAAATTATGAGCACTCTTGCATCTGTAATTCTGATCTTAGGACCAAGTAGCATCCCCATATTGGGTTGGGCACTAAGTAGGGGTGGGCACAAAGAACTTGCCCCACTTTCTGCCACTTTGCAGAAAAAGTTGGTGTGAAATTGTGAGGTTGGGCACCATCACTACCCCTATATGCCAAGAGTATAAGGACTGCGTAAAGCTGGCACTCATGGTGGTACTCTTCACAGACTAGCCTACCAGTAGTGGGGGGAAAGGGATGGGGCAAAGGCTCTATCCCCACTGCACCAACTAGCACAGCTTGCACCTTTCTAAAGGTTGTAGAGGTAGCCACTCTTCTGCTGCACAATACCTCCACTCCAAGATCTTCCACCGGGGCACCATGCCTTCAGAGCAGCATATAGCACAGTGTAGGAGAGTGGACTCACACCCCCTCATGTCAGGGCAGGCTCTCCTCATCTAGCATCACATGTCAACAGCTGCTCTGGCCCCACAGTGGTCTGCCCTGTCAGATCTCCAGCCATTTTAACTGGTATGTGTCTCAAATGGAGACTGTCCCACATCACTCTAGTTGTCAATCTGACATCTTCTGCCCCTCAAGGACTCTTCTTCCATTCCACTTCTCTGTCAGAGTAGTGGCCCCAGGGCCTCTCCCTTGAATCTTTTACTCAAACTCAGAAGAGAAACAAAATCCAATTTGAAAACCATTTAATCCATCCAGGTCCTACCCTTTTGTCAGTGCTCACTACCAGAGTGTGCTTCACCCCAGTGACTTCTCTGTATCTCCCCAGGTTCCACTCTACTACTCAGAGAGGCACTTCAGAGTTTTTTCCCTCTCTTCCTGCAGCCGTCTCCCAGTTTGTGCTTCCTTTCTTTATATATCTCTCAGCTCCTTCAAAAGCTGGGCTTTATCTTTAATGAAGCCTGGCTGACCCTCTGGGTGCAGCCAGGTAGCGTAACTGACCTCTCAGACCCAACAACCCTCTTGTTGCCCATTTGGGGTACATGCCGCACCACACACAATATGTGCCTTAAACCCCAATTTAGCTCTTAATCCTATACTTATTTTTATCAGCATGTTGGTAGTGAATAGAACTGGGTGAAATGAAATCTGTGATATTCATTGTAATATCTTCTGATAGAAGCTTGATAAATATGTGACCAATAATAACAATTTACAGTTCTGCATATTAAGGTGGGGAGGGCTTCAGGGCACATGTATATCACTACAGGGAGATATTTTTCTACCTTGTTCAGCATTACTCAAGTGGCTAAGTGTACAGGGTTGCCATCCCCTAAAGCATTGAGTTTTGGCTTCTGCCAGAGGCACGATACTGGATTTGTTGGATCAGTGATCTCATCCTGTAATGGTAAATCTTTTGCATCTGTGAATCATAGTTTACTGGCAAGAGCAATCACAGCATATGATATATGGCTTCCTCTAGATAAAGTCAGGACCATACCTACCTTATGCAACGTTCCAGATATTACGTGTGCCCTTGCACTTAGTCTTCCTTAAACAAGGCTGTACAATACAAACAAGGCCTTAGTCACTTATGCTCATGAAAGGGCCTTCTTTCCTGTGTGTATATGGAACAGAGAAGAGGGCAAATTCATCCCTGGAATGACTCATTTTATCTGTGGTATTTATAGTCCAATAATTGTAGTATCTAGGTGCTGACTTCAGAACAGTTATGCCAGGTATGAATTTGGCACAGAGAATTCAAATATGACTCATATGTTACAGTAATCATTACTTATTGCACTCCATAAAAATCTTCTGGCACCTTAGAGACTAACAAATTTATTAGAGCATAAGCTTTCGTGAGTTACAGCTCATTTGAAGTGAGCTGTAACTCATGAAAGCTTATGCTCTAATAAATTTGTTAGTCTCTAAGGTGCCACAAGTACTCCTTTTCTTTTTGCGAATACAGACTAACACGGCTGCTACTCTGAAACCTGTCATAAAAATCTTGTCACTAAACTTTACCTTTATCCTATATGTGACCGAGTCAGCTGAGAGATGCCAAGAACAATCAAATTATTTCTTTTCAGCCTCACCCAAACTAAAAGAAAAGAGCCATAACCAGTAAGACGTGCCTTGCAGGGTAAGGGAATTAAACACTTCTGTTTCCTGTGAACCTGAGAGTTACACCACATGGAATAACATATTAGTGACTTTTCCTCTGCCAGCCTATTCACTTCAGATCAACATCAATTTGTCTCCTGATGATGGAGGATTCTTCATATGAAAGTCATCAAGAGGAATAATAAAAAGACCGTAAAAATTATCCTGCTGTGACAGTGACAATATATGGGGAAGTTAGTCCAATGGAGCCATGCAGGCCAACTTCAGATTCCAAAGACCTATAGCATCCTTTCTTCTGAGACCCCCAGGAACCATGAGGTTCTAAGGTCCTTTATGAGGTGGCTAGATACTGCAGTGCAGGGCCCTGTAGGAAAACCTTTAGCTATAGTAGATAAGACAGTAGCTTTCTTGGAGCTGCAAGGAGAATGCCACTGAGTTTACAGGCCTTCTCTTATGAGGTTTTTTTTTGCAAGAAGGATCAATCTGACCTGTGCTAATAAAAAATCCAACTGTGGTGATACTTTTCTTGATGTGGACAGCACATTGGTGAGGCCTCATCTGGAATACTGTGTCCAATTTTGGGCCCCAAACTACAAGAAGAATGTGGAAAAATTGGAAAGCTTCCAGCGGAGGGCAACCAAAATTATTAGGGGGCTGGAACAAATGATTTATAAGGAGAGGCTGAGGGAACTGGGATTGTTTAGCCTGCAGAAGAGAAGAATGAGGGGGGATTTGATGGCTGCTTTCATCTACCTGAAAGGGGGTTCCAAAGAGGATGGATCTAGACTGTTCTCAGTGGTAGCCGATGACAGAACAAAGAGTATTGGTCTTAAGTTGCAGTGGTGAGGTTTAGGTTGGATATTAGGAAAAACTTTTTCACTAGGAGGGTGGTGAAGCACTGGAATGCGTTACCCAGGGAGGTGGTGGAATCTCCTTCCTTAGAAGTTTTTAAGATCAGGCTTGACAAAGCCCTGGCTGGCATGATTTAGTTGGGGATTGGTCCTGCTTTGAGCAGGAGGTTGGACTAGATGACCTCCTGAGGTCCCTTCCAACCCTGATATTCTATGATTCTATGAAATGTGTATAGTTCAGTAACAGTGAGGGTGATTAACCACTGGAACAAACTACCAAGGGTAGTGATGGAGTGTCCATTTCTCACTCTCTTCAAATCACAAAAATGTAGGGCTGGAAGAGGCCTCAAGAGCTCATCTAGTCCAGCCCCCTAAGTTGATGCAGGACCACGGATGTGTCCATTGTTAGCTCTTCTTCCCCACTAAGTAAAGGAGCTACGCTTTCCTTCATCTTTCTCTTGTTCATAATGTATTTATAGAACCTCTTCTTATTGCCTTTTATGTCCCTTGTTAACTCATTTTGTGCCTTTGCTTTTCTGACTTTGTTCCTACATGCTTGTCCTATTATTTTATGCTCATCCTTAGCAGTTTGCCCATGTTTCCATTTTTTGGATGATTCTTTTATGATTTTTAGGTCATTAAAAAGCTCCTGATGGAAGCTTACTGTTCTTCCTACCTTTCCTTTAGGATAGGGATAGAGCTTTTAATATTGTGTGTCTGGGAAACTGCCTGTGCTTCTTCTGAACTTTTTCTCCCAAGACTGTGGATATCTTTCTGGAAGATTCACGTTAGTCAAACACATATGACTGGGCTCAATACAGAAGTACGGTAAGTGGATGGAATTTTATGGTTCATGTTATACAAGAGGTCAGACTCAATGATCTAATGGTCTCTTTTGGCCTTAAATTCTATGAATCTATTAAATGGACTGACCACTAACTTGTTTCTGAGCAACCATTAGATGGTAATTGCTTTTATTCACTAACTAACAAGTTGAGGTGGATTCAGACTGACAATTTATCCCATTACCCTGAGCCATCAAGTTCTCACACCTGTAACCTTTGAAGGATTTTGCCTTGTAAGTACATTTCTCACTGCTATATCTACTTTTCATTTCTAATTCAGCATGAGACTTTTAATTCACTGCTAAAGAGAAAGAGCCTTCTCACAAAGACAGGAGAGAACCCAGTTAACTTCTGCACAGATAAAAATAGAAATTCCCTGTGAGCCTCTAAATTATAGTTTGTTTAAAATGTCAGAACATCATATCTATTTAATTTTTACCATGAAGTTCACAAAGTACAATGACTTCTTCATGTGCAATCAGAGATTCCAAAATGAGCAGGCTAATTGATAAGTTTAATTATAATGGATCCAACGTGCAAAGGGGAAATGACTCACAGCAAATCTTGTTTGTTGGTAACAAATGGACCACATATAAAGAAATCAATGCTATCCACATGAACATGTCAGGGTTTCTGTGGAGGAAGTAATATGTAGATTTGTTCCCTTCTGGTCTCATGGGTCAGATCCGGAAGTTATATTACTACACCATATTTACTCAGGTAAAATTCCCTTTGAAGTCAAAATTTATGTGAGTAAAAATTTCAGCACCTGGTTCCATGGGCCTGATTCTGAGCTCTTACCAGATTTACATGATTGAGCTCAGTGGAGTTTTTCCTGATTACACACAGATTTTGACTGGTATTCCTAAGTTGGGCAGGGGAGTGATGTTTATTTTTAACTAATATAGTTATACAAGTACAAACCTCTAGCGTGTATGTATTTATACTGGTATTAAGGTGTCTTATCCCAGCATTCCTGTATGGGAATAGCTATGCTGATTTGAAGTGCTGGTATAATTTAAGTGGTACAACTTTTGTATGTAAACAAGGTGTAAGGTGTTAATCCTGCAGATAACTCTATACAGTGGGGTTCAACATAGGGACAGGGGGTCTGCCCATGTGGAGCCAATGGCTGGATTAGGGTTTAAGTGAGATCATAGTAAATTCCTAGTTCTGTGCGTGATGATAGCCATCTTTCTGTCAAATTCTCCCAAGGCGTGTGGATCTCCAGTCTCATGAATGACCATATCAAAAGTGGCTTATAGATCAAGTATCATCAGCATCATTATTTCTTATCTGTCCACGGTCATAAGATCATCCATCAATGCAACTGACATAGTTTATGAGCCATGGCTTGGCCTGAAGCGAGACTGAGAGGGGTTATCAGCAGAGCCCAGGTGTTGCAAGGGTTGATTTGCTACCACATTCATGTTAATTTTCCCAGCAGTAGGAGTCTTGAGAGTCCAGATGGTGTTTAATGAGGTTGTTGGTGATACCGTCAGCCAAGATAATCCCCCCTAGCCTAGAGCAGCCAGAAGCGGCATACATCTAAGTCACAAGCCATGGCATTTTAACTCATGGTTGAAAGAGCATGGTCCAGTTGTCAAAGCACAGGACTAGGAATCAAGAGACTTAGATTCTATTTCAGAGTAGCAGCCGTGTTAGTCTGTATTCACAAAAAGAAAAGGAGTACTTGTGGCACCTTAGAGACTAACAAATTTATTAGAGCATAAGCTTTCGTGAGCTACAGCTCACTTCGTCGGATGCGATGAAGTGAGCTGTAGCTCACGAAAGCTTATGCTCTAATAAATTTGTTAGTCTCTAAGGTGCCACAAGTACTCCTTTTCTTTTTTAGATTCTATTGTGACTGCCAACTGACTCTCTGTATTACTTTGGGCAAGTCACTTAACCTCTCTGTTTCTCTATCTGTAAATAGGGAGAGCTTCATAGAGGTGTTTGTAAAGTGCTTCAAGATCCTCAAATAGAAAGTACTAATCAAGTGTAAAGTATGATTATGGAAACTTCATTGTTTTAATTTACCTAACATGTAATGAAAGAACTCTTCAGGTTACAAATTCTTATATCATTTTACTATATAAAAATGAGATGTAAGTTTCAGAGTTGAAAAAGTGCCATCCTTTCAGCGTGCTGCTTGGTTGCCTGATAAAGGGGATTATTTAAGTAATGTTAAATGGTTTTCACTGACCTATCACATGGTCAACTCTAACAGCTGCCAAATCTAGCACAATTATTCCATAAACCTCCGATACCCAGGTGGCCATATAGTATGCAGAGGTTTTACTGATCTTGCAGCCTTTCCAGTATATTAAAAGCCAGCTCAGTGGAGTAGACACTTCCTTTTGTGTAGATGAGGAGGCTGGTTTTCTGTTGCAGTCTAAAGGGCTTGATCCTGCAAAGGACTGAGTGTGCCTTGAACTGCTGCTGCCTTCACTGAGAGTTAAAGGTGTGCAGCATCTTGAAGGATCAAGCCCTAAGTATTTTACAAGCTTGTACCAAGCAACTAAAAATGGTGTGCACATTTTGTGAGCCTCTGCCAGATGATCTCTAATAATGACATCATTCTTAATGAAATCATGTAGCAGCAAGTTCAGATAGTGAACAAAAATATGCTCACATGGGAACTTGCCATCTTGCGCTGCTCTTACAACATTGGATCTATTGTCAGTGAGTGATCATAAAAGCAGGGGAAAGACCTTGGTTGTAGACTATACATTTGTTTGGTTTTAAAGCTTAGATTGTATGCTGGCTGCTGTGTGATCATTGTTAAGCCCAGAGATACAAAATGCAGCTTTCAGAGTAGCAGCCGTGTTAGTCTGTATTCGCAAAAAGAAAAGGAGTACTTGTGGCACCTTAGAAACTAACAAATTTATTTGAGCATAAGCTTTCGTGAGCTACAGCTCACTTCATCAGATGCATTCAGTGGAAAATACAGCTTGTTTTCGATAGCCACTGTCAACAGAGTAATGCCTTGCAGTCCATTCTGAAGCCTCCTTAAAAGTTAACTCTTTCCTTGATTTGGCTCATGGGCATTATGGGGGGAACACTTTAAGGCAGAGCAGTGAACAATCAGTCATTCAGGAATCCTTCTTGATCTGTCAGAAGAGAACAATGGGATTTATGTAAATACTCTTGAAAGCACAAAAGATCCAATTCATCTCTGGTGTAACTCCATTGGCTCAATGCAAAGTAATGTTGTTGAAGAGGAATCTCACTCTTACAGACCATTACATTGCAGGTTTCAGAGTAGCAGCCGTGTTAATCTGTATTCGCAAAAAGAAAAGGAGTACTTGTGGCACCTTAGAGACTAACAAATCTATTTGAGCATAAGCTTTCATGAGTTACAGCTCACTTCATTGGATGCATTCGGTGGAAAACCACAAGTCCTCCTTTTCTTTTTGCATTATATTGCATTTATTTATATACTACTTTTAATACCAAAGTGCTGGACAAGGTTTAGAAATGTAACCCAACAACGAATAATAGTAATCACACTGTTAATTGGTAGCCCCTTAGTGAAAATGCAGTATTGAGGAGGACAGGAGTATAAGTAAGGTCAATGTATTACAGTACATCATATTGGGTGGAAGAAATGAGACACTTTGTGAGGAGATTTATAATGAAAAATTACCTGACTCCTTGTTGTTTCTGACAAAGTGTATAAGCTGGGCTGAAGGGCAACTGCCAGAGAATTGGAGCTAGAAGGAGAAAAGAGTTGGTTAATAATTTGAAAATTCAGTTGCCATTAGGGCTGGAAGAAAATTTTCTGTTGAAGCTTTTGTGACAGAAAATTGGGTTTGTGACTAAACAAAATTTTTCATGGACAGTGTTTGATGTCCACAGAAAAGTTTGACTGAATTTTTAATAAAAAACAAAAAAACCTTTTCAGTATTCGGCTGAAACAAATTATTTTTTCATTCAAAATTTTCCACTAAAAATCTGCTTCTAAATTTAGTGATATTTATTTTGATTCGCTCTTCCCCCCAGCCTAAAGTTGAGGAAATGGGTTCCACATGCCCCTTTCATCTACCAAACCCTTGTTTATGCCCCCACCACTTTAGGCCCCATTCTTCAGGTTAATGATTCATCAGCACTACTTTGAAACTTAACCCACTTTATTTTTTAACAGTAATCCCAAGCATTTTACTCACCATTGAATGCAACTAGGTTTTGGGTGGGATAATATCTCCAGTGTTAGAGTGTTACCTTCTGTAGTCAGAAGTGACTACATAATATGACTCTCAGCTAATACCTTTGTTCTTGGAAAAAGTTCTGAACCCATCAGTGATTACAAATAGGATTGCCAGTTTTGATGTGGACGTATTCCTGGAGGTTTCATCACATGACAATCTTTAATTAAGGATTAATCTTTAATTCCTGGAGACTCCAGGACAATCCTGGAGGGTTGGCAATCTTATGCTCAGGAGGACCTCAATTTTATGCTACAGGCAAAAGATGAGAACATCTACTATGATTTCAGAGTAGCAGCCCTGTTAGTCTGTATCCGCAAAAAGAAAAGGAGGACTTGTGGCACCTTAGAGACTAACAAATTTATTTGAGCATAAGCTTTCGTGAGCTACAGCTCACTTCATCTCCTCATACAGTGTGACTCAGAAAGAAGAGCATAACCTACTGACTCACACACCACTTGGTGCAGCACCTGAATTTTGCTTGAAGGTATCCCATCCCACTCTCACTTAACTTATGAGAGACAAGATCACAGTCCAAGATAATATGGCTGCAGGCCTTCATTCATCACTGCCACTTGATCAGAGGGGTCCAATTAGGGGAAACTTGTTGCTGTCAGTCATGAGTTACAGGAATAAAATATATATTTCAGAAACTGCAGATTGGGAATTCTCTGAATCATGTTTTGTTGTGCCTGAATGTTACAGTCCTACAGCTACCTCTATGCTAGCAGTGCAAAAGCTGCTAACATGGCATAATATTGATGATCCCTGTGTAGAACAGATTTAAAATTTTTATTAAAGCTAATGTTAAAAAAATTATATAATACATAGGTTGGGAAAAGAGTGTCTGTACATCTGGGTATAGTGCTTAGATTATCCACAGATACAAAGTTAGTTTTTAAAAGTCATATGATACATAGAGTACATAATTAGCAATAACCCAGATTTGGTGAATAGATTTAACAATACAGTTTAGATATTAGAATCCGAATACTCGGGTACATAACTCATGAAAAGTTGTACAGAGATTTGGTTGTGGAAAGCAAAATATATCTATGAGTGGAGATTGTCCCTCAGTAATTGAGCATTAGGTTGGTTTACTAAAGATTAAATTTCTCTATAAAAGGTATCTTGCTATATTTGGAATCTTTATTTTTGGACTTCATCAACTTTTCTTCAGGCTTATTACAATTATTTTTGTTAAAGTATAACAGAATTGTTTCCATGCAAATGCTGATTTAATGTTACACATACAGACCAACAAGCTGACAAACTAATGAAAACATTTCATACACACCAACATATAACTTAACAACTGTTCCTAGTTGGAATGGATAAACGCTCTATTTGCATTTGGTCTCCTCAATAGAATATCTAGACATCCAACACAAAATTAATTTTTATCCACAATGAACCCTAATCTCCATCACTTTTTGTTTCAGCTACTGGTCCTGTCAATAGGAGGGATTTTTAATATTCAAGAGAAATATAGAGATAGAACTTGCTAAGGTATCTTCCCACACAAACTACATAGCCGTGAGCGAGTATAAACATATTTTTGGGCATATGCATAATAAAGAAATATAATATAGCATTATAATACCAAATCCAAATGAGCTCAAATGAAATGTGTATTGGCAGGGTAGACTATTTTTAGAGTGTACTTAAGATCTTTTGGGTGACAGCATTGTATGATTGGAGGGTGTGTGTTACATCAGATTCTGAATAGGGTACTATTTTTTTCTTTTAAATAACAGGAATATTTTGCCAGAATGCGTCACCCTCTTTCTTACGCCCAGTACAGCTCACTATGATGTCTTGAAAGTGAGACTTGGGCATACAGTATATGAAAAGGGGAATCTTCTTTAAGAAAGGAGCTACAGTCAAGGCTGCCCTTCCCAGTGACACACTGGATTTGCAAATACAGAGGGACAGGAAAAGGATGACTCTGCATTAATCAGCTTTTGTTTAGGAGATGGCTGGCGAAAGGGAGAGCTCATTGAGTCAGGAGAGAAACCCAGTTCACACTACAAACATATCAAATTACAGCCCTGTGCAGTAACTTTGGTCTGAGTCATTTATCGGTTTATCTTGTTGGCTACTTTCTGATTATCTATGCTGTTGAGCAAACAGAGTAGTTTCACTTAAGGAGAACTCACTCCCAGTGTGGTAAACTAAACAGGAACAAGGCATTCTTATTCTGGATGCAGAATAAGTGTGTCCATACATGGAATTAATCAGGAATAATGTAATGTGTGGACAAGCTCTGAAATGCTATATGGAAATGTTAGGATGCCAGCTGTGAGATTTCCAGTGCAAAATCTTGGTGGTTTCTTTTTCCCCCTTTGATCTGAACATGTTGCAATATAGAACAATATGTCAAACAGTAAGCACATAACTTAATTGCACAAAAGTGCATCTTTTAAACATGATTTTCTAGGCAAGATCATGGAATCTTGGAAAAGGGATGTTTTTATTATTGTGACATCCAGTACCATTTGGTAGAGTTCTGTACGCATTTCCACTATAAATGTTTGGTTTGGCGATGGAGAGAGAGGGGAGATAGAAGGCAGTGGGAAAAGTGTAAAACATGGGGCTGGATTTCAGGGCCATCTTTGCAAGTACTCGGCAACCACAATTGGGGCCAGATTTTCAAAAGAGTTCAGCACCCATTCAGGAACCTACGTAAGGACCATAAGTGTTCAACACCCAGCTACTCCCATTGTGACACTACGGCCAGCTCAACAGCCAATATGTAAATCTAACTTGCTGTATTTCAACTTTTGGCTACGTTTGCCAGTAAAATTCTCAGCCCTGGTACATGACACACTTATGTCAGCAAAACTGACATAAAATCCACACCCCTGAGTGACGCAGTTATACGGACTGAACTCCTGGTATAGACAGTGCTATGTTGATGGAAGGGCTTCCACTGTGGACATAGCTACCACCTCTTGGGGAGGTGGGAGGAGCCCTTCCATTGGTGTAGGTAATGTCTTCACTAAGCACTGCAGTGGTGTAATTGTAGACAGTCTGAGAACATTTTATACTCCTCAGGGTAGAGGCTATATCTCATACAATGCTTTCATTCTTTCACCACTGAATTACAACAGACATATTTAAATAAAATGGAACCAAAGCTGCCGCCTTGGGACACAACGTGTTAGATCTTTTTATGTCAAATAGTAATTTCTGTGTTCCAAATTAATTCCTCCGAAGTGTTAAGTGACCCAATCCATTTGAATGGAATAGAATTTGAATGTATATAGCACCCTTCAAACTCAAACCAAAATACTTTATAGTAATGAGTTTGAAACTGATAATGGGGCCAGATCCAATGCCCTTTAAAGTCAAAGGAACTCTTTCTGTTGACTGTAAGGGGTATTGGATCTGGGATCATGTAGGCAAATGCATCCACATTACATGCTTTCATTCTTTCACATAAGTGTACTGTAGGCTTTGCAGGGTGTGTGTGTGGGGGGGGGAGTGTCTTAAAACAGGGCTTAATGTGATATTGTATACTAGAATATCTGGGTAGCAGAGCACAAGTTAAAGAGCCTGAGCCTCAAATCTCCATTCATTTGATTTGTGTGTTGCTATTTTACTTCAAATTAGAACTTTTAAAAGTCTCCCCAATAAGAATAAGGGTGAAACTCTGCTTTCACCTACACCTGTACCGCCCCATTGCCATCAGTAGGACTGCAGGCGTGTAACTGAGGGAAGAAATGGGCTGTATGTGTTTTATTTTCCGCAACGTTTCTCAAATACAGCCACCGTTCCTGGGCAGTGACTGGGGAGGGAATGGGGGGAAAGCAGGAATTGGGCCCTGCCCCCCTCTGGAATCACAAACATCAGAAGAGGCCAGTGAGTTTACCACCTTCCTGGTTGCAGTGGGGCTCTGGCTTCGGGCTTCAGCCCTGGAGTGGCAGGCAGCAGGCTCAGGTTGAAAAGTCAGCCTTCCCTGCACATAAATGCATGCCTCTCTGTGGCTGCTCAGGTGGAGACTCCACTTTCCTTCTCCTCACCACTAATAGAGTAATAGGAAATGGACAGCAGTTCCCATATGCTGACCCAGCAACAACATTTCTCTGACTCCTGCTGTTCCAGGACTTCTCTCTACCTGAATCCCAGCACTTCCCTGATTTCTGACTCCCACTGCCCCACAACTCTCTCTTTGGTATAGGGCCATACATGACAGAAGAATTCAGTGGCAGAGCAGATGTGTCTCCTCAGCCCTAAGGCTCTCACACAGAGCTCTGCCCATGTGCCCAGCCGTCAAATTGGTGGGACTGGACTTGCTTCTTGCATCATTGCAAAAGCTCCTTGTGGAGGCACCAAAATCCCATGACTCTTGATCAATTCATGAGAGTTGGCAACATAACGGTGCCTCCCCTAGCTCTCTGAAGGGGCTCCTCTTACCCATCACTACCGCCAGGCTGGGGGAGCCACCATTCTATTTCCTCCATCTCCCTCTGACCCCCATAATTGTCCTCTGCACCCCCTTCAGCCTTGTTCCTATCCCCCCAGTGCCCTGCTCCCCCTTACTCCACTTGACAGTATCTCTGCTGCTCCTCACAGTCCCTGAGTCTTATCCAATCCCCTGAACCACAGAGTGGCAGCTATTTTCTCTGTGGGCCTGGCTTTAATTTAATTGAAAAGGGTGAGAGATGGCAGCCAACTTTATTAAGAGTACCCTCACCTCCACATGCAGACTGTAGGGAAATGGTGGCCAGCTTGATGGCTTCAGCCTTCTTTGACAGTAAAAGGAGATGAATATTTTGAATATGGGAAAAATCATGAGTTGTGCCATTCATGATGGTTTCATGAGATAGGTAACAAAACACCCCCAAATTGCTAGAGCAACAATAAAATTAAAGTTTGCACTACTGCTTGTATCACATGGATAAATATAGGAGTTTTGACTTAATTAGTGTTTCAGAAAGTGAACAAACTACCTTGAATACAACTTAAATCTCTGAACAGTTTACCCCCCTCACCAACTGGTCTCCAAGAAGTGGTTAGTAATTATCTCAAATTAATAAACGTAATAACTGATTAGGGCTTAGCAAACAATTGCTCCCCTTTAATTCAACAATTTAAGTGCCATTTGTTACTTTGGTTGCCCTTTAGACATAATATATTTCCTCTTTCAGAAAAAGTGGGATTTAATAGCACAGCGCAGAAAGGAAAAAAGTATACTGTATCTCAATGTTATCTACCATTGAAGAACAAATCCAAACACACGCATGGTGGATTTTGAGCTAAAATTAAAATTTATTGTCCAGTTTTTATAAATCATCTACTATTTCAACAATATTTTGCAAATTAATTAATTCATGTTTGGAATCCTGAGGAAAGACACAAGCAAGTCCTTATTGTACAGAATGATCTCCCAGGACACTGGAAAATTGTAGCAAGTTTTTCCATATTGATGGATTCTACGGAGAAACATAAGGCCAAATTCAACCCTAGAATAAGGCAGGACAACTCCCACTGATTTCAGTGGGAGTTGTGCCATCGTATTTCAGCACTGGATTTGGACTGCACCATCAATGTAAAATATTCTACTTCTTTTTTGCCAGGCTCACACCACACACCTTTATGGTACAATTAATTATTTAGGACCTGATTAAGGAAAGCATCGCTATGCAAGAAGCACTTAAGTATGTGCTTAAATGCAGTCCTAGATAGAGATGGACTTAGTATGTACTATTTAAATATTTTCCTCAACCAAGGTCTTAATCCTCACACTAACTCTCACTGCTGATGGTACGCATCCATGGGTAGAATTTTGTTGTTTCTAACTTACTGCATGGCTACACAAGGCAGCTAAAGGAGGGACTAGGAGTCACAAGACCCTTGGTTCTCTTACTGGTTCTGCAATTGACTCACTATGTGAAGGCTGAGCTAGAAAACAGGAGAAGCAAACAGGAGAGTTTTGCAAGGGAGTTTAAAGAGGGAGTGTGAGAGCCAGATCCACCTAATAAACATTCTCTAGGGCAATCACCCCCTCCCCACCCTGCAAAATAAATAAATAAATAAAAAGGCTGGGGGGAGCTGCAGGAGTAACAACAATGCAGGCAGAAGTCCAACAGCAAACTGGAGGCTATCCAGTTTATTGCACTGACTGCAGCATTTATGATTGACTGCCTTGTGGGCAGGTGGCATATGAATGCACTCAGTACAAACAGTTCATGGCCCTCCGAAACTGAGGATGGGCTCTTAAGGCTAGCGTGGCTGAACTGAAGGACCTGAGGGAGACGGAGAGGTACATATAAGACTTTCCAGGACACAGCAGAGACATTCCACCTCCAGTCTGACAGCCTCTATGCCTTTGAAGAGGATGAAAGCCTCGGGGAAGGAGAATGTCAAACTGGAGTGGATGGAAACAGTCCCATAGTTGAGACCCTCCTTCCAAATGATGTCATTTCTCATTGAGGATACCCAGGGCCGTCCCTAGCAATTCTGGGGCCCTATGCAGACCCCCCGTGGGGGGGTAGGCCTCCGTGAGGGGGGAGGGCTGGCCCCAGGCCTCCATGGCGGGGGGGGGCAGGGCTGGCTTGGGGAGCAGGGGGAACCACCTCCCCCCAGCACTCACTGGTGGCACAGCTGAGGCCGGGTCGCTGCACTCCCGCTGCCAGTGAGTGCAGGCCCAGCCCAGCTGCAGAGCTCAGGGGAGTGGGGGTGGGGCAGGTGCGGAGCAGGAGCGGGGTTGGGCCTGCACTCACCTGCAGCAGGAGTGCAGTGACCTGGCTTCAGCCACGCTGCCGGTGAATGCTGGGGGGCTGGGGCGGGAAAGGGCGGGGGCCCAGGGGTGCCTTAATTTCCTGGTGCCCTATGCAGCTGCGTGCTTTGCGTATGGGTAAGGGTGGCCCTGAGGATACCCTTCTAGGGGAGAAACCCCAGTTATTAGGAATAGTAATGAGAGATTTAATTATTGGAAATATAGATAGTTTGTGATGACTGGGAGAACTGCATCGTGAATTGCCGGTCAGGTGTGAAGGTTGTGGGTCTTGTGAGACATCTAGACAGATTTATGTGCCGTGCTGGGGAGGAGCCAGTGGTCATGGTATATGTGGGTACCAATGACATAGGGAAAGGAAGAAGAGAGGTCCTGGGGACCAAATTTAGGCTGCTAGGTAAGAGATTAATGTCCAGGACCTCCATGGTAGCGTTCTCTGAAATGCTTCCAGTTCCACGCACAGGATCAGTTACACAGCCAGAACTGCTGGGTCTCAATGAGTGGACAAGAGTGACAATGGTATAGGAAGGAGAGTTCCAGGTTTATTAGGAACTGGGGAAACTTTTGAGGAAGGAAGAGCCTATACAGGAAGGATGGGCTCCACTTAAACCAAAATGGAACCAGACTGCTGGCTTGTAAAATTAAAAAGATAATACAGGAGTTTTTAAACTAAGGGCTGGCAGAAACGCAACAGGACTGGAGAAGTACACGGTTCAGACAGAAATATCTGTTGGGGAGGCTCTATTAAGGGGATTGTCTGTATCCTAATAAAGAGGTGAGGATAAAAGTTGATAAAGTACAGGTAGGAACTGAAGAGAAACAGTCAAATGAAAGACTCCCATTCAATTACATCACGTGAAGGCAGAGAACTAAATATCGACAAATTTTGTAAGTGCTTGTATACAAATGCTAGAAGTCTAAATCATAAGATGAGTGAAGTCAAGTGCCCGGTATTAAATAACGATATTGATATAAGAGGCATCACAGAAACTTGGCAAAATAATTATAATCAGCAGGACATGGTAATACCAAGGTACAAAATATATAGGAATGACAGAGTAGGTCATCCTGACGGGAGAGTGGCAACATATGTGAAAGAGAGCAGAGAGTCAAACATAGTAAAAATCTTACATGAATCAAACTGTACCATGGAATACCTATGGATAAAAATTCCATGCTTGACTAATAAGAGTATAACAGTAGGAATATACTCTTATTATCTTTATATAGTTATATATACTTTTATATTATTATAGCAGTAGGAATATACCAGGATGGTCACTATGATTATGAAATGCTCAGGAAGACTAGAGAAGTTATAAAAATAGAAAACTCAATAATAATGGGGGATTTCAACTATCCCCATATTGACTAGGTACATGTTACCTCAGGATGGGATGCAAAGATAAAATTTCTAGATAACATTACTTACTGCTTCTTGCAGCAGCTAGTCCTGTAGCCCTTACGGGCAGAGGCAATTCTGAATTTAGTTCTAAGTAGAGCAGAGAATCAGGTCCAACAGAGGGATATAGCTGAACCGCTTGGTAACAGTGACGATAATGTAATTAAATTGAACGTCCTGGGGGGAAGGGGAAGAATACCAAAGAAGCCTACCACTATGGCATTTAACTTCAAGAAGGGGAACTACATATGGAAATTAAAAACAAAACAAAACACCAAAATAGAGGTGCAAAATAAATGTATCCCCCCAAATGAATAACAACAACAAAAAGCAAGAGGACCAAAAAATGCCATCATGGCTAAACAACAGAGTAAACTAGAAAAGGAGTACTTGTGGCACCTTAAAGACTAACAAATTTATTAGAGCATAAGCTTTCGTGAGCTACAGCTCACTTCATCGGATGCATTTGGTGGAAAAAGTAGAAAAAGAGTAAAGAGTAAAAAAAAAAGAGTAAACTAGGTGGTTAAAGTCCAAAAGGCATCTTTTAAAAGCTAGAAGTCAAATCCCTCTGAGGAAAATAAAAAGGAATATAAATTTGAAAAGTCAAGTGTTAAAGTATAATGAAGCAGGCCAAAAAAGAATTTGAAGAGCAATTAGAAAAAGACACAAAAACTAACAGCAACCAAAAAAAATTAAGTACATCAGAAGCAGGAAGCCTGCCAAATAATCAGTGAGGCCACTGGTCCATTGAGGTGCTAAAGGAGCACTCAAGAAAGAAAGGGCCAGTGCATAGAAGCTAAATTAATTCTTTGCATTGGTCTTCACTGCAGAGAACGTGAGGGAGATTCCCACACCTGAACCATTCTTTTTAGGAGACAAATCTGAGGAACTGTCCTGGATTGAGGTATCAATAGGGGAGGTTTTGGAACAAATTAATCAACTAAAAAGTAATAAATCACCAGGACCAGATGGTATTCCCCAAGAAGTCTGAAATAACTCAGATATGAAATTACAGAAAGACTAACTGTGGTAGGAAACCTATCACTTAAATCAGCTTCTGAAACAGATGACAGGAGGACAGGTAATGTGATGCCAATTTTTAAAAAAGACTCCAGAGGCAATCCTGGCAATTACAGTCCAGTAAGCCTAACTTCAGTAGAAGGCAAATTGGTTGAAACTGTAGTAAAGAACAGAATTATCAGACACATAGATGAACATGATTTGTTGGGAAGTGTCCACATGGTTTCTGTAAAGGGAAATCATGCCTCACCAAACTGTTAGAAATCTTAAAGAGGGCCAACAAACATGTGGACAAGGGTGATCCAGAGGATGTACCTAGACTTTCAGAAAGCCTTTGACAAGGTCCCTTACCAAAGGCTCTTAAGCAAAGTAAGCAGTCCTGGCATAGGAGGAAAGGTCCTCTCATTGATTAGTAACTTGTTAAAAGACAGGAAACAAAGGGTAAGAATAATTGGTCAGTTTTCAGAATGGAGAGAGGTAAATAGTAGGTCCCCCAGGGATCTGTACTGGGACAAGTGTTGTTCAACATATTCATAATTGTGCTGGGAAAAGGGGTAAACAGTGAGGTGACAAAACTGGGTGACTGGGCAACACCCTGGCATATCAAATTCAATGTTGATAAATGTAAAGTAATGCACATTAGAAAACATACAAAATGATTGTGTCTAAATTAGCTGTTACCACTCAAGAAAGAGATCTGGGAGTCATTCTTAATAGTTCTCTGAAAACTTCTGCTCAATGTAGGGTTACAGTAAAAAAAAAGCTAAGGGAATGTTAGGAAACATGAGGAAAGGGATAGACAATAAAACAGTAAATATCAAAATGCCACTCTATAAATCAATGCCACACCCACACCTTGAATACTATGTGCAGGTCTGGTCACACCATCTCAAAAAAGATATGTATTCAAAATGGAAAAGCACAGCAAAAGGCAACAAAAATGATTAAAGGTATGAAACAACTTCCCTATGAAGAAATTAAAAACATTGGGACTGTTCATCTTAGAAAAGAGATGATTAAGGTGGGGGGGGTTATGATAGAGGTCTATAAAATTATGAATAGTGTGAAGAAAGTGAATAAGGAAATGTTATTTACCCCTTCATGTAACACAAGAATGAGGGGTCATCCACTTAACTGAATAGGAAGCAGGTTTAAAACAAAAGGAAGTACTGCTTTTCACAATGCAGTCAACCTGTGGAATTTGTTCCCAGGCGACGTTGGGAAAGCCAAAAGTATCACTGGGTTCAAAAAAGAATTAGATAAGTTCCTGGACGATAGGTCCATCAATGGCTATTAGCTAAGATGGTCAGGGATGCAATCCCATGCTTTGTGTGTTCCTAAGCCTTTGACTGCCAATGCTGGGCCTGGATGACAGGATGGATCACATTATAATTGCCATGTTCTGTTCATTCTCTGTGAAGCATCTGCCATTGACCACTGTTGGAAGACAGGATACTGGGCTAGATGAACCACTGGTCTGATGCAGTCTGGCCATTCTTATGTATGTTCTTATGTTATGCAAGTCAATTAGGCTTTGTCTATATACAAAAGTTGTATTAGTTTCTGTCCATCTTAGGTACTTGTAAGTCCCCTACCACCAGAGTATTTGAGTGCCTCAGTCTTTAAAGTATTTATCCTTACAACCACTGTGAGGTGGGGAAGTGCTATTATTATTAGCCAAGATGGTCAGGGATGCAACCCCATGCTTTGTGTCTTCCTAAGCCTCTTACTGCCAAATGCTGGGCCTGGATGAATCACATGATAATTGTGCCCTGTTCTGTTCATTCTCTTTGAAGGCTAATTTTACAGGTGAGGAACTGAAGCACTGAGTGGCTAAGTGACCTGCCTCACAAAAGAAATGAGTGGTCCAGCAGGGACTTGACCCCATGTCTCCCAAGTCCTAGGTAGTACCCTAACCACTGAACAGTCTTGAAACTGATATAGGCTATGTCTATGTTATAGTGTGTGCTGGCACAGCTTCTAGTTTAGCTGCAGCACATACCAACAGAAGGAGTTTTTCTGCTGGTGTAGGAACACCACCACCCTGGTTGATAGAGTTATGTTGATAGAAGCAGTATCCTGTCAGTATAATCACCATAGCTGCATCTACACTGGGTGTTTTGTCTGAATAGCTGTGTCAGTCAGGGATGTGTTCTTTATTTTTTTTCACATCCCTGACCAACATAGATATGCTGGTTTAAGTTTTAAGTGTAGACCAAGCTATAGTTAAACCAATTCATCCTGTTTAGCATGGACACAGCTATACCTGTATAAAATTGCTTATACCTCTATTTCTGTAAGGGAAGGGGAATGGGCTAAATGGGAATAAGGAATGTTTATACTGATATAACTGAACACCAAGGGTTATACTGGTTTAACTATGTTGGGGGGGGGGGGAATCACACTCCTAATTTGAAATAGTCATACCAGTTCAGAATTTGCATGTAGACCTGGCATTAGGCCTACAATTTTCAAAATGATGTAGCTGAAATTAGAACCTAATTTAATAGAGGCTCTTGGTTGCCTAAATATAGGTTTAGGCATCCAAAGAAACAAACTAAATGCCAAAAAGGCACTCTTATACCAGAGTAAAACTGGTCGATGTGGGGAGTTATACTGGTATAACTACTGCAGTATAATTTTAATAGTATAATTATGCTGGTAAATTTCCTTTTGTAGACAAGCCCTTATCCCTTCGAAGCGCTCTTCTGTTGGCATAGCTATCTATGCCTATGTCTATACTGGGGATTTTTTTGGCATAGCTGTGTTAGCTAAGGGATGTAGTTCTTGTCACACCCTGACCAACATAACTGTGCCAGAAAAACTTAGTAGCATAGACCTGGCCTTAGTCACTTTCATTGTGACTGTGCAGCTGGAAACAAGAAGGAAAGGCAGCTCAGTGCATCTAATGTAATCTCTGTCAACCAACAGCAGTTAGTCCCTATATCAGTGTTGCTATGCAGGCCACATTGAAGGTCCCATTGATCTGTATGAATAGGAGTCCTGATTTGGAGTTGTGGTGGGCACAGAAATATGGCTTATTTATGTGGTTAAGGAGAGGTAAGGGATTGGGATATTCCCAATTCCTACTGACATCCACCTTGCAGAACCAAAAGTAAAGTCAAATAACTTGGGGAGTTTTCCTTAATGTTGGACACTAGACCTCACTGGCAGCATCCCAGTGATTTAAAGTCCCTGGATCCTTTCCTCCATGTTTGCTTCCTATTTGTGTGCAAAAAATTTGTAAGAATGATGCTATTTTAATAACAAGTCATTTGTGGAGGAACTGTATCTCTAAAACCTTTTGATAAAATGGACTCAAATTTGCACCACAAATTCTACCCAGCCACCTGAAATGGTAATTTTCAAACCAATCTGGCTATGTACTTGGATAGCTTTAAACTTTTGCAACCACATTGCAACCTTAACTCTGGTGCCTCTATCCCTGCCCTATGATAAAAGGCAGCTTAAAGTGTAAATTTGTCTGTTTGTTTCCTTTAAAATCATCTGGGTGTCATGAGTTGAATATCAATAGGATCCACTGATAACATGAATGGCAGGGGGATAACCTAATGAATGTGGTTTATATGTTTGGGTTTCTGTGAAACACACAGGATGCAAATGCATTTTGTTTATTGAGAACTTATATGCCAATATTATTTCATCATTAGCAACTAGGCTTTGAAGATAAAAACTTGCTGAATTCAATGAGTAGTATGGGGTGGGGATGCAGTTTGGACCTTTGCTATTGTTCCCTGGAGATCCCATCATATAATAGTCGCTATATTTTGCAAATCTATGTACTTAAACTTATTAAGATTTACACAGCGTATCCACCATTTGGGACACTGAGACTGATGGACATACTGAGAGTTTATCTACAATGGGTTTTTGCTCCATGTTAACTATACGGATGTAACTGCATTAGCGCAAAACTCTAGTGGGGATACATTACACCAATGTAAAAAATGACTCATATTGGTGAAGCTTCCCTGTTTTCTAATTTACAACAGGGACCTCTCTAATCCCCAGGCAGCCCAGAATCTGGTTGATGCAAAGGTAGCTTAAAGCCACTCTTCTCCTTCTTCTTCCATGAGGCACAGCATAGTATCTCTCCCATTTTCTTCACTGGGAGTTTCAAGTGTGCAAAGAGTGAAGGGTCAGCAACAGTAGCATGGTAATGCAGTCCTACCTACGCTGGCCATACGTTTTAGAACTGTGTTTATATAGTTCCTGCTAAAATGGTTTTAACATGGGTTTGGCCAGCAAGCGTAGAAAATGCCCAACCATTCCAGAATGCTGTTTTAAAAAATGGGTTTGTCAGTTTCTCTCTGATTGCACTGACCAGATTGATCAAGTTATAAACCAATTTAACAAGAACTGCATTTAAACAAGCTCTTAAACAGGGCTGAGCCTAGGATAGAGAAGGTCTGTATACTAGTTAATTGGATAAAGACTGAGAACTGTTATGAATGGCCACTACACACAAAGCAAAGATTGGAAGGTGCTAAAATAACCAGTCATGTTTTTCTTAAAACTAGGAATGTCTGACTGACAGAAAGTACAAAGGAATGACTTCTGCAAACAATGGCAAATAGCCAGTGTTTCTTTGGCTCAATCACAGTGTGAGTGAATTGTTGTTAAAACACAATTAAGTGCAAATAATTCCGAACATGTGGCAGTTGTCATTCTTGGGCATTAATTATTCAAACTTCAGGTGTGGTGTGTAACAGAAGTTTAAGGTGCTTTGAATGAATTTTTAACTCAGACATTTTAAACAGCTGCTTGTCTTTAAACTAGAATGGGAGCTAATGCCTGTGGGTATTGTGTGGGTGGCCCCATGAGGAGAGGGAGGACTCAGTCATACCCACATAAGCAGGTGGGCAGTTCCCACTCCCCACCCCACCAAAGCACTGCTGGGAAGGTGGCAGCAAAGCCCCCTACGTACACTCCCCCCCCCAGTCCTTTGCAGAGGGGCAAGGAAGTGGCAGCAGCTCACCTGGTATGAAGCTGCACTTGCTCCCAAGGAATGGGGCGTTTGACCCCTCCCTCGTGCCCAGACATTGATACTCCGCAATACAGAGAGGGGCAACCCCCATTCTCGCTTTTAATTCAGGGTGTAAAAGCGCTGACGACCAGTGCTCAAGTCGAAACCGAGGAAGGCCGGGTGAAACACTGGAATGCGTTACCTAGGGAGGTGGTAGAATCTCCTTCCTTAGAGGTTTTTAAGGTCAGGCTTGACAAAGCCCTGGCTGGGATGATTTAACTGGGACTTGGTCCTGCTTTGAGCAGGGGGTTGGACTAGATGACCTTCTGGGGTCCCTTCCAACCCTGATATTCTATGATTCTATGATTTGATTCTATGATTCTGTCCTCTCCCTGCTTCCTCAAGAGGAGAGGAAAATGAACGTGAGCTCTAGTAGTAATTCATTCTGCGGAGAGAGAGAGAAGGGGTCTTCCCTGGCCTGGGTCCCAGCCCCTTCCCACAGGTGGTGGGAGGCCTCCCTTTTCATGCCCCAGGGGTTTTTCCCCCACCCCTCAGGTCAAAGCAGGCAGGGTCAGGTCCTGCGCCCAGGAGAGGTGGCCTAGGGGCTTCCCCAGTTTCCTGCAGGAGCGAGGGCTAGGAAGGGCGGGGGGGGGGTTACCTCTGTCCCCACCGCCTGGCCCCCCCCACCTCTCCCAAGGAGCAAAATAACCCGTTGTTTTCCGAGGGACCCCGGCCTGTCTCGGCTTGCTGTCGGCTCTCCAAAGGGCCGCGTGCCCAGCACGTCTCCTTTATGGGGGTGACCCCTGGGGCCGGGGCGCAGCAGCCCCCTGCCCGCTGGGGGCGCCTAGGGCGAAGGGCAGAGGCGTTACGCTGCCGCGCGGGGTCCCTCGCCCGGCGCCTCTGCCCTTTTGCAAAGCGTAAGTATCCGCCCAAACGCCTTCATAGGCGGGGCAGAAAGACAGTCGGCGGCCAAGCATCTTCCTCCCTCTGGAGACCCAATGGCGGAGGGACTCAAACCTCCGAGCCAATGAGGCAGCGCGGCCTGACGGGCACCAGGCGGCAGCCAATCCGAAGAGAAGGGCGAGCGGGGGCGCGTGTGCCTGTGTGGTCCCCCCCCCTCCCCCTCTTTCCAGAAACCAATGGAGGGGGTTAGCGCGAGCCAATGGGTCCGGGCGGGCTGTGAGCGGACCTGAGCGCGAGGCTGCGGGGAAGGCATGGCCCGTGGCGGCGCGAGGCGGCCCCGCGGGACTGGTGCACCACGCGCTGGCTGCCGGGGGGCGATGAGAACTCGCGATCTCCTCCCCCGCCCCGCTGGCAGCTGCCGCCTCCCCGTCTCCCAGGGCTGCTGAGGCTCGGGCCCGGCGCCTGCCTGGCCGAGGGGCTCGCGCTGCCCTTGCGATCCGCCGGGGCTCGGCCGCGGCTGCCTGGCCCGGGAGGCTGGCCACAGCCCTCGCCGCGCGAAGGGGGCTGGCGCTGCGCGGGCGTTAGCTGCCGCTGCTCCCTCCCCTGCCGGCTGCTGGCTGCATGCTCACCCCGCTCCAGTGAGAGCCGCGGCGGGGCGGCTTCTCTCCCCTCCCTCCTTCCCCGCTGACTGGAGGTGGGAGGGAGAGAAGAGACCCAGAGAGGAAGGAGCCGGGCGTGCGGACCGGAGCCATGCGAGAATACAAAGTAGTGGTGCTGGGCTCGGGCGGGGTGGGCAAATCCGCCCTCACCGTGCAGTTCGTGACCGGCTCCTTCATCGAGAAGTATGACCCCACCATCGAGGATTTCTACCGCAAGGAGATCGAGGTGGATTCCTCCCCCTCGGTGCTGGAGATCCTGGACACTGCCGGCACCGAGCAGTTCGCCTCCATGCGGGACCTCTACATCAAGAACGGGCAAGGGTTCATCCTGGTCTACAGTCTGGTCAACCAGCAGAGCTTCCAGGACATCAAGCCCATGCGGGACCAGATCATCCGGGTGAAGAGGTACGAGAAGGTGCCCATGATCCTGGTGGGCAACAAGGTGGACCTGGAGGGCGAGAGGGAGGTCTCGTACGGGGAAGGCAAAGCTCTGGCCGAGGAGTGGAGCTGCCCCTTCATGGAAACTTCAGCCAAAAACAAAGCTTCGGTGGACGAACTGTTTGCAGAGATTGTCAGGCAGATGAACTACGCTTCCCAGCCCAACGGGGACGATCAGTGCTGCTCGTCCTGCGTGATCCTCTGAAAGGGCCTGGGGGGCAATGTTGTCGTTCGCAAAGGTTTACAACAAAAAGAAGCAGCAATGTGATCGTTCGAAACAAAGATTGGAAACAACTTTGCATACACAAGGATTCCAGGCTGCAGCAGCGGCAGCTGCTGCAGTGATCAGTGTCATGGGGTGGGTGTATTGTTGAAAACGTGGCTTTTTCAGCATGTACATTTCATCGATTTTGATTGTTGCATATTTCCCGTAAGTACCATTTACAGATTGCTGTATTGGCAACTGACACCAGTAAGAAAAGTTTCGGCCTGGAGAAAGGGGAGCTTGTGAGCAATCGTTTTCTAACTGGAAGAGTTAAATTACATCTAAGGAACTGAGGGGAGCAGTAAACGAAGAAACCATTGCAGAAAGGGAGAGAGAAATCTTTCCGTGGACGTGTGGGGGTAAAACTAAGATTGGTGCTCTCTCTTCTTTAGCCAAACTTGAATGCACCCTGTGACTATGATATTGATTCTGAGGATTTCTATGCAAAGTTGGATTATTGTTACTGTGTATCCAATCTGAAGTATTGCACATCTGAACTGGGACTTTTAATAACACTGATGCCAATACAGTGTGGGGTGCCAGAACGTGTCTGCTGATCATTTGTGAAACTTTCTATTTTGTTTACCTGCTGTATCGGATGGGAGTTTGGGGGAGAGCGGTAGTATTTTTTTTTTAAATCAGCTGTGAAAATGTTACAAATCTGCACAATATTTTTTTAGTTGTGTTTTCTTCTTTTCTTCAGGGGGGAGGGAGGTTTGTGGTGGTGGTTTGTTTTCCTTATTTTTGGGTTGGCAATAACTGATTTTGATTAGCTCTCTAAAGTACAAAGACTTCCTAAAATGTGATACAGGGCCAACAGCAACCCTGTGTCTGTAGAGTGCCTTCAAAACTCAGCTGTTCCAGCCGGTGCCAACCTGTGAAAGCTCCACAGAATCCCATTATCTACTACTCCAGAAACTACTTAACAGCTTCCTTTCAGTAATCACACTGAACAAGCCAGGACAAAAAGGCCTATTGTTTAGTGGAATTTATTTCTTATTTCCATTTCAGCCTTTTAAATGTCATTTCCATGTCTTGCAAATTTGGACTGCATTTAATTCAAATTTCCAGGCATTTAGTTTTTTGGGACGATTTCTTTTGTTATGATTCTCTGATGTAGGATGTACCTCCAGCCAGCAAAGAGCAAAATCTTAATGTTGTGATGTACCAAGAAAATTCTAACAACTGTAACTTTAATTCCAGACATGCGTTTAATGTCTATCCATTTTAAGAATTTTAATACAAATGTTTCTTTTTTTTAAAAAAAGAACAGCAAAACTGTGGTTTTTTAATGTATTGTAAGGAGAACTGACTTTAATATGCAATCATGGCAGGCGTATGCTTTTTAATCGTGATATTTGTCTAACCAAAATAACAATATGTAAAGAATGGGAGAAGGTAACCTAAAATCATGAGGCTTGGGAATGTTTCTTTGTATCTACTAGTAATGTTGGAAACAGTTGAATAATTATATTTAGGCCCTGATGCTACAAGATGCACATGGGCGGAATCCTACACTTATATAAATGCTTGTTGAAGTCATTTGGGCTCTTTGCAGAACAGCTTGCAGGATTAGGATCTTATTTTGTAATTTTAAGAATAACATGGTTTATTGGAGTCTAGGTGTTGAAGGTCAGCTGTTCGTAAACTTCTATACTTTACTGATTTACTGAAAAAGATACAGCTTTTAAAAGTATGCATTAAGACTGTGATTCCTTACCATTTCAAATGTAACTTGCAAAGGAGGGGAAAATGGGATTTTTTTAAAATACAAAGAAGGCCTGAAGGCATTTATTCCCCCAAAATTCCCAGATATGTGTGGGCGGGGTTTTTTTTTTTAAACTCATGATTTGTCTGTCCAGGAAGACTTATGGGAACTAATGAAATTAGGACATCACAGGAAACCAAAAGCTTAGCAAATTGAGGAAGTAGGGAGTTTTAGTCAAACTGATTAACATTTAGGGTGCCTAATTCTTCTCACTCCTAATTTAAACCTTGATCATGAATTCACTGTATCCAATAGCAAAAATCCCACTGACATCAGTTGTGCAGGATCAGGGCCTTACACAGATGTGACTTCATTGATTTCAATCAATGAAGTGACTGTTGTACTTCAGCTGAAACTGGGCATTTTGTTTTTCTCTGATTTATAGCATCTATTTAATTCCTAATACCTTGCAAAAAAACTTGGGAGAAATGATGCCTTAAAGATTAAACATCCACCTCTATCTGAGCTCACAATATTTCACTTCTCTTAAATCCCAAGAAGCTTTCCTGCCAAACTAATATTTCTACAGTTAAAATAAGTTTGAAAAAAAACCCAGATGAAGAGAGCTGCAAACTCTTCCCCTGTCCACCTTATGTATGCCCCCCACCCCCAAGAAAAAACCCACCCTGGATTGATTTCTTTCTAGTCTTCTTTATATAATACATCAAAAGGTACAAACTCATTTTTTTAAAAAAAACAAACCTCACTTTTGCAGTTCACCTTTAAGAACTTTTTTTTAAAAAAAGCTGAATAAAAAGATCTGTTTGAGGACTTTAAAATCAGACACCATGCTGAATAGCTGTTTTTTATTATTAATATAAGCCACATCTTAACAGGAATTTTCTTTTTCAGTACTAAGGTAGGCTTATTGTAGACATTGTGCATTAAAGTTTAAAAGCATATGTTATACCTGTATCTTGGCCATTGCTAGTGGTCCAATCCTGTCCAAATACTACATGCTTTCCCCCAACTGCTGAGAGCCCCATCCCCCAAAACTCATTGACCTCAATGGTATTTGGAAGGTTTTTCAGTACCTAACAGAAGCTGACCTTGGGTGATTACTGGATGATTTCTGGATAACTTGTTCAGTAGAGTTATCTTCATAATTGCTGCTTTCAACATAATGAAACCTGGCAAACCTTCTAGTTTTCCCAGCAGAATAGCAGTTATTGACATCTAAAATTGAAGCTAAAAAATTTCAAAATACCTCATGGTTTCAGATTGCTTCATTTTTGATTGTGTGTGATGTTTTTTAAAGAAAACCTGACTAAGTAATGATGCAAGTGTGTATGTATAGCATACACCAGCTCAACATAAACTCCAGTTTTAGCTTTGGCCTAACAGAACAGGTGAAGGTCTTTTAATATATGTTTCTTCTTGCCAAAGGGGTGTATGTGTCAAGTAGTAACACATGGTATGGGTCTAATACAATGAGTGCAAGCATATAAATGTTCAAAAATTATGTTTTCTCCTGATTGGTGAGGACGCTACGGAAAGGAGCACTGGATAGCTAGACCTTTCAGAGACTCCAAACTGTTGTGTCATTCACTAAACATAAGCCTGGTCTATACACAAAAACTACTTTACAAGTACACTGCCTCTTACTCTTTCTGCCCCCCAGTGTGGATGCAGTTATCCGTGTAAAGGTGCTTTATACTGTTATGTCTTATTTCCCTTCCCTGTGGGAACAAGCTATATCAGTAAAATGTATCTTTTATATTGTTATATAACTGAATCCACAGTAGAGGTTGTGAAAATTTAATTCATTGGGTAGAAAACCCATACCCCATATATCCTATTGTCCACAATGATTGCATTTTTTAAAGACTATGACAAATACCTGAATATGTACCATTACAGGAAAGTATGTTATCTTTCAAATATCAGTCTCTATGATCACTGCAATTATGCAATGTTCTAGAGCTAAGTGCAGCACTTGTGTTGAAGGTTTACAGTAGGACAGTCAGACCTTATAGCTGACCATAATTCTACAGCCATAATATTGTCTACAAAATTTTTGAGGACTGTGCTCTCAAAAAGAATGCATGTGACTGGTTTGTGCAAAGAACATTTTAAGGTAGTGGCTGATTGTCTCTCTATGGCCTCTTGTTTCGGTGTCATTTTGACAGACAATGCAGAACATCTGATTTTAGCTATGAGTGGCAAAAAAAAAAATAAAATAAAGCTTTTTTTCTGTAAGAAATCTGTGTAAAAGTGAATGCCACTTTTCTCTTAGGTCCTGCTCTTCTTGAAATTCATAGCAAAACTCCTAGGATTTTTAAATAGGAAAAGGACTTTGGTCCCAAAGTACTTAGGAATATAATGTAATTTTTTTGACTGCTGTTTGAAGCTCCCCTACTCTACAGATTCGAATAGCAGGAAATAAAAAAAAATTAATACACCCTCACTACATCCGCTGAAGCTACTATTTTGGGTGCTCTGTGCATGTGCTCACAAGATCTGGGACTTCTGGTGCAATCAATTATCACAGTGTTCAAATACTATTCAAAGGTACCTAAAATGTTCTCAGTGTCATATAAAGCCTACCTCCAAAGATGTAATTTATACTAAATGCCATCGCAAAAATGTCTTTCCCCAGTAGTACTGTAATGCAGTGACCCTACAGCAAGCTTTGTGTAGAAATTCAGTGCTTTTCAAGCTCTCTTATAGGAAAGGGTTTATTTTCTTTATTCACAGCCACAAAGGTAACTACTCAAACCTCTGAGTCCTGGGAATAGCTCCCTCCCCAAAAGAGAATCTCATACCTTACCCACTGTAGAAGATTCAAAACCAGGCTTTATTTCAATTAAAAAATCACTAAAGTGAGGAGTAGCGAAAACTTTAGAAATTGGAGAAGGGGATTTGGGGGTGGAGGGTAGCTAGAGAGTAACTCTCCAATATTAGTATTTGATCATCCTTTAAGTGCCACAAGGTTCATACTTTGTTTCCTATTTTATAAAATAAATAGAATGGGTAGAATAGGATACTTGGACTGACTTTCGAACTTTGGACCTGATTGTGTTCCCAAGAAAGCAATGGGGAGAAAATTCCTATTAAAAATCAATGGAAGTGGCATTGAACACTTTCCCTTGTTCCCATTTTCAGCTTTACTGGTTCCTTTGTGCAGCCAGTCACTTTCAGGTTGTTAAACACCCAATGAAATCTGACCCTTCTGAGCAGACAGGTTACAGTGTAAATGTTTACATGATGTAGAATTTGTGGACAGTTGTTTGTTAGACTTCCACTAGTAGTCTCCTCAGAGGAAGTTAAAATATATACTCCAATGCACATCAGATCCTATTTTAAGGCAACTGATGTCAGAGTGTAGTGATTAGGTAGATGACAATCCACAAATATGCTTAGCAAGATTCTGTAATAGAAGTACATTTTGGCAATAGTGCCTAATCTAAAGAGATTCCTATTTTAATAAGAAAATGTGTGTATTACATAGTGCCTTTGCTTAGAGGATCCGAAACTGATTTACTAATATTAAGTCTCAACATGGAAAACAACCATTCGATGGTGTTACCATTTTTTTTCTAGTGGTGATTTGGGCAAAGAATGAAAAAACGGATAAGAATCAGTAGCCTTATTTTACTAATTCCTGAAAAGAAAATATTTTAAGGCAATTGGTTTCTAAAAATGTAGCCTTGGGGTTTTTTTAAAATAACTTTGTCTTTCAAATTGTATGCACAAGAAATTTTTTGTAGAAAGTGGGGTGTTAATAGATAGATGTCCAGGTAGCAGACAGTGTCCAGGTGTGCATATGCCTCAGCGACTGCCACTTCTGCAACAGATTTTGCAAGATCTAGATTAGTCATACTGATCACAATCATGTTGTTTCACCTTTTTCTGCCTTCTGGAGATAGTGTACGTTCTGTTCTAGTATGATACTGGATTGAAACAAAAGGGTCATCTTGTGAGTATTCATGTTTGGAATTGGATTGCTGGATGGGAGACTGATTCTAAATGAGATTAAATGGTTCTTATCAAGTGACTATTGCAAAATAATGCAAATGTTTACTTGTATACTGTTCCCTATCCCATCCTTCTCAGTCATGAAGTGGGTCTATATCTCATGATTTATTTCTTTAGGTTTCTAACTATTTCAGCCAAGATAAAAGTGAGTGGAACTTTAAAAGGTTGAGTATATCTTCATTAATCTACAAGTCCTACCAGCTCCCTGACACATCAGTGGCACAGCTACAAGTTGAGCTTTAAGCATTAAGCTACAACTAGATACTTTGTGTTCAATAGGACTCTGTCAGTAAATGAATAAAATCTTACACAAAACATCTCGAGTGGCCACTGACTTGGGTGTACCTCAGTTTTTGGTACCTCCAAATCAGGCTCTGGGTGTCCCAAGTAAGGCCAAAATTGTTGGTCAGTCTTGGAAATGTGGCGGCTGCTGATGGCATTTGATTTTGGTGTGGTGACACTTGACACAAGAATTTACAGATGTTTGTTACTTAATTACCTTGAAGTGTGGTCTAGTGGGCTTACTGGGAGATAATAAACAAGATTTAGTGCTTCATGACCATTTAATAAGTAATCCTGAGGTAGGTAAAGGTTTTTTTCCAGTTGAAACTGGGTAAGCCCCTTAACATCTTGTTACCTTCAGAAGACTTAGAAAATCTAGCAGAGATGGAAATGAGGGTGGGACACAGGGACGTGGCTGAGTGAGGAAGGGTATGGTTCAGTAGCTGGGAGCAAGGCATTCCTGACTTGCACAACTAAAAGGGTAACTGGGCCCCAGGGTTTGTTTCTCCCAATCATGTGCCTAACTCTGCTCAGCTGACTTGACTTGACAAGTCATTTGGTTTTCCTCTGTACCTCAGTTTCTTCCTCTGAATAGAAAATAAATTCTGATTTCAGTGAATCTATATTGATTTCCTCTAGCTGAGGATTTGGCCTAGTAATTGGTAGTACCAAAATGAAATAAGAGGAGATGGTCAAATAAAGCAAGGAACATGAGGGTGGTTCAGTAAAGCATGGATAATTGAGAAGGTGCCTGGAAAAGATGATCCACTACTTCAAAGTGGATGCAATTGGTGTGTGTCCCCCCTACCCCTACCTCCCCAAAGTAGTTGGTCTCAAATTTACTCAGATCTTTCTTTTTAATGAAGAGCATCCAATAACTAAGTGTTAAACTTTGTGTAACCATCTCTAACACCTTAAATCAGTAAAGATACTTAAAAAGTGACTTGGGGTTAAAGAGAGGACACTTTGCTGGTTATATACTGCCCTTGGTTGTTAGGCATTGTAAATGAATTCCGTGCATATTACTGAGGAGAGACTTGATCTGTATTTGTGATTGTAATGCCTGTATTGCTAAGGGATTATAAAAATCTCCATGGAATAGGAACTCACATAGACATGATAGCCATAAAGTAAAGTTATTTGCAAGGTAGGCTGAAAGGCCTTCAATAAATAATGATTCATCTGAGTTATTTTAGTAGTAGCCTGGAGAAAGAATTGAGCTAAAAAACCCTTCTGCCTTTAAAACTAAGGGAGTATAAATAGTATGGATGGTAAATGGTTTTTGTTCATAAGCTCAAATACTTAAAATGAGCCAAGTAATGTATAGTCCTTTGCGGATGAAAGGGACCAATTCCTCCTCTTCACTGCCGGGTGTATTCTGGAGGTGCTATTGTATTTCCTTGTCAAGAGTGAAACAAAAACTGCATGATTGCTGTTACCGTTACCACCACCACCACTGCCACCACTGTTTCGTAAAGTGGCTAACCACATGACTTAAGCGCTCACTGTAAGCTCTGGCATTCTCTTTTTAATGTAAAGGGTAAAAAAGCCCAAACGACATAGTGATATGTAACAATTTTGTTGCATACCAAAACCCAGCAGTTGAAAGGCTGGGTCATTAATGAACTCTCAGGACAATGCATCATCAGCTATATATTTAAGTTTAGATTTGCTGGAAAGTGAGCACACGTACAGCCTGTTTGACTCTCAACTTTTTTTTAACATTATGTATCAGTGCTAGGTGTCAAAGGGAAACTAAGCAAAGTATTTGTTGCAATGTACAGTGACTGGAGAACCTGGAGAAAATTTCTATAACTAAGATATAAAAGTAATTGTCCAATCCACTTCATTTTACACTGGTTGCTGTTGTGAGGTTTATATGCACAATCAAGCTACTCTTTTAGACACACAAAAAAGGCAGCAGTCATCTGCAGATCTGTTGGGGTATGTCTACAATACATATAAGCCTAGGCTCTGACTCAGGTTTGAATCCAAGCCTCAGGTCTGTCCACACACAAATCAGTAAAAAGAAAAGGAGTACTTGTGGCACCTTAGAGACTAACAAATTTATTAGAGCATAAGCTTTCGTGAGCTACAGCTCACTTCATCGGATGCATTTGGTGGAAAAAACAGAGGAGAGATTTATATACACACACACAGAGAACATGAAACAATGGGTTTATCATACACACTGTAAGGAGAGTGATCACTTAAGATAAGCCATCACCAACAGCAGGGGGGGGAAGGAGGAAAACCTTTCATGGTGACAAGCAGGTAGGCTAATTCCAGCAGTTAACAAGAATATCAGAGGAACAGTGGGGGGTGGGGTGGGAGGGAGAAATACCATGGGGAAATAGTTTTACTTTGTGTAATGACTCATCCATTCCCAGTCTCTATTCAAGCCTAAGTTAATTGTATCCAGTTTGCAAATTAATTCCAATTCAGCAGTCTCTCGTTGGAGTCTGTTTTTGAAGCTTTTTTGTTGAAGTATAGCCACTCTTAGGTCTGTGATCGAGTGACCAGAGAGATTGAAGTGTTCTCCAACTGGTTTTTGAATGTTATAATTCTTGACGTCTGATTTGTGTCCATTCATTCTTTTACGTAGAGACTGTCCAGTTTGGCCAATGTACATGGCAGAGGAGCATTGCTGGCACATGATGGCATATATCACATTGGTAGATGCGCAGGTGAACGAGCCTCTGATAGTGTGGCTGATGTGATTAGGCCCTATGATGGTATCCCCTGAATAGATATGTGGACAGAGTTGGCAACGGGCTTTGTTGCAAGGATAGGTTCCTGGGTTAGTGGTTCTGTTGTGTGGTGTGTGGTTGCTGGTGAGTATTTGCTTCAGATTGGGGGGCTGTCTGTAAGCAAGGACTGGTCTGTCTCCCAAGATCTGAGAGAGCGATGGCTCGTCCTTCAGGATAGGTTGTAGATCCTTGATGATGCGTTGGAGGGGTTTTAGTTGGGGGCTGAAGGTGATGGCTAGTGGCGTTCTGTTGTTTTCTTTGTTGGGCCTGTCCTGTAGTAGGTGACTTCTGGGTACTCTTCTGGCTCTGTCAATCTGTTTCTTCACTTCAGCAGACTTAGAACAACGCTTCCTCAGCTCTCGTTCCCTAATGCCCCTACTCTACTTGCGCTACATTGATGACATCTTCATCATCTGGACCCATGGAAAAGAAGCTCTTGAGGAATTCCACCATGATTTCAACAATTTCCATCCCACCATCAACCTCAGCCTGGACCAGTCCACACAAGAGATCCACTTCCTGGACACTACGGTGCTAATAAGCGATGGTCACATAAACACCACCCTATATCGGAAACCTACTGACCGCTATTCCTACCTACATGCCTCTAGCTTTCATCCAGATCATACCACTCGATCCATTGTCTACAGCCAAGCGCTACGATATAACCGCATTTGCTCCAACCCCTCAGACAGAGACAAACACCTACAAGATCTCTATCATGCATTCCTACAACTACAGTACCCACCTGCTGAAGTGAAGAAACAGATTGACAGAGCCAGAAGAGTACCCAGAAGTCACCTACTACAGGACAGGCCCAACAAAGAAAACAACAGAACGCCACTAGCCATCACCTTCAGCCCCCAACTAAAACCCCTCCAACGCATCATCAAGGATCTACAACCTATCCTGAAGGACGAGCCATCGCTCTCTCAGATCTTGGGAGACAGACCAGTCCTTGCTTACAGACAGCCCCCCAATCTGAAGCAAATACTCACCAGCAACCACACACCACACAACAGAACCACTAACCCAGGAACCTATCCTTGCAACAAAGCCCGTTGCCAACTCTGTCCACATATCTATTCAGGGGATACCATCATAGGGCCTAATCACATCAGCCACACTATCAGAGGCTCGTTCACCTGCGCATCTACCAATGTGATATATGCCATCATGTGCCAGCAATGCTCCTCTGCCATGTACATTGGCCAAACTGGACAGTCTCTACGTAAAAGAATGAATGGACACAAATCAGACGTCAAGAATTATAACATTCAAAAACCAGTTGGAGAACACTTCAATCTCTCTGGTCACTCGATCACAGACCTAAGAGTGGCTATACTTCAACAAAAAAGCTTCAAAAACAGACTCCAACGAGAGACTGCTGAATTGGAATTAATTTGCAAACTGGATACAATTAACTTAGGCTTGAATAGAGACTGGGAATGGATGAGTCATTACACAAAGTAAAACTATTTCCCCATGGTATTTCTCCCTCCCACCCCACCCCCCACTGTTCCTCTGATATTCTTGTTAACTGCTGGAATTAGCCTACCTGCTTGTCACCATGAAAGGTTTTCCTCCTTCCCCCCCCTGCTGTTGGTGATGGCTTATCTTAAGTGATCACTCTCCTTACAGTTTTCAGAGTAGCAGCCGTGTTAGTCTGTATTCTCAAAAAGAAAAGGAGTACTTGTGGCACCTTAGAGACTAACAAATTTATTAGAGCATAAGCTTTCGTGAGCTACAGCTCACTTCATCGGATGCATTTGGTGGAAAAAACAGAGTAGAGATTTATATACACACACACAGAGAACATGAAACAATGGGTTTATCATACACACTGTAAGGAGAGTGATCACTTAAGATAAGCCATCACCAACAGCGGGGGGGGGAAGGAGGAAAACCTTTCATGGTGACAAGCAGGTAGGCTAATTCCAGCAGTTAACAAGAATATCAGAGGAACAGTGGGGGGTGGGGTGGGAGGGAGAAATACCATGGGGAAATAGTTTTACTTTGTGTAATGACTCATCCATTCCCAGTCTCTATTCAAGCCTAAGTTAATTGTATCCAGTTTGCAAATTAATTCCAATTCAGCAGTCTCTCGTTGGAGTCTGTTTTTGAAGCTTTTTTGTTGAAGTATAGCCACTCTTAGGTCTGTGATCGAGTGACCAGAGAGATTGAAGTGTTCTCCAACTGGTTTTTGAATGTTATAATTCTTGACGTCTGATTTGTGTCCATTCATTCTTTTACGTAGAGACTGTCCAGTTTGGCCAATGTACATGGCAGAGGGGCATTGCTGGCACATGATGGCATATATCACATTGGTAGATGTGCAGGTGAAGGAGCCTCTGATAGTGTGGCTGATGTGATTAGGCCCTATGATGGTATCCCCTGAATAGATATGTGGACAGAGTTGGCAACGGGCTTTGTTGCAAGGATAGGTTCCTGGGTTAGTGGCTCTGTTGTGTGGTGTGTGGTTGCTGGTGAGTATTTGCTTCAGATTGGGGGGCTGTCTGTAAGCAAGGACTGGTCTGTCTCCCAAGATCTGAGAGAGCGATGGCTCGTCCTTCAGGATAGGTTGTAGATCCTTGATGATGCGTTGGAGGGGTTTTAGTTGGGGGCTGAAGGTGATGGCTAGTGGCGTTCTGTTGTTTTCTTTGTTGGGCCTGTCCTGTAGTAGGTGACTTCTGGGTACTCTTCTGGCTCTGTCAATCTGTTTCTTCACTTCAGCAGGTGGGTACTGTAGTTGTAGGAATGCATGATAGAGATCTTGTAGGTGTTTGTCTCTGTCTGAGGGGTTGGAGCAAATGCGGTTATATCGTAGCGCTTGGCTGTAGACAATGGATCGAGTGGTATGATCTGGATGAAAGCTAGAGGCATGTAGGTAGGAATAGCGGTCAGTAGGTTTCCGATATAGGGTGGTGTTTATGTGACCATCGCTTATTAGCACCGTAGTGTCCAGGAAGTGGATCTCTTGTGTGGACTGGTCCAGGCTGAGGTTGATGGTGGGATGGAAATTGTTGAAATCATGGTGGAATTCCTCAAGAGCTTCTTTTCCATGGGTCCAGATGATGAAGATGTCATCAATGTAGCGCAAGTAGAGTAGGGGCATTAGGGAACGAGAGCTGAGGAAGCGTTGTTCTAAGTCAGCCATAAAAATGTTGGCATACTGTGGGGCCATGCGGGTACCCATCGCAGTGCCGCTGATTTGAAGGTATACATTGTCACCAAATGTGAAATAGTTATGGGTCAGGACAAAGTCACAAAGTTCTGCCACCAGGTTAGCCGTGACAGTATCGGGGATACTGTTCCTGACGGCTTGTAGTCCATCTTTGTGTGGAATGTTGGTGTAGAGGGCTTCTACATCCATAGTGGCTAGGATGGTGTTTTTAGGAAGATCACCAATGGACTGTAGTTTCCTCAGGAAATCGGTGGTGTCTCGAAGATAGCTGGGAGTGCTGGTAACGAAGGGCCTGAGGAGGGAGTCTACATAGCCAGACAATCCTGCTGTCAGGGTGCCAATGCCTGAGATGATGGGGCGTCCAGGATTTCCAGGTTTATGGATCTTGGGTAGCAGATAGAATACCCCAGGTCCTGGCTCCAGGGGTGTGTCTGTGCGGATTTGTTCTTGTGCTTTTTCAGGGAGTTTCTTGAGCAAATGCTGTAGTTTCTTTTGGTAACTCTCAGTGGGATCAGAGGGTAATGGCTTGTAGAAAGTGGTGTTGGAGAGCTGCCTAGTAGCCTCTTGTTCATACTCTGACCTATTCATGATGACGACAGCACCTCCTTTGTCAGCCTTTTTGATTATGATGTCAGAGTTGTTTCTGAGGCTGTGGATGGCACTGTGTTCTGCATGGCTGAGGTTATGGGGTAAGCGATGCTGCTTTTCCACAATTTCAGCTCGTGCACGTCGGCGGAAGCAGTCTATGTAGAAATCCAGGCTGCTGTTTCGACCTTCAGGAGGAGTCCACCTAGAATCCTTCTTTTTGTAGTGTTGGCAGGAAGGTCTCTGTGGATTAATATGTTGGTCAGAGGTGTGTTGGAAATATTCCTTGAGTCTGAGACGTCGAAAATAGGATTCTAGGTCACCACAGAACTGTATCATGTTCGTGGGGGTGGAGGGGCAAAAGGAGAGGCCCCGAGATAGGACAGATTCTTCCGCTGGGCTAAGAGTATAGTTGGATAGATTAACAATATTGCTGGGTGGGTTATGGGAACCATTGTTGTGGCCCCTTGTGGCATATAGTAGTTTAGATAGCTTAGTGTCCTTTTTCTTTTGTAGAGAATCAAAGTGTGTTTTGTAAATGGCTTGTCTAGTTTTTGTAAAGTCCAGCCACGAGGAAGTTTGTGTGGAAGGTTGGTTCTTTATGAGAGTATCCAGTTTTGAGAGCTCATTCTTAATCTTTCCCTGTTTGCTGTAGAGGATGTTGATCAGGTGGTTCCGCAGTTTCCTTGAGAGTGTGTGGCACAAGCTGTCAGCATAGTCTGTGTGGTATGTAGATTGTAATGGATTTTTTACCTTCAGTCCTTTCGGTATGATGTCCATCTGTTTGCATTTGGAGAGGAAGATGATGTCTGTCTGTATCTCCTTACAGTGTGTATGATAAACCCATTGTTTCATGTTCTCTGTGTGTGTGTATATAAATCTCTCCTCTGTTTTTTCCACCAAATGCATCCGATGAAGTGAGCTGTAGCTCACGAAAGCTTATGCTCTAATAAATTTGTTAGTCTCTAAGGTGCCACAAGTACTCCTTTTCTTTTTGCGAATACAGACTAACACGGCTGCTACTCTGAAACCTGTGATTATGCAAGGCACTGAATTTAGCCGTATAGAGTGGAAATCTGTCAACTTCATGAAAAAACTCGCACAGATACAGACAGACATCATCTTCCTCTCCAAATGCAAACAGATGGACATCATACCGAAAGGACTGAAGGTAAAAAATCCATTACAATCTACATACCACACAGACTATGCTGACAGCTTGTGCCACACACTCTCAAGGAAACTGCGGAACCACCTGATCAACATCCTCTACAGCAAACAGGGAAAGATTAAGAATGAGCTCTCAAAACTGGATACTCTCATAAAGAACCAACCTTCCACACAAACTTCCTCGTGGCTGGACTTTACAAAAACTAGACAAGCCATTTACAAAACACACTTTGATTCTCTACAAAAGAAAAAGGACACTAAGCTATCTAAACTACTATATGCCACAAGGGGCCACAACAATGGTTCCCATAACCCACCCAGCAATATTGTTAATCTATCCAACTATACTCTTAGCCCAGCGGAAGAATCTGTCCTATCTCGGGGCCTCTCCTTTTGCCCCTCCACCCCCACGAACATGATACAGTTCTGTGGTGACCTAGAATCCTATTTTCGACGTCTCAGACTCAAGGAATATTTCCAACACACCTCTGACCAACATATTAACCCACAGAGACCTTCCTGCCAACACTACAAAAAGAAGGATTCTAGGTGGACTCCTCCTGAAGGTCGAAACAGCAGCCTGGATTTCTACATAGACTGCTTCCGCCGACGTGCACGAGCTGAAATTGTGGAAAAGCAGCATCGCTTACCCCATAACCTCAGCCATGCAGAACACAGTGCCATCCACAGCCTCAGAAACAACTCTGACATCATAATCAAAAAGGCTGACAAAGGAGGTGCTGTCGTCATCATGAATAGGTCAGAGTATGAACAAGAGGCTACTAAGCAGCTCTCCAACACCACTTTCTACAAGCCATTACCCTCTGATCCCACTGAGAGTTACCAAAAGAAACTACAGCATTTGCTCAAGAAACTCCCTGAAAAAGCACAAGAACAAATCCGCACAGACACACCCCTGGAGCCAGGACCTGGGGTATTCTATCTGCTACCCAAGATCCATAAACCTGGAAATCCTGGACGCCCCATCATCTCAGGCATTGGCACCCTGACAGCAGGATTGTCTGGCTATGTAGACTCCCTCCTCAGGCCCTTCGTTACCAGCACTCCCAGCTATCTTCGAGACACCACCGATTTCCTGAGGAAACTACAGTCCATTGGTGATCTTCCTAAAAACACCATCCTAGCCACTATGGATGTAGAAGCCCTCTACACCAACATTCCACACAAAGATGGACTACAAGCCGTCAGGAACAGTATCCCCGATACTGTCACGGCTAACCTGGTGGCAGAACTTTGTGACTTTGTCCTGACCCATAACTATTTCACATTTGGTGACAATGTATACCTTCAAATCAGCGGCACTGCGATGGGTACCCGCATGGCCCCACAGTATGCCAACATTTTTATGGCTGACTTAGAACAACGCTTCCTCAGCTCTCGTTCCCTAATGCCCCTACTCTACTTGCGCTACATTGATGACATCTTCATCATCTGGACCCATGGAAAAGAAGCTCTTGAGGAATTCCACCATGATTTCAACAATTTCCATCCCACCATCAACCTCAGCCTGGACCAGTCCACACAAGAGATCCACTTCCTGGACACTACGGTGCTAATAAGCGATGGTCACATAAACACCACCCTATATCGGAAACCTACTGACCGCTATTCCTACCTACATGCCTCTAGCTTTCATCCAGATCATACCACTCGATCCATTGTCTACAGCCAAGCGCTACGATATAACCGCATTTGCTCCAACCCCTCAGACAGAGACAAACACCTACAAGATCTCTATCATGCATTCCTACAACTACAGTACCCACCTGCTGAAGTGAAGAAACAGATTGACAGAGCCAGAAGAGTACCCAGAAGTCACCTACTACAGGACAGGCCCAACAAAGAAAACAACAGAACGCCACTAGCCATCACCTTCAGCCCCCAACTAAAACCCCTCCAACGCATCATCAAGGATCTACAACCTATCCTGAAGGACGAGCCATCGCTCTCTCAGATCTTGGGAGACAGACCAGTCCTTGCTTACAGACAGCCCCCCAATCTGAAGCAAATACTCACCAGCAACCACACACCACACAACAGAACCACTAACCCAGGAACCTATCCTTGCAACAAAGCCCGTTGCCAACTCTGTCCACATATCTATTCAGGGGATACCATCATAGGGCCTAATCACATCAGCCACACTATCAGAGGCTCGTTCACCTGCGCATCTACCAATGTGATATATGCCATCATGTGCCAGCAATGCTCCTCTGCCATGTACATTGGCCAAACTGGACAGTCTCTACGTAAAAGAATGAATGGACACAAATCAGACGTCAAGAATTATAACATTCAAAAACCAGTTGGAGAACACTTCAATCTCTCTGGTCACTCGATCACAGACCTAAGAGTGGCTATACTTCAACAAAAAAGCTTCAAAAACAGACTCCAACGAGAGACTGCTGAATTGGAATTAATTTGCAAACTGGATACAATTAACTTAGGCTTGAATAGAGACTGGGAATGGATGAGTCATTACACAAAGTAAAACTATTTCCCCATGGTATTTCTCCCTCCCACCCCACCCCCCACTGTTCCTCTGATATTCTTGTTAACTGCTGGAATTAGCCTACCTGCTTGTCACCATGAAAGGTTTTCCTCCTTCCCCCCCCTGCTGTTGGTGATGGCTTATCTTAAGTGATCACTCTCCTTACAGTGTGTATGATAAACCCATTGTTTCATGTTCTCTGTGTGTGTGTATATAAATCTCTCCTCTGTTTTTTCCACCAAATGCATCCGATGAAGTGAGCTGTAGCTCACGAAAGCTTATGCTCTAATAAATTTGTTAGTCTCTAAGGTGCCACAAGTACTCCTTTTCTTTTTGCGAATACAGACTAACACGGCTGCTACTCTGAAACACAAATCAGTCTGACTCAGGTCAATAAACACTCAGGACTTGGCTGCCAAGAGCCTGCTGTTACTGGTCCATGTCATGACATTTTGCACTAAGGATATGAGTCATGCTGCAGACCCGAGCCAGAAGATCTTCATGATGCAGTATGGACCTGTTAGCATGACTGAGACCAAGGTCCTGCAATTGTAAAATCAGTTTTACATTGTAGCGTGGACACTCAAGCATAGGCTTGGAAACACCTAGTCCACAAGCCTTGGTCCCACAGACCCAGGTTTATGATGTCATGTGGACAGACCCTTGAAGATGTAGGAGCAATTTATGTAAATGTGAGCATGTGTGTTTAAAATATATAATTTAAGGAACGGGACTTCTTTCATACCTGAAATGCATTTGGGAAAAGTATCAAGCACTGAACAATCATCTGTTAGCCAGTCTATCTATCTGGTCAGCTGATACGGAATCATAGTCAAGGGAACAAGACATAGCTGCCAAAGCTGAGAAAAGCAGCAGGGTTACTTTGTATCTTTTAACATCTCTTCAGGCATTTTGAAATTGAGTAGGTTTAGTACATCTAGTCTGTAATCTAATAATTCAAGAATATGATTAATTTTACTATTAATCTCGGAAAAGTTCAGATTAAAATAAACAGTGCAATATTGCTTTTGATTTAAGTAGCCTGTGATGCATTTTATAGAGCACCATGATACATCCAAATATTGCCCTGTAAACAAATAGTATTAATTGTGGGTGATAACACAACTGAGGTGTGGATCACTGACCCTCGCTTTCTATCCCTGTGGAAAATGTGTCAAGAATAATGTGTTATGTGGCATCTCACACCAAACACTCTACGGCCTTCATAGCTACTGAAATGTGGATAGCTAATTTTTACTAAATTACTTACTTTTCACTGCTAATTTTTATTCTAACTATATAAGGTGGTCCAGCTGTAAAATACAAAGATTGCTGCCTATATAAAAGGTTAATGCAAAAATATTCCTTTCCATGGCCATTTTGGAAACATCTTTTATCTGTTACATGTTTATACCAAAATTTTGTCTTAATGAGTAATTATACCACTCTCATCAGTGTAGCCTAGTTAATACCATGAAAAGCAGAGGCAATAACGCATCTAGACCAGACAGGCTCTATTAATTGCCTGAAGGAAAGGCACCATTTAACCTTAAAAACTATGCTTGCTTTCATATAGCTTTTCAGAACCTTTTGTAGCTTATACTCTGCTAACCCTTAGAACGCTAACATCGTTGGCATGGACTGGTGGCTGGAAGCAGGAACTTCTGACTTCTGATCCCAGTTTTGCCACTGATGTTGTGCAGCCTTAGGTTAAGTTGCCCCAGTGTATCTTAACTTTTCGACCCATCCCCAATATGGTGATAATGACAACCTCGCAGGGGTGTTGTGAGGATTAGCTATTTGTAAGGTGCTTGGTAGCTACATATAAGTGCTAAATATTAAGGTTTTTTTTTAAAATATATATGTTCACAGCATTCAGAGGGTTTTTCCTTAAAATTTAAGTTTGAAAAATGCAATTCTGACAAAGATACAAAAAATAGCTAATGGTATATAGAAGTACATGGGGGTGTGGCTTGTGGTTGAAAATAAGACTGGAAGCCAGGTACAGAAGTTCTAGTCCTGACTTATTTGCCACTGGCTTATAGTGTGACCTGGGGCAAGTAACACATGGCTGGATTTTCTAAACATGCTGTGTGGTTTGTGCAGAGGTAAGGGGGCGGGGAATGTTTTCCTAGAACATTTGTATTTGTATATAGAAACATGGGTTCTCATGTGTATATTGTGCACAAGAAGCTTTCCAGATTTTTAAATTGTAGTGCCTTATTTTTTTTTTGTGCTTTTTGTGCCTTATTTACCTGTGTGTGTAAAATGGAGTTACTAATACCTATGTACCCCCATAGGATCTGGTGAGGTTAGATGTTAGGCCTGATCTAAACACACAGTTGTGCCAATACAATTGTAGGTTTTATCGGCTTAGTTAAACTGGTGCAACCTCTGTGTGTAGACAAGCTTGAAGTAAAACATTTTTGAGATACTTGGATAAAAAACCCCAGTATTTATAATCTGCAACACAATGGCAGTGGGGTGTGTATACATTATTTTTGAAGTGCACAGTGGTTTTTAAACAGTGAGGTTTGAAATTTTCCCCAAATCATAAAACATTTCCAGCCCAGTGTGTTAAGTTGTAACAATAAGGATTTAGCATAGTATCAACAAAGTGGTGGACTATGCTTTATTTTAATGGGTTTGTAATAGAAAATTGAAACCAAACATTTGTCCTGTTTCTCAAGACCTTAAAAATAACTACTGTGGTTGTTTCTTTGATGCAGAAGGCTGAGCAGATAGAAAAGTCCAAAATGGTTTGTTTATGCAGTAAACACTTATTGTGTGTATAGAAAAGATTCTGAGGCATAGTAAATACTACATATTGTACATGTAGCTTCTCTTATGCCACTAGCAACTGGAGCTTTTAAAAATGGTTACAATATGATTTAATGTAGTTGGGACCCATGTGTACTTAAGGCTGATATTGGTAACAATTATTTGTCCTTTGAATGAACTAATCTTAAATACCTCAATGTAGGGTTGTGTGTGTTTTGTTTCTGAATTGCTGCCAGACTCATCTGATGATTAACAACATTAAGATCAAAGTAAGTAAGATAATGAAGTACTGGAGTAATTAAATTTCTCAGTTTTGAGATCTTGACTTCCCCCACCCCTAACCCTTTTTAGATGTTCTTGTAGCATTAGAGTAGCTGTCTGGTTTTTCCTGTTTCTTGTCTCAAATACTGTTTGCTTTGGTGAGGATTTTGTTTTCCCTCTGATGTTGGATCTTGGCTTCTTTAATTAAAAGGAAAAAGCAGAGGAGAGAGAGTCATGTTTGAATCATTACCTAGTGCCTAAGAACATGTGCCATACACTTCATACATTTTTGAAATGCGAAGTATCTTAAGGGAGATGATTGAACATACGGGGTACTTGATAGCAAAATTAACCCCCCTATACCACCCACCCCCAAAAGTGGCTTTTGCTGTGTTTTGATATCAAAATAGTTTTTAGGATAGAGCTGTATGGGTTACATAGAAACATAAGTTTCTAACTTTAAGCACCTAAAATAATTCTGCTTGTTTGTTTCAGAAGTCTTTGAACTTAATTTTCATGGAATGTCAAATGTATATGTCCAGCTTGATTAACCCAGTAAATCATCCTGTTACTAAGCATGTATGGAGTACAGTCTCTCTTTCTTTCTCTGGTGGTAGCAATCTGTTATGCTTGTCTGGATTGTTTGTGGTCTGTACATCTGTGAATAAAATACTCAGTTTACTTCTCACCTATGTGTCTCTCAACAAGTAGACTGAAACTAAAGACTGTCTAGACTGCAATATTAAGACCACAAGGACAGGTATTCCTGGATTTTTACAAACCTAATGATGAATCAGAGTTTCTCAGTGGGCATTTGATTACAGCTTGTTTCAGATCTGTATAAGATCCTAAGACTAGCAGCCACCAAGGGTTTGTCAACAGTAGAATGTTTAATTTGAGTTAGTTAATTGTGAAATAACTTGAGTTAGCTAACATGTTTGTGTATGCTAATCTGGTCACTCTACATACACTTGATCCTGGATACACATGTTCTAAACAAAATATGTGTTTGTTAATTTAATTGCTTGCCAGATAACTCAACTCTAGGTAAAAATTCTAGTGTAGGCAAACCCTTAAATGTGTATATTCTGCTCCCAGTTACATGGTTGTAAATCTGAAATAACTATATTGACTTTGTCCTGATCCTGCAAACACATGCATAATTACCTTCACAACTGTTCACAGTGCCATTGAATTAGAGGTCTTACACTGTTGTAACTGAGAGCAGCATTGCTCTCTTTATTTTAATTTGAGAATCTAGCATGTACCTGTCAATGTAATTTTTAAAAATGTATGAATATTTAATTTAAAAAATCCAACTATTTAGTTCTTCAGAGATAGTTTAATCAAAATAGCAAGGTTGGTAAAAGTCTGTAAGCATACATTAAGATGTACTATAGAGTTCTGTGCTTAGAAATCATAGTGATGGGAATCTTTGAGGATTGTTGTTTGTAAAAGTCATAGGGTAGAATAGGAGCCTGAAAAGGATACACTTCGTAGTTTGTATCACCTAACCCACTACCATTCATTCATAACCTGTCTAGGCGTCTCTTTAGGAGTAGAACTACCAATCATTCCATGTTGCGTAGTACACTTCAAAGCAGACTCCAATAGGTGCTCACTCTGAGGCTGCTCTGAACATCTTTCATAGATTCTAAGGCCAGAAGGATGATTGTGATCATCTAGTCTGACCTCCTGTATAAGACAGGCTGTCGCACTTCCCTGAATTAATTCCTGCAGAACTAGAACAGATCTTTCCCTCAACTCTGCCTAACAATCTCTGGAAGACACAGACCTGGTTACCTAGGGAATTCCTATTTGAACCTCTCTGTGGTACCATATTATGCAGTATACTCTAGAAGATATCCCTTTCGGCCTCCCAGTTGCAGTGCACTGCATTTTCAGATCATGTTAGGTGGGACAAGGGCTGCTGACTGGCAGGTGGTGTAGCAGGAAATATTTCAGCTCCTTGGCAGCTCCTCTGTCCCTCACTTCTGCTCTTTGGGGGGTGGAGTGAGAGTAGCAGAGAGTTTGGGAGTCTAGGCTCCAGAAGGACAGTGGTATGGGTGCAGCAGCAGATGCTGTGCTGTCAGCCCTCAGGTAACATTGGGTGAGTGGGTGTGTGTAAGAAGGCTAAACAGAAGCCGAGGAAAGGACACCTCTTCGTAGAATCTAATCCCCAAATGTCTGAAACATGTGACACACATTTTATTGCACATTGTGCCGTTAGCAGCAAATGATGGTTTAAGAATAAAATGTGTTTATCAGGATGCTTTCCCCCTGTATCATAGAAAGCAGTTTGCAGTCTGTTACAGGCCCTCTTTCCTGCTCCTACTGCCAATTAACTTGTTATAAATTGCAAAATTATTATTTTGTATTCAGAGTGAGTACATCTTTAGACACATTTTGTACTTAAAACTTATTGGTATGGCGTGATCATGTCGGAAAATATGAGTGTCAACATTGGAAGGTTGAGAGGTAGGCTTATATTCTGAAGCCAGTGTTAGATCCAGGTGGTTTGATGCACAGTTTTAAGAAACTGAATTTTAATGAGGGACCAACCTGCAATCACCACTTCCACTAATATGTTTTTAGTTTACTTTATATGTTTGGCAGCAATCTGTTCATAGTAAATTTCACACTTTCCCCGGTGTAGTAGGCTTTTCTCCTTATATGAATCTGTCATACAGCAACAAGGGAGACAGAATAATTTTTAAAAGAAGAAAAATATAGTTATAAGAATCACAAAAATTGGTAGGGATAATGGAGTGGCTATTACGGTAAATAACTGAAAAAATGAAGAAATCAAAGAAAACTTTATGAAATCAAACACCTGCTGTGTAGTGTGGTACTGAGTCTGTTGCACTGTAGCCTTCTATGCCATTTTGGTGGCATAAAGGGAATGGAAATTCTGTGTAAGGGGCCTCCAGTGCTTCCATAAAGCAGCTGGAATAGCCCAGTATATGGGGTAGGGAGTGGAAAGGCCAGGGCCAGAAAGGATGGGTAGCCACAGTGCATTGTACTCTAGCTATTCTCTGCTTCCCATGGCTAGCAGAGCATGAGTTAGAGCTGCTCCAGCTGATGCTGAGGGCTGCATGAGCCCCTCAACTATCCCAGAATAGGGAGAGAACAAAGGTGGTTTGAAAACCTTCTTCTGTCTTCCTCCCCCGTCTCTACAGTCCCCTTTTGCATTTCCTGCATCCAGCCCAGGGATGGACTGACTGTGGATCAGAGCCTGAATGGATCACTGCATAAGCCCTTAAAAAGGCTCCTAGTCCAAACTAGAAAGCTTGCTGTTCTGTAAATAAAACAAAGGAACACACTAAGTCAGACATGCCATGTTCATGAAAGTACTTTGGCATGATGTAGGAACTTTAAAAAGAAAAAGCAATGGAACCCTCTGGGCAGGACTGGCTGTAGGCACCAGCAAAGCAAGGACATTCTTGGGGTGGCACATTTCAAGGGGCGGCGTTCCCCCCCCCCCTTTTTTTTTTTTTTGCTTGGGCAGTTGTGCTCTCAGAGCTTGGGGTGGCAAATTTTTGGCTTGGGACTGCAAAAAACCTAGAGTCAGCCCTGCTTCTGGGTTGGCTTCTGCTCATTCCTTGGAGGTATATTTGTCTCTTAACCCCAAAGAGAATTTGAGGACTGATGTAGTACATAAGATTTTAACTCTTGATTAAAACTGAGTCAACTTCAAGTTGATAATCTCTTTGTCAACATAAATTAAGTCAATTTCAATCAAATCTCTTTAAGATAAAACTCCCCTTCTTCAGAAATATGTATTGTGGTGGTCATTTCTGTTGTTCATGAAGCAAACAAAGAGGGGAGAGTCAGTGTAATACTGACAGTAAGGGAAATATATTTTTTTAATGGATAGGATAACCAGATGTCCTAATCTTATAGGGGCAATCCAAATTTTTGGGTCTTTTTCTTATATAGTCTCCTATTACCCCCCACCCCGTCCCGATTTTTCATATTTGCTGTCTGGTCACCCTAGTAATTGGTCATTTATGACAAAAACAAAGTTGAGAAATAATTGTTGCTCAATGTATTGGTTCTTTTTTCATTTAATAACACTAGTTCTCATTATCCTTGTGCAATAAGAAGAGAATTGGTGATAACTCAGTCTCAGAAATAACCATTGCATGAGTCTGAGGGGATCACACTAATTTGTTTCAATTATCAGTGCAAAATAGGGTGCATATGATTCTGTATTTCACCATCTTGAGAAATACCTGACAAACAAAAATTGTGGTCAAAATGTATTATAATCAGGCTTTGATTTGTGCAAGTTGTCTATGAAATACAGTATGTTGCAACTCAGTATTACATTGGCTTAAGGTCATTCCTCCTATTGAAACTGTTAGTGAATTTGTTCTGATAGCTCAACTCATAGATTTTAAGGCCAGGAGGGACCATCATGATAATCCAGTCTGACCTACTGTGCATCTCAGGACACAGAACCTCTCCCCCACACTCTGGCAATAGGTCAGTAACCTCTGGCTGAGTTGCTGGAGTTCTCCAGGCTTGATTTAAAGACTTCCAGTTGCAGAGACTCCCCATGCTATATAGGAAGGTGGAAAACCGCCCCCCCCCCCGGCTCACCAGGGTCTCTGCCATTTTGACCTGCAGGAAAATTCCTTCCTCACCCCAAATATGGTGATTAGTGAGAATGTGGGCAAGACCTACCAGCCAGACATCTGGGAAAGAATTCTCTGTAGTAACTCAGAGCCCTCCCCATCTAGTGTCCCATTTCTGACCATTGGAGATATTTGCTAATAGCAGATGCGGATGGGCCATATAGCATTGTAGGGAAACTCCTCAGACCACCCCTTCCATAAACGTATCAAGCTCAGTCTTGAAACCAGTTAAGTTTTTTACCCCCACTACTCCCGTTAAAAGGCCATTGCAGAACTTAACTTCTCTGATGGTTAGAAACTTTCATCTGATTTCAAGCCTAAATTTGTTAAAGGCCAGTTTATATCCATTTGTTCTTGTGCCAATATTTGCCCTTATCCCTCTGATGTATTGATAGAGAGCAATCATGTCTCCTCTCAGCCTTTTTTTTGTTAGGCTAAACAAATCAAGCTCCTTAAGTCTCCTCTCATAAGGCAGGTTCTCCACTCCTCTGATCACCCTGGTAGCCCTTCTCTGCATTTGTTCCAGTTTGAAGTAATCTTTCTTCAACATGGGAGACCAGAACTGCACATGAGCTTCTACTGAGGTTCCTCTGGCCAGTGTAGGCAGGGATGAACTATGCTATTGACTCGGAAAGTGGGGCTTTCTAGACAGACTAAAGCTTCTTAAAGGACCCCTTCAGAGAGAGTAAAGAACAAATGTGAATGAACTTGGCACTGTGATGCTATCCCTTCCTCATTTATTTTGAATGAAATTCACTCCTCCCTATGGACAGCCTGTGTAACTGAGCTTTATGTCTGGAATTATATAAGGAAATGAGTAGACAGAGGTGCCCACTCCAATAAGGGGCTACAATACATTGTTACTGTACCAACCTATGGATTGACCCAGTGGCTGTTGTCACGCTGAAGAAAATGTGGGCCACTGGATCCATTTAGGTGCATATTTTATTGGCCAGTCCCAATTCTCCTTCACTGGCCTACTTGGAGCTGGCAGAGAGCCCCCTATGCATATACAAGGGATGCACAAACTGTACATTCCCACCATACGGCTTAAGCATTATCACTAGGATGAATTTCACCCTTTATCCCATTTTATTAACCCTGCTACTGTAATACCTTTTGGCTGGCTCTATCTATCGAAGGTACTGTGGCAAGGCACCTCCTGAACCTTGGTGGGCTAAGTGCTTCCCCCTCTGGTGGTGGGGGCCTGGAGCAAGTCAGTCCCACTCTGGATAGTATTTATTCTCCCATGTGGGGGTTTATTTTCCAATATTTTCCAGGTAGGCCTAAGGGGTGCCCCACTGTCAAACAAAAAAAGGAACCAGTTCCAATACATAACAAAGGGGGATACCTTTTCCTACCCCCCACTTCAAAGGTGTGTGGCCTTATTGACCCTGGGGTACCAGTGCTTCCCCTTAACAGGCAGTCAGTTGTGTGGTTTCCCCTGTAAGGAGGGGAGCAGCTACCCTGGAACTGCCTTTCTCCCTGCTGCCACTAGGCTTGCACCACTGAGAGGGAGGGATGTACTATTATCCTGAAGCACAGAGAGAAAGTGATTTGCTCGGTCACAGACTTCCTGTTCTGTAAGGACAAGAACTTGAAACTGGGTCTCCCGAGTTCCCAAATAATGCCCTAAACTACTGGACCATCCTTCCTCTCTTATCAATGGTCTCACGACAACAACCTTCGTCCTTCAAGAATAATGCCTTGGAAAAATTGGAAAGGGCTCAGAAAAGAGATATAAGAATGAGTCAAGATCTGAAAAACATGCCTTATAATGAGCTGAAGCTAGATGAATTCAGACTAGGAACAAGGTGCACATTTTTAACAGTGAGGGTAATTAACCATTGGCACAACTTATTGATGGATGTAAGGGAGTCTCCATCCCTTGATGCTTCTAAATCGAGCCATGTTATCTTTCTAAAAGATGTGCTATAACTCATACAAAAGTTATGGTCTTGATGCACAGATTACTGAGTGAGATTCTATGGCCTATATCATGCAGGTCAGACTAGATGATCATACAATTTTAGGCCAAAGCTGACCATTATATCATATAGTTTGACCTCCTGTCTGTCATAGGACGTCATGCTTCACCCAGTTACCTTTGTACTGAGCCCAGTAACTTGTGTTTGACTAAATCATAATTTCCAGAAAGACATCTAGTCTTGATCTGAAGACTGCAAAAAATAGAGAGTTAGTAGATTAAGCCATGGGGTTAACAGAAAAGTTGGCTAAAGTAAAATAATTTAATACTTCTAACCAGTTTTGCCCTTGATTTCCATGAGTGTAGGATCAGGTCTTGTTACAGAAGTGCTGCTTTGAAAAATTCATGGTGATATTAAAAAAAAATCTGGTTGATGAATTGGAATTCAATAGTGAATATGGCATGTTACATATTCTTCCAGCTCTGTGCAAAATTAAGAGTTTTGAGTGTCTCTAATTTCTAATAATAAATCCACTCTGACTAATGTGCACAGTTCAAAAATGTTTCAAATAAAAAAAATAGATTGTATGGATTAAAAAAGCAGTATGGTCAGCAAGCCCCACTAACTTTCCCCTTTAGCTATCAGTATATTATCTATTGATTTTGAACATAACTTAAAAAAACCCTCTCTCATAAAATCAAACAGCGGTCAGTAATATATTGTTCGCTGATGAGCCATCTTCAATATGTGTATACATTCTTTTCAGCCACATGCAGTAAATAATTTCCTAGAAATCGATCTCTTGAGGGAGCACTGTATGATATTGGAGTGTCTAAGCACAGCAGGATTTTTAAATTTGTCCAAAGGACAGTCTTTCCTGAGGAGTTTTAGCTTTTCTTAGCGGGCCCAATGAGATTGCTACATATTATGGAATCTCAGAAGTTTGAGATGAAAAGACCTGTCATTCTGATAATATTAATTCTTTTCAGAATTTTCAACAAGGATATGTTAGTTTCCATGAACTGGGAACTTACAAGACTTTTATCCAGCTGTGAATTGCTGTCTTAAGGAGCTGAGTCTAGCAAGTAGCACTGGGGCAGAAAGTCAGAAGTTACAATAAAAGACTTCAGTGGGTTCTCTTGTTGGGGCTAGAGGTTGTTTGTGATTGTTGAAAAATGAATTTCGTAATTACCAGTGAATTTACTAAAACTGTAGGAAGCCACCCTACTCATTGCCATACCTCTCCCCACCTGAAATCCCTCTCTTTATTAATCTCTCAGTGATGTTGTCGTGGACAAGACCAATTAAGGTGCTATTGTAATATGGGTAAAATTACACCTTAAATCAATACACTGAGCCAAAATTTGTCTTCTAGCTGTAAGGAAAACCCTGGAAGCTCTTTATAAATTCCTATTTAGGGAGCTTCCTTCACTGGGTCTTATGAGGGGCATTCTCTGTCCACCCTCAAAATTAGTGGCAGATTTGGCCTTCTGTCCTACAGGTCCTCAGAGGCCCTGAGACTCTCCACTGCTTCCTGAGCTCCATGGCAGCATGATTCCTATAGGATGCTTCCCATAGCTCTCTGCTACCTACTACTTGCCCCACATATGTGGGACCCCATAGTCAGCATCATCTCATTGGGTGTTGCAGCATCAGGCTTCAAGTTCGTAGTAGGCTTTTTGGGGGGTTTCTTCATAGAGTGGGTACAATTCCCTAGAGAGCATCCAGGGTGTCCCTAGATACTTAGAGAACCCTCTCCTTGTTGGAGGACTCAGGGAGGTTTCTTCAGGATATCAGAAAAAGGGGATGATGCTATGGATCTGTCAACCTCCACCCACTGGATAAATGCACTCTATTTGAGTTTCCTTTTGCTGTAGAAGCAGACAGGATGTTCTTAGCACCATATGTTCATAAAATGTACTCGCTATGGATTTTTAGAATTGTTCCAAATCTGAGACTTACATCTCGATGCAGCAGTACTCTTTACAGAACTGTTGGTTTTGTAAGCATGTTTTATACCACTAGATGTTCATTGTTGTTGATTTCGGATATTAACCATTTTTTGTATAAATTTTTATGAACAACAAACCCAGTGCCAATGGTAAACCCACAGAAGAGATTCTGTGTGGTCAAAAGGATATGTCTTTCTTTCTTTCTTTCTTTCTTGTCTACCGGCTTGGATCAGCTGACTTTTTTTTTTAACTACCATACACTCATGAGAAGGGGTGGGGATCATGTGTCCCGAGATCATTCAATGATTTTAAAAAAAAAGAAATCTCAGAAAGCAGGGTGAAACTTTCAAAGGCAGTTGCCTAAAGTACAGCCTCTTGTTCATTGTTATGAGCATCTGCTGTACACATACAAAATAGGTAAGTGTGTGAATGAGGGGTTTTTGCATGCAACAGCTGCATTCTGAAGTTTTGCAGCTGTTTAACTCATGCTTGGAAACCCAAGTCATTTACTGTATAAAGAAAGTCAGTGTGTGTGTATGTATAATGTTCCCTTTTTTCAACTTGACTATTTTTATAGTATGTTTAGGAACTTGCATTTATTTTTCACCATAAGAGTGTTAAGACCAAAATGGCTAGATTTCCAAGGTTTATTGTAATATTTGTTGTAGAAAAGCTATGAGAGTGTACATGCTTTCCCATAGGTTTAGGCCTTATCTACTACAAGACAAATCCATAACAGCATGGACATAATGAAGCCCATTTCTTCCTAGAAAAGTGCTAAAACAGTTGTAGGTCATGCTGTTGGCAAACTGTCTTTGAATTAAGCCAGGACTTTGGGCAAGCAACGTTGTTGGCGACAGAAGAAAGTCTTCAGACTGGGATGTACATGATGCCTTCTCAAGTGAAAAGCGCTAGCTACTGAGTAAGGCTATGTTTTTGTCATGGATATCGTGAAAGTCATGGAATCCCTGACTTCTGAAGACTTCTGTGACTTTAGCACACAGGTGGCTGGGAGCTGCAGGGTACCTCCACCACTCAAGGCAGAAGGGCCTCCAAGCTTTCAGGCAGTGGGGATACCCTGCAGCTCCCAGCTGTTGCCGGCAGTGAGGGACCCCCAAAGCTCCCAGCTGCTGCAGGTGGTGAGGGACCCCCCAATGCTCCTGGCTGCCATGGGACCCGGCTGCCCCAGCAGCTCCCAGCCACCATGGTCAGCTTGTGTGGGACCCCAGATCTCCTGGCTGTCCCTGACTGCTAGTGAGGTCCCCACAGATCTCCTGAGCTCCCCAGCTGCCACAGGCAGCAGGGGGACCTTGCAGCTCCCCACCACCATAGGCGGTAGTGGGGACCCTGCAGCTCCCGACTGCCTCGGGTGGCGGAGGACCACAGCAGCTCCCCACAGCTCCTACCCACTGTGGGTGCATGGTACCCCACAGCTCCTTGCCACTGAGGGTTTTCTGAGCAGCCGTGGATGAGGGGGGACCCTGCAGCTCCTGGCTAGCCCCCACAGCTTCTGACCTCTGGTGGCAGGGGACCCCATAGTTCAGAGCTGCAGGGGAGGGGGATCCTTGAGCTCTGAGCTCCCATGGGTGGTGGGGGTCCTGGAGCTCCCAGCCAGGCCCTCACAGCTGCCTAGCAGCTCCCCATATTGTGATGGATATTTTTAGTAAAAGTCAGGGACGGATCATGGGCTTCCATGAATTTTTCTTTATTGCCTATGACCTGTCTGTGACTTTATTAAAAATATCCATGAAAAAAATCAAAAATCTTAGCCTTACTAATGCATTATTCCATATTACTTAGCAAGCTCTGGGAATTCTCTTAGCTGTTGTCAGTGCTGATTTTATTGGTGCAATTTTCTCTTGTGGTTATTCTAGTAAATGGATTCAATCAATGCTCCTGGATAGTATATACCATGTTCAAGTATTCCTTTTGATGTGGGAAAATCACAAATCCTAAAGGTACTGAAAGGGCTATAAAAGCTATGTTGTTTCAGAATTTTAAAATACTTAAATGTTATGTTTCCAGTGAGCAGTGTCTCATGACATTATCTACAGTATGTGGTGAATGAGAAGTTAGGTTTCCACTTAAATTCCCATATAGGATGTAAGCAGCTGGATGCAGAGTGTATGCATTTGACATCCTTTAACCATTTGTGCTGTCTTGCTTTCGCTTTTAGAACAGTTAAATCAGCCAAGCAAATTATGGACCATTTTAAAAGAAGAAGTCCTTTATCTTTAACTTCTCCAAATAAGGTTTTATAATGAAAACCCTTCCACAGCCTTCAGACTGGTCTACACGTTAAACGGTTTGCCACAGTGGAGAAACATATGTGTAATGACCCAGCCACTTCCAGTCTCTATTCAAACCCAGGTTAATGATATCTAGTTTGCATATTAATTCAAGCTCAGCAGCTTCTCATTGGAGTCTGTTTTTGAAGCTTTTCTGTTGCAAAATTGCCACCCTTAAGTCTTTTACTAAGTGGCCAGAGAGGTTGAAGTATTCTCCTACTTTTGAATGTTATGATTCCTGATGTCAGATTTGTGTCCATTTATTCTTTTGCGTAGAGACTATCCAGTTTGGCCAATGTACATGGCAGAGGGGCATTGCTGCACATGATGGCATATATCACATTGGTAGATGTGGAGGTGGACGAGCCCCTGATGGCAGGAGTGGCTGGGTCATTACACATATTGAATCTATTTCCCCATGTTAAGTATCCTCACACCTTCTTGTCAACTGTCTAAATGGGCCATCTTGATTATCACTAGAAAAGATTTTTTTTCTCCTGCTGATAATAGCTCATCTTAATTAATTAGCCTCTTACAGTTTGTATGTATATATATATATATCTTCTTACTATATGTTCCATTCTATGCATCCGATGAAGTGGGCTTTAGCCCACGAAAGCTTATGCTCTAATAAATTTGTTAGTCTCTAAGGTGCCACAAGTACTCTTGTTCTTTTTAATTCAGCCAGAGGTCATAAGCCTATTGCCAGAGTGGGTGGTTGATGGTTGGTGGCCTGCAGTAGATGATCATGATGGTCCCTTTTGGCCTTAGAGTCTATGAGTCGACATGTAAGCATAGGTGTAGAGACAAGCATTGTACAGTGAATAAATAATACTACTATATGTGTAGTTTTTTGATTGCCCTCTTTTGAAAGATTAAGCAAGTGTATCACTAATGCAGCTTTCACAGATTTTTAAAGTGACAACCACTCTATCTTGCTAATTAAGTGTTTGCAGTGGTTTTGTAGCTGTGTTGGTTGAGACTAGGTGGGTGATATCTTTTATGGACCAACTTCTGTGGATGAATGAGACAAGATTTCGAGCTTACACAGAGCTTTTTCAGGTCAAGACGATCTCTGTGTAAGCTTGAAAGCTTGTCTCTTTCACCAGCAAAACTAGGTCCAATAAAAAGTATTTCCTCACCCACCTTGTCTTGGTAATTAAGTGTCAGAAGTTCTGACAAGCAGCACAATCCTGTGATACCCTCATTCAGGGAACAATTCTATCTCTGCATAGTATTTTCAGTTTGTAAAACTGATGGTTTCTTTTACACATGGCTGGGCAGACAATTTGTATGCTGATCACCATGGAAACTGGCTGATACATTGCTTGGTCAAACTGTTTCCATATTGTATGAGTGAGCTGGCTTTGAGAACTGCAAAGAAGGGAGCATGGGGGAGGATGAGTGAAAACAGCTTATTTCTTTATATTTGCTACCAAACCTAATAGTGTCCTTCCCCCACCAATATTCCTTCACTCCATTATACTCAGGCTTTCTCCTCAGTGACTCCCACCTCCCTCTCTTTTCAGGTTGCACCAGCTTCCTGATGTAATTGGAAATAATACCAATCTGCTACCTGTAGGTTTATTTGTGACCATGATTATTAGCTGACTTCTTCATGCTATTATGGAAAGTATTGTATGGGTGCTCCCTTCTTTGACAGATTATTCCCACCCTCCCAAAATTATTCCCTTCCTCCCCTGGATAGGACTTCACCCAGGAATCACTGCAATGCATCCATCTATTCCAACACTTCCATCAACATGGACAGGCCCATGGTGTCATTAATGGAACAGTTAATGTGAATATAATGAAATAAATCAAAGAGGTTTAGCAAAGGAGCTCTAACTCAATCAATAGCAAACAGCCTCAGTCCCATTAGTCTCAGAGCAGGGCAGTGGCTAATTATGTATGCAGTGCAGTGCAGTGCAAGCCCTAATGGCTATGCACTCCAGCTGCTACCTGGGCCTGTCTCCAAGCCCTGGGCTCCGGCTCTGGAACTGCTGTGTCACTGCATCATCAGCACCTGCCCCTCTCATGGTGTGTGCAGTCTCTTCTTGAGTGGCATTCCTATCCTCTAATGGGAAAAGAAATGAAAGCAGGATGTTAGGGGTGGGATTTCTTGCCAACTGTCTAGTCAACCAGGGCTCCGGGGCGGTGTAAAAGGCTAGTACTTCTCTTTGGTTAGGGGATGGAGAGTTGGACTCTGGGGGCAGGGCTGGACTCCTCAGCATTGCTCTGATGTGTGGCATGGGAGGGCTCCACAGTGTTTTAGCAATATGTTTCACTGTAGCATTTCCCTACAGCTGGTCAGGGAAACTTGGACAGAACCATATTCTGTTAGAATATGTGGTTCTGTCAAAAGCAAAATGCTTCATGAAATTGGGTCAATTCTGCAGGAACTTTTTTCCCCAGTTTTTTTCTGAAACAGTTCTGACTGTTGAAATGAAACTGCAACTGCTGGAATGAAATATTTTGATTTTCCATTTTGAAATGACCTTTTTGTTTTGAAATAAATTGAGTATTATATTAGAATACAAAATTATAAAAAGTCTCAATCGCAACTAAACATTTGTCAAAACAAAACCATGATGGGGTGTCTACTTCACACAGGTGAACAACAGGTTGACAGGAGTCAGTTACCCCACCTTGCTGCACCTGGAGGATGTGTTAGGCTTGAATTGTTACTAGACCCAGCTGAGTGATCTTCATAAAAGAAGAAAGTGAAAGCTTCTGGGGATATCCAGCAACCCAGGAGAGAGGAGGAGGAGGTAGGGAGTTTGACTTCACTCTCTCTGGGATGGCAGAGTGTAGAAAGCCCCACAAAGATGAATTAATTCTTATAGTGGGCTCTAGCAATGGGGTGAGGCACAGAGATGCAGTGCTGAGGGATTGGCATTCTAGTAGAGAAAGATAGAAGTGGGAGGATCAAGGGAGCAGCCAGAGACCTGAGAGGCTGGGTTATGCACAGGCTGCAGGGAAGCACTACAAGGGGCTCAGAGATAGGCAGTGACCGAGGGAAACAGCAGTGTATCTGAAGGAGCGCCTTCTTCATACAGGTTTCAGAGTAGCAGCCGTGTTAGTCTGTATTCGCAAAAAGAAAAGGAGTGCTTGTGGTACCTTAGAGACTAACCAATTTATCTGAGCATAAGCTTTCGTGAGCTACAGCTCACTTCATCAGATGCGTACAATGTCTCTGGGCTGGAACCCAGAGTAGAATGTGGGCCTGGGTTCCCCTATCAGCCCTGAGAAAGGGGCATATAAGCTTGATGTATTGAGCCAGAGTGTGGCTGAAGTCTGAGCCTCAAGAACAGGCTAAGGAATAGGCCAAGAGAGGGCAGAAGGATCTCTTGTGTTGCTTCTCTGGAAAGGGAAAGACTTTAAAGTCACCTGGCTGATGGGCTGAACCACGACAAGAAGCAGACAACTACAGGATGGAAGTGACAATTGGTGAGTGGGGCTACAGATGATAGTGCTGCAATGCTGTGCCTGTAGTGAGTCAACTCTGCCACAGAAATGTTTTGATCTATATCAAAGTTTTTTTTTCTTTTCTGAAGTTTCCTTTGCAGAGAATTTCAGAACTTTCAGTTTTCATTCCAATTCAGAGTAGAGCCAAATTTCTAAATCTCAAAATCCTTTGTGAAATGGCACTTCTGTCCTTCTACAGCCCTAAATCTACTCCAAATTGTACAGATGCAGGTAATCTACTGCTATCTAATCCCATCAATATGCTAACTAAAGGACCATTATTAGGTATTTCTAGGATAGCCTTCACCATATCTCCATGATGGAATTGAGATTTGCATAGATGCCCTTGGTGCGCTTCATAGCAATCTCTGCTATCTGCCTTTCCCAAGATTTTCATGATACTGTAGTATTGTCCTTGGCTTTTGCTTGTTCTGTGTGTGGTGATGTAAAAGCAGAGTTAAGGTTGTTTGAGTAACCTTAACTATGTCTGTCTGTATTTTCCAATGGGACCTGGAATTGGATGTAGTGACTTATGCTAAGTTCTTGAGTGCTTTGAAGAGGAGGACTCCGAATCTGGCCTTGAGGGCTGAGTTGGGAGGCGTCGAAGGTTGTAATCCCTTCCTTAAACAGTGCTGTAAGGAATGGTAGCTGAGGTCAATGTGTGGGTGTGGAGACAGCCATATGACCTGAGAAGTACCAGACTTGGTTATCATAACCAATGCAGCAGCCCCACAGTCAGATAACTAGTGAAACTAAACCCTTGAAGTAGTTAATCTCATTCATAAAATATCTGTTGCACAGGGCTTTTGGAAATTCCACAATGATAGCAGTGAAAGAGAGTAATTATTAGCCATACTGTTAACACAATATTGATGAGTGTTGGAAATTTAGAAACGAAAAAGTAACAAGAGTGAGGCATGGCTGAGTTACACTTGTATGAGACAGTAGAACTTGTATTAACTGGCTGAAATATTTATGGTTGCAGCTGGCCTGCAAAATTAATGCTGTAACTTTTAATATGTTCATTTAAATGCTTTTAATACGTTTTTCACTTTAGGGTCTTTCCCTAGCAGCATGATATGATATGAAATGCACTTAAATCTAGGAGATGCGAGCACTGCTTCCCAAGAGGGCAGGAATAGGACAGCAATACAATTTTCCTGCTGTGTTTTTCTCCAGAAAGGTACAAGAGGAAGAAGAGGAGATTAGGTAAAGAAATGCAAGAAAGAGGAGAAACAACTGTGGTCACTAAGGGTGCTGACAAGAAGTGGTCATAAATAGCCTTGTCTGCTGAAACAGAACCTGGGAGCTCTAGCCAGACCCTGAGCTGGTGTGAACTGGTGCAACTCCATCAGAGTTATGCCACTTCACACCAACTTGGGGTCAGGTCCCCAGTATGGAGTTATAGGCCAATTTAAGTTGCTAACTTCAACATTTACACTCCTAAATAAGCGACCAGTTATTGAAATGCGCTGTGCTCCTTGCAGTGCTATTGAAGTTAATGGGAGCTGCTGAGTGCTTTTTTGAAAAAGAGTGCCACCTGTTTAGGGGCCTAATTATGGACCTAGGCTCCTAAATTTGGACTCTTACTTAAAATAAAAACAAATCTTGGCTTTTGTTTTTGGAGGCTTCTCCCTACAGCTGCAGACTTACTGAAATTCACATCACAGTTAAAACCTTCCTACTTCAACCAATGACTTTTTGTCAATCAGTGTCAGGAAATGCTGCTTCTTAAAGAGAGGAAGAAGCCGTGAGAACCAGCAGCTTGTTGGGGAAGGCCAGGATAGTCCCCTGAATTAAAGCAGGAACTGTCCAGAGCTCCCTTGGCTCCAGGCAAGGTTGCCTAGCAACCCTATGAGCTTGGCTGGCCCAATAAACCCTCACTAAGTGGCTGTGCTCCTTGATTGGACAGAAGAGCCAAGAGATTCCTATTTAAGCCTGGTAGCAAGAGCAGCACAGTGGCTGCTCAATGCATTCTGTACCCACAGCAGCGCCAGACCTGCTTCTTGTCCAGCCCTGGGCCTACTTCTTGCCTGCTTTGCTCCAGCCCTTGTCCCCACATATTTCTGAACTCCTGATTCCTAACTCCTGGCTCCTGTTCTGATTCTGCTCTGACCTCCAGGCCAGACTCCTGTTCCAACTGCTAGCTCATACTGCCTATACCTCCAGTATGTGACTGTTCTAATTACTGTTAGAAAGAAAAACATAATGTAAAAAATTCAAAGGGAGTCACAAGAAGAAGGGGAGATTGGAAAAAACAGATAATTAAAAGGAATAGTTGAAAGAGAAGGTGGCTTGCTAAGATGTACTAGGTTTCAGTGGTACTGTGTTAGTCTGTATCAGCCAAAAAAATCAGGAGTCCTTGTGGCACCTTAGAGGCTAACAAATTTATTTGAGCATAAGCGTTCCTGGGTTAGAACCCACTTCATCAGATGTATGAAGTAAAAGATACAGGAGCAGGTATAAATACATCAAAGGATGTGGGTTGCTTTATCAAGTGTTAGGTCAGTGTTGGTAAAGCAACCCACATCCTTTGATGTATTTATACCTGCTCCTGTATCTTTTACTTCATACATCTGATGAAGTGGGTTCTAGCCCACGAAAGCTTATGCCCAAATAAATTTGTTAGCCTCTAAGGTGCCACAGGACTCCTTTTTTTTTTTTTTTTAAAGATGTACTAGCCAGCCAATTGGTCACTAATCTTGCTTTTTGGTTTTTCAGTTCCCCCTGCTGGGAGGGGGAATACCTGAGTTCAAGTATCCTACATCTCAGGTGAGTGCTCCAACTACAGAGCTATAACACACAAGGGGGACACCACCACCTCCTCTGTTTTGTGAATCTAGCCCTTAATTTCCTTTTGTTTGATTAAAAAGAATTAAAATGCCAGAACACAGTATTTCAGTTGACCAGAACTGATTTAAAAAAAAAAATCAGGTACTCGTACAGTTCTAATCACCAGTACCACTTATCTTCAGTTTCACACTGCTGCCCAAGGCCCTAATATTTGCCACTTGCATCATTACCCCAGCAGTTTTCTTCTCTCTCACTAAACAGCATCCTAGACTCTTAACATTTGATGGCTGACATTGTTTCCATTCAAAATGGTCAAGTAAGTGGTTCATATCTCAAGTGACCAGGTATTATATGTCCTACACAACCTTTGTCTTCTATTTGATGCCTTTAAACATTGGAAATTAAAGTTTGTACATAGCATCTAAATGTCTGATACATTATAGCCATCTTTCATTTGCAAATACAAAACAAAACATCAAGAGCTGCATGCTCTTTAGAGCTCTAAGAATTAGTAGAATTTAAGTATGTAATGCTGTGTGTGTGTGTGTATCTGTGTAATATATTTTTTAATTGACTATGATTTGACCTGCATACTCTTAAATACTTAAAAATTAAGATCAGAAGGGAAACCATTGGCTACCTAAATCACAAAGTGGCTTTCTTTGCATGATGCGGGAATATGATTATTCCTCTTCTTGATTGCAGTCTTTAACTGAATATAGTTGGGGAAGGTTATTTTGTAACTGACAGACTGGTCCTCCCCATGAATAAAGTTGCATGACATGAATGCTTATAGTTTTTTGTCTAGACTGCAACCAAAGTTTCCTGTTTCTCTCTCTCTATTTAATTTAAAAAACAAAAAATCACCCCTCCCCCCCCCCGTGTTTTGTCATCTTTTATGCTGGTCCCATCATAGGGTGCCAGGCAACAATTCCTATTCACTAATTAAGACTGACACCATTTTTCCCCCTATTTGCTTACATGTCAGAGCAACTATATCTCAAAACAATTCTTTCCTTGTCACCCCTGTTTTCAGTGCTTCTTACCTTTGCTGCTCAACTGACCTTTAAACCAGAAAACATCAAACTACAGAAAGAGAGCCAGATCCTCTGCTGGTGTAAATCAGCACAGCTCCATGGAAGTCAAGCTGTGCTGATTTACAGCAGCAGAGGGTCTGGTGTTACATTTCTTGTGCAACGCCATTGAAGCTGTCTTATGTGGCAGATTGTGAAATCAAAGGTTCACCTTCTGCCAAGGATTCTGTATCTCTGTTCCAGATAAAAGGGCTGGATATTGAATTCTTTATGCCTGGAACACCTATCTGCTTTAAAAATTGTGATCTGTGTCTTCCCTGCTTTTCCCAACTGAACTGGAAAGTACATCAGTAGACAAACATTTGATCCCATGTCTGCTAAGGAATCACTAATACTTTGCTCAGAACCTCTGATGCCACTTTGTCTGTTACTGTCTATATGACTGAGAGAGGATGAACAGCCTTCTTACTGAATCACTGTATCCCACCTATATGTCCTCTGACATGGAAAACTTGCTATCAACAGGAACAGATTTGTTTGCCGGAAAGGAGAATCAGTCTATCTCTTGTATTCCCCCACGCCTGTACAAGCTTTAAAAACACTTAATTTCAGAGATGAGTCTTCCCACACACTGACATCTCTGGACAAACCATCTGCTTCAACACTCTCTCTTTCCCTGAGTATGCCTTGCTGGCAAATATAAATTTTTATTCACTTTTATGTATCTGTATGAGTAGAATCTTTATCCATGCAGACTTTCTTTGTCTTGTCTTGTTCAGACAAACAACTGTCTGTGATTTGCTGAAAAGGAGCTTTCTGGGGAATATGAAATTGGGTAAAGACTTTTGAACTCCCATGAAGTCTAATTTGTTGATGCTTAATTTCTTCTCTTACTGGGACCAACAACCCTTCCTGAGATATTTGGTTAGGAAACAACTCAAACCAATTTTGAGGCACCTGCTGCTAGCAATATGAATGAAGGAAAAAGTAGGAAAGGGCTGACAGAAGCAGGATAATTGTCACAGGCTATCTAAGGGAAGTTGGCTTAGCTTACCAAATCATCATAATTAATTCCTAACACTCTTCATGTAGATCTAAAAGCACTTTACAAAGGTGATCTGTATCGTTATCCCTATATTATGGCTGCGGAAACTGAGGCACAGGGAGGGGAAGTGACTTACCCAAGGATATTCAGTAGATAAGTAGTACAGCTGGGAACAGAACCTAGGTTTCCTGAGTTCCAGTCAATGCTCTGTGCACCAAGCCACTCTACCTCCTCTGGTAATGAGTTTGGGCTTGGGCTTGTGGCTGGGTCAGATGACTAGGTATCATGCGGCCTATGGGTTGTGTTCCCTGTATGAAGGAGACTGCTTAATTAGAGGGGACAGATTCCAGAAGGAAGTTTCTCCTGTAGTAAATCCAGGTGGGTGGCAGGAGGAGCCGAGGGGTTTCTTGTAGTAAGTCAGGAAGGAGGGGTTAGGGTAGCCACGAGGAAGAGACAAAACAGACTTGCAAGGTGCTAATGCAAGGATGATTGAGGAGCCTTGGAGGAATGAAAAAAAAAAAGTTGCGGAACCCTGAGCCAAGGCAAAGAGTTGACAAGACTATTTTATTGGACTTTTTGTTTATCCTGAGAGTGGACTTTGCAATTGGGCCATAGAGCTAAATTGTTTTGCAAAGCACTGGTATTGGCCCATTTAAGGGCAAGAGACTGAACTGTCTGGAGCTGAAAGAAGGAAAATTGAGGCATGGAGTACTATGTACCAAGAGGGAGCAAGGATCACTTTTTAAATCTCTACTGCAAGAGAAAATCTCTAGGCTTTTTCTGAGCAACAAATTCTGTGGCTCCAGTATAGCCCATTTCTCCCCTGAACTGGGCATGCATGCATATTTTGTAGGACACAGAATATAATCTGGAAAGCTGGCAGAAAATATACTACTTTACCATAGAGTCACCATCTCTATAGCCATGAGCTGGTGACACCTGTTAACAATTTCCCCTTGTCTTTTCTCAGGATCTCCTTCTGGATATGTAAAGCATATTACTAGAACTGGCAGAAGTTCATGAACCAGCCCTCAGGGTTTGGTTGCAAACAATCCCCTGCTGGTTTGCTTGAAGATAAGAATTTGTTGTAGCTAAACATACAAGTCCAATACTTGCAACTCTAACTCTGTCCTTTCCCCAATTGTTTCCCCTATCTCTACAAGGCCAGTGGCCTTTCTTTCTCTCCCTCAATTTTAGCATTCAGTGGGCCCTTTTGTGTCTCAAGGTCTTCAGGGAAATTCCGATCTCCAGTGAGCTTTTTGGTGGTAAAGCCCACTGCCCTCCAGGTACAAGGGAGGATTCCCTCTGACAAAAGGGAGTCCTCAGCTGGCATAACTGGCTCTATGCCACTCCTTCCCAGAGATAGGGTTGCCAATTTTGGTTGGACATATTCCTGGAGGTTTCATCATATGACACAATCTTTAATTAAAGATTAATCTTTAATTCCTCCAGGACAATCCTAGAGGGTGGGCAATCCTATCCGGAGGGTGTGCTAGCGCATAGAGGGGCCATTCCAGGAGGAGGGCAAGCTATCATGCACAGCACTTTGTCTGAGCATTGGCTGGTGTATCAGTTGGCATAACTTGGGCTGCTCTAGGTTATAACAAGGACTGTTTGTGCTCCCAACTAGGACAGAGCAGGATAAGGGGAACGGAATGGTGGCTTTTCAGCTGTTCCAAGTATAAAATGAGCACAGCTAAAGATATGGCCTATTTCATCTTTGAAGTATCTATCTGCGTGTTGTCAGCTTGGAACACTTCTAAATGAGGCAGTTATGAGAGATTCGCCTGTGGATTGCAAAGCAAATCAGTGCAGACAAAGCTGTTAGGACAAACATCTATAAAACACTATCAGCACAAACACTATCAGTACATCTATAAGACATTATCAGCAGTGGAGATAGCCAAGAAAAATTTTGGGAGTTTTCCTTTTTGCCTAAGGATATGTGTACACTGCAGCTGGGAAGGAGCCTCCTAGACTGGGGAAGGCAGACTTGAGTTGGCCTGCTAAAACTAGTAGCAAGGACATTCCTGCTTGGGCTCTCAAGTCTTCCCCCTTCTCCTCCCATCCTCTAGGCTTGAGAGTCTGAGCACCAGCTCAAGGTGAAACATCTATGTTACTATTTTAAACCTACTAGCTCAAACTCTGCTGGTGTGAATCTGTCTTCCATGGGCAGGGAGACTTGCACCCAGTCTACAATGTAGACCTAAACTAATACTGCCGTTGAGCTAAATAACTTTGAATCAGTCTTATAGACCTGATTCGATCTCATCAGGGACCTAGATGAAAGTATAGTGCCTAAATGATACCATTGTAAGGTGCCCTGAAACTAACAGAGTCAGAATGGAAACATGTCAATTTATAGTACAAGCAGAACTCTTGTTGCCTTTTTTTTTTTCTAACAGCCGCACTGGGTTAAAGAGCAAAGCTATGCTTAATGACTTGATTCAATCTCATGGCCTAGAATTTTGTACTGTGACATAATGCTGACATATAATGCAGACTGAGGAATTTTTTTTTTTTTTTAGTGCTGGCAGGGAGAACAAACACTCCTTAGCCACTTTGTGTAAATGCTGCCATGCTTAGCAGGGAGCAAAGAGAGGTAGCTTTGAATAAAGGCTACTGACAAATCAATCCTGTTTGAACTAGATCTGTAAGTATAAAATAGACTAGCTTGATTGCTTATACACAGTATGCAGAGAACAGTTCTGCTGCTTTTTTTTTTTTCTTTGCGTCTGTGGTTTCTATAAGTGAAGTACAGACAAATAAGGACAACTCATGATCATCACCATGTATGTGGGGGAAGAGGTCCATTATTCAGTTGATACTGGAAATTATTGTGACATGCAAATTTTCTCGTGGGTTTTTTTATTTGTTTACTTTGGTTTTCCTTTGTCCTAGCCAGGACTATTCACTGTTCTGAGAGCTAAAAACTAAAGAGACAAGTGTTGTTCTTTAGTCGAAATCAATTTGAGTGGACTGCTGTCCCCAGTGAAGTCAAGGGCTAAACTCCAGTTGACTTCAGTGGAGTCAAGATTTCATTCCCAATATCTGCTTCATAGAGTGCATTTTATATTTTTAATATTTCATGAGGGTGGTGGTTATTCCTTGCGTATGCATTTCTTTAAAATCAGGTTTCCTTTAGTAAGAAGGGAAGATCTGTTTAAATTTGGGGTCTTTTTAATTTCAGACAAATGTAAACATCAGGATTAGATATGTGATAAGAAACAAACACCCATTATTTTGTTTAATGTAGTCTTTTTTTCTTTTCCCCCCTCAGTGTGTTGACTTTCACAGACTCTCCATTGATTTAATCAAGAATCTTGAGTTTAATTGTTGTGTTGTGCAGCAATAGCAGTTGACTTTCTTTCTAAATGTCGCGGACTGACTGTTTCAGCTTTCTCACTGTTCTGTGTGCTGCACTGCGACTCGGCTGGCAGAGCAGAGGAAGGGTGGATCTGCTTGAGATTTCCTGTCTTGCTGTGAGTCACAGTCACAGATTGCTGTTCTAGCACTTCACTTGCTACCATTGGGATGTCAGGAATGTGGTCGTATAAGCGAAGCAGGAACAACAGTTTATGCTTTTGCATCACGATAAGCATGCTTGCTGACCACCGGTAAAGTGCATGGTTTGAGCCTTCAAGGGGGCACTTCTAGTGTCACGAAACTACAGCAAGCTAATGAAGAAATGGAGACAATTTAAAGGCTCCCTGTCTCTTTCTGATTCTTGTGTGCATTTTATTAGTTGCCTTTCATCACATTTCAACATCTTGCATTCCTGTATCACTCTGGATATTGTCAGACTTCAGCTGTGCAGTGTGCCGGGCACTGGTTGCCTGCCTGCCTGACCTCTAGCCTAGTGGTGGCTACACTTCACTAGTGCTCTGCCCATAAAGCCTGATCTTGCAAACACATTCTTACTTCCAGGTGTATGTAAATACCATGAATGGTTCAGTGGGACAATGCCCAGAGAGTAAACGTTTTATAGTATAGGGGTAAATGTTTGCAGTATTGATATAAAAGGTGCTCTCTAAATGTAAAATATCAATATTATTGCTCGTGTCCTCTAAAAAACAGTTTTTCTTAAGATAGCAAAGTAATCTTATCTGTCTGCAGTGTTTCTCTGTAATTCCTTACTTTTGCTATAGGAAATACCTCAAATATTGCAAATACTGAATCCTAGTTGACTTGTTTAAATGCAGAAGTTGCCAGTAGGGTTAAAGCTGTACAACCTCCTTATAGGGACAAGAATAAGTTATACCAGTATAACTGCATTTGCACCAGTACAGCTATTTTTAAAAAAATCACACCTTTAACAGAAATAGTTAGTGTTAAAAAATCCAGGTGTAGTGCAGACCTCTGACAATTTTCAAGTTGATAAAGGGCTCTACTATAATATCAGCTAAAATTTAAACACTGGGAAAGCTGTGTGCACTTTAAAGTTCACAAACTTGTTTAAATTACAAATTGGCCTTGGCAGGAACTCAAAGATACAATGGTGATGGGCAGAGTCGAAGGACTTGGACAAACTAATGGGCCATGCTGTATTAAAATCAGAACAACTCCATCAGTGCATTATGATGATGCTTTACTGGCAACTTGAGGGAATTTATTTGTTCATGGAAGGCTTGTGCTACTTTAAAAGGCTGCGGGGCCAAACAAAAGTGTAGAGAGAAGCTTCATTTTAATTTTATTGAATACATCAACACCTGACTGATGGTGATATAAGTCTATGCTTGTGCCTGGAGCACTATGTTCATTTCCTCCAGGCAAGTTCTTTATCAGGCCTATAATAATGTAGAAATGATGGATTGACCAGATATTGGCTTCTACATCATATGCTCGCATAAATGTAGTTTTTCTTTTCAATAAATTAGGAGTCTTAAACATTTCAATATGACAAATTGTGTTGCGTAGAGTAAATGATCAGAATTAAATGTCTGATAAAGACCATGCTGCACCTGAAGTGCACTCAGTGCAAGCTGGGGCAGAGATTTGAGGGTTGTGTGTGAGCGTGGCTTTAGCTCACCTTTGCACACCTCTAATCCTGCTACAGCCTCAATGTAGGGTCAGGATCTAGTGCCGAGTTAGATCAGCCCCTAGGAGTGCTGCCTTGTGTTGTAAAAGGCTCCATGCTGTTGAAAAGGCAACTACGGATTTGTGTATTGCCAGAGTGTTCTGACCATGTGCACCCTTTATTCAGCCATGTTCCCCTTCACCAGCTGTGGGAAAGAAAGTGGAATAAGTTCTCATATATCAACTTTATGCCACTGGGGGGGATCATACTTGAGCAGGGGACGCACAAGGCAGCTGCACTGCATGGGAGAACATGGTCCCACAAGTCTCTAAATATGGCAGCACACTAACTTCCTCATTGTTAATAGTGGTATCTAACCAGGTTGTAGTTATATATTTGTTGAACTCCAGTATTCTTCTGCTGGAACACCCACATTTGCAAGCAGCAGTTTCATATGGAACATCCATTGACTTCAACGCCTCTTTAAGATGTGTAAAACTACGTCTATCCAGCCACTGTGGGAAAGGACACTTACTTGAGGTTATAAATGGTATTTGCTTTAGCAGTGAAGTGTTTAGTAAACACTCTCAAACGGCTTGAAAATAAATATTGGACTAAATCTTTCAGCCTTTTGTATAACATACAAATGTTCATTAATGTAAGAAGGTTTTTGGTTCCATCCCACACCTTGGATCATCTAGAACTGCTGACCTTAATAGTCTTATTTCTCATGGGAGATTTCTTTTTGAAGTGTGGGCAGTGTAAGATGTGGAATATTTACACTTCTGCTTCTTTTTAGATTACTTTGTATCTTAGTGTACTAAGGGGAATTCTTTAACCTTATTTTCCTGTTGCACTTTGCATTTTGGCTGTTAGCAAGTCTGCAGTCACACAATGCGTCTCCTTTTGCAAACTACATAAAATTGGCATTCTATTATCTCAAAAATTACGCACATCTCAGAGAGTGTTCAAGTTATATAAAGGCTGATATGCTTATAATTATGTGAGATTACGCTACTTATTCTCCTTGCCTAAAACTGGATGGTTTGATGTGGATCTGCTAAGACCTCTATTTACTTGAATTTTTCCTTTTATGATGGAAAAGTAAATCCACTACAAACACAGACACACACAACAGATACACAAAAGTGCACTTATTGGACCAAATTCTGCTTGCATTCACTCCAGTGTAAATTCATGGTAAGTGAACAGACTTTGGCCCATTGTATAGTTTGATACATATTAAAATAACATTTAAATGTCTGACTTAAACAAACCACATGAGTCTGATGGAAGAAATCAGAATCTGGCCCAGAGACTTGGGCAGTCAGACTTCTGCATGAGCAAAAAATCTTACCTTTGACTGTGATCAACTTTGCTACATTAGACCTCCATTCGTTTAAATGCTGGTTTATATTTCCATCCTCCCTCCCCCATCATACTGTTTAAATCATGTGAGAGTCTTATGCAAAAATTGCACAGAAGGAACACATTGCTGTTAGTTTTTTATGACCTTTAAAGCTTTCTTTGGGTTCTCTGTTTCCTAACTGCAGCATCTCACAGTTACATATGTTCTTTCTAGAACAAGCAGTTATAGGTCATAGGTTCTCTGCTTCCTGCACTGACTTTTTCATCCATGTGAATTGTGAACGCCACTGCCCAGGCATCACAGAGACTGGAAACTCCTCCTCTGCAAAACCCCCACATACTTTTGAAACGCCTTTTCCTGTTGGCCTAGATTGGCAAGCACACCTAATTTGTTGTGTGAACTACCCAGCTGACCATGCCAGCTACATGCTCTAGACATGCTCCTGCCTGCAATAGACCGGTGGTATTGGATTGCCTTGGGGAGAAGAGGCTGTACAAGCACAGACCAGCTGTAGAAATATGGACAGCTACAAAAAAGATTGCACAGGGGATATAGGCAAAGGGGTATGACAGGCAGTGCCACATGAAAGTGAAAGATCTGAGGCCGGCATGCCACAAGGCCAGGGAGGCCAACAGTTGTTCTGGTGCCACCGAGCTGCAGACTTGCTCTTACAACAAGCTGCAGCTCACGCACAGACCTCCACAGACCACCATGGATACTGACCTTGAGAGAGATCTCTGCTGTGAACAGCGAGGTGGAGGGGGGACCAATGGTGTGTGATGTGGGGGGGGGGCGGGGGCAGGGGCTCCAGCTATGCCATGAGCCAGAATCTATTTGAGACTCCACTGCCTGTCTAGCTGGTCCTGCCGGCTGAGCACCAAGCACAATCCAAGGGAAGGAATTTCACGTAAGCGTGTACATGCATTCTCCCTTAATGTTTTAAATGTGAAGGTGGTGCCTGGCCCTGACCCAAGTTAGCAGGACACAGGTATCTACCTTTCACTGCTCTACTCATATGAGAAGAGAGAACTTTCTCTGCTTCTCATTCCCCTGTAGGGTTATGTGGGGGCAAAGGGGCATGCAGAGCAGTTCACGTACACAGGGATGTCCCTTGCATCCTCCTGAGCCATCTTGATAAAACTATCATGGAGGTATTCTGCAATCCTCTCCTGAAAGTTTTTAGGGATTTTCCCATGCCAGTCCATGATTACTACAGTGGTGCCTGCCAAAGTCAACAGGCTAGCAGCATATGGGCCTAGGTGGCTCCAGGTCACCAGCAGCAGCTGCTGTGCTCTCTTGCCTTTATTACTCTCACGAATCACAGATCAGCTAAAATGACCACCACCTATGAACAATAGTGCCAGTACTCGGTGCCATTTGCTCTGTACTCATACCCATGGATATAAGGCCCAAATTTTTTTGCATCCAAAATTCCCACTTCACTTCTTCCCTTCCCACCCTTGGCCCTCGCAGGACATACTCACTGTGGCTGGAGAACTATGCTGTGCAGAGGTGCTCCAAAGCTGAAGTGTCAATAAGGATATCTTATTTAAAACTCATGTGGGAGTAAGGGAAGGGAGTTACCTTTTGCTTTCCGTTGTGACTGTAAATCTGTTTTCTTCCATTTGAGCTGTGCTGGATGAAGCATCCTACTGAGTGCCTCTACTTGAAATTCTTTCTGGAAAATCACAGGCCATCCATACTGTATTACCACTCTGAATGAATGAGCAGCAGACCTCTCTAGCAGTATGATAAGAGCATTTGCATTTGTTTAACATGGAAGATTAATCAACACCAATTGTTCTCTTAGGATATGTCTACACTATAATAAAATACCTGGGGCTGGCCCATGTCAGCAGACTTCTTGGCTCAAGACTGTCTGGTTTTGAGGCTATAAAATGGCAGTGTAGACATTCAGGTCTGGGCTGGACCCTGGGCTCTGGGACCTTCCCCACTTGGGCAGTCCCAGAGCCCAGGCTCCAGCCTGAGTGTGAACATCAATGCTGCAATTTTATAGTCCTCATCCCAAGCCCTGTGAGCCCCAGGGTGTTTTATTGCAGTATAGACATACCCTTAGAATTTGAGATGAGAACATGCATCCATACTCCTTCCATAGCTTACTTCATTAAAAGTAAGGAAAAGTTTTAAATTTGGGGTTTTGTGGGGAAATGGCATGTATATATTTAAATATTACGAAGGGTCTGATTTTGATCTTATACTGGTGTAAATCAGGAGTGACTCCATTGACATCCATGGAGTTATACTAATTTTTACACTATCATTGATCAAAATTGTATGCAAAGGACCACGGGCCTTCTTTGTGCCACCCTGTGGAAAGCAGCTCTAAACACAGCAGAAGCATCCCCGTTATGGGGAGATCCTCTGGTGGTGTAGAGCTGTAGGAGCCAACCATGAAACAAGCTTCCAAAGCAGATTAGGCAAATCCAGAGTCTGTCTCTAAGAAAAATGTTGTAAAATTGTCCTCTTGTAAAAGCCCTTACCATAAAAATGACCCTTGCAACTAACACCCTCTTTGACACAGAAAATCCAACCTGAAACACATTACCCTTAAAACAAGAATAAAAATTAAGCTAGTAAAATATCAAAAACCCTACCACACACAAAGACTTCTCCCTGCAAAGGGAGATGGGCCAGAGACTTCATGAAGCTGACTTTAGAGCTGGTTGGAAAAATTCCAATGAATCGGTTTTTTGCCCAAATTCACTGATTCATTGAAATCAAACTATTTCTGCAAAAAGGTTTGATGTCCATGAACTTCTCAAGGAAGCTTACCTTGTCTAGTCAGATCCTACACAGCTTGCCAGGTTCCTAGGGATTGCCTTGGAATTAGGAATTCCAGACTCCTGAGCCAATTGGCTCCCTGGGGTGACTGAGTCCTGGGGCAGTTGCCCAACTTGGGGACCTTATCAGCCTATGACCCATGGGAGCCCTGGCTCCTCAGCAGCTGGCAGGCTGAGGCAGAGCTAGCAGGGCTTTCTGTCTCCATTTCAGCCCATGGCAGCGTAGAAGCTCCAACTGAACTGGAAGGTTGGGAGCTGGCCCTCCCATGGCTTCCTGGCTCTTGACAAGAGTTGTCGGTTTCACTGCTGCTATTCAGTGGTGGGCAGTAGTAAAATTGACATAATCTTGACTGTTTCAATCAACTGCTGTGAAAGCTACTGGAGTCCCTGATCCAAAACAAAATATCACTGGATTTCAGTTCCGTGAACATTTTCAAGTCTTGGGCTTTTTGTCTTGTTTGGTATGAAAATGGAAACTTGACATTTTTGCAGACATGAAATTTGGGTTCCCAGTCCATTACGGACTTTGCTTTGATTTTAAAGGAAAGGTGTTTAAACACTGACTATGGTGATTGTATCAAACCCTTGTGTGGATGGAGTTTCCATAAACTCTCCTACTCTAATCCAAGGGATGTGGCCAAGATATCCCTGTGCTCCCTAGCTGCTGAAACAGCCCCTTGTGGCAACTGGCGTAACTTACTGTAGTTCTCTTTTTAATGTTCCTTTTGTGACCCTCCAGCCTCAGAGTTGCATTGATCAACTCTGATCATCATCATTCCGCAGGCAGAATCTAGACAAATTTATGCAAGGGGAAGTGTTTAGCGCAAGAATATAAAGAGGAATGTAGGGGAAAAAGTACATAATAGGGCCTCTACCATTCAGCCTTATCTTTCCAATGTGGCCAAGAGTGAATCAAATAATTCACTGTTTACAACTCAAACTAGGGAAGGGAAAACAATGTTGAGGGTAACATTTATTTATCAGGTTTCAGAGTAGCAGCCGTGTTAGTCTGTATTCGCAAAAAGAAAAGGAGTACTTGTGGCACCTTAGAGACTAACAAATTTATTAGAGCATAAGCTTTCATGAGCTACAGCTCACTTCATCGGACTCATTCGTAGCTCACGAAAGCTTATGCTCTAATAAATTTGTTAGTCTCTAAGGTGCCACAAGTACTCCTTTTCTTTTTATTTATTTATCAGCTTCAGTACTGAAAGTTTCTGAAGTTTGTTACAGGCTATATATGGAGGGTGTGTGGCATCTTACCACCTCAGAGATGGGAAAAGGTCATTATGCACCAACAACAATAAATAGCAGGTATAGACTGAGAGGTAGAGAATTATTTATGCAAGTAAAAGAAGGGGCTTTCAAGTGTAGAATATAACATCTGGAATTTTGCCAGGACAGTGACTATTATTCTTAGACCCTGTAAATAGTAGAATGGGGATCTTTAATGAGCAGTGACCACATGCTGTGAGGGCTTCAGTTTCAAGTCCAATCTGACAGCTTCTCTGCTAGCATGCCCCCAAGGAGTTGTTGGGACATTGATTTAGTAATGATTCAGAGGGGAAAGTGCCACCTGCTAAGTAATCAACACCACTTACTACAGGGAGTTTCTGCAGAGATATAAGCAAGCGCTGTCCTGATTAGTTTGGAATATCTGATGATATGACGGTTTGTGGTGAGATGACTGCAGGATTGTACTGTCTGATACACAAAATGTGTCAAATATCTTAAACGGTTTCTAATTTGCACAGCACATCTGTACAGGAGTATGTGGAGGAAAAATGGAAAGGTGAATAACATAAAGAATACCAGAAGACTACAGTAAGATGAGGGCAAGCAGGGTAAATCCTGACCCACCCTGTAGGTACAGAAGGCATGATCTGCAGCAGAGCCAGTATAGCCCTGGCGCTCAAAGGGAAACAAAAATCATGGACCCCCTACACATTATAGACCTGTGCTCTCTAATGGATGTTTCTGCTTAAGCTAACTGAGGTGCTTAAGGAGGTGCTGGACCACTGGCTCTATATCTAGTGGATAAACTAGCCAGCCCCCTCTCTCCAACAAGTGGCTGCCAAGCAGCACTGACACTTGGATGGGTAAGACAGGAGATTTCATCGCCCAATCACTATAGAACTCTCCTGTACACAGGATGCTTACTTAATCTATGCTCCTGGCCTGGGATGTGCAGAGACTAATTCAGCAGTCTTAAAAAATGTCTCAATTCTTTCCATCCTGCTACTGAGGCAGGAAGCAGCTCCCCAATGAGGCAGGAAGCCGCAAATACATATTTATAACTCATTGCTATAACTCTCTCTCTCTCTCTCTCTCTCTCCTCTGCCAAATAGAGCACTTTGAATAACTGTGAAAGTATTAATAAGAGACTGGTTTTTCCAATATTTTGAATGATTTTGCATATGACTTATCTGTGCCCTTATCTGGTGGTATTTGCATGAAAAAAATTGAATGGCAGAGCAATTGAGACAACAACTTATGTTTAAAACAGGCAGAGAAGAGACTTGCTAGGATACAATTGAGGATTCCAGCCAGTTTCTTGTGTTGCAGCTTTCCTCTTTTCTTGGTGATTGGGTTTTTTATGTCTGAACAAACGCTTGCACGGGCCAGTAAAGCCACCAATCAAATAGTCCTAATGTATGGTTTTCCCAGTATCTTGAGAGTCCCTGCATATTCTCCACTGCCAACCCTATGATTCCCAAAAGGCATATTAGAGTTGTCTTCAGCATACTCCAAACTACAAAGTCATAGAGCAATCTCCACTATTTCCTACAGCTCCACATTAAAGATTTTCCATGTCATTGTGGAGTGCTGAGGGGGAGGGGAATGTATCCCTTCTACCAGATAATGAGTTTGTGTTCCTGTTCTTGGAAACAACTCACCTCCCCAATTTCTGGCCTGATCCCAAGAAATGGTGAATATCTGTGACTCTCAGAACCAATTAATTATTTCTGTCTAACCCATTTTATAGCCATGGGTTTGTTGGCTCTTCTCCAAGTTTGCTGAACCAACAATACTGATCAGACAGTATTCCAGCACTTTCAGATCTCATTTAATTTCTGAGGCTTAACTGTGTGTGCCAGACCAAATCATTTTCACCAAGGTGAGTGACAATCACCACTAGAAATACAGAAGGACTCATTAGAGCAGCAAATACAGAATTATTCATAGGAGGCAATAACTGGTCCCACTGCATTTCTTCAATACCTCTACACAAAATAGCTCCTTTAATTGCATGGCAGAAAGGAGCATTTTTGACCATCTTTCCATGCAGAAAATGATCAAACATCTACAAATTCAGGATTGGACAATTATTTTCTAAGCCCTACTACTGTCTAAATGCAAGAAGCAACCCCAAATATTGTGACAGTGTAATCTCTCCAGCAGCCTTAGCACACTTGCATATGCCCCATAGGTAGGCCAAGGATTACATCGAATTCTGTTTCCTCTCCGGTGGTGAAGATTCTGAAAAGTTGCTACTGAAAGACAAAGCATTTGTTCACATTCTTGGGAAAAAAACTCACCATGAAAAGGACGCTACTGATAACATTTAAAATTATATACCTACAAAGCTTAAATACCAGTCCCAAGGACAATAGTCAGATAGGGAAATATTGTGATCTATAACAGTGGGTAGGTAGATTATATACATTGTATTAGACTATTTACATGTAGGATGGGATTTTGAACAGTTTTTGGTGTTGGTCTAACTCTGTGCCTCAGATGTCAGCGGACCTTTTTACATTGACTTCTGAGGGACAGAGTTAAGCCAGTGTTACTGTTGAGTGCTTTTGAAAACCCAGAAAGGTCTGAAAGGCTGCTCCAATGTTCTGTTTTGAACCAAATGTTTACTCCGTCTTGATAATTTGAAGATGAATGCCATTGGACTGACGACTTCTGGGAAGCCTTTGTGCTATGAGGCAGTGTGGAAAGCCGCTGAAATGAATTTTGCTGAGGCAAGGGAATGCCAATGTGCTGTTCAGGAGAACCCCTGGGTTTATTTTTGGATTGTTTTGCTTAGCTGTGAAGCCACTGGATTGATGTCACTGTTGTGACTAAGAGCTGTGTTGCTTGTAATTGCATCAGTGAACAGCTAGAAAAGATAAAAACACTGACTGTGGTTTAGTGCTGAAATCCTCATAACCATCATTAACAGCTTCTCTTCTTTTAAAACTTGCCTTGTAATTGGCCAGATCTGCAAGATAGTTTGTAACCTGTTGATTTCATAAATTGTGTGAGGAAAAACTCCAAGGGCTCTGAGATGACACAATTTGCAATGCCCAGACAGAAACAATTACATAACCTGGTTCTCCTGCGGCTTCATACAAACAGCTCCTCTAGGAATGGCTGGAGGATCCAATCCTCATCCTAGGAGATGAGCAGCCAGCCCCACCTATATTGTTTCTGGTTAGGGGAAAGGTTTCAGCTGTCTTGCAACAGTCCAGGTATCTTGTGGACCATTCAATAACCAAAAGGAATCCAGAGTAACATCCTGCCCTCATTGCAATCAAAGGGAGATTTGCCATTGACTTGTATGAAACCCAGAATCCACTGCAGGATAGCAGAGAGCATCATCCTTTTAAACCCAAAGCATTCTGTCAAAATGGATCCCTATTCCAGTGGTGTGAGTGGATCACTGGCATTAACATAGAATATGAGGAAAAGTAGTTAGAAAAAGGCATCATCATTACATGGGAATTTCCTTAGAATGACTAGGCTCTTTCCAATGACAAAACTTCTAACAACCTTCTGTGATACATCTATTTTATAGTACAATGGGCTTACTGGAGCTTTCTTAGTGCAGTAGTTTTCTGCTTTAAATATATGCCTTGAATAACTTTAACTGAGTACCAGCTACTTTTTTCTTTCTTGTACTTTTTTTCTAGTAGTTAATCTGGATTCTTAGCATATCTACATTGAGGACCTAATGATCTGAAACCCTGGTCTGCAGATACAAATGTAATGTTATTCAATTAATATTGGATCCCTGCTTCCAGCAAAGGAAACCTCTGGATAATTACAAAAAAGTGATGGGGGGGAACAATGTGAAAAAGTGTATTTATTTCCCATCACTTCTCTATACCGCAAAAATGACTTAAAGGATTTTGCTCACCTTCTAAAAATATTCATGTTGGGCAGAGATGAAGGATGGGAAATTGTGGCCCAAAATGCATCCGATGAAGTGAGCTGTAGCTCATGAAAGCTTATGCTCAAATAAATTTGTTAGTCTCTATGGTGCCACAAGTACTCCTTTTCTTATTTGTGAAGTTGTTTGTGTGAAAACAGGAAGTACTGACTATAACAGTCATTAGGTTGTTATTACCAGATCTGCTGTAATAATGATAATAATCTGTTCTTTCCTGGATATTAGACAAGTTCAAGAGTTCAGGAAAGGGCAAGAATTATCAGAGGGCTGTTGTAATTCTGTGCATATTTGTGGTTGTTTGGTTGACATTTGTCCTAATTCGATAATACATTTTGGATAATTAAAATATAGTAATCTTGTAACTAAGAAGATTCTTTTGTTCTTTTGTTAGTGAACAGATTTTTCCCACTGATGAAATTGAGCCTGAGCAAAACAGGTCATGAAGCAGCAGAAAACTACAGCAAAAGAAATATGTCTTGGGATAGAACCCTAAGTATGATCATGATTAAGTATCCCATTGATTCAAAGAACTATGAAAAGCAGACATTCCATGATGAAATATCTCATAGCAGAACACAAATAATGTGCTATTTTTATTAACCTATAAACTAATTTTATAAGGCTAATAATGATAAAGCAAAGTAAACAGTTTGTGAAATATTGATTAGAGATATATCAAGCTAGTGTCAAGAAATTGGGAGTAAGATGGTTTACAAGAATTAAGCCATCATTAGATCACACGACCTAATCCAGTTTGAATTCAAACATTGCAGATCAACTCAAGTAATGTATGGTTTATAATATGGGCAAAACCCTGCACTTATGGAACAATTTGCAGGACTAATGTTTTGTTTTGGGTTCTTTTTGCACCGTGGTAGCCAAACTGATGCAAAACCACAATGTAAATGTTCCTAGCTGCCAAGTTCCATGCAGCTTTTTGTGTAACATTTAATGCAAATTGTTTAATGAGTTTATTTGCCAATAGTTTGTGTATAACTATAAACTTCAGTTTAAAAAAAAACATGTGGGTTTCATAGATTCCAAGACCATTGTGATCATCTAGTCCAACCTCATGTATAACACAGGCCATACAACTTCTTCAAAATAATTCTAGAGCATATCTTTTAGGGGAAAAAAAAATCTAATCTTGCTTTTAAAAAGTTAGTCATGGAGAATCCACCACGGCTCTTGGTAAATTGTTCCAATGGTTAATGACTGTCAGTGTAAAAAATTTATGCTTTATTTCCCTTTTGAATTTGTCTGGCTTCAACTTCCAGCCATTGAATCATCTTATACCATTTTCTGCTAGATTTAAGAACCCATTATTAAATATTTGTTCCCCATATGGATATTTATAGACTGTAATCAAGTCACCCCTTAACCTTCCCTTTGTTAAGCTAAATTGATTGAACTCCTTGAGTCTGTCGCTATAAGGCATGTTTTGTAATCCTTGAATCATTCTAGTGGCTCTTCTCTAAACCCCTTCCAATTTATCGACATTCTTCTTGAATTGTGGGCACCAGAACTGGACACAATATTTCAGCAGCAGTCTCATAAGTGCCAAATAATAGAGGTAAAATAACCTCTTTCTACTCTGATTTGAGATTCCCCTGTTTATGCATCCCAGGATCACATTAACCCTTTTGGCCAGAGTGTCACACTGGAAGTTCATGTTCAGCTGTTTATCCACCAGGACTCCCAAATCTTTTTCAGTCACTGCTTCCCAAGACAGAATCCCCAATCCTATAAGTATGGCCCATGTTCTTTGTTCCCAGGTGTATACATATACATTTAGCTGTATTAAAATTCATATTGTTTGCTTCTGTCCACATGATCCAGATGGTTCTGAATCAGACCCATCCTCTTCATTATTTGTCACTCCTCCAATTTCTGTGTCATCTGCCTACTTTTATCACTGATGATTTTATGTTTTCTTCCAGGTCATTGGTAAAAATGTTTATTTTGTTTTTATTTGTAGGGCAAAGAACAAATCCCTGAAGGATCCTAATGGAAACATAACCACTTGATAACGATTTCCCATTTACAGTTATATTTTGAGACCTCTTTTAGCCAGTTTTAAATCCATTTAATGTGTACCATGTTAATTTTATATTATTCTGTTTTTTAAATCAAAATGTTGTGCAGTATCAAGTAAGTCTATTATGTCAACACTATTATCTTTAATAACCAAATTTGTAATCTCATAAAAAAAATCAAGTTAGCTTCACGAGATCTATTTTCCATAAACCTGTGTTTATTTGCATTAATTACATTACCATCCTTTAATTCTTTATTAAACAAGTCCCGTATCAGCCAATCTATTATCTTCCTGGGATCGATGTCAGGCTGACAGGCCTATAATTAGCCAGGTCATCCTATTTACCCTTTATAAAAAAATGGCACAATTAGCTTTCTTCCAGTCTTCTGGAACTTTCCCAGTGCTCCAAGACTTATTGAAAATCAATGTAAATGGTCCAGAAAGCTCCCCAGACAGGTCTTTTAAAACTCTTGGATGCAAGTTATCTGGACTTCTTGATTTTAAAATGTCAGACTATAGTAGTTTCCATTTAACATCCTCCAGAGATACTAGTGGAATGGAAAGAGTGTTGTCATCACTATATGCTGAGACAATATCATCTGGTTTTTCCCCCAAATACAGAACCGAAATATTTTTGAACACGTCTGTCTTTCCTGCATTGTTGTTAATAATTCTACCATTTCCATCTAATCAGGGCTGGCCCTAGACCAAATGATGCCCCAGGTGAGGAGCGTCTTTGGCGCCCCCTCCATTTATTGAACTTTTGAATACCTTATTTTTTTATTCTATTTGTAGCCCATTTCACAAATTTGATGCATGATTTATCCATCATATAGGATGATAAATTTGCACGCTAGGATCTGTAAATCTGTATTTATTCATGCCATATATAAGCAAACAAAAAGAATGTGTTTGCTCTAAGCTTATAGAAACTGTATAATGTTATGAATAACTGAATGTACTAAAAATCAAGAAATTGAACTGTGCACCAACATTGTGCAGACCAGTATTAAATAGTGTTACAGTAGGTGACAGCCTTAAAATACAAACCCTAGTCCCTTAGTTCAAAAGGTAGTCGTTCTCAGAAAGTCTGGAAGGTTCCATGAGAGTCTACAAAGGTTCAGAATATTCTAAGAGGTTAGTGGAAAATGAATCCACATATGGAATACCTGTAATATTTTACTTCAAATATTCTGTTTTCCCTTTTGTCACTCATAACAAAAACTGCAGCCTAGGCAGTTGCTTGCCCCTAAATCCGATCCTGCACCTAGCAATGGACTGATGCTATTGTGAGGATTCTTTTTCTTCCTTTTATATTTTTTAAAAAACTCCTTATTGTCCTTACCTCTACTGGCCATAGATTTCTCCTTTGCTTCCTTTTATCAACTTTCTATGATTCCTAACTTCTGATTTATATTCATTACTATCAACTTCCCCTTTCTTCCATTTGTTATATATTATTTTTGTTTGTTTAAAGCTGCTTTCACTTCCCCTCTAAACCAAGTTGGGTTTTTAACCAGCACAGCCTTCTTCCTCCATTGTGGGATTATGTATTTTTGGGCATCTAGTAAATTGTTCTTAAATGATTCCCAATTATCACTCACATTTTCTGATTAAATTCTTCCTCACTGGTTGATTTGGCTCATAAGTATTTTCAGCTTTGTGAAACTGGGCTCTATTTAAGTACCAAGTGTGTGTGTGTGTGTGTGTGTGTGTGTGTGTATGTATATATATATATATATATATATATATATATATATAATATATAGTGTGTGTGTGTGTGTATATATAATCTAAAATATATATAATCCCCTTTTGCTCACTTGGTCCTTCGTAAATAGGTTGTAACATTGTAACGTTCTAATTGGGCGAATCCTCCCATGAAGATTCAGTAATACCAACTAGATCAAATCTATGCTCATAAATGAACCATTCCAATTCCTCTCATTTTGTTACCCAGACTCCTAGCACTGGCAATTCAAGAATTTATAGGCAATTCAAGAATTTCTTCTCTTCATGTCCTTTGGTTCCTTGATTAATTTTATTCTCAACATCTTGATTTTGTGTGAACAGAGGCATTTTGGGGGGAGTAGCTGCATTAACGCTGATGAAAGATGTTGGATTGACAGCCCTGGTAAATGAAGCCTTCAGTTTTAGCTTCCCATACACACACTGCCCTGCCAGCATGCCTCAACAGTGATCTGGGAAGGGGGATTTAATGTATGAGCAACAGAGGTGGATCAGTCACTGTGGTTCCTGGTGAATCTGTTAATTAGTGCCAGGTACATAGAGTCCCTCCACATACATTGTAGTCTTTCTTCACCTCCCGCCCTTTCTCACACAGAGAAAGAGAGAGTTCTCACATCACAAACTTATCACTACAGAATCCTTAATGTTAAACTTTGGACTCATTCTCCTTGTAGAAATCCACACAGTCCTTTCTGTGTAAGGTTCCTTCACAAGCCTCCAGAAGCTGCCACTAGGCTCTGCAGTTGCATGTAAAGGTAGGGGTACCCTAATTGTCCTGTCATTCCAATCCAGCTGCAGGTTTGCTGGCTGCATGACACAGCCAATGGCTGAGTCATAGTCTACAAAATCCAGCTGTCCTGCCATTAGCTGAACCAAAAAAGCATGAGCGTGCTACCTCTTGGTATTTTCCATGCTAAAACAAAGGTAAAATATGGGTAATAATACTACTAATCTGCATTCACATTAATGTGATTATTCAGTTAAAATCACAGCTTTTCTCACATTGCTCTTTTTGTATTTTCATATACAATTCACTGGGTATTTTTAAACACTAAGGCTGAGATTTTCAAAGCAGTCAAGTCTAGAGGATTTAGATGCATCTTTCATTACAGTGTAAAGTAATGGGAGCTATATGTCCAAACCCCCTAGGCTGCTCTGAAAATCTCAACTTAATTCCTCATTTAGTCTATGAAATATCTTTGCTTCTAAGGATGATCTTTGTTATATTACTGGCAAATTCATCTGCCCAGAAGTCCACAAATCACATGGACCCTATGAAATGCTGCTGCTTTTTTAGGAAAAATCTGCTATTTAAACTGAATGTGCTTGTTCCCAGCTGTAAATATATGCCAACCAATTTATACTGTCAATGGACAGTCATTTAGATGACACAAATTGGTTTCATGTCATTTCACATCAGACAATATAGCAACATAAACTGCTAGAATGCCAGCTGCTTTCTGGAGATATAAAAGAAAATGCACATCCCATCTTTTTTTTTTTTAATGTCAAAATACAAGTTACGTAGACAACCTTGATGTATTTTTTGCTCTCATATTTCAGGACAATGTTGTTAAATTTTTATTTCCTGTTTGCCTTTAATAGAATATAGGAAACGACTTGCTGATTGAAGAACTCATCTGACTGCATTTCTGTTGTTAGACTGTTTGACAGAGAGTTTAATTAGCTAATCAAGCTAGAGGAGTGCTATATATCTACTACTGTACTTTCACAAAGATGTGCTTGTGTTGCTCTATTTTCAGTATTAGTCTACATAAAACATAATTTAAATCTCTCAATTTTTAAATATATTTATTTGGTGTGGGCTATTTTTAAAGTCTCTTGTTCTGCCCTGTTGGGAGTTACATTGCATAGTAGGAGATGGGATGGTTTTCCTATGAGATTAAAAATAAGTGGAATTTTTCAGAATCATCCAGCATTGAAGTTAATGGGAGCAGAGTCAGGCCCATGTTGACTACTTTTAAGTATTCATTCCCTCCTTTATTCTCAGTTGTTTTAACCAGAAGTCACCTAAATCAGACAACGCTTATGGGAAAAGTCCAATAGTATTTTGTGGAAATATTGTCATGTTCAATTAAATCCTAATGAACCATGCAAGGGAATTATGTCCTGGCAATAGAATTCTATAGGTTTGTCCAAAACACCTTAAGAGAAATATACTCTATTCTCTCTCTCATTCTATGGCCCTAATTTTCCACTACATTTCAGCTGCACTTGGATGTAAGGGAGAGGCGACTGCAGGGAGTGGCAGTTTGGCCACTGCAGAGGAATGGTGGCATACCACAGTCTCCGTCACTGGCATACATAGGGTTGCCAACTGTTTAATTGAACAAACCCAAACACCCTTGCCCTGCCCTGCCCCTTCTGAGGCCCTGTCCCCCCTCACTCCATCCCCTCTCCCTCTATTGCTCGTTCTCCCCCACCCTCATTCGCTTTCATTGGGCTGAGGCAGGGAGTTTGGGTACAGGAGGGTGCTCAGGGCTGGGGCAGGAAGTTGGGGTACGGGAGGGTGTTTGGGGTGCAGGCTCAGGAAGGGAGTTTGGGGGCAGGAGGATGCGGGGTGGATATGGGAGGGCGTGAGGGGTGTGGGCTCTGGCTGGGCAGTGCTTACCTGGGTGGCTCCTGAAAGCTCCTAGGCTCAGGGGTGGCCAGGTGGCTCTGCACGGTGCCCCTGCCTGCAGGCACCACCCCTGCAGCTCCCAATGGCCATAGTTCCCGGCCAATGGGAGCTGTGAAGTTGGCACTTGGGGTTAGGGCAGCGCACGGAGCCTCCATGGCTGCCCGCATGCCTAGGAGCCAGAGGGAGGTGCTGATTGCTTTCAGGAGCGGCATGGAGCCAAAGAAGGTAGGGAGCCTGCCTTAGCCCGGCTGCGCAGCTGACCTGACTTTTAGTGGCCTTTAAAATCTCCTGGATCGGTTTCAATAGCCATTGGGAAATCAATTCCGGGAGACTCCTGGCCAATCCAGGAGGGTTGGGAACCCTAGGCATACAGTCTGATGCGAGTGGTGGATCAGGCATAGTAGAGCTCTACTCTGCTCCATCCCCAGAATATCTCCAATATGTCCCCCTCCCGACCATTACACTGACAGGAGATTTATTGTAAGGGAATGCTCCACTGACTGTCTGGCCTTTTTAAGGCTACTTTGCCTCTCTTTTATGCTTACATGGTTCAAAGTGGCCTGAGCAGGCTGGAAAATTTTTAGAGTAATTTGTATAGAAACTTACTAAATTTTATTAGAACTCTGTATATTTCAAGCAAATGCCTGTGATAGCGCATCAGGTTCTAGGGTCTAACTTAAAGATTTAGAGCTATTCTGCTGACTCACCCCGGCAATCAGATCAGGTAGGTTCCATTAGCTCTCACACAGTTGTAGAAAATTTTGAGACCTCTCTGATACAAGAAGGAACAGAGACAGAGGGGCAAGTGGAAGGCAAACACCTAGGAATAGTGAAACCCCCTTCAAAGTTTAGTCAGGCTGAGTTTTCTTTTGTTGTTAACATAAAAAACAAACCCACCCTCACAAATGTGGTGTATTGGACAATATCCAGTGTGTTCACTGAGTCAGGAGCAAAGTCGGAATGCTACATGATCCCAGGGCCAAATGAGCTTGTGCAGGGTGTACATGAGAGAAGAATTTGGTCCTGAAAGTTTTATAAATAAGATTTCTGGCAGTCCTATGAAATGTGCACCCTGAAACTAACACTGGTACTAAGTAGGATAACACAAGAACCACCAGGAACACATCAATAGAAGAAAACTAGGGAGTATAACTGAGGGAAATTAATTAGTAAAAATAAAACCTATTCAGAGATCCTTGTAAACTATCCCTAAGCAAGAGAGAATGTTCTTTGGCAAATTATTTTTTTGTTCCACACAAATGGAATGAAACTTTTTTAGCATAGCAGTTCTGTGGAACACGTACCTAAAAAATCAGACACGTCGGATAATAACTTTTTTAAATTTCCAGCTCTGCTGTTGAAGACCTGCATATTCAACATCCTAATCTGATAAAAATCAATGAATTGTGAAGATTCCTGGTGCTCAGAGCAAACTTAAATCGATATGTCGTCAACTGAGACAAGTTCTTGTCTTATGTTTACACTGATTAATTCCATAGCCCAGTACATCACATTCCATTCCATTGGTACTAGTGAAAAGAGCTGTGTATGTTCACAGATATGTTTATACATGTCCCCTTTAAATAAATCAGTTTTGAAATTATAGGAATGTAACTCTGCCTCTTTCTTCTGCTAATTCCTTGGTTCCATGTACATTCTTGATCCATAAATGCCATACCAGGTTTCTTTCCCTCGGTTATTTTATTTTCTCTTTGGGGTTTCTTTGCATTGTGTACCTGGTACAGCCATTAAGAGTTCAAATGAGAAGCTGAGGATCTCCACTGTTAATCCCATCTGCTAAACACCTCATACTCTATCATGGAAAGCAAGAGTGACTCTCTCAAAAACTAATGCTAGTGAAGCTTTGACATTTAATAGAGGAGTATTGTGATTACCCCTAAAGTTGTAAAATAGCCACAGATTCCAGTTCACATAAGAGTTGATGAACTTTACTGGTGTACTTAATTTGCACAACTCCTCCATGTTTTACTTGAGCTTCAGGTTCAAGGAACCCCCAAAATTCTGATATCAAAATTTTGTATGTACACCTGCAAGGTTTTCAGGCAGGCATAAGCTTAAGGTGAGGCCCTAGGTATTGGTGGCGGTGGAGTGTGCCACGTTTGTAAGTGGAACCATTGTCATCACCAGTGGGCTATTCATACGTTGTTCTTTGGCTATAGAGTTTCTGTACACAAATCCCCCTGTCTCTGTCCTAAAGGCATGTGTCCCAGTTTCCGTTCTGTTGTGTGTAATGGGTGGTGTGAGATCTCAAATGCATCTCGGAACCCTTCCTTGGAAGAACTGTCACAGCCACTACAATGGATTCTGCAGAGCTCTTGCCTCATTGAGTACACAAATTAGATGGTGAATAAGGCAGCCATGTATGTGCACGCACCTCCTTGCATCATTCAGTTAGGATGCCATGCAAAGAATGAGACGGGGAGTCTCACAATGAGGATAAAATAAAGGTGAACATCTGCCTCATTCACTGTGCACTGTCTAACTTGCACTTGAATGATGTGGGTGTAATTGTAGAAAAAACAGTATGGGCGCATATTATTAAAGAGCCAAACTCTCTTCTCATTTATATCAGCCCAGTTATAAGTGAGAAAAGAATGAAGCCCCTGTGATCCTGTACTAATCCCAAACTCTCAGACTGACCCGATCTTCCTTTCAGTCATACAACTAGATAGACAAGAAACTCCCAGGGCCTGATTGTCCTCTTTCTCCTCACCTTTCCATCCCACAGTTTTTGGCCCTGCTCTTGCTTGGGGCTGTGCAATCCATAAAGTATACCTCTGTGCCACTGTACAAAGGGAATGTTGGCACAATGAATGTACTTTCATGGGCTTGTCAGGAACTATTCATATTTGAATGCTCCTTCTGCTGTGTCCAGCTTTGGATGTTATCCATATATCAGTTCCTCTGTGAGAAAGAGAGGTGTTTGCAGGGCCCATGTTTGCTTTTAAACACTGCTGGCAGCCTACTGGGTGACCAGGCAGCCAATGAGAGAGAGAGTATGTATGCATGACTGTGAGTCTGAGAGACCTCGGGTGTAAAATCAGTTTGGATATGATGGCTACTAGATGTGGTGTGCATGTCTTTGCTCCCCGTGCCCCCATCAATATGTTTTCCTATCTGCTTTATTTTTAATGCTGCATGAAATAGACACCTTTTCTCCTGTGGAAATAATATAACTGAAATGCAACCCCACTGCATTAATGTGATAATGAGAATAGGATGGGAGTTTTGTCTTTGGCTTCAAAAGGATCAGGATCAGGCCCCAGCTGCCTACTATTAATTCTTGCAGAGAAAAATATATTTTGAATATGAATTTTCAGGATTATGTAAAGATTTAAAGAGCATTTTTCATTGCAACACTTCTCTACCCCAAATTGGATAAAACAGTCTGCTAAGTAAGCAACTCTTCCTCTTCTCAGATCCATTTGCAAGTGTAATTGCCTCTTTATGACCAACATTACATGTTCAGTATAAAGCATAAGACCATCTATTAGCTATTTATATTGTATGCATACATAAAGAGTAAGCTTATGGAGGCACCTTAAAAGTACGGTAGCTGGATGTTTCAATATGTTATAATATGAATCATTTTAAGGTTTTTTTTTTAAACCAGTTTCCTAGAAAGAAAATAACTTTCTTGAAAAACATTTAAATGTTTTCCAGTGGAATAAGCACTAAGAAAACAAAATCTCCTGTTACAGTTCAAGTAGCACAAACCCCAGGTGGGAGCTAGGCACCCAGGTCCCTTTAGGCCCCTTTGAAAATCCCAGATTCTGCAATAGCTTTAATTCCTTAGTATTGACCCCTAACTATGAACAGAAAGATATGTGGAATCTCACTGATGATACAAATGCACATGACTTTAAAATTACCATGGTGAAGACCTAAGGCTTAAGCTCTCTGGTCTGACGGCATTTATTTATTTATTTATTTTTGTAGAGGAAGGGAACAAACCGTTCTACACCCCTGTAAACACATTTGCAGAGTGTCATTGTTCTGATTGGAGGAGGGCTCAAGCTGTGCCTCCTAGGGCTTGTCTACACGTGGAAATTGACCAGTTTACTTTAGCAGTACCATTATTCTGCTGCAATGAGGCCAATATTTGACCCAAGAACCTCTTAATGCCATCTGACAAGGAGGTGCAGAAGGGTACAGGTATCTCCTGATTCTGGTTCACCAAAGAATGCTATATAAGCTCTTAAATGAAAGCCAATGTCACACTGATCATCAATATCATAGTGAAATGTAGGTACAGCTACTATGTAAGGAGTTATGTATCTGTACTAGAAGTTTATGTTCTTAAACATGTACATTAAAAGCAGGTCACCAAAAGGTGATGTGCCTTATACTGGTTCCTCCAGACAGGAGGTCAGAATTGTGTCTCTCTGTTGGGATGAAAATGAAGCATTGTAATCTAAAGAGTAAAGACCATGAACTTTGGGGGATTTATAGAAGGCATAAATGGCATCCTGCTTCTAGGAAGTAAATGGGCAGCACAGTTGTATTCATGAAAGGGGTTTCTCAACCAGCCGGCGTTGAAAACGCTGAAGAGGACTGGAGATAAAAAGCTGTTTTTAGACAGAAAGTTAACCTCCTAGTTAACTTTAGTCTCCAGAAGGTGTCTTATTGTTTTGTTTCCAATATCCTTACTCGCTATCTCTTGAATCTGTAGAAGAAACTTTTATTCTTGTTTTCACTAGAAACATACCGGAGTGCTGTGGCATTAAGCAAAGCGCTGTTCCTGAGCTGAATGTTAGAAGCTGGAGTGTTCTGGTCCCTTGGGAATATCCGAGCTGGTAGATTTGTGAGAGTTCAGTGAGGCTGGACACTGCAGGGAACAGTCTGTGCTCTCTGGGGTTGGTGTGTGTTGCTTTCACTACCGATAAAGAGAGACTGAGGCCTGGAAGGCTGTGCTTGTGCTGCCAGAGGCTGTTTGGGTCAGGGAGCTGCTCCACAGCAAGCACAAACAAGACTTCTTCATTCTAAGGATAGGTAGTGGTGAGGTGCCTCTCAAACAACGCATACCCTACAAGCCCTTGGATGAGGAGTCAGTGCTGGCACAGTTGTCACTTAATGAGAGTCTCTAGTTTTAAAGCTAAGACAGCACAGAGTAATAGGTGGAAACCTCTTGTGCCAATAAGGTACTTAGAACTCAACCCTTACTCCAGTAAGTGCAGGACTAGGTTCTCAGGCAACAAGATAACTTTGACGGTACCAGTCAAGGCTCTGCCAGCATGCTGTACACATTGAGCACACAGCCCATATCACAGGTAGTGGATCAGTTTCAGACACAAACGGGAAAACATTACTGCATGGTGTGGTAAATACATTTCCTTTTGTGATGAAGTTTTTCATTACAAATGGGGATCTGTCATAACAGGACTTCAGTGAATATATACGATACTAAAAGCATAAAAAACAACCCAAAAAATACAGGTTTAATGATAGTAATCTAGATGAATGGGGTTTAGTCACACCATAGTTATGTTAAAAGTGACAGAGCAGGGCTAGGGGTTTGCAGGCTGTGAATGTGAAGAGTCTATGAGGCCACAGGTGTGCTCAGAGTTCAAACAATGAACAAGACTGCTTTATTGATTGACGCAAAAGATGGTGTGTCTATAAAATTATCAGTGCAAGATTCCCCTGTTGAAAGACTTCCTCTGGGGATTTTGCTGATTTTGTTTTTAAGTGGTGGTGGTCCCCTGTACTATAGTTTTCCTGGTTGATAATTACAGGCTTAAAACTTCTGTTAAAGACATACTAGGCTTTCAGCTGGTGAAAGAAGAATACTCTTTCTTAGAGGCATGTAAGGGATGCATTGCTAAAAGGAGGTGCAGGTGAGGACTATTGTTCTAGATCATGTTTTTAGTTAGATTAAAAACTTAAATGAAACTAAAATCCCTAAGAATTTATTTATTTATTGGTCTTCTAAAATGCTAGAATTACTATAGCTAGTCCCCATCATAGTACATAGTCCATAATGACTTGCTTCCAAAGACATTATTTTCTCTCCTTCCCTCACCCCACCATGTTTTTTTACTCATTCATATTGTAAAACAGCTACTATTTATCTTGTAATGTAATGAGTTATGTTGCTTTGAAAATTACCTTCTAATTTGTTCAGGTTCTGATAACCTTCCTCTAAATACCTAGTTTAGTAGCCTATAACCACCCAAATAAGAAATACTCTTAATTAAATTTCATTGCTTACCCTTGAACAAATTCTGCAAAATCAGGGCCTGGTCTGGGAAGATGTTGAACATCCTCAATTCCCTGTGAAGGGGAAACATCTCCTGTAAATTGAGGGCACTCAGCACTTTGCAAGATCAGACACCTGCTGACCTCAATGGAAGCAATTTTGGCTGAGTGAAAGGTAGGGCAGTAGGAGAACAGGCATTAAGTACCAAGCAATTCATGAGGAATGAAACCATAGCCCTTCAGTGAATATTTTTTACATATCTAATAACATGGTACATGTGCTGTTGGAACACCCTGGGAGATCTTGTAAGAGCACCACCCTTCCTGTTTGTGCAGCAGTAGCAATAGACAAAATAAATGACAAGCATTGGAACTGCTGAGTGAATCTGAACAGGTTTTCATCTGAAAACTGAAAATGAAAATTGCACCATTCAGATAAGAGTCGGCAAGTACAGTAAGTAGAATATGCATTGGAAACTTCACTTATGGCAGGTGGTCCGCTGTTTTGGTAGCAGAACAGTGAAATCCCACACAGTTGATCTGGGCTAGATAAACCCAAGTAAATCCACTGTCAATATCAGGGCCAAGGCTGATAGGGCACCCTCTGATTCATAGAGTAGCACCAGATTCCGCAGAAATCCTCATTCATCCTTGCGGCTGGTTTCATAACAGAAGACAGGGAGACTGGAAGGAACAAAAGCAGTTTAAATTAAAGCAGACCAAACTTTAGGAGCCTTCTTGTTAGAGCCCTCCTGGGAGCAGCAGTGCAGCATCCACCAATTTTCAGCCAGTGCAATGTTTCTGAGGGCAGCAGCAAGCATTATGGGCTGTTGTCCCATACAGGCATGCAGCGGTTCCAATTCAGACTGTTCAAGGAACCCCACGTGGCACCTCATGCTCAGAGGTATTCTGAGACTGTACCCTACATGTCCCTAATAAAGTGGAGTTTTAAATGAACTTCTTTGTTTCCTGCCTCTGTGGAAAAGATCATGATTTTTTTTAAAAAAATGTACTATAAATATCACAGTTCTACAGACATGGATATATTTACAGCCTATGTTGGACTCTATAAGAAAAACCAAAAGCACTAATTGTAACAATCCAAGATTTCTCCTCTATTTTGAATGAGCTAAGGTTAAAAGCCAGTACCAGCACCTTATCCTTGTGAGACCTGTCACAAAGGGACTCCATTTAGGTCTTAATAAGCCTCTGGCTTAATAGCAAATATGCAAGCTCACTGGTAGTTAATGCCTGATCTAGATTATATCAAATCCCTGCAATTTCATGTGTCAGTTGCTAAATCTGCAACCACTTACAACTAAAAGTGATAATGGTATACAATATGTTGGGAAACAGGTGACATTCTATTAAGATCCTGAAGGCATTTAAAATGCCATGCTCTAAGAAGGCTTTTCTTAGTCATGAGAGAAGCAAGCTGCTCTTATTGTAACATACAGCACCACAAAAGGACAATGGTGGATACGGGACCTGATTCTGATCTCACCTTAGTTGTATAATATATAACTCTCTATTGATTTCAGTGTAGTTATTGCTGACTTACACAAGCGTAAGAAGAAGAGGAGAAGCAAATTGCGTTTAGTGTTGGTTGTTTTTGACTGCTTTTCAGTACAAATTAAATAAGATTACGTGCTAGTTTAATGAAGTCATTTTCTCATGATCAATGTCTATTTTACTGAAAATTCATTAAAAATCCTATCTAATCCATTGTCCAAAGTCTACTGCAGTATGCAATATGATATTCGCAGCTTCTTCAGGCAAGCTGCCCTTGCAATAGTTAACATGTAGATCTGAACTAATTTGAGCAGGGAGATACTGGGAATCGAGCAACTCTGAGTGTTTCTGATTAATCAGAAACACCTACAAATAACTGAGAGTGGGAAATTTGTGCATATGTGGGCCTGATCCTGCTCCCACTAAAGTCATGGGAGATTTTCCACTCACTGACCACAATGGGTGGAGGATTGGGCCTATATATTAATATACTTTGTGACATCTTGGCTCCACTGGTGTCAATAGCAAGACTCCCACTGACCTGAATGGGTCCAGGGCCCTTAATATTTTATGCCTCATTTGAAGTAAGAAATGGCTTAGGAAGAGCCTTTGACCCAAGCCATAGTTTGTAATTTATTATACTTTGTCTGTAATTTTCAAAGTAATTCTTCACAACTCATGCTGTCAGAGTCAATTGTAAAATATGAGCCTTTTCTGGTGGCCTGATCCAAAGCCCACTGAAGTCAATAGAAAGACTCCTATTCATTTCACTGGGTTTCGGATTAAGCTGTATACAATATTTCAGGCCAACCACCTACATGTGATTTATTTAACCTACGTAGTTTTTCATAAACATTTTTATTAAGAAAACAAGACCAAATAATTGCATAGCAACTTTTCCAGTAGCTATTGGGAAGAGGGGCAGAGGGCCCAAACCTGCATTTCTCATTCAGGCAAAATTCTCACTTCATTGACATTTTACCTAAATGAGGCGTGTAGGTGAAGTCCACTTACTCTCTCCACAGAGAGAACCCAGCCAGGAAATGTAATGTAACACAAACCTGGCTAATCAGTTTAAAAAGAGAAGCATATTTTTATTTTTTATAGGCGGCTGCAGTTGCATTCCATTGTGCATCCAACTACCTGCCATTACTAGTAGTTAGTGGGTAGATGATTGGAGTCATTTTTTAAACTTGAAGTCAGAATAGTTCAGACCAGAATTCTAGCATTACCATCACTTCTTAATCCCTAGCTTCTAGATGATAATTTTATTGTTAAAGGTCTATATTATACTCTCCTCCATTCTCAGGGGCTAACTGCATTCAAGATGTATACTTAGACTGGACTGTAAGGGCTGAGGTGTTTTTATCTACCAAGTGGATCACACAGTAATTTTGTTCTTTTACTATCAAATATCTAAAATTTGTGATACTGCTCACTTGTAAGCTTTTGTTTGTGTTTAACTGCTAATTCCCAAATGACAGAGAGGAAGAGTGAGCAAAACGAAGTGTGGGGTGGGGTTATTTAGTTAGGAGATGACATCATTAAACTGCTTCCCAAACCACTGCACCTTGAAACAGTTCCAAAGCCTATGAAATATTGTCTCATGTTCATCTGGGCACTCAGGGATGGGGATGTGTGTGTGTGTGTGTGTGTGTTTTTATATCTATCTATCTATCCAGAATAAAATGGTGTACTCACCACCTGTAGTGGCCCCTATGACAGGTTACAATGCTGCAAGGGGTCTTAGTTTCTGGCACTTCGTGCAGGCCATCTGCCACTTACTGGTTCTTCTATGGCTCAGTCCTCTAGCCATGTCACACAAAATCCAATCCCCTTTTGGGGTAACAAAAAGAGCCTTCAGCTCTGCCCCACATGCCACCCACACTTTGGCTATTTCTCAGTCCGTCCTTTGGGTCAGTCTTCAGCCCTACCCAAGGCTCAATATTCCTTCTGTTGAGGTTTCATACCCCTTCCTCAGGGGCTGATAGGGGAACCCAGGCTTACTCTCCACTCTGGGTTCCGGGCCAGGGATCCTGTATTAAATAGCCAGGTCTGTTTCTTCAGGCATGCTGCTGTTTTCCAGACCTACTTCTAAGCCTCCGGCTGCTGCTTCCCCACAGTCTGTTCTTAACCCAGCTCCCTCCCTTTTGGTTCTAGGCCCTGGGCTTTTCCCCAGTTTTGCCATCTTCTCCTTTCTCTGCTGAATTAACCACCCTTCCTCCCCTCTCAGGCTCCACTGAAGTGCTTTTACCAGCCCCTACCACCGGGTCTCCTCAGAGAAGCCTAATCTCTTTCCTGTGGATCCTCCTAATTGCCTTCATTCCTGTTCAAGTTCTGTCTCAGGGCTTTCCCCGCTCCTAGGAGCCTGGCCTACTCTCTGGGTTTCTCTCCACAGGAGAATCCTATCTGCCCCTACTGAGTTCCCACAGTTTCCCTATAAATGCCACGTGCCTAGTGATCCTTATCTATCTTCGGGCTGCCTCTGGCTAGGAGATAATCCATCAGTCACAAGTGAATGTATTGGCTCTTAGTCCCATCATCTGTTAGACAATGGATTAAGTCCCATCACAACCATGTTTTGATGGCTTCACTCATGTTGAATAGCATCTTACTCCACCAGTACTCCCACAGGCTTCAGTGGCTCTCTGTGGAGTGATCTTACGGCAACATGAATAAAGCTCTCTTCTCCCATAGAGAAGGTGGTTGTTTGTTTGTTTGTTTTTAAAATACAATTATTGTAAGATGGCCGAACTTCTGGGTGATAAAGTACTGAGTCTGGTCCCAGTCTTGCAAACATGAGCTTCAGAAACTTTACCTGTGTCAGTATATGTGCCTACATGTTTGCAAGATCAGGCCCAAACTAGATACTTGATTTTAGTAGCTGTAACAGACATTTTGGTATGATCCTAAGAACCTTCCATACACAGACTGCCACTGATTTAAAGGAAAGTTCCACGTGAAGAGACCTTGCAGGATTAGACCATTAATTTGCCTTGCAGTGCATTTTAAAGCCTGGAAATAAATAGAGTTGAATCTGGCTCAATGTGTTTTTCCATTTGTAAAAATTTTAATTATAAGAAATGCTTTTGTGATATTGTTTCCTTTGTCTGTTTCTTGACTAGTTTTCAATGACTTGTTACCTTACAGTATTGTACTGGAGGAAATCAACTGCTTTTTGCTTCCTAGAAAGTAACTTTAAACAATAGGGAAAGTGAAATGGTAACGAACAAGGTAGAAAGCAGCAATAACCTTACACAAGCTGCCTCAATGCTACAATAGTTTTTAGCTTTGAAAACTGGGACGTAAGTTATAAAACAGCTGATGTGGCAAAATGGATATTATTTTGAGAAAGGCTTGTTTTAGCGGTTATAAGTCTCTAGACAATAATATTTCACAATGCATCATAAAGGCCAAAAAAACCCAACAATGACCTTTCTGTTGTTTTTTAAATTTTTATGTAAAGATCCTTCACTTTAAACTCAACAAAATAAAAAAAAATTAGAAGCTATGAGCAATGTTCATGCACAAATGAGGAACTAAATAAAGCAGAACTATCTATTAGCTTAGTATATAATGAGAGACAAATTCTTCCTCTTTCTTCTTTGCCCCCCACCCACTCAAGCACACTAAGGTTACCTAGGTGTAATGGAACTGAACCAGTTCTGTGGAATGGGGTGCAGAAGAGACTGGATTCTGGAAGGCTTAGGAAAAGATCTATTCTCTTGTGTACCAGGGAGCAGAATTATGTTTCAGTATTTGGGTGCAGAGGGGGGAGCAGAGACATGCTGATGCATCCACCACTATGCAAATCCATCTGCCACCACTAAGGAAGGAAAAAAGGTCTAGAGCACAGAAGCTGTTGAAAAATTTCAGCCAAAATCCTCAAAAGTATTGAGGCACAGAACACCTATGGATTTCAATGGGAGTGAGGAGTCTAAATACATTCGATGATTTGGGCTGAAGGGGCTATCTACACCACTCAGACAACACCCTTTCCACCCCCGCCCCCACCACCAGTGCCCAGAATAGGCAGCACTGTCTGCGTGCTGAGTTCTAGGATTTGCCTAGTGCTGGTCAACATTTGCTATAAATTCTGTGTTGTTTTTTTTTTCAATAGTCCCTCCCATTTTTACTGAAAGTCAGCAAAATTCTTCATTAATCAAAAACCTAGTTTTTGTTTAAGAAAAAAAGGTAACACTTTTTTTTTCATTTTCAGTAAAAATTTTGAAAATATTAAATCATGCACAGTTCTTTAAAAAGATGAGTTCATTCCAAATACTTTGTTTCCATGAAAAAATGTTTAAAGTTTTTTTTTGTTTTTGTTTTTTACTTAACCCCAGGCCGAATATATCAGGTCTTACCACTAGGACTCAAATAGGACTATGTTAACCGTCTCTATTTTTAATTTTATTCATGATTTGTATAGATCACATTCCAGGGAAGGAACTTGAGATCACTGATTGCTAAAACCAAAATGTCCACTGTTGCCATAAGAGTTTCAAATTGTATTTAGGACAAAAGCATGATGCTTTTATTTATGCTAAATACTTACTGACCAGTGCTTTTAATTTGTGCTAAATTCAAATCCTATTGAGAGAGATGTCCATTTGATATGACGCTTGATTTTCACTCAGTCTTATAAAATGCTTAAATTAAAGGTTTTACATAAAGTTGGATATTGGAGTATGAGAAATATTAGTTCTATGTAAGTGGCAGCTGCTTTAGAAGTGCCTGCTCAATGTACAAGTAAATTGAATTAGATTTTTCTTATAAATATCAGTAATTCCTGTTGAATTAAATGGTGTGGTTTATTACTGTTTGTTTTTTATTATGCACAGAAAATCAGTAAGAACTAAGTGCAAGCACAATCAAGTCATAAATCCCATTTATGAAGAAGTACATGGTTTATTCAAGTGCAATTCAGCATGAAATACAGACATATTCAAAGCCAAGCTAAGATTAGCTCAGAAAGTACAGAAGTTGCCTGTCACTGCAGAGTCAAGTATCCACTATATATATAACCAAACAAATTACATTGAGATTACGTAGCAAATCAAATTGTAGTTTCAATGAAAATGATACTCATTCAACAGTTCAAAATTATCGCTTTAGCAGAGCGACATCATAAATCCATGTCTTCTTCAATTGCTGGAGTTTTGCTGAGAAAGGAGTTCAAATTTAGACCTACAGCATGCACAGGAAATGTGACTACTTGGGCTTAATAAACAATCCAAAAGGAAAAGAGTTCAAAATCTGTGACTGAGGGCTAGTCTACACTAGCTGGTCTAAGTTACACTAGTGAAATCAACATAATTTAGGGTGACTTATAGCGGTATCTACACCGTGTTATGTCGACGGGAAAAACTCTCCTGTCAACATAGCTTCCACCACTTGCAGAGGTGGAGTACAGATGTCGATGGGAGAGCGCTCTGCCATCGACCTAGCATGTCTTCACCAGATCCGCTATATCAACACCGCTGCATCAAACGCAGAAGTGTCTATTTAGCCAGTAGTGTAGCCATGGCCTTTGTTTTGAATGGAAGGCAGGTGTCTGAATACCCTAAATGGCTTGAAAATCTCAGGGTCTGCATACAGACAAAGCTCATTTATACCTAGTTACTGTGAAAAGTTGATGACAGATTTATTTTGCTTCACAATGAAGCCACCATATGACTCACTCTCTCAACAAATGAGAAAGTTACTGACCTAGACCTCTTCTCTTTCAACTGCTATTCCAGAAAGCCTTCCATTAGAGAAATACATTTAGAATGGAATAAAGCATATATTGTGAAATGGCACTAAGAAAACATAAGTTCTACTGGTCAGTAGTTATGGTGATATCCTGATGAATTTCAGTGAGTCAGCGCTAATTTGGTTCACTGATTTCACATCACAAATTTGATGCACCTCCACAATTAGTAGTTATTGACTAGTCAGCAATATATAGTTTTCTAGTCATGCCATTATAAAAATATGTAAGGGCATCTATCAATAAATATAGGTAAGCAATAACAAAATATAGGCCAGTCTTTTTTCTTCTTGCCAGCTTCTCACAAGTTTTATGTTGAGTAGCTAGTATTTTTTTTAAATCCTTTCATTGCAAAAAGTCCCCACACTGTATGTCTTAATGGTTAATTAACTGCATTCTTTAAAAAAACAACAAAAAACAGCAAAAATGTAGTTTAATAACTTGGTATAAAAAAAACAGTCTGTGTCTGAGTATATTAGAGACATTTCCTGAAATGTAACATGATATTGAGCTTTGTTTCAAACTGCAATCAGGAGAAAAAACAGCCTATGTAAAAACCAAACCTGGACTATTGTGGGGTGTTCGGGGGTTTTTTTGTTTGTTTGTTTTTGGCTAAGTTTTCAAAAGAAGACTCCCCATTTACACACCATTTTACAAACTTATTTTTCAGTCTCTACCGTTACGCAATGTAAAATTTGAATGAGTGTCTTTGCAGTGAATAATTAGGCTGTCAGTGCCTGATCCATCTTCCATTAGGAGTAGAGTCTTTCCATTGATTGGTGGAGTAGCTCCATAATTTACAATACTATTTGAATGAAACACAGTTTCACAAGTTTAAATTGTGGAACCTTTTGCATATTAACCTAGGGTTAACTGTGGCCAATAAACATATCTTTAAATACAACTGTCCTTATCCATATTTAGGACAAAATGATATTTAACATCCCATGAGTAAAATTGTGTGGGTTAAACTGTTTTCTAACATGATGCACTTTTCTAAAAGTCTAGCCAAAAGTGTCTCGAGTTTGGTGCAAACTCTAGAAATGAGGCACCAACATGTGTGGCCACTTTTGAAACCATCCTCCTTTGGTTTGAATGAATTTGCTTGTTATTCCGGGTTAGAATGGCTCTTGTGAGCATTTGTCAGCTTAAGAATTTCTCAAGAACTATGTAGCTGTGGCTATTTATTTGCATTTATGTAATTCACACTGCATAATTGGTCACTTAAATCATGAGGTCTGTTCCTGGTTTCCTACTGCATGACTCCCAAACTCAAAAAGAGCTCTCAAGTTAGCTATATGAATACTCTGTGACAATTTGTACAGGTAGTCATGATTCTTTCCTTTCCCATTAACATTTTTGTGAGCAAAGCTTTTCTTGAAATGTTCATGAAGTGCAAATTAAGTGCAAATTAAGTGCCTAAATGAATTTGCAGATTTGATAGATCAGATATTCACAAATAAAATTTTGTGCAATTTTTGCCTAGTGCTGGGCACACTGGATGTAAGAGGTGAGGCATAGACAGAGAAGTGATGCTTGCATTTTATGTGGTGTCAGAAGATAAACCAATGTGGAGAAGGTTGAAGACACTGTCAAAGTATCACATAAGCAAAATAATCTTTGCATTTGGATGGACTGGAGAAAAAGAGATGGGAGCTGGGGAGCCTCTCATGGAAAGGCGATTGCAGTAAAGGGTGGAAGTTAGCACAGCATGGATGTTCTTGGCAATAAGGATTGGGAGGAAAAGATTTTTTTTGAGATGATATTAGAAAATAGGGTCAGGATTTGGCTAAGGCCTGAATGTACAAGGAGAGGGAGGAAGGAAGAAAGTAGTCATGAATGATTACAAGGTGCCAAGTTTGGGTCACTAGGAGGACAGTAGGTGTTGACTGACAAAGAGAATGGGATGAGAGAAGAAAGGATAGGGGAGATATCAGAAAGAAAGCCTGGAATGTAGGGCTGGACTAAGGGTTATATTCAGTGATGAGCTGCCAGAAGCTCAAGAACCGGTTCCTTCACTCGCTCCGGGTCTTCAGCGGCACTTCCGCCACATGTCCTTCAGTCCCTCCTGGTCTTCGGTGGCACTGAAGGACCTGTTGCCAAAATGCCGCCGAAGACCCGGAGCGAGTGAAGGACCCGCCGCCGAAGGCTCGGAGTGCTGTCAGGTCAGTAAAAATTCACATGGGAGCCTCCCCAGCCGAGAGCTCATGCGGGACAGACAGGATGGTCCTGCGGGCCACATCCTGTCCATCCTGCCTGAGCTTCCCCACCCCTTTAACAACCGGTTCTAAACCAGCTTCAGAACTTAACTGGTTTGCGTGAACTGGTGTGAACCAGCTCTAGCTCACCACTGGTTACACTTGAAAGTGATTATCTTACAGATGAAAGCTGAACACATGGGAAAGGATAATTTGAGGAAGAAAGTAGAAAGAGAGATGAGAGATCTAAGTCTAGAGCCTTTGGGGACTCTTGGCAGAAGGAGGTGGCTGAATCGAGAGCAGTCACAGAAAGACAGGCAGGGAAAGGGTATGGCGGCTGAGGAGGAAGAGGGAGAGGATTGTCTGACTGTCCAAGGCAGCAGAGAGATCAAGAAGAATACTAAGACAGAAATACTTAGAAATAGCACTTATGAGTTAAGTTTCATGGGGTAAAGTATTCTCAGTTTTGTTCTAAGGAACTTTTCAGTCCCCAAATTTACTTTCCCTGAAAGCTTCACAAAATGGTTATTTCTACTTTAAAATATGAAAAATGTGCTGCTCATTTCAACGCAAAATTTGATCTTCATTTTAAAAGTGTTCGATTTTGGCTTGCGTTATATTTTTTTAGTCCCATTTTTGATCAAACAGTGAATAATTATGCTTGTTTTTCTTGGAACTGAAATATTTTAATGAATTAACAGATGGTTAAATTGTGGCATTAAGAGGGTTTCAAATATTTTGCACAATTTTTATTTAATTCTTAATTCCTTTTTAAAAGAAAAATAAAGATGCCTAGCCTGTCATGGAACACAAGATTGCAGGGGTTTTTTTATTTAACAAAACATGAAGTTATTGTTAAGCTAAAATACCACAAAAAGCATACCCAACTGATAAATTTAAAATAGATTTTACTTCCAGAACCTGATCCTGCAAACATGAAAAGGAGTACTAGCATGCATAAAGTGGCAAAGTGTTTGCACGATCTGTACTCTAGAAACTAAAAGTAACACAGGTTGTTCTTTAGGCCCAATTCTGCAACTGAATCCATGTAGGCATAGCCTTCACTGACTTGATTCTCCATACCGGCCCACAGGGATCCACTTAGGTGGATCTGACTGTGGGTTGGGGACATAAGGACCCTGCAAACATGGACTCATGTCCCTTTGTAATAGTAGGACTACTCAAGTGATTAAAGGTTTCAGAGTAGCAGCTGTGTTAGTCTGTATTCACAAAAAGAAAAGGAGTACTTGTGGCATATTAGAGACTAACAAATTTATTTGAGCATAAGTTTTGTCTCTCTCACCCACAGAATTTGGTCCAATAAAAGATATTACTTCACCCACCTTGTTATTCACCAGAATAAAAAAAAGCAATTTTACTGGAATAAAGTCACTTTTATTCTGGGACTGAGTACCTGCGCAAGGATTTAAACCAGTATAGCTACAGCAAGGTATTTATACCACTATACTAAGCACTGATGGTCAGTTTCTCCCTCTAGACAAGTCCTTCATCTGCACCATCTGGGTGCAGAAACAATGCCATGTGATTGGGACAGCCAATTACTTGCCACAAAAGAATCGTGAATAGTCAGAGAAGGAAACAATTTGTTGGCAAACAAGTCACAGGTGGAGGTATATTGATGAAACACAGATAAAAGTCAAATAATTAATAGTCATTTAAAAAAGACTGTTTATGGTTAGTCTGCAAACACACACAAAAAAGGCTAAATTAATTAAATAGATTGTATACTACAACTAAGTCAGAAAACTTTAGATTTGACTAAAATCCCAGTGCTGAGGACTCTTACTCAGATCATGAGTTTTTTACTTCTTACCCATACAATAAGGAGTTTAGAGGATTGAGCCTCAAATCACTGTTCCTACATTTAGGAAATATCAGAGCATATCACACACTGGAGACATCCAGACCTTTTTATAATATATAGGTTGGATTCCATTCTCAAACACTAAAAAGTGACACCGAGGAATGCCCTGTAAACAACACCACATTAAAGTTAGTTAAGCTGATGGTCCTTTAGCTACAAAGAAAATGTTGGAAGGAAAATGTGAGGGGCAAAGTGGTTTCAATCATGAATGAAACCATGCATCTGTTTTTTACTAAAAAAATACATCTGGTTATCCAGCTGATCAGAATGCAAGACATGATTTTATTTTTAATTTCATGAAGGTTTGGACACAAATCACAGCCTGGTACAATTGGTTTTTCTTTTCTTTTCTTTTCTTTTCTTTTCTTTTCTTTTCTATTGCTTAACATATTGAGGAATTGAAAAGGAGCATATGTGAGGACAAGACTGATCACAAAGGCAGAAACTTAAGTGGTAAATTTACAAATTGTGCTAGTTAAGCAACACTATGAGCTTCTTTAGCAGTCAACTCTATTTAGCAACCAGTGCCTATGGCCCTTTGGAATATTAATTGTGATTAACTGAACACATTAGATTCTGTGGATTGACCCATGGCCCCTGGAAACTGGAACTAGTTAATTTTATTTTGATACAGCCAAATTGTGATTGCAAGTAACTGTTGGATCTCAGAGGACCACTAAAACATGTTCAGTTGTACCTAGAAAAACAACTCCAAAATAAATCCTACCATCATTTTTTTTAATTTATAAATTTTATCAAATTTATGTAACATTCCATTAATAATACCTGCAATACAGGAATGGTAATGTTACACAGTGAAGCACTCAAAAGTCAGGAAATGTCAAAGTTAAAGTGATCTGTGCAATCTTTAAAAAGAAGGGATAGGTAAGTGGGTTCTATCACCTAGGTGCATCCGATGAAGTGAGCTGTAGCTCATGAAAGCTTATGCTCAAATAAATTGGTTAGTCTCTAAGGTGCCACAAATCCTCCTTTTCTTTTTTTAGGTCTGAAATTGAAATCCTTAGTGCCTCCCCCTCAAAATAAAAAGATACCTAGGAAAAACAAATACATATTTTGCAAAGACAATCTGTATCTCTGCTCCTCAGTTTATTAAGAAGAGTATGCACAATCTGTAAGCAGTAATTGCTCTTCTTGAAGTTGTGAATTCCATTTGGTAATGGTCATGTCTCCTCACACTTTTCTCCCTTTGATTACCAAAGGAACATCCCTGTGTAATTTAATTTACTACTAGTTTAACCTGATAAAGGTAAAACAAATGTTCAGGAGCCATGGCTCAGTGCTTTCACATCTCCCTTTGATCTTCAGCTTCCTCAATCCACTGCCTATTGTGCTACTTCACAGTTCGTTTTCAATAATTAATGTGCTTGAACATCATTAGAAGTACTATGACTAGAGGGCATCATAATTACCTGCACTGTTAAATCAAGTGAATTCTTCATGATGAGAGGTTTAAAAACAAAATATTGACCTGCCTACACTTTGATCGATCTTGCCACAAAGAAGCGTAAGGGAAATCCATTCACCTAGCACTGTTTTTCTTAGCATTGCAGATGACCTGGAGCCCCATGATGGGATATCTGTAGGATCTCTGCTGAGTCAGCTACAGAGCATTCAGAGTAGCAGCTGTGTTAGTCTGTATTCGCAAAAAGAAAAGGAGTACTTGTGGCACCTTAGAGACTAACAAATTTATTTGAGCATAAGCTTTCGTGAGCTATAGCTCACTTCATCGGATGCATCTGATGAAGTGAGCTGTAGCTCACGAAAGCTTATGCTCAAATAAATTTGTTAGTCTCTAAGGTGCCACAAGTACTCCTTTTCTTTCTACAGAGCATTGTAATTGTAAATTGTTTGCCACTGCCATTTAACAGCTAGTGAGATGGTCCTCAACAGATGTAGCCTCCAGTTCAAAACATTTGTTGGCACATACTTTTCTATATATAATAATAATGTAATGGGTTCCCCTTCCCTACTAGCTGGGTTGGAGGTGAGTGTGGTTTGAGAGACAGAGAGGCATGGGGAATAGAAATTGAAAGAAGATGCTCTTTTGAGGGAGGTGTCATGTGTTGCCAGTTCTAGGACAGACAGGCACTGCTGTGTGAGAGTTCAGGCTGCCTTAAAGTTGTGTTGGATATTTTTAGATTATTTGGTCTTGCCTCATTCCTTTGAACAGCCCTGATGTTACAATATTTTTAAAATTGAAAGTGTAGATTATTATGTAAAGTTTATACTTCATCTTCCTTGCCATCTTCATGTGTCACTTGTCTTCTCCGGCCTTGATCCTGCAAGAATTTACATGGATACTTAACTTTATGCAGTGAATACTCTCTGTGAACTCAACTCATTGGGACTATTCACCTGCATGATGCTGTGGGTGTAACTCTTTTTGCAATATCAGACATAATCCCAGATCCTAAAAACACTTATGCATGAAGTTAATGGAGCTAATCTTGGTAGTAAAGATGAGCATGTGCATAAAAGTGTTTGCAGATTCAGGGCCTTAAATGACAAATTCTTTGGGGGGCAAGGATCATGTTTTAGTTTTGTATAGTGTTTGGCCACTTCTATAAGATAAATACTCAATGTGAATTGATACTTCCAGAAATAGTAATAAGAAAAGGAGTACTTGTGGCACCTCAGAGACTAAGGTGACACAAGTACTCCTTTTCTTTTTGAGAAATAGTAATGTGGCCTTATTCTGCTCTTCTTTACACTGATGTCACACTGGTTTGAAACCATTTACTTGATGGAAGTTATTCCTGGTTTACAAGTGGGTAACAGAGGAGAATCAGGCCAATATGCTTCAGAAGTAGCAGATTTACAATGACTGTATTTTCGATGTTTATAAATTACTTAATGCCGTTATTACAGAAAAAATCATTTTTAATGGCTGTTTTTGTCGTAATTGCCCAACACATTAGAGACTCTTATTTTGCTCAGCACAGTGCATACTTGTTTGCTTCCAGCCTCGATTTCTGTAAATGCTGTTAGCAATCTAATGACCTATCGAATGTGCCTCATGAAAAAAATCTCCAGTAATTTTAATTTATCCCAGATTAATTATATATTTTTATTAAAAAGTATCCCCCCACTCAAAGGAAGCTTCTAGTACTAAGTTACAAATTTTAATAAGTGACAACTTTTTAAAAATGTGGTGTTTTGTAGCCGGGTTGGTTCCAGGAAATTAGAGAGAGAAGTTAGATGAGGTAACATCTTTTACTGGACCAACTTTTGCTGGTGAGAGAGAGAAGCTTTTGAGATACACAGAACCCTTTCTCTGTGTAATTCTGTGCCTTGTCCTTCTGACCAACAGAAGTTGGTCTAATAAAATATATTACTTCATCTTGTCTCTCTAACGTTGGCGGCAGGTATAATAGGCAACAGGACACTAAGCCTCCCATAACAAAAGCAATGGCCCTGCCCATGATCTGCCCCGCCCCGAAGCCCTGCCCTTGATCCCTCTCTCCCCTGAAGCTGGCAGGGACTCAGCTTGGGCTGGTGGCCTGGGACTTGGTGTTCAGGCCAGCCAGCAGGTTGCGGGCGGCTGTTGCAGCTACAGTGATCTGGCCAGTGGCCCGGGGAAGCTAGGGAAGGTGGGCTGGTGCTTGGGGTAGTTCAGCCTGGACTCCTCCAGCCACAGTGTGGGGGAGCGGGATTTGGGGCTCTGGCAGGCAAGGAGGGTGGAAGGGGTGGGGGTGAGGCCTCTGGTGGAAGGGGTAGGGCCGGGGGCTAGCCTCCGCCAAAGTGGGGGTGGGGTTCACGCGCTGCCCATGACCTGCAACATAGCTATGTCACTGAAATGGATGAGAAGGAAATTGAAATCCAGCAGGTGGTTGCCACTGCAGTGTTAGCATAACTCTTCTCCGAAAAGACTTGATTCAGAAGTCCATTGTCTCTCCTTATCTTGTTGTATTCCCAGGAAACGTTGGTAGGGTGAGTAGTAGTGTCCTATTTTCTAATGTTGTCTGGTTGAACAAGAACATCACAAGTCTTCCTACAAAGCACTTATTTTTCTTGGTCTTCTATGTAGTGTTGTAGCTTACCTATCACTAAAGACATTGTGTGATAATGCCCGCCATGATTTATGGATGTACTTCTCATCAGCGCTAGTGCAAATAAGGGGAGATGGAAAGAGATCTATATAATAAAGACAGGGTCTCATGTATTCCATAGCCACAGACTGCTTCACAACCCATCTCTTGTTGCAGAACTGAGCTCCAGCATCTGTTGTCAGGGCTTGTCTACACTGGCAATTTACAGCGCTGCAACTTTCTCACTCAGGGGTATGAAAAAACATCCCCCTGAGCACAGCAAGTTGCAGCACTGTAAAGCGCCAGTGTAAACAGAGCCCCAGCGCTGGGAGCCTCGCTCCCAGCATTGGGAGCTACGCCCCTCATGGAGGTGGGGTTTTTTAGAGCCTCTCTCCCAGTGCTGCACCGCGACCACACCAGGCATGTTGCCAGTGTAGACTAGCCACCTGTGAAATTAACTTGAAAACAGGAACTGAGCATTTTCCTCCTCAGTCTGCAGACACCCCAAAACAATAACCTTGAAAGGCCTGGACTGCATCAATTAATCTCAAGTGGTATTAACCCAACAGACGACAATTTCAATGCCACATTAGCAAGTTCATCTGCAGATCAGCTAAACGTAAACGTCTCGCTAACATTCACAACCAGAATGCTTTCCATTCCTCTCCAAGTGCTAAAAGCACCAAATGTCCCCTCTCCAGCTCTTAAGCCCTCTCCATCTTGCCCTGGAGATTTTCTACAGTGCATCTGGGGATTGTCAATACAAAACCCTGTAGCACATTTGAAACTGAAATTGTGGGGACAGCATAAAGAACACCAAATTTTAATGTTCAGGTAAGTAACACAAGAGCTACTGTACTGATTGGATTATTCATTTTCATATTTAATTAAAATCTCCATTTCAGTAATTTAAATGAAGGCACTAAAGAATCCAGTCTGCCACAGTAGAGTGATGTAGCTATTATTTACTATTTCTATTGCAGCTGTATCTATGAACCCTAATCAGGGCCCATTGTATAAGGCATTGTGCAATAGCATAAAGACCATCCCTATCCACTGATCACTCAAATCTAAGAATTAAAGGACCTTGCCAGAGAATTTAGGTCCAGTTTGCCATGGGGTACATGGGCCTTAATTATAGGATAAAGGAAATGGGATTATAGGACTAAAAACTCAGGATCTTTCTAGATCATATCCCAGGACATGTGATGTTGAATAGCTCTCCTTAGCGGTGTGGAGTTTCCTAACCTCATTCTTTCATCCCAGCCACAGAGCTGTGAGAGGAGAGGTTTACAAAGCTTTTACTTTTCTCACGTGTTGGTCAGCTAGGATAGGACAGGATCATATGTTTTATGCCTTTCAAACAAAATATCTGACTATTCCCAAGGTAAACTGCATTAAGAGATTTTTAGTTATATAAATAAAAAGAGACTAATGATGGATGAGGTTAGGCTGCTATGCACTGTGAGCGGGGAGGAGATTGATGATCTAGGTGTCACGGATCCACAGGATTGGTGCTATGGCCCCATCTTTGGAACAGTCTCTAGGAAAAACGCTTTCAATGCACCAGACACGAATCTCTACCCCCCAGGGTGTGTGTGTCTCACTCTTTCTCCAGGATAAGCCCTGCAGCTTCACAACCTTCTCAGACTGGACATGTGAGCCTTCAGCACTCCTGCTTCACACCGTGAGCTCCATTCAGCGAGTCCATCTGAAGTAAGCTCCTGAAGGAGACTTGTATGTTCTTCAGGGATCAAAACACCTCTGCAAGCATTTGCAGGGCCACTCACACAGTTCTATCAAAACGGAAGGGTTTATTAGTCAACTGAACACAGCAAAGGGAGTCAAGAGGTTAGTATAGAGAAATGAAGGTTAAAGTATAGTCCATTCTGGGTAGCCAGAGCCCAACCAAGCTGTAATAAAGAAGCGAACCCTCTTTGTTAAAGTTCTGTCTGTCCATCTGTGTGACTACCTTTGTCAGACTCCCAGGTATTCCTTGACTGCTTCCTGCAGATCACACTTAACTTCCACCTCTCAGTCCTTTAGGGAAATGCTGCTCAGCTTCCTGAAGAGAGGTGGGGCAGTCTATATGGTCATTGTTTGCTAGAAGTAGATGTCTCAGTGACTGTATTTGCCATTGTCTTCATGGATTCTCTACTGATATGGAGCCTCAGCAAGTCACTTTCCGATGACCCATTTAGTCCTAGACAGCTAGGCGCCATTCACATCTATGTCTTAGCCTGCCCTGGGAGCAAATGGTCCCTTTCTACCCTTGCCATCCTCTATGCAGCACATAGGGGAAACTGAGGCACAAATAGAAAAGGAGTACTTGTGGCACCTTAGAGACTAACAAATTTATTAGAGCATAAGCTTTCGTGAGCTACAGCTCACTTCATCGGATGCATTTGGTGGAAAAAACAGAGGAGAGATTTATATACACACACACAGAGAACATGAAACAATGGGTTTATCATACACACTGTAAGGAGAGTGATCACTTAAGATAAGCCATCACCAACAGCAGGGGGGGGAAAGGAGGAAAACCTTCCATGGTGACAAGCAGGTAAGCTAATTCCAGCAGTTAACAAGAAGATCAGAGGAACAGTGGGGGGTGGGGTGGGGGGAGAAATAACATGGGGAAATAGTTTTACTTTGTGTAATGACTCATCCATTCCCAGTCTCTATTCAAGCCTAAGTTAATTGTATCCAGGTTTCAGAGTAGCAGCCGTGTTAGTCTGTATTCGCAAAAAGAAAAGGAGTACTTGTGGCACCTTAGAGACTAACAAATTTATTAGAGCATAAACTTTCGTGAGCTACAGCTCACTTCATCGGATGCATCCGATGAAGTGAGCTGTAGCTCACGAAAGCTTATGCTCTAATAAATTTGTTAGTCTCTAAGGTGCCACAAGTACTCCTTTTCTTTTTTTTAATTGTATCCAGTTTGCAAATTAATTCCAATTCAGCAGTCTCTCGTTGGAGTCTGTTTTTGAAGCTTTTTTTGTTGAAGTATAGCCACTCTTAGGTCTGTGATCGAGTGACCAGAGAGATTGAATTAGCCTACCTGCTTGTCACCATGGAAGGTTTTCCTCCTTTCCCCCCCCTGCTGTTGGTGATGGCTTATCTTAAGTGATCACTCTCCTTACAGTTTCAGAGTAGCAGCCGTGTTAGTCTGTATTCGCAAAAAGAAAAGGAGTACTTGTGGCACCTTAAAGACTAACAAATTTATTAGAGCATAAGCTTTCGTGAGCTACAGCTCACTTCATCGGATGAAGTGAGCTGTAGCTCACGAAAGCTTATGCTCTAATAAATTTGTTAGTCTTTAAGGTGCCACAAGTACTCCTTTTCTTTCTCCTTACAGTGTGTATGATAAACCCATTGTTTCATGTTCTCTGTGTGTGTGTGTATATAAATCTCTCCTCTGTTTTTTCCACCAAATGCATCCGATGAAGTGAGCTGTAGCTCACGAAAGCTTATGCTCTAATAAATTTGTTAGTCTCTAAGGTGCCACAAGTACTCCTTTTCTTTTTGCGAATACAGACTAACACGGCTGCTACTCTGAAACCTGAGGCACAAATACACATCATAAAAATATTACAAAAAATTCCCACTTCACCACATGAGTTATGGCCCAAAATTAAATGAATGCTTTGGGTTGGCTTTCAATAACTATGATATTATAGTGCATAGGCAGGATGGCTGCTGCTGATGAGTGTATAGAGATGGAAATTATCAAATCTGAAGTGGACGAAAACTGAAAGATCTTAAGGTTTCAAATTTGCATCACAAAATACTAGAAGAACTGGCACAGGAGGTTGCCATTCCAGTAGCAAGGATTTATCTTTTTATTTGAGTGTGGAACTATATGACTGGAGAATAGTTAATGTCATAACTATATTTAAGAAAGGGGAAAAAAAGTGATTCAGGCGATTACAAACCTATTAGTTTGACCTCAACAGTATGCAAGGTAAATGGAGAAAGGGATGTAATATAACATAGGTTTACCAAAGATAGATCATGCCGAATTAACCGCTCAGTGGTTTGGGCATTGGTCTGCTAAACCCAGGGTTGCGAGTTCAATCTTTGACAGGGCCATTTGGGAATCTGGGGTAAAAATTGGGGATTGGTCCTGCTTTGAGCAGGGGGTTGGACTAGATGGCCTCCTGAGGTCCCTTCCCACCCTGATATTCTATGAAAGAACCAGATATCTTTCTTTGAGAAAACTGATTTTTTAGCTAAGGGAAATGCAGTAAATCTAATATATTTGTACTTCAGTAAAGCATTTGACATGGTAGCACATGGGAAATTATTAATTTAACTAAGAAAATGAGGATTCGTGCAGGAATTGCAAGGTGGTTAAGGAACTGGCTAAAAGGAGGAAGGCACTGGGTTGTGCTGACAGGTGAACTTTCAGACTGGAGAGAGTGGAGTTCCTCAAGGATCGGTCTTAAGAGCAATCTTATTCAATATTTTTATTAATAATATTGTCAGAAAAAGTAGCAATGTGCCAATGAAATCTGGTGATGATTCAAGGTTAGGAGGCATTATCAATACAGAGGAGGGTCAGAACATTATACCGGAAGAACTGGATGAAGTTGAAGACTGCAGCAACAAAAATAGGATGAAATTTAATAGTACAAAGTGCATGATCATGCACTTTTGGGGTCTAATTATAAAATTTCTGTCACAAGCTGTGGACTCATCACTTGGAAGTGACAAAGGAGGAAAAAGACCTGGGTGTGTTGGGCAATCACAAATGACTGAGCCACCAATGCAATGTTGCTGCAAAAAAGCAAACACGATCCTAAGATCCATCAGGTGAGGCATTTCCAGTATAGCTACAGAATTATTAATGCTATTGTACAAGGCACTGGTTTGGAATACTGTGTACAGTTCTGAGCACTAAAATTCAGACTGGAACAGATACAGAGAAGAGCTACTAGAATGATCAGGGAAATAGAGGGCCTAATTTACAAAAGGACACTAAAATAACTTGGCTTGTTTAGCCTGGTAAAACAAAGACTGAGTGGGAATATGATTGCTCTCTGTAAGTTCATCGGGGAGGAGTGTGTGGTAAATACTGGGGAGGGCAAAGAGCTATTTAAGCTAATGGACAATGCTGGCACACAAATAAATGGGTATAAATTGGACATGAACAAATTCAGCTGGAAATCAGAAGAAGGTTTCTAACCATTGGAAAATTGAGGTTCTGGAATAACCTTCTAATAGCAGTTGTGGGATAAACAACTAAATTAGTTTTGAGAGAGAGATGGTCCAATTTATGAGTGTGAATGTATACCAGTATAGCTATAGTGTTGTAATACCATGTATCTTAGGTCCAATTAAAATCAACCAATAGAGCTAACATTTTCCATAATGAAAACTTGCAACAAAGCACCTGGGGACAAACTTGATATTAAATATTATTTGCAGAAATAGCTGTGAAGTAACTTAATTTGAGAAAAATAATAAACCGCTCGTGCTCTCTTCATGAATAGAAAACAAGGTTAAATTCACTCCAAAAACTTGCTATGAATTATTTGCTCACCTCTACATGGCAATCTGTCTAAAGGTCTACATGCTGCTATCAGCATTTTGGAACAGTGGCTAATCACTAGCAATTAACACCGTATTGTATGTGTTTTGTGTGCTTTCTGTGCTTTTTCACTGTTTCAATACTCCTACAAAAAGAAGTGGAAAATTAACATCATGAGACTGAGCATTGTATGTAGCTGCTAATAGCTCTTGGAGTTATTCCTGTGATGTCACTATGCAGAGCCCTCATTTGCTGTATTCTTCTCCAGTTTGCACAGATTGAAAGCCAATGGTTTTGTAGTAATGCAGAAATACACAATAAAGGACTTGCTAGGGTGGCTAAAGCTAGAAAATGCATATTTATGAGCTATATTTTACAATGTGATACTTCTTACTTTTAATGCGTTTCATTTTGTTTAAAGTGCATCTAACTAAAGCCATGGGCACAGGAGCAAAATATCATTAAAAATACATGCAACATACAAATTGGAGCAATGTCCAGAACTAAAATTGCTCTCAACCCTGATCACAGATGACTCCTTCCACGTATTCTGATCCACTCAACCCTTCTTCCACAGTGTAGGAACAGACAAGCTTTTCAGCAAGACTAGATGGTTGAAGTAATATCTTGAAAGTGAGGTGACCTGACAAAGAGCTCTGTGTAGGTTGAAAGCTTGTCTCTTTCATCAACAGAAGTTGGTCCAATAGAAGATATTACCTAGCCGACTTTGTCTCTCGAATAGCTTGGGATCAATATAGCTACCATAATACTGCAAACAAGATTTTTAGCATGCCTTGAATAAAAGCAACCCTAGCTCTGGTGGTACAACTTGGAAAGGTCCCCATGGATTCTGTAACTCCATGAAATTCCTCTTGTGGCTCCCCCCAAGGGGCACGGTTGGGAATTCATGCAAGTAGGTAAGGCTGGGAAGCTGGGCTCCATATATTTAGATCTTGGGGAAATCATATGGAGCTCAAGCCCCTGTGCAGTATGCCATTAACCTTGTATACCTCTCTTCTGTGGCCCTCTTTCCCCCACCTCCCATTCCAGGGAAGGCTAGGCAATGCAAAGGAGAGTTAATCACAGATATAAGCTCAGTAAATCACCATTACATAAAAAGTACATGCTGCAAGAGTGTCTGGTTCTAGATCTTATTCCACAGCCTTCCATTACCCTCCAAACACACGAGTCCCGAATGTGTGTTTGTGGTGCATGGAGATGCAGAGCCTTCTGTGGGTTCCCTGGAAGGGTGGGAGAGTGCTGAGTTTCTGCTCTTCCTTCACCTGAAAGTACTCAAACCTTTCTGCCCTCCTTCTTCTCCTTTCTTTATTAATGCAATCTCAGTTGGAATGTTTTAAGCAGTTACAATTGTATTTCTGGGTAGGAAGGATAGTATGCTGAGATAGATCAGTGGACTGGGAGTTGAGACCTGGTTCAGCTTGTGGGTTCAGCCCCATTCCCCTCTCCTCCCACCCAACTGCCTGTGACAGGTTTCAGAGTAGCAGCCGTGTTAGTCTGTATTCGCAAAAAGAAAAGGGAATACTTGTGGCACCTTAGAGACTAACAAATGTATTTGCACATACACTCAAATAAAGCTCACGAAAGCTTATGCTCAAATAAATTTGTTAGTCTCTAAGGTGCCACAAGTACTCCTTTTCTTTTTGCCAACTGCCTGTGTGACTTTGGACAAGTTGCTTGATGTGCCTTACTACATCTCAGTTCCCCAGCTGAAAATGGGAATAATTCATTCCTGCTTCACAAGAGTGTAGTGAGAATACAAGACACTCATAGCTGTGCGCAAATACTATCATAACAAGAGCCATAAATGTACTTAAATAGAGATTCCTGCTCCTCCAAAAAAAATCTGCCAGAACAGCTTACTAGATCTCAATGTTACCACATAGAACGGATCTTCTGTGTATCTCCAAAACCATGAATCCTGGCTTTAACCTGAATTTGGATTAATTTCTGCTGCTCATTTCTTATTTAAAATATCACATTTTGTTCTGTTTATATTTAATTTGTAGTTTTTACAAATACAAATGAACAAATACCAGCCTCCCCCCCATTTATTTTTTCCAATTGGATTCTAATGTTTATGAAAATTAAGCCCTGCTACTGCACATAGTTTTCATAAAATATTAATGGCTACATCATTTCTGTGCTGTGTGTTGTAGAACGTGTAAAGTATGCAGATATGCATTTGAAGAAGGGGCTTTTGTAAATGCCACTGCATTTCTTGGAGTATGTAGCCTAGGAACCATTGCAGACTACACAGCAGAGTTTAATGTAGAAATTGTGGCAAATATTGGACAGTAAATACTTTATTTTCCTGAATAGGACTCAGTGGCCTTGATCCTTTGTTGCAGCTGGGAAGTTCATAGCCCAAGTTGGGAGAAGAGGGTGTAAGTCTCCTGTAAGCCATGTTCTCTGCTCCCCTAATACACTGGAGAACCAGACTGGCCCATAACTGACTGAGTGAGTTAGAGCAATCTTTCGATTGCTCTACCATCAAGCCAAAACAGCAGTCAGCTCTAGAATGGTGTGAACAGTGTTGTGCTCTTCTCCCCAGCCATCCCCCCTGTGACAGAAGAAAAGAACTAGAACCGCTACAGTAGCTCTGTGAAAGAACTTCCTAAAAGAGGATGATCTTCCTGGGACCGCCTATGCTAGCTTTAGGGCCACTTAGCACCAATGCTATACGGCAAAGTGGCTGCTGCATGGCCCAGGATGGGATCATGTTTTTAGTCAGTGTTTTTTCAATTTGCTAATGACAGTTAATGTTTAAAGGGAAGTCTTCTTAAGATGCAGAATAATTTAAAATGTTGTTAATTCCGAGTGAACCCCAGCATCAAAATTTAAAGGATTGACAAGAAAAGACTCTTTATTCATTCAACACATGATGGTTGGTGGGAGTGGAGTTTACAGGGGCGAAAATGCAATGGCGGGGACAATTTGGTAAGCAACAACACAGATAAGTGTCACATTACTGTGGCTCATTGGTGGAACTGGTTTTTAAAACCTCATGGAGACTAAGAGCCCCTCAATGTGCTCTTCTTATTGCCCTGGCTGCTCAAAATTGCTGCCAGGTAATCAGCCTCAATCCCCCACCCCAGCGGAAACTTTTCTCCCTTTGTTTCACAGATATTATGGAGCAGACAGCAATAACAATGGCGATATTGCTTTCACTGAGGTCTAACCTAATAAGGAAATAGTGTCAGCGACCTTTTGAACATCCAAAGGCATGTTCCATCACCATTCAATACTTGCTCAGCCTATGGTTGAACTAGTCCTTACTGCTGTTTAGGCTGCCTGTGAATGGATTCATGAGCCATGGGAGCAAGGGGCAGGCTAGGTCTCCCATGATCACGACTGGCATTTCAACATCACCAAGGTTATTTTGCAGTCTGGAAAGAAAGTCCCTGCTTACAGATTTCAGAACAGACCTGATTTTCTAAAGATGCGCGGGACATGCACCTTTCCTGACCATGCCATGTTGATGTCGATGAAATGGCCCCTGTGATCCACCAGCGCTTGCAACACCATTGAGAAGTACCCCTTTTGGTTTATGTATTCTTTGGCAAGGTGGTCTGGTGCCAAGATAGGGATATGCGTTCTGTCTATTGCCCCACTACAGTTAGGGAACCCCATCGCAGTAAAACCATCCACTATGTCCTGCACATTGTCCCACTGACCGGTAGCAGTCTGGTATTGCAAGCTTCCACAAAGGTATTGCCGCTCACTTCTCCACTGTCAGAGCAGCTCTCATTTTAGAATTGCTGAACTTCAGGGCTGAGGAAAGTTCTTCACACAGTTCCTGGAAATTGACCTCATGCATTCGAAAGTTTTGCAGCCACTGCTTGTCACCCCATAGCTGCATAACAATGCAATCCCACCAGTGAGTGCTTGTTTACCAGGCCCAGAAATGATGCTCAACCGTGTCAAGGTGATGTGTCACTGTCGCTAGCAACTGTGAATTGCTCCGCTCTGTCTTCCAGAAGGGCTGCTTGCATGGCCTCACATTGTTCCATGTGAATATTTACAGCTCCTATATCAGCTGTATAAATACTGCAGGATAAGGTGTGAGGTGTTTGTAATGCTCACAAAAGTGTACAGCTGAGCAGGTCCATGTGGGTAACCCAGGCTTACAAAAAAGGAGTGAAAAGGCTTGGTTTGTTTGCCATTGATTTCAGGGAGGAAAGAAGGAAAGTGCATCATGGGAGGCTAATGCCATGTTCCCATAACCACCCGCACCAATGTTTTGGTCCTATAGGATATTGCAAGCCCAACCCAAAATTCCACTCTCCTATGTGCACTGTGGGATAGCTACCCATAGTGCAGTGCTCCGTGAGTCTATGCAAGCCCTGCTAGTGAGGATGCATTCCAGCGACACATAGACTTGCTTAAATTGGCAGCTCAATGTCAACTTACATTAAGTCAACTTAAGTGGGACATAGGTCTTGTGCTGGATCTCAGCATCAAGGTGAATTTTGACCATAACATCTTAGATTATTAAAACTGAAAGGATAATAGATATCAGAGCTGGTTGAATTATATGCAATTAGCAATTTATTCTTGAAATATCCTTGAACACACTGTGACTTCAACAAATCTGTGGGCAACTGTTCAACTAAAACTTTATGCAAGCACATTTCAGTTTATGGACTGCTCCTAACTTGTTCATTTCAAGAAACTTTTTGCTATGCATTGTTTGAGCTGTGTGAATGGTTCGTCCTGTTTCTGCCACCTGAATGGAGGACCCTAACTTCTATAGTTTCTGGCACAAATGTGTGCTCTGGTATGGATGCACACACTTGTCTGCAGATCTGTGTATAGATGTGAGCATGCTATGATCATTTGTGTGAACACAATCTTATCCATTAGTATGTCTGCTAATCAGCAAACGGGGGTCACAAATGTAAATGGCTAATGTTGTTCATACAAAAGCTTACGCAGATGCTTTGGTGGTACTTGTTAATCTTTAGGAAAAATCTAGTTTGCTGTTCCCTATTTGTGCGGTAGACTTTTTGCATTTCCCTTGTACTGGACAATAAAAAAAGAAAAATAGGAAAAAAATAGGGAAAATATAGTTTCATTTGTGTTGAGTCTTTTCTGTCCTTCTTCTAGTTCCCATGCACTAGCACAGTGATGCAGTGTTTGTGTGTCAAATGATGCATAACACTATTCAAACCTAAACAAATATCTTTTAAAAAATAATGAAAACAATACTATTAATATAAAGGTTTAGAAAAATTATTTTAGTTAACAAAAACCTTATTTTTTGATTTAGACTACTTGACAGTGTTCCCTATCTCTATTCCTGTGTACCAATTACTAATGTTCCTCCAGATGAAAGGTGCATGATCCCCCTTAATACAAAGCACTTAAGCACATTCTTAAGTCTCGATGATTTCAATGGAACTCAAGCGTGTACTCAAGCGCTTTGCTGAATCATAGCCTCTAAACAACATTCTATCAAATAAACTTTTGTAAAACAAATAAATTCCCACAAAAATTTTCATAATAAAATTCATATGTATTTTGAACCAAATTATAATTGGCACACACAGGTGCTGGAATTAGGGGTGCTGGGGTGCTGCAGCACCCCCTGGCTTGAAGTGGTTTCCATCATATACAGTGTTTATAGTTTGGTTCAACGGCTCTCAGCACCCACACTGGACAAATTGTTCCAGCACCCTTGTCAGCACAGATTCTAGACTGCATAGCATAGAACTGATTCTGTGCCTTATTAATGCAAGATCAAAATCTGGATATTTTTCACATAATGGCTTTAATTACAGATTAAATACAGTGGTGCTTTTGTGGCAACAAGTATCCTTTGTATGCTTGATAATGATCTAATCAAATAGAACAATGAAGAAGAGAGGGAAAAAAACTTTAATTAAGATGCATGTCTTTATTTCTGAGTGGAGGAATAAAAGAGGGGTGGAGGGAAGTTTGGCTTTTGCCCATCTAATGGATGTCATAAATCGCTGTCAGGTGATGTGCTTTTCTCCTTCATCTCCTAAAGCAGGACCAATATACCAATAGCCCTGTCATAATATGCAAACCTGGAGTTTGCAACTCTGAGTAGGAAGCAAGTTTATTTGAAAGAAGTTAGAATCCAGCTGAGAAATAACTGGTGTTAGTTCTGACAAACGTACTTAAACAAGTTAAGGCTTTATAGGGCAGCAAAGACGTGTAAGTCTTTATCTTGTAACTTTAATATTCATGAATGCTGATCTGTTCAAGAGCTGTTTTAGGAGGGTTTTTAAATACTAATTAAATGAGAATAGGGATATTGTAACTGCTGGCTATTTTCTGACAGATTACATTGTAAAGAAGGTTCACGCAGAGCAAATGTCCAAACGCCTACTCAGTCTTAGAGTTACAGCAAGCTGCTTGCCAAAGATTCAAACTATGATGAACAAACCCTCTAAGCTCACTAGCTCACTTCTTTTAATCCATTTGATGCTCAATGTAGCAGGCCTCCATTCTCTTCTCCAAGCAATACTTGTTTCTTTTCCTAGCTTCTCTATTTTTCCTGGTGTCACTAATCTAGATCTCATTTTTTACTTTTCTGATTGAACTAAGGTTTTAATGTGAGGGCTTTATTAGCAACAGAGTGGGGGGAGGGACTTAAAAAAACAGTTTGCTTAACAGAGGAACTTTCTAAATTTTTTACAGACCTATTCAATGCCTGTTCTACCAAAACAGCAAAGTTACGCAGAGTAGAAAATGTTTATCTGTGAGATATCAAGACCAGACAATTGCCTGTTTGCTTAAGGCTACAAAATCCATCTCAAGACCAGACAATTGCTTGTTTTCTTAAGGCTACAAAATCCCTAGAATAGGCCCTGGCCCTGCTAGATATGGACCAGCACTGGACACTGCTTGTCTAAACGATTGCCCCAAGGCTTTTATGGCACTAAGCACCCTTTCATCCCATTGACTTCAAAGTAGTTTTCACTACCTTGCAGCAACAGACTTCTAGCTAGAGCTTTAATTAAAGTGGATTTGCATTGAAAGAATCATAGAAGATTAGGGTTGAAAGAGACCTCAGGAGGTCATCTAGTCCAGCCCCCTGCTCAAAGCAGGAGAAACCCCAGCCAGGGCTTTGTCAAGCAGGGCCTTAAAAACCTCTAAGGATGGAGATTCCACCACCTCTTTAGGTAACTCATTCCAGTGCTTCACCACCCTCCTAGTGAAATAGTGTTTCCTAATATCCAACCTAGACCTCCCCCTTTGCAACTTGAGACCATTGCTCCTTGTTCTGTCATCTGCCACCATTGAGAACAGCCAAGCTCTATCCTCTTTGGAACCTCCCTTCAGGTAGTTGAAGACTGCTATCAAATCCGTCCTCATTCTTCTCTTCTGCAGACTAAATAAGCCCAGTTTCCTCAGCCTCTTCTCATAAGTCATGTGCCCCAGCCATCTAATAATTTTTGTTGCCCTCCGCTGTACTCTCCAATTTGTCCACATTCTTTCTGTAGTGGGAGGCCCAAAACTGGATGGATTATTCCAGATGTGGCCTCACCAGTGCCGAATAGAGGGGAATAATTACTTCCCTCGAACTGCTGGCAATGTTCCTACTAATGCAGCCCAATATGCCATTAGCCTTCTTGGCAACAAGGGCACACTGTTGACTTATATCCAGCTTCTCGTCCACTGTAACCCCCATGTCCTTTTCTGCAGAACTACCGCTTATCCAGTTGGTCCCCAGCCTGTAGCAGTACATGCGATTCTTCTGTCCTAAGTGTAGGACTCTGCATTTGTCCTCGTTGAACCTCATCAGATTTCTTTTGGTCCAATCCTCCAATTTGTCTAGGTCACTCTGGATCCTATCTCTACCCTCCAGCATATCTACCTCTCCCCCCAGTTTAGAGTCATCCACAAACTTGCTGAGCATGCAATCCATCCCATCATCCAGATCATTAATGAAGATGTTGAACCAAACCGGCCCCAGGACCAACCCATGGGGCACTTCACTTGATACCGACTGCCAGCTAGACATCGAGCCGTTGATCACTACCCATTGAGCCTGACAATCTAGCCAGCTTTCTATCACCTTATAGTCCATTCATCCAATCCATACCTTATTAACTTGCTGGCAAGAATACTGTGGGAGACTGTATCAAAAGCTTCGCTAAAGTCAAGATATATCATGTCCACCGCTTTCCCCATATCCACAGAGTCAGTTATCTCATCATAGAAGGCAATCAGGTTGGTCAGGCATGACTTGCCCTTGGTGAACACATGTTGACTGTTTCTGATCACCGTCTCTCCTCCAAGTGCTTCAAAATGGATTCCTTGAGGACCTGCTCCATGATTTTTCCAGGGACTGAGGTGAGGTTGACTCATATCCTATAGTTCCCCGGATTCTCCTCCTTCCCTTTTTTAAAAGTTGGATACTATATTTGCCTTTTTCCAATTGCCAGGACCTCCCCCCATGAACACGAGTTTTCAGAGACAATGGCCAATGGCTCTGCAATCACATCAGCCAACTCCTTCAGCACCCTCAGGTGCATTAGATCCAGACCCATGGACTTGTGCATGTCTTGCTCTTCTAAATAGTCCTTAACCTGTTCCTTCACCACTGAGGGCTGCTCACCTCCTCCCCATACTGTGCTGCCCAGTGCAGCAGTCTGAGAGCTGACCTTGTTTGTGAAGACCAAGGCAAAAAAAAAGACCTTGTTTGTGAAGACCAGCTTTTTCCACATCATCTGTCACTAGGTTGCCTCCCGCATCCAGTAAGGGTCCCGCACTTTCCTTGATCACCTTGTTGCTAACATACCTTTAGAAACCCTTCTTGTTATTCTTCACATCCCTTATTAGCTTCAACTCCATTTGTGCTTTGGCCTTCCTGATTACACCCCTGCATGCTCGAACAATATTTTTATACTCCTCCCTAGCCATCTGTCCAAGTTTCCACTTTTTGTAAGCTTCCTTTTGGTGTTTAAGCTCACGGAAGATTTCTGTGTTAAGCCAAGCTGGTCGCCTGCCATATTTGCTATTCTTTCTGCACATTGGGATGGTTTGTTCCTGCAGCCTCAATAAGGATTCTTTAAAATACAGCCAGTTCTCCTGGACTCCATTCATACTGGAGCTCTGAGCAATCATACTGCTCTCTTATGTACCGTGCAACTCCTCCACCTTTTCTTCCCCACCTGTCCTTCCTGAACAGTTGAAACCCATCCATGACAGTGCTCCAGTCATGTGAGTTACCCCACCAAATCTCTGTTATTCCAATCACATAATAGTTCCTTGATTGTGCCAGGACTTCCAATTCTTCCTACTTATTTCCCAGGCTTCTTGCATTCATGTACAGGCACCTAAGATAACTAGCCGATTGCCCTAGTTTCTCAGTATGCATCAAGAGACCTTCCTGTTGCATTCTCCTCCTTGTGTTTCCTTCCAGTATCCCACTTCCCCACTTACCTCCAGACTTAAGTCTCCATCCCCTGGTGAACCTAGTTTAAAGCCCTCTTCATTAGGTTAGCAAGCCTGCCTGAGAAGATGCTCTTTCTTCTCTTTGTTAGGTGGATCCCATCTCTTCCTAGCACTCCTTCTTCCTGAAACAACGTCCCATGATTGAAGAATCCAAAGCCCTCTCTCCGACACCACCTCCACAATTTGATGGTCCCTACTGGGGCCTTTTCCTTCAACAGGGAGGATGGAGGAGAACACAACTTGCACCTAAAACTCCTTTATCCTTGATGCATGCCTGTGTGTATATTATGATGGCACTTGGACATGTTACTGTTATGAGGGGTAAAGGTCATGTGTATAAATTTAGAATTAGGCATCCTTGTGGCATTAATTTTTATCTGTGCTTAAACATATCCAGAACTATTTTTCAAACCATTCAAGTATATCAGAGATTCCCCAAATGCACCAAAACACATGTCACATACAGAGCTGGCCTTAACATTTTTGACTGGGTCTACAAATTAATTTTTCATCTCATACCTCAAAAACAACCGAGAGACAAGGTAGGTGAGGAAATAACTTTTATTGGACTGACTTCTGTTGGTGAAAGAGACAACCTTGTCTCTTTCACCAACTGAAGGTGGACCAGAAAAAGTTCTCTCTCACACCTTGTCTCTCTAATATCTTGGGAGCAACATAGCTACTACATGCTGCATAAGCAAAAGACCTTGTTGTGATTAAGCACTAAGCAAAGAGTTGGTCTAAGGAATATGGAGAGGGTTAGTGAGAGAGAGAGAGTGTTCCATTTTGAGGTGTTCTGCAAAATTAGTGCCATATACTAAGGCAGAAGAGAAATATTTGCTTCTCTCTTGCTGCAGGAGAAGTGGAGCCCAGTTGTTTGTGCTGCCTTTTTGATCATCACACTGGGGAGTGAACCATGGATCTTCAGAGCTAAAAGTATTGAGCTGCTTCAGCTTGAGCTACAAAGCTAATTTGTTCTAGTTAGGGCTATAACCGATTGATCTTCTGTAGATCAGTGACAGAGGGGAACCTGTAGCACACCAGCAGGTGACACATACATGATTGGCAACAAAAAAAAACAAAAACAAAGAGAGGCTTTTCAAGAGACAATTATCCAAATACCCCTGCATCTGAGATGTTACTGGAGGGAGTTTTTTATGTTTATCCTGCTGGGTTTTAGAATTTGGCAAAAAATGTAATAATTGCCTCATGCCCCTGTGACGTATGAAGATCATCATCATCTTCATGTTAAAGAATGGAGTGGGAGTAAAAAGTTTGAGGCTCAAATTTTCAAAAGTGACCTTAATTTTGGCTTCTGAATTCTAGATATATGAATCCTGATTTCCCCCCCCCTTTCAGAAGGGGCTGAGCCCTTACAACTCCCACATTGCCTGTCACAACTATGAATCTGTCTGGGTTCCCGCCATAGATAGAGGGATCTGTGGGCCCTATGGCCAGCTCTGGATAGCTTTGATGTATATGGAAAACCATGAATAATCTGTGACATTGAGGAAAATCACAGTAACAGACTCTGTCTTAACCTTGACAAAGTAAATCAGTTATTATTTCTGCAAGGAAATGACTGGAAATACAAGCTTCTTCTTCAGTGGGCGTTAAGTGCCTGGGTGTTTTTGAATACAGATACACCACTAGGTGCCTATCTTTAAGTGCCTAAATATTTTTTTAAAATCTGGCTCTTAGATACAAACCCCTACGTAGACAATCTCATTTACACCTGACATATTAATTTAGTTTTCAGTGACGGGTAAATGGCAGAACCTGTTGCCCAGTCTGCATTTGGTTCTGGACCCTAGTTATCAAAGACCAGTTGAAACAGGCTTACTCTTTCTTAATCATTTCTGGGAAAAGAGAATCTACTTCTAGTGGTGGTAAATATTTCTTTCTTATTTGATAGTCTGGGTCCAGGGGTTCTCAATCTATTTACCATTGTGGGCCGCATATGGACAAAATCTGTTATGTGGGCCACATCCAGTACTACCTGTATGGCCCTGAGCATGTCACACAGGCCACAGCTCTGTGTTGATTGGGCCGCAGATTGGGAGCCACTCATTTTCTCACTTAGACTGAATGCCTATCTTGTGATAGAACTGCGATATGAGTCTAAGGTATGTTAAGAACTGATTTACTTGAGAATATTGGAGAAATGAATTACATCAGACTCAATGAAGCACTTTGGGATACCAAAAGGAATACAAAAGTGCTCTTTTTGGGTGCTTTTAGTAAAAATACATTTAGGATTTCCTCCTTCCCATTTCAACATTGGGATTTCAACTACTGCAAGATAAATTCTTGATATTTTTGATTCAGTGGCTGAATCAAAACATAAAATAAAACAATCTGTTTTGAATCAAAACTGAAACATTTTTGTTTTTCTTGCCAAAATTAAAATGTTTGTTTCAGGTAAAAAGAAACAATTTCTTTTGGGTTGAATGTTTTGTTTGACCTGAAACAATTTTTTTTTGTTATGGTTTTTGGGCATTTGACCTGAAACAATTTTTTTTGAAGTTTTTGCTTTGTTACATTTTTTGTCTGTTTTTCACCCTTTAAAACAGGGGTGGGCAAACTTTTTGGCCTCAGGGCCATATCGGGGTTCCAAAACTGTATGGAGGGCCTGGTAGGGAAAGCTGTGCCTCCCCAAATCTTAACCCTATCTGCCTCCTCCCACTTCCCAACCTCTGACTGCCCCCCTCAGAACCTCTGACCCAGCCACCACTGCCCCCTACCACTCCTTGTTCCCTGACTGTCCCCTCCTGGGACTCCCTTAACGCACGCCCCCCCGGACTCCACCCTCTATGCACACCCCCTCCTCTTGACAGGCCCCCGCCGCCCCACTCCCTATCCAACCCTCCCACTAAAGCCCCTTTCAGAATGTGGCCCTGCGAATATGGGCGGAGGACTCGGGAGGAGCCGGGGCAGCCGCGCAGCCGGAGAGAAGTGGCGGTTTCCTCTTCAAAGCGCCGCTTCTCTCCGGATGGCTGCATGGCCACCCGATGCGCCTCCTGAATCCTCCGCCTGCGTTTGCCACGCTCCCACCACCCACACCGCCTGCCTGCTTCCCTCTGGCTGCAAGTGAGCCTCCATCCCTGCTCCCTCCTGCCCCTGCAGTGCAGCCTGCTCCCGCGCTGGCCGTGCGGCGAGCTGAGGCTGCGGGGGAAGGGCCGAGGCTAGCCTCCCAGGCTGGGAGCTCAGGGGCCAGGCAGGACAGTCCCGCGGGCTGTAGTTTGCCCATCTCTACTTTAAAACATTCTTTAAACAGATCTAGCAAAATTTTGAAATGAAAAGTCAAAACATTTTATTTTGAAAATGTCAAAATGAACCCTTTTTTGATATCTTTTCCAGTTTTTTATCTGACTGAAACTGTTACCCAAATTGCAAATAGTTTGTTGCTCTGAAATGGCATTTTTTTACAAATTTACTATTTGACTAAAACATTTACCCAGCTCTAATTTCAAGTGGAAATTGGCAAATGTGTGATGCCTAATAAGGTAGATGCCAGTGTTAACTCTTGAAAAGTATAAAAAGGAGAAAAGAAAGGGAAGAGATGAAGCTGGAAGAAAAGGAATCTTTTCGGGCTCCTTAAATTTGGTTACCCCTCACCTATATCATTCTTTGCCTTCCCTTTTGCTTTCCTCTACTTTTTTACTATTTCTCCTGTCTCTCCTTCTGAACTTTAGAACTCTGTAAGTGCAATACAGCTAATTTACCTCCCCATCCCAAACACTGTTCTACTGAGTCAGTCAGCCCTTCCTGTCAGCGCTTGAAAGGACATGGCTCTTCTTCAGGTGACAGTTCAGAAGAGCATCCGACGAAGTGGGTATTCACCCACGAAAGCTTATGCTCCAATACATCTGTTAGTCTATAAGGTGCCACAGGACTCTTTGCTACTTTTTCAGCAGAGCAGGCAATTAGGAAAATACTGGCAGCAGCACCAGCAACTGCAGAAAGAGAATCTGTAAAAGGATGCAAAAAGAAAAGGAGTACCTGTGGCACCTTAGAGACTAACAAATTTATTTGAGCATAAGCTTTCGTGAGCTACAGCTCACTTCATCGGATGGTTCACTGCCACTATTGTTCTCAAAGAGAAGATGGAAAAACTTGGTCCAGTTAACAGTTTGAACACCACGCATATGGTGAGCTTCATGTCACTCCAGTATGCACAGGGCCTGGAATGATAGCACCCAAGCAAGCTACTAAATACTAATGCATAATTCACATTCTGCACAGAAATTATACGTGATGCTGATGTTATTCTCCTAAGAGGAATGGCAAGCTGCTTTCCACTGAAAGCAAATAGTTGCTTCTTAAACTATTATCTTGTGTCTTGTAGGGGCCTTAAGGTTCTCTGTAGCAATATGCAGAACTTTGTATTGAAATTTTTTACCATAGATATTTTTTCTCTTGGATGCTTTGCAAATCTCCATGTGACTGCTAGCTCTGAAAAGAAAGTTCAAGCTGTTTTGTAGGAGGTGTTGCTAAGGTGATTTTTATAGAATGAAAATGCATTGGCAACTCATTGTTAACTTGTTTACAAAAGAATATGAATAAAACTTCACCTCCCAGAGCAAGGCAAGCTTCGGTGCCTGATTAACTGTTTCAGAACTATTTGAGTGCAGAATAGTCAATGGTATATATGTGAACTCCCTTCTCCCTATCAACACACACCTTGAAATATAGTCTAGATCTTTGGGACAGTGATAGGGTGCATTGGTGACAACTGGAGTGAAATATTTTTAATGAATAGCAGTCTAATTCTACCTTTTTCTGTTTTTCACCAGATCGCAAAACTTTCCAGTTATTCCTCATTCATGATTTTTTCTGTATATGAATAGTTTGCAAACAGTTCATTGAGAATATTCCATAGTCAAACTTTGAGGTACATGTGCATTTGTTACTACAGGTGTCCAAATCTGGGAACTTTCTGGATAATTTGTCTAACTAAATGAATACCATACAAATTGCAAACCAAAATTTGCTTTCACACGTTTTGAGCATTAAAGTTTCATTTTCACAAGAATTCACTGCAATAAAACCAGAGTGCTTAAATGTGGATGAAAGTGAACACACAAGCAGTGTATTAGCACAGACAATTCAAACTTTAAAGATTATTAGCAGAATATCGTTTCCATTATTTCCCAGCAGCTCTGTTACTTGGTCTAAATCAGCTTATGGACTACAATTTAGGTGATGTTTGCATTTTTCCACTTTGTCTTAGCTGAAATTTATAATTAATGAGCCATATTCACCCCTCTGCAACTTCTGTGAGTTGCACTATGGATTAATTTTGTCCCATGACCTCTAAAGGTCATTAAAAACTGAATGGACCATATGAAGGTAAGGGGAGATAAAGGGGATTGGGAAGGAATTTCCACTGTGCAGGGAAGTGGATGGTGTTGTTCAAATCAAGTGAAAACAGTGCTTATATGGCGCATAGGCCCTGTGCTGGCTTTCTGCACAGGGAAGAGGTTTTATGCTCTTGATTTGCCACCTTTGTCGGATAGTATTGTTTCTGCTCCCTGACTGGCTGATTTCTAAAACAGTTGCATAAGTATTTAGGCAGCATCCTATATGCATGAATGTTTGTGTGTGAACACATGGTGTATGTGATGGGGCTTCCACCCTGAACAAGGTCTGAAGAGTTAAAATAGACCAATTAACCATACAGGCTGCACCTGGAGGAGAGCCAGAGCTAAGAAGACCTCATGGCTGATAAAGCCCAGATGGGGCAGGTGCTGGGCTAGGCTTATAAGGGCAGGAAGTTGGTGGTAGGAAGATGATTGCAGGAAGGAGTTCTGTAGTCACTCCCTAGAGAGGGTAGAAGATATCTTTGAGGAATAGTGGGTGGCGTTGGGGGTTCTCTGTTTGCCATTCCCTTCCAGTTCCCTGATTTTCCCCACTCTTTGACCTTCAATCCTGTCCCAGTTTTTTCATTTACTGTACTTAGTATTTACATGTATGCTTCGTTCATTGACTGTTCCCCCTCAGATGAGTAGGCGGCAACATCTCCCAACAATCACAATAGGTAGAGAGGAGGGGAATCAGCTAGGTTGTAGGAGGAGAGTAAGCCCTGGAATCCTGGCTTGGACTACAGATCCTGGCAAGAACCTGAGAAGGTGTGAAGTAGCCACAGGGAGCACAGAAAGCTCCAGTGATAGCCCATGGGGGAGCCACAAGACAGGAAAAAAAGATAGCAAATAATCCAGAGAAACAGCAACAGGATTCGCAAAAAGAAAAGGAGTACTTGTGGCACTTTTTGCGAATACAGACTAACACGGCTGCTACTCTGAAACCAGCAACAGGATTAGAGCTTGAGCACACCATGGTTGCTTGGCATGCAGTCCTTGGGTAGTCCAGAGTAGTGGGTGGGCCCGTGGTTGATAGGGGAACCTGAGAAAGAGGCACAGACTTGGCAGTGGATCAGAAGACTGCCTGAGACAGTGTGTCCAAAGGGATATGGTTACCCCGGAAGGGGAGGATTATAATGAGCTGGCCAGAGATCGGTTATGAAGAGGGAGCATCCTGAGTCCAGCAAGAAACCACGGTGAGCAACCAAAGGAGGGGACACCAGACCAGGTGCGTGGTGATCCCGAGATGCAAGGAGGTGTCCCAGTGGTGAGTTCAGTGTGTATGTACCTGTATCATTTTCCATATCTGCAAATGTTCTTATGAACAAAACTTTGCTTGCACTAATGTTCACAAAAAGTAAATAAAAGGGATCTCTAATACCACCCAAATGAACACACATTTTTATTTGAATTTGCAGCATTCACCGAGATCTAGGAAGAAGCTATTGGAAGAAGGCACCTCCTGCTGCCTATGCCCTCTAACATGGTTGGATGTTAATTTTGCACGTCTCTTAGTTCATCAAAACTTTGGGACTCATGCAGTAAAAATAATTGACATGTTTGCTTACATATACCCAGAGTTCTCTTTTTAAAAACTGTTTTCAATATCAGCGCCAGAAAGATTTGGGTGGGGTTTTTTCCCTCCAAAAATTATACTGTACTTTTCGGGGGGGGGGGGGGAACGACACCACACTGATACCTAGATTTTACCTCAATCCTTCATTTTCTTCTTTAAAACTGTCAGTGACACTAGTTGATTACAGTCTGATTCCCCACTTTATCATGCTGTCAGAGCATGAGGCCAAAGTGGATTACCTGTGTAGTATAGTGTAAATCAGTACTTGCCAAGTAGATTGAAGCAGAAAAACCGACTCAGTGAAGTGCTGCACATTTGACATTTTTAATCTTGTCTCCAAATATGAAAATGCATATTAAAAGAGTTTAGCATCACAAAGAGTGGGCCTGATCCGTAACCCATTGAAGTTAATGTCAGTCTCTCCATTGACTTTGATGGCCTTTGGATCAGGCCCATTATGGCTGGCTCTGTATAGGTGGGCTGTGGAGGAGAAAGCAGAGGTATCGTTTTCCTTTTCTCCAGTGCACTATCCCAACCATTATGATCCTAGAAAGTGAGCAGCCAAATTATGGCTGCCTCCTGCATAAGGATATGGGAAAAGGATCCCTGATTTGCTGAGCTAGGGGCCTGATTGCAAACCCACTGAAGTCAATGAGTCTGTCTGTTGACTTTATTATACTCTTCATTAGGCCCTACATGAATATTGCTTATTCAGAATTTCACGCAACTCTCTTGTAAAGCAGCATTTATTTTTTTCCTTTCCCCCCCCCGAAAACCCCTAAGTAATCATATTCAAAGTAAACAACATAAAATATTCAATATCTGCTTCAGCAGGAAAACTAACTGCATTGGCTGAAATGCTGTCAACATGAGTAGAAAAAGAGAGTGTCTGAATTTTTTTATATTCTGAGTCTATTCTGTATTAATTGTCAACTTTTTCCCTAGTACAGTCTGTCATTAAAACACATTCAAATATCTTGCTGGTTTTTTATTCACATCCTTTTGGTTTTTATTTCTGTATTTCCATAATTTACTTTAGGACTGTGTAGTCTCTGAAGGGCAGAGCTGCATTCTCAGGTGCTAAGATCTGACTGCTCAGACATCTGATTTTTTTTCCCACATGTTGAGCAGAATAAATATTGATATTTGGAGGAAATCTATACTTTACTCAGCTTTAAAAAAAAATCTAGCACTTTTCCAATTTTGAATAAAAAATTCTGTCACACTCCAAATGTAAGTACATTTCACAATTAGTCATTGCTATTGTATAATAAATGCCCAAGGGAAAGCATGTGGCAGTCTATTTACCTTGTAATGCTTTGCATGTGTAAGTCACTATCAAAGTGGCCTGGAAAGGGGCAATATAGGATATTATTACCTAATCTGTTTCTTTATGATATAGAGAGGGACTGTTAGGTTTTTTTGTTTTCCCAAAGAAGAAAGGATATGTCTAGGAATTCTAGCATGGGTAGACAGATATGCACTAGCTCTGCTCAAGCTAGCATGCTAAAAATAGCAGTCAGGGGTAGCATGGAAGCAGCTTGGGCTAGCTGCCTGAGTACATACCTAGGAGATCTGGGTGCATTTATACTCAGGTGGCTAGCCACAGCTATACTACTATTTTTTAGCATGCTAGTTTGATCAGAGCTTGTGTGTCTACTTGCCCTGGGAAGCATTCTCCTAGCTGCAGTGTAGAAGACACATGCAAAGGGAGGGAGGGTTTCTGCTATTTTGCTTTTAGAAAGATCAGAAAAATCAAATCTTTTATTCTCTGAATCTGCTAGTTCTCCTTGGAAAATGCAGAGATGTGGAGTGGGACACTCCTGAGGCTTAATTAAAGTGGCAGGAGTACAAGGGTGAAATCCTGGCTCCATTGAAATCCATGGCAAAACTTACAGTGACTTCAACAGAGCAGAATTTCACCCAAGAGCTTTACTTTGAAATGTTAAGCATTTGAGTTACATAAAATATAGAAGGCCAGAATCTGCCATCCTTACCTATGGGACTTGAGTGGTGCAAAGAGCTTGTGTTGGCCCTCTGCATGGAGAGCTAACGCGATTTCAACCTGAAGACATCTTGGCTTCTGTGCTTCCTTCAGTAATTCAGGGAAGTCAAGTAACTTGGTCAGTTTTCACTAAAAGAGATAGAGGGAACAGAATTTCAAATCTCTCAAAATAGGAGTGAGAGAAAAGGGAAAACTTCCAATAACTCTAGCTGATTCCACAAGACAGGTGAAATCCTGACCCCACTGAATTCAATGGGAGTTTTGCCATTAGTTTCAATGGCACCAGAATTTCACCCATTTTTTTCCCGATGGTGTCTGCCATTTTCTGGCACTATTGCCCAATGTGAATTACAAAGGAGCAGCACATGGGAAAGCAAGAGCATTCAAGAACATCCTTATCAGATGGCTGGGTGTGTTTGTTTTTACCAGAAATTTGCAATCTGGGCCTGAGTTGTTCTTTCCTTAGGCAAAACTTTCATTAAAAATTAATGAGTGTTTTGATTCAGTGAAGAAATAGGAGGACTGGGTCCTGTGTTTGAGGAGGCTTTTCCTGTAAAGACTAAAGCATACACTTTACAAATGTGCTAAGAGCTGGGTTTTCATTGTTGCCTTTAGGATTATGACCTTGCTGTTTTCTGAGATAATAAGACAGCAGAGATGTAAGTGTGGGAGATGCTTCACTCTCTAAGTGTATCTTCAGGAAGAATTAGTATTTGTAATACTGTAGTGTCTAAGATCCTTAGACATGGATCTGCATTGTGCTATAATGATGGCACAGGGAGAACACCATGTTCTGCTCAAGGTTTTGAAAGATCAGAATAATAAATAAAGCAGCCCCTGTCCTTTTCTGCATTCTGTAATTTGAAAGGTTTTGTGTAATTTTTGATCGCTTATTGTCAAGGAAGATTTCAAAGAAATCAGGTTTGGAGCTGGTAGTAACCATGTTGCTTTCTTTCAGGAAAAGATCCATTACCATATGCTAGTACATGTTTTTTCCTGAATGAACAAAACATGTTGCTATCAGTATAACTGCATACTTTGCAGCCCATCTATATCGTATGACAATATTGGGTCAGACCAATGGTCCAACTAGCCCAGTATCCTGTCTTCCGACAGCAGTCACTGCCAGGTGCTTCAGAGGGAATGAATAGAATAGGGCAATTACTGAGTGATTCATCCCCTGTCGTCCACTCCCCTTGCCTCTGACTACCAGAAGCTGAACGTGGGGTTGCATGCCTGGCCATCTTAATATCAGCTATGTTATTTATTTATATACCATTGGAGATGTGCACAGCAGTTAATAGTAAAAATACATACACAGGAAAAGTCCTGCATGGCCCCATTTATGATCTAAGGGCACAAAGAGGCACAGGACAATTAAAACAACTATCACAGTGGAGCCATTGATGGATGTTTTGGAATGGTTTCCTATGAAGGATACATGCAGGATGGAGGTCAGTTTGTTTTTGTTTGTGTCTAATATACTTCTGTGGTCAAAGGGTAAGCACAAAGTTAATGAGGTGATATTCTAATGCTTTCAATTCCATTCATGTTTTTGTTTAAGTAAAATGTAAAATAAAATAACCTTTTGTATGCATATTAGAATTTCTGACAGTTGGATGTTTCCATGGATACATTCAAGCAACCGAAGATTTTGTATCTGGGCAAAGCACTCATTTTCCCCTCTAACAGGGGAAGGTTTTAATCTGATAAGAAACTAGTGCTGCCAATCACTTTTTACACTATGGAAGTAATATAAGTCTTGAATGTTATGTTGTATGTAAAGAGACAATTATAGCCACATGTGCCTTTATATCTTCTGTCTTAAGATAACATTTTCATATGGTTGTGACAGCTAAAATAAACACCATTTCCATGGCTTGATGTGACTAGGGCTCCAGCAGTGTTGCAAATTCCAATAGGTGGTTAAGTCGTATATTTTTAAGTAGCCAATATTGCTGAATTTTCCTGACCTTCCATCACAGGGCACCAGATGTCCATGTTGGGGGAATTTTATAGGCAGCAGTTCTTTTTCTGTACAGCAGAAGATGCCCTGACAGTACATCGGGCACAAGTATGAATCTGAGGAAGTGTAGGACTCTTGCAGAGGTCATAGCTAATTAGTTTTGTGGAAAAGCTGTATTTGAGGAGGAGGTGGTCAATTGGCGCACACAGACTGTTCAAAGCATAAGGAACAACATTGTGGAAGGAGATGCGAAGATGAGAAGGATTCAAAGTGGACTCTTAGGTTGTGGTCATGTTCTGCTCTTACCACCTCATTTCTTGATACTCACCTTGATCCCATGTAATCTGTGGGCATCTGATTCTTCCTGCCTTAAATGTAGATCACAGGTCTGACAGAGGTACATCTCTTTTCCACTCCTCACCAATAAAAAAAACTTTTGGTTTGGTCATGGCCTTATACTAATTCCTTTTTGTAGTGTAAGTTGAGTGCCATTGCACTTTCATTTAATTGTAGAAGATCTGAGGAGAACAAATTGGCTGTGGTCTCTTATTAATAGATACAAGCATTGTATCAGCACATATGAGTTTTTTGATTACTATTATTCCCTTACTTGTCAGCAAAGGGTATTCAAAAAGAGACTACCGTTGACTAGCAACATAGTCATAAGGTCTGACTTGCATTGCTGAAAAAGCAAAGTGCTTGACCAACACTGTGTGTGTGTGTGTGTGTGTGTGTGTGTATGTACACACACACACACACACACACACACACACACACACACGTTTCCATGAGGTAATCCAAAGTTAATTTGAATAGGAAATGCTGAAACACACTAGCCTTGCAGAATTCAAAGGAAGGATTCCATTGATTTCAGTGGGAGCAGGATCAGTCCCTTAGTTTTTATGAATAGATGCACTGACCCCATTCTGTGGTCGGTTCATAGAAAAAAACCCAATGAAACTGTGTTTTTAAATTTGAAACATTTATCCTTCTCTATCCGGGCATGCCAGGTGGCTTGGAACTCCTCCAAGCTTCTTCGGAAGCCAAAAAAATTGGATTTCCCCCTGCATTTAAGAGTAACTGAAAGTAAGCCCTGTAAATGAAAGGGGAAGCTTGCCTTTGGAAGCTTAAAAAAGAAAAAGGCAAACTAACACTCAAGAATCTGAGTAGCAGCCATGTTAGTCTGTATCTGCAAAAAGAACAGGAGTACTTGTGGCACCTTGGAGACTGACAAATTTATTTGAGCATAAGCTTTCATGGGCTACAATCCACTTCATCGGATGCATAGAATGGAACATATAGTAAGAAGATATACATACATACATACATACATACATACATACATACATACATACAGAAAACATGAAAAGGTGGAGTAAGAGGCTAATTAATTAAGATGAGCTATTATCAGCAGGAGAAAAAAAACTTGTCATGATAATCAGGATGGCCCATTTAGACAGTTGACAAGAAGGTGTGAGGATACTTAACATGGGGAAATAGATTCAGCTTTTCATGTTCTCTGTATGTGTGTATGTACATGTCTCTTCTTACTATATGTTCCATTCTGTGCATCCGATGAAGTGGGCTGTAGCCCACGAAAGCTTATGCTCTAACAAATTTGTCCGTCTCTAAGGTGCCACAAGTTCTCCTGTTTTTTACTCAGGAATCTGAGATTCAAGCTTGGAAGGTTAGTTAGGCTGCAGTATGATTGTGCAGTTGCTACATTAGTCAGTGAGAATAATGTGTACTGTTGTATAGTAGTGAGGATTGTGTTAGCTTTGAATTGTATGTCTTTGTTACAAATTTGTGGACAGTGTAGACTCAGCTGCCTACACAAAGCTGCTTTGCATACAGATCTGTACAACATAAATCATTTGTTTTAGGGACAGAATACCATATTCTGCTGCTAATAATGTACTAGCAAAGCCTATCTATGAGCTCTTGAAGGTAACTGGTCTAGTATTCGCTGTCAGTCCTCAGAAATACTTTGCCACCCAATAGTTTAGGTAATGGAAAAGGCAAAAAAGATGGGACTCATGGAAACCTAGCCACTTTTGTACAGCCCCTCTGAGGAACTACAGCCCCTCTGAGGAACTAATACCAGAACTTAAGTCAAGCAGACTGTAAAAAGATTAAGGGGTTACATGTAATTTTGCTTTTCAGTTTATATAATCAGAAGGTTAATGACTGAATTTCTTATGACCTTTTTGGTGTTCTTTTAATACAGACTTTTACAATCAAAGTATATTAACTGCATTACATTTACACTAAATATTTTCAGATATGTACTGAGCTTTCTAGTTCTATATCACGAATTCATGGTAATTACATTCCAAAGGAATTAGTGTAGTTGCACTTTTTTCAGAGTAGCAGCCGTGTTAGTCTGTATTCGCAAAAAGAAAAGGAGTACTTGTGGCACCTTAGAGACTAACAAATTTATTAGAGCATAAGCTTTCGTGAGCTACAGCTCACTTCATCGGATGCATTTGGTGGAAAAAACAGAGGAGAGATTTATATACACACACACACACAGAGAACATGAAACAATGGGTTTATCATACACACTGTAAGGAGAGTGATCACTTAAGATAAGCCATCACCAACAGCAGGGGGGGGAAAGGAGGAAAACCTTTCATGGTGACAAGCAGGTAGGCTAATTCCAGCAGTTAACAAGAATATCAGAGGAACAGTGGGGGGTGGGGTGGGAGGGAGAAATACCATGGGGAAATAGTTTTACTTTGTGTAATGACTCATCCATTCCCAGTCTCTATTCAAGCCTAAGTTAATTGTATCCAGTTTGCAAATTAATTCCAATTCAGCAGTCTCTCCTTGGAGTCTGTTTTTGAAGCTTTTTTGTTGAAGTATAGCCACTCTTAGGTCTGTGATCGAGTGACCAGAGAGATTGAAGTGTTCTCCAACTGGTTTTTGAATGTTATAATTCTTGACGTCTGATTTGTGTCCATTCATTCTTTTACGTAGAGACTGTCCAGTTTGGCCAATGTACATGGCAGAGGGGCATTGCTGGCACATGATGGCATATATCACATTGGTAGATGCGCAGGTGAACGAGCCTCTGATAGTGTGGCTGATGTGATTAGGCCCTATGATGGTATCCCCTGAATAGATATGTGGACAGAGTTGGCAACGGGCTTTGTTGCAAGGATAGGTTCCTGGGTTAGTGGTTCTGTTGTGTGGTGTGTGGTTGCTGGTGAGTATTTGCTTCAGATTGGGGGGCTGTCTGTAAGCAAGGACTGGTCTGTCTCCCAAGATCTGAGAGAGCGATGGCTCGTCCTTCAGGATAGGTTGTAGATCCTTGATGATGCGTTGGAGAGGTTTTAGTTGGGGGCTGAAGGTGATGGCTAGTGGCGTTCTGTTGTTTTCTTTGTTGGGCCTGTCCTGTAGTAGGTGACTTCTGGGTACTCTTCTGGCTCTGTCAATCTGTTTCTTCACTTCAGCAGGTGGGTATTGTAGTTGTAGGAATGCATGATAGAGATCTTGTAGGTGTTTGTCTCTGTCTGAGGGGTTGGAGCAAATGCGGTTATATCGTAGCGCTTGGCTGTAGACAATGGATCGAGTGGTATGATCTGGATGAAAGCTAGAGGCATGTAGGTAGGAATAGCGGTCAGTAGGTTTCCGATATAGGGTGGTGTTTATGTGACCATCGCTTGTAGTTGCACTGTAATTACTGAATAGAACAATGAAAGTACAATGTGATGGTATCCTTAATGGCCAAGGACTTCCTGCAGAACCCTTTATGGTATTATAACTAGCAAACAGCAGCTTGCTTGAACCATGGCAGTTTGTTTCTGAACAATAAAATTTTACTTTTAGTACAAGGAGTGCCTTCAGAATTACTTATTACATGGCACATCCAATTTATATGAGCATTTGAGTTCAAAATTAGTGCTGGAAACAGGTTTCTCAGGTGGAATTTAAATGTTCAGTGCACTGATGTACTCATTTTTTCAAGTTTTGTTTCACTTGCCGATAAATAGTAGGCTACTGTATATTTTGTGTGAACTGAAGAACTGCATATTACCTCTCCCCACATACAACCTTTTTAATAGGAACTCCTGTTGTCCTCTTCCACCATTTCTGACAGGTAGTGACCTTGCAATCTGCCATGTCTTGAGGTGGACAGCTGCATTGTCACATCAATAAAGTTATTAGAATTGGAAAATGAATTGTTGTGGCTTCTACTAAGTTCCCATAGCTTCTAACAGGAGGAGGCAGTCCATGAAAAACTGTACTTGGAGAGCAGTTATCAATGGTTTACAATTGAGCTGAAAGGGCAAATGAACTGGGGTGCCTCGGGATCTGTCCTGGGCCCAGTTCTATTCAATAGCTTCATAAATAACTTTGATAATGGCATAGAGAGTACACTTAAGGTTTACAGACTATACCAAGCTGGGAGGGGTTGCAAACACTTAGAATTCAAAGTGATCTTGACAAACTGGAGAAATGGTCTGAATTAAATAGGATTAATTTCAGTAAGGACAAATGCAAAGTACTGCACTTGGGAAGGAAGAATCAATGGGAAATGACTGCCTAGGAAAGAGTACTGCAGAAAAGGATCTGGAAGTTATAACGGATCACAAATGAAATATGTCAACAATGTGATACTGTTGCCAAAAAAGGGAACCTCATTCTGGGATGTCTTAGCAGGAGCGTTGTAAGCAAGATGAGAAGTAATTCTTCCACTCTACTCAAACAGACAAGGCCTCAGCTGAAGTGTTGTGTCCAGTTCTGGGCATCACACTCCAGGAAAGATGTGGACAAATTGGGGAGAGTCCAAAGGAAAGCAGCAAAAATTAAAAATCTAGGAAAAAAATTGATGGGGGAACATATGTCTTCAAGTACATAAAAGGTTGTTATAAAGAGGAGGGTGATAAATTTCTCAATCACTGAGGACAGGACAAGTAGTAATGGGAGATCTAGGTTAGACATTAAGGAAAAACTTCCTAACAGTGGGGGTGGTTAAGCACTGGAACAAATTACTTAGGGAGGTTGTGGAATCTCTATCACTGGAGGTTTTTAAGAACAGGTTAGACAAATACCTGTCAGGGATGGTCCAGATGATGATTAGTCTTGCCTCAGTACAGGGGACTGGACTAGATGACCTTTGAGTTCCCTTCTCGTCCCACATTTCTGATTTTCTGAATTTCTCATTATGACCCAAGACTAGCCATGGATTATAGCACAGTCCCCTCTACCTCCCACCCAGCCATTGCTAGTCCTGTGCGATGTGGGTAGGATTTCCAAAATACTGAATGCATTATGGTTGGCTTGTTTTTTTGTGGTGGTATAGCTTCGTTCTCATTTGAGTCAACATAAAAGAATGTGAGAGCAATCAGACCACAGTGATGCCTCTATTTCATGTGTAGAGGGATCAAAGGGACATCATCAAGCATGTGGTGATGGTGGTGTGTGTTTGCTTTTTCTAAAAAAAAAAAAAAAAAAAAAAAAAAAATCAAGAATTTATGGAAGTCACAGTGCAGGAATACATGAGTTAAAAGTCTACATCAATGGAAAAATACTCTCCTGCAAAACTGTCTCATTTTAGATGTTAAAATTAAACTTAAAAATAAAATAAAACCAGAACCCCACAATGTTTTAAAATACTTACAGTAACTTTAAGAATCAAGAACCTAAATTAAAAGACTGTATTTTGTTTTCTAGGTACATATAAACACTTAAGTTTGCCTTGTAACTTTAGATCAATAAACGAAAGTAGGAGGAATAAAGCATACTTTGAAAGAATACAGCATTGCCATAAGTGGTCTATTAGGAAAGTAAACCCAGTCCTAAATAAAGCATGGTTGTTAGTTTTATGATTTAGCCTATCACTTTGCATTTTTGTAGCCTCCATGTCATGGTAATGAATGAGTCAGCTCTGTCATTCTCTATCCAACCACTTTGCAGTACTAGTTTCAGAACAAAGACATTCCCTGTTCAAGCATATTTAAGCTTTCGTAGAAGAAAGCTTTGAACACTACCACCTCATACTAATGTTTCTGACACCTGAATCAGAGAGAGCTTGCTAGGAGGCACACAAGAAGACATTTCCTGCAATTCTATATGATTGGTGGGTACTAACCCATAGTGATGGTCCCAGAATAATACACCCAGAGACACAAGATGGATCTTATTACAGCAACTCACCTCTGATTTGGAAGGGTTTGTTCTCAACCATTTCATACTCCCAAGATGGTGAAAAAATGATAACTATGTCTTATGCAGTGTTTTTGTAGCAGTGTTGGTCCCAGGATATCAGAGACAATGTGAGTGAGGTAACATTTTATTGGACCAACTTCTGTTGGTGAGAGAGACAAGTTTTTGAGCTCCACAGAGCTCTGCTTCAGGTCGGGTCTAAGAATGTCACAGCTAAATATAAGATTGAACAGATCGTTTAGCCCAGGGATCTCAAACTCGAATCACCACAAGGGCCGCATGAGGACTAGTACATTGGCCCCAGGGCCGCATCACTGACACCTTTTCATATAAAAGTACAAAATCCCCCCGGCCCCACCCCTTCCCCGCCACCTCCTACCCCTTCCCCAAATCCCCTCCCCTGTCCCACCTCTTCTCCACTGCCTCCCCTGAGTGCGTGGCTCCCCGCTCCTCTTCCCCACCCCCTCCTGGAAAGTGCTAAGCACTGCCAAACAGCTCTTTGGTGGCGGGAAGCACATGGAGGTAGGCAGAGGAGCAGGGACATGGTGTGCTGGAGGGAGGGGATGTGGGGGGGAGGGGAGCTTGGCAGGCCGCAAGAAATAACCCCATGGGCCGCGTGTTTGAGACCCCTGGTTTAGCCTACATTGTTAGCACATATTCTCTGTTCGATCTTGTATTTAGCTGTGACACTGAGTACCTTTCCCAGACCTGAAGCAGAGCTCTCTGTAGCTTGAAAGCTTATCTCTCACCCACAGAAGTTGGTTCAGTAAAAGATACTCACCCATCTTGTCTCACTATGGTTTTTTTTTTTTTTAGTTGATCAGTTGCCCTCTATGGGAGTATATTTCTTAATTGATATTGGATTATCCAAGGATGATAAAATATGCCTCCACACAGTTGATAAAGGTTGGTTTAAAAAATAGGAGCCAGACAGTCAATATCTTATCTGACCTTACGGCTGTTATCATAATAAGCATCTGTCAAAACTCAAATAGATCTATGATTTTAAGGTTTAGCACAGCAAGTATTTTTCATTTCACTGGCACTGAACTGACAACTGCAAATAAAAACTTTAGTAAAACAGCCTGACAGATTCAGTATTGCTGTTCGACATGGAACTACTCCTATTCAGCCTAATGGAAGGATGGCTATTTTGGTACCCAGACATTTATATATTCACCTGCCTGCCTGGGTGCCACATAGGACCTTTTTTGCTCCAAAGCAAAACCAGGCCAAACACCACTAGCATGGAGGAATCAGTATACATTTTTTTAACCAATCATGATACTAACTTGTACTGTAGACTCCCTGTCTACCACTAACTACTGTGAAGTAGAACAGGGTTACAGCATGACTTAGGCCTTGTATGTACAGTTTTGCACTGATTTGACTCTGTTTAGAAATTGATTTAATGAAATCAGTGCAGTGCCCTTGTGTATGTGCAGTTGTACTGGTGTAAAGTTTTTTTTTTTTTTCAGCATGGCTTCTTATCGGTACAACTGCATTCACGCTAGGCATGGCACCAATTTAACTAGCCCCATTAAGTGTCTTGGAGGGGTGGTACTTTTGTGAGAGAGATTGCTGCACAAGAAATGCTGACTTGGTGTTCAAGAGGGTGTTTCCATGAGGAACCACTCTTGAAAAAAAGCATTATGACTGGGGAAAAATGAGGCACTACAGTGAGTAAGGGATTTCTGCAATACCTGTAGCTCCTGGGTGTTTCAGTAATTGTATTGTGCAGTTATGAAAGCTTTTAAGACCACTTTGTAGAAAGGATACTTTGAACACTTCCTTCTAATTGGCTTTTCCAAACAATATAAATGTTAATTACAGTATTAAATATATATTCAGAATAAATATTGCGCAGTAACCTATTCGGAAAAAATATAAGCTGACCGTTGTTTTCTGACTAAAATGTGAGTGTCTGAGAGACACGAAGCTTGGGGAAGACAGGGTCCTGCACCTCCCCCTCCCCCCCCACTTCCTGCAATTCGCTGTGACTCTCAGCCAGCCAGTAAAACAGAAGGTTTATTATACTACAGGAACACAGTCCAAATCAGAGCTTGTAGGTACAGACAACAGGACCCCCTCAGTCAGGTCTATCTGGGGGGCAGGGAGCTTAGACCCCAGCTCTGGGGCTCCCTCCATTTCCCCATGGGGGGCAGGGAGGCCAGAACCTCATCTGGGCCTCCCTCCATTTTCCCTACCAACACCAAACTCCCCAGCCCTTCCTCTGGCCTTTGTCCCTTTCCTGGGCCAGGAGGCCACCTGATCTTTGTTCTCCAACACCTTCAGTTGGCACCTTTGCAGAGGAGGGGCCTAGGCCATCAATTGCCAGGAGACAGGGTGTCGGCCATTCTTTGTGCAGACACCATCACACTGGCCCCCTAGGGCTCTGCCACAATCACACACCCTTATGCCACCACCTGGGTACTTAAGAACTGCATAGGAGAAACTGAGGCACCCACACAGTATTCAGAGAAAACATTAAGAACATTCCCACTTCGTTGCACTGAGTCTATGCATTTGTTACTTGGTTTCTTCATTACAGAGAGCTGTGAACCAGCAGTTCATGGATATGCTTAGACAGCTAATGCTGAGATTTTGCTGTCTTTAATTTTTAAAAATGAATTTGGTGTTTGGGACAAATGGGAAATTAGCTACAGTAGAGACTGAACCAAGGCAGTGGCAGTATGAGATGATGCCCTCTGTCCTACTAAAGGCCTCATCTGATCTGGAAGGACAACATTTAGGAATTAGAGAATAGTTCAGACTGTCAATCTTTTGCCTCTTGTGAGCATAAGAATTACCACCCAGGAGAATCCCAGTGATTTGTTTAGTCCAATATCCTATAACTGACTGTACTCGGATGTTAAAGAGAAGTGCAGTAAACAATTGTGGAATAACTGCTCATAGAAGAAACATCTTCTAAGCTTCTGTTAGTTAGTGGTTAGCTAATGCCCTGAAGCCTGAGGCTTATATCCCTTCTTAAAAATAAATCTTATCTCATGAACCTGTGGATGGTTTTACTAGACATATAAATGTCCAATCCTTCTTGAAATCCTATTAAGCTTCTGGCCTGAGTGAGAACTTGTGGAACTCATTGCCACTAGATAATTGTGTTAAAGTATTTCCTTTTATTAGTTCATGTTGCTGTTGTCAAGATTGTCAGGTTCCTAGTAGAATGTACCTACTGCACAGAACTTGTTATATTTTTTTGTTGGCAATGTGATCAAATGAGAAGTGTACCATCCCAGGAAGATCAAGAGCAAGATTTTCAATGATTCTGTAGGTTTCAGAGTAGCAGCCGTGTTAGTCTGTATTCGCAAAAAGAAAAGGAGTACTTGTGGCACCTTAGACTAACAAATTTATTAGAGCATAAGCTTTTGTGAGCTACAGCTCACTTCATCGGATGCATTGGGTGGAAAAAACAGAGGGGAGATTGATATACACACAGAGAACATGAAACCATGGGTTTATCATACACACTGTAAGGAGAGTGATCACTTAAGATAAGCCATCACCAGCAGCGGGGGGGGAGGGGGAAAGGAGGAAAACGTTTCATGGTGACAAGCAAGGTAGGCTATTTCCAGCAGTTAACAAGAATATCTGAGGAACAGTGGGGGGTGGGGTGAGGGGGAGAAATAACATGGGGAAATAGTTTTACTTTCTGTAATGACTCATCCATTCCCAGTCTCTATTCAAGCCTAAGTTAATTGTATCCAGTTTGCAATTTATAGTTACAGTTTACAGCAAATTAATTCCAATTCAGCAGTCTCTCGTTGGAGTCTGTTTTTGAAGCTTTTTTGTTGAAGGATAGCCACTCTTAGGTCTGTAATCGAGTGACCAGAGAGATTGAAGTGTTCTCCAACTGGTTTTTGAATGTTATAATTCTTGACGTCTGATTTGTGTCCATTCATTCTTTTACGTAGAGACTGTCCAGTTTGGCCAATGTACATGGCAGAGGGGCATTGCTGGCACATGATGGCATATATCACATTGGTAGATGTGCAGGTGAACGAGCCTCTGATAGTATGGCTGATGTGATTAGGCCCTATGATGGTGTCCCCTGAATAGATATGTGGACAGAGTTGGCAACGGGCTTTGTTGCAAGGATAGGTTCCTGGGTTAGTGGTTCTGTTGTGTGGTGTGTGGTTGCTGGTGAGTATTTGCTTCAGATGGGGGAGCTGTCTGTAAGCAAGGACTGGCCTGTCTCCCAAGATCTGTGAGAGTGTTGGGTTGTCCTTCAGGATAGGTTGTAGATCCTTGATGATGCGTTGGAGAGGTTTTAGTTGGGGGCTGAAGGTGATGGCTAGTGGCGTTCTGTTCTTTTCTTTGTTGGGCCTGTCCTGTAGTAGGTGATTTCTGGGTACTCTTCTGTCTCTGTCAATCTGTTTCTTCACTTCAGCAGGTGGGTATTGTAGTTGTAGGAATGCATGATAGAGATCTTGTAGGTGTTTGTCTCTGTCTGAGGGGTTGGAGCAAATGCTGAAGAATCCTCGCTCCCAGAAAGCATGGGAAACCAATTCAATCTACTTTAGTGTCTCACCTTCAGTTGACAAACACAGTTAATAATAAGGGTGAGCTTTCAGAAGAGGGAAAATAGAAAGTATGCACGATTGATGTCTACCTGAATGTCCAATCAAAACTTATGACACTTTTTTCTGAAGCGCCCTTCAAATATGCATGCCTACTGCAATGCACCTAAATTATAGCACAAAGGTTTTTTGCATGTGCAAAATGAGAAGTATAGATGCACAAACTAGTTGGATAGGCTTGTACAAACATTTTGAAGTACTTAGGTTTTTGGAAGTGTGAAATGGCTGATACAGATGTGCCAATAGTAACTACCAAAAAGTAAGCACTAGAGGCCAGATTTTCAAAGGTGTTGGGGTGCCTAAAGATGCAAATAAGTACCTACTTGAATTTTCAGAAGGGCCTAAGTTGGTTGCCTAACTCCTGTTGAATTCAGGCTTTGCTGCCTATCCACATCTTTAGGGCCCTAAATACCTTTAAAAAGTTGCCCCCCCCCATACTTAAGCATGCCATTTCGAGCACATGTATTTGGTGATTGGGTTGGGACCCTTTGAAAAATCTTCCCACATGCTCCATAATGACTTCCTGCACCTTGTGGTGCAATATGGAGCCTCTCTTTTACCAAGAACGTGAGAGAAGCTGTGCTAAGTGTCTCATTTGGAAGATGTTCTTCAATATCTTGCAGTAAGACTTGGCAAAGTAACAGCACACGTTTATAATGTATTCTTCTCAGGATGTCTTTCAATCATAAAAATCTTCTCAATGACTGGATACAGGAAGAAGAGATAATTGTCTCATCGCTTCTGTTTCTCATGTAGGCTTAGAGAACTGCATGTGTGACTGAGACCACAGATGACTTTTTACCCCGTCTACACTGCAGATAAATAAATGATAATTGCACAGATTGTCTCTATTAAGCATTAGTTTAATTCCTTGGTCTGCGGACAGTTGGAGGGGGATATTTTTTTATTTGTGCTGCTGTTGCTGTAGCTGTAGCTGTGCCCTGTTTCCAAATCATGTTTGAACTATTTAGCCAGGATAAGCAGTTGAAGTCAAAATATTTTCATTCCAAGGGCATCTGGGCAAAAAAAGATGCATCCATCAAAACAACTCTGTAGTCTTGAATCATCTTATTTATCTGATCTCTTTCCCTAAACTCCTGATGGGTCTTTGCAATATTCATTCTCTCTCTCATTGTTATGCTGGGAATACAATATTTGCTAGTATGTAGGACAGCGATACCAATTCTATCTAACGCTGTCATCCTGGAATACAGCGAGTGCACTCTTTAAATGTTAAACTGACGGTGAAAAATAAGTGGAAGATTCAATTAATATATATTAGTGAATTTGTGACTAATGCTGTACCAAGACCTTTGCCCTGTGCAGACCCTATTAATTTGAGCAGAGCTGTGCAGGTGCCAGGGCCTGCCCATGTGTTTTCTCCATGCAGAATTGGAACCTTAGTGCTGGCAGGATTGACCCCTCTAAAGCCAGAGGTTTTTTTTTTTTCTCCTCTATCCATCATGGTGCAAACTTCCCAAAATATCAACCCATTAAGATGTCTCAACATGATGCAGAAAGTTAGTAGTAGGTAGTTCAGTTGTCATACACATCCAGTCCTTGGTTTGCCACTGAAATTCTAAGGAAGGTGCCAGTTTTGTGTGGTGGTTGTGGTTTCCTGTTTCAAGCATGTCCTTTAGGAACTGGACAAGTATCCAATGGGGTTCTGTCTGTATGCCTCATTATTCACTTCCACAGTTCTTGCTTCAGCAGCACAAAATGTGTTTTAAAAAAAAACAAACCCTCAGCGATAAAATTCATGATAAAATCAGAAATTCTGAGCCATTAAAACTTAAACCAAATCTGTAGGTGCTGGAGCTGAGGGTACTGCTGCACCCTCTGGCTTGAAGTGGTTTCCATCCTATACAGGGTTTGCAGTTTGATTCAATGGCTCTCAGCACTCCTGATTCAATCATTTTTAAGGTTCCAAAAATTGTTTGACTTTGGTTTTGCACCTGTTCTTTCTTTACATTTCATTAGCCCTCCAGGCGTTCTCTCTCCCAGCAGCCACTACATATCAAGATAGAGCTGTTCTTTGTAGCCACTGCCAGGCAAGGCAGAGAGAGAGTGAGCGAGCAAGAGTTTCCTGACAGTAAAGGGAGAAGGGAGGGCCTCCCCCAATAAACATACAAGTTATTAGAACATTTGTTTTTTTTTTTTTTAAATTTATACTAAAAAATATACAGGATGTGAAACATAGCTAAATTAGCAATGCTGTTGAAACCTCAACTTCTGCATTTCCTGACTTATAAAAATGTTAACGTTGTAACCTTAACATCAATAAGGGGAGCAGAATATGTTCCAGTATGAGTAAGGGAGGCAGAATCAGATCCTAAACTTTTGACATGAAGTAGTTCCTGTTCAAGGAAGTTGAGAAGTTTTACTGCTAGGAGACTTCCAAGGTTGACAGGTATTGCCTTATATGATCTACAGACAGTCCCTTATAAGGTCTATCATCCTAATTCTGTCACCTCTGTGCTTACTGCTAGGTAATGTCTCGGAAAAACCACTGGCTGCACCTAGCCTTGTTTCTGCTCATCCTGCATGGTGTGTGTAATGTGGGTCACACTTGTGTACTATGCGTTAAAGGCCCGTCCTTCTAAATAGGGATTGTTCTTTAGAACCACAATCTAAATACGTGCAAGTAAAGTTGGGACTAAGGATTGCATAGTACTAGTTCTCTGACTGGTCTTTCACACTAGATAGGCATTTACAAAATTCACAAGATGTTTCCTGGATCATATGGAATAGTGTCTGTGCCCTGGAAGTTTTATTAGTATTTATATGTTGTATTGTCTACTCACATTAAGCTTGACAATAATAGATGAAATGATTGTTTTATACAACTATGGGTTTGCTGTCTCTTTTCCCCCACCCTTCTCCAAAGTGGGGTGTCCTACCATGTGAATGTCACCATGCCCAGGGAAGGCTATTTATAGCCTGGAGAGGCGTTGATGTAGTACAAAGGTTAACAGGTCTAAAGTGTCTAATTAGAGGGAATTTGTGTGTCATCTATTTTGGGGATGGGGGAGAAAATATATTTCAAGGTGATTTAACAAATTTTTAGAACAATGCCAAGGGTCAAACTTTATAGATGTACCTCTTTCATATTGGTATGTGCTAAAAATTAGGGACCTGAGGCAGAACTATTGCACACAAAGGGTGATGAAAACATAGAACAAGTTACAAGAAATCCAATTTAAAGAGACATTGTATGTGTTTGACATATCTGGATTCCTTTCTGGATAATGAAGAGAGTAATAGTTATGGCAGGAAAGCAAGAATGAAGAGGGCAGCTAGCCAGTCTTTTCTTGCCCCAGAAATGTCATGTAAGACCACAGCACAATGGATAAAAGTATTTGCATCATGTATCAACTCAGAGGACACAACTCCTTAATTACCCTATTCCGTTTCATGTAGCTTAGCAAGTAGTCATGCGTTTCAGAGGGCACGAGAGATGTAAGGCTGTAGCAGTTCTGAGATTTGACCAATCACCATCCAAAGATTTAGAAAATGTCTTGATCAGATTTGAAATCTCTATTATAACAAGCTATTGAAGAATTGCAAAGGCCAGGACTAAGCCTCAGATAGATTAGACTGGACTGCGTGCATTTCAGATGAGAGATATTATGTTAACTGCAAATCCAATTAGTGTATATGCTGAAGCAGAAAAGGTAATTGATTTTTTTAAATTGTTTTTTGCTCTGCTGGTGGTGGTTTTATTCCATGTTTATCACTCTAGTATCTGAGCATCTTCCAGTAATGCATTAAATATCATATGATGATTCACAAAAAGAAAAGGAGTACTTGTGGCACCTTAGAGACTAACAAATTTATTTGAGCATAAGCTTTCGTGAGCTACAGCTCACTTCATCGGATGCATTTGGTGGAAAAAACAGAGGAGAGATTTACACACACACACAGAGAACATGAAACAATGGGTTTATCATACACACTGTAAGGAGAGTGATCACTTAAGATAAGCCATCACCCACAGCAGGGGGGGGAAAGGAGGAAAACCTTCCATGGTGACAAGCAGGTAGGCTAATTCCAGCAGTTAACAAGAATATCAGAGGAACAGTGGGGGGTGGGGTGGGGGGGAGAAATACCATGGGGAAATAGTTTTACTTTGTGTAATGACTCATCCATTCCCAGTCTCTATTCAAGCCTAAGTTAATTGTATCCAGTTTGCAAATTAATTCCAATTCAGCAGTCTCTCCTTGGAGTCTGTTTTTGAAGCTTTTTTGTTGAAGGATAGCCACTCTTAGGTCTGTAATCGAGTGACCAGAGAGATTGAAGTGTTCTCCAACTGGTTTTTGAATGTTATAATTCTTGACGTCTGATTTGTGTCCATTCATTCTTTTACGTAGAGACTGTCCAGTTTGGCCAATGTACATGGCAGAGGGGCATTGCTGGCACATGATGGCATATATCACATTGGTAGATGCGCAGGTGAACGAGCCTCTGATAGTGTGGCTGATGTGATTAGGCCCTATGATGGTATCCCCTGAATAGATATGTGGACAGAGTTGGCAACGGGCTTTGTTGCAAGGATAGGTTCCTGGGTTAGTGGTTCTGTTGTGTGGTGTGTGGTTGCTGGTGAGTATTTGCTTCAGATTGGGGGGCTGTCTGTAAGCAAGGACTGGTCTATCTCCCAAGATCTGAGAGAGCGATGGCTCGTCCTTCAGGATAGGTTGTAGATCCTTGATGATGCGTTGGAGAGGTTTTAGTTGGGGGCTGAAGGTGATGGCTAGTGGCGTTCTGTTGTTTTCTTTGTTGGGCCTGTCCTGTAGTAGGTGACTTCTGGGTACTCTTCTGTCTCTGTCAATCTGTTTCTTCACTTCAGCAGGTGGGTATTGTAGTTGTAGGAATGCATGATAGAGATCTTGTAGGTGTTTGTCTCTGTCTGAGGGGTTGGAGCTCTTGAGGAATTCCACCATGAT